>NC_138999.1:129332776-130746729 GCF_964374135.1 Grampus griseus
ACAACGGAGGAAACCACTATTGACGGAAACAGTGTTTCTACCGGAATCCAATTAGCTACATCGCCTCGCCTTCGGAGTTAGAGCACTCAACACCACGGTGTGGATGCCCTGGCCGGGTTCAAAACGTGAGCTGCGCCCTGGCTCCTAGTGGTTTTGTTTTGTTTTTTTTTCGGGGGGGGGGGGGTGTTTGTTTTTTAAACTTAAATTTGCCAGAGTTCCCTGTATATTTATTTATTTATTTACTGCGTTGGGTTCTTCGTGGCTGCACGTGGGCTTCCTCTAGTTGTGGCGAGCGGGGGCTACTGTTCATTGCGGTGCGCGGGCTTCTCACTGCGGTGGCTCCTCTTGTTGCGGAGCACCGGCTCTAGGCGCGCCGGCTTCACTAGTTACAGCACTGCAGGCCCAGCTCAGCACGGGCTCTAGGCGCATGGGCTGTGTTGCTCCGCAGCATGTGGGATCCTCCCGGACCAGAGATCGAACCCGTGTCCCCTGCATTGGCAGGCGGATTCTCAACCACTGCGCCACCAGGGAAGCCCCTGGGTCCCAGATGTGATGGGACCTCGTCAACAAGGTTTGTCAGGAGCCTCACCAAGGGCATATGCTCCAAAAGGCTCCGTGTGACCAGGTGCCAGCGTCCCCGTATGCTGCGAGGCAGGTGTGTCAGAAGGCGCGGCACACTCAGTCGAGATGCGGGCGCCCCGATTCCGCCACCTTCTAGCTGGGGCCTTCTAGTTTCCACATCCTCTCTTTGGACCTACGCGCCCGCCCATGAAATGGCCATGACCGCGTATGCCTCGCAGCGCAAAGCCTAGTATGCAGGGCGTGGCGGAAAGGCAGAGGCCGGTACCCCTAAGCCGAGGCTCCCAGCCTCCGCTAGGGCAGTGCAGGCCCGATCTCTTCCCCCCGCTCAGCCACGCCAGCACCGAATTTGGCGGGTCCCATCTTTCGGGAAGCGGATCCCCGCTACGCCAGCCCCTGCCTGCCTGCTCGGTGCTCCCGCGGCGGGTTGGGGCCAGCTGGGTGAAAGTGCAGCAATGCGGCTCTGGCTCCCACGTCCCGTCCGCGCGGGGCCCGCCCTCTTCCCGGCCGTGGTTACCTGCCTCCATGATGAACCTCGTCACTCGGAAGTGCACCCTCGCCTCGGGTGCTGGCCGCCCCTCCGCGCCCAGTGCCGCATCCCCTCCATCGCAGGTCCCCGGGCCAACTGCTTCCATGAGGTCCCGCCCCACGGGCCCAGATCCCCCACGAGAAGGGCCCGGACGCGAGGCGGCCGGCTCCCCGGGTGCTCACGGCGGGAGCGGAGATCCCGCCCCGCCCCGGCCGGCCCGCCCGCCCGCCAGCCCGCCAGCCCGCCAGCCCGCCAGCCCGCCAGCCAGCCCAGCCCAGGCCGGCCCGCCCGCCCCAGGGTGGGTAGCGCAGCTGTCCGCCAAAGGCGGGTCCGGCCGAATACGCAGACTCAAGCTCAAGCGCAAGCGCAGAGGCCGAAGGCGCCCGCCCTGTCCCCTAGATGCAGCAAACATCTCCTTTGGAGCCGAGGCCCCGCCCCCGGGAGGCCGACGCCCCGCCTCCTGGAGACTCACGCTCCGCCCTCGGGAGCCGAACGGCGGCAACCGGAACCGGCGGGGCTACTCCTCCAGGGTGAAGTGACGTTACAGTCCTAGATCAGGGCACGAAAATATCACCCTCCCCGGCCCCTGAGCTACAAGTCCCTGCGGTCCGACTAAGGTGTGCCTCCGGGCTGGTGGCCCAGCGTGGTTCAGGACGGGGAGAGCTGGCTGTCTGCCAAGCCGCGGCGGGGGCCGGGTGCGGGGGGATCGCTTACCGGAGCTCACATCGGTGTCTCCCAACTGGAGAAGACGTGGGGTTCAATGTCAGTGTTCGTAAAACCCGAATCCAGGTTTGTCAGAGTTTCCCAGACCTACAGATGAGCCCTGAAGGGAATGCTGTGCACGAAATGAGGGCATGAGGGCTGTTCGTGCCAGGGTTTTCCAGGGGCCCAGCAGCCCTTGGGGATCTGGTTGCTGCTCGACTTTGCAGCTTGGCAGCGCAGTGGAGCTTAATAAATGTTTGCTGAATGAATGTTGCTGAATGCCCAGCTCACAGTGGCTTCCCACGTTTCATTTGTGTCTTCCACAAGTAGGAAACTGTGCGTCAGGAGTCAGGCATGTAGAACACCAAAGGGACGCCCAAGCTAGTGACAGACAGTTACTCTGGGCATTCTGTTACAGTCAGACAATCGCTATGATTTGAGAGAGCTGGGAACGTTGAGAGGAAAAAGGCCACCTTTTCCCACCCACCCACTCAGGCCAACCTTAATCTCCTTCCTCAGCCCCCACCCCCCTACTGAGCTCCCCCTCCCCCAGCCCTCTCTCCACACCAGCTGGGTTGGTTTCCTGGCGCGGCTGTAACAAATGACCAGCAACCTACGTGGCTTAAAACAGTAGAACTTTATCCTCACACGATTCTAGAGGCCAGATGTCTGAAATCAAGGTGTCACCAGGACCATAGTACCTCCAGCTCCCGGTGGCCCCAGACGTCCCTTGGCCTGTGGCCTCATCTCTCCAGTCTCTGCCTCCCTCCTCACGTGGCCTCCTCCCTTGTGTCTGTGTCTCTCCCTTTCTGTCTCTGTCCAGGGCAAGAGGCAGACCCTCTGGGCTGAGTACCTCTGTGTGGGCATGCGTGTGCACGCGTGTGAGGGGGCTTGGGGGCCCCAGCCTCCTGGGCTGCTGACCCCTGTCATGCCTTGAGCACTCCGTCACTGCTGTCTGTCCCTGGGTCTTGGGATGTGGGTCCACTGCCTCCGAGCTCCCCACATCTGTGTATAATGCACACGCCCCCCCACGCACGCACACACAGATGCACGCACACGAGTCAGACACTCCCCCCACGTACACTCAGGTGCACGTGGGCACACGCACGCACACACCCAGATCGTATCACTCTTCCCTCTGGCCCCTGGCCCAGGGGCCTGCCTGTCACCTTCTGGCCCACTGTTTGCTGGTTCAACAGCCCTGCTGGGCCCCTCCTTCTCCCCTGGGCCTTCTGTAGTGTGAGGAGTCTGGGCTCAGCGAGCAATAGGTGCCTGTGAATGTGACTCAAGGGAATGACTCAAAGAACACATTAATTTTGAAAGCACTGGGTCATAGGGCACCCTCCTGGCAGGCAGCCTGGGCACAGTGGTTGATAAATGAATCATTCAGTAGCCACCAACTGGAGCCAGCAAACCTCGAGGCACTGTCTCCCCTCCCACGGGCAAGCCACACCCACCACGGGGACCCTCCCTTCCCTGCCCCCTGTCACCACTCCCAAAGGTGGCATCTCCACTCTCATCCCCCTCCCCTGACCTCACCTGGGGATCATCTCCAGTCCCTGCACAGAGAGGATGATCAATAAAGGCGGGGCGGACTTCATCTCGGAAGAGGATTCTGATATTGGCCGACGCCTCCTTATCTACCCCCTGACTGTGCGCCCTGACACTAAGTAAACCTCAGCGTCCTTCTCCCGAAGGTGCCGTCACCTAACGGGGGAGTGAATGAGTAGGTCACGCTGAAGCTCACAGGATGGGGCAGAGAAGGGGTAGAGGTGTGCAGGGTGCAGAGGAAAGCCCGTGCCCACGTGGTCTTCAAAGGCAGGGGTGATCTCTAAAGTGCCCGCCCTGCCCACCTCATCCCCAGGGGCCTCCACCCGAGGAGTGGTCAGTGGAAGCACAGCCTGGTCCAAGGCCAGCCCTGCCACTTGTCCCTGGAAACTTCTCTTTCCACTGTCACCACTTCAGCCCTCCCTCCCCCCTCTCCACTGGCATCTTCCGGGCCAGTGAGGGCAGGTGCTCAAGCCTCCCTCTCCCCGTAGGCAAGCCCAGCAGCCTCCCTCTGGGCCCCTCTCCCCGCCCCCACTGCCCTCTGCCCGCCCACCCTTCTCAACACCACATCCCTGAAGCCACTCGTGTCCCTGGATCCCACACTCTGCCCTTGGCCCCCACCCCACATACGGCCCCTGCCACAGGAGACTGTCCTCCCACCCCACCCGCACCCCATCCTCATCTTAGTCCGTTCAGGCTACCATAACAAAACACCACAGACTGGGGGGTTATAAACCACAGACATTGATTTCTCACTGTTCTGGAGGCTGGAATTCCAAGATCAAGGTGCCGGCACAGTCGGGTTCTGGGGAGGACCTTCTTCTGGGGTGCAGATAACCAACTTCTCGCTGTGCCCTCACATGGCGGAAGGGGCAAGGGAGCTCTCTGGAGCCTCTTTTTTTTTTAATATTTATTTATTTGGCTGTATCGGGTCTTAGTTATGGCATGCGGGCTCTCTAGTTGCGGCGGGCAGGCTTAGTTGCCGCGTGGCAGGTTGGATCTTAGTTCCCCGACCGGGGATCGACCCCACGTCCCCTGCATTGGAAGGCGGATCCTTAACCACTGGACCGCCAGGGAGGTCCCCAGAGCTGCTTTTATAAGGGCCCTAATTCCACAGGGCCCTGCCTCATCACTTCCCAAAGGCCCCACCTCTCGGTACCATCACCTTGGGCCTTCGAACTTTACCATATCAGTTTGGGGGAGGCCCCATTCGGACCATAGTACTCGCCAAGGTCAAGTGTCACCTCTGAGCTGCCTCCCACCCGCAGCACTGGTTGCAGTTGACCGCTTACTACAGGGGCTGGCTCCGTACTTGGATGTCTCACTGCCGACAGCTTGGAAGCCTCATCCCCCCAGTCCCCTCATGCCCCACGACTGGGCAAGCTGATCAGAAAACCCGGGGGGCTCCCTCCTTTGGCACCAGAGGGGAGTTCAAAGCCCACCCAGGAACCCTCACCCCAGCCCCACCCATGACAAAGAACCCCACCAGTCTCCTTTCCGTGCTCGCAAGCCATTTGCCCACCACCTCGGGGGCCTCAGTACCTGAGTAAGGAACCCTTTCAGAGCCTCCTGGTGAGTGTGGACCATCAGTCTCCATATCCTGTCACCACAGAGTGACCACAACGCACGCCTTCCCGCCCCAAACACTTTCTCCTGGCTCCTCTTCTCCCCTCCCCCATCAGCAGAGCGCCTGGTGAGCCTGTAGCCTTGCCCTTCCCCCACCCCTCCCTCTCCAGACAGAGTGACTTTTGTAAAAGCGAAGTCTGATCAGTGCCCTTCCCTCTCCGAGCCTGCAGGAGCCATACTGGCTGCCAGAACGCAGCTCTGTTTACCTGGCAAGTCAGGGCTTGGTTCTATTAAAGAAGGTGGAACTTTCCTCACAAGTGTGGACATTGGTGGGATTACGGTTCTTGGTTAACCTACTGCCTGGGATTATTTCCTTTTGACTAAACGAGTTTTGAGTAAAGACAGACTCAACAGAGAGGAAAATGGAGGGAGCTCTGAGCACCCATGAGATCTCATGTGTGGTCAAGATGGGCCTCAGGAGAAGGGCTGAGAGTCGGCGTGAGGGTCAGAAAACGCATCCCAGCTACAGACGTGCACAAACAGGTGCTACGAATCAAGAGACAGAAAGTGGATTAGTGGGGGCCAGGGACTGGGGAGCCATGCGGGTGACTGGTAGCGAGCACAGGGGTTCTTTGGAAGGGTAGTGAGAACGTTCTGGAATTAGATTGTGGTGATGGATACACAACTCTGTGAATGTATTCAAAACTGTTGAATTGCACAGCTTAAATGAGTGACTGTTACGGTATGTGACTTATATCCCCATAAAGCTGTTATTTAAAAAATTACCATGCCGGCAAAGAAAGTCAGAGGGCGGAGCAGAGCCAGCGGAAGGACCGTGCCCTGTTTCTGGAGCCAGGGAGCTCTTCAAAGACAAGTGAACTCACAGACCCTCAAAGTCCCGAAATGGGGTGAATGATGTCCGTTCTGAACCATGGCGCTCTGCTCCCCCTTGGGGAGGGGAGCTTGGTGGAGTGTTGGAGATGGGGGAACACCCAGGCCTGGGGATGCTCACGCTTCCACACACCCAGGACCCACCAGCCAGAGTGGGGGCTTATGGGGACATCTTGACCCGAGTCCATCTCACAGGTGACCTCCACGTGGGTGCCACTCCAAATGGGGGCCTTTTAGCTCCTGGAGCAGTTTTTTCCCTGCCATCCTGAGTGGCCCCCACTGAGGTTAGAAAGTGAAATTCTCACCACTTTTCTTGTCCTTGCTAGGCCCCTCTCTCCTGTGTGCCTCTCTAGCTCCAGCAGAGCCCTTCCTGTGTTTGGGATGGCCAAGGCTCAGGGCCAGACCCATTGCCATCCCCACCCTCCAGCTGGCTTCCTCACTGCCATATTTTTGGCCATTGGGACAGCACAGCCCAGCTTTTACTCACGTGCCCACCATCATTTGACCAAGTCTGTCTCTAAGGGTCTAAGTCCAGAGGGAGACTGGATGAGTCTCATTTATGAATACACCCTTCCGAAACAGGAAGCCACCTTTGGTCAAATCAGCTGCGGGGGTGGAGGGAGGTGTCCAATGTCTGTTCACGTCGGAAGGAGTGTGGGACACCCATTTGGCAGGGTCACTCTAAGGGCACCCGAGCCCACGGCCTCAGGTGTCACACTTTGTGCACCACCCCCATACACCCAGAAAGGGACTCAGGGAAAAGGATGAGGTGAGGTCAGCCAGAGATCTTGTCTTTGCTATTTGTTCACTGGGCAAGGAAATCAAGCCCTCAACTCTCTTGGCAGACGGTCAATAGAGATGGTCTAAACTGCTAGATGAAGAAATAGCTGGGAAAGCCAGTTGTCTGGTGATGTGGAGGCAACTATCAGAAGAGTTACAGTATTAGGCTGAAGGCAAAAGCAAATGAAGGAATGACAAAGTGTATCCAGGCTGGAAAGGGAGCGATAAAACTACCTGTACGCACAGATGACACAATCTTATATAGAGCAAATCCTAAGAAAGACACACACACACACACACACACACACACACACAACTATTAGAGCTAATAAATGAGTCCAGCAAACTTGTAGTATACAAGATCAGTATATAAGAATCAACTGTATTTCTATACACTACCGATGAACAAACCAAAATGAAATTAAGACAACAGTTCTATTTATAAAAGCATCAAGTGAATAACATACCTAGGAATAAATTTAACAAAAGGAGGGCAAGACTTGTACTACAACATACTCTTGAAAGACATTAAAGAAGATCTAGGGACTTCCCTGGTGGCACAGTGGTTAAGAATCTGCCTGCCAATGCAGGGTTCACAGGTTAGAGCCCTGGTCCGGGAAGATCCCACATGCTGCGGAGCAGCTAAGCCCGTGCGCCACAACTACTGAGCCTGCATGCCACAGCTACTGAAGCCCATGTGCCTAGAGCCTGTGCTCCACAACAAGAGAAGCCACCCACAATGAGAAGCCCACTCACCTCAACGAAGAGTAGCCCCTGCTCGCCACAACTAGGGAAAGCCCGTGCACAGCAACGAAGACCAAACGCAGTAAAAAAAAAAAGATCTAAATAGAAAGACATCTTATGCTCATATATAAAAAGATTTAAATTGTTAAAATGGTAATATTCTTCAAATTGATCTACAAATTCAATGCAACCCCTATCAAAATTCCAGCTGGCTTTTTTGCAGAAATTGACAAGCCCATCTTAAAATTCATATGGAAATGCAAAGGACCCAAACTAGCCAACACAATCTCGAAAAAGAACAAAGTTGGAGGACTCACACTTCCTGATTTTAAAACTTACCACAAAGCTACAGGAATCAAGACTATGTAGTACAGGCACAAAGATGGAGATATAGATCCATGGAATAGAAAGAAACCCATACTGCTTTGGTTCAGCGATTGTCAACAAGGGTGATAAGACATTCAATGGGTAAAGAATAGTCTCTTCAACAAATGGTGCTGGGACAACCGGATAGTAGCCACATGCAAAAGAACGAGGCTGGAGCCCAGACGCATACCATGTAGAAAAATTAACTCAAAATGGATCATAAACCCAAATGTAAGAGCTGAAACTGTAAAACTCTTTTTAAAAACAGAGCCATACTCCCTGACTTCAGACTATACTACAAAGCTACAGTAATCAAGACAGTATGGTACTGGCACAAAAACAGAAAGATAGATCAATGGAACAGGATAGAAAGCCCAGAGATAAACCCACGCACATATGGACACCTTATCTTTGATAAAGGTGGCAGGAATGTACAGTGGAGAAAGGACAGCCTCTTCAATAAGTGGTGCTGGGAAAACTGGACAGGTACATGTAAAAGTATGAGATTAGATCACTCCTTAACACCATACACAAAAATAAACTCAAAATGGATTAAAGACCTAAATGTAAGGCCAGAAACTATCAAACTCTTAGAGGAAAACATAGGCAGAACACTCTATGACATAAATCACAGCAAGATCCTTTCTGAACCACCTCCTAGAGTAATGGAAACAAAAACAAAAATAAACAAATGGGACCTAATGAAACTTCAAAGCTTTTGCACAGCAAAGGAAACCATAAACAAGATGAAAAGACAACCTTCAGAATGGGAGAAAATATTTGCAAATGAAGCAACCGACAAAGGATTAATCTCCAAAATTTACAAGCAGCTCATGCAGCTCAACAACAAAAAAACAAACAACCCAATCCAAAAATGGACAGAAGACCTAAATAGACATTTCTCCAAAGAAGATATAGATTGCCAACAAACACATGAAAGAATGCTCAACATCACTAATCATTAGAGAAATGCAAATCAAAACTACAATGAGATATCATCTCACACCAGTCAGAATGGCCATCATCAAAAAATTTACAAAGAATAAATGCTGGAGAGGGTGTGGAGAAAAGGGAACACTCTTGCACTGCTGGTGGGAATGTGAATTGGTTCAGCCACTATGGAGAACAGTATGGAGGTTCCTTAAAAAACTACAAATAGAACTGCCATATGACCCAGCAATCCCACTACTGGGCATAAACTCTGAGAAAACCATAATTCAGAAAGAGTCATGTACCAAAATGTTCATTGCAGCTCTATTTACAATAGCCCGGAGATGGAAACAACCTAAGTGCCCATCATCGGATGAATGGATAAAGAAGATGTGGCACATATATACAATGGAACATTACTCAGCCATAAAAAGAAACGAAATTGAGCTATTTGTAATGAGGTGGATAGACCTAGAGTCTGTCATACAGAGTGAAGTAAGTCAGAAAGAAAAAGACAAATACCGTATGCTAACACATATATATGGAATCTAAAAAACAAACAAAAAAATGGTCATGAAGAACCTAGGGGCAAAACGGGAATAAAGACGCAGACCTACTAGAGAATGGACTTGAGGATATGGGGAAGGGGAAGGGGAAGCTGTGACAAAGCGAGAGAGTGGCATGGACATATATACACGACCAAACGTAAGGTAGATAGCTAGTGGGAAGCAGCCGCATAGCACAGGGAGCTCAGCTCGGTGCTTTGTGACCACCTGGAGGGGTGGGATAGGGAGGGTGGGAGGGAGGGAGACGCGAGAGGGAAGAGATATGGGAACATATGTATATGTATAACTGATTCACTTTGTTATAAAGCAGAAACTAACACACCATTGTAAAGCAATTATACCCCAATAAAGATGTTAAAAAAAAAACAGAGCCATAAATCTTCGTGAACTTGGATGAGGCAGTGGTTTCCTAGATATGAGACCAATAAATAACATGAGTAACAAAAGAAAAAGTCGCTACATTGTTCATAAAAATTAAAGCAACAAAAGAAAAAGTAGATAAATTGTACTTCATCAGAATTAAACAGTTCTGTGCTTCAAAGGACACCACTAAGAAAGTGAAGAGACAGTGCACTGAATGAGAGAACCTACCTGCAAGTCAGACAGCAGTAAGTGGCTTGAGTCTAGAATATATAAAGAACGATTACAACCCAATAATAAAAAGGCAAATAGCCCAATTAAAAAGGGGCAAAGGGTCTGAATAGACATTTCTCTGAAGACTATATCCAGCGTGCCATGAGTTTATGAAAAGATGCTCATCACTTGACATTAAGGAAAAGCAACTCAAAACCACCAGATACGACTCCACACCAACTAGGGTAGCTATAAATAAAAAGAGATAATAGCAAGAATTGTCAAGGATGTGGAGAAATTGGAACTCTCATACATTGCTGGTGGGAATGTAAAACGGTGCAGCCAATACAGAAAAGTTTGGTAATTCCTCAAAAGATTAAACACAGCTACCGTACGACACAGCAATTCCACTCCGAGGTACCTACCCCAGAGAAATGAAAGCATATGGCCACACAAAATCTTGTACATGGGGCTTCCCTGGTGGCGCAGTGGCTGAGAGTCCGCCTGCCGATGCAGGGGACGCGGGTTCGTGCCCCGGTCCGGGAAGATCCCACATGCCGCGGAGCGGCTGGGCCCGTGAGCCATGGCCGCTGAGCCTGCGCGTCCGGAGCCTGTGCTCCGCAACGGGAGAGGCCACAGCAGTGAGAGGCCTGCGTACTTACTGCAAAAAAAAAACAAAAAAAGTCTTGTACATGAATACTCACAGCAGATTTATTCTTGATGGTCAAAAAGTGGAAACAGGGCTTCCCTGGTGGCGCAGTGGTTGAGAGTCCGCCTGCCGATGCAGGGGACGCGGGTTCGTGCCCCGGTCCGGGAAGATCCCACATGCCGAGGAGCGGCTGGGCCCGTGAGCCATGGCCACTGAGCCTGAGCGTCCGGAGCCTGTGCTCCGCAACGGGAGAGGCCACAACAGTGAGAGGCCCGCGTACCGCAAAAAAAAAAAAAAAAAAAAAAGTGGAAACAACCCAAATGTCCATTAACAGATGACTGGATAAATAAAACGTGGTCTATCCATACAATGGAGTATTATTGGGCCATGAAAAGGAGTGAAATACTGATACAGCCTACAGCATGGATGAACTTTGAAAGCATTGTAAGTGAAAGAAGCCAAACACAAAAGGTCACATACTGTATGATTCCATTTCTATGAAGGGTCAGAATAGGCAAATCCACAGAGACAGAAAGGAGAGTCATGGCTGCCAGGGGCTGCGGCGGGAGGGACTAGGAAGTGAGCGTGGGCTTCCTTTTGCGAGTGATGAAAATGTTCTGGGCTAAGAGAGTGGTAATGTTTGCACAACCACATGGTGATGGTGGTGAAGATTCTAAAACCATTGAACTGTACACTTTAAATGGGTGAGTTGGTATGTAAATTACACCTCAATAAAGCTGTATTTTTTAAAAATGAAAGCCAGAAGAGAACCCTGAAATTGTTACTGCCCTAGGGCAACTCTGCCTGGAAAGTAGAGGAGGTTGTCCTGAGTGAAGACCCCCGACCCTGACCTCGGAGCCAGTTGGCTACTGCACTGTAGTTATGTAAGACGTCAGCATGGAGGAAGCTGGGGGAAAGGTACGGAGGACCTCCCTGTACTGTCTTTGGAACTTCCTGTGAATCTATAATAATTTCAAAATAAAAACAAAAGATGCCCGATGGGGCTGGGCTCTCATCTGGAGGCTCTGTTTCCAAGTTCATTCAGGTTGTTGGCAGAATCCATCTCTTGGAGGCTGAAGGACGGAGTTCGCTGCTTCCTTGACGCGTGGCCCCTTCGTCTTCAAGCTGGCAGTGGCGAGTGGAGTCCTCATTATCTTTGAATCTTTCTGCCTCCCCTCTGGCCTTAGCCGGCGAAGCTGTTAAGGGCTCCTGTGATGACACTGGGCCCAGCCAGTAGTCCAGGCTAATCTCTCTATGTTCGGGTCAATTGGTTAGTAGCATTAATTACATCTGCAAAGTCCCCTCAGCCATGCAGTTTAACATATTCATGGGCGTGACATCAGAGGACCAAGGTCACAAAAGCCCAAATTCTGCCTATCGCAGTGGATTATTTAAAATCTATTTGGGATGTAACCCCCCAGGATGGGTGAGGAGTTGGGTACTGGGGAGGAGGCGGGGAGCCAGCAAGAAGCTGTCCCCAGCTTGGGGCAGCCCAGGGAAAAGGCCTGGACAGCCACGAGAGGGCAGGTGATCACCCAAGGAGAGGGTGGCAGGTGGCAGGTGGAAAGAATGGCCTGGTGGAGGCCAGCTGCGATCCCCTCCTGGGATGTTCTCGAAAGTGCTCTCATCCCAAGCGTAGCCTGCAGTTTTCTCCTTGAACCTAGCATCAAAGGACCAGTCTCCTCTCTGTCTCCTTCATCTCCAAAGACCCCCTCCTAAGTCAAGCCTGGAAGGAATCCCAGTGAGTCGGGTGGCAGCCTGCCCCGCCCCCGAGCCCAGTGTGCTGGCCACAGACTGCCGCTAGGGGGCAGAGTCGACTACACCAAAGACCACACCGCTGGAGTGTGCATGTGCGTTTGTGCATGTGTGTGTGCGTGCGTGCGTGCGTGTGTGTGTGTGTGTGTGTGTGTGTGCAGGAGTATTGGGGACATGCTCACTGCTGGCTTGAAGAAACTCGACTCTCTTCCCCAACCATGTCGGAGCCTCCTGCCCGCTGCCAGGGCGACTCAAAAGTTCCTCTCTGGGCTTCCCCGGTGTCACAGTGGTTGAGAGTCCGCCTGCCGAGGCAGGGGACACGGGTTCGTGCCCCGGTCCGGGAAGATCCCACATGCCGCGGAGCGGCTGGGCCCGTGAGCCATGGCCGCTGAGCCTGCGCGTCCGGAGCCTGTGCTCCGCAACGGGAGAGGCCGCAGCAGTGAGAGGTACCGAAAAAAAAAAAAAAAAAAAAAAGGTTCCTCTCTGATGGAAACAGGGAAGCAGGCTCTCAGAACAGGAAGAGGTCATGCAGTGAGGGGACCCCTCAGTGGGTCCTGGTTCCACCCCAGTCACGCCCAAAGCACCCATCTCCCCCCGTTCAGGCAGAAGAAGGGATCCGATTGGATGCTACAGAGTGAGTCTTGTGGCGGCACAAACGGCCCTGTTGGGGGCCAGGAGTTCAGTCTCCTTCAGAGAAAGAAGGGGAGCAGGTCACTTACCCAGCCCCCCAAACTCAGGCCCAGCACCCTCAAAGCCAGCTCTCGAGAATTGAAATGCACATCAAAATGCAGAACTAGTGAATAACTGGGCTCAGGTCCCAGAAATAGGCTGCCCTTTCCACGGGGTGACGGGAAGATCCTCCCTGCTTCCTGTTGCCATGGTTTCCACTCGGCTACCAGGCTACCAGGCAGCGGGTGCGGTGGAAGCCATTTCCCGCAATGGGATACTGGTGCTGCCTGGGTGTGCAGCTGTGGCAGCCAAAAGCGAGTGAGACGGCGAGAAAAACCCAGTCCCAGAGACCTCCCCCTGTGGCAGAGAGTAAGCGTCAGGGCACGATATACTCCTTGAGCGCCCAGATCGAGGGGCCTTGCAAGAAGGGTGCACAGAAAAAAATGGAAACGCTGAAGCCAACACACGCTTGGGCAGAAGGCGCCGCTGGCTGGGCCCTGGGCCTGGGCTCTGGGGACGGAGGAACCCATTTCTCTGTTGGCCAGAAGAACACAGTGAGGGGGAGAGCCCCTCGGTTGTCCTCCCCACGGAGGGACATCTTGGGGGTCCCCAGACTGCACAGCACCACAGACTCCGGGGTCCCGCTCCTCTGCACCCTGCAGTTTGGAACCTAGGAAATCGCTAGTACCTCTGAGCTGGGGGCCCCATAGGCTGCAGCTTCCCTGCTGGGCCCGGTCTGTTCTCCACGGGCCCAAGGATGCCCTGTAGGCCTGCCCACCCCTGGTAGCCCGCCACCGTCTCAGGAAAATAGGTAAGAATTTGAGCCCCTCTGGTCTCCAAACCTGCAGGCAGCCACTGTGCCGACTCAGGGACCCTCTCTCTACTCAGTTTCCTGAGACTACTCAGGGGTCCCACCCTGCCCCCATAGCCTCAGTTCTGGGAAAGGTCTCTTGGGGTAGGAAGGGATCGCGGTCAACCAGGCTTGGCTTTCCGAAACTAGAGGGCCCGTTGGGGTGCTGCCATCGTGCCCCCGGGCCCCCGTCCTGCCTGCTGCTCCCTGCTCTGCCCTGTGCCAACGGCAGCCGAGGCCCACCGGCTGGCCCCATCTAAGGGGAAGGCGGAGGAGGCCACCTCCAGGCCTGGCCTGGGGCTGGGCACCCAGAGCCCGGAACAGGAATCCCACTTCCTGGGGCTCCGCCGGCAATTGCAGACCTTTCCCTGCCGCTGTAACTCGCTATAAGGCTTTGTTTATGCCGCTCACGGTGTGTTCTGGCACCTCCCCCACCCCCAGCCCCTCACCCCTGACCATTAACTTTTCTGGTCCCTTTGGGCAATTAAAATTCAGCCGAGCCTCACATCCCATTTGAAGCTCCCCATGCCCATCCCCAGGACTGGAATGGACCGGAATGGAGACAAGGGCGCTCTGACCTCCCTTCCGGTCCTAACCCCCCGTCCTGAGGCTGGGGCCAACCAGCCTTGTCTTGCACCACCAGCCCAAGGTCGATGGGGGAAGGGTGCTCCATTCCTGACTGTGGCTCCTGCCGAGGGGGTCACCCCTTTCCCAGGGCGGGCTCAGCCCCTCCTTGCTAAGGACCGTCTGGGGCCAGCCAGCCCTGTCCTCTTGGGGTCCCACCCGTGTCCACAGCCCAGCCTCCTCTCCCAACCTCGGCCCTCTGGCCCCCAAGCTTCCTGCTCTCAAGGCAGAGGAGAGTGGGGTACAGGTGACCCAGCCTTTCCTTCTCAGCACACACCCGCAGTCCCTCCTGGTCCAGCTGGGGGCCCCTCCAGCCAGCCTCCTGCCTCCAGAAATCCCAGCGGAGAGATAGAGGTACCCGCTGTGAGTCCAGTGTGCACCCCCATTCCCGGGGCCACGTACCCAGCTCTCCCCACACCTCACTTCCTGCTTGGAAGGCAGCTGGGAAGAGCAGGGGGGGTCCTTCTCCCCAAGTGACACCCTTTGAGCCACCCCTCCCTGGACTAGGGATTACCCCTCCCACCATTAGACCATTAACAGCTTCTGAGTGGGGGGGGGGAGGCTGCAAGAGGGGCACAGGCCCTGTCCTCCAAAGATGGCAGAGGCTCATGGTGGGGTACGGAGCAGGGACTCAAGGAAGGCTTCCGGGGGGGCGGGTGCTGATGGAGAGAAGGATCTAGAGGCCCGGGTGGAGCTCTTCAGGCGGAGGGAAAAGCAGAAACAAGTCATGGGGAGGCAGCGAGGTTGCGTTTGGAAGCTACTGTGAGGCTGCATCTGCAGCTATCGGGCCTGATTTTCTCCCAGATTTTTAGCATTTTAAGAATTTTTAAGAAGGAAAGAAAGCAAAGCATTCCTCTAAGAGTAGCTTGCGTTAATCTGTGTTTCTGCAGCAGTTAGAGTGGATCTCCAGGCCAGCTCCACGGTAAACAGTGAATGGATTAACCCGGTTAACTCCTCACCTGTGTGAAGGACACACCATTCTTGCCCCATTTTATGGAGGAGGCTGGTGTGACCTGCCCAGGGTCAAGGGCCAGGGACAGTGGAGCCGTTGGGTCCAGACCGGTCCTTTTCTCTTTTCTTATCTCTGGAGTTACTTTAAGGACTTTTTTGCCTTTTGATATAAGGATCTTTCCCTAAAGTTGTTTTGCTCTAGGAATAAGTATATTTTATTAAGGTATTTTGTACATCACTTCCTGTCTTCTGGTCCTGTTTTCCTTTGTGGATTGGATATAGTGAGACGTTCACAGGCAGACACTTGCCCCTTCACTGGACAGACCCGGGCCGGGCAGCTCTAGGAAACGCTTTACAGCTAGACACGTCTACTTTTGAAAGAAGAACCAAAAGGGCCCCCAGGGGAGCCAGTCACCCCTAACCCAGCGCAAAACAATCCTTGGAAACACACCACAGAGACAGAAGGGCCGTCGGTGAACTGGTTTCAAAATGCTTAATTTTTTTTAATTAGGCAAATTGATCATTAGAGAACTGATTAAGCTGGAGCCACTGTTCGAATAAAAGGTGGAAATAAATTCCTTCATTTGAATTCCAAATTCAGGCTTGGAGGTGACCTGGTAATTAGGCGAACCGGTGAACTGGTCTTTAGGTAAACTGGCTGTGAACAGGGTGGCAAATGGATCCGGTGGGCGGAGGTAACCTTGACTCTTCCCTCCTCCCAGAGCAGGGGTGCTGGGCCCTTGCACAGCAGAGGCCCCAGGGGCGGTTCCAATGTTCCTCGCACTCGACCTGGGGTGGGGGGGCGCCAGGCATGGGGGCAGGGCGAGAGCAGGGTCTCAGGGGGCCTCTGCTGGGCCGGGCACAAGCGCCAGTTACAGCATCAAGTTGGGGGCAGGGGGCCAGCAGGCAGGGAGCGGATGGGTGCAGGAGTCCTTCAGCACTTTAACCGCGGGTACCGCCTTACCCGGGGTTCCAGCTGCTGTGACCAGGACTGCAGGGTCACAGCACCCGGCCCTCCTCCCTGGGAAGACGCCAGGGCCTGAGGGCGGCTTCTGAGGTTTCCAGCCAGGACAGGATCCCGGTGCCTCAGCAGAGGTAATTCAGCAGAACTCTTAGTCTTTAAAATTGTTTCTAGTAGATGTAGAGAAGACACAAAAGAATATTGACAAAACGTGTGTGAGTAGGAAGAACAGTGCCACCAGCCCCTGCGTACTCACTCTCTTGCGGGACTAACCTCCACCCGTTGCGTCCCATTGTCCGCTTAATGGACGGTGGGGTTGATTCCACCTTTCCTGCTGTTACAAACAGGGCTGCTCCGCACATCTGTGGACAGGCGTCCTTACGCTCAGCACAAGTTTCTCTGGTGATGACACGCAGGTGGAGGCCCCTGGGCCACAGGCCACATGCGTCCTCCACCCTGCTAAGGAAGGACAAATCGCATTCCCAAGGCTTGCACCGATTGCCAGGCCGACCTGCGTATCTGACTTTGCTCGCGGCTCCCCGGGCTTGCCAACACCTAACGTTGCCAGACTTCATTCTCCACGTGGACAGCCAATTGTCCCAGGATTATTCATTGAAAAACATCTCCTCTCTCCACTGACCTGCAATGCCAGCTTTGTCATACATTGAATTTCTCCACGTGGCTCGTCTGCTTCCACTTTCCCTATTCTGCCCCCTTGGTCTGTTTGTCCCCCTCTTGCTAACACCGCAGCGGCTTAAACGCTGAACCTTTAGAATCCGTCTCAGAATCTGCTAAGGCAGCTCCCTCCACCTCCTTCCTCGGGAGCGACTCAGCTCTGCCCGGCCATTTGCTCTTAAGAACCACCTTGTCAAGCTCCATTTTAAACATAGCATTTAGTTTTTATTTTTTTAATGGCATTTAGATTACTACTGTATTCGATCTATAAATCAAATGGGAAAGTACTGGCATATTCAAAACATTGATTTTTTTGGAGCATTCTGGGTAGCCAAGATAATGGCAGAGGGGTCCATATATCTGGAACTCTCAGCATAGCTTCCAAACAAAAATCAATTAAAAAAACAAGAACAAATAAAACCACACAAAACCCATGCCCTCAGCATAACTAGAAAACAGACAGCATCCAAACTTCAAATTACCTAAACTAAATAAAATCACAAGGACGGGGGAGGGGGAAATATCCTAAAAATGGAATACAAACAAAAACCAAAAAAACAAACCATACATCAGACAATGTATAACCACTCCGGAGGGGAAGAAACTAAGCCAGGTAACCTTTGAACGGAGTCCTTGGCCTATATCTGCCCTTAAGCTAAAGACAAAGAACCAGAAACAAATATTGAACTCCAGAGAGTAGTTTTCTTGTTTGCAGAGACATGAGTTGACAATTCTGAAACTGCTTTCTGAGTATTCGAGGGTTGAGCAAACACATAAACGAACTGTGGGTGATGGGAGCCAGCTTTTCTCAATGATAGAAAGAAGTTACAAGTAAGCATGTGGGAAGAAGGCTAGAATGAATCTGGAATTAGAGATGTCAGTATGAACTCAGAGAGAGAGAGAGAGCGACAGATAGACACTAAATGATGATAGATGCTAGATAATAAATACAGATGTGTGGAAGTGTCCATATATCCATAGATATACATCTACATATATGCATGAATGTGTGCATATATGCTTATATGCACGTGGGGTATGTGTGTGTTAATTTCCTAATAGGTTTCTAAATGCAATAATTATCCACTCAAAATGAACTAAGGATCCTAGGATAAATGGCTGATTGTAAGAATGGGGGCCAGGGAAGGTCTGGAAGAGCTTGGAACATCTTGTTCCTCCAGAAGGTAAGGAATCCATGAGTCCACGTTGATATAAATAAATAAGTAAGTGGGGAGAAGGGAAGCGCTTCCTCGCAGTAGAAGCCAAAGAATAAATGTAGAAGGAATGATAGAACTGGAAAGGCACCATCTGGCAGCCATCGTAGTAATGATTGATTCAAGCAAGAATGATCAATGACTGAAAAAACTAGTGGGTGAAAGTTTGACAAGGACCAGGATGTTTAAGTAGTCTCAAAATGTCCCCCTCACACACACACAAATGGAAAATAGTAGCAACTCACCAGGGGAGAAACCTGGCAGATGCCACCTTAACTAAGTCATCAGAGTTACCTTCACCAGTAATGGGACAAACCACCACTGTGTGCCTCCAGGTTTAGCAAAAGTGCAAAACCTAAACCTAATGACGAGGAAACGTCAGACCAACCAAAACAGAGGATATTCTATCAAATGATTGACTTACGCCCTTGAAAAATGTCAATGCCATAAACACAAAGACCAAAGAACTGCTCCAGGGATATGGTAACTGAATGCAATTCGTGATCAGAGATGCTCCTTTTCTAGAAAAGGCATTATTGGGACAATTGGCAAACTCTGGACAAGGATAAGATTATAGTGTTGTATCAATGTTAATTTCCTGATTTTTATCATTGTACTGTGCTTAGAGAATGTTCCTTGTGTTTAGGAGACACACACTGAAGTATTTAGAGATAAAGGACCATCGTGTCTTAATTGATTTGAAAGATTCAGAAAATGTGTGTGTGGATGTGTGTGTGTGTGTGTAGATGTAAGAGACAAGAATAAAGCAAAGAGAGTAAAATGTCAACATTTGGGGAATCTACACAAAAGGTATACAAGAAATCTATCTACTATTCTTTTTTTTCTTTTCTTTTTTTTTTTTTTTTTGGCTGCGTTGGGTCTTCATTGCTGCCTGCAGGGCTTTCTCTCGTTGCGGTGAGCTAGAACTACTCTTCGTTGCGGTGCGTGAGCCGCTTCTCATCGCAGTGGCTTCTCTTGTTGCGGAGCACGGGCTCTAGGCACGTGGGCTTCGGTAGTTGTGGCACGCGGGCTCAGTAGTTGTGGCTCACAGGCTCTAGAGCGCAGGCTCAGTAGTTGTGGCGCACGGGCTTAGTTGCTCCGCGGCATGTGGGATCTTCCCGGACCAGGGCTCAAACCCGTGTCCCCTGCACTGGCAGGTGGATTCTTAACTATTGTGCCACCAGGGAAGACCTACTATTCTTTTTTAACAGCTATAGTGAGATATAATTCACATGCCATACAAGTTACCTATTGGGACTATACTTTGGGGTAGAATTGCTGGGTCATATGGTAACTCTATGTTCAACATTTTGAGAAGCTGCTGAACTCCCAAAGCAGCTGCACAACTTTTACCTTTCCATCAGCAGTGCAATGTATGAGGGCTTCAATTTCTCCACTTTCTCACTAACATGTTTTGTTCGTCTTTTTTTTTTTTTTCTTTTGGCTGCACTGCGGGCATGTGGGATCTTAGTTCTTCGACCAGGGATCGAACCCGTGCCCCCTGCACTGGAAGCAAGGAATCTTAACCCCTGGACCACCAGGGAAGTCCCTGTTCATCTTTTTGATTGCAGACACTCTAGTGGGTATGGAGTGGTATCTCATGATGGTTTTGATTTGCATTTCCCTGGTGATTAATGATGTTGAGCATCTTCCATGTGCTCATTGGCCACTTGTACATCTTATCTGGAGAAATACCTATTCAAATTCTTTGCCATTTTTAGATTTGAGTAACTTGTCTTTTTGTTGTGGAGTTGTAAGATTTCTTTTTGTATTCTAGACACAAGTCCTTTATCCAATATATACAGTCAAATGCTCTTCCCCTGTGCTATACCCCCTTTTATCCAATATATGATTGGCAAACACTTTCCCTCATTCTGTGGACTGTCTTTTCACTTTCTCGATAGTATCATTTGCAGCACACAACTATTTAAAAGAAGTCCAGTTTACGTATTTTATCTTTCGTCACTCCTGTTTTTGGTGTCATGTCTACGGAACCATTGCCTGACCCAAGGTCATGAAGATTTACACCTATGTTTTCTTCTGAGTTTTATAGTCTCGGCTCTCACATTCAGGTCTCTGATCCATTCTGAGTTACTTTTTGTGTATGGTGTGAGGTAGGGATCCAACTTTATTTTTTGGCGGGTGGATATCCAGTTGTCCTGGCACCATTTGTTGTAAGCACATTTTTTCTCCCATTGAATTGTCTTGGCTTCCTTGTCGAAAAATTAATTCACCATAAATGTAAGGGTTTATTTCTGGACTCTTGATTCTATTACATTAATTTATAAGTCTATCCCTATGCCAGTGCCATACAGTCTTGATTCCTGAAGCTTTGTTAGACGTTTTGAAATAAGGAAGTGTGAGTGTTCTAAGTCTGTTCTTCTTTTTCAAGATGCTTGCTTTGGTTGTTCTGGATCCCTTGCATTTCCATGTGAGTTTTAGGATTGGCTTGTCGATTTCTGAGAAAATCCCAGCTGGAATTTTGATAAGCATTGTATTGAATCTGTAGATCAATTTGAAGAGTACTGCCACTTTAATATCAGTCCTTTGATCCATGAACATAGGATGCCTTTCTACTTATTTCGATATTCTTTAATGTCCTCCAACAAAATACTGTTGTACAAGCTTTGCCCTTCTTTTGTTAAATTTATTCCTAAGTATTTTATTCTTTTTTGTGATTTATAAATAAAACGTTTTTTTTTTTCTTTTTTTTTTTTTTTTCTTTCTTCGGTACGCGGGCCTCTCACTGCTGTGGCCTCTCCCGTTGCGGAGCACAGGCTCCAGACGCGCAGGCTCAGCGGCCATGGCTCACGGGCCCAGCCGCTCCCCAGCATGTGGGATCCTCCCGGACCGGGGCACGAACCCGCGTCCCCTGCATCGGCAGGCGGACTCTCAACCACTGCGCCACCAGGGAAGCCCTAAAACGTTTTCTTAATTTCATTCCCATTGTTTATTGCTGGGTATAGAAACACAATTGATTTTTGTACCTTGACCTTGTATCCTACAACCTTTGCTCAACTCATTTATTCGTTCTAACAGTTTTTTAGTGGATTCCTTAGGAGTCTTTAGGATACGAAATGATGTCATCTGTGACTAGAGATAGTTTTACTTCTTCCTTTCCAATCTGGATGCCTTGTATTTCTTTTTCTTGCATAATTTCCTTGGCTAGAACCTCCAGCCCAATGTTGACTGGAAGTGACAAGAGCAGACAACTTTGTATTGTTCCTGATATTAGGGGGAAAGTTTTCAGTATTTCACCACAAAGTATAATGTTAGCTCTGGGTTTTTCCTACATGCCCTTCATCAGGTTGAAGATGTTCCCCCTCCATTTATTTCTACTATTCTTGTAATCTTTCACAAATTTGAAATTACGTTAAAAAAAAAGAAGTTAAAGGGAAAAAATTATGTGTTCTAATCCATGAACATAGCATATATTTCTATTGTTTTTTTTAATCTTTCCTTCAATGTCTTTCAAATGATTGTAAATTTCTACATAATTTAGACATTATTGCATGCCCTTTTTTATATTTATTCCTAGATAGATATTTTATGCTATTGTAAATGTTATGTTTCTTTTGTTTATAAATTCTGTCCCTGTTTATTTTTAGATATGAATTTTGTATCCAGAAACTATGCTAAATTTTCTTATTAATTTGAATAATTTATCTGTAGAATCTTCAGGTTTTTTACATAGACTACCACACCACCTGCAAATAATTTCTAAATCTTCTTTTTTTTAAAATTTGGCTTGCCCTACTGCACTAGCCAGGAACTCAAGTACAATGTCAAATAGAATTAGCTGGTAATCTTATCTTGTACCTGATCTCAAACGTAATGCTTTCAACATTTCACAATTCAGTAATTTGGTTTTTAGCTATTTTAGCCTGATATCCGTAAGTGTGCATTTCTTCTGCGTGTAGTTTCTAAGCCCTCTTTAATTTGTGGTTTGAGATTCTGCCCCCCATTTTTGGAAAGTTCTCAGCTATTATGCCTTTTAATACTGGTTATGCCCCCTTCGTCTCTCTTCTTCTAATTACACATATGTTGAGCTCTCACATATCCTGTCTCTTTCTCCCTTTTTTTAGTTTCCATCCATTTGTCTCTCCCTGCTTTATTCTGCATAGTTCCTTCTGACTTATCTTCCAGTCCATTGATACTCTCTTTAGCTGTATTCTGCTATTATGCCCATCCATTTGTCTATTAATTTTGGTTAGTGTCATTTTTGGTTCTAGAATTTTTAAGTAGCTCCTTTTTATAGCTCCAGTTCTCTGCCATAATTATCAATGCTGTCATTTATATCTTTGAACAGCGTATGCTTAGTTATTTTAAAGTTTATATATGATCATTCCAATATCTGGAGTCACAATCTATGAGGCCATGAAAACTGAAGCTCAAGGTCACCAGGGCCCACAAATGCTCTCAAGATTGGCCTCAGCACTCTGTTTACCTCTCTGGGTTTTTGTCTTGATTGAATTTTTGGACTCTGGGATTCCTTACTTTTTCACCGTCGAATTGGTTCATTTAAAAGGATGATTTTTAAATCTTTTATTCAGCAATTTTAGTTATTTTCATCAGAAAGGTCATGCAGAGCATCTAGTTTATCATGCTGAAAGAAACAGAAATAAATGTGTACGTTTTGAAAGGTCACAAACCTTGCACCCACACTGACATAAAAACGGCTTCCTTCTTGGTTTTGTGATTGCAAAAATCTGGATACATTCATCTAAGATGAATTTTTCTTTCTCTCATTGGTTTTTTGTTGAGAGGTGGCCTTGTGTTTTTCTTTAATAGATAGTTTTGCAATAACAATAATAATATTAATAATAATAATGTCCCCACAATAGGTAATAACAGGGACCACATCTGTTTTGTTTTCTCCTCTGTCAGTTAGGATTGGGTTCAGTTACACTTATGAGAAAAAACTCATAATAATAGTGGCTTAACCAAGAGACATTCATTTGTCTCATGTGTTAATGAAGTCCAGAGGTAAAACGCTCAGGACTAGTATGGATATTCCACAAAATCACTGGGGATCAAGAGTCCTTCCAGAGGGGCTTCCCTGGTGGCACAGTGGTTAAGAATCCACCTGCCAATGCAGGGGACACGGGTTCGAGCCCTGGTCCGGGAAGATCCCACATGCCGCAGAGCAACTAAGCCCATGTGCCACAACTATGGAGCCTGCACTCTAGAGCCCACGAGCCACAACTACTGAGCCCATGTGCCGTATCTACTGAAGTCCACACACTCTAGAGCCTGTACTCCGCAACAAGAGAAGCCACCAAAATGAGAAGCCCACACACCGCAACAAAGAGTAGCCCCCGTTCGTTGCAACTAGAGAAAGCCCGCACGCAGCAACGAAGACCCAACCCAGCGAAAAATAATAAATAAATAAAAATAAAATACATTTTAAATAAAATCGATTCCTTCCAGATCATTCCAACTCACTGCTCCGTAATTCCTAGAGTGTGGCCTTCATTGCCTTGATCCAAGATGGCAGTCAGAGATCCAGCCATAGCACCAGGACGGAGATGAGGAAGAAAATAGGGGAAGGGGTGAACGAGGAGAACACCAGCGTCTCTGAAAAGTGTCTCCCAGAAGGAGCTATACTTTATAAGACTCCCAGTTAATCTCACGGGCCAGAACTGGCCATATGGCCACACCCAGTTGCAAAGGAGGCTCAGAAGTGTGGTCTTTACTCAGGCGGTCATGGGCCCAGCTAAGGGTCTGTCAACAGAGAAGCAACCAGCAGGCTCCACCATAATCACTGCATCCAGAGAGCCAACTAGAAAATGCAGGAAGAATTATAGAATCAGAAAATCACCATTTGTAACCCAAAATAATGGCCCTAGATGGAGATCATCAATGCCTACTAAAACTGCTAGGTGTACATTTGCTGTACCAGGCTGACCCCACGTGCACCTGCCAATCCATCTTGACTTTGAAAGTGGGCAACTGGATGAGGTGTGTCTCCTGGCATAGGATGGGAAGCGCTCAGCCCCACCTGAGGAGTCATCTTACCAACAAAATTTAACCTGAGGGCTTCCCCGGTGGCACAGTGGTTGAGAGTCCACCTGCCGATGCAGGGGACGCGGGTTCGTGCCCCGGTCTGGGAAGATCCCACATGCCACAGAGCGGCTGGGCCCGTGAGCCATGGCCGCTGAGCCTGCGCGTCCGGAGCCTGTGCTCCGCAACGGGAGAGGCCACAGCAGTGAGAGGCCCGTGTACCGCAAAAAAAAAAAAAAAAAAAAAAAAAAAAAAATTTATAGGAAATTCAGGGGGCAAAGGAACACAGTAGACACCACAAGGATGCCATCAGCCACATCTAGGCTGTGAGGAATGCTTCAGGAAGGAGTTGGCTTCTTCAAGATTTTAAAAGACATGAGAGGTGAATCAACCCCAAGCTAAGTGGGCACCTTGCTAGTGTTCATACCTGAACAAACCAGCTATAAGAAGGCATCTTTCAGGCAAGGAAAGTGTGTATTAAGTGACATTAAGGACTATTTCCATATCAGTCATTAAGTGTGATCATGATTTGTGGGTTGTTTTTAGAAGCCCTTAACTGTTAGAAATCCATAGTTATGTCTTTATGTGTGAAATGACATGATGTCTACAATTTATTTTCTTTTTTATAAATTTATTTATTTATTTTTGGCTGCATTGGGTGTTCGTTGCTACACACGGGCTTTCTCTAGTTGTGGCGAGCGGGGGCTACTCTTCTTCGCAGTGCGCGGGCTTCTCATTGCGGTGGCTTCTCTTGCTGTGGAGCATGGACTCTAGGTGCGCGGGGTTCAGTAGCTGTAGCACGCGGGCTCAGTAGTTGTGGCTCGCGGGCTCTAGAGCACAGGCTCAATAGTTGTGGCACACGGGCTTCGTTGCTCTGCGGCATGTGGGATCTTCCCGGACCAGGGCTCGAACCTGTGTCCCCTTCATTGGCAGGCGGATTCTTAACCACTGCGCCACCAGGGAAGCCCTACAATTTATTTTCAAATGCTCCAGACTAAAAACAATGTGGGATCCTGGATGGGATCCTGGAACAGAAAAGGACATGAGTAGAATAACTGGTGAAATCTAAATGAAGTCTGGAGTTTAGTTACTGGCATTGTACCAATGTTCATTTCTCAGTTTTGACAAACGTACCTTGGGAAGGCCAGGTGTTAACATTAGGGGAAGCTGAGTGAAGGGCACCCAGGAGCTTCTGTACTATCTTTGCAACTTTTGCATAAAAGTAAAATTATTCCACAGTCAAAAGTTCACTTTGGAGGAAGCCTCCTACACCTTTGGTGGGAATGTAAGTTGGCACAGCCACTATGGAGAGCAGTATGGAGGTTCCTTGAAAAACTAAAAATAGAGCTACCAAATGATCCAGCAATCCTACTCCTGGGTATATACTTGGAGAAAACTCTAATTCAAAAAGATACATGCACCCCAGTGTTCATAGCATCAGTATTCACAATGACCAAGACATGGAAGCAACCTAAATGTCCATCGACAGACGAATGGATAAAGAAGACGTGGTACATACAATGGAATATTACTCAGCCATAAAAAGAAGGAAATAATGCCATTTGCAGCAACGTGGATGCAACCAGAGATTATCATAGTAAGTGAAGTAAGTCATAAAAAGACAAATACCATATGATATCACTTCTGTGTGGAATCTAAAATATGACACAAATGACCTTATCTAAGAAACAAACTCACAGACATAGAGAATAGACCTGTGGTTGCCAAGGGGGAGAGGGGTGGGGGAGGGATGGGGTGGCAGTTTGGGATTAGCAGATGCAAACTAGTATACACAGAATGGATAAAAAACAAGGTGCTACTGCATAGCACAGGGAACTATATTCAATATCCTGTGATAAGGCATAATAGAAAAGAATATAAAAAGAATATATATATATATATATATATATATACACACACACACACATATAACTGAGTCACTTTGCTGTACAGCAGAAATCAACACAGAACTGGGGAGTGGGACACCGGCCTCCTGTCCGTTTCTTTGCAACTTCCCGTGAATCTAATTATTTCAAAATAATGAAGTCCCCAGGGCTTCCCTGGTGGTACAGTGGTTGAGAATCTGCCTGCTAATGCAGGGGACACGGGTTCGAGCCCTGGTCTGGGAGGATCCCACATGCCGCGGAGCAACTAGGCCCGTGAGCCACAACTGCTGAGCCTGCGCGTCTGGAGCCTGTGCTCTGCAACAAGGGAGGCCGCGATAGTGAGAGGCCCGCGTACCACGATGAAGAGTGGCCCCCGCTTGCCATAACTAAAGAAAGCCCTCGCACAGAAACGAAGACCCAACACGGCAAAAATAAATTAATTAATTAATAAACTCCTACCCCCAACATCTTCTTTAATAAAAATAAAAAAAATAAAGTCCCCAAAATACTGCATGCAAAACGAAGGGTCTAAAGGAAAATTACAAGCCAGTTGATAACTGTTGACACTGGCTGGTCAGTCCCCAGGGCCTCATTAACGATTCTCTCCACCTTTGCTTAACGGCTGACATTTTCCGCAATAAACAGTTTTCTTAAGAGTCACTGCTAAACCAATGTCTGTTGAATGAATACATGAAGGATTAATGAATAACCACAGTGAAAACCTGCGGTTCTATAGATCATGGAAGCAAGACCCAGGGAGGCCTACTCAAGGCCACGTGGGATCGCAGAGGGCAGGCCTCAAAGCCAGGGCTTCTGATCTCCAGTCTCACTCTTTGAAAATATATTTTTTAAACTTTACACAAGCAGTACATAAACACGTGCTTGTTATTTAAAAAAAAAAAAAAAAAGGAAGGTGGGGGGAATTGACCGTAAACTGAGGGCTTCCCAGGAGACAGCAAAGGGAAACCCGGGGTGCCGTGCTGCAAGAGATTTTCTTTAAGATGAAATCACTTGAATGCGTGGTGTGTTTGAACGTCTTGAGAGAACATTTACACACCAGGACGAGTCTAGGGTTGAATTAGTGATAAGTGCATGGGAAGCTAAGCAAACAGTCAGCCAGAGGACAATTATTAACTCCTGGGAAAACAAAATGCTGTGCAGAGAAGAAAAGTAACCATGGCTTGCTTGCCTTAACTGTGAATGGCATTTACGTGGCCGCATAATTTTCAAGGCTGGTGGGATTGGAGTGGGGGGTGGAGGGCAGAACCCTCGTCCTGCAGAGAAGCCCCGAAGCAGGCGGGGTGCAAGGGCGCAGGGCCTCGGGGTCGGGCGACCTCGTGAGCAAAGGTCTGGGGGCAGGACGGCGGGAAGCCTACGAGAAGGTTCTCAAGATGGAGCTGGCCCCTCTTCCAGAAGGCCTGCTCTTCCCCCACCCTGGCCATCTCCGTGACCCACCCTGCCCTTCGCTCCCTCCCGTCCCTCCAGATGGCCTGTCCTTGTTCCCATGTGAGGCCAGCCCCTCCGCGGGGCACCGGGCCCCTCCCCACCGGCCTCCTCTCAGTCACACGCTGAGACCGCTCAGACAGCAAACTGTGCACGTGCCCAGCTGCAGGCACACCAGGCCCCTCTGGGGGCTGAACTCCCATCTGGCTACGTGCTGGACGGTGGCAAGGTGACAGCCCACCACAGAGCACGACACAGCCTCACTGAGGCCCCTGCCCTCCGGCCTGGCTGGGGCCACCCAGGAACACCACAAGCCGTTGGCCTCAGAAGTTGGGTGCTCGAGAGTGCGACACACCATGGGTGTGGCGGGGTGAATAGTAGCCCCCAAAAGATAGGTCCTCATCCTGGCCCCTGTGAATGCACCCTTATTAGGACAAAGGGTCTCTGCAGATGGAATAAAGTTAAGGCTCTGGAGAGGAGATCATTCTGGGTTACGAGGGCGGGCCCACATCCAGCGGCAAGGGTCCTCACAAGTGACGGAAGAGAAATAGAAGGAAGGTCAGGACCCCGTCATACTGCGAGGGCAGCCCCAGGACACTCCTCTGGGGGAGACAGCACCGGGGCGTGAGGGCTGCTGGCCCCGGCAAGGCCAGCAGGGCTTCACTCGGGGCGCTACTCCCAAGCAAGGGGCAGGGCCGGCGGCCTTCGAGCAGTGAGGGTCCTGGACCCAGCGCGGCACCCCGTACGCTCCCACGACCACGAGGCTGGGTGACTGGGAGTCAGCACCGAGGCACGCCTGCAGCCACCACCCCCTTGCTCCAAGGCTTCTGCCCATTCAGGGGCCACCCACCCCTCTTCTGACACTGCTCTGGCCAAGGCCCTCCGTGTCACCAAACCCACTGGCCTCCGCCCTTGCCTTTCTTTCAGCAATGACCTTCCTCCCTGCAGGCCTGATGGCCCATCTATCTGTCCGTCTGCAGTTTTAGCTCCATGGTCTCTGGCCTTGACGGGGGGCGGGGGGAGCAGTAGAGACCCAGGACAGCCCGACAGGCCGGTTCTCCGAGGCATCCTTGGGTTTACGTGTCAAGACGGGGAGACTGTGGAGACCTGGGGACGGCACTGCAGGCAGGAGTGAACGTCGCACCCAAGTGAGACAGAATGTTCATTCAACCAGAGGCAAAAGGAGGGGAGAGCCCCAGAAGTTCCCCCGCAGGGGCGGGGACTCCAGGGGGCAGCGTGCCAGCCTGAGCCCAGTCCCCTCCCTTCACGGCTACTGGGCCATTGCACCCAGGGCCCACCAGTCACCAGAGGGGACCTGCCACAGGTACACCCTGAGCTTTGGGAAACGCGCCTTTCATCCGGGTAACCATCCGGCTGCCCTGCTTGAATGTCAGCGCCTTAACAACAGTCACTCGGCTTTGTTCCCCTTTCCACCAGCACCTAGCACAGCACGCGACACGTCAGAGGTGCGTCACTAGTTTTTCAGTGAATGAAGGGGCCCATCACTCCCACCAAAGCTCTGTGCCAGGTGCTCACTGCCCCGGATCCAGGTCTCTTCCCCACCTGCCACGCCACTGGCCTCTGAGCTAACGCTCACCAGGCATGGAGGCCACACGCCAAGGGGCCATGGCCCAACAGGCCGGCGGTCCCGAAGGAGGGAGGGGGCAGGCTGACAAGGAGCCGAGGCAGGGAGGGGGCAGGGGGAGGCTGCCCCTGGCCCCCCGGCTGGCACTCTCCCCCACCTCCTCCCCGTGTCTGAGGCTGGCCCAGCACAGGCAGTCCAGGTAGTTGAGGCATGGGTGTGCGGGCGCTTGGGGCACTGGCTGCACCAGACGTAGCTTCCTCCTGGGGGCAGGTCCCCGGGACCCCAGTGGGGAAGGAACCTAGAGAAAGGGTTCTGGGTGAAGCCAAGCCATCAGTGGGAAGTGAGCCAGCCCCTTGGGAAGGAGGGAGAGTCCGAGCCAGCAGTGAGAGGCAGGCGCAAGGAGGCCGTGGGCCGACTTTGCAGAGGGCAGGAAGTGACCGTCGGTGCCACGTGGGCTGGGCGGTAGGAGAGTGGGGGTACTGCCGAGAGTCCGTGGATGCAGGGCTGTCCTTCTCCACCTCTGCTCCGTCCGCCTCCCCTTCTTGTGGCCTCTGAGAGAGGTGGCCTCACCCGCTACGGGCAGGGACGGCACCCCCTGGGAACTTCGACCCATGCCTTTGCCAGCCAGGGCAGGGGGCTGGCCCGCAGGGGTGCCCTATGCTGGGCTCCGGCTGCCGAGTGGGGGGTGCCCAGGAACTCTGAGTTCACAAATCAGCCCCTGGTGCCCCATGGGTGGGACCAGGTCAAAGCCAGTGAGAGTGGGAGGTGTCTACCAGGGCTGCACGTGGAAAGCAGGGTCCTGGGATGGGAGCGGCCCAGACAGAAATCGCCCCAGGCGTTTGCCCTCACAAGGAGGGAGAGTCAAGGGGAAACAGGTCATAACCAGAAGAGAGAGAATGTGCGTCAGCTCAGGGCAAAGGTCAGGTGTGACCGGAGCCGGAGCCTCGAGGGGCGGGCAGGAAGGGGGCCAGGTGCACCGAGCCTGGGGCGCTCCCCCCACTGTCCGCGACCGGCTGTGCCTGGCCCAGGCCTGCCACCAAGCCTCAGATCCGTGGGCCCAACCGCCCAGCCACCATGTCTGACGCAGCTCCAGGTGCAATCGCTTCTTCCTACTGGATATCTTCCTGGCCTGTCCACCTCTCTTCCTTCCAGACTGGCCCACGAGCGTACACACAGGCCTCCTGCCTGGAGGCTGGGCGATGGCCGTGGTGTCCCCAGGGCCCACTCCCTTTAGTACACATACAGGCTGTTTGGGGGTTCTGAAAGGCTCTGGCCCTTTCCCCTCCAGCAGTCCTCTGAGGGGGCCGAGTGCAGGTTCACACACACACGCACGCACACACACCTGCCTTTGCCTTGCACATACTGGTGAAAATCATTGGCTCCCCTGGGCAGGCCAGCCAGGAGGCTGGACCCTGCAGCCCCGGGGCTCTCTGCACAGCCAGATCTTGGAAGAGTAGCACATCAAGGGGTCTGTCCAGTGGTCACCTTCCTTTTGGCCCGGGAAGGTGGCTGGTCCCAGAGGTGAGCTTCCCAGGTGAGGACTCAGCTGGCAGGGCCGCAGCAGGCACTGCTGTGGGTCGGTGGAAGCCTCCCTCCCTCCCTCCCTCCCTCCGTCCCTCCTCCAGTAGGCCCACCCTTTCCCACTCCATCAAGACCAGACCTGCTGGGCCTGCCCTGCCTCGCCCAGCCTCCCCTCACCCACCACTGGGAGGGTACAGAGAGCCAGGAACTGGTGTAGGAGGGGGAAAGGGAAGGCTCTGCCGGAGGCAGCTAGCTACAAGGGGCGCCCCCAAGGGCAACCATGGCTGCTTTCCCCTCAGCGGAGGCCAAGAGCTGTGTGTGTGTGTGTCCCAGGGGCTCTGGGAGACAAGCTGGCAACCGGGAAGCACCCTTGGGATCTTGAATAAAGCGGGCAGCCTTGGCCATTGGCCTCCCCATAGCCCCCTCCCCTGATGAGGCAGCGTGTGGTTGTGCACGTCCAGTTCTCCAGCTTCATTTTTACCCCAAATAGACAGACATGCATACGTGCCACAGGGAGTCTTTCTGGGTCCCTGAGGAGGTGAAGCATTTTCACGACTCCACGCTCTCACCCATGCTGTGTCCGCATGGTACCACATTCTTCCCTGCCCCACCTGGTGAAGTCCTACTTCAAGACTCAGCTCCAGGGGCTTCCCTGGTGGCGCAGTGGTTAATAATCCGCCTGCCAGTACAGGGGACACGGGTTCGATCCCTGGTCAGGGAAGATCCCACATGCTGTGGAGCAACTAAGCCCGTGCGCCACAACTACTGAGCCTGCGCTCTAGAGCCCACGAGCCACAACTACTGAACCCAAGTGCCACAACTACTGAGCCTGTGCTCTAGAGCCCATGCTCCGCAACAAGAGAAGCCCCCGCGATGAGAAGCCCGCACACCGTAATGAAGAGTAGCCCCCGCTCGCTGTAACTAGAGAAAGCCCCCGTGCAGCAACGAAGACCCGATGTGGCCATAAATAAATAAATAAATAAATTTATTAAAAAACAAAAAAAAGACTCAGCTCCAGTGCCCACCCTCTACAGAGCTTTCCCTTGGTCCTCCGCAATCTGTGGATTTTGCTGGCCACCAGTTGAAGGCAGTCCACTTCCTCCTGGGTTCTCAGCTGCCATCTCAGTAACTACTACCAGACCTAGATTACCCCCGGAAACCAATCAAATTGGTTCGTTCATTCATTCCACAGAGATTTGTTAGATGCCAACTAAATTATGCTTCCTTCCTAAAGATAAGCTCTTAGCTAACGTAACTAATTATCAATTACTAGGTTGGGATGCATATTTAGGAAAAGCTATAATTTAGAGCAGGGTTTAAAAGAATGCCATTAATCAAGAATAAACTAAGGGGACTTCCCTGGCGCTCCCGTGGTTAACACTCTGCACTTCCACTGCAGGGGGACCGGGTTCGATCCCTGGTCGGGGAACTAAGATCCCATAAGCCGTGCAGTGCACCCCAAAAAGAAGGAGTATGGATGGACAATTTGCCTCGACTCATTCAATCAACAATATCTGTCAGACCCAAAGCTTCAGAAATATACCCTTTAAAATAAAATTAAAAACCTGACTATAGCAGGAAGCTGGGAGACTTTAGTGCCTTATGTTTCACTGGATATAGATTTTAAACCAGATGAGTTGCACTGAGCCCCGGGTCTGCTTCAAACTGACCGAATTACTCTGAGAAAGTCATTCAAATGCTCCGAGTCTCAGTCGCTTCATCTGTGAAATGCTAAGACTCTCTACCTCGTAGGGATATTTTAGCTTTAAATGATACAACAGATGAGAGAGCCGCCATAACCAAGTAGCACAAACTAGTGGCTTAAAATAACAGACCTTTATTGTGTCACAGCTCTAGAGGCCAGAAGTCCTGGATCAAGTTGTCCGCAGGGTCCTGCTCCTTCTGAAGGCACTGGGCAAAGGTCTGCTCCGGGGGCCGTCCCTGACTTCTGCCGGGTGACCTTTGATGTCCTTGGTTTTACAGGTCTGCCTCCATCTTCATGTGGCATTCTGTGTGTGTCTGTGTCTAAATGTCCCCTTTTGGGATTCCCCTGGCGGTCCGGGGCTTAAGACCCCGCGCTTCCACTGCAGGGGTTGCGGGTTCAATCTCTGGTCGGGGAGCTAAGATCCCGCATGCTGCGCGGCATGGCCTATAAGTAAATGAATGGCCCCTTTTCATAAGGACACCAGTCACAGTGAATTAGAGGCTCACCCCCTCGGGTATGACCTCATCTTAATTACATCCACAATGGCCCTATTTCCAAATAAGGTCACATTCACAAGTACAGGGACGTTAGGACTTCAACATGTGAGTGGGTGGCGGGGGGGGAAGGCAATCGATCCCATAACCAGGTCTACACTAACCTTGCATTAGAATAGTTCGGTCTTTTTGATTCTTGTGTTTTGTTGGCTACACCTTATTGGTCCAGTTAAATCCTAATTGGCTATGTATGCGTGTGTGCATGTGCGCGTGGCTTCAACCTTGGCAGACTCCCTGCCCATGTGCCTGGATGGCTGGAGAGGTGAATTTGTGCCACGTGAAGGCTCGTGCACATTCACGTGTGGACACCACGTGGCTACCCCAGGCCTGGATCTGCACGGCCGTAGCACTGCTGAGGGAGCAAGTTCCAGCACCGACGCAGGGAGCCAGGCTCCGGGTGCACATCTCTGGGGCCGTCCAGCGGGATTCCGTGCAGCCTCATGGGCGCCCCGTCCCTCATCCCTTGATGACGAGAACTCACACGAGGCTCTGGTTTCCGCAGTAACCAAGGCCTGTGGCTGACTGGTCACGGAACCTGCAGCAGAGGTGTCCCAGGGATGCCAACGGGGTGACATGGCAGCTCGTCCCCCTCCCACCCTGCCCGCCTTTCCTCTTCAGCGTATGCCCAGCCAGCTCCTCGGAGTGGGGCAGGCATGGCCGGCCCTGTCCTCGGAAGGCACCCACTCGGCCCTCTGAGGGCTGGGTGGGCAGGTGAGGGGCAGTGGGAGAGAAGGCTGGGGGGCTCTCTGACGGTGCCTGCAGGCTATGGGGTACATCCGAGCACACAGAAGGAATCGAGGCAGTCAGCCAAGCTCAGCCCCAGGAATTCACAGTCCCTGTTTGGAGGCTGCGCGACGCATATGCCAAAAGTGAAGGGCAACCCCTGGCAGGGAGGGGGCGCCAGGATGTGCCTGGAGTCCCACACATGGGCAGGGGTCTCCCAGAGGCTGGCCAGGGCCCTGTCCTCTCTGTGCCCTAATAGAGTGCGGTGCCTGGAAGGTCCATGAGGGGTTACACAGCTGCCCTGACTCAACACCGTTCACTCAGGAGACGTCGGTGGAGTGCCTGCGGTGCCCAGGCCCGATGCCAGGCGAGTAGGAGCCCAGAGACATCCTCAGTGTTGCTGGGCTCGCCAGCTGCCAGGCACAGAAGGAGACGACAAACAGGGAAGCCCTGCAACGCATGAGGGCAGGAGGCTGACACCTGAGGGATGTGCTCCGAGCTGTCTGCCCGAGCCGAGAAGCAGCTTCGGGTGGGTGCAGGTCGTGCGGAGGCAACGCCCCAGCGACAACACGCAGGGCCTGAGTGACTCCCTCAGTGTGCCCCATGCCACAGCCCATCAGGGACCCAGGCCGGCCCCTCCGCTGGGTCCCAAACCCTCTCCTTCCTAGTGCCCCGCACCCCCTCCCTGGCCTGCTCACGACCAGATGCCCAGTGAGGCTGAGAGCCAGGAAGGGGGTGGGGGACGATGGGGGATAAGATGGGGGGTGGGCCTGCCGCCACGTGCAACGCGATGGAAGTGCTGCTCCCGTGCCATCCGCAGGCGCAGCCATGTGGGCCCCTCTGGGGGCCGCCAGGGCAGGGGTCCCGGGCAGCAGCCCTCTGGCCGCACGGATGGATGGCAGGGTCGGAGGGACTCTCGCTCCGCTCCGCTCCGCGGGACAGAGGTGTCCGCGAGAAAGAGCCGGGCCACCGGCCGTGGCGCTGCGGGCCGTGCAGCCAGGGGCCCAGGAGGGAGGGATCAGGTGGGCTGGGGGGCGCCCAGGATGGCCGGCGCCTGCGTCCCAGCCCCTCTCTCCAGGCCTGCTGCGGGCACTGGGCCACATCAGGCGGGAGCCTCCCTCGGGCGGCAGGGCCGCCCGCTCGCAGGGCAGCACTCGGGAACCCAGCACCGAGGGGACCGGACCGCCCGGCCCCGGGCCACGTGCCTCCCTCCCAGGCCCCTGGCTCCAAACCAAGACGGGACGCTTTGCCCAGCTTCTTCCAGGAGGAACAGAGCTGAGGCCCAGAAGTGGGGAGGGGGTGCCAGGGAAGGTTCCCCCGGGCCTGGCGTGGCAGGTGGAGGCCCGCTCACGGCGGGGAAGCGGGCGCCTGGCCCTCCCCACGCTGCGCACCGCCGCCGCCACCGAGGGCGCCCAGCGCTTGCGGTCGGGGGCTGGTCCTTTCGCGGAGAAGGGCCCTCCCTGCGCGGTGGCCACCATCGTGCCCAGTGATCGTGTGCACAGACGTTCGGCAGGGAGGCCACCACCGCTCCCCGGTCTGGGGTTTGTGTCGGGACGCGGGTGTGCCGGGATTACCGGCGTCCCGTGGTCTGGGGGCTGAGGACGTTCCCAGGCCAGTGGAGAAGAAGTGCTCGCAGCGGCCCGGTGGCATCCACCTTCGTTCAGGGCCGGCCAGAGAGGTGACTCCAAAGCACAGCACGAGGACCAAGGCCCCGCGCTCCGAGGTCCCCCGCGGCCGGGACGGAGATGGCCGGCAGTGACGCCTGCGTCTCCCTGCCCCTCCCTTGGTTGCCCGCTTTGTTCTCCCCCTCTTAATCAGGAGGGTCTGGCGATCCTGGGCTGTCTGGCAATTCTAGCCAGGCTCTTGGATCTGTTTGCTCCTGGGGTCTAGACACATTACTGGAGCCCCATCCCAGAGCCAGGCTAGGTGGTAAGCATTGGACAGAGACACCAACGCAACATGGTCCCTGTCCTCCAAATGTTCTGTCAACCCAAAGAGATGGCTTCCCGTCCAAGAGCTGCAGTGGTCCAGGCCTGGGAGTACACAGCCCACCCGTGCCAGGTGGTCCCAGCGAAGGGAAGAAAGAGGGTGTGACCTCACCAGGCTGATGGTGGGCTGTGACGGTAAGTGGCGGCGGCGTGGCAGGTGAAGACTTTAGGGGACGGCAGCGTGGCGGGATTTATCTTGCACGTGAGCTGACGTGAATTGGGGGTGGGGGCCGGCCGTGGCGGACTGAGAGTGGCCCCGGAAAATGTGTGTGCCAGAGCCTCAGGGTGGGAGCTTATCTTGAACAAGGCAAATGGGCACGAGACAGCTGGTACATTCTGGCGACTGCCAGCAGTGCGATGGGGCCGGAGGGGTGTCCTGGGAGAGAGGGGCTGGGAGGCGGCAGGAGCTGCTCACACAGGACCGTGCGAGCGGCTGAAGTGCTTACACTTTGTCCTCAGGGTCACTTGGGGCCATCTTTAGGACAATCACCACGTCCACCATGTGGGGGACGAGGGGAGGACGGAGTCCTGAGGCTGCGGACAGTGAAGAGGGGGCAGGGCCTGGCCAGGGACAGGAGGGAAACTCAGCAGAAACCAGCAACGCAAAGGGGTGGTGGAGAGAAAGGTGAACTGGGTGCCACCCCCGAGGCCAGGATGTGGGCAGCTGAGGGGAGACAGTGAGTTTCCCTGGGGCACACACTGCACCTGAGGGCCATGGGTCATCCCGGTGGCAGTGGAGACACTGACGTCACAGTCGTCACCCAGGAAAGGAGCCGAGGTCATCCGGGGACACACAGAGGGACAGGAGGACCTCAGAGCCTGAGACACACTTGAGAGAAACGGCCAGAGTGGTGGGAAGGAAACCGGGAAGGCAGAGAGGGGAGGGTTTCCAGGGTCTGAGGGACAGCAAGACAAGAGGGCACCTCGGCCGGCGGCATCCGGGGCAGTAGCTGAGGGCATGGGACAGCAGGCTGACCTGGGAGGGAAGAGGACCCCACCTCCTCTGAGCCTGGACGCCAGGGGCCCGGGACTACAGCTGTTGGTGGCTTTGACTCAGGAAGGGCAGGAAGTTCAGGGAGCTCTCCCCTGACGGGCCGGAACGTGCTTGGTCACTTGGGTGGCAAAGGCACCCGCTGGGAGGGTGAGGCCTCAGCTGGGCTCCAGGAGACCGATGGAGCTTGGGACTGTCCACTGAGGATCGTGGGAAGGAAGGTAGCCAGGTGCAAGTAAGGGATTCGACAGGTGGAAAGCAGGGTACCGAGTGGAGAAGGGGCCGGGGTCACCAGAGAAGCACTGAGAAGCAGGGGTTCGAATGGGCCACCCAGACCCGAGGCCCCAGGAGTGGATCCGAACCCAGGGAGTGAGAGGTGGGGCGGCTGAGAGGAAGAGCCTTGAAGGCCCTGGAGTTTGACAGGAAGGTGGACTAGTCACATCTAGAAGCCACCACCTTGTGAGGCAGGTGATGCCAAGAGGCCTTGGGCTCCGGGAGAGGGTGTGGGAGAGCGCGCAGTGGTGTCTCCGCTCTGAAGGCACAAAGCGTCGTGGAAGGATTTTTTTTTTTGACATTTCGTGTTATTTGCCACAGATTTTTTTTTTTTAATTTAACAAAGCATTTAGGGACTTCCCTGGTGGCCCAGGGGTTAAGAATCCCCCTGCCAATGCAGGGGACACGGGTTCGAGCCCTGGTCCGGGAAGATCCCACATGCTGCGGAGCAACTAAGCCCGTGCACCACAACTACTGAGCCTGTGCTCTAGAGCCCACGAGCCACAACTCCTGAGCCCATGTGCCGCAACTACTGAAGCCCATGCACCTAGAGCCCGTGCTCTGCAACAAGAGAAGCCACCACAGTGAGAAGCCCGCGCACCTCAACGAAGACCCAACACAGCCAAAAATAAATAAATTAATTAAAATAAATACATTTTTTTAAAAAGCATTTATTTATTCATTCATTCATTTTATTGAAGTGCAGTTGATTTACTAGTTGTGTTAGTTTCACGTGTACAGCACAGTGATTCAGTTATATATATATTCTTTTTCAGATTCTTTTCCCTTATAGGTTGTTACAAAATATCATGGAAGGACTTTTTTTTTTTTTTTTGGCTACGTTGGGTCTTCGTTGCTGCGCGCGGGCTTTCTCTAGTTGGGGCGAGTGGGGGCTACTCTTCCTTGCGGTGCGTGGGCTTCTCATTGCAGTGGCTTCTCTTGTTGCAGAGCACGGGCTCTAGGCGTGCGGGCTTCAGTAGTTGTGGCATGTGGGCTCAGCAGTTGTGGCTAACGGGCTCTAGAGCACAGGCTCAGTAGTTGTGTCACATGGGCTCAGTAGTTGTGGCTCACGGGCTCTAGCGTGCAGGCTCAGTAGTTGTGTCACGTGGACTCAGCAGTTGTGGCTCACAGGCTCTAGAGCGCAGGCTCAGTAGTTGTGGCGCACGGGCTTCGTTGCTCCACGGCATGTGGGATCTTCCTGGACCAGGGCTCGAACCCATGTCCCCTGCATTGGCAGGCAGATTCTTAACCACTGCGCCACCAGGGGAGCCCCCATGGAAGGACTTTTGAGAGCTGCTCAGGGACTTGGGCAGAGGCAAGGGTGGTGCTGAAAGGACAGGGGCCAGTGGTGGTGGAGAGGACACGGTGATGGGAGCCGTGAGGCTAAGAAGGAGACAGCGTTCTGAGCGCCCCAAGTGCCCCTTCCTGAAGATGAAGACAGCTTCTGGACACTTGTCTCCCTGTTGCCGTGGAGAATGGGGCCATCACTGAGAGCCGGAGCACAGGACGTTTGCATCTGGGCCTTGGTGACTCTGTTCTGATGACTGGGAACGCTTATAGACTTGGGGACTCCATCTTTGATCCCCCCTTTCTCCTCTGGGGCTGCAGAGAACAGGCAGCTCAGGTCAGGGGTGCCATGGGGAGGCCAATGTCACGGTCACAGTCCCTGTGGCTCTGGCCAGGTCCCAGTAGCCAAGCCTCGCAGGTTGACACATTGGGCTCTGCGTTACCCTCCTGGTCCCCGCCCACGCCAGCCCCAACAGACGTCCCCAAAGTGGAGGTGCAGTGAAGAGAGGCTGCCACTGCTAGAAAGCCAGCCTCAGGCCACTGCTCCAGGTTTCTAACGGCAGAGACAAATGGGACCCCGGAGTGACTCATACTGAACCGTGACCCTCCGTGCCCCCCACCCCAGGTCCTGCCTTTTCTCTCCGTGATAATGGAATGGCGCTGGCCGGGGGAGGGGGCACCCAGCTGGCAGGTACTGAGCGCTAAACACCTGCTAGGTACCAGGCGAGGCCCGACAGGAGAAGGGACCCGCCACAATGCCCAGGCACATGGTGACGGAGGGAGACAGCTCTGAGGACCCCTGCAAGGAGCTCTCGACTCCCCACAGCCTCCGGCCAAGGGGCCTGGCTCCAACTGCAGGTCTGTGGCTGTCCCCTTCCTGCGTGCAGCGTCTCGGGGCGGAGACCAATCCCTCTGGCTCTGCTGCCACCGGGCCCTGGCCTTCCCCTCCCTCTTCTCCCCGTCTCTCTGCCTGGAGGTGCTCTCCTCTCTGTGGGAAGCAGGTACTGAGGGGTAATAGCTACTCTCTAAACTTAGAGGGGGAAAATCCCCACAGACTTGGCAGAAGTATCCTGCGCCTTCCTTGTGGAACGCCTCTCAAGCGTGAACGTTGGGAGGGGGCAGTGAGGGGGCGCTGCATGGGGACAGCGTTGAGGCTAAGGGACAGTGACGGAAGAGGAGTCCTCACCTGGGCCGGGGCGCACCTGGGGCCACAGCCTGGGGCTCCACCTCGGCCTGTGTGGACGGCTCCCCAGGGCCCCTCTGCAACTGGGAGCTCTGTCCTTCCTTGCTCTGGCTGGGTCGCTGGCCCCGCTCCTGCCACCCCCAAACCTACGAGAGAGAGAAACCTGGACCCGAGCCCCGACAGCAGAGGCAGTGCTCGCTCTGGAGGCTGGAGTCCTCCGCCTCGTCTCTCTGTGCCTCGGTTTCCTCATACAGAAGGCTCCTGGCCCTTGTTCCTGGCACGGTAACCAGGAGCTACTGTTTTCATTATTTAAGGGTCCCTCGGCGACAGCAGGGCTCCAAAGGGCAGCAAGTTGGCTGTGTGGCTTCATGTGGCGGGGCGCCACCCGAGTCTCCCTGCCAGCGGCCAAGTGGCTCCGTGAGCTGGCCTGGGCCCTGGGGGCCCACCCACAGTGCCTGCTCTGCCGCGGCCGCCTGCCCTGGACAGCGGTTCCTGCGTCCTGCAGCTTCACCGCCGCCGCCGCCACCGCCATCGGGCCACGGGCGAGTCCCCGCCCTGGGCCTTGTCTCCCTCCTGTCTTCCCTTAGCCCAGTCACTGTCAGGGGCTGACTAGGGCTTCCGGGGCCCAGAGCTGGGCCTGCACAAGTGCTCCCAGACCAGGCCAGAGGGTGGAAAGCTCCTGCAGTGGGAGCACTGAACACCTAACCCCAGAGGAGCAGTGACCCAGCCAGCCTGGTGTTAGGCCTTGGTCTGCGCGCCAGGAGCCAGCGGGGCCCAGGCTGGGCCTTGCAGTGCTGCAAGGCGGAGCGGGAAGCAAGGCGCTCAGTCTGTCATACAGGGAGGCGACCCCTGAGGACGGAGACGAGAAAGACCCTCTGCATCCCCAGGACCCCCTCCCCACCCCCCAAAGACAACTGAGCCCGGGCCAGGGAGCTGGAGTGAGCCCCGCCTTGGTCTGGCCGCACTGCTTGGTTCACGCATCCCTTCCTGTGGCGAGATGGCTTGACTCAGGAAGCACACTCCTGGTGGGGGAACGGAGAGACGTGGCCAGGGAGCTGGGCGGGCCACTCACAGAGGCCTTCACTGGAGCCGTTGGCTCCCGACCTCCTGGCCTATCCTTCCAGCCGTGGTGGCTCCCCTCTCCTGGCCCCGTTCGGCCCTCTCTCTCCTCCCCTTCCAGCGCCCTCCCGCCTCTTCCCTCTCGCCTCCCTTTGCCTGTCCAGCCAATGGGCGTGGGTGTCTGGCTCTCTCCTGGTAAAAGGATTATATCATCTGTAATGTATATCCAGACACGCGCACTGCTTCTCGGGAGGACAAGGCAAGGAGAGGGAGCCCGCGCAGCTGGCCGGAGGGGGTTTATAACCAGGTTATTGAACCTGAACCTGAGCCCTCCCGGAATGGGGCTGTTAATGGCTCCCGAGGTCCCGGACCCTCGGAAATCAATCGCTGCTGCACGACACAAGCTGCCTCTCGGCCCTGCCCCCTCCTCTCCCCTCAGCTCCCTCCTGGCCCTCACCCTCACCCTTTCACCTGGGCTGCAAGTGCCGATCTGAGAGCAACCACTGGGCCACTTGGTTTCAAATGTCCGGATGCGGTTCTGTCAGGGGCTGCTGCAGGCAGGTGGGGCTCCGGAACAGGGCCTAGAACGTGTTCCTGAAGGCAAGGCAACTGGTAGTGAGATGCGTCTAAAGGATGCTGGCTAAAGTGCCTCTGACGGAGGAGGGGCAGAGTGAGGCCTGTTACCCAGTGGTGGAGGGACGACGGCAGCACGCGGATTCAGCGGCGGATATCGCTCTCAGTGGGACCCAATGGTTGCCCAGAAATAACGCCTCACGTGTGTGCGCACCCAAATGCCGGTGCCCATGGGGAGCAGGGTCTCCACGCAAGGACCAGGTGGGATGCGCCTCTCCTCAAAGCTCCAGCTGCCTGGAAAGGGACCCAGAATCGGACCGGAGAACAGCTGCACCTGCGCAGCTATGGCCGCCTTCAGCCCAAGGCCCGCAGTGGCACACCCCCGGCACATTCAGAGCACGGCCCAGCCTCCTGCCGGTGGAGGTTCTGGTGGGCGAGGGGGCAGGGCCACAGAGGAGAGGGTGAGGGCTGGAGATTTCTGTTAGGAGCAACAGCATCTGAGCACGTGGGCTTGGCTGCTTCGGGGACGGAGGCCCAGCTGCGTCTTCAGAACAACCTCGATTCCAACACGGTTGGCCTCTCAGTCGAGCGCTCTTCGAGAAGATTCTCCTTTTTATTCCTCAAGAGGGAACAGGTCAGGCCTGGCTACCTAAGACAAGTCCCTGGGGACGAGGAGGGAGACCCCGTTTCCCGAGGCGGAGCAGACCTGTGCCTTGGGAGCTCCCAGGACTGGCCTGGCCGTTTGTGTTGGTCTTCTCTCCCAGAGCTGGGTGGGTCTTGTTGCCTGGAGAGCAGAGGCCCTGTGGGAGGGCTGGGGTAGGAGCTTTGCAGGGGTGGGGGGGCAGCATCATTCAATCCAAATGTTCCTCCTCCAGCCGTTCAGCCCTGAGTCACTAAAGTGCAGGATTGTGGGGGGCGGGGGGCTGGTTATTCAACCTTTCCAGATACTCCTCTGTGAGTCAGCTCACCAAGCCTTTGCAGGGGGCCAACTGAGTGCCCAGGGCCACGACACGGCTGTCGTATGTCTTCCACAAATGGGAGGCTCACCAGGGAAGCCAGCCCCATCTTTTTCGGTTTCCATGTATTTTCCCGTTTTGACAGATAAAATGGTCCTATTGATAAACGGCACGGCTTCTGGCACATGTTGATTTCTTAGCAAAGGCCCCCTGACTTGAGGACAGCTGGCACCGTGGAGCGTCACAGAAGCACGGCGTCGAGCGGCACGACCCACACACAGCTTCGTTTGCTCGCTCATGCAGTGTGGTTTTGGCAGTTCAGTTCCACGCTGGACCCTGGGGCCCTGATGCTGAAGAGGAGGTGAAAGGTCAGCCCAGCCCAGGGCACCTTAGGCCTGCCTGTCAGATGCACCTGCCAGCGGGTGCAGCCCAGAAAGGCCCAGGGGCTCGAGCAGGGGGAGGGTTGTAAGGGTGGGCACCTGCTGAGGCCCGAAAGGGGCAAAGGGCAGGGTGGGCATGCCAAGCTCCCACAACCTGGAGAGAAACTGCAGCAAAGCTTAGCAGGGCCCTTGGAGATCATGAGGTCTGTGCCTTTCCCCAAATGTACGGATTAGGAAACAGAGCGGCCCCTCTCCTCTCTTTTCCAGGGGAGCTGACTCAGGGGAATTCAAGGCTGCTGCAGACACTAGCCAGGAAGCCTGGCCTCCCTCGGCCGCCCCTCATCCGTGGGGCGGCTGGCATCCCGGCTCTGCCTACCTTCTTCTCCATGCTCTCCCGGCCTTGAGCCCGCTCGGGCCCTGTCCCTGCACTCCTGTGTGATCGCCAGGAAACCACTGCCTCGGTTTCCCTACTTATAGCATGGGAAAGGTCTCCTCCGACTCCCAGACTGGTATAAGGACCAAATGAGGTCCTGGTGGCCTTGGGTCCGGAGGAAAGCAAACCGGGCCTGGTGACAGCACCCCCTCCCAGCCCCACCCCCAACGTCCAGCCTCCACCCCTTCCAGGCACTGAAGCCCAAATGCTATGACCATTAGCCGGAATCCGATGCATGAAAAAGGGAGAAGGTAGTGCCAGGGGCACCGGTGGTTGGGGACACTTGCAGTGCCGTCAGCTGGACCTTATGCCCTATCCCCTGTGGCGGCAGGAGGTGGCTCTGGGGGCCAAGATGCGCCTGGTCCTCGATGGGTCCCTTCGCTTCTCTTGAGGGTAGCAGGGGTGCCAGCAGAGACTCTTCGGTGCAACCGTCTCCCAGCCCAGGCCCTACCTAGGTCAGGGCCCCCCACCCCACTCCGGCACCCCAAGCTCGGAGACCCCAGGCAGCGGGGCCGTTGGGGGCCGGGGGCTGCAGGGGACATCCCGGAGAGGGGCCACATTGGGCAGAGCGGGCAGAGGCTTGCAGGTGGGAGGAAGGCGGGCGGGGGAGGTGGAGGGAGACGCCGGGCAGGCCGCGGCCCCTCCCCGCTCCCTCCCTGCGCGCCGCCGGCGACATTGCCCCTCCTGGGCAGGGGGCGGAGAAGACGGCGACGGGAGAGGAGGAGGCGGCGGCGGAGGCGGGATTTGGAGTTTCCCTCCGCAGCGGCGGCGGCGGCGGCGGCGGCCCCTCGGCTCCAAGCGAGGCCGCCGCCCGAGGCTCCGGTGGCGCTCGGCGGCAGAGGCTGTGGCGCTTCCCGCCGCCCGGGCTTCGGAAACTTCCCGGCCGCGACGCGCGGAGCCGGCGCAGGAAGCCGAGCGGAACGGAGGTGAGCGGAGGTGAGCGGAGCACGCGGCGCCCGGGCACCCACCCCACCCCCACCCTGCCTGGCCGCCCCCCGACGTGCGCTCCTCCACCCTGCACCCCCAAAGTCTTGCCAGAGCGCACCCCACAGGGCCAACGCACGCGCCCCTGGAGACCCAGGCACGCGCCCCTGGGAGATCCACTCAGTGCTACCATCGCACACCCCCCGTGCACATCCCGCCCGTGCACCTCCCGTGTCCATGGCCACGCACACCCCCTGACACAGGCGCGTGCACAAACCATGCACCGCGGACCCAGGTCCCTGCAGTGCACACACCAGCAGCCGCTAAGTCACCATCCACTACTGTCCCCAACTCAGGCCAGCACCCATCCCAGACGCTGCCACGCCTCAGTACACACCCAGGCGCGCGAGCGCGCGCGCGCGTTCACACTCACACACACACACACACACACACACACACACACACACACACACATGCCAAACACATCCCTGCGATGTCTGCACTAACATAGCTCTCCTCACCGTGCCCCACCATCTCCAACTCCCCATATGCTCATTACAGACACCCCACCCACGTTCCCAGCCCAGAGACACTGCAATCCGCCCAGCCCTGAACAAACCCCAACACTAACCCCCACCCCAGAGGCCGACCCTCCCCACTCCCTGAAGCCAGGCCCGCTCCCCAGGCACACACCTCTAGCATCCCCAGCACGCACTCCCATACACCCCAACATGTATGCACACCTGCTGGATTCATGCTCTCCAGCACCCTGCCCCGCCCCCATCGCAAATAGCCCTCAACATCCCCCAGCACATCCCGAGTCCCTCCCACCACCACTCCCCAACACCTGGCACGCGGGCGCTAGAGGCTGCAGCGTTTGGTGGCATCTCTGCCGGGCGCCTCTGGCTCGCCTTCGCAGCAGCAGCTCACCATCCTGAGACCCCCAGGTGCCTCCCTAAACAGACCTTGAGGCTCCCCAGCGACTGGCTTGGCCTCTTCCCTAAGAGATAAGGAAGGCACTTGGGGTGCAAGGTACCGTACTTAGATGGGGGGGAGGGGGCGGGGAAGAGGAAGGGAGAGGCAGGCACTGAAATGGAGGCGGCCCAGCTGGGACCAAAGGGGCCCCAGTTGCTGGCACGCACGTAGTAGGTGGGTTTCCTGGGGGCATGAGTCGGAGTGCCGCGTGTGCCCGTCTGCCTGTGCGGTGGGGGGAGGGCCGTGTGCGCACGTGTGCTTGTGCGTGTCTGTTGGGGGCGAGTGTGTGACCCGCTGAGGAAACAAGCAGGAGTGGTACCCTCCTGGGCTCCCTCACGCAACAATTGGTTTCATTCATTCATGCCTTCTTTTGTTAACGAGCATTTCTTCCGTGAGCGCCGCGTGCCAGGCCCTTCACTGGGGGCTGGGGCCAGCTTGGGGCCGGGCACACACCCGCTCCTGCCTTGGAGGAACTCCCAGTCCCGCGAGGAGACCGACCGGGAAAAGCAGAAAGCCATCCCCAGCGGAAAGTGGATTTGGTGGAAAAGACAGTGGATTTGGCAGGAACGCTGTCGCTGGGAGTTCTGCCCCTGGCCATGTGACCCGGCCGCGACAGCCGAAATTCTGCCACTCGGCCCGGCGGGAACCGTGTGTTTCGGGGAGGCGGGGGGAGGGGGGGGATGGAGGGGAGGCGGGGCGCCGCTCTCGGGAGGCTCCAGGGACCAGAAGGCGCACGCGGCGCGCGCGAGGCCTACGGGCAGCGGCGTTTCCGCGGCCTCCGAGGGGCACTGGCTGGGCCGGGCGGGGGGCCGGGGGCGCCCGGCGGGAGCTGGGGCGGCGGGCGCAGCGCCCACCCTACGGGAAGCGCGCGGCCTGGCTCCGCCCGCCGGAGGGGGCCTGCCGAGGCCCCGGCGCGCGGCGCTGCCTCCCCCTGCCCGGCGCGCCCGGGGAGCGGGTGCGGGGCGGGGCCGGCGCTGCGGGGGCCCGAGCGCGGGCGGGCCGGGCGAGGGTCGGGGGAGGGGGGCTTGGCTGCGTTCAGCCCTGCAGTGCGGAGGTGGCAACAGGTTCCAGTCTGTCCTGCTGCTGGCGCAGCGGGCGCTGCTGGCGCCGGGCAGCGAGCGCTCACTTTCGAGATTGAATCCCCCTCCTGAGCGCTCTCTCCCGGCGGGAGGGCTGGCCGGCAGGGGTCCGGAGCGAGGCTCAGGGGAGCCCCTCCTCGGGCGTTGCGAGGCGCAGGCCCCGCAGAACCCCAGCCCGGGGCGGGGGTTAGGGTTTCTTGGAGCCTAGTTCCCTCTCCCCTCACCCTTGCAGAAGTTGCCTCCCTTCTCATCCTCAGCTTCCCAGCCCGGCTCCGGTCACCTCCCCCAGGGAGCCCTCTCCAGAAAGCAGGGCTAGGCACCTCAGGAGCTCCTACCTCCAGGGGGTTGGCGACCGTCTCTCCAACCACGCTGAGCCCTCAGGACAGGGCGGGTGGGGACACGTATCTCTCCACCTCCCTGTCGGGTGCTGCCACCCCCACTGCCCACGACTCTGCCAAGCCAGACACCCCAGGCTGGCATGTTGCAGAGCCCCTTAGTGCCTTCAGCCCCTGCCCACCCCAGGCTCCTGCCCACAGCTGCGGCAGGCCTGGAGGGAGCCCCCAGGCTTGGGGCCCATGGGCAGGTGGCAGCCAACCTCTGTCTCTGGGAGCTAGGATGTGAGGGAAAGGAAATGCCCCCCACTCCGCTCCGGCCCAGCTGGCAACCTCGGGGAACTGAGCCCTGGAGCACAGAGGAGGGAGACAGAAACCTTGTGGGGAGGGGGGATGGCTGAAGAAGGAACAGAATCAGGACAGGCTGCAGAGGAGGCCGGGACTAGGGGCAAGGGGACCCAGCCCAGCTGCCTGAGGCCCCTGGATGCATGTGGTGGGACTCAGCCCAGAGACCTAGACATGTCCCAGGCTGCTGGCGCACTGGGCCCGGAAGGGAGGGAGGGAAGGAGGGAGGGAGGAAGGGGGCGACTGGAGGCCCCTTCGAGGCAACTGGCTCTCTGTAAGCTGCCCTCTCCCCAGCATTACCTCCCACGTTTTCTCATCTTACTTTGTGGTCCGTGAGAGGAGTCTTCGGCAGCCACGCTGGACTGAGCCGTCCCAGAGAGTGGCCCTCCAGTGGCTTTGCACCCTCGCTCCTTAGTTACTGTCTTGTGGTGCTCATCCTGTGTGCACAGCTCTGCCTTCTTTTACTTAGTTCCTTGGGGTGGATTCCCAAAAGTGGCCAGAGGGTGTGGTGTTCTTCCCAGCTGTGGAAGCATAGTACCAAGTTAATTCCCACAAGGGCCACACCAACAGAGAACCCTCTAGCAACCAGCAATGGAGCAGTAGGCCAGTTTCACAGCACCCCTGCCAGCACCGGGAGCTCTCATTTTGAGAACATTTCACTAATGTGACAGGTGGGAAGTGTTACCTTGTTTTCTGTCGTTGTTACCTTGTTTTTTTTAAATTTACTTTCCTTCCACGACTGAGGTTGAACCTTCCCCCAAACGCCTTGGGCCGATCGCATTTCCTTCTTCGTGTGGTCTTTTCTGCTTCCTTCGCCCATTTATCTATAGGAGTCTTAACCTTTTGATTAAGCTGTATGAGCTTTATCTTATCTGCTGTACATTTTCCTTCAACTCTGCTGTTTGCTTTAGATGGGCTTGAAGCAGAGAAGGGACACAGACCAGACTTTTCAGAAACCTCCCCCACCTCGTTTCATTGTCTCAGCACTTATCACACCTGGTATTATCTTGTTCGGCCCCTCGGTTTATTACTGACCTGTCCTGCAGGCCTGGGAGTGCTGTGCAAGCAGCGGCCCGGTGTGTCCTGCCTGTTCGCCATCCTGTGTCCGTGGAAGGTATGGAGGACACCGTGGGCCTTTGCTGCAGGGCAGGGCTGAGGGGGGTTGAGGCGCACAGGCCTGGAGGTAGGGAGAGGCCTTTGGAAGCTATGATGGTGACCCAGGCCAGTGCAGGGGGCAGAGGGGAATGTCCAGATGTGAGAGACATTTAAGTGGACATGACTCGGCTCTTGACAAAACGAGGAGCCAGGGGTGGCTCCCAGGATCAATAATGTGGTAAGAGAGAGCACCCCACTTCAGGGCTGAGAGCACAGAGCTCCCGGGGCCGTTGGCCTGGCCTGTCCGAAGGAAGCCACTGTGGTGCCCAGAAGCTGCCCTCTGCCTGCCCAGCCCTCCAGCTGGCCTTGGGCAGGGTTCTGGCCAGGAGGCAGCAGTGGGTTTCTGGTCCCGCTTCCCCCTCCCCTCCACGATTTCACCGGCATCCCATGGTAGCCAAGGCGGTGGCTGTGAGGGGCCTGTTATATAGACTGAAGTCCAGTCAGGGCACGCAGTGGTCACCCCAAATGAGTAGGGCTGGAGGCAGCCTCTGGGGCAGGGCCACTGGGCTCCTGTCCCCACCCCTCCCCCTGCCTCCAGGGGCCTGACTGGCGCCGGCCAGGGGAGCTGCAGCTGGTCCCCTGCTGGGCCCCTGACCTGCCCTTGGCCTCTGCCCTGGCCCAGTCCCGCTTCGGTGGAAGCCCCGGCTCAGCGCGCCACTTGCAGGGCCCACTCAACTGCTGTCGAGGGCACCCGTTGGTTCGCTGCCCCCCTGAGCCCGCCCCCGCCGCCCCGCCCCTCCAAACGGCAACTCCACGTCCAAAGGCAGCAGCTTCCAAGGTGGAAGCTGGGTCCCACTGCCAGGAAGCGGCCGGTGCGCGGGCGGCAGTGGACTCGGCCTCCACGTGCGCGCCTGCTCCACTGCCCCGCCCTCTTCCCGGTGGCCGGGATCGGGGACTCCCTGCCCGCGGACGGCGCCCCTCGTCCCGCGGTGGCCGTGGCTGGGACGTCCGCGCGCGGCCGCTCGCCGCGGGATCACGCTCCAGGTCTCTCTCCTTTTGTTTTCTACGGGGGGGGAGGAGGGCAGCTCCGAGAGGTCCGGCTGGCCGAGGTCCAGCACCTCGGCACCACCTCTATTACCCGGGCCCGCCTGGCCATGCGGGAGATCTCGGGCTGGACCCCCTCTCACGCGCACACGCCCCCCAAGTCGGAAGCTCGAACGTGGGGAGTGACTGCGGGCAGGCAGAGTGAGAGACGGACGCAGAAAGGGGGTGTGGGGGGAGATGGCTGCGGCCTTGGGCCCCCAGGAGTGGCCAGGAAGGGACCCACGGCGGCTCTCGAAGGGGCCATTGGACCCCCAGCCTTCCTCTTCTGGGGGACCTCTCACTTCCCTTCCTGGGACGGGAAGCAACGCCGAGTGGCTGCCTGGGGCGTTTTTCTTGGGGCGCAAGGGGCGCCTTTCTGCATATCCTTACTGTAGGAGGGGTACGAGAAGAAAATCAGGCAGTAGAGGGGCGTCCCTGCGGGACCCTCGGCGCCCGCCTTCAGGACCCGGGCCTGGCTTCCCGTCTTGGCCCCCGGGCCAGCGCCCGTTGGCGGCCGGGCGCGAAGGACGCGAGCTCACGTCGCGCGCCTTCCCTCTCTCTGCAGCTCTCGGGGCCCGACGTGCCAGGAGCCGCGAGCCCATGGAGGGTCTGGGCCGCTCGTGCCTGTGGCTGCGCCGGGAGCTGTCGCCCCCGCGGCCACGGCTGCTGCTCCTGGACTGCCGCAGCCGCGAGTTGTACGAGTCGGCGCGCATCGGCGGGGCGCTGAGCGTGGCCCTGCCCGCGCTGCTGCTGCGCCGCCTGCGGCGGGGGAGCCTGTCGGTGCGCGCGCTCCTGCCTGGGCCGCCGCTGCAGCCGCCCCCGCCCGCCCCGGTGCTCCTGTACGACCAGGGCGGGGGCCGGCACCGGCGCGGGGAGGCCGAGGCCGAGGCCGAGGAGTGGGAGGCCGAGTCGGTGCTGGGCACCCTGCTCCAGAAGCTGCGGGAGGAAGGCTACCTGGCCTACTACCTACAGGGTAGGTGCGGGTGGTGGCCCGCGGGCACCAGCCCGGGGAGGACCCCAGCCCAGGGAGGGCCGGGCCCCACCTTCTGAGGACATTCATGATTCATTTGACCTTGGGCAAGCCCGGCCTCATTTTGTCTAAAGTGGAGGTGAGGTTTCCCTCCCCTGAGCATGACCTTGGGGAAGTCCTTCACTCTTGGGAGCCCCAGTTTCTGAGTCTGGAAAATGGGGAGAACCTGCCCTGACCTGGCTCCCTGGATGCTCAAGAATGGAATGCCCAGTTCGGGCTCCCAGCCCCCATCCCATCATATCACCCCCTCCCCCAGCTGCTCAGCCATGGGTGAAGGAGGCTGGAGCCACAAGAGGACAAATCCCGCTCAGCAAAGGGTCTGGAAGGGGGAGGGGAAGAGAGAGGGAGAGAAGCAGTGAAGGCAGGAGGAGGCAGAGAGCTCCCCCCTCCCCCGCCTGCCATGGTCATGGCAGGGCTTGGGGGTGGAGGGGAGATGGGCTGATACAGGCATGTTGGCTCCTTGCCAAGCCAAACACCCCCAGAGATCCAGGGTAGGGACGAGATTCCCATGAACCTACAGAGCCAGCTGTCCCCACCTCCCCATCCAGGAGGGTCATTGGCCTGTCGTCTGTTGCTCCATTCTGAATGCACAGGGACATAGAAATACATAAAATGTCAAATTTCCAGGCCCCCACCGCCATCCCCAGGGAAATAGTAGTTGTTTGTAGATGGAGATGTTCACTTCTTGGGACTTTGGGACCATCCAGGTGGAGCGCTGCACTCTCTCCCAGGCTCTCTGCCCCTTGGGGTCGACCTCATCCCTGAGGAGAGCACAGACACGGCTGTGACCCGGCCCCTGGCCTCGGGGTGCTCCTGGTCGACCTGGGTCAGGAGACCCCCCCAGGCAGAGAACTCACATCTGAACCTTTCCTCTCCTTTAACTGATGGCCGCTGTCCTCCCCAAGGCTGGCAGTACATCTAAACTCTGTTGAGCCCTCGTGCCTGCCTTGGCTTGGCCCTGGGGGGGTGTAAGGTCCTCTTTGGGTGGCTCTGCCCCCGCCTGGCGCCTTGCAGCTGCAGTGGGCCCTTGCCGTTCGCAGCAGCAGCCACCAGTGCCGAGCACACCACACGGGAGACCAGTGTAGGCCAGACTGCTGGCTTTCGAGTTCCTCTCAGAGACATGTGTCAGCCCCCTCAGGCATCGGAATCGTCCAGGGGCGGGTCCCTGTCCCCAGCCAGGGCGCTCGGCTACCCGGGATCCTCCCCTTGTCCTCTCCCAGGTGGTTTCAGCAGATTCCAGGCCGAGTGCCCTCACCTATGTGAGACCAGCCTTGACAGCCGTGGGGGCCCAAGCACAGCTCCGGCGCCCAGCCCAGTGGTGGGGCTCGGTGGCCTGTGCCTGGGCTCCGACTGCTCCGACGCGGAATCCGAGCCTGACCGAGACTCCATGAGCTGTGGCCTGGATTCGGAGGGTGCCACGCCCCCCCCAGCGGGGCTGCTGCCATCCTTCCCGGTCCAGATCCTGCCCAACCTCTACCTGGGCAGTGCCCGGGATTCGGCCAACGTGGAGAGCTTGGCCAAGCTGGGCATCCGCTACATCCTCAATGTCACCCCAAACCTGCCTAACCTCTTCGAGAAGAACGGCGACTTTCACTACAAGCAGATCCCCATCTCGGACCACTGGAGCCAGAACTTGTCCCAGTTCTTTCCGGAGGCCATCGCGTTCATTGGTGAGGCCGCTCTGCACTCCCCCCTCCCTCCCCAGCCCCGGCCCTGGCTGCTGGCCTCTCCCACGTCTTCCCTGTCCCTCACCTGGGCTCCTCCAGGCTCAGCTGCCTCCCCAGAGCCCCGAGCCGGGATGGCCCTGCGGGGGCCGGGCACCACTGGAGCAGCTCCCTAGCTCGGAGGATGGGGCGGGGACTGCCAGGGACCCCCCGGAAGGCCACCACCCGCACCTCACGCGGGCCCCCCTCTGCCCCCACCTAGACGAGGCCTTGTCCCAGAACTGCGGGGTGCTCGTTCACTGCCTGGCCGGCGTCAGCCGCTCCGTCACCGTCACCGTGGCCTACCTCATGCAGAAGCGCCACCTCTCGCTCAACGACGCCTACGACCTGGTCAAGCGGAAGAAGTCCAACATCTCGCCCAACTTCAACTTCATGGGGCAGCTGCTGGACTTCGAGCGCAGCCTGCGTCTGGAGGAGCGGCGCGCCCGGGATGGGGGCAGCGGGGGGCAGGAGTCGGCCGCCTCCGACCCGCCCTCCTTCTTCACCACGCCGACCAGCGATGGCGTCTTTGAGCTGGACGCCACATAGGGCCCCGGGCCATCCCCCAGCGGGTGCGCCCAGCCCAGCCACCCGCGTGCTGGGGAAGAGGAGGGAGGGGGCTCGGCCTGGGGGGGCGGGGAGAGCACAATACCTCATGTGGAGCTGTGGGACGAGGCAGGAGCCGGGAGCCCCTCCAGGGTGGCGGTGGGGACAGGCCTGTCCTACCCACTTGAAACATCCACAGGAATCCTATTAAACGTGCCTATGGGCCGGGCCTGGGGCCGCCAGCCTGACCCGCGCTGCTTGTGGGCGGAACCCCGCTCCAGAACCTGCCTCTTCTGCGACTGTTCCTTTTTCCTTGGGGGGGGGGGTGGGGATTCCCATCCCCAGAGACCATTCCAGGTGGCTGCACTCGGCCGAGCTGGCCGGGCGCCGAGCCCCCTGCGGCTTCCCTTTCGGGAGGGCCGTGGGCCCGTTCCGGCCACCTCGTCTGCCACAGGGACCCACTCCCTGTCCCATCCCTCTTCCCAAATGGCTACTTATGGGGAGGGGTGCACCGCCGACACCAGCATAGTCACCCACTGCTCCTCCGCAGAGGGCTTGGGCTTCCTGGGACTGGGGGCCTCCCTGGGGACATGGCCTTGGAGGCGCAGCGGCCACCCAGCGTCCGCAGGGACAGCCCCTTTCTGGGTGGCTCCTTGCTGGGCAGCACTAGAGGGGAGGGCGCCGGCCTGGGAGCCGCTGGGCGGCTCCCGGCCGCACATCTGGCGCCCTGACTGTTTATCCACTTGACATTTGAAAAGATGCTTTTCTTCCTCTTCCCCCAGATGTCCTGACAGGATCACTGGGGCTCTTTGTGACTGAGGGTGGTCAGACTGCCGCCAGAGGAGATGGGGTCTCAAAGCAAGAGCTGGGGTGGGGGAGGGGAAGAAGCAGGCCTGGATTTTGCTGCTGTGGGTCCCACACGGCCGTGGTGGGTTTGGGGGGCGGGGAAGGGGCCGAGCTGCACACACACACAGTCATTCATTGCAGTACATACCCCTCATGGGCGGCGTGTGTGCGTGTGTGTGCGTGTGTCTATGTGTCAACACTCACACACACACCAGCCCGCTTACGGACCCGGCCCAGGGCCAGCAGTCCCTGCAGCAGGGCCATCTCACCCTTGGGAATGCACACCACGGCTGCTTTCCTTAATTGTTCCTGAATAAATGGTTTCTGTAAGATCCTAAACAGCGGGAAGCAGCTTCCTGAGCACCTTGGAGAGTTTGGGGGAGAAGGCAGGGAGCAAGACCTGGGGAGTGGGTGTGCTGGGCTGCTCGGGCACTCGCGCACCACCCGCCCCCACGTCACTTCCCACCTGGCATCCACACTGCCTGTCGGCCCAACCTCTGGCTGAGCCGCCCATTCACTCATTGAGCTCCTACTCTGTGCCCCATGGCTCAGGACCAGGACCCTGTGAAGCAGCAGAGAGGGGAGCAGGGACCCAGAAGTGACCATGGGGGGTTGGTAGCTGAGCCCTGAGAGCGCAGAGTCCAACCCAAGCCCCAGTGTGAGGAGATGGAGCTGCAGAAGGACCCAAGCTGGTGAGGGACACAGGAAAACTGCACATCCAAGCATGTGTCCCTCCGGCTGACACTGTGGAATTTGGCCTCCAAAGGCTGGGTTGGGGGCAGGGAGAGAGCCTGCGGAGGCCACTGGGCCACCTGCAGTGACCTGCTCCTTCCAGCCTCCCAGCCTCAGCTCTGGCCGCCTCCAGTGCCTTCTGCGCACTAGCCGGGGTGGTCGCTCTAAAGACATGATTCCCGGTGATGGAGACACGGCAGGAAGTGACAGGAAGCTGGAGGGTGGGTGGAGACAAGCACAGTGTGAGAATGCAGTGGAGGCCTTGCGAGCAATGTGGACCACGCGTCCAGAGCAACTCTCCTGGTCCAGAACCTCTAAAACATAGGATGAAGTCTAAAAACATTTTTGAATGAATGGCTGAGCTCGTGGGAAAATAAGAGAAAGTCTCCAAGGTCAGAAACAATGAGGATACTTGAGATGGGGAAATAGTCCTGGATTCTCCAGGTGGGCCCTAAATGCCATCATATGCATCTTTATAAGGGAAAGAGAGAGGCGGGAGAGTGAGATGAGATGTGGTGATGGACATGGGTCGGAGCCAGAGAGATTTGAAGATACTACACTGCATGGAGGTTCTCTCAGGACAAGGCAGCTCATGAAGGCCAGCAGCTTCTCTGCCTAGGTTTGCAGGTGGCTAAGTCAATTTGGAGTGGCGGGTAATATCCACACCAGGGGGCACTGTCAACTGAAGTAACTTCTCAGGGGCAGACAACAGGGAAGGGCCAACAGCTCAGTTCTACTAGACAGGTTGTGCAAGTGGTTCATTGGGACAAGCATATTCCTGCCTAGCTGGAGAAAGGAGAGGTCCCAAGCCATCCACACTCTCCTGACTGCCTTGAGGCTGTGCACAGGTATGTAGGAGACTCAAAAGGGTCAGTGGAAAAAACCCCGGGAAGGCCTGAAAATAGCCTGAAGATTGAAAGAACTCCCCCTCCCACACACAGATCCATCAGCAGAGCACACAAGCCTTAGTGGCTTGAGATGTTTGAGCACAGTTTCTGTCCAATCATTGTCTGGCCTCTAAGCTAGGCAGATACGGGGGCAGCCCCTAGAGAACCAGGCTTAAATTTTAAAATGGACTATTTCTTTTTTAACTCAGCAGAGACACCACTGACTGCACAGTGTGGGGCGGGGAGGGGACAGATTTCACAGACTTAGCCCAGAATAGTCACACAACAAAGAAACAAACACACACACACACACACACACACACACTCCAAAACAACTACTTCTAAGGGGAAAGGGAATATGAGAATCCAGAGTTGATGAAAAATATTATCTAAAATGTTCAATTTTCGGACTTCCCTGGTGGCGCAGTGGTTAAGAATCCACCTGCCAACGCAGGGGACACGGGTTGGAGCCCTGGTTTGGGAAGATCCCACAGGCCGTGGAGCTACTAAGCCCATGCGCCACAACTATTGAGCCTGCACTCTAGATCCCGCGAGCCACAACTACTGAAGCCTCCGCACCTAGAGCCCGTGCTCCACAACAAGAGAAGCCACCGCAATGAGAAGCCCACGCACCACAATGAAGAGTAGCCCCCGCTCGCCACAACTAGAGAAAGCCCGAGCACAGCAACAAAGACCCAATGCAGACAAAAATAAGTTAATTCACTAATTAATTTTTAAAAACTATGAAATGGTTTTTAAAAATTAAAATAAAATAAAATGTTCAGTTTTCAGCAAAAAAAAATTACAAGACATGCAAAGAAACAGCAAAGTGTGACCCACATTAGGGAAAACAGTCAATAGAAACTGTTTGTCTCTGGGGACTTCCTTGGTGGTCCAGTGGCTAAGACTCCACGCTCCCAATACAGGGGGCCTGGGTTCAATCCCTGGTCAGGGAACTAGATCCCATACGCTGCCACTAAAGATCCTGCATGCCGCAAAGAAGATCCTGCACGTAGCAACAAAGATCCCGCATGCCACGGCTAAGACCCGGCGCAGCCAAATAAATAAATAAATAAATAAATAAATATTTTTTTAAAAAAGAAAGAAAGAAAAGAAACTGTCTCTGAGTGTTCCCAGATGTTGGAATTAACAGATGAAAACTTCAAAGCACTTATTATAATTACGTTCAAAGTGCTAACAGAAACCATGTTTAAAGAGTTAAAGGGAAATGGGACTTCCCTGGTGGTCCAGTGGTAAAGAATCTGCCTTCCAATGCAGGGGACACGGGTTCGATCCCTGGTCAGGGAACTAAGATCCCCTATGCCGCGGGGCAACTAAGCCCACGTGCCACAACTACTGAGCTAGTGCGCCTCAACAAGAGAGCCCGCGTGCCGCAAACTACACAGCCCACACACCCTGGAGCCCATGCGCCACAACTAGAGAGAGAAAACCCGCACACCACAACTAGAGAGAAGCCCGCACGCCACAATGCAGAGCCCGTGCCACAATGAAAGATCCTGCATGCCTCAACAAAGATCCCACATGCCGCAACTAAGACCCCGTGCGGCCAAAAAATAAAGAAAGTAAATAAATATTTTTAAAGAGTTAAAGGAAAGTAGGACAACAAAGAATCAATAGATAGAGATTCTCAATAGGGATACAGAAATTATGAAAGGATAACTAAATGGAAACAATGGATTTAAAGAGTACAGTAACTGAAATGAAAAGTCCTCTAGAAGTATTAAAGAGTAAGTTCCAGATGTCATAAGGAATTATTACTGAACTTGAAAATAGATCGATAATATAAATTATCCAATCTGGAGAAAAGAGAGAAAAATGATTGAGCTTCAGAGACCTGTGGAACAACATCAAACATTCTAAAATATGTGTAATGGGAGGTTTTGAAGAAGAGGACAGAAAGGCTCAGAATAAATATTTGAAGAAGCAATGACAGAAATGTCCAAAATTTTATGAGAAACATTAATCAGGTCCAAGAAGTTCAATGAACCCCGAATAAGATAAAAACAAAGAGAGTGAGTCATAGACACTTCACAAATTGTTGAAAGCCAAAGATAGAAAATTTTGAAAGCAATAGGAGAAAAATGACCCACTTAGAAGAAAACCACAATAAAATTCACATCAGAAACAATGAAGGCCAAAGACAGTGAAATGACATAATCAAAGAGCTGAAAGAAAAAAACACTGTCCATCAAAAATTCTATATCTAGCAAAACTATCCTTTAAAAAAACTGAAGGTTTAAAAAAGACATTTCCAGATAAACAAAGACTAGGAGAATTCATTGCTAGTATACTTCTTTACAAGAAATACTAAAAGAAGTCCTTCAGGCTGACACCAGTTAGTGACTTGAATTCACAAGAAGAAATGAAGAGCAGCAAAAATGATTAATATCTGGGTTAATATAAGTGTCTCTCTTAATATATTTTTCCTTATTTCTTCTCAACTTCTTTAGAAGACATAAGATTGTATAAAGCAATAGCTATAACACTGTATGGTTGAGTTTATATTATAACATATATAGATGTAATATACATGACATTAATAGCACAAAAGAGGAAGGAAGGAGTGGAGCTATACTGGAGTAAAGTCTCTACAGTTTACCGAAAATTGTATGAGTACTAATAGGAAGTAGATTGTGATTAGTTAAGATCCGTATCGTAATGCAATTGTTCTTTGTGGGGTTTTTTAATATTTATTTTATTTATTTATTTTCCTTATTTTTTTGGCTGCATCAGGTCTTAGTTGCTGCACACAGGATCTTTGTTGAGGGATGCGAGATCTTTTTCGTTACAGCGCACAGTCCGCTCGGGTTTCTCTCTAGTTGTGGCCTGTGGGTTTTCTCTCTCAGTTGTGGTGCATAGGCTCCAGGGCGCGTGGGCTCTGTAGTTGTGGCACGTGGGCTCCAGAGCGCATGGGCCCTGTAGTTTGCGGCACGTTGGCTCTCTCGTTGAGGCGTGTGAGCTCAGTAGTTGTGGTGTGCGGGCTTAGTTGCCCTGCAGCATGTGGGATCTTAGCTCCCCGACCAGAGATCGAACCCACGTTCCCTGCATTGGAAGGAGGATTCTTTACCACTAGACCACCAGGGGAGTCCCTGTAATGCAACTGTAATTCAAAAATATATAGTTAAAAAATCAGCAGCAGAAATAAAATGGTACACTAAAAAATATTTAACACAAGAGAAGGCAGTCAAGGAGGAAGAGAGGAACGAAAAGACAGGCAATATAGAGAAACCAATAGCAAAATGGCAAATGTAAATCCAACCATATCAATCACTACATTAAATACGCAGGGTCTAAACACCCCAATCAAAAATCAGAGATTCAAAAAAGCAAGATTCAGCTAGCTATATATTGTTTACAAGAGAAATTTATCTTTAAATGCCTAGACCAACAACAACAAGAAAAGGTCTCAAATCAATGGCCAAATGACATACCTTAATAAACTAGAAAAAGAAAAGCAAACTAAATGCAAAGCAAGCAGAAATGAATGAAATAGAAAAGAGGAAAACAATACAGAAGATCAGTGAAAAGTTGGTTCTTTGAAAAGACCAGCAAAGTTGATCTTACTTAGACTGATCAAGAAAAAAAGATTACCTGTTCTTTTCTCTGGCGGTCCAGTGGTTAGGACTCAGTGCTTTCACTGCCGTGGGCCAGGGCCCAATCCCTGGTAGGGGAACTAAGGCTCCACAAACTGCACAACACGGCCAAAAGAAAAAAAAAAGAAAAAGATTACCAAGATCAAGAATGAAAAGAGAGGGGCTTCCCTGGTGGCGCAGTGGTTGAGAGTCCGCCTGCCAATGCAGGGGACAAGGGTTCGTGCCCCGGTCCAGGAAGATCCCACATGCCGCGGAGCGGCTGGGCCCGTGAGCCATGGCCGCTGAGCCTGCGCGTCCGGAGCCTGTGCTCCGCAACGGGAGAGGCCACAACAGTGAGAGGCCCGCACACCGTAAAAAAAAAAAAAAAAAAAAAAAAAAAGAATGAAAAGGGGGGGCTTCCCTGGTGGCGCAGTGGTTAAGAATCCACCTGCCAATGCAGGGGAAGCGGGTTTGAGCCCTGGTCCAGGAAGATCCCACATGCCACGGAGCGACTAAGCCCGTGCGCCACAACTACTGAGCCTGCGAGCCACAACTACTGAGCCCACGCGCCTAGGGCCCGTGCTCCACAACAAGAGAAGCCACCGCAATGAGAAACCCACACACCGCGACAAAGAGTAGCCCCCACTCGCTGCACCTAGAGAAAGCCCGCGCGCAGCAACAAGACCCAACACAGCCAAAAATAAATAAATAAATTTAAAAATAATAATACTGTAAAAAAAACAAAAGAAAGAAAGAAAAAAAGATTACCTGTGAATTCTCTGGCGGTCCAGTAGTTAGGACTCAGTGCTTTCACTGCCATGGGCCCGGGTTCAATCCCTGGTTGGGGAACTAAGACCCCACAAGCTGCACAGCACGGTCAAAAAAAAAAAAAAAGATTACCAAGATCAAGAATGAAATGAGGGGACTTCCCTGGTGGAGCAGTGGTTAAGAATTTGCCTGCCAATGCAGGGGACACGGGTTCGAGCCCTGTGCCGGGAAGATCCCACATGCTGCGGAGCAACTAAGCCTGTGCACCACAACTACTGAACCTGCACTCTAGATCCAGCAAGCCACAACTACTGAAGCCTGCGTGCCACAACTACTGAGCCCACGTGCCACAACTACTGAGCCCAAGTGCCTAGAGCCCGTGCTCCACAACAAGAGAAGCCACTGCAATGAGAAGCCCGCGCACCGCAATGAAGAGTAGCCTCCTCTCGCCACAACTAGAGAAAGCCCGCGCACAGCAAAAAAGACCCAATGCAGCCATAAATAAATAAATTTATTTTTTTTCAAAAAGAGTGAAAAGAGGGACATTGCTACTGACCCATAAAAATGTTAAGGGTTATAAGGCAATGTTTTGAACAAGTTTATGCCAACAAATTAGACAATTCAGATGAAATGGGCAAACTCCTGGAAAGACAAAAATGACCTCAATTGACTTTAAAAGAAAGAAAATCTGAATAGGCTTATAACAAGCAAATAAGTTGAATTTGTAATTGAAAATCTTCCCACAAAGAAAATCCAAACCCAGAAGTCTTCACTGGTGAATTCTATCAAATAATGCAACTGAAAACGTATGTCCACACAAAAACTTGCACAGAAATAATCATAGCACACAATAGCCAAAAGGTGGAAACAACCCAAATGTCCATCAGTGGATGCATGGATAGATAAAACATGGTCTATCCATACAATGGAACATCGTTCAGCTATAAAAATGAATGAGGCACTGATACATGCTACAACATGGATGAACCTTGAAAACATTATGCTTAATGAAATAAGCCAGACACAAAGAGCCACATATTGTGATTCCATTTATATAAAATAGCAGAATAGGGAAGTCCACAGAGACAGAAGGTAGATTAGTGGTTGCCAGGGGCTGGGGGGTGGGGGCCGGATGGGGAGTTACTGCTAACGGGTACAGGGTTTTCCCTTGGGGTGATGAAAATATTCTGGAATTAGATCGTGATCACGTAAACTGTAAACACAGATCTTCCTCAACTTCTGATGGGGTTACATCCCAATAAACCCATCATAAGTTGAAAATATCCTAAGTCGAAAATGCATGTAATACACTTAACTTACCGAACATCATAGCTTAGCCTAGCCTACCTCCAGCATGCTCAGAACAGCCATAGTAGTCTACAGTTCGACAAAATCACCTAACACAAAGCCTATTTTATCATAAAGTGTTGAGTATGTCACGTACTTGAATACTGTGCTGAAATTGAAAACCAGAATGGCTGTCTGGGTATAGAAGGGTCATAAGTGTATCCATCGTTTACCCTCGTGATCAAGTGGCTGAGTGAGAGCTTCGGGTGGCTGCCACGGCCCAGCATCACAAGAGAGGACTGCAGCACATATTTTCTCCTGGAGAAAGATCAAAATCCAAGATCCGAAGCACAGTTTCTACTGAACGCGTATTGCTTTTGCACCGTTGTAAAAGTCAAAAAATCGTAAGTCAAACCATTGTAAGTCAGGGACGATAAATTGTACATTTTAAAGGGTGAGGTTTATGGCGTGTGAATTATATCTCAGTAAAAAAATTTAAGTTTGAAAGAAAAAGAACAAGATATGACAGGCAAGTATTCACGAAAAGAAAGATATAGTTGCTATGCTACTATCACTGTATAAGTCGACTATAAGGCAAAAGCATTACTAGTATTAATGCATGTTGCTCCATTTTGACCAAATGTGCAACTTACAAAATACGTAGCAATCCTAAACTCATCTGCACTTAATAACCTAACTTAAAAATATATAAGGTAGGGGCTTCCCTGGTGGCGCATTGGTTGAGAGTCCACCTGCCGATGCAGGGGCTGCGGGTTCGTGCCCCAGTCCAGGAAGATCCCACATGCCGCGGAGCGGCTGGGCCCGTGAGCCATGGCCGCTGAGCCTGCGCGTCCGGAGCCTGTGCTCCGCAACGGGAGAGGCCACAACAGTGAGAGGCCCGCGTACAGAAAAAAAAAAAAAACAACATAAGGCAATAATTGAAAGAACTAGAAGGATAAACTGAGAAAAAACAACTGGGCCTCTACTCGGGACATCACTTGAGGCAGGCTGGGCTCCCTGGCATGAGGGGAACTATTGAAATCTCTCTCGGGCTTGGGTGGGGCGGCATCTAGAGATGAGATTTTTGTATTTATCAAGAGGGGCCAGATACGGTTGAAAAATACTTGGAAACTGTCTTAAAGCAAAAATCTCATCTGGCCACCATCCTCCCTACAGCCCTCCAGTGGCTCCCCAGTGCCGTCTTGAGAAAGTTCACCTTTCTGGGCAATCTCTAACCACTTGTCCCAACAACCCTCAATCAACCAAATCGGGTTATTCGGTTTTTTCCCAAACACTCCGTACTTCGTGTCTTGCCCACCTGAAGAGACAGGGATGGAGACAGGGGTGCCTGGGCGGAGGTGGGGTTGGACGGAGAACATGGCTACCATGGGCCCTGAATAGGCCTGCTTCTCTCCTAGACTCCCTCACAGTCCCCCTGCTCAGTCCACCACGACCAATGTCCATCTTTCCAGTCCCTCTTCAGCTCCCTCCGTCAGCACATCTCTCTCACTTGCCCTCCAACATGGCCCCCAGACGTGCCCCTGCCGTCAGCCCAGGCCCTCACACTGAATCGCAGAGGGGTTCGCCCCATCAGCCAGGTTCCCGTTTCACAGGGAATTGACTCAATGAGCTAGAGGCACAGGGAGCGTCAAAGGCAACAACACCACCTGTAAGGCTGCGCTCAGCAAGAGAAGGGTGGAGAAGAGCTCCCCTGCCTTCTCCCCAAGTCCCCACACGGCCTTCCTGTTCCCAGCGAGCGCTCCTCACTTACACAGAGACCGGCAGGAGGCAGAGCCCAAGGCTGCATGGCCTTGGCTCAGTTATGCGGCCTCTATGCCCCGCCTCCCAGTATCCAAAGTGGGGATGACGATGATGAGTCGCTACCTCAGAGTCGAGGCTGGAGTTGATACGGGTGCCTGGCACACAGTAAGTGCTCAATAAACACTCACCACTGGGCCTTCCCTGGCGGTGCAGTGGTTAAGACTCCGCGCTTCCACTGCAGGGGGCAGGGTTTCAATCCGTGGTCTGGAACTAGATCCCGCATGCCACAGATTCGCTCCAGGACAGAGCGTGTGGCCCACCCTGTGTGGCCCAGAATGAGGGAGACATCTTCTTGTGATGCCCACAGGGCTCCCCCCTCAAACCCAGTCTGGTCCCTGACACCTGGGAAGGCCAGTCCTCTGGCCCCGGCTCCAGACTCAACAGCAGCTCAGCACCTCCCCAGCCCAGACAAGGGCGCTCTCAGGCCCCCACCCCGCCAGCGGCTCATCGCAGCTCAAAGACCGAGGCCCAGCTCTCACCTCACCAGGCTCCAGTCTGACCCGTCCCTCCGGCGCAGCCTCAGTACCGGAGCACCTGCTCTTCCCTGAGCCCGAAATGCTCCCACGGCCTGGGTCACCCAAAGCTTTCTTCTCGCAAACTGCCCCCCCCAGGTGGGAAGGGCTCGGAGGGATGAACGGCGACGCCGCTGCCCGACCTGGGGGTCCCCCGTCTCCCTGCTCCCAGATGGGCAGGGTAGGCCCCTCCCCCAGGCTAGGACGTCCCTGGGGCAGGATTTGGGAGGGGGGAGGAGAAATGGTTTTGAGCAGCTGCCCCAGGTGCTGAAGGATCAACAGGTGGCTGATGGACGTGGAAAAATGCGACTGTGGCGCCTCCTGCTGGCGGAAGATCAAATTGCGCCCTGTGTCACTGCGGCCGGAGCTGGGGCCGGACTCTGACTCCGCAGCGAGGATGTGGCTGCAGCCTGGGCTGGAAGAGCTGGCTGTCTCCGAAGGAGTGTGGTTGCTTCTGGAAGGCTGGCTCTGGCACTCCTGATCAGGCCTCCCTGAGCAGCCAGCTGCTACCTTCCCCGGGCGGATCATTCCCACCGCCTGAGTAAGCCCACTCCCTCCACTGCAGGACCTCCTGCGTGACGGTGGGCACCTTGGCCGGTGGGCTCAGCGCCTGGCACAGAGTAGAGGCCCAATCAATGTTGATGGCAAAGCGAGAAAACGTGAGTGTGCTGGGAGGCCAATGTGAACAACCAAAAGAGGGGAGGAGAGCCAGAGAAGGGGACGTCTGAGGTGGCAGGACAGGAGATGACAAGGCCCCGCGTGGGGGGCTAAGGGGAGGCAGGACAGGTCGTTGGAGGTGAAGAGGCCAAGCTGTAGAGACCGGGCCAAGGTTATGGCAGCCTGAGGTCCCCCGGGCTATGGACAGAGAAAGGGGAGCTGGCGTGGTGGGACCACATTGTGTGACACCAAAGCCTAGAGCAAAGGATGGCCTAGAATTGGCCGTGGGGACAGAGGGGGAAGCTGCCTACCCCTCGGGACTTGCCCCGGGCTCAGGGGCCTGCGCGGCTGTGCACGGAAGGGGGTGGGAGGATGCTGGGAGGAGAACTCCGGAGAGAGACTTGTGCGTGGCTACCCTCCTCAGCGGAAGCCCGGCCCCTGCTCCAGCCCCACCCCCAAGACCCAGGCCAGCCCTGCTCTGGGCCTCGCCATCTCCCTTCAGATCCCAAAGGTCGACGTGGAGAGGTGTCTTCTCCAGCAGGCTCTGCGATGAAGGCTGGAAGGGACCAGTGGGCAGGGGTGACGGTGGGACAAAGGGGTGGCCAGCTCAGCCAGAACCGTGAGGGTGTTGCTTCTGCCCTGACCGGGGCCGAGGAGAGGCCCTAGGAGCCTTCCCCTCATGGGCGCAGGACAAAGGCCAAGCGGAGCCAGTAAAGGCCTGGTGCCCAGCAAGGCCGGGCTCTGGAGCCCTACCCGATCCAGAATGGGGGTGTGAGGGGCAGGGGCTGCACAGACCAGAACACCAGCCACCGTTCTTCACACCGGAAGCCACGACCCACCCAGCCCAGGGTCCCCAGGGCCTGGAGCCCAGCGGTGCCAAAGCCACGACCCAGCACAGAGGTTGAGGCCCCAGCAGCGCCCCCTCCTGGACGAGGGGCCCCTCCTCCAGCCTCAGAGACGGGCTGCTGAGGCTTTCGGTGCAAGGCGTGCTCTGGGAATGCTCTGTCCGGCCACGGCCACGGGAAGCAGGGGAAGGAAGGGAGACGGAGGGGGGGCGGGGAGGGGGGTGAAGACAGCCCGGAACTCTGGTTGCCCTCCTGGCTACAGCACCCGGGGCTCCACTCGCCCCTGAGCCCGGCCCAGGGCCCCAGAGCCACACGCAGGCCAACCTCGAGGGTGGCAGAGCTGGCCAGCTCGGCTGCCTCTTGCCGGCACGTCGGGGAGTGGGGACAGGAAGTTCTTGGACAACCCGGAGCTTGTCTGCTGTGATGGGGGGAGCAGAAGTTCGGGTGGTGACGGGCGAGGTGGCCTGCCTCCTTGGTTTCCTTCCCAGCCCTCATCCCTCCCCCCAGCTCACCACTGCCCATTGCTCTGTCTGTCTTTATTGATTTGGGGAAGACTGGAGGGAGGCTGGAGGGCCACGACACAAGCAGGACCACCCACAGTCAGCAAAGCACAGAACAGCACGGGAAGGACAGCCCCTGGGCCTCTTGGTCTCTAGACGGGGTGTGGCAGCGACAGGGGAGGGAAATCTGTGGACGTGCCCCAACAGCGCCCACCCCAGTGCCCTGCACCACACCCACAGGGCTCAAGCTCTACCGCAGAGGTGCCCTGGGGCGGGAGGGGGAGGTGGGGGGGACTGAAAGGGTCCATTGGAAGGGAGTCTGGGGGTCCGTGCGCTCAGCCTGGGGTGGAGAAGAAGAGAGAAGCACAGGGAAGGGGGCAGTCAGGAGGCGCCCCTGGCCTGCCCTGCACCCCCTGCTCCCGGCCCAGGCTCTCAGCAGAGGTGCTCACTGGGCCCCTCGAGGACCCTCACGCCAGCGGCACGGCCTGCCCCCCACCTCTCTGTCTCATCCACTTCTTGGGGACCCCGGCTCCTCCCCTCTTTCGGTGCTCTCCGCCCTCAGCCCGCTACTCTGTGGGGCCCACCCTGCTGAGCTCTTGGCCACACGGGGCCTGCCACCCCCTGAGCTCAGCGAGGAGCCAGGTCCCCGCGGGCGCAGGGCTCACCCCCACGCACCTGGGTGTCACCACTTGGGGGGCTGGCCAGTGCGGAGGCCCGGGTGGCCGTGGCTCATCACCCTCCGTCGCGAGGCGTCCTCCCCCTCCGGGGTCTGCCCCAGCTTGCGGATGTGGCGCAGGAAGGAGGTAGCATTGAACGCTCGCTGCAGGGAGAGGGGTGTCAGGCCGTGTCCCGGCCCTGGTCCCAAGACTTCGAGGACCGTAAAGACCACTGGCGGCCCAGACCATCCTCGTGAGGCTGACGGACGGGGCGGGCAGCCTCGAGCCGGGTCCCCAGGCCCCTCCCCACACTGACCTTCCAGTGGGTCCGGGCAAAATTCTTCTGGATCTGCTCACTAACTGAGCCCAGGATGTCCTTGTCAAAGGCTGTATCCCCGGAGATCCTAGGGCAAGGCCAAAGGTCAGTGAGGGGTGGGGGTCTCTGAGGGTGTGGACCCTCTGGTCCCAGGACAGCTCAGCAGGGGTCCCGCTCACCAAAGATGCTGTAAGGCCTGCTGGCAGGTGAACCTTTTCTGGGGATCTCGCTCCAGAAGGTGCCGGATGAAGTCTTTGGCTGGGACACGGAAACCAGGTCAGCCCGCCCCATCCCCACGGCCCCACGGCCCTCCCCGCTCCCTGAGCTTGGGGTCAGCCTCAAGTTCACCTGATTCTGAGATGTCATCCCAAAAGGGAGAGTCAAACTCGTAGCTGGCCCTCAGGATCTGGCTGAAGAGTTCGGGGTCGCTCTCATCATAGAAGGGGGGGTACCCACACAGCCTGGCACCCACAGATGAATCACCCAGCTGTCCAAACCTCCCCGACCCAGCAGGGGGCAGGCAGGCAGAAGAAGAGCCTTCCCAGTGGTCACTCACAGGATGTAGGAGATGACACCCAGGGCCCACACATCTACGGCCTTCCCGTAGGGTTTCTGCTCCAAGAGCTCCGGGGCTGGGGGCCAGAGACAGACAGACGCACGCCCGCGCACACGCACAGCACGCCTTCAGTGCTGCCGGGCTCAGCCTAGTGCACCCCAGGAGTGGCCCACCGCCTGCCCTGCCCCTGGCACCTCGGCTCCCACTGGGTACCCCGGCCCCCGGCGAGCCTCGGGGCGCCCCCCTCACTTACCCACATAGCCCGGGGTCCCACAGGCGGTGCCTAGCATGTTGCCAGCCTGGATTTTGGAGAGGCCAAAGTCAGAGACCATGATCTTGGAGTCCTCGAAGGGCGTGGCATAGAGGAGGTTTTCAGGCTGTGACACACCGATGTCAGAGAGAACACCGGCTCAGCCGTGGCGTGGTCCCCGGGGCTGGGCGCCCGCAAGTCCCCCAGACCCGTGGTGCACAGGGACGCGGGGCAAGGCCTGGGTGGGCGGGCAGGAGGGCAGAGGCACCTTGAGGTCTCGGTGCACGATGCCCAGGCTGTGCAGGTAGGAGACGGCACCAAGGACCTGCCCCACCAGGTGGCTGGCGTCCTTCTCCGTGTACGAGCCGCGCTCCATGATGCGATCGAACAGCTCGCCCCCCGTCACCCTGGTGGGGCAGGGGCTCAGCTGACCCGGCCCCCCGGCCCCGCCCACCCCCGCCTGACCCCGCCCTCCTCACAGCTCCATGGCCAGATAGAGGTGGGAAGGGCTCTCGTGGACGTCCTCCAGAGCCACGATGTTGGGGTGGCTGACCCTGCAACGGCAAGAAAAAGCCCCTTACGGGCCGCCACGGCCCCCTCTGGACCCCCAGGGAAGCCCTTCACCCTCTTCTCTTCCTCCCGCCCCTGCCCCCTACCCTACCATGGGCCGCCCCTGCCGGTCCAGCAAGGCAGAGCCCCCGGCCAGGCCTTTCTGGGGACACGGAGGAGGCAGGGCGCTCCACCCCAGGAGGCTCCCAGCCACTGCGAGGCGCACACCTGCGGAGCACCGCGATCTCGTTCTCCACCAGGGCCTCCTTGCCTCGAAGGGCCTTCTTGGGGATGCACTTGAGGGCGACAAGGTGTGAGGAGCCCCGCTCCTGGGCCAGCACCACCTCGGAGAAAGCGCCCCTGCGGCAGAGGGGGAGGCAGGAAGGGAGGGGAAAGGCGAGGAGGAGGGCGGGGCGCGAGAGCAGAGGCGGGGAGGGAGAAGGGCCCCCTTAGCCGAAGGAGATGGGGAAGCCCTCCCCGTCCCATGCCACCCATCCCCCCACACAGACACACACATTCACTCTCACGCGCGCGCGCGCGCGCGCACACACACACACACTCACGAGCCGAGCTTCTCCCGGATCTCATAGACGCTGCTGATGTCCTCCGTCTGTTTCTTGAGCAGCAGCATGTCTGGGGGTGCAGGGAGAGGTGGAGGGAAGCTCCCTGAGCGAGGGGCAGCCCCGTCCCCCAAAACCCAGATCCGGCAGTGCCTCAGCCACCCTCAGCCACAGCCCCACTCAGGAACACAGGTCCCACACACCCTCCCCCAGCCCGTTACATCTCGCCCCTCCCCCACTGTCCAGGTCCGCACTCCCAGGTGGACGCCTCCAGCGAGGCCGCCGCATAAACTCCTCCCCCTCCCAGATACGGCCACGATCCGACGCCCCGCGACCTGGCACCCCGACGACGATCAGCGCCCAGAGACCCCCTCTCCGCCCCCACACAACCTAGTCAGCCGCGATTGGCCGCCTTCCAGAAGGCTCCGTGCCCCCGCCCCCGGCCCCTCCAGGCTCACTCCCATCCGCAGCGCCCAGAGGCGCCCCCGGTCGCCCCCAAGCCTAGACCTGCCACCCACGGCCCAGCGCCCACAGGCACGCGCCCCCCAGGCCACCGACCCGCCCTAGATGCACCTGCGACCCCCGCGCACAGCCGCCCGCCACGGCCACCCACGCGGCCGCCCGGCTCAGCCCAGCCCTCGGCGCCTCGCGGCGGGAGGGACTCGGCAGCCCGGGCCTCCCGCGTCCCGAGCTGCGTGAGCCGCGCTAGTGCCGGCCGGGGGCGCGCCGGGCGTGACAGGTGTGCGCCGGGCCTGCCGTGGCCCGGGACACTGCACGCCCCCGCCAGCGCGCGCCCGCGCCCCGGAGCGCCGGGTGCGGACCTGGAGCCGAGGCGAAGCCGCAGCGTCGCCTAGCGCAGTAGCCACCGCGCCGAGCCCCCCGCCCGCGCCCCGGCGGCCCCGCCCCCCTCCGCGCGCGCCCCCGCCGCCCGCTGGCGGCCGAGCACGCGGTGGCCGAGCGCGGCCGCGGCACTGCAGGGCGCCTTGTAAGGCAATCGGCCGGCGCCGGCCGCCCCCGCCTCTCTCCTTTGTCATTCGTGCGGGTTCCCGCCGGCTCCAGCTCCTCCCGGCGGCCTGACTGGGCCGGCCCCAGGGCCTTTGCACCACCGGTGTCCTCCACACAGAAGTCTCTTCACCCACATGTTGACCTGGCTCTCTGGGTGCCTTCGGGTCTCTGCTCTAATGTCCTCTCTGCAGACAGGGCATCCAGGCCACTTGACCTAAAACAGCCTCCTTCCCTAGCCCCAGCCCTGCCACTGCCACTTCTGCCACCTTGGCCTGAACCCCCATCAGCACTCAGTTGGAGGACAGCAAAAGCCTCCTCGCTGGGCTCCCCCTGCCCTCTGCCTGCACCCTTAACCTCTCCAACCGGCAGTTTCTTCCCCACCGAGCAGCCAGAGCTTCCTTTTATTGAGATCATGTCACCCCTGAGCTCCAAACCCTCCCACGGCTCTTCGTGTCACTCCAAACCAAAGCATGAGTCCTTACAGGGGCTTAAGAGTTCTGCGTGATTGGTCCCTCTTCCCCATCATTGCTTTGGCCCCTCTCCACCCACTCCCCCCCCCTTGCTCAAGCAGCTCCAGCCACACTGGCTTCTTAACTGGTCCTCAAGCACACCACACATGCACCCGCCCCAGGGCCTTTGCACTCACTGCCTCTCTGCCTGGAACACTCTTCACTCAGGTATCTGTTTGGCTTGCTCCCTCACTCCATCAGGTCTCAACTCAAATGTCACCTCTTCAAAGAGGCCTCAGCTGTCCCCCTCCAACACATTCTATATAGTAATCACCCCGCCTGCCCTGTCTGAAGAGCCTGCACCTCTGCAAAATCACCTTCTTTGGCTTGTCTTCCTCAGCAAAGCATCCACTCCCAGAGAGTGTCTCTGTCAACTTGGCCCAGGAGAATCACTCAGGAAATAAGTGCTTGGTGAATGAATCCAATCCTTCATCCAACAATTAGTGGATTTGTCCCATCCAGTCTCATCTCGGTTCTGGCGCCCCTCCCAGGGAGTCCAGGTCCCACCAAGGATGGGGGCAACAGGTGTCCTGGCTGTTACCAAGAGTACATCCACACAGGCCATTGTTGGAGGGGCTCCATGGAATCTCAGGGCCCGGGAGTAACCTGCTGGCTCTATCTTTGCAGGGGTCTATAGGCCCCCGGCCTGACACAAAGTCTTCAAGAGGGTCTACGGGGCAGGCAAAGGTTTTTAAAAATCATCTCTCCAGACCTCAGCTCCTACATGTCCTCTGTTCAAAATGGCGGGTCTGAGAAGGCCCCCTCAGGTTCCCTTTCCCAACCACCCCTCCCAGTTCCTTCGAGAAGGCTCCAGGGGCCTCAGCACTCGGAAGCATGGGCCCCACTCCCAACTGCTCAAATCTGTGAACAGGGTTTCCTAGATCTTACATCTAAAAGAGAAAAAAAGATAGGAATGGAACCGACAGTGAACCCCATCTCATGCTGGCGGTAAGTCCTATTTGTTTATGGACACTTGGACAAATTGACACAAACCAAAGCCCCATCTTATTTGCTTGTTTCATAATTATGCATCCACATGTCGAATCCACTGCCCTGTGGTCACAGGTCCTAACAAGAAATGTAATTGGTGTTTTGGAGAAGTACGATGATGCATGAGTAATAAAAGGCTTCCCACGTGGAGAAGGACAGCAAAGGAGACTGCTCTGGGGGGCAGCAGATGGAAAGTGGAGGCAGGAGGAAAAGGACCCACTTCCAAAGTGAGCCTGTGGCATCAAAATCAGGAAGTGGAAGTGTAAAAAGTGATCTCACAGTTTTTGTTTTAAATCAGTATTTACAATACACTGGAAATGACACCCTTCACGACTGTTGAAACATCCGTTGAAATACTGTAGATGTCAACTTCAAAAAACACATGTGTGTGTGTTAGAGGGTGGTGGATGCAGAGCTTTTCAAAATCCTTTCAGGGGATGCCTTACAGAAAAATGAACGCAAAGTGGATCACAGACCTAAATGTAAAATGCCAAACTTCTAGAAGAAAACATAGGAGAAAATCTGTCTTACCTTGGGCTTGGTGATGAGTTTGGGGATGCAATATGAAAAGCATGGTCCATTAAAGAAGAAATGATAAATTGGACTGTATCACAATGTGACATGTTAGCTCTGTAAACAACACTGTTAAGAGAATGAGAGAAAATGAGAGAGAATGAGAAGACAAGCCACAGCTTGGGAGAAATCTTTGCAAAACACATATCTGATATAGGACTGGCACCTAAACTATATAAGGAATTCCTAAAACTCAATAACAACACAAACAACCCAATTTAAAAATGGGCCAAAGCAATCAGAGAAGAAAAAGAACTAAAAGGAATACAAATTGGAAAAGAAGAAGTAAAACTGTCACGGTTTGCAGATGACATGATACTATACATAGAAAATCCTAAAGATGCCACCAGAAAACTACTAGAGCTAATCAATGAATTTGGTAAAGTTGCAGGATACAAAATTAATGCACAGAAATCACTTGCATTCCTATACACTAACAACAAAAGATCAGAAAGAGAAATTAAGGAAACAATCCCATTCACCATTGCAACAAAAAGAATAAAATACCTAGGAATAAACCTACCTAAGGAGGTAAAAGACCTGTATGCAGAAAACTATAAGACACTGATGAAAGAAATCAAAGATGACACAAACAGATGGAGAGATATACCATGTTCTTGGATTGGAAGAATCAATATTGTGAAAATGACTCTACTACCCAAAGCAATCTACAGATTCAATGCAATCCCTATCAAATTACCAGTGGCATTTTTTTACAGAACTAGAACAAAATATCTTAAAATTTGTGTGGAGACACAAAAGACCCCAAATAGCCAAAGCAGTCTTGAGGGAAAAAAACGGAGCTGGAGGAATCAGACTCCCTGACTTCAGACTATACTACAAAGCTACAGTAATCAAGACAATATGGTACTGGCACAAAAACAGAAATACAGATAAATGGGACAGGATAGAAAGCCCAGAGGTAAACCCACGCACATATGGTCACCTTACCTTTGATAAAGGAGGCACGAATATACAATGGAGAAAAGACAGCCTCTTCAATAAGTGGTGCTGGGAAAACTGGACAGCTACATGTAAAAGAATGAAATTAGAACACTCCCTAACACCATGAACAAAAATAAACTCAAAGTGGATTAAAGACCTAAATTTAAGACCGGACACTATAAAACTCTTAGAGGAAAACACAGGCAGAACACTCTATGACATAAATCACAGCAAGACCTTTTTTGATCCCCCTCCTAGAGTAATGGAAATAAAAACAAAAATAAAAAAATGGGACCTAATGTAACTTAAAAGCTTTTGCAAAGCAAAGGAAACTACAAACAAGACGAAAAGACAACCCTCAGAATGGGAGAAAATATTTGCAAATGAATCAACCAACAAAGGATCAATCTCCAAAATATATAAACAGCTCATACAGCTCCATATTAAAAAAACAAACAACCGAATCCAAAAATGGGCAGAAGACCTAAATAGACATTTCTCCAAAGAGGACATACAGATGGCCAAGAAGCACATGAAAAGCTGCCCAACATCACTAATTATTAGAGAAATGCAAATCAAAACTACAATGAGGTATCACCTCACACCAGTTAGAATAGGCATCATCAGAAAATCTACAAACAACAAATGCTGGAGAGGGTGTGGAGAAAAGGGAACCCTCTTGCACTGTTGGTGGGAATGTAAATTGATACAGCCACTATGGAGAACAGTATGGAGGTTCCTTAAAAAACTAAAAATAGAATTACCATACAACCCAGCAATCCCACTACTGGGCATATACCCTGAGAAAACCATAATTCAAAAAGTCATGTACCACAATGTTCATTGCAGCTCTATTTACAATAGCCAGGTCATGGAAGCAACCTAAATGCCCACCGACAGATGAATGGATAAAGAAGATGTGGTACATATATACAATGGAATATTACTCAGCCATAAAAAGGAACAAAATTGGGTCATTTGTAGAGACGTGGATGGGTCTAGAGACTGTCATACAGAGTGAAGTAAGTCAGAAAGAGAAAAACAAATATCGTGTATTAATGCATATATGTGGAACCTAGAAAAATGGTACAGATGAACTGGTTTGCAGGGCAGAAATAGAGACACAGATGTAGAGAACAAACGTACGGACACCAAGGCATGAAAGTGGCGGAGGGGGGCTGGTGGTCGGATGAATTGGGAGATTGGGATTGACATATATGCACTAATATGTATAAAATGGATAACTAATAAGAACCTGTTGTATAAAAAAATAAATAAAATAAAATTCAAAAAAAAATTTTTTTAAAAAGGGGGCCAAAGATCTGAACAGATACCTGACCAAAGAAGAAATACAGAGAGCAAATAAGCATATGAAAAGAGGTTTAACATCATATGTCATTAGGGAATTGCAAATTAAAACAACGATGAGACACCACTACACACCTCTGAGAATGGCCAAAATCTGGACCACTGACAACACCAAATGCTGGCGAGGATGTGGAGCTACGGGAACTCTCATTCGTTGCTGGAGGGAATGCAAAATGGTGCGGCCAGTTTGGCTGTTTCTTACAAAACTAAACATACTCTTACCATACAGCAACCGCGCTCCTTGGTATTTTACTCAAAGGATTTGAAATTTTATGTCCACAGAAAAACGAGCACAAAATGTTCATAGCAGCTTTTTCAGAAGGGGCAAAAACTGGAGCAACCAAGATGTCCTTCATTAGGTGAATGTGTTCGTTTCTGCTGCTCAAAATGTGCATTTTAAAGAGATGGCAGAGCTATGGGCTCCTGGAGAAGAACAGGTAGAGCATTTGTATCTCAAAGGCCTGAGGAGCAAAAGGCAAGTTCCTTCTAGGATGACTTTGTTCCCTTAAGGCCAGAAAAAAAATTGTTTTCCCTCCGTACTTACAAGCCTCTTAAGATAAGGAGGGGAGGTTTGAGGAGTGGTAAAGGCTGGTGGGATGTGGATTCTTTCTGGAGCTCCACCTCTGATCCTGTACAGACTAGAGTTATAAAACAAGGAGGTTTTTTCTTCCTCAAAGAATTGAGTGGCCACCTCAGTGATATCAAAAGACTGATACACTCATTCACCTCATTCACCTATGTTGGAATGTTTTACTTGCCCTCATCTAGCTTAGGGGAGAAGGCCTCCTTCACCCCAAATTCCTATCAGCGATGGTTAGTTTAGTCAGACCAGTGGCCTCCCATTTTGGTAATTTATTTATAAACACTTTTGAGGATCCTCCCTGGGTTTAAGAAGCTCTCTGATCCTCGAGGCTGGCCTACAGCTTCACGTGGTCCCATTTCTAAAGGTAGCCTGACGAGAGCAGCTCCGCCAGGGACCTCTGCGTCCCAGGCAGCGGGGTTCACTTGAGAAACAACCTGGGGTGGAGGGGAGACCCCCTCTGGCTTGGGATGGAGGCAGGCTCCCACGGGCAAGAGCAATCATTTTTCTTGGCGGGTGCCTTCTCCGTGAGGGTCTCCAGCTTGGACTATTGTCTGGAATTCAGTGAGCAAGTTCCTTCCCAGCAGGGGGACGGGGCACTGAGGGACGGGGCACTGAGGGACGGGGCACTCAGGGACGGGGCACTCAGGGACGGGGCACTCAGGGACGGGGCACTCAGGCATGAGCAGAGCTGATGTGTGAAGGTCCCACTTCCTAGCAAGCAGCTGCGGGGGGGCACGCTGAATTGCTTGGTCTTATCATACACGATTGGGAGGACGCGGGGCCTGAGCCATCAGTCAGCACAGACTAGGCGGCCCCCATAGCTGGTAATAAAATAACCTTCCTACCGTCCGCGTCAAGGTTACCAGAGGCTCTTTACCGAAAGCTCGGTCTCTGTGCACTGGTGCCCAATCAAATCTTGGAGACAGAGTTTTGGGGGAAGTAGAAAAGGAGAGCTTTACTGCTCTGCCAGACAAAGGGGGGCACAGCGGGCTCCTGCCTCGAAAAGCTAAGTGTCCCCCGCCCACGAGGATTTGAGGAGGGGTTTTATAACAACGGTTCAAAGTCAGGGTTCCTGACAAGATCGGGGTGTGCGTAGGGCTTTCACTCCCTTAATCTCGCCTCAGGTGGTGTGTCCTGATCTGGAGGAGCTTCTCGGGTCCCTTTAATCTCGTCTCAGGTGGTTTCTTGGCCGCTTCTCCCTTGATCAGCAACTGTTCAGCTCTCCCTTTTGGAACCCAGGGAAGGTCACGGAGGCTGGACTCTTGCCTACAAGAAACGGGGGACAAAAGTGCCTCCGTGCCCGGGAGCCCCACAGGGCCCGCTCACTTTCAGCTCCTCCAGAGAAAGGACCAGGTGTCCTTGGGGAGCCAGGGAGGGTCCCGGGCCCCAACAGTCTTAGGTCCTCTCGGCCATCATTGGTTTGGGGGCTCAGAGTCCCTATCGGGACTGGGGGTGGTCCCACTTCCGGTGGCCCTCTCGTTTGCATGTCAGGCAGGATCCCAGTGGACTTTTCCCATACAGGGAGCATTTGTCCTTCCAGTGGCCGTCTTGGCCACACTTAAAACAGATCCTTTCCTGGCGAGACGGTGGCCCTGATCCAGGCTTCCTGGATCCTGTCCCCGTCATGGGCTTCTGTAAGGGAGGGTAACCCTGAGGTGGTGCAGGGGTTAGGGCTGCCGCCAATAACTGTGCTTTTCGCTGAATCCTTTTTACCTCTTCAACCTTATCTCTATTGTTGAATACTCCAAAGGCCAAATCCGTGGGCTGATTCAGGGGTGTTTGGGGTCCCATAGCTGTCCAGATGTGGCGTTAGGGGTAAACAGGCCGGAAGACTGTCCCTCCTCAGAATTGGTGGGGGGGGCCGGGTAGGAGTTCCTGGTTGTGGACCTCGGGGAGGTGGTCTCATAAGGGGATCACCTAAAACATCAGGCTCCCGTGGGGGAAGAAGGCACTTTGAAGGGATGTGAGCCAGGCACACCCGGCGGGAGCTCTTTAGACCTGGATCTTAGAACAGGGTCAGGAACATCTGAACATATGGGACTCCCACCCCATCTACCTTTCCTTTACAGAACAGGTCCAGCTGCAAGACGGTATTGTCATTCAATGACCCGTTTTCTGGCCAGATCTCTTGGTCCCCTAGTTTGTACGGGGCCATGCAATATTGCAAAAGAAAATTAATTATTTTTCTTAAACCATCCTGTCTACATTTTCCCCAGCTATCTAATATGCATCTTAGTGGGGAGCTCTTTGGGAGTGGGAGGGTTGTCCCAACTATTCTGGAGAAGGGGTGGAGAGCAACAGGAACTGGGCCATCGCCCTCTTTTTGGCCTTTTATGGTCAGCCTGGGAACTGTCGTGGCACCTGTGGGGTGTCATTTAGCATGTTAATGCATTACAATGAGGCTCGAGGTCTACTGGAAGTGAGTCTTCCACCATCTTGGGCCTAACTGGCTCTAACCAGTTTTTGTCGGATCCTGTTTTTCTCAATGGCTCCTCAGGCGTGGGCCATGGCTAGTGACTTTGTTCCCAAGAGGACAGGATGGGAAGGGGGAAGATTAAATTCAAAGTGGAGACACCTGGTGAACAAACAGGACCTCAGCCAGGTGACCCAGGTCGACACGGACAGTGGGAGTCGTGTTCAAAGCACGGAGTCTTGCTGGGATGTGATGAGAAGGGCACTTCGCCTCCGTGGTCCTCCTCTCAGTAAGCATCACCCTGTCTACTCATGACAGAAAACACCAGAAAAACCCTGAGGGGTCCTGCAGGACCTTCGCCACAACACCAAAAACGAGGACAGTCACGGCCCAGAGGAGCCTAAGAAGACACAACGCCGATGCAGTGTGGGATCATGGGGCAGAAAAAAGAGGTGAGGGGAAAGTCAAGGACATATGAATAAGACTCTGGACTTTAACCCTCCGTTTGTTGGCAGGGATCAGGCGTGTGGTCTTGGGCCACGTAATGTAAGGACTCTGGCCCCCTCGGTGTCATGTCTTCAGTACTGGCAGCTTCCAAGCTCCAGGACACAGGGCAAAAAAAAAAAAAAAAGACTGGATTTTAGCTGCTGATCATGTATAATATTGGTTGATTATTTTAACAAAGGGACCACACGATGGAGAGTGTTAGTAACAGGGGAAGCTGTGTGTAGGTGTGTGGGGACTCTCACTCCTATCTCTGCAGTTTGTGCATCTAAAGCTATTCTGTTAGAAAAAGTTTATTTAAAACATAAAAACGGGGACTTCCCTGTTGGTCCAGTGGTTAAGACTCCGCGCTTCCAATGCAGGGGGTGCGGCTTCGATCCCTGGTCGGGGAGCTAAGATCCCACACGCCTCGCGGCTAAAAATCCAAAACATAAAAAAAAAAAAAAAAAAAAAGAAGCAATATTGTAATAAATTCAATAAAACTTTAAAATGGTCCGCATCCAAAAAAATCTTAAAAAAGAAAAACATAGAAAACGAATTTCAGAACCCTGTTGGGGGTTCTGCGTGGATGAACACAGCTGGCGGACCAGGGGTGCTGTGCAGGGGCCGCGGTGAGCAGGCCCCGGGCCTCTCAGGTTGCCCGCCCCCCAGCCTCCCGGGCAGCCTGCGCCTTTCTCCCCTTCCCAGCGGTTGGAAGCACAAAGCCCTTCAAGGTAGACTCCAGCCGTCCCTTTGTTCCCAGCTAATTCTAATTGCAAAGCTCCCCAAGCCTCGCAGCCTCCAAAGAGGCCCCCCCACCCCCGCACCCATCTCCAGCTGCGAGGTCCTCTAGGCATAACCAGTCGACCCGGGGCCGGACGCCCTCCCACCCCGCCCACTCCGAGGTCCACGGTCGCTGCAGGCACTGGGTCCAATCCCCAGCCCAAATCCCCAGGCCTCCCTGGACAATGGCAGCCCTCCCTCCCCGCCCCCCTTCCAGCTCTCCCCTCCCCTTCCTCCTCAGCTCCTACTCTCACCCCCAGCCTAACTGTGGCTTCTGCCTGGGCAACGCTTTGCTTCTCACCCGGGGAGCGGCCGTAGGGCACACCCACCCCCTCGTGCACGTGCTTGGGAACCAGCCTCGAAGGGCCATCAATACCGGGGCCCGGCGCGGGGCAGCCTCCTGCCCTCAGCTGAGGGTCTGCCGCAGGGGTAGGGGGTGTTGGCAAATACACCTTTGCGAAGCCCTGAGAACCCACCGAGGGCTGGAAACCCCTCTGCCTCTGTTGGAACACTGTAGACGTCCCTATCAGTTGAGACACTCCTAAGGACTGCTCGGGTCAACACATCAGAGGCCAGAGTTCCGACCCCAGCTCCCACTTTGAGAAACTCCTGCCTGATCATCCCGCCAGAGGCGAGGATGTGTTCGTGAACCTCATGCATCTCCAAAGCCCAGCTCACCCCGTCTGGACACGGGAGGCGGTGCAGCTTGTGTGCAGGGGTCGAGGGCTCCCGAGTCTCCCTCTTTAGCCTCCTGGGCCAGGTGGCGGGTGAGCTGAATCCCACAGGATCGGAAGGAGGTGCGGGGAGGCGCAGCGCCCTCCAGCTCTGGAGAGCCCGTGGGCCAGCTCGTGCCTGATCGCAAACGCCTTGGAGGAGATTGTAGGCTGATCTTCAGCAGAGAGGAAAGCACAGGGAAGAGCGTATAGGGGAGGAACCGGTCAGATCTCTGCTGCTGAGAGAAGCACGTGGTGCCCGGGCCACAGGAGGAGACCACACGGGGGCTGGGGAGGCAGGGGGTGGTCTCATCGCCCACTGGGGCAGACTGGCGAGGGGGAGGGAGCGAGGGTGTGGCCCTGTCGCACCCCCAGATGCGGAGGCCCGTGCTCCGAGCGGCTGGTGGTCCCTGGAGCGGCGGTAGCCGCTCTCTGCAGCCGGCTCGCCCTTCGCAGCTCTCTTCAGCCACCTCCAGCGAAGCCACCTCGCTCTTAGCAGCCTCTGAGCCCACAGAGACAATGGCAGCCGCAGGTGGCAGTTCCCCCCCACCCCGGTCCTGCCACTGGCCTTGGAACATGTCCCCTCCCGTCCTGGGCACGGCAGCCGAGGTCCCCACCCTTGCTTCTCAAGCTCCCTCGGCCTTGCTCGGTTCACCCTCTGCCGTCTTCAAAAGTGCCATTCCCAAAGTGCAATCAGCTCACCACGTCCTTCCCCAGCCCCTGCCTTCTCTCCCCACCGAGCTCCTCGGACAGGCAAGTTCTTAAATTCTTGAGTCTCCTGCCCCCGGCCACGGCCTCACTTCCCTGAGCTTCCCCTGGCGCCATCCGGCCTCTCCATCGAAGCCAGCCCTCACCCAGGTCACCGCCAGCTAATGAACCGCCCTCCCCTTGCAGGCGTCACACCCTCGGCCGCAAGCACGCCCTGCCCCTTCCCCTCCACTTACTCCACCGGATCCTCTTTCCCCTCTCAGACTGCATAGGGGTGCCTGCGGTTCACTGGGCCAGGCCCCTTCCCCCTCAGTCCTCGCCCTGAGGGTGGCCCCTGCTTCCCCAGGCCATCTACGGGTCACTTGTAGGCTGGGCCAGGGAAGACTCGAGATTGGGTCTCCCGAGGAGCACCGGGACCCCGCCCCCTCGAGGGTCCCCGAGCCCCCAGTGCCCCCGCTCCACCTAAACACTGGAGACCCCGCCTGTCTGCCACACAGGCCCGTTAAGGCTTGCCCCTCCCTCACCTAACAGGTTCAAGCTGGCTCAGGCCGGAACTGCTTTTCTTCCTAAAGCCGCCCGGATGGCTGAGGGTTTAGCTTAACGGGATGAGCCATCTGGGGACTGCAGCGTGGCGACTGGGGAGCCTGGGACTGGGGTCAGGGGTGGGGGCGGGCACACTTCACGTCTCCAGCCGGGATAATGACCCCTTCCTTCCCCATCCTATGGCTACTCTTGGCCCTGGGAAATTCCGAACAGGCTGCTCAGCTGCTGATGGGGAAGCAGCTGAACAACCTTGCCCTTGCCGGGGAGGCCTGCAGGTCCCTGGGGAGAGAAGCACAGAGGGTGCGGAGCTGGGCCCTCTTAGCTGAGGCCTCTGGGGGAGGGTCTGTGCACCTACCAAGCACCAGGGGGCAGCCTTACCCTACTCCTGCCAGAGTCTCACGTAAGTCAGGCAGGGGTAGGGGTGGCAGGAATCCCTACCACCCTCCACTTTGGTGAAAAGGTGCGGCATCGCCCCTCGCTTGGGCAGGCGCCCCTCTGCCTGCTCAGGAGACTCACGGAGGCCTGTCACTCCAAGAGCTGGGGCCCTGACCCCCAGCTACCAGTGCTGTGTCCCTCAGGGAGGGCCAAATGGCAGGAGACAGGGTCTTGGCAAAGCCCCACAGCACACACCTGGAGGCATACCCACACCCCCGCCCCAGCCGTTCCCCGATTTGGCCAGCTGGGCCCAGCCCTGCAGGAGGCGGAAGCACCCTGCACCCCCTCTGGTGCAGGGGAGCCGGAAAGCTGTAGGCCTTGGTACCCAACAGTGGCCCAAGCTGCAGCTGGGAGTCAGAGAAGGGACCGAGATGGGACAGGCTGGAAGGAGGAGGAGGGAAGAGGTGGGGCAAGGATGTCGAGAAGGCAGCCAGGGTAGTGGCTGGCCTAGAACCGGGAAGGGCAGGTTAGGAGGGTCGACGTGAACCAGGTCCGGGTGAACCTGGGGTCAGGGGCGGTTCGGCTCCTGGGAAGGAGGTGCTGGCCGGCGCCCCAGGTAGCAGCCATCCAGCTTCCCGCTGGAGCGGCGTCGCCTCCTCGGGAGGAGGGCGGGAGGAGGTGGGCGGAGTGACGGGGAGGGCAGGCGGGAGGGAGGGACGGAGGAGGGGGAGGGGGAGCAGTCCAGTCGTGGGGGTGGGGCGACAGTGACATCATCCCGAAGTCGGTTCTTAAACGGCAGCCGGTCGGACCGGGGAGGAGAGGCAGGATCGCAGCGCAGTGGCGAGTCGCTGAGCCCGCCGCGGCCCCGAGAGCGGCTGGAGCCGCCGCCGCCGCCGCCGCCGCCAGGAAGGAGGGGCGAGCGCGCCTAGGCCGCCGCCGGGAGAGCCGCGGGCGAGCCGAGCAGCCGCGCGGGTCCGGGCCGGGGCGGGGGGCGCGGGCCGTAGGCCCCTGCTCCGGCCGCAGCTTGCAGACAGTGGGCTCCGGTGGGCTCCGGCTGCCACCCGCGCCCCGTTAGGCTGAGCCTCGGGCCGGCCGAACAACCGCCGCCGCCGCCGCCGCCGCCGCCGCCGCCGCCGCGGGAGCTGCGGGCAGGAGCCTCGGGAGCCGCCGCCGCCGCCCGGCCGGGCCCCGCCGCCGCCCGCGCGCCCCCGGGCCCCCGACACACATGAGATTCTTCAGGCTCACTTTCAAGTGCTTCGTGGACTGCTTCTGACCGCGCCGCCCCCGCCGTCCCGCACCCCGCCCGCCGCCCGCCCGCCGCCCCGACCCCCGGTCCGGCCGCCCCCGGCCCCCGGCGGGCCCGCGCCTTCGGGCCCCCCCCAGTGCCGCCAGCGCCCCCGCCGCCCGCCCGCTCCCGCGGGGCGCCGCGCCCCCGGCCATGGCGAAGAAGAGCGCCAAGAACGGCATCTACAGCGTGTCCGGCGACGAGAAGAAGGGCCCCCTGATCGCGCCCGGGCCCGACGGGGCCCCGGCCAAGGCCGACGGCCCCGCGGGCCTGGGGGCGCCTGGCGGCCACCTGGCCGTGCCGCCGCGCGAGACCTGGACGCGCCAGATGGACTTCATCATGTCCTGCGTGGGCTTCGCCGTGGGCCTGGGCAACGTGTGGCGCTTCCCCTACCTGTGCTACAAGAACGGCGGAGGTGAGCGCGGGCCCCTCCCCCGCCTGCCGCCGGCCCCGCCGGGGCGCCCGTGCGAAGTCCAGGGGGTGGGGAGGCCCCCCCGGGACGGCCGGGGGCGGCCCCTCGCCCGCCGTCGCCGCGCGGTGGCCCAGCCGGGCGGTCTCCGCCCCCCCCCCCCCGGCCGGTCATGTGCCTGGCAGCGTGTGGGGGGAGGGGGCCGGCGAGCCTCCTGCCGAAAACGCCGAGCTGCCCCCACAGACTCTGGGCCCGAAGTGATTGGCCACCGAGGTGGCAAGACGAGGCCTCCCCCTTGGGGGGGCTTCCAGAGGTGAGGAGCCCTGGCTGCCCCCACAGGTCAGGCACACAAGTGGCACATTGTGTGGGCCCCCCACGTGTGCACACACGAACACACACACAATGGGCCACTCTGTCCCTCCCTCTGCTTTCCCCTCCCTTCCCTCCTCTCTTCTCTTCCCCTCTCTCCCCTTCCCTCCCCTCCCCTCCCTCCCCTCTAGCCTGGGCCTGGAACACTGGGTGCCTGAGCCAGGCTTGGGAAGCCTGCAGCCTGGGCCGCCTGGCGCCGCCGCTGGACACACTGCATGCACACCCCATGCCCGCCCCAGCCCAGCTTAGCAACAGCGATGGGCACGCGTGTGTCCTGTGACTGCAAAGCAGCACCAGGGTTGGTGGGAAGCCGCAGGGACTAGATGATGGACGGGTGGGAAACTGAGGCCCAGAGAGAAGGCCTTTGCCCAAGGTCACAAGCAAGAAGGATGCTGAGACCTGAAGCCAAGCTCAGCTTTTGAGTAGTGGAGAGTGCCGAGCGGGGGCAAGGGTAGGGGGCCTGGAGAGGAGAAGGGCTCCCCCACCCCCAGCCTGAAGTCCCTGCCAGCCTCCCCCAACCTTGTCTCCTGTCCTTGCTCATATGCCCTTTCAGACACCCTCCACTCTGCCCACTGGCAGACGACTGCTACCCACCTACCCACCCACCCGCTCCCCTGCACCTTCACACTTGCAGGAAAGAGTCTGGGTGCCGGCACAGTCCAGGGCTCCCTTCCCCTCGCCCAAGCTCAGCACGTCCCCGGGCCTGAGCGCCGGCCACGGAGTGGCTTGTGTCCACAAGTGCATGTGTCCTCCGTGCCCGTTAGTTAGGTCACCGTAGGTGAGTAGGGGCAGAAGCCTTGTAGGGGACCCCCAGCCCAGGAAACAGGGCTCTAAGGCCCAGGGGCTGCCGTAGGCCCCTCGACACTCCACCTCCCCAAGACTGTTCACCTTGGGCCCCTGAGTCAGCAGCCACCCCTTGCACTGATTCACTCAGTGGGAAGTTATGATGGGCTCTGGGCGGAGCCTGAATCTGGGGCTCCACCCGCCTCCCAGGGCTTCTGAAAGCCAGGCTGGCTGGCCTGGCCTGGCTGAGGAGTTTGGGTCAAGTCCCCACCTGGCTAAGGGGCCACCCTGTGCAAGTGGCCACCTTGAGCTTCATCCCCCAGGTGTGTTCCTCATTCCCTACATCCTGATCGCCCTGGTCGGAGGAATCCCCATTTTCTTCTTGGAGATCTCGCTGGGCCAGTTCATGAAGGCCGGCAGCATCAACGTGTGGAACATCTGCCCCCTGTTCAAAGGTGAGCAGCCCCAGGCAGCCCCTCTCACCCTCTCCCTCCGGGACCTCTCCCCTTTCCCGCCACTGGGGCAAAGCTGGTACCCACTTGAGAAACCTCAAGTCTGAGCATCTCCTGTCTGAGCACCAGGCCTGGGATGCCCCCCAAGCTGTGAGGGAGAACCTGGAGGACATGCAGACCACCTGGCTGACCTTGGGGAGGTGGAGACTAGAGTGGGGGATGGACCTCTCCACCAGGGCGAGAAAGCCCAGTCCCAGCAGCACCCGGGACAGGCCCTGCCGAGTATACTTGGCTCGCTGGGGCTGAAAAGAGGGTGGCTGGGCATGAGACGCGATGGCAGGAGAAGCCAGAGGGCCAGCCTAAGGAGCTGGGACGGGAGCCATTGAAAGTTCAGGGTCTGAAGGGAAGGACCAGTGGGCAGGGTTACCACCAAGCCCCTTCTGTGTGTGAGCAGTGTTCCCCCATCAGCTCAAGGCCCTAGGAGGTAGGTCCTACTGTTACCGTCCTCGTTGGCTGGGGCACAGAGAGGTGAAGTAAGTGACTGGCCAAGGTTGCCTCCTGAGAGGGTGACTGTCTCCCACGCTGCCCCAGGTCCCCAGAAAACCCCCAGCTGCTGGTACGGAAGGCCATTGGGTGGGGGGCAGGTGGAGGCATGGCCTTCCTTCAACCGTCATGGTGGCAGTGGGACCCAGAAGGGGACAGGTATGTGAGACTAGGGAAACAAGAGGACTTGACTCTCAGACGGGGGCAGGATGTGTGCTCTGCTTTGGGGCTGGGGAGGATGCAGGAGGTGAAGCAGGGCGGGGGCAGGGAGCAGGGGCTGATTTGGGGGGACAGATTGAGGAGTTGGCCTAGCGCTGGGGACACAGTGCAAGGGAGACTCCAAGGGGACTTGGAGAGGTCTGGTTGGACAGCAACAGAGAAGGATTTAGTTGCACGGATGGCGGGGGAGGGGGAGGACGGCAGATGCAGGGAGCAGGATGTTGGGGTCCAGCAGGGACCGCTGGCAGTGCCTGGCCATGTAGATAGTGGGGACGGTGGGGAACTGGCCAGAAAAGAGCCTGCATGGAAACTCTGCTCCTCTCCAGGCCTGGGCTACGCCTCCATGGTGATCGTCTTCTATTGCAACACCTACTACATCATGGTGCTGGCCTGGGGCTTCTATTATTTGGTGAAGTCCTTCACCACCACGCTGCCCTGGGCCACGTGTGGCCATACCTGGAACACTCCCGACTGTGTGGAGATCTTCCGCCACGAAGACTGTGCCAATGCCACCCTGGCCAACCTCACTTGTGACCAGCTTGCTGACCGCCGGTCCCCTGTCATCGAGTTCTGGGAGTGAGTCAGGCACCTCTGGGCCAGGCCCCGCCTGTCTCTCTGGTCTCCCACACGTAGCTCAAGTCTGCATGTGTGTGCGTGTGCACGCGCGCGTGTCGGGGCCCGCCCTGGGGGGATGAGGCCAGGGATGCGGAGCGGGCGGTGCCTGCCCACCTAGGGAGGGAAGCGGGGGGCTGCTGCTGGGCCTGCTGGGGACGGCGTGGGGCCGGACCGCCAGGGGCTCCAAGGCTCCGGGGACACAGACTGCAGCGACTTCAGGCTGCAGGCTTGGCCCGGGCTGGCCAGGTGCATGGGGGAGACCGGCTGGACGCAAGGGCTGAGGCAGCGGGGGTGGGGGGAGGGCGGGAGGCGCCACCCCAGGACCACCCCCAGTCTCCTGGCTGTTTGCTGGCACAGACCTCATGGGCTTTCCCTCCCCCAGGAACAAAGTCTTGCGGCTCTCCGGGGGCCTGGAGGTTCCGGGGGCCCTCAACTGGGAGGTGACCCTGTGTCTGCTGGCCTGCTGGGTGCTGGTCTACTTCTGTGTCTGGAAGGGGGTCAAGTCAACAGGAAAGGTACAGCCGGGGTGACGCCAGGGCTGGGGGCAGCACTGCCTGGGGGGGTGTAGCTGTCTGCCAGCAAACACTGCTGCCACGGGAGGGAGGAGACGGCACCAGGGCCAGAGCCCGAGGAGGGGCAGGGACTTCAGTCCGGGCCACTTGATCCCCACCCCCTGGCTGGAGAGTCCTCCCCACCCTGTGCCTCCAGGCCCGGCAGCCTTCTCTCCCGAGTGGAGGTGGAGTGGCCCCGGCAGCGGCTGCCCCTTCCCTGGGGTGGGGGGCATCCCTGGCTCGCCTTTCCTGTCTCGCCTTCCCTCCCTTCCAGTTCCTCTCGTTTCTGGCTCTGCGTCAGCTTTTGACCTTCTCGGTCTGTCTCTCTCACCTGCCTGTCTGCCCTCGGGGACCCAGCGGGCAGCGTGGACCCATCCCTCCCTCAGGGGCTCCCTGTCAGGTTGTGGGCACAACTGTGTGAACAGACACACAATAAGACAGCCTGCCGGTGGTTGCGGGACACGCAGGATACGGCCAGGTGTCTGGAGGGCGGGAGCGTTCCAGCAGGGTCCGCAGAGCAGCCGCTTGGCGCTGCTTGCGTGGGAGGCAGAGGCGTTTGCTGCCGTCTTGATCTTGCCTCTGTCTCTGGCTAGCTGAGTTCTAATCCCCGGCACCAAGGACCCCCGCCTCTCTGCAGACCGGGACCTGGAGTTGGCACGGGAGGCGTGGGACCTGCGTGCGGGCTGCGGCCTCGCTCCCTGCCAGGGGAGGGCCCTGCCTCTCCCTCCCTCTGCAGCTGACCTGTGCTCGCCGTGGGGCTGCTGGTGCCCCAGCCAAGCACCCAGCTTCCTTTGGGAGGAGTCGTGGCTCTGATGAGTAGAAGGGGGTGCCACTGGGTGGCCTCCCTCCTCACCACTGAGCACACCGGCCAGCAGGGACGGTGGCCTTCCTGGCAGCCCTGCGCAGGCGGGGGAGGTGGGTGCCACAGGACCCCTCTGAGCACCCCCGCCCCCCAGGTCGTGTATTTCACCGCTACATTCCCCTACGTGGTCCTCGTTGTGCTGCTCGTGCGTGGAGTGCTGCTGCCTGGAGCCGTGGACGGCATCATCTACTATCTCAAGCCTGACTGGTCGAAGCTGGCGTCCCCTCAGGTGAGGCGGAGGTCGGGTGGGGGGACACTGTGCGGGAGCAGGCCGGCCTAGCAGCGCTCCTCACACCTGCTCTCCCCTCGCTCATCTCCAGGTATGGATAGATGCCGGGACCCAGATTTTCTTTTCTTACGCCATTGGCCTGGGGGCCCTCACGGCCCTGGGCAGCTACAATCGCTTCAACAACAACTGCTACAAGTAGGCACTACAGCCCTGCCACCCCTGCCCTGCCTGCCCGTGGGCAGCAGGCAGTCTCACCAGCCCACACGGTCCCCTCTGCCCCCAGGGATGCCATCATCCTCGCACTCATCAACAGCGGGACCAGCTTCTTTGCTGGCTTCGTGGTCTTCTCCATCCTGGGCTTCATGGCCACAGAGCAGGGCGTGCACATCTCCAAGGTGGCGGAATCAGGTAAAGACGCCCCAAGCCCCAGCCCGGGCTCCGGAGCAGCGGCAGCTGCTGTCGTAACGGACCGTGTACGCGAACGCACACAGAATGACGTTCTGAGAAATGAGAACAATTCAAACTCAATTTGTCACATCACTCTGGGCCAGGAGGCCTGGCTGAGCAGCTGCGAGGCACAGCTGTGCAGCCACCTCAGGCCAGGCCACGTGGAGCCCCGAGCCCCCATCCATCTGTATCCAGGGGCCTCGGGGTATGTCCTCACACTTGCCTGAGTGTTGTAGAGGGAAAGGTCGGCCTTTTCTGGGTCAGTGGTGATCTGCGACCACAGTAGCTGCCGGAACCCAGGTACAGAAGGCTGAGCCAGACACGCCACTCATGAGTACAGGTCTACCAAGGGCTTGCGGGGACCTTCCAGCCCCTGGTATGGCGCGCGCGCGTGCAGACACACACACACACACACACACACACACGAGGGCCCGAGTGGCCCGGCAGTGTCTTGACAGAAGTGGAAAGGCCCTTGGCCACAGGGTGCCCTGGCATCGTCCACTCCTCTGGTACCGTGGTGCAGGGTGGAGGGGGACAGGTCGTGGGTGGGGGGCTCCAGGTGTCCACACCCTGCCCCTTCCCCCTCAGGGCCTGGCCTGGCTTTCATCGCCTATCCCCGTGCCGTCACGCTGATGCCTGTGGCCCCGCTCTGGGCTGCTCTGTTCTTCTTCATGCTGCTGCTGCTTGGCCTTGACAGCCAGGTTTGAGAGGGGGGATGCAAGAGAGGGGGCTGGGAGGTGGGGGGGAGGGGGACTGGCGAGCAGAGGGCACACTGGGCGACGGGAGATGGCGGGTGGGTGGGGAGGGGCACGGCCTGAGTTGCCCGGCCACAGTTTGTAGGTGTGGAAGGCTTCATCACCGGCCTGCTGGACCTCCTCCCGGCCTCCTACTACTTCCGTTTCCAAAGAGAGATCTCCGTGGCCCTCTGCTGCGCCCTCTGCTTTGTCATTGATCTCTCCATGGTGACCGATGTGAGTGGGGGCAGGGTGAGGGATGCCCCTGGCCTCAGGCTGCCGGCTGCCACCTTCCCTGACCTGGCTCCATCCCCAGGGCGGGATGTATGTCTTCCAGCTGTTTGACTACTACTCAGCCAGCGGCACCACCCTGCTCTGGCAGGCCTTCTGGGAGTGCGTGGTGATCGCCTGGGTGTACGGTAGGTCTGGGCCGACAGGCAAGCCGGGGGTGCGGCACGGTCAGGGGTGGTACATCTCTAGCCCTGGCCCTCCGGCCTCACGTTACCCCAGGAGCCGACCGCTTCATGGACGACGTGGCCTGCATGATCGGGTACCGACCTTGCCCCTGGATGAAATGGTGCTGGTCTTTCTTCACCCCGCTGGTGTGCATGGTAAGGGCCGGGAGAGGCTGGGCAGGGCGAGGGACACCGAGGGCCCGCAGTGGTGGCTGCCGGCTGAGCGCGAGGCTTCTCGCCCGCAGGGCATCTTCATCTTCAACACGGTGTACTACAAGCCGCTGGTCTACAACAACACCTACGTGTACCCGTGGTGGGGCGAGGCCATGGGCTGGGGCTTCGCGCTCTCCTCCATGCTGTGTGTGCCCCTCCACCTCCTGGGCTGCCTCCTCAGGGCCAAGGGGACCGTGGCTGAGGTCAGTTCCCCGCGCCCCGTCTCCCGCACACCATCCCTCCCCCCCGTTGGGTGGAGACGTGACCTCCAGAGCGCCCTGCCCCTTCTCCCACCTGCCGGGAGGGACAGACCGTTGTGCCGGAGCCTCTGGGCCAGCTCGGAGGGGGGTGTACGGGAGGAGAGTTGGCCCTCCAGGGCCTCGCTCAGGTGGTGGCGGCGGAGGAGAGGCCTGTCCCTAGCCTCTGTTCTAGCAGCCACTCGGCCCTCCACTGAACCCCTATTTCCCTAGCGTAGGAAGCGGGGCCTGGTCAGGAGGGGCGCGGCCCCGGGCCCCAAGTTGGTGGCAGGTGGCGGGAAGCGGAGAGAGGCCAGGGACAAGCAGGTGCCCCTCCCCAGGGACTCAAGGTGTCCCTCTCTCCCGCAGCGCTGGCAGCACCTGACGCAGCCCGTCTGGGGCCTCCACCACTTGGAGTACAGAGCTCAGGACTCGGATGTCAGGGGCCTGACCACCCTGACCCCAGTGTCTGAGAGCAGCAAGGTGGTGGTGGTGGAGAGCGTCATGTGACAGGTGCCCCGGCTCACATCACCAGCTCACCCTCTCGTAGCCATAGCAGCCCCTGCTCTAGCCCCCCACCCCCCCAGGGGGCTTGCCTTTCCCTGACACCTATGGGGTCTGCCGGGGGGGGAGGGGAGGAAGCACCAGAGTGCTTATAACTAAAATAACTTTTTCCATTTTTAATAAAATGCCAAAAATATCACAACCCACCAAAAATAGATGCCTCCCCCACCCCCCTTAACCAAGCTGGTGCACACGCTGCTTCCCAAGCCCTGCTGCCTGCCCTCCAGTGCCCGCTACCGTCACGTCTCACCTGACCCCACCAGGCCCTGCCTGCCTCTCTCCAGGCTCTGCCCAGCACACCCCTGGGTGGCCCCTCACCCCAGGGGCAGCAGTGGCAGCTCGGGGAACAGGGGGACTGGAGAGCAGAGGGGGCAGGCGAGGGGGGGGCAGCAGAACCAAGGCGAATATTTCAGCTGGGCTCGACCCCTCTCCCCGTCCCTTCTCTAGAAGCTTAGAGAGCCAGCCAGCAAGGGAACCTTCAGTTCCTGAGCCAGTTGCCACCAGTAGCAGTTGTGTGAGCTTGAGTGCATGTGTGCGTGAGTGCGTAGGGTATAGACACAGATCTCCGTTTCTTAGCCAAGGGGGCTACCAGGTGTAAATTGTGCCTGTGGGCAAATGAGGCTTGTATTTTGCACATTTTATAAAAACTTGAGATTTCTGCTTGTATATTTCTAAGAGAAACACCCCAGCGTCCCTCTCCTTGCCACGCCCCACCCCTTTCAGCCCCTCTTACACCTCTGCCCCAGCCAAGGAGTGTGAATTTATAGATCTCATTTTCATAGGCAAAACAGAAGCTTCAAGCTGCCGAGTGTGTGAGTCTGTCGTGTGGGTATGCACGTGTAGTCCCTGGCCCCAGACTGGGGTGGGAAAAGTGCATGGTGGGGACCTCAGTGGGTGTCTGCACACTCCCCGCTCTACCCACAGGTCGGCAGGGTGAGCCGACGCAGGGTTCTGCGGGGGGATCCAGACCTGGGGCTGCTCACCCAGCATGCTCAGGCTGACCCACACCCTGCACCCTGGGCCGGGCGCCCCTTCGGCAGGGATCTGAGGTGGGCATCCGTCCCCCGCCCCAGGGATCCTGCGCGCGGCTCCCACCTGCGAGCTTAAGGCTGACGCACTTTCCACGTCTCAAGTCCTCCGCGTAGCAGCTTCACTTAACCCACGTCTGTGTCACGTCCAATCCCGAGACAGCCGAGGGGGCCCTAGAAAGGCTTCCCTCACACCCTGACGTGGGCTGGAGGGGTGGGGGGCGGGTGAGGGCGGTGGTCCAGCGGGGACACCCTTACTGTGCTCAAAAGTCACTGCAAACATAGCAATAAAAACATGTCATTTTCCAAAAGCTGGCTCCCGCCCCCACTCTGTTTGTCAGGTGCCAGAGCTGCGGGTGGAGGCCTCCCCACCTCGAGCAGCTTCCTTGGGCAAGTATTCGCCCTGAGGGTCTCTGCACCCGGCACTGTTCTGGGATCTTGGAACGGAACAGGGAAGGAATCCGGCAGGAAGCCTTTTCCCCACGGAGCTGACATACTTGGGGAGCAAGGATATCGGCGTGCTAAAGAGGAGCACGCCAAGCGGGGAAGGTGGGTGTGAAGTCCGGGCGCTGAGGTTTGCAAAGGCTGCCCAAATGCTGCACTGAACAGGTGCTCTTCCGAGGGCAGGCGAGGGAGAAGGCTGGGGAGGAGGCTCCGATAGAGCCCCCGGAAGGAAGGTGGAGATCACTGGGTGGGACCAGGGCACTAGCAGTGCAGGTGAGAAGTCTCTGGGTTAGGGACCTGTTTGCGAGGCAGAGCCAACAGGCTTTTGGATGGCTGGGATACCAGGGACGATGGCAGTTGCCAGGTCCTGCACCAGGGAGACGAGGAGGTTTGGAGGTCGGGACGGTGGTGTCAACTGAGTAGAAATGTCCAGTAGGCAGGTGGACAAGGAGTTTGAAGTTCTGGAAAGAGTCTGGGCTGGAGACAGAATTTTGGAAATTCTCATTACATAAAGATGGCCCCGAGCCTGGAATGAGCTCCCCAAGGCCGGGGCGGGGGGGGGCCACGGGCAGCTGGAGAGGGAGACGTGGCCCAAGCACTTGAGTGGCCCTGGGACACTCAAGAGGTGGCAGAGGGCTTCCCTGGTGGCGCAGTGGTTGAGAGTCCGCCTGCCGATGCAGGGGACACGGGTTCGTGCCCGGGTCCGGGAGGATCCCACATGCCGCGGAGCGGCTGGGCCCGTGAGCCATGGCCGCTGAGCCTGTGCGTCCGGAGCCTGTGCTCCGCAACGAGAGAGGCCGCGAAAGTGAGAGGCCCGCGTACCGCAAAAAAAAAAAAAAGGTGGCAGAGAAGAGGGGGGACCGGCTGCAGAGTCTGAGGAGGCTCGGGAGGGGCCCTCGAGTGCCAGACGGGTCCTGGAACACATGTGAGGACCCCCCCAACCCCGCCCTGGGCGTCAGGGAGGAGGGAGCAATGGGCTCTGTCGGGTGCTGCCCACGGTCACGGGAAGTGAGGCCCGAGATCGCCAGCTGCGTTTGGCGACAAGATAGGTGACAAAATCGCGGAGACCTGGATGAGAGAGGTCTGGTGTGGGAGGAAGGGCCAAAGTCTGATTGGAGTGGTATTAGAAAAGGAGTGGAAGCAACCCAAGTGTCCACCGACAGAGGAACAGATGAAAACAATGTGATCCATCCACACGATGGAAAATCAGCCTTAAAAAGGAAGGAAATTCTGACACCTGCTACAACACGGATGAACCTCAGACATTACGCTCAGTGGAAGGGAAGCCAATCACAAAAAGACATAGTGTGTGACTCCACTTCTATGATGGCCCTAGAGGAATCAAATTCAGAGACAGAAAGCAGAACGGTGGGTGCCAGCAGATGGGGGGAGAGGGAAGGGGAGTTAATGTTTAATGGCGAGAGAGGCCACACACAGTGTAAGTGTACTTAATGTCACTCAACGATAATCCTAAAAATGGTTAAAGCAGAGTTTGAGATTACACACACTTTAGCCCAGTGTAAGGGAAGGGGTGGGGAAGACCTGGAGAAAGTGAACCCATTCAGGTCCTTGGCTCCATCCCGAGTGATAGGAGGAGGAGCATGACGAGGCATAGACATGGGGTGGCCAGGACCAGCCCGGTCATCATCTGAGGCAGGCCTGGGGTGGGGGTCAAGGTTGGGAACCTGCTGCCCACTCTGAATGCCAGCCTGGGCAGAAGGGAGGGGGTGGCCCTTCAGAGAAAAGTGACAACTTGCTCCTCTTCAGTCCCTCCCAGGCCAGTCCCTCTCTTTAGCAAGGCACAGTCCCCTTAGAGAGGAGGGGGCTTTAGCCCTCAACTGTACAGCCGGAGATGGGCTCCGCCTGTGACACGGCCATCAGCCCATGCTCTCATGATCACCAAGAAGAACCCAGAGAGCACAGGTCACTGCAGAGCTTGGGAAGGAACATCGGCCGAGCAGGCCCAACCCCAACTCGACCTGGGCCTTTGCTGGCGTGGAGAGGCGCCTCGGCGGTGCGACGGTGGCCCGGGCCCTGCAGGCCCAACACCTGACGACCGTTCTTCTGACCCAACCCGTCCCACCCTTCTCTTAAAAGACTTTTCACCCTACAAACCTCTGCTCTCGCCACGCCCACAACTCCAAGAACCCCGTGTGCTGGCAGCTCCCCAAACCTGCAGCCTGGCTCTCCTGAGCAGGCCCCTCACATGGTGCCCAGCCCCCACCCTGCATCCACTCCTCCATCAACAGTCCCTGCCTGCCCTGCGGCTGGGCCTGCTGTCACCCCCAGGCCCTCGCTACTCCCCACCCTGACTCATACCAACTCCTTAACGTCTCCGTTCCCCCGACCACCGCCATGCCTTGGCTCAGATCCTCATCACCTCTTACCAAATGGCCTCCAAGCCACCTGCCACAGGCCAAGAAAGACTCAGAAAACATCAACAGCACAAAAAAGGGAACTTAGGGAATTCCCTGGCGGTCCAGTTGTTGGGACTCTGTGCTCCACCACAGGGGGGCCGGGTTCGACCCCTGGTCGGGGAACTAGGGTCCCACAAGCCATGCGGTACAGCCGGATAAATTAATTTTAAAAATTTAGAAAAAAAACAAAAAAGGCAACTTGACAGAGGTCATGCTGCTTGGCCAGGGCCCTGAGAGCAGTAGGCTGGCCCCATTCACTTGGGAATCTGTCCGTCCAGTAGGGGCTGAGAACCCAGTGACCAGCAGCCTAGCGGGGGAGACAGGCAAGGAAATGGAACAGCCCAGACCCGTGGAGCCCACGGGGTTACCAGAGCTGGAGGCAAGACAGGGGATACTGTCGGGCACAGTCCCACTCGGAATGGAGGCTGCCGGAGGAAAACAGCCCTCAGGATGGGCCAGAGGGGGCCGGTTTCCTCAGGCAGCCCTCCAGTGTAGGCTGGGCGAGCACCTGGCTTTTCACCTGCCAGAGTCTGCTGCCCCTGCCACTGTCTCTTCCCGTCCCCAGCCCGGGGCCTGATGCCAAGGGGGTTCAGGGACCACCTGGGACTGAACAGGGAAGAACGTAGAGGCACACTGTTTGGACTTTGGCCTGTAGAAGTTCAGAGAAGAGCGAGCTCAGGGAGGCCGAGGTTGTCAGGGAACGCTTCCTGGAAAAGTGGGACTGGCCCTCAGCCTCGGCCTAGCAACCAGAGGGCGTCACCTGTGGGCTCCCTCCCCGGCAAACACCACCTAGAAGGCTGCCCAGAAAGGGGTGGCATTCCTCATGAGAACGTGGGGAAACGACAGCCCTGAAGGGAGCCACCAGCCTGCGCCTGGCAGGAGGAGCAGGTGCGCAAGGCTGGGTGTCAGCACCATCTTCAGGGGCCCCTTAATTCCAAGAGAAAACACCTCCGACCTTACCCCAATTCCCCTCGCCCAGCCCTCAGGGCCAGCAGAGGATGAGCACTACGGCCTGCCCAATGGCGGCCACCTGCCAAAGCCAGCCCAGGGGGCCACCAAGGGGGAGCCCGCTGCCAGAGCAGGCTGTCCGATCAGGGCGGTGCACCTACATGTTCACGGGCCGCAGGTGGCAGAGGAGCACTTTACCCGCCCGGAGGCCCTCCCCACTGCCTCGCTCTGCCCTGGGCCAGTCGCAGGTCACTGCCAAGGGCAAGTCTCCTCTCTTGCCAGCATTAGTCAGAGGTCATCCTGCAAACCTTCGGGAGGGGGTGGGGCAGGGAGTGACTGGTGGCACTCTGCCATGCTCTATCTGTCCTAAATGTGATGAACAGGACCCAGAGGAGGCAGGCGAGTCTGCCACCCGGAAGCCCCAGCGGTTTACCTTGCCTCTCAAGCTTCCCCGGGCCCAGCAGCCAACCCCCAGGAAGACCGACAGGATGGACACACCCCACGTGGCCATAAAGCGGGGCCTGGCCTAGGGAGCAGGAGGCAGAGTGGCAGAGAGGGCAAGTGTGAGCCTGCGCCCAGCCTGGGATGAGGGAGCCTTTAGGGGTTTGAACAAATGGAGACAAAATGTCTGGAAGGCCTCCAGGGCAAAGACTGGAGCGGGGGTCTCTGTCCGAGCTGCCTGCCGCCACCTTCCCAGCCACTCCAGAGAAAGGGATCACAAGGAGGTCTCCCTGCGGCCTCAGTTATACGCACGCACCACGGACACAACACAACAACGTTTATTTTGCCCCAAGAGAAATTCTACTCTTTCTGCTCCACCTGCCCTCCTGCAGGACCAGAGAAAAGGGGCCTTGGAGCCCCGAGCATCAATGCGCAACACAAAGGGGCTTAACCCAGCGGGAAGCAAGACCTGCCACAGCCTTACTCATCCTGGGTGGGAACTGAGTCCCCTACAGAATGCTGGGAGAGCGTGAACTGCAAGCGGCATGAGGGAACGGAAGCGGAAGGGAGCGAGCCGAAGTACCGAGGGAGACCAGGCTCTCGGGAAGCAGCCAGCCACGGGCGGGGAGCAGGGGCCCTCACTCCTCCTTCTTGTCCGTGGGGCCATCTACCTCCGCCTGCAAAGGGGACAGAAATTGCAAAGCAGTGGGTTGGCAGGCATACTCCTCCCCTTCGCCTTCCAGCCCCTCCACCCCAGAGGCCCAGTGGGGTGCCCCTTTCTGAAGATGCCAGGCGGTCAGATGAGCAAGGGACCCCCCCATCAGCAGCACCTCACAGTCTGCCAGGGTGGGAGTGGCCCCACTCCACGAGGGCTGTAACCCTAACTCCAGCCGGGCAGGGGCGTGGGGCGAGGGGGCGAGGGGAGACAAGCCTCTGCTGTCGCTCTTTTCTCAGAGCACCAACCCCGCAGCACCACCTTCTCCTGGGCCTCACTCACACCCACCCTCGTGCCCACGGCTGCCTCCGAACTTGAGTCCCTTCCAAGTCCCAGTTCAGGCTCTTCCCAACTCTGCACACCTTCCACAGGTCCTGCCAGTGAGCCCGCCCTGCACTGAAGCTGTTGGTCCCCCTTTGGGGGCTGGGCCCTCCTTCTCCACCTTCCACGGTGCCCAAACTCAGGCCGCCAAGCACTGAATCAAACCATCAGAACTTAGGGGTGTTTTCCTAGCCCTCATGCCCAATTTCCAGGCCACCTGAGCTTCCAGACGCAGGTAGCCTGGGGACTCAGACCGGGCCTGCGGACGGAGGTGGTGGCAATGACTTGGACCTACTGGGTGGGAGCTGGCTGTGATGTCCCCAGCTCTCGGCCTCACATCACCCCGCAGCCCCTACGGAGGGAAGGCCAGCAGCCAGCAGTGGAATTTCCCCTGCACGTCTCTGGCCGGTACTTGATGGGGCCCTTCAGTAAACCACACCATGGACCAGGGGTACGTGTAAGGGAAGGAGCTCTTCTCAAGGGCACTGATGCTGGGCACAAGGCTGGGCAGGCCCACAATGCAGAGGGCTGACCCGACTGCCAAGGCGACCTTAGTAAGTGGCTGCCATCTGCCAGGCCACACCCCTCCTGCTCCAGAAGGGGTTCCGGCTGTTGGGCCCATGCTGGCCCCAGACTCAGCGGCAACAAAGGAAAAAAGGGGGACTGGGAGAGAAAGCAGCCAGCTTGCTGCCGAGGCCTCTCAAAGGGGACACGTTGGCCCTGAGGCTAAGCGAGTGGGAGGCCTGCTCTGCGCCTGCGCAGGGTGCGGGGGGCTCGGTTCCAACAGAGCGAGCTGAGCGTGCTGACCTGCAACTTCGCGTGCTCCTCCAACAGGCGGTCGTACTCCTTGGTCAGGCCCTCAGACTGCTTCCGCATGGCCAGAGCCTCATTTTCAGCTTTCTCCAGTTCTGGGGATGATGCAAGTGGTGAAGGAAGGAAAATTAAAAGATGAGGATTAGGGAGAAAAACACCATTTGCTGTAGACAGCAGATGCAGCCGCCCCAAATCTGTCCCCAGTGAGGGTGTCTGGGAGACCACTCCTCTCAAGAAAGCTCCTCTGCCAGCTGCCTTGAAAGCCTCCAAAAGTGGGGAAGGGCTGGCCAACAAAGCTGGGAGAACACTGAGGATCGCCCCCCCAACCCCTTTAATGGAGGGACCCTGCATGGCTCTCAGCAGGGGTGACCGCAGGGAGGCTGACAGCATGGGGTAAACATCTTGAAAAGGTTGGGGGTAAGAGCAGGAGGCAGGGAGCAGAACCCCAGCCTCAAAGCTGAGAACGAGAGGTGTGTCGAGAGAGGCCTTCAGGAAGGGAGCAGATGGGAACATCTCAAGCAGCTCTGATGCAGCCTTTCCTTCCCCACCCACCAGGCCCCTGGTGACAAGGCACACAGCGCCACTCCCCATGCCTGGTGCTGGATGAGATGCTCTGGAGTTAGCCCATGGGCCTCTGGGGTTCCTGGGCCCTCCTCGGTTGGACCCTGAGTGCACTGCTAAACCACTAAGCCCCACCGGCTGGGGCCAAGCCCGGCTGTGTTTGGGCTGGACGAGCAAGGAGCCATTTGTTTGTTTTCACGCAGCTCCTGAGCCTGCGTGTGAGCTTGTTATTAATACTTTGGCAAGAGAGGGGTGGCAGCCATTGACAGAGGCTCCCGAGCTCTGGGGGCCGCGGGCAACCCGACGACAGTGCTCACTTTGCTTGTTGACAGCCAGCTCGTCCTTCAGCCTCTGCAGATCAGCCTTCAGGCTCCTGTTCTCTTCCTCCACCTTCACTTCAGCGTCCCTGCCATCCAACTTGACTCCACCGGCAGCTTCCTAGGAACAGTGCCAAGGGCCTGGGTTACTCAGGAGGGAGGAGGGAGGAGGGAAGGAGGGAAGGAGGGAAGGAGTCCAGCTCCGTCCTCCCCACTGAGCTGTGATTCCTCAAGCTGCCCTGGGCACTTGCCCCTTCGGAAATGTCAGCACAGAACTGGGCCACTGCTTGTTCCCAGCCACCAGGCAAAGCCCAGGCCAGCAGGGCCACCTGCTACAGCTCCCAAGCCACACGCCCTGCCTGCCCTGGCCCCCAGCCCTGCCTCCTTTCTCGGCAGCTCCTCCAAGTTGACCAGTCCATCCAACGACTCCATTTGCTGTCATCTGGGGATTGCTGCCAGTGACCCCCAACTGACCAATGCCATCGCTTCCTCTCCCCAAGCTCCACAGCTCACTCCAGCCGAGGAGCCCCCAACTCACCCCTGCCCATCCGACTCTATCCTGCCTATGAATCCAAGTCCATCCGTCTCCTTCCCCGCTTGGCTCACACCTCACCTCCTCTGACAAGCCTTCTAGGACTGCCCCGCCTCGTCCCCAGATGATAGCAATCCTCAGGGGACCAAGATTGGTCCTATCCTATCTTGTGTTCTTCTGTGCTAACTTGCCCAATGTGCACAGCACAGGGCTCGGCTCCTTAGGGAGTCAGTTTATCAGGGAAGAGTCTGGCCTGGATGCACAGCGGGTAGATGCAAGAGAGCAGCAAGGGCGCCCCCCTTCCCATCGCGTCCCCCAGACCCCTCCAGTACCCACCCCCTTCGTCCCTCCACCCAACTCCTCCGCTTTTCAGACAACAGCAGTGTTGCACGTTTCCCAGCCTGATAGGCTAACGGCAGCTGCTGTGGCCCATAAAGAATGTCACGTGGGGGGGTCGGGAAGGCCAAACTCACCTTCTTTAGCTGGTCATTCTCTTCCATGTACTTCTTGGCCGCTTCACTAGCGCTCTCTGCCTGCTTTTTAAAGGCTTCATTGGAGGCCAGCAGCGTGGCCTGCTGGGAGATAAGAGTCACCAGGCGTCTAAGCAAGCTGTAATTGTTTACAAAAAGAAGGGAGAAGTGAGCAAAAGAAAGAGGGAAAGATGGCTAGCATGAACTTCTTTCGTTTGCTCCCACCCCATACCTGCCTGCAGCCTAGACCTGTCCTTCTGGATTGCCAGGGAGGCAAAGCAAACGTGAGGGGAAAGATGGAGCCAGGAGCTGTCCTCTGCCACCAGAAGGATTACTAGTGCCCCCAAAAGGCCGCTCACAGCCCTGGGGCTCTCCTCCAGCCCAGAAGGCACAGGAAGCAGGAGCCTGATAGGACACAAGGGGCCACGCCTAGATACAGCCTAAAGGCCTCGAACCCGGCACTTTACAGGGCAGGGCCTGGACGTGCCAAAGCAGCCATGCTGCCACTTTCCTCGCTGCGAGGCTGGGCCCGCCTTGATAAACAAGGGCAGCCCAGGACTTCCCTGGTGGTCCAGTGGTTAAGACTCCGTGCTTCCAATGCAGGGGGCGTGGATCTCAGTTCCCTGGTTGGGGAACTGAGATCCCACATGCCATGCAGCAAAACAAACAAACACACCACACAAGAGCAGCCAGTGCTGTGGGGGCTTCCAAAGGGCCGGCCGAATCCTCCAGCCCGCCTTGTGAGACAGTTGCTGCCACTGCCCCCGTTTCACAGAGGGGATGTGGAGGCTCAGCATGCTGAAGCAACTGGTCAAGAGCCAGAGACGAATGTGGCTGGAATCCGCACTCCTGCCTGTCTGACCCCAAGGCCTGAGCTGCCAACCACTACATGTTCTTGATTTCCAGGGAACCACTAGCTGGGCCAAATGAGAGAGATGGAAACAACCCTTCTCTCCTCACCCCCTTCCCAAATGCAGTCTACAGGCAGCTGCCAGACCACACCTGTTAGAAAACATCACCACCTTGAGGTTTCCCCAGGCAAGGGGGACAGAAAATGAAAAATCAGGGCCCAGGCACACATCTCAGGTTCAGGCCAGCCACGAGAGGCAAGCACGTGGCAGCTGAGCACACGCTGCTCCATTTCCCGACAGCCACCCTGCCCTGAGATGTTAGCTGGCAGAAGAGAGGATGGGAGGACTCACAGTGGGGGGCAGTGGGGGCACTTCCCCACATGTCTGGGACGGGCCTGGCCAGCCACTGCCCCGAGGAGGGTGCAGAATAGGCAGGCCCCGGGGACGAGGGGAGGACTCAGCATGTGTAGGGCGTTTCCACAACAAAGTGCTCGCTCAGAGGAGACAAAGCAGCTGAAGCCGCCTGCTCCGAGCCGTCTTCCCTGGCCTTTGCAGGGCTCCTGTGGACACCTGCTGCTCATCAGGCCCAAGGGGACGAGGGGACTAGGGAGGGATGGGAGAGCAAACAAGGCGCCCAGCTCTCCCTGGCCAGGCCCTGGCAGAGCCCCTGCTGGGAATGAGCCCGGATGGGGAGCGGCTCGCAGGGGCTGTGAGGCACCCATCACGCTTCCTGGTTTAGGGAGCGGCTCCAGGGGCCCCTGTCAGGACCGGGAGAGCCAGGCTACTGGTTCCTGGCAGGAAGGGAGAGTTTCCAGTGACATGTGCTCTCTAAAATTAGCGACCAAGACCTCGTGGCCCAGGGCTCAGGTTTCCCTGTCTCAGCCGCAACTGCCCACCAGCCTGCCCCCCACCAGGCTGAAGCCCTGGAGATGGAGGGGGCTCCCGAGTGCCCCAGGAGCCAGAGAGAAGCAACGTGCCTGAGTCACACAGGCAGAGTGGCAGTCACTGGGGGAGCCCAGAAAGAAAGGCAAGTCTGACTAAGCCCCAAGCTCGCAAGCACAGGGCGCTCAGGCAGCTCTGAGCAGATCCTGACGACGTGGAGGAGGCTGCTCCTCCCAGCCGGAGACTGGGTTGGGGGGGGAGGGCACATGTGCCACCTGGCAGACCCAGCCAGCAAAGATGGAGCAGACAAGCCCAAAGGTGACGCTCCCCCTTCGCCTGCCCCCCCTGCCCGACAAGGCTGGGCAGGCGGCTGACATGGGGCAGGACTCCAGCAGCACCGTGAGCCACCACAGCTGTCGCCCCAGTTACCCAGGGAGGCCAGGCCCAGGATGGTGGTGGCAGCGAGGACCACAGCAGTACAGCAGGGGCCGAGCTCTCCTCGGTGCCGTCCCAGCCCATCCCCACTTATGGAGAACCAGGGTTGCCAACAAGAGCCTGGGCAAACACGCAGTACCCAGCGCCAAGAGCTGTCCAGGGGGCCTCCCGCCACCTCAACCCGCTCAGCCCCCTGCCTGCCCTCAGGGTCTCCCACTCAGTGCAGGGCAAGAGCGTCTAGGGTAGATGCCCCTCCCCGACCACGTGTCTTTCACAACATCCATCCACGCCATCCATCCCCTTCCTCTCCCTTCCTGTTAGACCTGTTCCTCCAACCCAGCCCCAGACGATTCTGGGTAATTCCTCCCTCCAGGAACCTCGCCCCTCAAGGCTCTGCCTCCCACCAGCCCAAGCCCCTCCTCTCTTCCTCCATTCCTCAACCACCAACAACCTATATCCTGCCCTGGCCATGCCACCAGCATGATCACCGGTGCCCTAACCGCCCACTCCAAGGAGCACCCTGGAGTCCTTGGGGCACTCGTTCTGTAGCACTTGGCACAGCTGACGGGTCACCCCCTTGGAACTCTCCCCTACCCTTGCCTCAAGCAACCCTCACCGCCCACCAATCCCACCCCCAACAGGGGTTTATCTCAGCCAGATCCTGACACCCAGCTGCCGACTCACCAGTGGCTCCTGCATGGCCCCGAGACACGCCTGACTCAGCCCATCCATGACAGGCCAACTGCTCCTGCACCGCGCCATGGTGGACACCGTCACTGAGCTACCCAAGCTCTTGGGCCTGCACGCCACCTTGGGCCCCAGACATCCCTGTGGCCTCACTGCTTCTTTCCTGGGTGACTTTAATAGCTCCTAAGTGGCCTCCTCCCTACCCTCCACCATACAGCTTTGCAATCCATGCCCCCAAGGAAAGCCAGTGATCTTTCTCCAAGACAATCTGATCATGTCACTCCTCTGCTTCCATCGCTCTGACGCACGCCCACTGTTCTGGCTGGCACACAGCCCTCTGCGAGCTGGCTCTTGTCCCCTCACCACCCGCATGGCCCTCTGCTCTACTAACACCAAACCACTGGCTGCTCTTGAACACGCCAGTCCTCACTTGCCTCATCTCCTGTCACTGCACGTCAGCCCACCAGTCTGCAGGGGTGTCTCCCCTTCTCTTTGAGAACTCTCGCTGATGACTCAAGACCCAGCTCCAGGGGACTTCCCTGGTGGCGCGGTGGTTAAGAATCCACCTGCCAATGCAGGGGACACGGGTTCGAGCCCTGGTCCAGGAAGATCCCACATGCCGTGGAGCAACTGAGCCCGTGCGCCACAACTACTGAGCCTGTGCTCTAGAGCCCATGAGCCACAGCTACTGAGCCCGCGTGCTACAACTACTGAAGCCCACGAGCCTAGAGCCTGTGCTCCACAACAAGAGAAGCCACCGCAATGAGAAGCCCGCGCACCATAACAAAGAGGAGTGCCCGCTCACCGCAACTAGAGAAAGCCCACCTGCAACAACGAAGACCCAATGCAGCCAAAAATAAATTAAAAATAAATAAAATTTAAAAATAAAAAAGGGGACATTTTAAAAAATCCGCCTGCCAGTGCAGGGGACGTGGGTTCGATCCCTGGTGCGGGAAGATCCCACGTGCCACGGAGCAACTAAGCCCGTGAACCACAACTACTGAAGCCCGCGAGCCACAACTACTGAAGCCCGTGAGCCACAACTACTAAAGCCCACAAGACACAACTACTGAAGTCCGTGAGCCACAACTACTGAAGCCCACGAGCCACAACTACTGAAGCCCACGAGCCACAACTACTGAAGCCCACGAGCCACAACTACTGAAGCCCACGCGCCTAGGGCCCGTGCTCCGCAACGAGAAGCCACCGCAATGAGAAGCCCGTGCACCGAAACGAAGAGTAGCCCCCCGCTCGCCACAACTAGAGAGAAGCCCATGTGCAGCAACGATAGACCCAATGCAGCCAAAATAAATAAAGACCTAGCTCCATTACCACTCTCCCCTCAAAGCCTCTCCTGAACCTCCCAGGTCCCCCTTCCACATGTTCCCACACCAGCCCCTGTGCCCCCTCATCTGGTTGCACGGTTCTTCCTCTCTTCTCCTCCCAATCATCTCCCCGCATCACACTGTCACTTGCTCCTCAACTGGCTGCCCAGCCACAAATGCCTTCAGACCAGGGAATGCACCTTCAACCTCTACACGCCCCCCCACCTGGTCCACTGGGAAGGGACCCTGCAGATGACTCCCCCCCCGTCCCCCATGTGTGTGATGCCACACCTCAGGCCAGGACAGAATGTGAGTCTGCGGCCCTGGCTCTCCCCAAACTCAGCCTTCCCTCGGCCCAGCCGCACAGAGGGGGACACAGGCAGACACGGGCGGGGCTTGCCAGTCAGTTGAGCAACAGGGTGACGAGAAACAGCAGCAGGAAGGCGCCATGTCAGACCCGTGTTGATGAGCCAGCCAGGCTTGTGACTGCAGCGGTAGCTGAATAGGCACTTGGGAAAACACTCATCACCAAAGCTGGGGGCAAAGCCCAGTGCCCCGGCCCAAGTCCAAAGGGTGCCCCTGCAGGGCCCCCGGCTAAGCCAAGAGCAGCATTCCCTAGCACGGCCGACCGGGCCTGCCCAGGAGCTGGCCTTCTAGAACTTCTTAGTGCCCCTCACACATTAGGCCCCATGCTCTTGTGCCTGTCCCCAATTCACCCAAGATCCAGCTCCAACACTCCCCGAGAGCCTCCACCCTCTCCCAGGCACATCAATGTGCCCTTTTTGTGTCTGTCCCCTCAGTGTTCTGAGTCTCCACCGAGACCCAGGACAGAGCAGGGCATACGGTGGAAGGTGCTGAGCTTCAGAATCTCCAAATTTCAACAGCCCAGAGATGTCAGCCTAGAGAGAAGGCTGATGGACTGCTGTTCCCACTCCTGCTGGCCATCCTCCACCGCGCTTGGCTGCACTGTCCAAGTACTGTTATGCAGGTAACTATTTCTAGCCATTTCTGGACAACAGGTGAGAAGCCACAAGCTGAAGGGATTTCCCAAAGGTTCAGGGCTGGTAGAGGGGCCACGGTCTGGGTTAAATGCACCCAGCGACTGGGAGAGAAGTCAGTGCACGAACCGTAAGAGAATCCAGATGTGCCCTTGGCAGACAAACGTCATCCCCAAATACCTGAATTCAACTGGGCTTTCTCGGTAAGATGTTTCTGGACGCTGAGTGGGGCTTTCATGCTTTTATAAAACGTTGAGTAAACAAGGATCAGCAGGAGAAACAGAGCCAACCATATCAAGCTATGGAGACGTGGTTTCACATGTGCTTTACACCGATCCTGTCTCCCTCCTGTGGGCGAACAGGGGGAGGCAGACTTGGACTTTACAGGAAGTGGGACGAGAGCAAGGAGGAGGGTCCTCCCAAGTCCCAAAAGGAATATTCTATGCTTGTGGCCCCCCCTTGCCAATCCTGCCCACTAGCATTTACCAGGCATCTCCCAGGTGCCACGCCCTCGGGTCACTCAGCCCTCAGGGCCCCGCAGCGAGACAGGTGGGCAGGCAACTCCCCTCACCCTGCTGCCCTGGGGAAGCGGGAAGCTGGTGTCACAGCGCCACCTGTTGACTCTCCAGGCTGACTACAGCTCTGCCTCTGGCGCCGCTCCACAGGGTGGCAGGTGGACTCCGGGTGAACTCGGCCCAGCTCGCCAGCAAAAAAAACACTGAGGAGGCGGCGGCGCGGCGGCGTGGGGAGGTGGCCACCGTGGCGAGGAGCCAAAAGCCAGGTGCTGCCCCAGCAAAAACTTCGGACAAAGCAGACCAGTAATAACAGGGTGGAAGCCGCCCCAGGAAACTCTCACCCTACAGAGTCTGGAGTCATGAAAATAAGGAGGCAGCAGAATGGGAAGAAGGAGAGTTTACTCAGAAAGATCCAGGGAAAATCTTTCAAGGGCTGCCCCCATCCATCTCAGGAGTACATCTCAGCACACATGCTCGGCCTTCCTCTTAGCCCTTGAGTTCGGACAAAATGGGAGGGGGCCAGGGTCGAGGAAAGGCCAAGGCCCTGCAGCAACTCCAGCTTAAGCCCAGGTGGTGCCTATCTACCCTGGGGACAGCAAGGCCAGCTAGAGGGAGCGGGGACGGGGGGCCCTCTAGAGCTGAAGAGAACCAGCGAACAGGAGCAAGCCTGTCACGTTGCCTTCTTGAAACCAGGGAGCAGAGGGATTCTGTATAAACTGGGGGACAAAGAGCAACCAAAAGAGGCCAGACAACCTAGACAGATGTTCCAACGCTAAAATATGCTGGTGGCCCCCTGGCTACTTCAAGGGGATGGGAAGGAGGGAGCTGTCGACCCCCAGATGTGCCCCACGTGGTACTCCAGTCCAAAGGCAACAAGGCAGTGTCACCAGCAGGCGGTGGCGATGTGCTGTGGAAAAAGCCCAGGAAATAGGCCTGGCCCGGGCTGGGGAACCAACAAAGCAAAGAACGAGAGGTGGCATTGGCTACGCTGTCCAATACAGAGGCCACCAGAGGTCCTTTCAGTTCAAATAAATTAAAATTACATTAAATGAAAAATCCAGCTCCTCAGTCACACCAGCCCCATTTGTTCACAGCGAGAGTGTCTCCAGCCTGCAGGCAATTGGTCACATGGCGCTGGGCTGGAGGAGCCAATTGCCCTTCCCATCTCCAGCCCTGCTCTCCGCTCACCCTACCCTCTGCCTTCAGAGAAAGGGGCCCTCCTGGAACATCAGGCTTCCGATGACCTTGGAATCAGGAAGACTGAACCCCTGTAGTTTGGCACCCTGCCCCCAAAGAGGTCATTCACCATTTGCCTTTAGAGTATGAAGAGAATTCTTCGGTCAAAATCCAGTAGCTGAGCAAACAATCCATATTTTAAAAGAAGCCAATGCGTGTCAGATGGTCTTCCATGGCCTCTTCGTAGCAACTCCCCCCGCATTAACACGGTCCCCCCTTTATCAGAGCCCCCTCCTGGGCCCAGCACCCACAGGACACCAGCACACTAGTAGCTGGGGTGAGTTTGGTTGGGGGCGGGGGGGGGACTAGAAATCAACGGACTTATCGAAAAGGCTCTTACCCAGTGCTGAGCTGTGAAGCACTACTGTATTTGTAGTCTTAGAAAATGATGGCAGGGCTTCCCTGGTGGCACAGTGGTTAAGAATCCACCTGCCAATGCAGGGGACACGGGTTCGAGCCCTGGTCCGGGAAGATCCCACGAGCCACAGAGCAACGAAGCCCGTGCGCCACAACTACTGAGCCTGCGCTCTAGAGCCCGCGAGCCACAACTACTGAAGCCTGCGCGCCTACAGCCCGTGTTCCACAAGAGAAGCCACTGCAATGAGAAGCCCGCGCACCGCAACGAAGAGTAGCCCCCGCTTGCCGTAACTAGAGAAAGCCCGCGCGCTGCAACAATGACCCAATACGGCCAAAAATAAATACATTAATTAATTTTAAAAAAAAGAAAGAAAATGATGGCAGCTGATGGATGGATCGTCGGATCAAGAGGAAACAAAGGTCAAAAATCCCTTTACCTGGCCTTCTAAGGTCAGTCCTCCACTTAAATCACTTTATCTTTGGGTAGGCCCTGAGCATCAGATTTTAAAAACCCCTTAGGTTCCCTTATCTAGACACAGATTTAAACAAACAGTAAAAAAGCATAAACAAAACCTGCAAAGTAATCTGGGAAACGTGAGCAATCACTCCTGAGTTGGTTACTAAGGAATTACTGTAAGGTTCTTGTAATAAGCAAGATGTTAGTATGCTTACGGTTTTTTAATAAAGTCCCTCTCTTTTCCAAGCGATAATCCAAAATATTATTTTGCCTGTAAACATAATATTTGGGATTCGTTTCAAAATAATCCAGAGAATAATGGGGAAGGGGGCAATCAAATGAGACTGGCCAGGGAGACACTCATGTTGAAGCTGAGTGACACCACAGGGGGTTGGCTCTTCTATGCTGCCTCCAGTGCTGAGAACCGGATGCCCAGGGCCCTGAGGATTCCTTGGCTTGGCCGCCTCCAACCCTTATTTGGCCTCTCCCTGGGGCAGCCCTCCCCCCACCCTCTGCTCTGGCTGCAGTACCCGTCCTCTCTGTCCTTCTGTCCCACTCTGCTCTCCCGCCCCCACTCTCCCCACCCTGCGCCCAGCCTGGAATGTAAGACCCCTGAAGGCCAACACCAGCTTTCTCTTCAACTCCCTACCCAGGCCCAGCACAGCCTACCACGTGAGTGGGAAAAATCCCACGAAACTCTCTCACTACTTGGGGTGATGCCGGTAACAACTACCATTTATTAAGCACTCCCCACGTGCCAGGCATGATGCTGAGAACATAACCCAAGTCACCTCCACCCTCACACCAAGTGCTCGAAAGAGGCATCCTCAACCCCTGCGCAACAGGTAAGGAAAAAGGCTCCGGAGAGTTAAGTGACTTACCCGAGATCACACAGCTAGACAGTAACAGACCCAGAATCCAAACCCAGCCAATTCCAAAGTCCACTCTCACTACGCCCATCTGTCTCTCAGGACCACCATGGGCTGTTATACTCCCTTGGGCAAGGGAAGAAAGCGCCCCGTGGCCACTGCAGGCGGCAGAGCCCAGGCTGGACGTTCATCCTCGCCTGCTGGACCCACGTGGCCTCCGTGGACACGGTGGCTCTGGCTTGTCTCGCCATCAACACAAGCCCCAGCGGCCGCCTGGGCACCAACTATCTGCAGAGCTGAACGCTGGCAGCAAGCAGGGCTGACCCAAAAGCAAAGAAAGCAGAGCAGAACGTCCCGCTCACCCCAGAGGGTCTGGATGGATTCCGCCTCACCAGCAGTTTAAAGGGCACGATCACCTTCCAGGAAACAACCCAGCCCCCAAGTCACTGGTGGTTAAGCAGAGGAACTTTGTAGCAAAGCACGGGCAGCTCCATCTGGACTGACTGTGGTGACACAACCCAGCCCCAGAGAGGTAGGCAGAAAACAAGAGCTAACTGTGGACCAAGTTCAGGTCACTACAGATCGAGGGGCCTCACGCACAACGGTGGACCTTCCTGGGTCTGGATGGCGACCACTACTTGGGTCCTGACCAGTAACATTTTAGCAAAAGCGGAGAAAACAGAGCACTGCTCTCAGAACATGCAAAACTCAGCCCAGCAAGAGCTGCTGTGCAGCCACACCTGTAGCTCCAGAGGGATGCCCGCCAGAGGCGCTCCCAGAGCAGGGAAGTAGGCACTAAGGCAACGGATGAGCAAGAGCCCGCGAGACAGAGCCCGCGCTGCCGAGTCCACACTAAACAGTGCCCTGCGCCACACCCATCACAGACCAGAGGCCCGCTACGCAATGCTGGGACCAACGGCATCCACATCCACATCCTCGGGGCACCCAGACATGTGTCTTCACGAGCACCGCGCCCACCCCCCGGCGTTCCTGCTGCCAGAGCTCAGGAGACCTGAAGAGCTGGGCATCCAATCTAAAACACTCGACACAGCAGTTCGATGAGTTCAACCTGGACATGGGCCTGAAGCTGTCCCTGTGTGCCCAGGACACTCCATTCAGTCCCTAAGGTGAAGGTGGCACAGAGCCAACCAGACTAAAGGGGGTGAGCCCAGGTCCCCACGCTGCCCCTCACAGGCCGCTGGGGCCCTTGGAGGACAGCTCTGTAAGCCAGCCCACAGCACAGCACGGGCCTTGCACGGCAGAATCAGGAGGGAAGGCCCAAATAAGCATGAAGAGGAGGTCTTGGCTAGACCAGCAGACAAGAGTTGGGGGGTTCCAGGCAGAGGCCACAGAAATACTCAGGGAAGGGGACCCACGAGGCTGGTTCACGACATGGGGCAGCCGAAGCAGAGACTGCAGAGGGCTGCAGGATGTAGGTTTCAAGCCTTGATGCCAAAGGTGCTCTGAAGGCACTGGAAGCAGGGGGTGGTGGAGTCGGTTTTACATGCCAGAAAGGTCACTTGGCTGGGGCAGGGTGGACAGGCTGGGAGACCAAAGCCAGCGGCAGGAAGCCTACTTGGGATGATGCAGCCCCACTGTGGCAGCACTTCCGCGGGGAACGAGGAAGAGAGGCTCAGGAGGTGAGATCCCTGGCTGTGGAGTGGGGACAGAGTTCCAGTTTTGCAGATGAAGAGTTCTGGAGGCTGCCTGTACAATAGTGCGCACGGGCCCAACACTACTGAGCCGTACACTTAAAAATGGTTCAGATGGCCAGTTTGATGTTAATGCATTTTATCGCAATTTAAAAAAGGAAAACACAGGAGCAGGGGATCACATGGGACAAAAAAAAAGAGGCAGAGCACCCCCAGGTTTCTAAGTAGAGACAGCTGTTCTCAGACTTTGGGGCCCAGCCCACAGAGAAAGGAGCGTGAGGACATGGGAAGGTAGCAAGCTGCCCGACGTCAGGGCGACCACGAAGCAGACGCAAGACAAAAGCCCAGACCCTGCCCCCTGCCCCTCCCCAGCAGACTGTTGCAGGGAAGTACAGACTTGTTTAAGGACGTGATGTGTCCTTTAAGCCTGGGGCCCCTGTTTTCAATCATGAGGGCTGCTCAAGGTTCCCCCCAGGTGCTTTTTTTTTTGGCCGCCCTGCACAGCCTGTGGGATCTTAGTTCCCCAATCGGGATTGAACCCGGGCCCTCAGCAGCGAAAGCGCAGAGTCCTAACCACTGGACAGCTAGGGAATTCTCCCCCAATGTGCTCTTGACCCCAGCCCCATGAGGAACCAGCGCCACCCCCAGCCTCTCTTCTGAGCATTGCTCTCTGCCTCTGTGGTCCCCTCACCCACTAACCTGCTGTCTCTCTCCCTGTCTTGCCTCTCCCTGCATCTGCTTTCATTCCCCTCCATCTCACTTCCAGGGAGCGGCCAGCACCTCCCTGTCGCCCATTCCTCGACCCCTTGGTGCAGTCATCGCCCTCCTCTCCCCCGGCTTCTTCGTTCCTTCCAGCAGGCCTCACCGGCTCCCTTCCTTCCACGCGGGTGGGTGTGCAGCCTTCCTCTGGGTGCTGCCACTCTGTGGGCGCCCACAGGAGAACCCACCACCACCTCAACCTCAGAGGCTTGGCATCCCCACTAGTTCCTCCCCTTTCTTCCACCAGCACCTCTGAAACCAGGTTCAGGCCACCAGCATGTCTCAGTTCGGCGACCTCTGACTTGGTCCCCCTGCTTGCAGGCTCTCCTGCTCTACTCCACCCCAGGCGCCAAGTATGAACACGCAACTCTGACCATGGCGCAGCGCCACTGGAAAAACTCAGTGCTGTACCACACAGAGTTCGGGTACAAACTCTGAAACTGGCATTCAAAACCCTCCACCCTCTCTCTGGCCACTCCTGACCCATCCACCCTGATCCACGTGCTCTTTTCCAAACAGCCTACAGGGGTTCAGGGACTGAGCCAGTACCTGCAAGTGAGACTTGCACAAATAGAGATGAGAAAGAGACAGACAGTAAGAGGGGCAGAGACACTTTGAAGAGTACCAGGCGGTCTAGCTGAGAGGCACGCAAAGTGACAATTGAGAGGGGTTTTCCCTGTTTATGATATCAGAAAAATGGGGAGATCGGCCTGATGTTAACCAGCGGGGAATTGGTAGACACCTAAGAATGCTGGCAACAGATGGGGTGTCCTAGAACAATGTTAATGACAAACTCAATGGAAGACCCATGTTCCCACGTGGTAGTTACAACCTGACCCTGTTTTGAAGAAGCATGTGGCTGCTGAGGTCCCATCACTTCAAGTCTGAACTCTCAGCTCTGCTGATGACTAGTTCTGGGAACTGGGGTCTCTGAACCCCAGCTGTTTCTTCACAGAGCTACTATAAAAATTAACGTGTGCCTGGCATACTGAACGCTTAACAAGTGGTAGCTGCTATTAGGCATAGAAAAGTCTAGAAAAATATTTAACAAACGTATGTGTCGACAGTGGTTATGATAGCATTTTAGAGGATGTATTTTCTTATGTTTATTTAAAGCCTCAACTTCCTCCAAAGGTTTTAGACTACCAGATTACTTAATAATCCTCAGATGTACAAATGGAGCTAAGAGATTAAAGTCGTTGGACTCCTAAAACTTAGACTAATAAGACTGATGTACAGATCGTGTACTTGATCCAGGCACCTTCCTACCAAAATCCAGGGGAAAAAAGCAGCCCACTATCCAGTCTATGGTCTGAGGCAGGCTATACACCAACAATCTGGCACCAATTGCTCACTCCGATGCACACTAGCTGGCATCTGAACAGAGGGTCGGAACTCGGCGTGAGCTCGGGCTGGCCACTTAGAACCTGTGCAACTCAGGCCGCTCCATCTCTCTTGGGCTGCCCTTTTCCATTTATAAAGGCCCACTGAATTATGAAGAATTATTAAAGTCCTTACTGACTTCAAGCAGAACCAGAACCCAAACAGCTCACACGCACACAGGCGAGGCCACCTGGCCATCCAGTCTTCACGATAAGCTTTTGTTTTCTTTCTTTCTTTTTTTTTTTTTTTGGCCATGCTGCGCGGCTTGTGGGAATCTTAGTTCCCTGACCAGGGATTGAACCCAGGCCCTCGGCAGTGAAAGCGCAGAGTCCTAACCACTGGACGGCCAGAGAATTCACACGTGATCTTTTTTCTTCTTGGATGGTTAATGTCATGCAAATAGAGAAGTTCCTCAAGGGCCACGGCCGCCATACAGGATCTGACCCCTAGACTAGGGAGGAGTATATCATCTCAGAAAATTCTAGAAACAATTAAACAGCTCATTTGTGGGCAACTGATGAATCCACACTGATCCTTGGGGTCACTGTTTCCTTTTCTAAGAAGTCACACAAGACCAACCTCACATCCTTTTTTTGATCAGCTACTGGCCAGGAGGGACACGGGAGGGTATGGCAGGCACAGCAAGCTAAGATGGACAGGCAACAGATGTATGGCTGCTGGAACAACCAGGCCCAAGAAGTTACTATGCCCGACATGTTTTAAAGGGAATTCGATGAAGCCTTCCTTACACGCCTGTCAAATGGAGAGATCAGAGCAAAGTGAGGGAGGCAGCTGACACGACAGAGCACAGAGTGGGGTTGTGAGGGAGCATGGGACCTGTGGGCCCAAATCTCACTCTCCTCTCTCAGTCTCCGCGCGTCCCTTCAGGAACAGCCGAGGTATAAATGAGGACTGCTCTTCTTTGAATTCACCTGTTTGGGTTAGGAGACTGCCAACTACTCTGTACCCTGACGGTGGTGGTGGTGTTATCCTACTCTGCATTTGTCAAACACTCACAGAATCAGATGCCCATTTGTGCTATATGTCAATTTTTTAAAGTCAACTGCAGGAATTAAGCTGGAACACCTCGCTTCACAGTGTCGCAGAGAGGACAGAGCTGAGCACACACTCACTCGTCTGGTACACCTGGTTACCCACTGTCCCCTGGCCTTGTCAGATAATACCTGCCCTGGAGATCTCCTTCTGGAAGAGATCACAAAAGCAGAGCAGTCAGGAGAGTCTCAGTCCACAAGATCATACTTCTTTTTTGGAGCTTCCTGAAACCCTAAAACTCTAAGCTATGTGTCCAACTCCTCCCAGCCTTCTCAGTTCCTGACTCTCAGAAGTTGGAAGACAGCAGCCTTGCAGATCACTCCTGTGATCAAATGTATCCCCCTGAAAAGCCCTTTCCAGCTCCACCACCCGGCACTTTCCAACTATGGAAAGTGACTTTTTTTCTGAAACACTGAAACCCAGTCATTCCAATGCCCAAGAATCCATACACTGACCCTACTTCTCAGTAACCTCACGGTAGGCTCTTCCCAATAACTCCGGAAGCCCTTGGCCCCCAGGCTCCAATAGGCCTCATGCTCCTGTGACAGACAGGTCTACATCTGGGAAGGCCCTGGGGACAGGGTCGGTCTCAGCCCCTTCGTGCCATTTCTGCCCACTCTTCTCAGGACAGGACCCCATACACAAAAAGCCCCTGTTCAACTGGTCCCTTTTTTTTTTTCTTTTTTGCAGTACGCGGGCCTCTCACTATTGTGGCCTCTCCCGTTGCGGAGCACAGGCTCCAGAGGCGCAGGCTCAGCGGCCATGGCTCACGGGCCCAACCGCTCCGCGGCATGTGGGATCTTCCCGGACCGGGGCACAAACCCGCGTCCCCTGCATCGGCAGGCGGACTCTCAACCACTGTGCCACCAGGGAAGCCCTCAACTGGTCCCTTTTAAGCTGGGCTCCAAAGAGCCTCTCCCAGAAGAGGGTAACGCCTGTCACTTACTTCACCCTGTGTACAGAAAGCGAGCTGGTGATAAGACATTTGTCCTAAAAGAACGTGTTGCAGATTACGGCAGAGCCAGAACGTGGTCTTCTGACCTTCTAGTCAGCCCGCTCCCACCCTCCATGCTGCCTCCGGAGGTCAGGAGAAAAATCAGAGGCCTCTGGGGAAACTGTGTGGTTCCCCTAACACAGAAAGGGCCTCCAGTTCAAGGCCACAGACTGAGGAGGCAGTCATGGGCTAGGTCCCTTCACAGTCCCCCAGCCCTCCCCACTCACAAGGACAGCAGCAAGGAGAAGCCTGCAATGTAGAGGTTCCTCTGGGCACGGAAAAGCTTCATGTGGAAGTGTTCCACAGCCCCGGGGTTGTTCTGGAGGTTCACCTTCTCCGTCACGTCGTCGTACTTTCGAATCTCGCGAACAGCATCTGTGGCAGAGCAGAGAAGAGATACGGGCATTTAGCTCCCGCTCAGACTAGGCTGGCCTGTCCAGGTAAGACAGGCGGCATGAGCTGGGGCAGTCTTGCTTCCCTCGAATCTGTCTCCCCTGCTATCCCCCTTCTGTACACACCTTGGGGGATGCCTTGTCAGAAGCGCTGCCCTTGGACCTACTCTCTCCTCCAGCTTTTCTCACGTCACCCCCGGACCCATTCTACACAGGCCATGAGCCTGCTCTCCGCGTCAAGATGCTCATCGAATCTGAGACATCGCCAGCAACAGAGGCAGCTCCCCTTTCCCATGGTGCCCCCAATGTTTGGTTCTGTTTATCTCAAACTGGGCTGGTCATGGGCCATCCAACTGATAAGCCGGGGTACTCCTGTTTATGGAAATGCCCGCTAGGGAGGCATGAGCTGCCTAGGAGTCAAGACCTGAAGCATGCGTGCTAGAGATTCAAGGGTTTTCATTTCTAAGCTTTATAACCCATTTTATTATTTAAACTGTTTTATTCTGATTACAAGAGAAATTCACACTTATCAAAGGTTCAAACATAGCAGAAATGCAGAAGGAGTAAGAATCCCATAACATAATCACCTCCAGCAGGACCTGCTACATGTGGCCAGCTTAGCTAAAAAGCAGTCATTTTCAGTCCCATTACCTGATGTCATTCTCTTTGCAATACACACATCTGAAATTACCCCAATTACAGGTTTATTGTCCATCTCCCCCAAATTAGACTACAAACGCCACGAGAGCAGAAATCTTTTCTATTATACCCCTAGGGCCTAGCATAGTGCTAGGCGCACAGGGGGCACACAAACACCTGCTGAATGGTGAACAGCCTCTGCTCTGGAGAGCTGCTGCTGGCCACACAGCGCTCTGGTTCACCCGTGTATTCACATCTATGTGTTTGTGGAATAGAAACGGAACCATCACACAGGGAGGGGAAAGGGTAAGCTGGGACGAAGTGAGAGAGTGGCATGGACATATACACACTACTAAAAGTACAACAGCTAGTGGGAAGCAGCCGCATAGCACAGGGAGACCAGCTCGGTGCTTTGTGACCACCTAGGGGGCGGGATGGGGGGGTGTGATAGGGAGGGTGGAAGGGAGACGCAAGAGGGAGGGGATATGGAGATATATGTATACGTATAGCTGATTCACTTTGTTATACAGCAGAAACTAACATAACAATGTAAAGCAATTATACTCCAATAAAGACGTTAAAAAAAATAAGAAAAAAAAAGAAGAAATGGAACCATCCCATACCTACCGCTTTTCTCCCTCAACCCTGAAATCTCTTTTTTCTTGAGGTACACTGATTTGTAACATTATGTAAATTTCATGTGTACAACATTTCTACTTCTGTATACCCTACAATGTGCTAAAAAACATGGAATGCTTCATGAATCTGTGTGCCATCCTTGTGCAGGAGGCATGCTAATCATCTCTCTTTCCAATTTTAGGATATGTGCTGCCAAAGTGAACATCTGAGACATCTTTTTAAGTCAGTACGTAAAGAGCTACCTAAAGAGGGCTCTTAATGGACCCCCATGGGAGAGGGTTAAAGTATCACTGTATGGCTATTGTCTGGTTCTTAATTTCTGGTTTGAGACTGCTTGTTTTTTAAGCTGATCTTACATTATAAAAATCTGTCCTCCTTTACTGGTGTTTTTGTGTTACATCTGTACCATGAAGCAAGCCCTCTTTCAACACTGTTGGCAGGGATATAAACCAGGACAACAATGCTTTTTATGGACTGCGTGTTGCTGGCCCCAAAAATTCCTAAGTTGGCATCCTAACCCCCAACCAGATGGTATTAGGAAGACGGGCCACTGGGAAGTGAGCACGAGGCCCTCGTGAATGGGATTAGTGCCCTTATAAAATAGACCCCAGAGAGCTCCCTTGTCCCTTCTTCCATGTGAGGACATGGCAAGAAGACAGCCACCTATGAACCAGGAAGAGAGCCCTCACCAGACACTGAATCTGCCAGCACCTTAATCTTGGACTTGCTGCCTCCAGAACTTTGAGAAATAAATGTCTTTTGTTTAAGCCACTCGGTCTATGGTCTATCGCAGCCCAAACTAAGACATAAAATTTTAAATGTTCATGCCCTTGGGTTCATTCATTCCACCTCTATGAATTTACCCTACAGAAAGTTTTGCATATATGTGCAATGATATGAGGATGCCTATAAAGAAGGAATTACACTATAACCATATGATAAAATACTACCCAATCTTTAAGAAGAATGAGACTGCTATAAGAAAAAAAGCCTAAGATACAGTAAGTGGAAAAAGCACAATCCAAAACAGTGTGTACTGTGATCTGAATCCAAGCCAAAAGGGTATGTACTAGTTTAATAAAGACGGCAGCATAGAAAATGCCTGTGGAAACATACCATAAACTTTTAACAATACTCACCTGTGAGACATGGGATTATGGGGGACTTTACCTTTCTAGGTTGAATTTGTGAACTTTTAAAGATGTGTTATTTTTGTGATTTAAACAAACAAAAACCATGTTTTCCTACACTGTCTTCTGCATCCAGAAACCCCAGCACCTCCAGGACCACCTCTGGCTGATGGCAGAGAGCAGACCGGGGATGGGGGCGTTGGGCCAAACTAGCCCAAGTCACGCAGCAGAGTGCTGCCCTCTATCTCAGGCCTCCAGCCCAGGGTAGTTGACCCTGGACCCTCATTAAGCCCACTCCCCCAGTGAGATGTGCCCTAGGCCCCTCCCAGTCATGGCTAGGGGCCAGCCAGGCCTGCAGCTTCTAGCTGGTTATGTTATGTCATCAGTATTTGCTACTAGCTAACAACTTATTTAGGTAGGCCTCTCTAGATTATGCTTCTTACCCTTAGGATAGAAAGCAGCCTATCATCATAGCAGGACGTCTCTCTAGAACATCCAGGTAGTTCCCTGACCCCCAAAAAAGAAGAATGGCACCTTTGCCAACTACTGCCTTCTGCAAAGGGCCCCCCCGGCCCACTCTGCCATACTAGGAGAGTTCGTGGAGTCTGGTTTGCAGAGGGGCAAGGCCCCAAGTGAACACCCTCAGCACGGTCCCTCCCCACCCCAATTCTTGCCCCCAGCCCACACCCAAAAGCAAAAGCACACACACCCAATTCCAAAACCCTGCAGCCTGGCCTTTCCTGCTCACGGGAAGACACGCATAATCCCTACCTGTTCTGGACTCAGAGGCTGCTCAGGGAGAGAACCCTGATTGGAAAGAGCTGCCTCTTGGGGCCTTACCAAGTACTTCAAGAACAGTGAGGTCTGTGCGCAGCTGGCACCCACCCTCCACGGCTGGGAATGGATAGGCTGCACCTCACCTGTCCAGAGGCAGTCCTGCCTGAAGCTATCCCATCAGGCCCCGAGACATCAGGAAGGAGACACGCCTAATGCTGCAGCTGGTGGGTGGAGCCCTGCACATTCCCCTGAACTATGGCTCCCTGGCCTCCCACCCCCTGCCACATTTCTGCTGGGGACTCAGGGAGACAGAAGTGCTCTGAGTCTAAGCAGGCATCGCACCTTGGAGACAGGACCACTGTCTATGGCAGAGGTGAGCCAATACTTTGGAGACCAAGCAGGGGGATGTACTGATCACTTACCGCAGCAAAAGGCACATTTAACAGACAGATGAAAGCTATACTGATTCCTCGGGTCTCCAAACAATCATGCCACCACCTGGCCTCAGGCCCCACCCCTGTTCATCTTTCAAGCCCCTGCTGGTGTGTACCTCAATGCAGGGTTTATAGAACTTCAGAACTGGAAGGACTTCGAGGAACCTGAAGTCTGACCCAGATCCAGAGAGGTCTGGGATTTGCCCCCTAGATATGCTATCAGACTTCTTGCCCCCCGTATACTTCAGGACATGGCGGCTTCTTTCCCAGCTTGGCTCCCTATCTATTTGGTAGCCCAGTCCCCTATCTGAGGCCTGTTTCAGGCACTGAGGAAGAGACTGACGCTGCTAAGTGCCCAAGGAGCAGCACTACTTGGACCAAGGTCAGCATGAGCCAGTTAGCTTCTCTTGGTTTCAGCTCTGGAAGGGCGTGAGGAGCTGCCTGAGACATGAGGTGGTCATCGCCAGGTACACAAAGGCCGCCGGTCAAAGTGAGGGCCCTGCCAGCAGCCAGTATCGCCGTCTTTGTGCATGAAAGGAGCCTCCTCCCCCAAGAGAAAGACAGGCGCCCTTCAGTGGTCTGTCTCTGAGAAGCCAAAGCTGTACACTGCTTACGGAACATGGCACGGGGCTTTGCAGCAGAGGCTACTTTGGTCAAAGGGTCTAGGTCAGGTAGCTGCCCTCAGCCACAGCTCACTCACCAATGAGCAGCAGCACAAGGATGACAACGAGAACCACAAAGAAGGTGTTGCCATAGGTCACTACCAAGTGCACGAGGCGGGACTTGAAAATCTTCTGCCATCTGTGAAGAAAACAAAAAGGCTAAGGCCTGAAGAGAAAGAACGCACGCCGGGGATCCAGGGCCCTGTGAACAGAAATACAGTTTTGCACTCGTCTCCAGCGGCTGAATATCCCATACAGATTCAGCCTCAGCCACTTGCAATTCTCCAATTTATGGCATCCATTCAAGAGTGTTAAAAAGAAAAAAAAGATACATGTCCGTGTATAGAAATTTCTAGAAAACCAGTCTTAAACACTGGTAGGCTCTGGGGAGGGAAATGGGAAACTTACTTTCCCCTCTGTAGTATCAAAATGCTTGCCACGTACACATTTCTTTAAACTGTTTTCCCCCGTTGACCAATCGTGGTTCACCTAGACTCCCACCACCCTACATTACCATGAAGCAGACCGCAGACCTCTCTTCGTTTCCCTCCATGAATACCTCAGGATACAGCTCTATCAGAGAAGAGCCTTCCAAAATACTAATCACGATGCCATCACCAGACCTCAAAAATATCAACAAGATCTCTCATCATCAGAACTCCAGAGCCAGAACTCCAAAGTCCAACTGAGACAATTATTTTTAGTTGGTTTGTTTGAATCCTGACAAGATTCTGATTCTGCATTTAGTTGGTAAGTATCTTAAGTCTCTCTTATTCTATAGGCTCCCTCTTCCCTTGCTCTTTTTTCTTTCCCAGTTTACTGTCTGCAGAAAACAGACTGTTTGTCCTACAAAGCTTCCCAGATTGCAGCTCCAAGGGGGCCTCTGTTCTGCATCTCCTGTGAACTGTACGAGGCGACTCACATCTCGCTTTTGTCAAGAATATTCCTTAAGCAATGTTGTATACTTTCTATCACATCACAACAGGGCCTTCACTTTTTCATTAAAAAAGAGCTTTTAAAAAAACATCCATAAAAACACAGCCTCATCTGTAATGCCCCAATTTAAGTCCAAACGTGTTCATATAATAAATGTAATTAAAATTAATTTCCAGTTAACTTTCTACAGGTCCTCTGTTCATTGAAAAGAAACATGGCTCCAGCCTTCATAGGCTGAGTAATGCTCATGAGGGCACTACGCAATGCCAGTGAGACTAGTTAAGAGAACAGAAGTCACCAAATCAATGGCAACGTGACCCCGTGATGCAAGTTTTGCAGATCCCACAATGCCATCCCCTGAACGCCAGGGCCCCCGAGGGGGTGGCAGGAGGGCATCATTCCCAGAACCATAACTAGGTCTTCTCCCCTCTGGGACATTCTGAAGACCAGAAGGCAGGGCGCACAGGAAAGGAACTCGGCAAGATGTGACAGAGCAGAACTGTGGGGAAGGTTGGCGATAATCAACGCAACCCTTGCCACCCCTACCCCAGACAGGTTCTACCTGTTTCCATCCGGCCTCAGTTCCAGGGCCCACCAACTCTGCAGGGATAAGCTGCGGAGCAACTCTCCCTGGCTCGCCTGCGCGCTCCACGGGCCATACCTTTTGGGAGAAATGAAGGGAATGCAGAGAAGCAGCACAGCGAAGACCTCTGCATAGAGAAAGGTGGCGACTGCAGTCCACTGCAGACTCATCGTGTTGCTAGCAGCTTTCCAACGGGGAGATGTGAGCCCGTTCCTGCGGGAGCACAGAAAAAACGGGAGTCGTGACAGCTGGGCGGCCCCCGCACCCGACCTCGGAGCCTTCCAAGGCCTGGCTGACACGGGCTCGAGCCCCGGCAGTCTGGGCGCTAACACACCCAGAGCCGCCTTTTCGGCCAATTCCTTCCCGGTGGAGTCCGGGAGGCTCCTCCCGCCTGCGGAACCGGGGCAGCGTCTGGAATCGGAAACCCGTGGAGCCCGGAGGCCGTCCTCGCAGCCCCGCGGGCCCGGGCCCGCCCCGCCCGCCGAGGGGAGCGCTGCGCCAGACGCTCCCGCCCCCCACACCCCAGCCCCCGTCTCCATAACGCCCTCGCGCTTTCTCCCGAAGCTGCGGCGCTCCCGTCCCCCGGGGAAGCCAAGGGGCCCTGGCGCCCGCGGCCCTCCCATCGGGGCCCACAGAGAACCAGCAGCCCCTCCCGGGGTAGGAGCGGGGCTCCAAGGTCTCCCGACCGCTGCGTCCGCCTCCGAAGGGGCGGAAGGGCTCGGGGTACCTCAGAAAGCCCCGGAGAGCGACTCCTAGAGAACGGGAGTCGGGGCCAAGGACAAACGCGGGTCTCGACCCTGCACCTCACGGCCCCATCCAGAGAAACTTCTAGAAGACTGTCTCCTCAAAAGCCAGAGGAGCCCCTCCCGGCCGCCCGGGTCGGCCACGGCGTCCACCCCGCTCCAGAGAAACCCCGACGTGGCCCCGACCCGGCACGCCCTCCCAAGCCCCACCCCGGCGGCTCCTCCGGATGGACTCGGCCGTCGCCCCCCGCCCCCGGAGACGGCTCCACCCGCCGCCGCCCCGACTTCCCTCTGCCCGGCCCTGCCCTCGCACTCCCAGCTCGGCACTGGCCCCGCGCCCCGGGCCTCGCCGCGCTGCCCGCCGTTCCCCCCCTCGTCGAGGAGCCGGGGCACCTCGGCGACCCCGGAACCCGGCCGGGAGCGCGGGCTCGCTCACCGAGTTTCCCACAGTCAACCGTCACGCCCCGTCGCCGCCGAACTCTCCCACCTCAACCTCGGCCCCGCCCCTTCCCCGCAGCCGGAACCGGAAGCGCCCGCCGGGTCCCGCCCCGCCCCCAACCGCCGCGAGGCCCCGGAGGCCCCTCCCAAGGCGGTTTTCCGCCCCGCCCCCGAGCCGAGGCTCCGACGCCCAGGACTGGGGAAGAAGCTGCGCCTCGGGCGCGCGGGGAGTCGGGGCGAGGCCTTGGCGGGAAGGCGAGGTGCAGCTTCTCTAGCCCGCGCGGTCCTCCCACGTCTCTGTGGTCCGGGGAGGGGGCGGGGCCGAACCGTGGGGCGAGAACGGGGTGGGGCGCCCCGCGCCCTGGCTCCGCCTCCCACCCCTCCTCCGCCTCCTCCCCTTCCCCCGAGTTCCCCCTGGGGAAGAGTGGGTGGGTAGGTGGGGATTCCCGGCGGGTGGCGGAGTCACAGTCGCTTCAGCCAGGCTGCGGAGCGGACGGACGCGCCCGGTGCCCCGGGGGAGGAGGAGGTGGAGAGGAAAAGACGCCCTCTCTGCCCGAGACCTCTGGAGGCTCTGACCCCAGGGGCCAGGGGACTGACAAGTTCCTCCACCTCGGCTGCCTGAAGAGGCCGCGACCCTGGAGGCCCCTGAGCCCACCGCACCAGGGGGCCCAGCACCACCCGGGTGGCCTAAAGCGACAGTATCTGGGACCACTGCGAGGTTTCCAGTTGCCTAGACAACGAGCCTGGGGTCAGAGCCTCCACCCTTCCAGCCACCTGCCTCCTCTGCTGCCTCAGGCACCAGTCCCAGACCCGTGAGTCCAGCCCAGGTGACATGACGGTGCTCTCGACCCCCCGGCCCTCGCGGGTGACCACGCTGAAGCGCACAGCTGTGGTCCTGGCCCTCACGGCCTATGGAGCCCACAAAATCTACCCCCTGGTGCGGCAGTGCCTGGCTCCGGCCAGGGTCCCTCAGACGCCGGCTGGGGAGTCCGCGCAGGAAGCTTCCGGGGCCACGGTGGGCGCAGCGGCCAAGGCCTGTGTCAACCGGGTGTTCTTCCAGCGACTCCTGTGGCTCCTGCGGCTGCTCTTCCCCAGGATCCTGTGCCGGGAGACGGGGCTGCTGGCGCTGCACTCAGCCGCCCTGGTGAGCCGGACTTTCCTGTCGGTGTATGTGGCCCGCCTGGACGGCCGGCTGGCCCGCTGCATCGTGCGCAAGGACCCCCGGGCCTTCGGCTGGCAGCTCCTGCAGTGGCTCCTCATCGCACTCCCCGCCACCTTCGTCAACAGTGCCATCCGCTACCTAGAGGGCCGACTGGCCCTGGCGTTCCGCAGCCGGCTGGTGGCCCACGCCTACAGCCTCTACTTCTCCCAGCAGACCTACTACCGGGTCAGCAACATGGACGGGCGGCTCCGCAACCCGGACCAGTCCCTGACGGAGGATGTGGTGGCCTTTGCCGCCTCCGTGGCCCACCTCTACTCCAACCTGACCAAGCCGCTCCTGGACGTGGCTGTGACCACCTATACCCTGGTTCGAGTGGCCCGCTCCCGCGGGGCCGGCACAGCCTGGCCCTCGGCCATCGCTGGCCTTGTGGTGTTCCTCACGGCCAATGTGCTGCAAGTCTTCTCGCCCAAGTTCGGGGAGCTGGTGGCAGAGGAGGCGCGGCGGAAGGGGGAGTTGCGCTACATGCACTCCCGGGTGGTGGCCAACTCGGAGGAGATTGCCTTCTATGGGGGCCACGAGGTGGGGCAGCTTGGGGCACCGGGAAGCGTGTAGCTGGGGGCTCAGGGGCCGGAGAGCCAGGGCTGCCTATGGCTGATGCCAGAGGTGTGGGCCAACCAGGGCCTTGGGCAGCTCAGATGGCACAGTAATGAAGAGGCAGGAAGGCTGGGTGGGGACTGCCCTGGGCCACTTCTGCTTCTTCTCCGCCTCACTTGTCTTGGCCTTAGGGCTGTGGACCCTAGCGATTTGAGGCTAGAGTTCCCTGGTTGCCCCATTCTTCTAGCCAACAGAGAGGAGGCTCCTGCCATCTGGGGACGTGGCCTTATGCCTGGGCCCCCAGACCCTTTGAAGGCTGGCCTCTGGCCCAGCTGGCCGGCTGGGCAGGCGGGCAGTATGGGCATGACTCAGCCCAAGCGGAGGTTAACGAGCAGCGCGCAGCGTGCCGGCCGCAGCGGTGGTGGAGCTCAGCGCTCCAGGTCAAGGCTTCCCCCATCTGGAGCCCGAAGGCCCGCCTGGCTGTGGGCTTGGCCGCCTCTCCGAGGCCCCGGCCCAGGATGCTGGGCCCAGGCCGCCACTGCGGCAGGACGCACTTCCTGCCTGCCCGGCGGCCACCCTGCCCCCAGCGTGGCCGCCCTTCCGCCTGGGTCCCAGTCGTGCAGCTTCCCGGCAGGCCGGGTCGGGGGGCCGGGCCAGCTACGGCCAGCCTAGGAAAGGTTACTCCAGGCCAATGCTCCCTTTATCTCGCCTCGGCCCCTCCCCTTCCTCGCGCCTGGGGTTGCGGCTGCCTCTGGCTAGGCTCTCTGCAACTCTGGTTTCAGTTCCCAGTGTTTCTCGGGGGAGGGGCACAATGGCATCCATCTCGTGAAGGCCCATGTGTCGTCCCCGGGTCAGGTGGCCTTGTGCCCCAGACCTTGTCTTACTGGCTGCGCATCACATCAGGCAGATAGGCAGGCTTGTCTCTGATTTTTAAAAAGGGTTTATTCCCGAGCAGATAGGGGGCATCCCGGGCATGGGCTGGGCTCCAGATTGGAGAAAAAGTGCCTGGTCTGCAGCTGCAACCCCCTCTCCTCCTCTCCTGTCCTCTGGGCCGCAGGGCCTTGGCAGGCAGCCGTGGCCTTGGGTGAGGCACTTGGCACGTTCCCCGTAGCTACATTGTCAGCTCCTGCCAGCTCCCAGCACGAGCCTGGATTGCCCGGGTGCTCATTTCAGGAACAGGAGATGGGCTTGAGGCAAAGCCACTGAGCGGTGCTGCAGACCTGGGTGGTGGGGGGTAGAAGAGAGATCACTGGCTCCTTGAAGGACTTCCTCTGGGCTAGCTTCAGCAAATCGCATGCTCACCGGGAGGATTCACCGGCCAGGGCGGGAGGGACCTTGTGAGCGTCCACAGCCTGTCTGTTAGGGCCTCAGCCAAAGGTCTGAAAGCAGTGTGGAGTGATGGGCCTTCACGGGTGGGTTGATTGCCCTTACTGTATAGGCAGGTGGCTCACCCCAGTCCCATAGGCAGACGTCCCCATGCCCAGGCTCAGATCAACAGGCTAGGGCGGAGGTGACTGGCTGGAGGGCAGACAGCAGGGTATTCTGCTGTTGCTGGGATCTCGAGGAGGCTTATTTAGACACGCACATACAAACACACAACCTCTTATTGGCTTGTGCCTAGGTAGACCTTTCTTCATAAGTGGAAGCATGAAGCATCGTTTACAAGAATTTGGTCCTCCTAATGGCTCAGCCAATGTGATCCAAATTCCATACCTCTTGCTACCTCCAGGCTGGGTGAGCTGGGGCAGGTCACTTTGCCTATCTGGGCTGCAATGGACATGAGAATACACACACAGTGGGACATGGTGAGAATCAAATGGAGAGTCAGCTGTGAAACCACTTGGCGGAGGAAACGGTTCCAGGCTGGGCAGCTGTTGTCAGTCAGGGGTGGGAAGGCGGGGCTCGGGCATGTGCCCCCGCCCCCACAAGAAATCTATGCCCCAGTGGCCACCTTGCTGTGACTGCTTCCTGACCACTCCAGCCCCCCGCCCGTCTACCTGCTGCTATCACAGGGAGCCTCTTTCTCTCCCACTCCCTCTCCTCCTCTCTCTTCTCCAGGCCCTGCATAGGTCCCTCTCCTGAGATGGCAGGTAGTGGCCAGTGCAGGAGGGGGAGGGCAGGGGAGGCCCACTCTCTGCTGAGCGGGTGGGCCAGAGTCCTCAGCTGGCTTGGGCATGGGGCTGTCCACTGAGGGCGATGCCTGCACGAGCTGGCTTGGGAGTGTGCCCTGCAGGTTCTGGTGGGAGAATGCAGTGCAAGTGTGTCACCCAGAGGAACTGTGGGAAAGTAAAGGGAGGTGGGGCCTAAGCAGGTAGAGGTTATTGAACCAAGTTCTTCAAAACCAACAACCGCCTTTTGCTTTCCTGTGCTGTCCTTCGCTTAGTTCAGGGTAGCCCCCCAGCAGTTGCCCAAAGAAACAGGCAAGGTGGCTGCCCTCAGCCCATGTCGAGAAGCTGTCCAGGGCAAAGAGGGGTGTGGTGAGCACTCCAACTGAAGAGGTAACGGAAAGGAGATGAGCGTGGGCCTCGGGAGGTGGGGGGGTGAGCCCCTTCACTGCCGCTGTACCCCAATGCTGTGATGTCGATCCCATACCTCCCCCGAGTTTGAGACCTGTCCCCTGTAAACGTGGCCCGGTCCTAACCCCCGGCTCTCAGCCTTGTCGTGCTCATCATACAGCATGGCCTGTGTGAGCGACACTTGGGGACTCTCGCTGTCCCCCCTGTGGGACTGACCGCCAGGCCTCTGGGTCTCCGGTGCCCGATCCCTGCAGGTGGAGCTGGCCCTGCTGCAGCACTCCTACCAGGACCTGGCTTCGCAGATCAACCTCATTCTGCTGGAACGCCTGTGGTACGTCATGCTGGAGCAGTTCCTCATGAAGTACGTGTGGAGCGCCTCGGGACTGCTCATGGTGGCAGTCCCCATCATCACCGCCACCGGACACGCGGAGTCAGGTGAGTGGGGGCCTGTCCTCCTGCACCGCTGGGCTAGGCTTGGGGGGCCCCAGTGCTCAGCCGGCCCACCTGACTTTTCTACTTCTGGGGTCGGGGGGCACCCGGCAGGTCACACTCTCCCGGAGCTCCTCGCTGCCTGCCACCCTGCGTGCGGCTCCCCTTTACAGCATCTCATGCTTCTTGGTCCCACTTGGCCAGGCCCAGGGACTGCAAGTCAGGAACAGCCTTCACCAGGCGCGTGCACCCTTGCGCACCTGGCCCTGCCCTCGGCTCATCTTGGAAGTACGTCGAGGGCCCCTTCCTGGCTTGGGCTTTGGCTTTCCCACCCACGCCTACAGTAGCTCTTGCAGGTTGTCGAGGGCAGAGCCCCCTTCCCCAAGGCCTTGGGGGGACTGGGAAGGATTCGCATTTTGTTCCTCTACTGGTTTGCAAGGAATTCATTCTGTTTGCAGTCTTTTCATGGTTGCCCTTCGAAGGTTAACGTGCTCACTTGAGAACAGTCTGGGTTAATCAGTAGCTCCTCCTCCTCTGGGCCCTTACTTAGAACACGTGGGCTGGAGGGCCAGCCCGCCTGACGTGCTGATGTCCCCAGCAACGGGTTTGCCGTTGCTTTATCCGGTTGGTGCGTGTTCAGATTCACCTGTGAGTTTCTGCTTTCTTGGCTTCCCAGCCCTTCCCCGCGGCCCAGTGACCCTCCTTCAGACAGCCGTCCTTCAGAAGTCCTTACTGTGACGCTTTCATCATGGAGCTTTGAGATGATTTTCTTGTCTGAAAATGTCTTTATTTTATCCTCCCCCTACCCCCGAACTGAAGTTCAGTTGGGTGAGGGAGTTGAGACGGACGGTCGGTTTCTCTCAGCCCATTGACAACATCCCGTTGCCTCCGTTGGAAAATCTGTTACCAGCTTAACTGCTCTCAGCAGCCTGCGTGGTCTCCCTGGTTAGACTTTTCTCTTTTTCTGCAGTCTCTTTAGGAAGCGTTTGCCTGTGTGTTTCTGTCTATTCTGCTTGAGACTTGTTGTATGGCCATTGAATACTCAGATTGTTCCATCGTTCTGGAAAGTTCTCAGCTGTTACCTTTTCAAATATTGCCTCTCTCATTCTTTTTACTCTTTCCTTCTGGAACTCTCACGATGTGTTGGGCTTCTCACTCCTTTGTGACTGTCCGTCTCTCTTCACTTTTCCCCATCTAGCACTGTCTATGCTGAATTCTGGGAGTTTTCCTCAGATTTTCCTGCTCACACATTTGCCAGTTTTCTCTTCGGCTGCATCTAATTTGAATTTTCTTTTTTTTTGGCCACACTGCGCGGCATGAGGGATCTTAGCTCCCCGACCAGGGATCGAACCCGTGCCCCCTGCATTGGAAGCACAGAGCCTTAACTACTGAACCGCCAGGGAAGTCCCTAATTTGAATTGTTTTTTATTTCAATGGCTATTTCTGTAAAGTTCTGCCGGCGGCCATATTAATCATGCTCGTTCCATGGTTTCTGAGCAGCTATTCGGTTGTCTGAATTCTTGGGGATCTAAGCCAGCTTCATCTTCCGTCTGCCGGTCTTCTTTGCTCGTGGTCGTTGTGGGTTCTGCAGCCTAACTAGAGGGTAGGATTCCCCTGCGCACATATGCTTTAGTTTTAGCCAAGCGGCTGCCCAGTAATGAACCAGTTGGAGGCCACTTTCATGTTAACTTCTCTGCTTGGGGGAGGAGGGGTCCCCGCACTTGCAGGTGATATTAATTTGCAGCCCAGACACATAATTACAAATTCTTAGAGGAGACCTTTTGGTCCTTGCACCTAGAGCCCTATCTTCTCCGTCTCTGGGGATGTCACAGGAGCACCTGGCTACTGGCTTCTCTTCTCACTCCTGGGAATTTCCCTTGCTTTCCTGCAAGCACAGCTCTGATTTAAAAGGTGCTGCATTTTATGCAGTTTGGTAGTAAGAGGGTTTTCAGATCTATGTAAAGAGGGAGAGCCTGAAGTGCGTGTCTCAGAACCAGAAGTCTCTCTGATTCTCTCCCTATTGGTGTCTCTCCCTTGGGGCTTCCGTACCCTCAGCTGTCTGTCCCTCTCTGGGTGACCCCCAAGAGGAAAGATCTAATTGAGGGGGTAGTTGCTTCCACCAATGGACCTACACTAAGGGTGGCCTTGATTTAGGCCAGGAGCATGGGAACGGACCCAGGAGGAAACCCAGCCGTGGTTTCTGTGAGGAAGTGCCTGTGGCCGCTTCCCTCTGAAGCTGGCACAGGGCACAGCTCAGCCTGTCTAGTCCCCGAGGCCTCTCCCTCCTCTGAAGGCCTAGGACTTTTTGGCGCCTCTGCTGTGTCGGGCTCTGTCCCCACCCTCATGGCCCTTATAGCCAGTCACCTGTGAACACGTGGACCGCTCCCATCCCCCTGGCTCACTCCGCTTGTCTCACTGGCCTGCTTCCGCCTCAGGCCCTTTGCTCCTCCTGGCTCTGCCAGGAATGCTCTTTCCTCTGCCACCCCGTGGCCCCTCCCTCCCTCTATGGGAGCTTTGCTCACAGGCACCCTCTAGGTGAGCCCACCGCCCCGCCTTTCTCTCCCCCTCCCCTGCCTCGCTGCTCTTCAAAGTGCTGAACAGCCGTCTACTCCACGTCTGCGGCTGCCTTATAGAGGCTCTGCCACTTTAAACTCAAGGAGGCCAGAGGTTTGTCTGTTTTGTCCCTGCTGTGTCCCCAGTAACTGGAGACTGAGAGCGCTGGGAACCGGGTGAGGAGGCCAGCGATTATCCACAGGGAAAGATACCTTTGCCTTTCTGGCCTGCCGGCATGGCGGCCTGGCCGGGAAGAGCTGTCAGGTGTCTGGCTCTGGGGTACTCATCTTAGCCCCCAAGGCGCCGAGGAAAGCTGCAGAGGGTTATGCTGTCTCCAGGGAGGGGCCCACTGTTGCCAGGGCCCCCGCGCAGACCCTTTCCCTTTGTGCGCAGTCCCTTTCCAGCTCTCAGGATGTCCGGGGAGGAGGGTTTGTGTCCCCCCTGCCTAGGGACCTTAGACTGTCAGAATCACCACTGCCCTCCCCCGCCCAGTTCCCTGGACTCCTGGTGCTCTAGCCAGCTGTCTGGCCCTATCCACCCCACACTGCACCTGCCCTGACCTGACTCCCTGGCCCTTCCCAGCCCACCCCCACCATCACATCCTTGAGGCTCCAACCTCAGATCCATTTATGCCCCTGGATAGAGTTAGCCCTCAGAGTTGGCCTCCCCCTTGCTCCCCATCACCATTTCCAGAACATTCCTTGTGTAAAAACCTTGCCCCTCTAGGGGGTCCAACGGTCAAGGGAGTCAAGACCATTGACAAGAAAGGGTTGAAGTGAGTGACCACGGGGTCTCAACTGAGACAGAAAGGAACAAAGCAAGTCAAGACAGGAGCAGGCTCTCAGGGAGAAATAGTAGCATTGAGGACGGCCACAGAATACGGCAGCAAGGGGAGAGATGAGGGCGACACGGGGTAGACCGGAGGTCTGAAAGGGGATATTCCTGTTTGAGAGGCTCGGGAGGGGCTGCCGTTGTAGTACAGGACACAACATCTGCGTTACTGAGACATAATTAACGTACCATACAATTCGGCCTTTTTAATGGGTACAATTCAGTGGTTTTTGATGTAGTCACAAAGTTGTGCAACCATCACCACTATCTAAGTCTAGAACATTGTCACCACCCCAGCAAGAAAGCCCAGACCCACTAGTGGTCACTTCCCACCCCACCTGGCAGCCCCCAGCGACCACTAATCTGCCTGTTGCTATGGGTTTGCGTCTTCCGGACAGTTCACATAAATGGAATCACACAATATGTGGCCTTGTGTATCTGGCTTCTTTCACTTAGCATCATGTTTTTACGTTTCATCCACGCTTTAGGATTAATCAGTACTTTATTCCTTCTTATGGCTGGATAACGTTCCATTGTGTGTACATAGCTTCCACGTCGTGTTTATCCACTCATCCATCGGTAGACGTTTGGGTTGTTTCCATCTTTCGGCTCTTAGGAATAACTGCTACACATACTCATTTATCATTTTTTGTGTGGACCTCCGTCTTCACTCTTGGATATGTGTACACCTGGGTCATTTGGTAACCCTCTGTTTAACGTTTGGACGAACTGCCAAACTTGTCTTCCGCAGCAGCTGCGCATCGTTCATCGCCACCAGCGGTGTCTCATGGCGCCAGCTGCTCCGCTTCCTCACCAGCACTTTTACTGTCTTTTCAGCTGTAGCCACATCCTGGTGAGTGTGAAGTGGTGTCTCATTGCAGTTTTGATTTTGTATTTCGCTGGTGACCAATAAGCATCTTTTCGTACGCTTCTTGGCCATTTGTATATCTTGCAGAGGAAGTGTTTATTCAGGTCCTTTGCGCATTGATTAATTGAGTCGTTTGTCTCTTTATTGTTGAATTGAAAAAGTTCTTTATGTATTCTGGGACCTGGGACCTGGGCCCTTAGCAGATATATGATCTGCAGATATTTTCTTCCAGTCTGTAGGTTGTGTTTTCACCTTCTGGATGACTTACTTTGGTGCCCCAAACTTTTTACTTTTGTCGAAGCTCCCTTACCTGTTTTGCTTTTGTCACTTGTGCTCTCTGGTGTCGTATTTAAGGAGCCACACCTAATCCCAGGGCACGAAGGTTTACCCCTGCTTTCTTCGAAGAGTTGTGTGGTCTTAGCTCTTCCGTGCAGGCCGCTGCGGTGCTGCACTCTGAGTGAGTTTCCGTGTGGGGTGTGCGGTAGGGGTCCTTCTTCTGCATGTGGATGCCCAGTTGTCCGAGCACCATTGGCTGGACCGACTTGCTCTCTCCCCCAGTGGGTCAGTTATGATTTTCCACTGTCCTCGCCACTCCCCACCCCACTGTGCTCCGCAGACTCGCAGGTGGCGAAGAAGGCGGCCCTGGAGGCGAGGGAGGAGGAGCTGGTGAGCGAGCGCACGGAAGCTTTCACTATCGCCCGCAACCTCCTCACAGCTGCCGCGGACGCCATCGAGCGGGTCATGGTGTCCTACAAGGAGGTAACCCCCCGCCCAGCCCACGCCCCTACCATCTCCCCTCCCTCTCCGCCCCCACTGGCGGGGGCTGAGCCACGGTCGCCCTCCCTGCAGGTGACAGAGTTGGCTGGCTACACAGCCCGGGTCCACGAGATGTTCCAGGTATTTGAAGACGTCCAGCACTGCCGTTTCAAGAGGCCCGGGGAGCCAGAGGACACTCAGGCAGGGTCCGGGGCCGTGGTGAGGTCTGGTGTCCGTGTGGAGGGGTCCCTGCAGATCCGAGGTAAGGGAGCCCTCCCCAAAGAGGCCGCCCTGGTCCCGACCCTCCCACAGCAGGCTGCCCGGCGCCCCACGGAGGGCTTCCTGGGCACGTTGCGGCCCCCACAGCCCTCCCTCTCAGCGCGGCCACCGCTGGCCACCGTGCTCACGTGCCCAGTCCCTTCCAGGTGCCCCGGTCAGGGTTTCCCTTTGCGAGAGAGGGGGGCGCAGCTCCAGTAGGGGCTGGGGCGCTGGGGAAGAGGCCCCAGGCGTCGCAGCCGCCTTTCAGGTGGTGTGGCGTTGAGGGGCTGCAGGGGCGGACGCCACGCTTGGGCTCCAGAGGCCAGGGAACCGGCTTTGCCCCTCCGCCGCCCAGAGCACAGCAAGGGGGCTGTAGTCAGCTGGTGGGCAGCCGCACTGTATTCCCAAGGGCCCCTGGGCCACACAGTGGCGTGCCGTCACGGGTGGGGGTCCATGGCGCCCAGCGGCAGGTGGCAGGAGAGCTCTGCTCCCTCTCTCCCTTCCTCACGTTCTCTCTCCAGGCCAAGTGGTGGACGTGGAGCAGGGGATCGTGTGTGAGAACATCCCCATCGTCACGCCCACGGGGGAGGTAGTGGTGGCCAGCCTCAACATCAGGGTAGGTCGAAGGGCGGAGGGGAGCCCCAACCTGGCAGCACGGGCAGGGCCGAGCCCAGCTCTGGGGCCCGGGGCCTGGCCTTCTGCACCCACCTCAGCCCTCAGCATCCAGCCTGGCCAGCCTGCCCGCACTGCCAGTAGCCATTGACCCCAGGTCTATGTGGCAGGCAGGCTAAGCTCAAGGTGAAAGACCAGCGTGTCTCTGACTGACTGTTAGTTCTGGGGCAGTGGAGTCAGAGCTGATTAAGAGGGCTGGGCTGGAGTCACCCAAAGGTTCCTGGCCCTATCATTGGCAGCACCCCACGCCCGCCCCTATCCCTGAGTAGCCCAGGACTTGGGGACTCTGGTCCAATTCCAGCTGTGATGAAAGAGATTCTCTTCCACTGACCCGGGCTTGAGGTCCCACAGATTTGCTGTGAGAGGCCCCCAGGGCGGGTGTGTGCCGGGTGCAGCCTGGCCCACTGGGAGGGCTCTCAGCCATTACGCAAGCTGTCTGTGGAGAGGATGCCCTGGGGGCAGACATCCACCAGTGACCTGTGTCCCCAGCCGGAGCTTTGGACAGGGTCAGGGAGTGATAGAGTGAAGGGGAGTCCTGGGTGCAGTAGTCATTCATTCATTCATTCATTCATTCAACTAATGTTCCCTGAGCTCCAGGCTGGACACTGTAAACCCCAGGTAAATCAGGGGAACCCCAAAGCGTTACAGAGATCCCGGATTTGGGACTTCCCTGCTGGTCCAGCGGTTAAGACTCCACGCTTTCACTGCCAAAGGGTGCAGGTTTGATCCCTGGTCAGGGAACTAAGATCCCACATGCCGCCCAGTGTGGCCAAATTAAACTTTAATAAAAAAGAGAAAAGATCCATGGTTAGATGGCTGTCCCGGGTGCAGCGAGGGCCACAGGAAAGGCAGAGTAGAGGTCTGCATCCCTGGGGGAGTAGAGGTCACATGAAGCCTCACCCAGGGCAGGGACGAGGAGCCAGGGGCTTCGGGCCCAGGTCCTGCAGGGGCCACGCGTGCCCCGCTGAGGAGCCAGGGCAGCGGAAGCCACGGCCAGGCAGGGAATAGGCAGGAAGGGCCAGTGCCTAGAGCACCTTTCCTTGATCTGCTGAGAGGGGGCCTGAGAGCCAGCTGGAGGCTGGACGCAGGCCAGTGGTGTGATCCCCGTCACCCCGGGCAGTAGTCACCCTTGGGGTGTGGGGCTGCCACTGACGGCCGGTTCCTGCAGGGTGAATGGCTTCCAGGCAGGCCCAGTGGAAGCCCAGCTGGGCAAAGCTCAGAGGCCATGGTGAGCAGGGGCGTGGCTGGTTAGGGAGCAAGGTCAGGCGAGGAACGGGTGACCAGGGGCTGAGCAAGAGCTCTGTCCTGGCAGAGCCGCTGGTGGAGCTGGGCTCCGGGGCTGGGAGATGTTGGGGGCGGTCAGAGAGATGCACGGAAGGAGACAAGGGAGGCAGCCGTGGAGCTGGCTGGGGCCACGCAGCTCCCCCGGAGCCAGACACACAGAGGAGCCGGGCCCTGACCGACCAGCCCTCCCACATTTGCACGGAGGTAGGCCTGGGCCCTGCCCGGGGAAGTTTACAGTCTAACGAAGGAGGAACAGCAAACGAGGGGCTCAGCCAACGGAAGTTCACATCAGGGTGTCTAGGCCTCTGCCGGCTTCTGGTGTTTTGCCTTCATCTTTTTTTTTTTTTCTGGGCCGCGTTGGGTCTTTGTTGCTGCGCGTGGGCTTTTCTCTAGTTGCTGCGAGCGGGGGCTACTCTTCGTTGCCGTGCGTGGGCTTCTCATTGCGGTGGCTTCTCTTGTTGTGGAGCACCAACGCTAGGCGTGCGGGCTCAGCAGTTACGGTACTTGGGCTCAGTAGTTGTGGCGCACGGGCTTAGTTGCTCCGCGGCATGTGGCATCTTCCCCGACCAGGGCTCGAAACCCTGTTCCCTTCATTGGCAGGCGGACTCTTAACCACTGCGCCACCAGGGAAGCCCCTGCCTCCATCTTCACATGGCACTCTCCCTGTGCACGTGTCTCTGTGTCCAAATGTCTCCTGTTTATAAGGACACCAGGTCACACTGGATTAGGGGCCCACCTCACTCCTTATCTAAATTTCATTATATCCGCAAAGACTCTATTTCCAAGTAAGGCCACATTCTGAGGTCCTGGGAGTTAGGACTCGAACACAGGACTCTTTGAGGGGACACGGCTCAACCCATGGCACTGACCGAGATAAACCAGATGGATGTGCGTATCCGCCACACTCTGGGATCTCGCGAGGACTGCACTGGCTGGAAGGCCCTTAGTGTTGCTGTGATGTCACACATGGCGGGGGGCAGCGGAAGCTGTACCCCGCGTGCCTTGACTCCGTGCCTCATGCTCTCCCCCACCCCGAGGATGGCGGGCTCCCTGCCATCTGCATGCTCCCCACCTGCTCGGGCGGCCTTTTTCCTATAGCAGGTGTTTCCAGAACACCAGTGGACATGATGTAATCGGCTCATGGCGGGCCTCAGGCGCTTGACGCTTGGCTTCCAGGTGAAGCGGGCTGCAGCTGCCATTGACCTTCTGGGGCGCGTACCCGTTTGCTGGACTGTGGCAGAACAGGCCCTCCTCCTGCTGGCCCCCTGCTCTCTGGGGACAAGGCAGTGCCTGAAACAGGCAGCCGGTTAGGGCTCCGGATACCAGAGCTCACCCTCGGGGCCCTGCCATTCCTCACCAAGAGATGGAGGATGGCATGTGCTGGGTGCGGGGGCCTCTCCGAGGCTGTCAGGCAGGCCGTGGGTAAGGGGAGGGAGGCCCGGGCCGGCTTCCACGGCTGCTGCCTCTACAGGTGGAAGAGGGCATGCACCTGCTCATCACGGGCCCCAACGGCTGCGGCAAGAGCTCTCTGTTCCGTATCCTGGGCGGTCTCTGGCCCACCTATGGTGGCGTGCTCTACAAGCCCCCACCCCAGCGCATGTTCTACGTCCCCCAGAGGTGAGCGGTGGGGTGCTGGGGCCACCGGCGGCTGGGCGGGGGTGGGGGAAGAGGGAGAGAGCCAGGGTCCCCAGGTCCGCCCCCACCCCTTCTGACCTGCGGAACCTGACGTCCCGGAGATGGCAGGGCCTGAGGCCTGGGCAGAGGACGGCAAGGTGCTGCCACCCCGCCCCGCCCGCCCAACAGCTTCACAGCTGGGGGTGCGTGTGCATGCGTGAGTGCGTGTGGGCGAGTACCTGCATGTGTGCCGTGATGCGTGTGTGCAACCTGAGTGTGCGTGCGTGTGTGAGTGGGTGGGCGCGGCACGCTGTGCGGCAGTGTCTGCGGCCTTCCGGTCAGCCCCCCTCGGGCAGGCAGGGCCCATGCGGAGCCTGCTCGGGAGCAGGGCATCGGCAGGGAAGCCGGGCCGCCCTTCCCTCGGCGGACACGTGGCTCTCCCGCAGACCCTACATGTCTGTAGGCTCCTTGCGCGACCAAGTGATCTACCCAGACTCTGTGGAGGACATGCGAAGGAAGGGCTTTTCAGAGCAGCACCTGGAAGCCATTCTGGACATCGTGCACCTGCACCACATCCTGCAGCGGGAAGGAGGTAGGGGAAGGGGCATCCCACTCATCAGTGCCATACGGGACGCCGTCGATCGATCGTCCTTTGTCCCAAGACTCAGCTGGGGAACCTGCTGCTGCCCCTGCCCGTGCCTCCCTCCTGGCCCCCGAGGGATAGTCCCCGAGGGACTGCCCCAGCCAACGTTCGCGAGTCCGAAGTGCTACGTGGCCTGGGGAGCCCCCCCTCCCCGGGGAGGACCGACAGGAAGCGCGCGGCCCCAGACCGCCCGAGTGCACTGCACTCGGGAAGGGAGCCAGGCCTGGCGGGGGCCATCCGACGGGGCACCCTCTCCAGGCTCTGGGCTCTGTGGCAGGCAGGGCCTCTTGGGCCAGGCAGGGAAGGAACAGGTCAGTTATGCATTTCAGCGAGAGGGCAGAGCACGGGTGTGGGCAGGGCAGCCTGGAGCGTGCGGAGCAGAGGTGGAGGGGACGCCTGCCCACCCACGTGTCTGGCTCGAGCCTGGGAGGTGTGTCTCCTGGGAAGAGACCGCAGGAGGGAGGGACAGGCCGATGGCCAGAGAACGCATCGCCTGGGGACTTCTCAGCTTGGTCTTTAATTGCCCATCGTGCCCAGAGGGGCGGAAGAGGAGAGTGCGGCCCAGCTGCCAGAGTTTGGATTTTTATACTGAAAGCTGAGTGGCAGAGGTCCAAGCCCTGCCTAGGCTACCAAGGGGCAGCTTGCCCTTGAGCAAAACCTGACCTCTTGAGATGCTTTCCACCTGTAGAAGGGGCCAGGTACCAGTCTCAACCTCAGTGCCGGCAGTAAATGAAAGAGCGCCTTTCAGGACCCATGGGGGCTCTGCAGGACATGGCGGGTGACTCGTGAGAGTCCCTCCCAGGTGTCGTCACCTGGGCAGAAAGGGGGCCACAGGCAGTGGATTCAGTGGGGCTGTTCCTCCCGGGCCTGCCCTGGTCGCCACGGTCCCTGCAAAGCTTCATCCCCAGCTTCCCCCTGGCCTGGTCGGGCCTCTTTCGCTCGCCCTGGGAGTGTACCCCTCCTCCTGGGCTGCACACACCCCTGAGTGCCTGGGGCCCCTGAGGCCGAGCCCCACTCCACAAAGGCGCCCAGGTCACTCTGCTATGTGTGGCTTCCTTTCCCAAGGTCACCTCACGGTCCAAGGTGGCTGCTGCGGCATCACATCGTATCCCAGGCCATAGGATGGAGAACGTGGCAGGGGCGGGGTTGGGGTGCAAATCATAGAGGGATTTAAAGAAAGTTCCTTTAAAGAAAGTTCCAGAAGCTGCCACGTGTGTTAACACACTTATACCCCATTGGCCAGAATTCAGTCCTGTGGTTAAACCTCTCATCAAAGCAAGCTGGGGGATTTTGTCTCTTTTGTGTGTGGCCACGTGCCCTGCCAAAACCTCTAGTTTTCTGGAAAGGCAGTGGAGGGAGCAGGTGAGGAGGCGTTTCTGATGAATCGCCCACTCGCCTCCTGAGATGCACAGGCCTGGCGCTTGTGGGTGAGAAGCCTTCTGGAGAGCCCATCGCAGCCATCCTTGGGGCTCTGCCATGACTGTTTGATGCCCACTGGCACCCCATTAGCACCCCGTTAGGTCCTGTGTGAGTTCGCTGGCGCCACAGACTGGGTGGGGCAAACGACAGAGACGTGTCGTCTCCCAGTTGTGCAGGCCGGGAGGCCAAGATCCAGGGCTGTGGGCAGGGGCAGTTCCTTCTGGGGACCGTGAGGGAGGGTCTGTTCCAGGCCTCTCTCCTGGGCTTGTAGTTGCCGTCTGCTCCTTGTGTCTTCACGCCGTCACTCCTCTGTGCGTGTCTGTGTCTCCAAATGTCCCCTTTTTATAGGGACACCAGTCCCATCGGATGAGGACCCACCCCCGTGAGCTCACTTTAACTCGCTCACCTCTGTAGAGGCCCTGTCTCCAAATGCAGTGGCATTCTCACGTCCTGCGGGTGAGGACTCCCATGTGTCTTTTCTTGGAGGGGATGTAATTCTGCTCCCAACTCTTTTGAACTATTCCGGTGTCCCCACAGACGGACAGGTACCCAGAGCACACGTCCCCAGTGGACAGCCTTTCTCCGAGTCATGTGCGCTGCTGTGTTCCGCTATTGTTGGTGGCCCGGCCCCTCCCACCACAGCCACTGCGCCTGGGCCCGGGCCCTCTGCCCGTGCTGCCCGGCCCTTGTTGAACTGAACAGCGACCTTTGTCTCCTGCCAGGTTGGGAGGCCGTGTGTGACTGGAAGGACGTTCTGTCCGGGGGCGAGAAGCAGAGAGTTGGCATGGCCCGCATGTTCTACCACAGGTGAGCCACTCTGTCCTGAGTGGTTGGGCTCCCTCGGGCACTGGAGGTCCTCCGAGCCAGCGGCAGAGACAAGGGTGCTGCCTGAGTGCTCCCAGGAGCCTGCTCGGCATCTGTGCTCCCTGGGAGCCCCTTAAACGGGGAGGGCAGCGCCACCAGGAGGCCTTGCCCTGCCCCCCAGGGCCCAGCAGGGATGGGATCGAAAGGACATGGGGTCAGCACGCAGATCAGGCTTCCCGCCCCCACTGGGGGCTGGGGCCGGCCCGGGCTGTTGGGGCTGTTGGAGGGTCCACAGGCTCACCCACTCAGCCCCCACCCCCAAGGCCCAAGTACGCCCTCCTGGATGAATGTACCAGTGCCGTGAGCATCGACGTGGAAGGCAAGATCTTCCAGGCGGCCAAGGATGCAGGCATTGCCCTGCTCTCCATCACCCACCGACCCTCCCTGTGGTAGGTGCCCTCACTTCTGGCGAGCGACGCGCCCGTGGCTTTGCAGCTGGGGAGTGGGCGGTGCTGCCAAACAACCTCCCTCTCCCTCTCCTGGGACAGGAAGTACCACACACACCTACTACAGTTCGACGGGGAGGGTGGCTGGAAGTTCGAGAAGCTGGACTCGGCCGCCCGCCTGAGCCTGACCGAGGAGAAGCAGCGGCTTGAGCAGCAGCTGGCGGGCATCCCCAAGATGCAGCGGCGCCTCCAGGAGCTCTGCGAGATCCTGGGCCAAGGCCCTGGAGTCCTCCAGGCCGCTGCCACCTGACACACGGCCCTGGCTCTTAGCCCTTGGCCCACGCCCCACACCAAGCCCTCGGATCACGTGAAGGAAACGGAGCGCCTGCCCACCAAGCCTTCCCCCCCACCGCCCCGCTGCAGGCCCACCCTGCATGCTTTGCCGTCCTCCCAGGCCTCCCAGAGGACAGCCAGCGAAACCCGTGCCCACTTCCCAGCCCCACCAGACTGGGACCTGGGCAAGTAGAAGGGGAGAGGGGCCAGAGGCGCGGCCCCGCTCACAGCGCCAGCCTGTGCCCAGGAGCCTTGGTGTTTGCGGCGCAGCGTCTCCTAAGTCTGGAGTCCCCCCATTCCCTCCTCTGCGGTCCCTTGGAGACATCACAGACGGTCCATCTCTCTATTGCCATCATCCCAGTGGCCCGCCAAGGCTCCCGTCCCCCGGAACACCCTCACTGCCATAAAGACGGCCAAGTGGGCCCCGCGATGAGGCAGGGCCCGTCATCTGTGCCCCTTCTCCCCACCAGTCATCCCAAAGAGCCTTCGGGAGAAAGAATTGCACAACGTTTCCTACCGAGCAATGACGAGAATGTAGTCCCTGTCCGCCTCCGTCCCCAGCCCTCCCTCCTTCAAGCTAATTTATTGGATTCCCCTTTGCAGCCCTCTGTATCGTCAACATGAGCACCCTGCTAGCGGGAGAGGTGGCCTGGGCCGTCAGCCAGCCCGCTACCCCACCGGCCTACACTGCCAACCGCCAGGGCGTGGGTGGGGGCGGGGACGCTGGGGCTGCCAGTTCAGTGCCAAAGAGGGGTCAGTGGGGAAGCTGTCTCTGCAAAGACTGCCCCCACCCGAGGGGGAGACCCCGCCACCGCGCCGCCGTGTGCCTTTCGGGTCGGGGAACCTCCCTCAGTTCCTCAGTAAAAACCTCCTGTGGAAAGTGCAGTCCTGCCTCCCAGCGTCTTTGTCCGTCGGGGCTTGGGGGAGAGGCGGGACGGGCAGCAGTGGCCTGCGTCGGGGGGAGGAGCCTTGATCCCACCCCCAGGCGAAGATGCTGCCCTGCGCGTCCTCCGGCAGACACAGCCGTGGGCAGGCGGCATCAGCAACATCTCTCGAAAAGGATGGCTGAGCCGGAAGGGGACTCTGGACCCAGCCCGACCTTGTGCCAGGGTGGAGAGGAGAGGACCGAGGTGCAGTCCACCCGTGACGAGCTCCAAGAGAGATGCTGAGAGAAAACCAGTGAGCTGCCAAATGGGCTGGCAGGGTACACGGAGGAGGAAGAGTCCCGAGCCAGCCAGGCAAGGAGCAGTGGGGACACAGTGCTTCCAGACCTCCTAGGAGGGGGAACGCTTGTGCCGAGGCCCAGGGGTAAATCAGGAGCAAGATGCAGGGGGCAGGGAGGGGCCTCAATTCCAGAGCCTGGCCTTCAGAAGCAGCGAGAAGCCACTGAAGGGTTTTCAGCAGGATGGAAACAACATGGGATTCATGCTTAAAGGAGGCTGCGTGGAGGGTTGCTTGGAGGGAGGCACGAGCACTGCGCTTGGCTCACACACTGCTGCTGGGACAGAGGTGGGGCAGCCATCGTGGGGAGCAGTGTGGCAGGTCCTGGAAAGCTAGGCAGAGTTCCCGTGTGACCCAGCACTTCCACTCGGAGATGTGGACCCAAGAGAATGGAAAATAGATGTTCAATCAGAACCTTATACATGGGGCTTCCCTGGTGGCGCAGTGGTTAAGAATCCGCCTGCCAATGCAGGGGACACGGGTTCGAGCCCTGGTCCGGGAAGATCCCACATGCCACGAAGCAACTAAGCCCGTGCGCCACAACTACTGAGCCTACGCTCTAGGGCCCACGAGCCACAACTACTGAGCCCGCGTGCCACAACCAATGAAGCCCACGCGCCTAGAGCCCGTGCTCTGCAACAAGAGAAGCCACCGCAATGAGAAGCCTGTGCACCACGACGAAGAGTAGCCCCCACTTGCCGTAACTAGAGAAAGCCCGCGCGCAGCAACGAAGACCCAATGCAGCCAAAAATAATAGATAAATAAATTTTTTTAAAAAAACCTCATACATGAACATTATTAACAGTACTATTGATGGTAACCAAAAGTGGAAACAACTCGAATGTCCATCAACAGATGAATGGACAAGCAAAATGTGGTCTGTCCGTACAATGGAGTATTATTCAGCTTGACAAAGAAAGCAGACCAGTGGGTACCAGGGGCTGGATAGTGACTGCTGAATGGGGTCAAGGTTTCCTTTTGGGGTAATGAGAATGTTCTGGAACTACAGAGGTGATGGTGGCACAATACTGTCAGTATGCTAACTACCAACAAACTGTGCACTTTAAAAGGGTTAATTTTGTGTTATGTGAATTTCGCCTCAAAAAATAGATAATAGGTGATGGATACATTGATCATAAAGAGGTAGAAGTGATCGATGATTGATAGATAATAAAGAGAGATGATAGACTGGTGATGATGATAGATAGATGGATGGATGGATCACAGGTAAAGAGATAGACATAGACGAAGGAGCACACCGCTTGACGCAACCCAGGCCAGACGTGCTGAGGCCTGAAATCCCAGATGCACCAGAGAGAATAGAAGAAAGTCATGCGGGGGGTACCTCAGACTCTGGGGGAGGGGACGGGTGGAGTGAGAGTCAAGGTGACCCCTGGGTTCTGGCTTGGGTGGCCAGTTGGGCGATGGCATCCATTGCGGAAGAAGGGACAGGTCGGGGAGAAGGTGCTGCCTGATTAGTGCTTGCTGGGCCCAGGCCCTTGGCCCCAGCGGAAATGATGAGTAAGTGCTAGGAGGGTGTGGCTGGCTGAGAGCTCCAGACTGGGGGTGGTCCGAGGGTGCATTGGCCAGCAGAGAGGCAGCTGGTGGTTGAAGAGACGCATGGACGCGAGGTGCTTGGTCTCTCATCTGGGGGACGGGAGATAGACGGCGTTTTCTCTGAGTTTTTTTTTTTTAATTTATTTTTGGCTGTGTTGGGTCTTCGTTGCTGCGCACAGGCTTTCTCTAGTTGCGGCGAGTGGGGGCTACTCTTCGTTACGATGTGCAGGCTTCTCATTGCGGTGGCTTCTCTTGTTGTGGAGCACGGGCTCTAGGCATGTGGGCTCAGTAGTTGTAGCACTCAGGCTCAGTGGTCGTGGCTCACAGGCTGTAGAGCACAGGCTCAGTAGTTGTGGCGCACGGGCTTAGTTGCTCCGCGGCATGTGGGATCTTCCCGGACCAGGGCTCGAACCCGTGTCCCCTGCATTGGCAGGCGATTCTTAAGCACTGCACCACCAGGGAAGTCCCTTAGCTGAGTTTTGAGGTTAGGATTTGTTCCTGATCCAGGACAAGTGGCAATTTGGAGGGTTAGGAGGTGTTCCTCCATCTCTTCCCAAGATTGTGCAAGCCGTCCCTACCTGATAATAAATCCTTTTTTTTTTCAACTTACAAAGCTAGAATGGTTCTGTGGTCTGCCACCAAACCCTAATTGATACAAATGGAAACAGACATACCCAGCGAATACCATTCAAAAGGGAGTTAGTGGAGAGAAATTAACATCAGACAAAGTACACCTCACGGCACAAATCATTATTAGGAATAAAAGGGGTTGCTGCCCAATGATTAAAGAAATAATCCATTCAGAAGCATTAACCATTCTGAATGTGTGTGTAGCTGCCTAATGACAGAGCCTCAAATGTACATCAAACAAAAAAGTAGCAGTGGGCTTCCCTGGTGGCGCAGTGGTTGAGAGTCCGCCTGCCGATGCAGGGGACGCGGGTTCGTGCCCCGGTCCGGGAAGATCCCACATGCCGCGGAGCAGCTGGGCCCGTGAGCCATGGCCGCTGAGCCTGCGCGTCCGGAGCCTGTGCTCCGCAACGGGAGAGGCCACAACAGTGAGAGGCCCGCGTACCGCAAAAAAAAAAAAAAAAAAAAAAGTAGCAGTAAAAGGAAAAATTAATAAATTAGTAAATTCACCACAGTAAATCACACTACCTCTCACTCCAATAGGCAGCTCAAGCAGACAAAAATAGGAAGAATATAGCACAAACTGAACACACTTGATTAACAGACATCCCAAAACTAGAGACTACACACTTCAAGTTCACCTTGAACACTTAATAAAACCCACATGTTCGCAGCCACAAAACAAATCTCAGCAAATGCTAGAAGAATGGGTATCATACAGATCGTGTTCTCAAACTGCAATAGAATAAAATCATAAATGATAATAAAGCTAAAATTAAGTCCTCCCATATGTTTGAAAATTTAAATCTACAAATTTAAATTTAAAAATACACTTCCCAATAACTGATTGGTCCAAGAAGAAATATAATGAAAATCTAAAAAAATGTTAGAACTGAACAACAATGAAAACGCGACATTTGAAAACGTGTGGAGTGTAGCTCAAGCAGTACTTAAGAGTAAATGTATAGCCTTAAAAAAGTAAGCTGAGCCCCAACCCAGGAAGTTAGAAAAACCACAGTAGAATAAACCCAAAGAAAGTAGAAGGAAGGAAATCACAAAGCCAGCAGAAATTAATGAAATAGAAAAAACAAAGATCAAGAAAACCAAAAGTTGATTCTTTGAAATTAGTAAAATAGACACAAGGCTCTGGCAAGAATGAAAGGAGAGGAAAAGAGGGGTAAAACCATGGATACCATAGCCCTTTCCAACGTAATGAGAGACTCTGGCTTAAGCATGGGAGCTTGGACACCTGTGCAAGAGGCTGCTAGATCACATATATTTCAATTATATATATATATCAGCTTTATATATATGAAGCTGCTAGATGCTCACATCTTTACCCCACCTCATGCAGAAGACCAGACTTTATTCCCTGGCAAGTTAGAACAGAGGGTCTTTGGAAATGCAGATTAAAGCCACAGTGATATATCTTTTTATTCCCACCCACTGACTGATAGAAATGAAAAAGTCAGACAATAGTAAGTGTCGGCATTGATATGGAGTAGCAGGAAGTCATACACTGTGGTGCTATACAAACTTGTACAGCCACTCTGGAAAACAATTTGGTGTTACCTAGTAGAATTAAAGATGTACATATTTATGGCCTAACAAGGTCACTCTTGGGCACACCCTAGAGAATGTCCTTCACAAATACCCCAGATTACACGTACAGGTCGTTCACAGGCAGCATTGTTTATAATAAGCAAAAGCCAGAAAAAACCCAGGTGTCCATTAACAGGTGAATAAACAAACTATGTTGCAGTCATATGATGGAAAACCATTCAGCAAATGTAATATGGAACTAAAGCAACAGGCTACAGAAAAATACATCCAGTATGATTCCATTTATATAAATTCTAAAAATATAAAATATATTGTTTAGAGATGATGCATATATGGGACAAGTAAGAAAAGTAAGGAAAGGCTAGTGGTTGCTTATGTCAAGGGAGGAACAGGGTATATGGGGGCTTCAGAGTCATTGGGAATATTGTCTTCTGGTTGACAGTAGGAACACGTGTAGCAACAAAGGATACAACAAACAGAGTAAAAAGGCCTCCTACAGAACGGGAGAAAATATAAGTCACATATCTGATAAAGGGTTAATACCCAGAATATACAAAGAACTCCTACAACTCAACAACAACAAATCCAATTACCTGATTTAAAACTGTGCAAAGGGACTTCTCTGGTGGCACAGTGGTTAAGAATCCGCCTGCCAATGCAGGGGACACAGGTTCGATCTTCCCTGGTCTGGGAAGATCCCACGTGCCGTGGAGCAAAGAAGCCCATGCGCCACAACTACTGAGCCTGCGCTCTAGAGCCCACGAGCCACAACTACTGAACCCGCGTGCTACAATTACTGAAGCCCGCAAGCCTGGAGCCCATGCTCCGCAACAAGAGAAGCCACCACAATGAGAAGCCCACGCACCGCAACGAAGAGTAGCCCCCGCTCGCCGCAACTAGAGAAAGCCTGTGCGTGGCAACGAAGACCCAACGCAGCCAAAGATAAAATAAATTAATTTAAAAAAAAGATTTAAAAAATGTGCAAAGGCCTTGAATAGACATTACCCCGAAGATGATATACAAGTGGCCAACAAGCATATGAAAACATGCTCAACATCACTAATCATCAAGAAATGTAAATCAAAACCACAATAAATTACCTGACACCCATTAGAATGGTTACTATTTTTTTTAAAAACCCAAAAATACCCAGAAAACATCAAATAGTGTCAAGAATGTGGAGAAATTAGAAGTCTTGTGCACTGTTGGTGGGATTGTAAAATGGTGCAACTGCCATAGAAAATGGTGAGGAAGTTCCTCAGAAAATTAAGTATAGAACTACCATGCGATCCAGCAATCCCACTTCTGAGTATGTATCTAAAAGAATCGAGAGCAGAGCTATTTACACATCCATGTTCATGGCAGCACCATTCGCGACAGTCAAGAGGTAGAAGCAACCTCAGTGTCCATTGACTGATGAAAGGATGACCAAAATGTGGTCTATACACAAAATGGAATATTATTCCTCCTTAAAAGGAAGGAAATCCTGCCAGATGCTACAACATGGGTGACCCTTGATGACATTATGTTATGTGAAATAAGTCAGTCACAAAAGACGAATATTGCATGATTCCACCTATGTGAGGTCCCTAGAATAGCCAAATTTATAGACACAGAAAGTAGAAGGGTGGGTGCCAGGGGCTGGGGAAAAGCAGAGTTGCTTAATGGATATAGCATTTCAGTTTTGCAAGATGAAAAAGTTCTGGAGATCCGTTTCACAACAATGTGAGTGTACCTAGCACTGCTTAACTGTACACTTAAAAAGGGTTAAGATGGTAAACTTTATGTTGTGTATTTTTGACCACAATAAAAAAAATTGACTCAAGAAGAAACAGAAAACCTGAACAGTCCCATAATTACTAAAGAAATCGGCAATGTAATTTAAAATGTATGGATAGAGGGGCTGGTGGCTGCAAAAACAAGGAAGGCCTAGATAGTTTTACAGATGTATTCCATCAAGCCTTTAAGGAACTGATAACCCTCGTCTTAGATAAATCGTTCCAGGGAACAGAAAAAGAGGACATGCTCCAAAAACAACAACAAAACCAATCCAGCCAATACACCACGACAAAGTTGAGTTTAGCCCAGAAAATGCAAGGGTGGTTTAACATTAGATAATCAATTAACACAACTGAACACATTAACTGATGAGAGGAGGAACATTCTGTCATCAACTCAGTGCTTTTTCTGAATGCATTTGATAAAATTCAACATATAGCAAACTAGGACTGGAAGGGACCTGGCTTAATCTCATAAAGGTGTCTGTAAACACCCTCTGCAAACATGTTAATTAATGATGAAACCTTAAGAATATTCTCTTTGCTTCCATTCAACCTTGTACTGTCCAGGGAAGTAAAGTGAGAAAAAGAAACTGTAGTTAAAAGGACTGGAAAAGAAGAAACAAAACAGTCATTCCTCCCAGATGGCATGACTGTGTAAGTAGAAAACCAAAAAGAATCCACAGGGGACTTCCCTGGTGGCACAGTGGATAAGACTGTGAACTCCCAGTGCAGGGGGCCTGGGTTTGATCCCTGGTCAGGGAACCATATCCCACACGCATGCCGCAACTAAGAGCTCACGTGCCGCAACTAAGGAGCTGGCAAGCTGCAACTAAGGAGCCCGCCTGCCACAACTGACACCCAGCGCAACCAAATAAATAAATAAATTTTTTTAAAAAGTCACCTTCCTTGGAAAAACATAAAAAGAATCCACAAAAAGAATCCACAAAGAATTATTAGCCCTAATACAAGCATTTATGAGGTTGCTTGAGACAAAATGCATACGCCAAAGTCAATTCTGTTTCCTTTGTTGTACACCGGAAACTAACACAATGTTGTAAATCAACTGTACTTCAATTTTTTAAAAAGTCAGTTGTGTTTCTATGTACCAGCAGCACAATCAGAAAGTGAATTAAGAAGAAGATAGCATTTATAATGCCATAAAAAAGCAAGTCCTGGGACTTCCCTGGTGGTCCAGTGGCTAAGACTCTGCACTCCCAATGCAGGGGGCCTGGGTTCGATCCCTGGTCAGGGAACTAGATCCCGCATGCCGCTTCTAAAAGATCCCCCATGCCACAACAAAGATCCCTCACGCGGCAACTAAGACCCGACGCAGCCAAACAAATAATAAATAAGTAAATATTTTTTAAAAAGCAAGTCCCTAGTGACAGCTCTACCAAACACGTGATGTTCAAGTCCTTAGGGGAAAATGTACTGAAAGGATCTTAATAACTAGAGAGAGATGCTATGCTCAGAGATGGGGAAATGATATTTTAGAGATGACTAGTCTTCAAAGGGATTCAAAATTCAACAAAATCTCCATTTACCTCTTCAAAAAAATCCCAACGGTGTTTCCTGGAACTTGACAAGCTGTTTTTGAAACTTCTAAGGAAAACTAAAGGGCCTAGAATAGGTGGCAGAATTTTGAAAGATGATGACCCCCTCCCGGCATCAAGGCTTGCTTTTAAAGCTGTAGTAAGTAAAGCAGGGATAGACAGAGAACTACATTCAACATCCTGCCATAAACCGTAACGGAAAAGAATATGAAAAAGAATCTATATATGTGTATGGCTGAGTCACTTTGCTGAACAGCAGAAATTAACACAACACTGTAAATCAACTATGCTTCAATTAAAACATTAAAATACAAAATAAGACGGGGGGACTTCCCTGGTGGCACAGTGGTTAAGAATCCACCTGCCAACTCAGGGGACACGGGTTTGAGCCCTGGTCCAGGAAGATCCCACAGGCCGCGGAGCAACTAAGCCCGCACGCCGCAACTACTGAGCCTGCGCTCTAGAGCCTGCAAGCCACAACTACTGAGCCCGCGTGCTACAACTACTGAAGCCCACGCGCCTACGGCCCGTGCTCCGCAACAAGAGAAGCCATCACAATGAGAAGCCCGCGCACCGCAACGAAGAGCAGCCCCCGCTCGCCGCAACCAGAGAAAAGCCCACGCGCAGCAATGAAGACCCAACGCAGCCAAAACGAAGTCCAGCAAGGCATCACCATTTCACACCCATTGTATTGACCGAAAGTACGAAACACAAAGTAAAAGTACTAAGTCCAAGTACTGGTGAAGATGAGGAGAAACAGAAATAAATGTCTATACAGTGGCAGTGGGAGTGTCGTGTGGGCCACCAGCTTGGAAAGCGATTCCTCCACCCCTGGCAAACTCGGAGCGCACGTGCCCTATGACCCGGCGAGTCCCCTTCCGGCATCTAGAGAACCCCGCCCTCAGCAAGGCCGCCTCCCCACCCCTCGCAGGGATACTGACGGAAGGATCCCATGCAGCTGGACGAATGGGCCATCCACATGGATCGGCACAGATACATCTCCAAAGGCCAGCTGCGAGGGGAAGGAGCCATTGGCAGAAGGAAAACAACACGATTCCCTTTGTGTAAGATGTTAAAACTCACAAAGCTTGCAAAGGTCCTTCACCGTTGCCACTGACTTCAGACTAGGGGCTGCCCGTCTTCTGCCTGGGACCGGTGCACACGGCCCTTGCAGGCCATACACATACATACTTATTAAAAATTGTGTTGCCTGGAGACAGATTTATTTTCTTCTGTGGAAAGGTAGGACAAATGTTCCCAGCGCTGGGACTGAAGGCGTCTGTCTTTCCCGAAGCCACCAAGGACACGTGTGTGCTGGGGTGGAGGCTGAGGAGGGACACGGTGGAGGGGAGGGGCCCAGCTGGCCATGGGGGGGGGGGCAGTCCTTCCAGTCTTAGTGTTCAGAGACCCTCCCCCATCACTCTCCGGACAGCCTGCCTCTCCCGGAGCTTCCCTGGCCCCTTCTTGGGCATTTGGCCTTCCCCCTTGGGGGAGGGGGGTGTAGCCCTCCGGATCTGCTAGGCCTTCAGGTTCTGGGTCGCTCGCCTCCCCTGACGCCCCTCGTCTCCCAGTTCCCTCTTGTGACTCCCACCCACCCCCAGTGCTCTTCACCCCGAGCCAAGCTTCTTACGCTAAGACCCCACCAGCTCCATTGGCCACCTCCTCCTGCCTTGTGGGCCCCTCGGTCCTCCCCTCCACTGGCACCCGTGCTCCATAGGGAGTGATGCCCCAGCAGAAAGAGCCCAGAGATCTCCTGGATCCTTCTGCGTTCGCCGCCTACACCCTGTCCACCGCCACGTCTCCTGGGTCCTGCTCCCCCTCTCCACACCCACAGCCCCCCCGACCCAGGTTTCCCCCATGCTCTCCACCCCTGGGCCACCAGCTTGCGCTTGTTCAAATGCAAAGCCGTTTGCCAGCCCTCCGCAGCCTCGAAGCTCACCTCGACCAACTTGTGCTCCAGGTAGGAGAAAATGCCCTGTGGGCGTGTCACCTGCAGGCTTGGCCTCGGCCAGTCCCCATCTCCCTTCCTGCCCAATGCCTGCTGCCCTTCATGGTTCAGGGCCTCGTGCCTGATGGTTAAGGGCAGGGACCCGCGGTTGACTCTTAGCCTTACCACTTACTAGCCCTGTGACTTTGTGCAAGTTTCCTAACCTTGCAAGCCTCAGTCTCCCCACCCGTGAACCAGGGGGAATAACTGCACCCGCTCTGGGGTCATTGGAAGGACTGAATGAGTTCACGTCCACAGAACACTTAGACCAGCCCTGGTACATTGGAGGATGACAGTAGGAGTAGCACGGTGTGGTTCAAGGTCAGCTTAAACTTCACTTCCTCTGTGATGCTCTCCATGATGCCCTGAGCGGCCCTAGACTTGACTCCCCCTCCTTGGTGACCCACAGTGCCCTCCACAAATGGCTGTCCTGGCAGTGGGGTCTCATCTGTTGGCACGTAGTTCTGCCCCTGAGACCCGGGAGACTCTTGGGGCAGGTGGCTGTGGGCTTTGTCTCTGAACGGTGCCAGTGCCAGGGCCAAGTCTGGCGCTCAGTCAGGGCACTTCATGGAAGGCTATGGAATGCCCGCCTGCCCCCACCTCCCCATGGGAGGGCACCGCCCCCTCTCACCTCCTCCGGGCAGGTGCGCGGCTGGCCCTCTGCCATGCCCACCGAGGCCGGCAGAGGGCAGCAGTGCCCTGCCCTGCGCCGTCGGGCAAAGGGGTGGGCGCGGAGGGGCTGGGCTTCCCGGGGCACCCAGGACAACTCGGGCTGGGAGCCATTGCATTGTGGGGAGGGAGACTGGGGCTCCTCCGGGACGCACTCCTGGCACCGCCAGCTGCTCCTCGGCCCGGCCGGCGGCCCGCTCAGGTAGGCAGGAGCCGGGGCTGGCTAGGGCGCGGGGTGCAGGGGCCGCCGGGTCGGGGTGGGGGGCGCCGCCTGGGAGCCAGGAGAAGCCAGGGGTCCACAGGCCGACTAGCCCGAATCAGGCAAAAGCGCTTAGGTGCCAGACCAAGTCCTGCGACTACACCTCCTGATGCCTGGGGGCACGGATCCCCCCAGTCCTGGCCAATGGGTGGCCCTGGCGCTGGGAGGTAGGGATGCGGCTGCTGCCCCCAAATGTGAGAGCTGGCGCCTCTGGCCACGGGGCAGGGCACGGGGTAGGGAAGCGGCCCGCCTGGCTCCCCGCTCCTACAGCCACCCAACTGGCCCAGCCAGGTGGCAGCGAGCCCTGTGGCTGTCACCTCACCCTGGAGCCTGCCTGCTGCTACCGCACCCTGTGGAGGAAACGGGGAGACTGACTCAAGCACACCTGTTCCCGCACCTCGGGTCACGGCCTGAGCCCTGCCGCCTGGTGTGCGGACGGTGCCCTCTGAGGGAGGCAGAGGAGCCGGCTGCCGGCTGCCACTCCCTTCCCCACCCCACACGTGAAGGGGGAGATCCAGACCCATCCTGGGATGGTATTTCCCCGAGCGAGCGGGAGGGGGACAGCCTGCGACCAGTTGCCAAGTCTGAAGCTAAGGGCTGGGTGGGCTAAGGGCTGGGCTCCCACCCCCTCCTGTGCATCCTCTATGCCTCAGCCCCCTCCAGAAGCATCCTCCGCTGGCACCAGACTGTACCTGGCACGACTTTGCCAGTCCCTGGGGGTGGGGGGGCGTGAGGGGAGAAGGTCTCCCAGGCGGGCTGCCTTGGCCAGTCTCTCCCCTGCCCCCCGCCTGGACAAACGCAGGCATTGAGGGTCAGGACTCCCCTCCAGCCAGGCGCCAAGGCTACCGAGGGTGAGGCCTGCTATGCAGGGGCGCAGGGCCCTGGCCCTCGCAGGGGGGCTCCGTGGCCCACTCTGCGCCCTTCACAGGGACCCCGGGGGGACACGGGGAGGAGCACGCTGGCTGGCACGGGGCGGGAGTGGGGGACTGGCTGTGTGGGTCTCATTTTTCTGGCTGAAGGAAACCCTGTCCCTTTGTCCCCAGATCCCAGGGGGTGTCTCTCTGGGGGTGGGGAGTGGCAGGGAGCCCCCTGGTCAGAACAGCCTGGATGGGGATAGGAACACCAGATAGCGGGTCCCTGGCCTGGGCCTCTGGACAGAGGGGACATTGTTGGCGTGGAGGCAGGGCTGCCTTGGCCCAGCCACTATTGACAAAGCTGCCAGCTGTGGTGGAGCCCGGCTGCCAGGCCTCGGCCCCCCTGGCCTCCCTCCTCCCCCGGGGTTGAGTGTGAATGGAACCAAGCCTTGCCTGTCTCCCTCCTCCTCAGGACGATGCCCCCCACAGCCATCCTGTGCCCGTCACCACTGCCCCGGGAGACGCCTCTGCTGCTGCCCTTCGCTGCGGTAAGTGCCTGAGTCCTGCGTCCCCAGAGACCCCCCTCTGGGGCAGGGAAGGCAGGTGAGGAGCGCGGAGGAGCCTGGAGCCTGGGCTCCCACGCGCTGCGCCTCCAGCTGTGGGCCGTCTGCCCCTCACCCGCCGCAGACACTGCCACCGATACCAGGGTCCAGAGGAAACGGCCCTGTCCCCAGGCCAGGCCTGACCTTCCTGTCTGTATTCCCAAGATAAGGGCCCAGGGGCGTCCTCGGAGCTCTCCCCACAGCTGGCACGCCCACGGGGGCCGGAGCTGGCAGGCTGCTGAATGACAGTGGGCCCACTCCTGGCTGGCACGCGCCCACACACCCAGCTGTGCGGGACCTTGGCTCAACTCAGGACCTGGCTTCTACCCCGTCCTTGTGGCTCTGTGCCGGGGTCAGGAGGAGAGAGGCGTGAGGGGCCATCACGGCCCAGGGATTCGTGGCGCGTGTCACCTGGGCACTGCAGGAGGCTGCTGGGCAGCGGGTGCTAAGGCCCCTGGCCGGGAGGTGAGCTGGAAGGCGCAGCAGAACCCGGGATCGGAGCCTCCTCTGGAGGCTAGGGCCCTGCCCTTCCCTCAGGGCTCAGCCTTGGGCCCCAAATGGGTGGGGAAGGGAGTCCATGCCCAGCTTCTGGCTAGGACTTTCTTTCAAGCTCTCCTCTCCCCTCCCGCCCTCTCTGGCTGTCCTCTTCTCACTCCACCCGCCCCCCCCACATTAACCCTCCCCGTGCCAGTCCCGGTGGACCCTGGCTGCCGGGGCTGATGGGGCAAGGGACAGGCCTCCCCCAACCCCCTGCACCCTGGGTTGTCTCTTGGTGCCCCCCAACTCCCCCATCCCCGCTCTGAGCACCCCCAGCTCAGTCTGGGGCCCTCCCAGCCCTCTGTTCTCCTCTGCCTCGGCCCTGGCCACTGGCCCCTTGCTTTCTCTGGGGCAGGCAGCGGGGTGCCTGGCTCTCTCCTCTCTTCCGCTGGCTTCCCAGGGCAGTTTTCCTCTCCCACCCTCGCTGGCCCTCAGGCCCTGGTCTCCGGGCTCCTGTCCCCTTTCCCCTCGCCCTCCACCGTCCTCCGCCGCCCCCCGGGGAAAGGCGCTCCCCACCCTCCGCGCTGCTCTCCTTTCTGTGGTCTCTCCTCTCTCTGCCACTCAGTCCTGTTGGTGTTCCCGTGGCTTTTCAGGATCTGCACAATCTAGATGCATCTAAAGTAGACGAAGGAAATTCCTCGTGCACCCCGCCCCCACCTCCTGGGGACTCTCCGTGTCCACCCCCACCCCACCACCCTCCCACCCCACCCCCCTGTCCCTGTCTCCCTCTGACTCTTTCCCTCTCCGCTTCCCCTGCTGCTCCCTGCCCCCGCTTTCTGCTGCTGTCTCTCTGCCTCTCCGTCCTTCTTTCCCCCCCTTCTGTCTCTGTCTCTCCTGGATTCTCCTTTTCCTCCTGCCCCCTCATCCTCCATTCCCACAGCCGCCCTGACTCATGCCTTCCTGCCTGGCCTCCCCCAGGGCCCCGCGATGGCACCCCGGCCTCCACTGGGCGCCTGCCTGCTGCTCGTGCTGCCGCTGCTGTGCCCACCGCTCACCCCGACGTGGGCACACCGCTTCCCAGCGCCCAATACCACCCTCAACCGCTTGGCGCTGGCCCCAGGCCGGGGCGCGCTCTACGTGGGCGCGGTGAACCGCCTTTTCCAGCTCAGCCCCGCGCTGCGGCTCGAGTCGGTGGCCGTCACAGGCCCGGTCCTCGACAGCCCCGACTGCGTGCCCTTCCGGGAGCCGGCCGAGTGCCCGCAGGCCCGGCTCACCGACAACGCCAACCAACTGCTGCTGGTGAGCGGCCGGGCCCGGGAGCTGGTGGCCTGCGGGCAGGTGCGGCAGGGAGTGTGTGAGAAGCGGCGCCTCGACGATGTGGCGCAGCTGCTGTACCGGGCCGAGGACCCCGGCGACGGGCAGTTCGTGGCTGCCAACGCCGTGGGCGTGGCTACGGTGGGCCTGGTGGTGCCCGGGCCAGGCCAGGACCTCCTGCTGGTGGCCAGGGGCCTGGCGGGCAAGCTGTCGGGCGGGGTGCCACCCCTGACCGTGCGCCAGCTGGCTGGGCCACAGCCCTTCTCCAGCGAGGGCCTGGGCCGCTTGGTGGTGGGCGACCTCTCCGACTACAACAACAGCTACGTGGCGGCCCTCGCTGACGCTCGCTCGGCCTACTTCGTCTTCCGCCGCCGTGGGGCCCGGGCACAGGCCGAGTACCGCTCCTACGTGGCTCGGGTCTGCCTGGGGGATGCCAACCTCTACTCCTACGTGGAGGTGCCCCTCACCTGCCGGGGCCACGGCCTCATCCAGGCCGCCTCCCTCGCCCCAGGCGCCTTACTGGGAGCGTTTGCTGCCGGCCCGAGGGGGGCGCAGGCGGCCCTGTGCGCCTTTCCCCTGGCCGACCTGGACGCGACCATGGAGCGGGCCCGGCGCCTTTGCTACACCACGGGCGGCCGGGGCCCCGGCGGCACGGAGGAAGCCACCGTGGAGTACGGCGTCACATCGCGCTGCGTCACCCTGCCGCCCGTGAGTGGCTGGGCCCGGGCCTCACCCCTGCCCTCTCACCTGAGGCTTTCCGCACCGCCACCCGGCAGCGGCTCCCGCCTCTCCCGCGGCCTCGTGTTGCCCGGCCTGCCACCCCGGCCCTGTCCCTCTGTGGACCTGCAGCATCTCTCTGACCAGGGCCAGGGCTGCCACACGTAGTCCTGGCCGAGGGCAGCTGGACGCTCTCATGTGACAATCGCCTGTGACCTCTGCTTTAGAGGATGTCAAGGAGGGGCCCGCTTGTCTGAGTCTCCTTGGCCAGTCTCTCCCTCTCTGCGGTGCAACCTTGAGCCCTTCTCGCCTGCTGCCTTGCCATCCTGGGCTGACTGCAGATCTGGGCCCAGGGAAGGTACCTCGTGCCTCTTCCAGGAATTGAATCCCCCCTCTCCGCCCCTGCAGGACTCCCCCGAGTCATACCCCTGTGGCGACGAACACACCCCGAGCCCCATTGCGGGCCGCCAGCCCCTGGAGGCGGGGCCTCTGCTGCAGCTCAGAAACTCCATCAGCGCAGTCGCAGCCCTCCAGGCAGACGGACACACGATAGCGTTCCTGGGGGACGTCCAGGGCCAGCTGCATAAAGTAAGGGCCTGATGAAGGCAGGGCGGGCCTCGGCCAGACCCCCGGTCCCAGCCTCAATGCTGCCAGGCCGGGCCCGGCCTCAGTGGCCTGACTGGAGGCACTCCTGCCCTGTGGTGGCTCACAGGAGCCCCGTGAGCCGCGGGTTCCTTCCACACCTCTCGGCCTGTACCCTGCTGGCAGGTCGGAAAGCCAGGCCACACACTGAGGGCTGCTTCCCAGATGTGTGGCTCAGGACGCCTCCCAGGCGGCCCCCGCTTCTCCGGCCAATAAGAGGAGACTCTTGCCTTTTCATGACCTGCTTGTCTCTCCACAACTGCCCTTCCTCCCCTGGCACCCAAGGGCCCCACCCAGGGTGGCTCTGCCCCCCTAGCTGGGTGAGGCTGAAGGGGGAGGCGACATGGGCAGGCTGGATGCCCGTGGGCCTGCCCCACCCTCCACGGCACAGCCTGGCCGCCCTGGGCCGGCAAGAAGGGGAGACAGCTCTGTGGGCCGGGATGCTCCCCGGGAACTCCAGCCGGGACAGCACCTCCTCCGAACGGTTAGCCTGCGGCCATCTTGAGAGCGGGCCTTGGCTCGGCGGGCTGGCCCAGCCCTGCCCTTGTCATCCCCCCAGGTCTTCCTCAATGGCACCCGAGGCCAGGTGTACCACTCACAACAAGTGGGGCCCCCGGGCTCGGCCATCAGCCCCGACCTGCTGGTGGACAGCAGCGGCAGCCACCTCTACGTGCTGACTTCCCAGCAGGTGAGGGCTGTCCCGGGGGTGGGGGGTGAGCACACGAGGCCCGAGGCCCCGCAGCCACCACCTCCGTACCCCGCCGCCTGTCCAGGTGGACCGCTTACCCGTGGCAGCCTGCCCCCAGTTCCCCGACTGCAGCAGCTGCCTCCAGGCCCGGGACCCCCTGTGCGGCTGGTGCGTCCTGCAGGGCAGGTGAGTGGGGGCCGCTCCCGGAGCACTTCTAGGTGGGCCAGGAGGCCGGGTCGTGTCCCCGAGGTGGGATGCAGGGCCGTCGCTGAGTTCCCCCATCCTGCCCTGCGTGCCCAACCGAGAATCTGGTGGGCATCTCCTTCCCCCCACTGCCCAGCCTGTCCACTTCTCCTCCCCCCAGCCCCTTCTGGGCCAGGCCTCCGTCACCTCTCTCAGGTGTCCCCTGGCCCACTCCAGCTCCTCTCCAGCCCACGCTCCTCACAGCAGCCTCAGGAATCCCTCACGGCAACCCTAAGTCAGGTTCACGTGCTCATGCACTTGGCCCCTTCCTCTCTGAGCAGAGTCCCTTTCACCCCCACTGCTTGCTGCGCTCCAGCTGGGCCGTCCTCCCAAGCCCCTTGCCGCAAATCACCCAGGGAGCCTGAGTCCCACACAGGGACCCAACGGGCCCCTGCCCCACAGGTGTACCCGCAAGGGCCAATGCGGGCGGGCAGCCCAGCCCAACCAGTGGCTATGGAGCTACGAGGACGGCCGCTGCCTGCACATCCAGAGCCTGCTGCCGGCCCACCATCCCCGCCAGGAGCAGGGCCAGGTCAGATGCCTGCCGCCGCCTGCCGCCACCTGCCGGGGCGGGGGCTGCCCCGTCTTCCTCCTCTCCCGCTGCCTCCGCTCCCAGCCCTCCCTTGCCCTGGATCCCTCTCCCTCGGCGAGCTGGGCCCCCCAGGAGGCCCCCGCCTGCTGTGCTTTCCTTGCATGCGTCGCAGGTCACCTTGTCTGTGCCCCGGCTGCCCACCCTCACCGTGGACGAATACTTCCACTGTGCCTTTGGGAACTATGACAGCTTGGCTCACGTGGAAGGGACCCACGTGGCCTGCGTCACCCCTCCCCAAGACCAGCTGCCGCATAACCCTCCAGGCACAGGTGAGGGGCCCCCGGGGCGAGGGGCAAGGGGGGAGCCGGAGGGGCAGGAGCCACATGGCCGCCCCTGCCACCACCATATGCCCCCCAGAGCACATCACCTTGCCCCTGGCCCTGATGTTCGAGGACGTGGTCGTGGCTACCGCCAACTTCTCTTTCTACGACTGCGGTGCCGTGCAGGCCTTGGACGCGGCTGCCCCGTGAGTGCCGGGCCCAGCTGCTGGGTGGGGGTGGTGAGTCCCGATGGCGCCCCGCCTGAGCGTCCCCCCGTCCCCCCAGGTGCAGTGCTTGTGTGGGCAGCCGCTGGAGGTGCCACTGGTGCCCCCAGAGCAGCCGCTGTGTGTACGGGGAACGCTGCCCGGAGGGCGAGAGGACCATCTACAGTGCCCAACAGGTGGGCGGGCCCAGCCTGCTGGCTTCTCTTCACCTCCGCCGTGCGCCCGCCCTACCCCGGGCCCGCCTAGGCCCCTCGACTCCTGAAGTGCTAAGGGGTCTCCTTCCCCCAGGTGGACATCCAGGTGCGGGGCCCAGGGGCTTGTCCCCGGGTCGAGGGCCTGGTAGGCCCCCTCCTGGTGCCTGTGGGCTGGGAGAGCCGTTTGGCCCTGCGCGTGCGGAACCTTCAGCATTTCCGGGTGAGCATTCCGGTGGGTGGGGGACAGCGACAGTGGGGGAGGAGCAGTGGTAGCGGCTGACAGCGTCCAGGATGCTGACAGAGCCCACCCCCAGGGCCTGCCTGCCTCCTACCACTGCTGGCTGGAGCTGCCCGGAGAACTGCAGAGGCTGCCAGCCTCCCTGGAGGAGGTGGCCGGGGACGCCGGCCTCATCCACTGCCAGGCCCAGCAGGTGGGCAGCTGCCCCATAGCCTCACCTGCCACTGGACGCGCGGGCCCTCAGGGGCTCGCCCCCTTCAGCCTGTCGTCACTCAGGAGGCCTGCCGTGGGCAGGCCTGGGCGTGCACAGGAACGTGGCGCCCACAGCCCCTGCTGGGAGACGCGGCGGTGGCGGGGGGGGGGGGGGGGGGCCCTGAACAATGGCACGCATTCTGGGAGGAGCGTCCTGGAGGAGGCGGGGGGGGCGGTCAGGGGGTGTCCCGAGTTGGGTTGGGCCTGACCCCGCCCTCCACCCACAGTTCCAGCCCTCCATGGCCCAGCGGGAGCTCCCGGTGCCCATCTACGTCACCCGGGGCGAGGGCCAGAGGCTGGACAATGCCCGCACTCTTCATGGTGAGCCTGGGGGCGGCACAGCAGGCAGGGCGGGGTGTGCAGCTGGGGGAGGCGCCTCAGCGCACCGCCTGGCCTTCCCTAGTGACCCTGTACGACTGCGCGGTGGGCCACCCCGACTGCAGCCACTGCCAGGCGGCCAGCGGGAGCCTGGGCTGCCTGTGGTGCAGCCACGACCGGCCCACCTGCCGCTACGGGCCGCTGTGCCCGCCGGGGGCCGTGGAGCTGCTGTGTCCCGCACCCAGCATCAACGCGGTGAGCCCCCAGCCCTCCCCCACGGCCCAGCCTCTCACTCATCCGCCATCCCCCATCGCGGTCCGCCTGGCCCCGCCCTGCCCCCCACTGTCTCAGCTTTACCAGGGTCAGCGCAGCCCTGCCCCAGGCCCCCAAACCCTAGCAGCTGTGTCCCACCTCAGTCTGGTTGGCTGGCCAGGCACCCCCCGACACCGCAAAGGAGGAGCAGGTTGGGGGCATCCCATCACCACCCTTCCCTGTTGCAGATTGAGCCCCTGACCGGCCCCCCTGAGGGCGGCTTGGCCCTCACCATCCTGGGCTCCAACCTGGGCCGGGACTTTGCCGACGTGCAGGACGCCGTGAGCGTGGCTGGCCGGCCCTGCAGCCCTGACCCCTCTCTCTACCGCATCTCTGCCCGGTGAGGCATCCTGGCAGCCGGGGGCGGAGGGACGCCCTCCCAAGGAGGCCCTCAGAGACTGGCCGCCCAGAGAGAAGGGAGGCTCGCAGCCAAGAAACGTGGGCCCGGGTCAGATGCGCCGAAGGAAGATGAAGCCGGGGGAAGGGAGGGGGGGCTGGCAGCGAGAGGAGTGGAGGGGGTGGGCTCTGGGCAGCGGCTGGCAGGCGGCCTGTGGCTCCCGACAGGCGAGGGCCCGGCCCACGGGGGTCCTGAGCAGCTATCGGGCCTTCGCTCTGCAGAATTGTGTGTGTGACATCTCCTGCCCCCAACGGCACCGTGGGCCCAATCCAAGTGGCCGTTAAGAGTCGGCCACCGGGCATCTCAACCCAGCACTTCACCTACCAGGTCAGTGCCCACCCAGGGTGGTCCCCACAGAGGGCGCAGTAGAAAGAAGGGACAGGAGGGCAGTGACACCTACGTGAGGATTTCCAACCTGACCTAAGGTTAGTGGGAAGCGTCACCTCATGTCCAGGAGGGAAGCCACGCGATCTGAGTGATCGTTCTGGCCACTGAGTGGACGGTGGGCTGTGGGCAGCGGCGGGATGGTGAGGACGCTGCCCACCGGCCGCTGTCCAGGAGGGAGGCAAGCAGCGGAAGCAGTGAGTGCAGCGGCCGCCGGATGGCCAGGGGGACCACTCGGGGACGCAGACCTGTCAGGACTTGCTGCCCACCCGGATGCCTGCGGGCAAGGGGATGGGGGAGAGCAGGGATGCCTCCAGGTGCCAGCCTGAGCCCTCGAGACTTGCTGGAGCCAGAGAGCCCGGGGTGGGAGCAGTGGGTGCAGGGGCAGGGGCAGCACCCCAAGGAGGTGACTGGATCTTAGGGCTTAGAGCTGCGGGGAGGGGGGCCTGGGAGGTGCAAGCCGCGGCAGAGGACGAGGAGACGCAGCGAGGAGAGAAGAGCACCCCCTGGTGGGGCAGGGCGGCTGGCAGGAGAGCTGCGGGGCTGCAGGAGCTGGGCACAGGGCTTCCGGAGGGAGAGCAGGGTCAGTCGTGGCCCAGGAGGCAGAGCTGAGAAGTGGGCCTCCACGTGCCCCAGCTTGCCCTGTCCCCCAGGACCCCGTCCTGCTGAGCCTGAGTCCCCAGTGGGGCCCCCAGGCAGGGGGCACCCAGCTCACCATCCATGGGCAGCACCTGCAGACGGGAGGCAACATCAGTGCCTTTGTGGGCAGCCAGCCCTGTCGTATGTGAGTCCCTCCTCCTGGCCCCAGCTGGTCGCTGTCAGCTGGGGATACTCCCTACGGGCCCCAGCGTCCCCTTGCGTACAATGCGGGCGATGAGCTCAGGGCTCCCAAGGCCCCCGTGAAAGTCCCAGGTCCACGGCTGCCGTGCCCACCCCAGGGGTCTCTGCCCTTGGTGAGGGAGGCAAAGCAGGCCTCTGGTGGGGAGGCCGGGCTGAGGCTAGAGCCCAAGATGCCAGACACCTCCCCACCCTGCAGAAGGGAGCCAGTGTGTCCTGAGGCCATCGTGTGCCACACCACGCCCCAGGCCAGCCCAGGAGAAGCTGTGGTTCGAGTGGTCTTCGGCCGTGCCCAGCGCACGCTGCTCGCCAGCCCCTTCCACTACACCGCCGACCCCCAGCTCGTGGCGGCGGAGCCCAGCGTCAGCTTCCGGGGGTGAGGACCTGATCCACCTGGGGCAACCTGTGCACCCTGCCGGGAGGGCGGGCAGCCAGGACTGGACTGGGCTGCCCGCCGCCCCTGGTCCTGCTGAGTGCTATCCTGGCGCAGGGGCGGGCGGCTGATCCGAGTCAGGGGCACGGGCCTGGACGTGGTAGAGCGGCCCCTGCTGTCCGTGTGGCTGGAGGCCGCGGAGGAGACGGCTGTGGCGGTGCAGCCCCGGGACCCGACCCCCAGGGGGAGCTGTCGGGCCCCCGCCGCAGCGCCCCAGGCTTGCACCCAGCTTGAGGGGGGCCTGCTGCAGGTGAGGCCCCACCAGCAGGTGACGCCGTGCCCCGCGAGGGGGTGGGGTGGCCCCCACGTCCCTGGGAGCGAGTGGGCAGCCCTGGCTCACCCTGCCTCGTCCTGGCCCCGCCACCTCACAGTGCTCCACCGTCTGCTCCATCAACTCGTCCAGCCTCCTCCTGTGCCGGAGCCCTGCAGTGCCGGACGGGGCCAGCCCTCGGCGCGTCTTCTTCGCCCTGGACAACGTGCATGTGGACTTCGCCCGCGCCAGTGGGGGCCAGGACTTCCTGTACCAGCCCAACCCCCGCCTGGCCCCGCTCAGCCGCGCCCGCCCCTACCGCCTCAAGCCAGGCCACATCCTGGACGTGGAGGTGAGGCCTTCTGCCGGCCGCCGCTGTGCGAGGGCTGCGGGCACCAGCTGGGTGGCTCGACTCAGGCCCCGGATCCGGCTTCCAGGGTGAGGGTCTCAACCTGGGCATCAGCAAGGAGGAGGTGCGCGTGCACATCGGCGACGGCGAGTGCCTGGTGAAGACTCTCACGCTCACCCACCTGTACTGCGAGCCGCCCGCGCGGGCCCCGCAGCCCACCAACGGCTCCAGACCGCTGCCGCAGTTCGTGGTGAGGCTGGGCCCCGGGTGCCGGGCTGGGCGGGCGGAGCGCTGCAGGCCGGCGCTCAAGAGCCCTGCGTCCCCACCGCAGGTGCAGATGGGCAACGTGCGGCTGCCACTGGGCCCTGTCCAGTACGAGGCTGAGCCCGCGCTCTCTGCCTTCCCCGTGGAGGCCCAGGCGGGCCTGGGCCTGGGCGTGGCCGTGCCGATCGCCGCCGTGCTCCTCCTGACCCTCGTGTACAGGTGAGGGGGCCGCCCTGCCACGCGTGCACCCACGCCAACTCCCCTCCTCACCTTTGGAAAGGGTGGCCCACGGCGGGCCTCTGCACAGGCGGCCATCTTGGCTCAGTGGCCTCGGCCCAGGCAGTTCTGGTCCCATGGCTGACACCTGGCCCCTGGGCCGCAGGCACAAGAGCAAGCAGGCCCTGCGGGACTACCAGAAGGTTCTGGTGCAGCTGGAGAACCTGGAGATCGGCGTAGGCGACCAGTGCCGAAAGGAGTTCACAGGTCGGGAGAGGGCGGTGGGGAGGGGGTAGAGGGCGGACCTGGGCCTGAGCTCACACCTCGGTGGCTCCTGGCCTACAGACCTGATGACGGAGATGACTGACCTCAGCAGCGACCTGGAGGCCAGCGGGATCCCCTTCCTGGACTACCGCACATACGCCGAGCGCGTCTTCTTCCCCGGGCGCGGCAGCTGCCCGCTGCAGCCTGCCCTCGAGGGGCCCGGGGAAGAGGGCCGCCGCGCGCCGGTGCGCCAGGGCCTCATGCAGCTCTCCAACCTGCTCAACAGCAAGCCCTTCCTCCTTACGGTGAGGGCCGCGGGGGCGGGGGGCGGGCCAGGCAGCAGGCGTGGGCTCAGGCGTGGGAGGATGTGTGGGGCGCAGGGCTTCCCGGGGTGGGTGCCAGCACCCCCTCCTCCCGCCTAGCTCATCCACACCCTGGAGGAGCAGCCCAGCTTCTCCCAGCGGGACCGCTGCCTCGTGGCCTCGCTGCTGTCCCTGGCGCTGCACGGCAAGCTCGAGTACCTGACCGACATCGTGAGGACGCTGCTCGGAGACCTGGCTGCCCATTACGTGCAGAAGAACCCCAAGCTCATGCTACGCAGGTTGGCCTTGGCCTGACCGGTCCCGGCAGCAGGGGAGCTGGCTCCGCCCAGCCCTGTCCTGGCGTGGGTGGGGCTGGGAAGCCCTGGGAGGTGGGCTGGGTCCGGAGCCGCTGGTGGGGAAGCAGATGGGCATCCTGAGCGGCGAGCCGGGCACAAAGGGTGGCCAGGCGGAGCAGCTCTGCCCTCCTGCTACCGCCTGCCTCAGCCTGGACACAGGGTGGCCCTGCAGCAGCCCCTCTGACCCGGGGCCTGCTCCCTGCAGGACGGAGACTATGGTGGAGAAGCTGCTCACCAACTGGGTGTCCATCTGTCTCTACACCTTCCTGAGGGTGAGGGCCCCTCTCCCCTCACGCCATTCTGGGGCTGCTGCCTCTGGCCTCACTGATCTGCGCCCCCATTCCGCCCAGGGGCCTCGGGCTCGAGGGCGGGGTGTCGGTGAGGGGCAGGCTACGAACATTTGCCCGGCTGGATGTGAAGCAGAGGCCGCTGGCGTTGCCTGCCGTCCATCTTCGCTCCGTGCAGCGGGCCGCCCCTCCCTGCCCGCACCGCCCACCGCCCCCCAGCTGACGCCAGCCCTTCCTGGTGGTTGCAGGAGGTAGCGGGTGAGCCGCTCTACGTGCTCCTGCGGGCCATCCAGTACCAGGTGGACAAGGGCCCTGTGGACGCCGTGACAGGCAAGGCAAAACGGACCCTGAACGACAGCCGCCTGCTGCGGGAGGACGTGGAATTCCGAACCCTGACGCTGACGGTGCTGGCTGGCCCGGGGGTTGGTGGGGCTGCGGCGGGCAGCATGGCGCAGCGCGTGCCTGCCCGGGTGCTCGACACGGACACAATCACCCAGGTCAAGGAGAAGGTGCTGGACCAAGTCTACAAGGGCACCCCCTTCTCCCAGAGGCCCTCAGTGCACGCCCTAGACCTCGGTGAGAACCTACCCCTCCCACCCCGCCCGAGGCTCTTCTCACCTGTGGCCACTCGGCTCTGCCCTACGGGAACAGGCCGTGGGCTGACCGGCTTCCCTGGGTCCCCCCAAGAGTGGCGCTCAGGCCTGGCTGGTCACCTAACCCTGTCGGACGAGGACCTGACCTCAGTGACACAGAACCGCTGGAAGAGACTCAACACGCTGCAGCACTACAAGGTGCCGGGCAGGTGGGCGCTGGGGGCAGGCTCCCGCCTCGGGGTCAGCCAGGGAGGGAGCCCAGCCTCTGCTCCCCTCCCCGCCAGGTCCCGGATGGAGCCACGGTGAGGCTCATTCCCCAGCTGCACAACGGAGGCGCCGTCTCCCAGAGCCCGGCCCCGAGCTGCCCCTCTGGGCAGAGTGAGTCCCGTGGCCCAGCCGCACCAACCCGCCCCCGAGTTCGAGGTGGGCAGGCCGGAGTCCTGGTCACGCCGTCTGCCGTGTCCGGGTCTCCCCAAACCTCGCCAGCGGGGAAGCCACAACTCCAGGCTGAGCCAGGGGCCCGGGGTGGACGAGGGCGGCAGTGCGTCCGGGTCGGGGAGCTCCAGGGCCGTGGGGTGCTGGGCCGAGCGAGCCCCTGGGCTGCCACCCTGTCCTCCACATCTCTCTTACCCTGCGGCCCTCGGCGCCCCCCACCCTGCCCCACCTCACCAGGGAAGCAGGCTGGGCCTCCCGGCCGGCGGCATGAGAGTGCAAAGGACTGAGGGCCGGCTTCTGTGCCCTCAGACGTCCCCGCGCTGGAGGACGGTGAGGACGGCGGGGTCCGCCTCTGGCACCTGGTGAAAGTCGCCGATGAGCCAGAAGCAGCGAAGGCGCGGCGCAGCAGCCTGAGGGAGCCGGAGCGGGAGCGGACGCGGGCCAAGGCCATTCCGGAGATCTACCTCACCCGCCTGCTGTCCATGAAGGTAGGTGGGCCGGGGAGCTGGGGTGACGGGGCGGCCCCACCCACTGAGGCAGGCCGCGGCTGGCCGCGGCTTCGAGGCGCACACGCCCTGCCCCCCCATACCGCCCACGCCTGCCTTCTAGGGCACACTGCAGAAGTTTGTGGACGACGCCTTCCAGGCCATCCTCAGCGTGAACCGGCCTGTGCCCATCGCTGTCAAGTACCTGTTTGACTTCCTGGACGAGCTGGCCGAGAAGCACGGCATTGAGGACCTGGAGACCTTACACATCTGGAAGACTAACAGGTGCCTCGCCTGCTGCCCCCGTGCAGAGAGGACGCTGCCAGGGCGGGGGCGGCAGGGCCGGGACTGAAGCCCAGGCCCGGTGGCCTTCGCCCTGGGTTCCCGGCTGCCCCCGCACGGACTCGCAGGCCAGCTCCCCGCACAGCTCAGGGCCGGGGACCAGGCTGAGGATGCCAGCTGGGGTAGCCTGCTCACACCGCGGCTGGCCCGTGTCCCCAGCCTGCTCTTGAGGTTCTGGGTGAACACCCTGAAGAACCCACAGCTCATCTTTGACGTGCGGGTGTCGGACAACGTGGACGCCGTCCTCACCGTCATTGCCCAGACCTTCATGGACTCCTGCACCATCTCGGAGCATAAAGTGGGCCGGGTGAGGGCAGAGGAAGAAAGCCTGGCGGGGGAGCCACGGGGGCTCGGAGAAGAGCCCTGGGTGGGGCTGGGGGGGCACGAGTGGCACAGTCAGAAAGCCAGGGCAGAGCTCCCCAGCTCCCGCTCACGCCCACCCCTGCCCAGAACAGGATTCCCCCGTGAACAAACTGCTCTACGCCCGGGAGATCCCTCGCTACAAGCAGATGGTGGAGAGGTAGGTGTCGGGGCATCACGGGTGAGGGAATGGGCGCTGCCTGCCCCTAACTCCGTCCCCTCCTCCAGGTACTACTCCGACATTCGCCAGAGCCCTCCGGCGAGCTACCAGGAGATGAACTCGGCCCTGGCCGAGCTCTCGGGGGTGAGGCCCGGCCCAGAGGGTGCACCTTTCCACACCTGGGGCGGGGGAGGGGGGCAGAGGGGAAGGGGAGGCTTGGCTCGAGGCCCGGGCTGGGGCCTCAACCCCCGCGTGCTACCCCTAGAATTACACCTCCGCTCCCCACTGTCTGGAAGCTCTGCGAGAACTCTACACCCACATCCACAGGTACTACGACCAGGTGAGGCCCGGGGCACTCTGGGGGGGAGGGGCATGCCTCCAGAGCCCGGAGCCCAGAGCCCAGAGGGAGGCCCCAGGAGTCTCCCTGGGGGCGAGAGGCAGTGTCCAGGCCCAATCTGGGCAGAGGAGAGGAAAGGCCCAGGTTGGGGAAGGTGCTCGGCATCCGTCCAGATTCCTCAGGGAGCTCTGGCTCCCCAGGCTGCTACTGAGATGGAGCCAGGGCAGGGCGGCCGGTGGGCCGAGGGCCAGGGCCTCAGGCGGGCCGGCCTCCTCTGCTCTGGTAGATCATCAGTGCCCTGGAGGAGGACCCTGTGGGCCAGAAGATGCAACTGGCCTGCCGCCTGCAGCAGGTTGCCGCCCTGGTGGAGAACAAGGTGACTGACCTGTGAGCTGGGCAGCAGCAGGGTCTGCCAGTTCAATGCCCTGGACGGAGCCTGGACGGAGCCGGTGACACAGGAGTGGCTGGCAGAGAGCGGGAGCGGCTCCCTGCTGCCTACCCGCCCCCCCCCCGCCCCCTCCGCTTCCCTCCTTCCCCGCCTGGGCTTCTAACTTATAACCATCCTTTCTCCCTCCCCCTTCCCCACTGTATTTATGTGTTTGCTGGAGCATCACATCTGGAAATAAAACAGAAATGTCTTTAGAAGAAGCCCAATGCCCAGCCCCACCTTCGCCTGTGAGTCTCTTCAGTGCCCCAGCACAGCCCTCCCCTCGGCCCAGGGCTACGACTTCTGCTACCTGAGAAAAAGAGGACTCCGAGGCCTTGCTCTCCTCCCTCCCCGACCCCTGTGGGAAAGGTGCCCCTGCCCTCAGGCCCCCAGCTATGCCACCCCATCCTCCCGGTCCTCTCCTCGGCACAGGGACGTAGAAGCAAGTGTCGCCAGTCACCGCCAGGCCCCCTCCGCTTCCCTCTGACTCTGACAGTCCCCAGCTGGCCTCCTGGCTCCCCTCTTCGCCCCCCAGCCCTCCTGGGAGCAGCCGGTGTTCTTTCTGAAGAGCCAAGGTGCCCACCGGTCTCTGCCGGAAGCCCACGGTAGTGCCCACAGGCTCGGGGGGCTCCTTGGCCGCCCAAGGCCTCCCCTCGTCTTCCCCACCCACACCAGCCACGGAGGTCTCCAGCGCATCCTGCTGCCTCCCTGGAGGCTTCCCCACCCACCCCCTTTCTGGGGACCCAATTCTTCCTCCTGGTCCCTTGGATGGGGTCCCAAGGTCACGAGCTCCAAGGGCTCTCTGCCTGACCCGGACATCTCTGCCACCAGCCCACTAGAGCTGTGGGCTTACTTGCTTCCCACTCGAGGACCCCTGAGGGCGGGGCCCGGAAGAACAGCTCCCTACGCCTCCTACGTGGATATGTGCACGTGTTGGAGCCAGTAAGCAAGGCAGGGCTGGGCCGCAGGGAGCCGGGAGAGACGGTGCAGCAGTAGAGTCCCAGGCGGGCCGTCCCCAGGCCGTCACTCAGGCCCAGCACCTGTGGTGGGAAGAGCTGCCCGCAGCTCACGCCCCTGACCTTTGCCTGGCCGGGGCCCCCAGCGACGCTACACTGAGGGACAGGAGGGCCCCAGCCTGTCTTGGGGATCAAGGAGCCATCGGAAAAGCGGGGACCCAGCAGAGAGGGGGCAGGGAATGAGGTACCCGTGGGAATGCAGGGATCGCCTCTGGGAAGGCTCCCCCAAGGGCCAAACAGGAAGCCAGAGAATGTTCCCAGAGTGTCACCGGCACCCTAGGGCATGTGAGAAGGGGTGAAAGCCCGGCCTGCCATGCCCGCAGTGCCCTTGTGTGGCTGTCCCCATCAGCGGGCTCTGGAGTACAGGGGTTCAGTCTGACGACCAGGTCACCGCCACAGGCCCACTCAGCGGTCCCCTCTGCCAGCCCTGAGGCGCAGGGACTCAGCCTGGGGCCCGGTTCATCACATGCCAGCGTGGGCGTCCCCCTTGGCCCTGGGGTGCGAGGGAGCTCACTGTGGAGGATGCGTCACACCGTGTCGGTGGAGGGGTCCCCTCTGCCAGCCCTGGGGGGCGGGGGCCTCGTCCTGGGGGCCGCCCCCTCCCCGCTGCATACCTTGCCCACAGCCATGCGTCACACCGTGTCGGTGGAGGGGTCCCCTCTGCCAGCCCCGGGGGGCGGGGGCCTCGTCCTGGGGGCCGGGCCCTCCAGGGCCGCCGCCGCCGCCCCCTCCCCGCTGCATACCTTGCCCACAGCCGAGCAGCTGGGAGGCTATTTATAAAGGCGGTGAGATCAGCGGCCGAGGCTATAAATGCGCAGGCCGCGGCCGGGCCCCACAGGAGCAGCCGCCCGGGCGCCGGAGCCGCGGGCAGCGCTGCCGGGATGAGCACCAGCGCGCTGGGCGGCGGCGGGGACAGTGGCAGCAGCAGCAGCAGGTAGGGCTCGGCCTGGGCGCCCGGGGCCCCTGGCGCCTCGCGCGCGCGCGCGCGCTCACCGCCCACCCACCCCACCCACAGCTCGCAGGCCTCCTGTGGGCTCGAGTCCTCAGGCTCCGAACGGGCCCCCGCCGCGCCGGCGCCACGGATACTACGGGGGCTACTGGGCTCCGACGACGAGGAGCAGGAGGATGCCAAGGACTACTGCAAGGGTGAGGCCTGCCTCGGCGCCGCCCGCGGGGAGGGGCCAGGGCCAGCCCACGTGGGCCGGGCGCCGGCGGGCCGCGCTGTCCCGGGCACGGGGAAGGCAACACCCCCACCGCGCCCGACGGGCTCCCTTCCCCAGGTGGCTACTACCCCGTGAAGATCGGGGACCTGTTCAATGGGCGGTACCACGTGGTGCGCAAGCTGGGCTGGGGCCACTTCTCCACCGTCTGGCTCTGCTGGGACATCCAGTGAGTGCCCCCTCCACCCCCCGAGGCCCCACGCCAGCTGGGGTCCCGCCCTTGGGCACCGCTGAGGCCACGGTGACGGCCCCGTGGGTCTGGCCGGTGCCGGCAGCCGACGCGGGTCTCGGTGTTGCAGGCGCAAGCGCTTCGTGGCCCTCAAAGTGGTGAAGAGCGCAGGGCATTACACGGAGACAGCTGTGGATGAGATCAAGCTCCTGAAATGTGTGAGGCGCCTCCCCTACCCGCTCCCAGCGCCCCAGGAGCCGCCCAGGGCCTGGCAATGTGGGTGCAAGGCCTGCCGGGGCTCCGCGGGGGTGGGGGCAGGGCTCCCGCAGGGGCAGGCTCCAGCTGGCTCCGTGGAGTGGGAGGACCCGAGGAGCGGGCAAGGGCGGGCCGGCAGCCTTTCTTCCAGCGGGGCCCAGCTGGGGCGGGAGGGAGGCCCCCACCCCGGAGGGGCCGCCCGGGGAGCAGCTGGCGAGGGGCAGGTTGCAGCCGTCTGTGGCCCCTTGGCTTTTGCTCCAGGTCCGAGACAGTGACCCCAGTGACCCCAAAAGAGAAACCATTGTCCAGCTCATCGACGACTTCAGGATCTCAGGGGTTAATGGAGTCCGTATCCTTCGTAGGCTGAGCAAGCAGTGTGGCAGCGCAGGGGCCAGCTGGCTCATGCCTTCCCAGCTCCTAGGGCCTCAGTTTGCTGATCTGCACGATGGGGGTTTATCCCTTCCAGTGACACTGCGCAATATCTCCATCACCACTTTGGGGATTTGTGTTTCTGTGTGGGGGGCAGGGAGCGGATGACCAGGTTGGCACTGGCTATCCACGGGTGTTGCTGGCTTACCCCCAGGTGGGAGGGCCCACCTCTGTGGCAGTGCCTTCCCTTTCGGGGGGCTGTCCGTAGGCTCTTTAGCAGACTTGGGCGTAGGACTGGGGATGGGCTGAGAAACCCGCCTATTCCTCCAGTGCCCTCTCCCTAGGGTGACCGTGGAAGGTACTGTCCCAACTGGCACACCTAGAGTGACAGGGACACTATGACACCGGGATGGTAGCAATACCGGGACCTCCCAGACCCAGCTCTGCACTGCCTGAGGCTCGTTGCTCCCCCGCCCCAGCTGAGGGTGGGCGGGGCCTGTGCCCCAGCTGCTTGCCCACTGACCGCCCTTCACTCCCGGCCCAAGACGTGTGCATGGTACTGGAGGTCCTAGGCCACCAGCTCCTCAAGTGGATCATCAAGTCCAACTACCAGGGCCTGCCCGTGCCCTGCGTGAAGAGCATCGTGAGGCAGGTGAGCAGCAGGCGCCTGGCCGAAGAGCGCTGCGAGGCGGCCTGGGCGGCGCCGGGGGAGCTCAGGCGTGGCTCTCCCCAGGTGCTGCGCGGCCTGGATTACCTCCACACCAAGTGCAAGGTCATCCACACGGACATCAAGCCTGAAAACATCCTGCTGTGTGTGGGCGACGCCTACATCAGGCGCCTGGCTGCGGAGGCCACGGAGTGGCAGCGGTCAGGGGCCCCGCCCCCATCCCGGTCCACAGGTACCGAGAGCCCGCGCGGGGCGGGGCGGGGCGGGGCCCGTGGCCTCAGCCCCTGCCTGAGTCTCGCTTCCTTTCTGTCACTCCATGCTCTGCCGGCCCCACCCCCAGTCAGCAGTGCCCCCCAGGAGGTGTTGGTAAGTGGGGGCGCCCCTCTTCCTGGGCCTCACCCTCCCCAGCACTCCTGCAGTGGCGCTTCCAAGCGGCTGGGTGGCCCGGATGCGGATGATACGCAGAGTGGGCCACGTGCCCCAAACTGCCCTGGGTGGCTGCTGGGCTCGCCCCCGTCTCAGTGGAAGGACACTGCATCCGAGGCTGGGAGGGGCCAGAGCTGCCCCTAGGGGAGGCTGGCACCCACAGGCAGGCCTGCTGGTTCCTCCCCAGCCTCAAGCTCTGGGGAGTGGCGGGCAGGAGGGGAGACAGGAGGCGGGTGAGGGGGCACTGCCACGTCTGGTGTCCCTGGAGCCCCCGGGCCTGCAGGCCACGGGCAGAGGCTCGGGCTGCTCGGGGATGGGTGACGGGCACCCCGGAGTGACCCTGGCTCTAACGGCAGACCGGTAAGCTGTCCAAAAACAAGAGGAAGAAGATGAGGCGCAAGCGGAACCAGCAGAAGCGGCTGCTGGAGGAGCGGCTTCGGGACCTGCAGAGGCTGGAGGCCATGGAGGCAGCCGCCCAGGCCGAGGGTGAGGGGCCAGGGGGGCGCAGGGCCGCCTGGCACGTGCCGCAGCGGCGTCTGCTCACACACCACCTCTGCCCGTCTCCCCAGACTCTGGCTCAAGACTAGAGGGGGGCAGCGGCTCCACCTCCTCTTCCGGCTGCCACCCTGGGGGGGCCGCGGCCGGCCCCTCCCCGGCCTCCTCCTCCCCTGCCCCCGGGGGCAGCCGCAGCCTCAGCCCCAGCTCCCAGACCTCAGGCTTCTCGGGCTCCCTCTTCTCCCCCGCCTCGTGCTCCATCCTCTCAGGCTCTTCCAACCAACGCGAGACCGGGGGCCTCCTGTCACCCAGCAGTAAGTCAGGCAGCGGCAGGCACAGGTGGGCGGGGCCGGGCAGGGCAGGTCCAGGCCAGCTCAGTCTCTCTCCCTTCTCTTGCTTCCCCAGCCCCATTTGGTGCCTCCAACCTCCTGGTGAACCCCCTAGAGCCCCAAAATGCAGACAAGATCAAGATCAAGATCGCAGACCTGGGCAACGCCTGCTGGGTGGTACGAGCGGGCGCCCTGCTATGAAGGAGGCGGCACAGGCCTGAGCCGAAACCAGCACCGGCCCGCCTGGTCAGCAGAGCTGGGCCCACGGCAGGGGGTGGGGGGCCACAGGGAAGTGGCCAGCCTCAGCCTCAGGTCGTCTGGCCAGACCCTCGGGACACCCGGGGACGCTGAGGCTCAGAGTGAGCCCCACTGTGCTCCGCGGGTGCACGGCCCAGAGGAGGTGGGAGACGAGAGGGGGGCAGTGAGGGGAGGCCAGCCATGGCCCCAGCTCCTCCCCAGGGCTCCCCTTGCCTGCAGCACAAGCACTTCACCGAGGACATCCAGACACGGCAGTACCGGGCCGTGGAGGTGCTGATCGGCGCCGAGTACGGGCCCCCGGCCGACATCTGGAGCACGGCGTGCATGGTACGTCCGTTTGGGCTACCCCCGCCCAGAGCTGGCCCACCGGCCGCAGCCTCACCCTCTCCCCCTTCCAGGCCTTCGAGCTGGCCACTGGCGACTACCTGTTCGAGCCACACTCCGGAGAAGACTACAGTCGTGACGAGGGTAGGGGGAGGCAGGCCCTGGGCTCGGCCTCGGGGTCTCCCGGCCGCCCGGCTTCCTCCCAGCCCCCTGTCTATTCACAGACCACATCGCCCACATCGTGGAGCTGCTGGGAGACATCCCCCCGGCCTTTGCCCTCTCGGGCCGCTATTCCCGGGAGTTCTTCAACCGGAGAGGTGGGGCCGAGCGGGCGCAGGCCACCTGGATGCAAGGGGCGGGGCAGGGACCTTGGGTTCTGAAATAGGGGGAGCAAGGGGTCCCAGATCAGAGTCCTCCCTGGTGGAGTCTGACCTAAGGCCCACCGGCCTGCCCCCAGGAGAGCTGCGGCACATCCACAACCTCAAGCACTGGGGCCTGTACGAGGTGCTCATGGAGAAGTACGAGTGGCCCCTGGAGCAGGCCACGCAGTTCAGCGCTTTCCTGCTGCCCATGATGGAGTACATCCCCGAAAAGCGGGCCAGCGCGGCCGACTGCCTCCAGCACCCTTGGCTCAATCCCTAGGCCCGGCTGGTGCTTTGGGCAGCGTGGGACGGTCCTGGCTGCCCCCGACCCCCAGCCCTCAGTGCCTTCAGGGAAAGCAGGACGGCTCCGCCCCACCCACCCTGCTGAGTGCCTCACACCGCCCGCCCGCCCTCTCACAACCCCCCCCCAGCAGGGCAGACAGATACCAGGGCCAGGCCTGCCTTTCAGAATTCGTTCTGCCCCCAACCCTCGCAGAGGGCCCTCTGAATGGGAAGCGCACTGCCTGTTTTCTTAATAAAGTGTGACTGAAACACCCGCGTCCTGGAGCCACAGAAGCACGCGGCCAAGGGCTGGGGCAGAAGTGGGTTTATTCTGGGTCCGCCCACCGAGCCACTCAGGGTGCTGGGGGCGTGAAGGGGGTCTAAAGGGTGGGCCGAGACAGTCCCGGGGACGGCCTAGGCCTCCACGGCCCGGCCGTTGATGACACGGATACGGCGGATGATGTCCTGGATGGCTTCCGATGTGGTGCCCTGGCCCCCGATGTCTGGGGTGTGCATCTGCAGGAGACGGGCAAGCTTGGGCACACAGCGGGGCCCAGCCAACACCTGCGCCCTAGCCTGCAGGCAGCCCAGGGCTGCCCACAGCGCCCCGTGGCCTGCAGGGGCTGGGAGCGCCACCAGGAGGGCAGTCATACCAGCTAAGGCCCCGAAGGCCCCCACTCTGCCTGATACACCCCCCCACCTTGGGGGCAGCACAGGTGCCAGGTCGCCATTTCCAGCCCCTCAACCCGGGCGGGGGTGGGAGCCTCACATTTTCATTGTCCATGGACGCCAAGACGGCCTTGCGGATGGAGGTGGCGTAGGAGTGGAGCCTGAGAACGAAGGGCAGACCTTGGTCCTCGCGGCCTGGGGCGCGGGCCGGGGGCCAGGGCCCGGCATCGAGAAGCCACTTACTTGAGGTGGTCGAGCATCATGCAGCTTGCCAGCAGCGTAGCCGTGGGGTTGGCGATGTTCCTGTTGGCGATGCTCTTGCCTGTGTTCCTCGTAGCCTGGAAGAGGCGAGACGCAAAGGAGGGGGCTGGGAAACACAAGCACATCGAGTGTACACTGCATTCGTGCAAAGCGTCCAGAACAGGCACATCCAGAGACAGAAAGCAGATGACTTTGGTGCCGGGGGCTGGGAGGGGGGAACAGAGAGTGACAGCCACAAGTACAAGATTTCTTCTGGGGGGATGGAAACGTTCTGGAATTAGAGAGTGGGGATGGTTGCACAACTCTGAATATCTTAGAAACCAATAAATCGTACACTTTCAATGGGTGACCTAGGAAGTTTGTGAGCTATAGTTCACAAAAGCCAGTGGCCCTGGCACTGCTGGTGGCACTCACCGTCTCAAACACGGCATACACGTGGCCGTAGTTGGCCCCAGCTACGAGGCCGGGGCCCCCAACCAACCCCGCGCAGACGTTGTTGACGATGTTGCCGTAGAGATTGGGCATCACCATGACATCGAACTGCTGGGGCCGGGACACCAGCTGTGGGGCAAGGAGGGGACGGCCAGCACCTGGAGCACAGGCAGCCCCGGGAGCCCAGGGCAGGGGCCACGCAGCATGGCAGCCTAACTACCTGCATGGTGGTGTTGTCCACGATCATATTCTCGAAGGTGATCTGGGGGTAACGGGCTGCCACCGCCTTGCAGCACTGGAGGAAGAGCCCATCGCCCAGTTTCCTAAGGGGGATGCAGGACACCAGCTTGGCCACTGCAACCGTCAGCTGGAGGGACGGGGCACGCAGACGCCACAGAAGGCTGGGTTCTAAACTACAACCAGTGCCGTCTGCGGGACGGGCAGAATCCCGTTCCACCTCCCCTAGGTGTGCACTGCGGTGAGGCCACAGCTGGGAAACGGGCAACAGGGCGTAGTCCCGGGCCCCGAGTCCCAGAGAGCAGGCCCCGGCGGCAGCGCGGCGGCGCGAGGCGGGGGGCATACATGATGTTGGCCTTGTGCACGGCCGTCACTTTCTTGCGCCCGCTCTCCCGGGCCAGCGTGAAGGCATACTCGGCAATACGCAGCGACCTGGCCTCGGTGATGATCTTCAGGCTCTCCACCACCCCTGCCACGCTCTGAGAAGGGGACGAGGGAGAAGAGGCCCACGGCCTGTCCGAGCCTGCCCTCTAGCACAAGGTTCCCCTCGGGCACGGCGTCCCCGACCAGCGCCCTAGCCGAGCTCACGCCCGCCAACACGCCCCCACCTCATGCTCCAGGCTGCTATACTCGCCCTCCGTGTTTTCCCGGACGATGAGGATATCTATGTCCCTGTGCCGCGTCACCACTCCCGGCAGGCTCTTACAGTGGATGACGTTGGCGTAGAGGTCCAGGCTGGTGCTAGGGGCACAGAGGGAGAAGCAGCCGGCAAGTGCAACATCTCTCTGCTGGCACCCCCACCCCTGCCAAGCCCCCAGCCCATGCACTTGGCTCTCACCGAAGGATGTTGTTTCGGGATTTGTGGGATGGCGGCAGGTTATGGTTTGTTTCAATATTGCCTGCAGGACAGAAACAAGACCAGCAGGCTGGAGAGGGCACCCCAGGCTCAGCTGTACCACCATATCCCCCTTTCTGACCCAGGGGATGTGTGCCAAGGGTGACTCCAACAGAAGGACACAGCAGCTTCCGGCGGCAGAAGTGTTTCATGGAACACTCTAGCGTAACTTGCAGCGTAAGCCCCATGGGGCAGAGGGGCATGTGTGTCTATGCGTTTGGTTCACTGATGGGCTCCTGGCACGTAGCATGCACTCAATAAATACTGAACGAATGAATGAATGAACAAGGGTTGGCATCTGGCCAGGTCTTGCTAGACCCTGGGTGGGGAATGGACAGAAAGTGACCACTCTTGCTTACTAACAGGCTGGTGGCTAGGCTGGCACCAGCAAGGGGACCTTGGCCACGGTTAGTGCCAGGCCCTGCGTCGAGGAAGCACAAGAGCTGCAGCTCAGAGGCAGGCAGGGGTTGCCTGGAAAAGACCACAGCTTTACCTTGGCTGGGACCAGGGCACCCAGAGGGCCAGCAGCTGCTGAGAGAAGGCAGTCAGAGAGTGCCAAGTAGAGGAGGGCTTTCTCAGGGCCACCAGGGCCGCCGGCCCTCCAACTCACACCCTGCCTGGACTTCCTTCACCCACAGTGCCTTGGGCACCCTGTAGTTAACATGGCTGCCCCTCCACGTGACTGCCAGGGCCTGGGGCTCTAACTGGGTTCATCTTTGCTCACTCACTCCTCACACAGTAATGGTCTAAAGTTTGCAGAATGAGTGATGGAAACAGTTTAAGGACCTGGAGCAAACCAAGGCAAACTCAGAAAGGGTAAAGCTCCCGTCTGTAACATGCACAGCTGTGCCAACTGGAACCAAGGCGGCAGGCAGAGGGTTACAATCGCATCTCTGTGACACGTGGTTTGTGAAGAAAGACTCTGCGGGTCAAAGCTGACTCCAGCAGAGAGGGCTGCCTCAGGAGGGAAGAAGGGGGTGGAAGGGGGCCCCTCCCTGGACAGGCTCCCGCAGAGCCTAGTGCCACTGAGACCTCAGAATCGCAGCATCAGTGGGGCCCCAGGGACAAGTGTCAGCTTGGAGGTGAAAGGAATCACGTGCGGTGCCCCATCCTGGCCCCCGAGCTCACCCTTCAGGGCCACGCGGTTCCGCCGTATGGCCATGATGGCGTTTCGGATGTCCTCCTCGTCGGCGTTGGAGCTCACGTGCACCTCTTCGAAGTCCACAGGCACACACGCATGCCTGGGGCAGAGCAGGGTCAGGGCGGCGGCCCCAGGCCTCCGTCTGGGAAGCCTGCCTGGACCACTGGGTGCAGAGGCCTCTCCCCTGCTGCTGCCCACCCTGCCCTGGCTCTGGCTGAGGGGAGACTGAGCCCACCTGCGCCAGCTGACAGGCATGCACTTACACTCCACAACACTGTCAGTGGGCCTGGTTCCACCCTCCCCGTGCCCGGGCCGGCCTGCTAGGATCGCAGACACTGGGACAAAAGGCCTCCCACCACTGGCTCACTGCCCCTCTTGGCACAAAGTTCTCAGGGTCCCCCTGGCTGGGCCCAGGGGCTCTGTACCTGAACACAGACTTGACGTGCAACATGAGCTCTGGCCCGATGCCATCCCCTGGGATCATGGTGACCGTGTGCCGCCCACCATACTTAGCCGACGGGGGCTAGAAGGACGGGGAGGCTTCAGTTCCCTTCCCCCCTCCAGCACTGACCCAGTGGGAAGGCCCACTGGGAGGCGCCAGCTTGGGGTACCACACCCCTACACCCTGCCCCACCCACCCCAGACAGGGCTGCTCACGGCGGGGGGCGCTCCTGGGTCGCGAGGACAACAGCAGAAACAGGCCCCGTCCCCGCCTGGACCCGGGTCAATCCCAAAGCAACTAAAAGCCCCAACCTAACAGGCAGATGAGAAAAACACTCACAATTGTTTGTTGCTAGAGGCGGGACAGGAAGGAAGAAGACACAGATCAGTCAAGGCTGGAGGAACAAGCTCTGCTGGGGAATGGGGCTGTTTCCCTGGGGCGCCGTCTAGCACGGTTCAGGGGAGAAGGGGTGGGCGAGCTCTGGAGACTGCACCTCAGGGGGAGAGACACAGAAGGGCAGGGAGCCCAGAGGCACGACACACGCACGTGCACGCGCGCACACACACACACCTCTGCACCCACGCCTGCCTGTGAGTGCATCCACATGCACCTGTACACACACGCCTCCGCACACACACAGGCGGGCACACGTGAACATCAACACACGCACGTGCATGCACACACTCGGGTGGGTACTTACTGAGAAGCTCCTCCGGGGGGCTTCGTGGGCACCTAGAACCTGGCAAAGAGAACCCAGACGCTAGTGGTTGCCATCTAGCCCAGAAAGCCAATTTGGCAAACGGGCCAGCCGAGCTCCTGGCAGGGAAGGCGAGCGTCCTCACCGCGCCCAGACAGGCCCTGCGCCTCCCCCGTGCACCGCTGTCTAGCACACAGCAGCACACAGACCAGCCCGTCGGAGCACCGCGGAGGGTCGCTACAACGCTTTACACCTCCTTCAGGTCCCTGGTCAGTTTTTTAAAAAATGTTTACATCCCCCTCCCCACCTTTTCTTGTTTCTGGTCTTCTTCAGCCAATTATTCCTGCTCAGTGATGTCTGTAACTTGGAGAAGTTGGCACGCCAAACGTAGTACAATAGGGAAATCGTGATAAACCACTGGGCCACCACGACCATCATTTACATCATTTTAAAGATCATGTTTTCTTGTTACAAAAGCAGCATATGGACAGAACACGAAGATTGGGAGGAAGAAGATAGCACCCAGCCCCGTCCACCCAGAGATAAGCACTGTTGGCACCATGCGGAACAGCACTCTAGAACCAGAAATCTAAAAATGCAACCATTTGCAGAGGAATAGCAGACGCCAATCTTTCAGAAGGCTTTCATGAAGGATTGCAAAACTGCTTTGTGGCCTACATGGATGACAGATGTCCCCACCCCCCACCTGAAACAGCCGCACTTGGTCACACCGGTGCCATGCCTGACAGCTGCAGAGCAAAAGCCACCCGAGTCAAATGGGACAGGTGCTCAGAGTGACCCATCTGGAGTCCCCACACTTTCCTGGAAGAAGCAGCCCATGTCCCAGCTCCCACCGCAGCGGGGCTACAGGCCCACACACTTTCCTCCCTGTTGTGCCCCGCCTGGGTGCCCTTCAATCCAGAGACAGGGGCAGGGCCAAGGTCCTCCTTATCGCTTGGGAATGCCCTGCCACTTGCCTGCTGGGGCAGCCAATGGCAGAGTCACTGTGGCCATTTTCCAAAGAGCCATGCCTTCCTGCTAGAAGTCCAGAAAGCTCACGCAGAGGCTGACCGCCCCATCTGGGTCTCCCCGGCTGGTTTTCACAAGGCTCCCCCTTGCACAGAACTCTGGCAGCACAGGGGTTAGGAAGGGGGTGACTAACAGGACAACAGGCCCTGGGGGTTTCTGCTGATCCATGGGGCCCCCGGGTCTGCAGTCTGACGCATACTTGGGGCTTTTCTGTTTTCCTTCTAGCAATTGTCAGTATCTGGATTCATCTTATCTGTAGGCTCTCAATACAAACTTGTGGATGGTGTCTGTATTGAGACTGCCTTTCCTCCAGGAAGCCTTCCCTGATGCCCTAAGGCTGCTGAGCTGTTGGTCCCCCGGGCTCCCAAAGCCCTACCCACCCCACTCCCTTCCCCTCAACCACAGTCTCACTAGGTTATCACTGCTGTGCTCCCTCTCCTACCCCTAAGCCCCTGAGAGTGGACACCATGTCTGTCTGATCCCCTACTGTCACCCCAAGACCGAGCAGAATGCCTGGTCCAGAGCTGGGACACAAAAAACATTTACTGAATGAATGAGCATATCAGAAAATGAAGGAAGATATGACGGGCTTTGAGGCTAGGTCGACCTCGGTCCAAATCCTCCATCTACTACTCTTGCTGGCAAATGGCTTACCCTTGCTGAGCTTCCCACCCTTACCTGAAATCCACAGAATAGAGGTGCCTACTTTATCTGACTGCTGGAAACATTAAGCAAGAAGAGGTATGCAAGCTGTTCAGTCGCTAGAAGAGCACACAGGGCTATGCAAAAGCATACGCCCCCCTTAACCCCACCAGCCCCTCAGGCCAGTGTTCAAGGCTGCTGGCCAGTGAGGGGATGCTGGGCTGACCCCTACAGCTCCGTGCAGTAACTCCTCCTGGGTTTCAGCCCTCTGAGGCCTACTGGCACCTGGCAGGTAACCTGGCTGTGCCGGTGAGCCAGCGCTCACACCAGGCCTGGCTCTGCATCTGCACAACCACACCCCACCAGACCCTGGACCCCATCACTACCACCAGGGCCGAACGTCTCTCTCACCTGGTCCCAATGCTAGATGTTCCATCCAGCTTTGGCCAAAGACCCGGAGAGCTCTCAGGATAGTGACTTCCCTGACCTTGCTCTGGACACATTCAGGCACCTTCCTTCAGGAGGTTACAAAGGTTCTGTGAAGCTACCTATCAAAGGAGCCCAGTATGAGGCAGAATGGGATATATGCATTGGTCTCCAGCTTGTTCATCAAGCAGGAAGGTGGACTGTTACCCTCGTCCTTTGATAGTGCCACAGAAAGAAAGGAGTTCAGAATGGTACGTGTCCCAGCCTAAGGGCTCCCATGATCCACATTTTAGTGAGGGTTCTCTCATCAGCATGTTTCTGTTGGATCAAGTACCAATGGTGGCGGCATATTTTCCCACGAGGTCCCAATTAGTGGGACCAAAGATCTGGGCTTCATCTCTAAAGGTTCCCATACCCAGGACAACCAGTCTCAGGGCAAGGCATTGCCCAGCTAGCAGCCTTTCACTGCCCCCCATCCCTGCCCCAATATAGACACAAGCACACACACAGGGGAAGTCAGGGAGGAGACAGATGTCCCCACCAAGATCCTGCAAGAGCCTAGCTGCCAGGGACCTCTGGAAAGCCTCTGGCGAGCAAGTGGGAGGAGTCAGCATTTTAAACATAATTTCATAAACCAGAAGCTGTTACAGGGCAGTCTTCCCCAGGGCTCAGAGGGGGGAAGCATGGCTGAAGACATGTCCACAAGTAGTGTCAGCAAAGTCACAGAGTTCTGGAAGGTCAGAGTTGGGTGGATCCTTTGAGACAGAGGAGAAACTGGAACCCAGAGAGGTCAGACCTCTCGTCCCTCAGGGCCAGTCCTGACTCGATGACGCTTCAGATGGCTTCCAACCCACCCAGGGACTAAATTATCCTCATTCAAGCGTGTCAAGAGAGAGGAATCAGACCTGAATAACCAAGATCCTAAACAGAGAACAACGGAAGCAAAGCCCTCGCGGCCTCCCAACCCGTCAGCTTCAAGAATCCTAGCTCCTTCCCATTCCAGGCGCCTGCGGTGGGGGGGGGGGGAGGCTCTGGGGCACCAGCAAAGGCCGATTCACCACCTCCACTGGGAGAGGTGGCAAAGCGGTCCACAAAAGGGAAACTTGAAGAGGCAGGGCGGCCAGGAACCGATTCCCAAGAGGGCAAGAGCGAGGCGGGCCGGCCACGTGACCGCCTTAGGGGAGGGGTTTCCCACAAGGACACTAGGGAGTTGACACTGCCCCCCGGGGTCCACTCTCCCCGCCCATTGGGAGCTCCCCCGCCACAAGATGCAGACCCCTGAGAAGCCAGACCAGAATCAACTTTGGCTAACCCCTTCAGTGACAGCGAAGGTGGCCAATCAACCCTGGCCCGCAGCGCTCTCCCCTCCCCTCACGGGACCCGCAGCCAATCGGGCCCCAGGACGCTCCGAGAGCGGCGGCCGCCGGCCTAACCCCGACGAGGTGCAAGCACCCCTCAGCGATCGCCGCGGCTGTTCCCGTGGCCCGCTCCTGCTTCTCACCTCCCAAGGACGGCAGAGGAGGGCCGGCCTGAGCACTGCCTTCACAGCGCCGCCCGCGGCCGTCGCCACCTTCAGCGCCATGATGAAAAGTGAGAACTGCCGCAGGTTCCGACTCGCAGATGCCGCTCTCGCGAGAGTTCGGCGGGGCGCGAAGTCCCGGGAGGGGGCGTGGTCCCGCAGTGCGCACGCACACGGCCGCGCCGGTTTTCACGCCCTCTTCCGGCGCCGACAGCGGCGCCGCCGCCGCCGCCGTCGCCATCGTCGTCGCCATCTTGCGGGGGAGGGCGGCCCGCTGGGCCCCTGGTCCGGGGAGGGGACACGTCAGTGCCGCTGGCGACGTCACAGGCCCGCCCGGCCCGCCGGCCCCTGATTGGCTGCTGCGGCCGCTTACGCGTCGCGCTTCCTCGTCTGCTCCTCGTGTTCAGGGGAGTCGCTCTCTTTTTCCCTCGGCAGAGAAGAGGCGATGGCGGCGCTGGCATCTCTCGGCGCCCTGGCGCTACTCCTGCTGTCCGGCCTCTCCTGCTGCTCAGGTAGCGGCCTGGCCGGAGCTCGTTTCTGGCGAGCCTCTCACCCACGACTGGTGGTGCGTGGGGGGAGGAGGGGTGCGGGCGAAGCGGGGGTCTGGGCTTTCTTCTTCAGAGAGGCAGGTGGTCTCTGGTCGCGGCAGCCGAGCCCACCACGCGCTCTTGCATCACACACGTTTACCAAGCAGCTGGGCTGCTGGGAGAAACAGCCTAGTCTGTCCCTCGTCTACTTCCGCGAGGAAGAGTTCCAGAGCCTCTCCCGTGCGCCTGGCCCCAGCTCCAGCAGGAAAAATGACACACGTCCCTGCTGCCACTCCAGGAGCTCCCGGTCCCGGAGGGGGGGTTGGACAGGAGCAAAGCTCTGCAGCGCCGGGCGATCGGAGCGAGAAACTGGGCCGGTGGAGAGGAGCCACCTGACCCGGTGCGGTGGGGCCAGGCCTCTCCAGGAAGAGAGCTCTGAGTGAAGAGGGAGCAGGGACGGTCCAGGCAGAGGGCCCCGGAGTGCGGGCGAGTTAGAAAGGAACTGAAGAGGGAAAGATGAGTGGGCCTAGAGTGCCTAGATCAGGCGGTTGATTTGTTTCCCCCGAGGCCTTGCCATATCTTTATAGGGTTTTTCAGCGGAGTCAGATGGCTTCACGTTCTTGAGAGGTTGTTAACACTTAGTGGCAGGGCTGAGCTCAGACTGGAGTCCAGAAGTTTGTTTAGGAGGAGGTCCTTGCAGGAGCCCCCACCCCGGGCCTGGGGGCCTGGACTGGGTCAGGGCCACTTTCAGTGCATTCACTTTACCTGCCCTACCTCAGGCCAGCGCCCTTGATGCCCGCAGTGTTTCACCAGCCTAACTGGCCTCCCCGCCTGCACCCTGCTCTCCTGCTCCTCAGGAACCCCCCCACGCTATAGTCAGTGATGCCTGGAAAGGACAGACCTAACTATAAAGCCCCTCTGTGCTCCCCCGTGGCCACAGGAAAAAGGTCAAGTCTAGCAGAGCGTGGAAGGATCTGGGGGATGTGGCTCCTGAGAACCGCCTCCCACCCATGTTCCCAGGCATCTTCCTCCCGCCATTCCAGTCCCACGGCCTCTGACTGCTTCAGCCTAAGTCACGGCCCTGCCCGGACACCACATTTGGAGAGCAGTGGACGCCTTGTGATTTAGGTGGCACCTTTCCTTCCCTTTAGCCTCTAGCAGTGTGGAGATGACTACGGCAGCATCCTTTTTCTCAGTGCAGCCCTGTTCAAGGGGACAAGTTATGCTTATGGACCCAGACCCTCTGCCATTTCTTTCCCTCCGGAAACACTGGGGCCAGTCGTGGTCTTCTGTCAACTGTCTGGGGCAGAGACCCTTTCCTTCATATCAAAAGCCCCATAGGTTGCCAGCAGCACCATGCTTTGTGTCTGCAGAAGATGCCTTCAGTAAACTGTCCAGAGCCATGCATGGCTCTGGATTGAGGTCAGCCTGGCCCCCCCCTGGGCTTCTAGGGTGCTCCAGGGCAGACTGCATCCCTAAACCATTGCACGGCTTCCCTGTCTGCAGGTCCAGGCACAGACTCGAGTCGTGCAGTGAATTCATGCAGCACGCCCCCCCCCCCACACACACACACACACTCACCTGTTCTGCCTGTACGTTGAGGTTCCACCTGTACAAAGCCTTCGTGTCTCCCTTCCCCTGCCTTCCTTCAAGACCACTGTAGTTCTGACTGATCATTTGAATCTGTCTCCCAGACCCCACCTGGCAGGGTGCAAAGGGCCCTTTGTGTGCTCAGCTGATGAGCTCTGGGAAGTGGGGTTAGGGTGGTCCCTTCTGGCCCTAACCCAGCAAGCACAAGCCAGGCCTTAGCCGTTCATCTCTGCCTCTCCGCAGCAGAGGCCTGTGTGGAGCCCCAGATCACCCCTTCTTACTATACCACCTCGGATGCTGTCATTTCTACTGAGACTGTCTTCATCGTGGAGATCTCCCTGACTTGCAAGAACAGGGTCCAGGTGAGGCAGCGGGGGTTCAGCCAGGAGGGTGCGGGGGCGAGAGGTGAGCAGTGAGGCTGAGACCTGGGGCCCTCACTGGCAGTGGATGGGGTCAGACCTGGGGGTCCGTGTGGACAGGGAGAATCAGGGTTTTGATTCCCAGGTGTAGGAGAGATCAGGGCACAGCCAGGCCAGATTCTAGCAGATATTTAAAGAACATTCCCCTCACCTGCCTGCTCTGCTGCATCTATGTGCGGTGATATAGACAGGCATCTTGCTGTGTGTGCAAAGAGTATACGTGTGAAGGGAGAGACAGCCAGGGTCAGCCCCCAGGCTTCTGCGTCCCTTTACTGGTTGCTCTTTGCCGAAGTGTGTGTCCACATGTGTGTTTCGTCATTTCAAGGCCAAGCAGCCCTGGCCTCAGCCTCTGCAACCTAAAGGCCCAGAGAAGGAAGGAAGTTGGGCCTTGGTAGGTACAGTCTGCTTTAAGCAGCTCATTGGGTGTCCGCGACCGTGATACCCCCTTCCAGGCTCCGAGGAGAAGCAAGAACACTTCACTCATCCCGCCCGTGTCCAGTTAACAGGCTCGCCGTGCGTTAGGGAGGCCAGGCATAGGGGAGATGTGGCCCCCGAGGAGGGAGACAGACGTGGAGAGTACCCCCGCCAGACACACCGCAGTCCCCGGCTGTGCCCGGCGGCCTCCATACCCACACACAGGCGGAGGGCGCTACTCCGGGTGGCAGAGCGGGGCCTCACCTGCAGCCAGAGAGGGGAGAAGGTGACTCTCCTTTTATCCCCTCCCCCAGAACATGGCTCTTTATGCTGACGTCAGTGGAAAACAGTTTCCTGTTACCCGGGGCCAGGACGTGGGCCGATACCAGGTAAGGGATGCTGTGGTGGTCACTTTCGCGGGAGGCCACCCGTTCACGGGTGTGGCTTGAAGGCCGGGCCAGCAGGGCTGGGGTTCTTGAATTCGATGCGCTGGCCGTGGCGCCATGTGCACTGCCCACCCCCTGCCGAACACACCCCACCCAGGTGTCCTGGAGCCTAGACCACAAGAGCGCCCACGCAGGCACCTACGAGGTCAGATTCTTTGACGAGGAGTCCTACAGCCTCCTGAGGAAGGTGAGTGTCCCCGAAGGCCACCCAGGCCTGCAGTAGGGGGGGCATAGCCGCTGCCCCCAGCTGGCTCCACCCTGAGGTCCCCTCTCTGACTTGGAGCAGGACGGCCGGTGGGCGCCTTCCTGCTCACCCACCCCACCTGGCCCTGTGCCTTCCGTGTCGCTCCTTCACCCGCATTTCTCCTTCCACGACTCTGGCCGGTGTTCCTGCCTCTCCCACCCCACCCAGCATCGCCCCCTGACCCCAGCACCTCCCTCACAGGCTCAGAGAAATAACGAGGACATTTCCATCATCCCACCTCTGTTCACAGTCAGCGTGGACCATCGGGTGAGTGGCCAGAAGGGGCTGGCCTGGCACAGGGGAAGGAGGGAGCCGGTGGCAAGCCTCGCGTTTTAGCGAGAGCTGGGGGCTGAGCCAAGTGGACCAGTGTGTCTTCGCGCCCCAGGAGGAGGGTGGCTGGAGCGGCCGGCCTTCTCGCCTGTCCCTCCCCCGAGAATGACTTTGGTCTCTTTTCTTGCAGGGCACCTGGAATGGGCCCTGGGTCTCCACCGAGGTACTGGCCGCTGCCATCGGCCTAGTGATCTACTACCTGGCCTTCAGCGCCAAGAGCCACATCCAGGCCTGAGGGTGATGCCCCCCCGCCCCCCTGCTTCTTTCAATAAACAGTTACCAGCTATCCCAAGCACCAGGACTGTGTCACACACACGGGCAGAGCTGGGTGGCCGGCATCCCTCCGCCTGCCTAGACGGCACAGGCACCGAGTGGGGCAGGTCTGGAGGTCCCCTTCCTCCTTGTGTACGTTTGCTTTACTCTTGGCCATTGTTAGCGCTCCCTTCTCAGCCCCCTAATACCCAGTGCCCACCGTCTCCCAGGGCTGCCTGCCTGGTTCCGGGCGGGGCACGGGGCTGTCTCTCCCCTCCGCCCCCCAATCTCTGGCAAAGAGTGGCCTTGTTCTCCTGCCTGGGCCCGCTTAGGGAAGGACCCTCTGACCACCTGCCATTTTGAGGGCAACTGCCCAGGGCAGGTGGCATGGGGAGCTTCCCCGAAACCCAGCAGTCAGCAGTGCACGTAGCCACGGCCCCTCCTGGCCTTCGGAAGGGCCCTGGGCAGGAACCACACACTGAAGTACTTCCTGTGCTTTTCCTGGGGGGCGCTGCAGGCGTCCCTGTGGCGCTTAATGCGGTCGAAGCTAGTACTCCAGGTAGCTGTCCAGGGGGGTGGTCCTTCCAAGCTCTCCGCTCCAGTGTGGTGCCTCCCAGGATGCTCTCACCTCTGGTGTCGGGTGGGGCACGGAGAAAGGCACAAGAGAGGACCTGGACCCCCAAGCCTCCCAGGAGCCCATCGTTAGCCCTTTCCAGCTCGGCTGTGTCCCTTCCCTCCAGCGAACCCGCTCTCTGAGCACTGATATTCTCGAGAAACCGGGCGGGCGTCCCTGTGCAGGCTCCACGCTCCACGTCAGCCCGCAGCCCTCCCACCAGCCCAGCGTCCCTGCTGCCACCTGGTGACTGCAGAGGTGAGGGGCCCTAGGGTGACCTGGCTTCCTCCAGGCTGTCGTGAGGGGTCCTTGGGATCAGCGTCCAGGGAGGCTGCACCCCAAAGGAGGCCCAGAGCCTACGGGAGTGGGTGGGGCTCTCCTCTGGGCCTTGTCCTCCGCGGGAGTGTGGAGGGACTTGCCTGGGGACCTTCTCCAGGCTAGGGGACGCCAGCTGTTCCCTGCCCCGCACCCTCAGTCCAAGCGAAGCGGGTCAGCATGGGTGGCTGGCAGGAATAGGGAGGCTCTAGGGAAGAGCCCCGTCCTCGCTCCCAAAACGGGCACAACAGGAACCATGGGGCCCCTGAAGACCAGGCCAGGCGCGAGCTGCTGGCTGAGGCGCTTTCTGCATCCCAGACAGGGCTGGTGGGAGCTCGGGTGGCGCCTGCTGGCTGAGCACCGCTCCTCCTCCTTTTAAGGGGGAAAGTGGCAGCTGTTGGCCACCCAGCGGCTCTTTTTGATCCCAGCTCCACCACTCCTGGTCCAGTGCGCCGGTTGCCAAGGGCTTCCAGATCTCCTGGTGTCAACATTGCCCGGAGCCAGTGAGAGCCAAGCCCCAGCACCGGCCTTCACACAGCCGAGGGACCCTCGGATCCGGGCCTGTCCTGGCCCCCACCCCAGAGCAAAAGCAAGGTGCCTCTAGCGCCATCACAGTGAGCCCCCAGCAGCCAGAGAGGGGTGCTCAGGGAGCAGGCGGCCTTAAGTCTCCAACCGCAGCCAGTTTTCTGCGAGGGGCTGGGTCCTGGGAACCCATCCTTCACAGGGGCCTATGTGGAGTGTCCCCTCCCAAGGAACGGGGCCGGTCACGAGTTGATGTTCCTAGCCCCCCGCTCCAGAGGCCTCTGAGGGGCAAGAGGAAGGTGGTGTCTCGTGTTTGCCCCTTTTCATCAACAAGCCCTTTCCTCCCTTGAAGCCACTGGTGTTCTGTGTGACGTGCTGGGTCTTCCCTCCCAGCTGTTCAGACAGCAGGGCACTCCGCTTCTGGGAACACAGGTTCAGGTTTCTTGCTCACGCCAATCTCAGCAAGTTAGCAAAATTAACAAGAGGTCTACATTGCTCTTTCAAGAGAATTTTTAAATGTATCTTCACCCACTTAATGTGCTGGCAGCATCCTGTGTCCTTTCAGGAGACAGCGCCTACTCAAGGGCTCACCGCACAGACGGTACCCTTGGAGTTGCTGTCTTTGGGGCCTTGGCCCCAGCCAGGACTTAGCAGGGTTCCTGACACTGAGCAGATGCCCAGTGGTTTGCTGTGCTGAATGGAACCTCTGGGAGTTCCCGCAGCCACCTGGTATTCATCTGGTCAAAAGACACTTCTTTGCATCTTCTGAGGGCTAGGCACTGTGGGGTCCCCAAACAGGGAAGGAAGCCTGTGCCTTCCAGAAGCGCTAGGGCACTCCCTGAGCTGCAGGGCAGGGAGAGGGTGGAACCACTTCTCTACGACTCTGACCAGAGCAGGGGTGTTGGCCTCATGCACATGCCGGCTCCAGGCTCAGTCGCCAGTCCTGAGACAGGTGTCTGCCATCCTTCCTGCACTGGGCACCACCCTTGTGACCGTGGCAGACCTCTGAAATGACTCTGGTGGCTCTGTCCCTCCTCCCAGAGTGCTGGAGGCTGACTTCAGAACACCTCGCTTTTGCTCAGCTTCCCCCTGACCCGCCCGGCCCCACGCCAGCGCCCGGTGCTGGAGAATGAAGGAGAATGAACACGAGGAGGCCAGGAGTCACCCTCGAAGGCAGCTTGCTTTATTCTCACGATGCCGGCAGGGGGCGGGGGTGAGCAGCCTGTCAGCCTTCCATCTGAGGCTCTCTGAGCCGGGAAGGGCCCGCAGGCCAGCTCTCACTAATGCACAGGTCCCCGGGGGCTGCCTGGCCCACACTGGCAAAGTGGGGCGCAGGGCATCTTCTCCGGTCAGCCCACCTGGCAGGGCCCGCCTGTCACTCAGCTCCAGGCCGCTCCCTAGCTCTGCGTGGGTCGTGTCACCGAGGTCTGCTGCTACTCACGCCACTCAGGAGAGAAGCCGAGCTCCAGAAGGCGTCTGCCACAGCCCTGGGCTCTCTTCCTTCTTCTTGGACGGACACCGACCCTTCAGTCCCCGCAGTCGCCGGGGAAGGAGGTGACCTCCAAGGTGAGCCTGGCAAGCCACATCGGAAGCTCCCAGTCGCCACACCTCGGAGCGGAGGCCATCTGCAAAGCTGCTTCCCATTCTTGCCTTCATCCCCCCACCTCCCCTCCCCCCATCCCCCTCCCCTGCTTCCCCCCACCCCCCTCCTTCCCAGCTATCACTCGGGGATTCCACCTCTGTCAGGCTGCCTGAAGGAGCTGCCAGCCCTCAGAGCGGGTCCACAAAACGAACAAACCCCAAAAACAACAATTGGCAAGCACAGAAAAGGAAAAGAACCACAGAGATCAGGGTTGCCTTTGTCTACAAGTAACGGACATTCTCTTGTGCTTAGGACAGTCTTCTTTGCCTCTGCTTTTCAGCTGACTTCCCTGTCCCCAAGTGCCCGCACTGAGAGCGCTCTGGAGGGAAATGCGTGTGTCTGCATGTGTACATGTGTCTGGGCTCGTGTCTCACACACACACATGCCTACGGCTGAAGGGGGGGCCGATACGGGTCTGCCCCCAGACCAGCTGTTGATGTGGTCTCTGTACTTGGGGAGAAGGAAGTCACCAATGGAGAGAAGCGTCCCTCGTCCTCCAGGGGCTTCTGTCTGGTAACAAAGTCCCACGTGCACACACAGACACACGCTAGATTCTAAGGGAGAACAGAAGACGGGGTCCCGGCAGGCTCAGTGGACCTGGGCCAGGGCGGAGGACCCGTGCCCTGGAGCACAGCTGGGCTCAGACAGTGGTGACGGAGAGCAGAGGGTTGTAGACCCGCTTCCCATCGGCCGAGCGCGTGCCGTGGGCCAGCATCTCCTGGATGGTGATCCAGTTGTCCAGGATCTTCTTGCTCCGCTTCTTCATGGTTTTGCGGTGGCTCAGGGCGATGATGTTGAGCTCAGCCTTGCTGTCGCCGCTCTGCTGCTCCCGCAGGCACTCCAGTCGGCTCTGCATCATGAACTCGCGCCGCTTCCGCTGCTCCCGGGCCCGGATCAGGTGCTGCTTCCGCTGCTCCTTGCTCCAGTAGCGGCCCATCTTCATCTCACTCACCGCATCGTCGTCGGTGGTCATGCCGCTGCGCTCCTCCCGGATCTTCAGGGCCCGGGCTTTTAGGAGGCGGTCCCGCACCGGTCGCTTGGCCACATAGCGGGTCCCGTCGCTGCGCACCTTGACCTTCCACTCCATGCGGGGCGCGTCGGTGGCCGCCGCCGCCACCCCACCCACCCGAGGGCCACTGGCCAAACTCAAGGGGCTGCGGCCCAGCTCTTCCAGACCGCGCGGCGGGGCCAGCTGCATGCAGCTGTGGTAGTGATCGCCCTCCTGGCCCTGGATGCGGTGGCGCCGCGACAGGTAAGGGCTGCCCTCGGGGCCCACGCGCTCCAGGGTCACCCCCGTCTTGGGGCCGCGGCGGACCCGCTCCCCCGAGTGCTGTCTCCGGCCCACCTCGGGATCCCGGGAGAGGGATCGGAAGTTGGCGGGACCCCCCTGCGGAGGGGCAGCCTTGGGGTGGGCGGCGACAGGGGGTGCGGAGGGGGTCCGGTTCAGGTTGGAGTTGCCCCCGGCGGTTGCCCGCCTCAGGGGGCTCTCGGGCAGGGGTTCCGCCAGCAGCGGAGTGCTGCGGCAGCTCTCACCCGTGTTGTAGGCGCTGGTGCTGTCCTTGTCTGACTTCTCAGGCAGCTCGGAGATGTCAGACAGCTCGTGCTTCTTGGGCTCGCCGGCCCCCAGGTCGTAGAGGCTCTCCTCCTCCAGCAGCCAGGCCTTCATGCAGCGCTCCCGCAGCTGTTGCATCTTCTGCGCCCGCAGGATGTTGCGGCACTTGAACTCCAGGTGCCGCAGCTCCTCCTCCAGCACGGCCATCTCGTGGCCCACACTCTCGTTGCGGTTGACATCCAGGGCGCCGCTGCCGCCGGCAGCCCGGGGAAAGAGGAGGCCCAGGGGATTGCCATTCTCCAGGTGGCACTTGATCTCCAGCAGCTCGCGGTAGCGCTCGTACTCCTCATCCGTGAGGCCCGGCACTTCGCCGCCACCCAGCCCTGCGCCCTCGGCCAGCAGGGAGTCCATGCTAAAGTGGAAGTCGCGGCTCTGCAGGGCGTCCCCTTGCAGGCCAAACTTGCGCAGGGGCCCGGGCGTGTTGGCGGTACTCAGGGGCTCGTCCCCCAGCAGGTCGTGCTCAGAGCTCTCCTCGTTGCGCGTGCTCTCATCCGTCCTGCCCACCCCGCTGTCCAGCTCCTGGCTGTTGCTCAAGCCTGGGCCCGCATCAGGGGCCCCTTTCTCCTCTTCGTTTCCAAGCTGGAGCTGGAAGATGAGCCCCGCTCAGTCTGGGACCCACCAGTGGGGGCGCCGTGGGGGGAGGATGGAGATCGGAAGGGCTTTCGGGTCTGGTCCATCTCCCGCAGCCCCCCCAAGCCTCTACTCCGTCTGCCGTCCTGCCCGCCCTCCCCGCCCTCCCCCCCACCGCCTTCCCTCCTTCCTCACCTGCTGGGCAGGGGGAGATTTCAGCTTCCGCGCCCGCAGGTCCCCCTCATTCTCAGAGCCAAAATCATCCAGGAAGTCATCCCGGTCACTGTCCTTCCACCGCTTCGCCAGCTGCAGAGACAGGCCCGTGCTGTCCCCACTGCCTTAAGGACCTCCGCAGACAATGACCCCACTCGCGTCTAGGTCCCAGCCCACTCAGCCATCAGAGGCCACAAAGGGAAATGGGCCCCGAACACCCCCCCACACCCTCCATCAGTGCCAGGATGTTGGCATGTTTGTGCCCTAGTCGGCAGCTTTCAAGACAGAAAGCCCCACATCAGGGGACTCAGGACGCCCTGTTGGGCACACACACCTGGCTCTCAGGCCGGGCCACCAGCAGGGAGATGTTGGTATTCTCCTCCTGGCTCAGGATGGCCACTGCTTCTTCCCGGTTTTGGACGTCCACACCATTTATCTGTGGCAGGCCAAGGGACAATCAACGAGGACACCAGGGCTGGCTCTGGGGCAGGCTCCAGTTGAGCTACAGGGGTCCCCTCGCAGGGAGCTCCAAAGCGAGCACCCTGGGCCAGGACAGGCTCTCGAGCTCTGGCAGGATGGAGACAAGTGGAAGGTGCCGGGGGCGAAGACAGCCTGGCCCACACAAGAGCACACGTGCTTGGAGCGGCGAGGAGCAGGACGCACGCTCACGTCTGGGGCACGGAGGGACAGGCTGGTAAGGGGCCCGAGCAGAGACGCCAGCAGAGCCCACGGGCACATGGGAGCCACCGCGTGGTCGTGCAGGAGGGAGATGGTCCTAGCCCTGGTTTCAGGCCCGGCGGGATGCCCGGCATCGGGTGGGGCTCTGAGCAGGAGGGAGCTAGAACTGGCTGAGGAGAGCTGCGGGGCCTGCCTGCCCTGCTTACCTGGATGATGCGGTCTCCCTCGCGGATGCGGCCGTCTTTGGCTGCGATGCTGTTGGGATTCACCTGCAAGGCACGCGCATCATGGGGACTCGGCCCCCTCCCTGAGGTGCCCGTCTGGTAGGAAGGGGCAGCCTCGCCTCAGAGGCCCCACTGTGAACGGAGGGCTGATTTTTTGAGCATGGCAAAGTATGGGAAAGTACCCAGCACCTGCCAGACGGGTGGCGGAGAAGAACCCCTGTGATTACCAGCAGGGCTCCTGAAGGACGTGGTGGGAGAACACAGCCTGGCCGGACCACATCCTGCCTTACCCCGCAAGGCCCCACTGTTCCACTACGGGCACAGGTTTCCTGGGGAGGACTGCCCGGCTGGACACACGCCGAAGCCACTGGCTGCCTTCCTGTGGCGCTAAGCTGCCTCCTTATGGGCAGCCTCAGAGCCCTGGGCAGCGTGGCAAGGCTGTGGGGAGTCTTCACGCGCCACATCCTGCCTCAGCACGTGCCTCCGTGCTGCCCTGGCCCCTCATGGGTGCCGTACAGATGGGCACCCAAGTCCAGCTGTCGTGTCCCAGCACACAGGAAGGCACGTAGAGCTCCACTGCCTTCTAGAAGATCCCAGCCGCCCGTCCCGCCTTCATACCTCTCCAACGTAGATGCCCAGGTCCTCCTCGTCATCCGTGCGGTAACAGACCATCAGGCCCAGCTTGTCCCGGTGGCTGGTTTTATACAGCTCCACCTCCTGCCACAAGGGGGATGGATAAGCAGAGGGAGAAGCTGCAGGGACGGCAGCCTCGGCCCAGCCTAACCCCCCAGACCGCATCACCTGAGCTGAGTTCCCAAAGGTCTCTCTTACCATCCCAAATGGCACGTGTGTCCTGTGGTGTCCCTTACCAGGAAATGCCCAAGACACACACAAGACACACGGGACGCACAGCGTACAGACATGCGTGGGACACAGACTCGCCGGCACACACTGACAGAGGGACCTCACCCGTGCCCTCCCCAACTCAGCCCAGTTTGGCCCTTGAGCCCTTCAGCCATGCGTGGGAAAGGGCCGCGAGGCCCAGCCGCCTGGGGGTTCGGGAGCCAGGCCCGAGCTGGGCCACAGACAGATGCCCTGGGGCTGGCGCCCAAGGCTGGCCACCAGCTCACCTCATACTCCAGCTCTTCCATATGGTCTGCCTCCTGCGGGCTGCCCTCCATGAACTCCGCCGGGTCATAATACTCATGGCTGATGGGGGGGCTGCCCAGGAGAAGCGGGGCGTCAGGCCAGCCATCTGCTCCCCTCTCTCCCTAGCCCCGGCTCCCAGCTGGCGGGTCCCAGTGCGCTTGGCATGGAGCCCTGCTCGGGGTGCAACCTTGGGAGGCGGTGGCCCAGCTACCTCTTCTGTACCCCCTCCTTTTGAGCTACATGCATCTATGCAAAGACCAGGAACATTTCTTGAACAGGAGTGTGAGGGCATCTGCAGCGAGGACCCAGGCATGCCTAGCTCTCCCCACCCCGCCCTGTCCCATCCCATCCCATCCCACCCCATCCTGTCCTGTCCGCTAGCTCAGACTCCTCTAACCATGCCAGCCAGCAGGGACTGACTTCTCCAAACTGCGGGTGCCCCTCCCACCTGGCACTGGCCCCACTCATGCAGTGCCCCCAGGAGTTATCCAGGCCCTGGAGGATTGCTGGGCAGCGGAGGAGGGCCCAGTCTCTCTCCACAGGCGGCCCTCCTTGCCCCGAGGCTAAGCTTGGCTACTGCCAGCCCCAGGCCTACCTCTCTGTGGAGGAGGGGATCCCGGGATGACCTCCCTGCCGCCGGGGTGAGGCTAGCGAAATGAGTCAGCGCTCACACAGTCATGGGCCACCAGGCCCGGATGAGAGGCCCTTCTTCCGAGCGGGCCAAAGAAAGAAGCCGAAGAGATGGAGGAAGTTCAGAGCAGGCAGAGGAATGGGACAGACAAGGATGCAAGAAGATTCAAGGGATGATGCTTGTGAGGCAGAAGACGATGGGGCGGCAGAGGAGGAGAAAGGATAGAGGAGGAGCTGAGGACCTCAACCTTCCGGCAGCAAAGTCCCGGGACGGTCCTCCCTTGGCCCTGGGGGTAGATACAGTGGGGAGCCTGCATGTCAGGACCCTCAGGCCCATTCACCAGCTGCTGTCCAGCCAGAGGCTAAAGGCCCGGAGATGCCCGAGCCCTGGGGTGAGACGGTCAGCTCCGGAGGCCAAGGAGCCTGCTTCCTGCCCGGGGGCAGCCAGTCGGGGTCTCCCTGCCACGCCCAGAGCTGCGACAGTGTGGCCTCTGGGTGGCACGGGGCAGCCACCCCAGGTGGCTTGCCCTCTCTGGAGGCAGGGCCCGGGGCCCTCCTGAGGGCGACTCACAGCTCAGACGGGACGTACGGCTCCAGGATGACCATGGGTGGGGTGGGTGGGCGCAGCTTGCCCAGCGCCATGATATGCTCGAAGGTGATGTCGGTCTGAGTGCCACTGTCCACCAGCTGCAGGTCGTGGGAGGAGCCATCGCCCCGGAGGCGGGGACTGCGTCTCAGCACCTGGATTACCAGGGGCTCCTTGGAGGCACGCAGGGCCTCCAGGGTCTGCTCCTGAGACAGCTTGGAGAGCTCCTTCCCGTTCACCTGCGGCAGAGACGACATGTCCCCGTGAGGACCCGCTGAGGCCCTGCTTACCCCTGGGCGCCCTCATTCCCAGGTGAGCCCCACTTCTCAGCCCTGCCCCCACATGGCGCCACGCCCCGAGGGCCCTAGATCCCCTTCGGCCGTCCTCCTCCTTCAAGCAGCACTGAGGCCAGAGCTGGTGTGGGAAGATCACGGGGAGCCCCCTTAGCAATGACCGAGCATCTGCTGGGAACATCCAACATATCAAGGTGGGAGGGAGACCTTGACTCCCTTCTGCCGACAGGAGTCAGTCAACAAACGGGTTCAGGTGGGAGAGTCCGGAAGAGCAAGAAGCCTCAGAGGACAGGGTCTCTGTCCTCAAGGCAGCAACGACTCACCATAGAGAAAAGGCCAACACACACCGAGCCTAAGAGGTGCTGAGGAAGTGGCCCTTACAAGACCACTGTTGTCCCAGTCTTCACTTCTCACGGTGCCACCCCCTCCCCGGGAGTCTCCGGAGAAGGGGTGCTTCACAGAGATGCCCAATGCAATTGCAAAATCATGTCTTCCAGGCTGCAAAGAACAGGCCAGCCCTGGATGTCGTTCCAGGAAGACAGGCTGTCAAAGGAAAGCACAAGGAGTCCTAGGGACGCCTGGCCAGCCAGTGGCTCCTCTGATTCATGGAACCCAAATAATCACCTTGCTGCTACTTGGTTGTGTCCTTGTAGACAGTAGTTTCAGTTTTTATGTTCCCCTCTCTGTAATCTTCGCATGGTCAGAAAAGATTTTTTTAATCAGGTCTGTCTAATTATAAAAAAAAGCAGTTTCGTTGTAGAACATTTGAAAAATACAGAAAACCATAAGGAAGAAAACAAAAATCACCCATCTCAAGGGTGTAAAAGCTGTGAATGTGTTGGCATATTTCATTCCTGCTCTTTTTCCAATTTGTAACTGCAGGCGCCCCGAGGCCTGGAGCACGCCAGCCTGCGCGTGGACCGTCCGTTGTGTATTGGCTTGGTCCCTACTGTCCATCACTAGTGGTTTTCAATTTTATTATAAAGAAGGTTGCAGAGACACATTGTTTGTATGTTCTGTACCTATTTTCTATGTATATCTTTGTGTAATCTATAGTTGTTATGTTAGAGAAATTTTCCAAAAGTGGAATTATTGGATCAAAGGGTATCAAGGAAGCAGCTTGTCAACCAAGAAGGTATTAGTTGTAAGAATGTGGTCAGCACAGCCCAAGAGGATCTGGACAGCTGGAGAGGCCGCAGTTATAAAGCGAAGAGGGAACGGAGCCCGCGGGGCCAAGTGCATGGGAGAAAAGGGCTGGCTGCTGACGTGTATTTGGAGACGCGTGTGAAGGGTGGACTGGCAAAGGCTGGGCACCAAGGGAATGTGAGGACTGGCCTTGAAGCCCTTAGCAGAGCCAAAACTGTCAGGAAATGCTTGAGGCAGCATTAAACACAGCCAGTATCGACCTTTCAATGGAACAAACTTACAACTAAATGAATTTTATTAAAAACAAAGGCAAAAGCAAACATGCATGTTCCTTATATAAACACCAATATTTAACATTTAACTCAACCCTCAGGATTCATTAAGAAAAGGAAATTCAATAAAGTCAGAAAGATGTGACTACAAGAAAAACTACCTCCAATGAATCTGGCTGCTTTCAGAACTTTGAATAAAAGAGAAGTCAGTTTTACTGAAACCATTTCCTCTAAGATCAAGAACAAGACAAAGTTGTCCACTCTCACCACTATTATTCAACATAGTTTCGGAAGTTTTAGCCACAGCAATCAGAGAAGAAAAAGAAATAAAAGGAATCCAAGTCGGAAAAGAAAAAGTAAAGCTGTCACTGTTTGCAGATGACATGATACTATACATAGAGAATCCTAAAGATGCTACCAGAAAACTACTAAAGCTTATCAATGAATTTGGTAAAGTAGCAGGATACAAAATTAATGCACAGAAATCTCTTGCATTCCTATACACTAATGATGAAAAATCTGAAAGAGAAATTAAGGAAACACTCCCATTTCCCATTGCAACAAAAAGAATAAAATACCTAGGAATAAACCTACCTACAGAGACAAAATACCTGTATGCAGAAAAGTATAAGACACTGATGAAAGAAATTAAAGGTGATACAAACAGATGGAGAGATATACCATGTTCTTGGATTGGAAGAATCAACATTGTGAAAATGACTCTACTACCCAAAGCAATCAACAGATTCAATGCAATCCCTATCAAACTACCACTGGCATTTTTCACAGAACTAGAATAAAAAATTTCACAATTTGTGTGGAAACACAAAAGACCCCGAATAGCCAAAGCAATCTTGAGAAAGAAAAATGGAGCTGGAGGAATCAGGCTACTGGACTTCAGACTATACTACAAGCTACAGTCATCAAGACAGTATGGTAGGGCTTCCCTGGTGGCGCAGTGGTTAAGAATCCGCCTGCCAATGCAGGGGACACGGGTTCGATCCCTGGCCCGGGAAGATCCCACATGTCATGGAACAACTAAGCCCATGCACCACAACTACTGAGCCTGTGCTCTAGAGCCCGTGAGCCACATCTATTGAGCCCACGTGCCACAACTACTGAAGCCTGCATGCCTAGAGCCCATGCTCTGCAACAAGAGAAGCCACGACAATGAGAGGCCATGCACTGCAACAAAGAGTAGCCCCACTCGCCGCAAGTAGAGAAACCAGCAACGAAGACACAACACAGCCAAAAATAAAAACAAATAAATAAATTTATTTAAAAAAGACAGTATGGTACTGGCACAAACACAGAAATGTAGATCAATGGAACAGGATAGAAAGCCCAGAGATAAACCCATGCACATATGGTCACCTTATCTTTGATAAAGGAGGCAAGAATATTCAATGGAGAAAAGACAGCCTCTTCAATAAGTGGTGCTGGGAAAACTGGACAGCTACATGTAAAAGAATGAAATTAGAGCACTCCCTAACACCACGAACAAAAATAGACTCAAAATGGACTAAAGACCTAAATGTAAGGCCAGACACTATCAAACTCTTAGAGGAAAACATAGGCAGAACACTCTCTGACATACATCACAGCAAGATCCTTTTTGACCCACCTCCTAGAGAAATGGAAATAAAAACAAAAATAAACAAATGGGACCTAATGAAACTTCAAAGCTTTTGCACAGCAAAGGAAACCATAAACAAGATGAAAAGACAACCTTCAGAATGGGAGAAAATATTTGCAAATGAAGCAACTGACAGAGGATTAATCTCCAAAATTTACAAGCAGCTCATGCAGCTCAATATCAAAAAAACAAACAACCGAATCCAAAAATGGGCAGAAGACCTAAATAGACATTTCTCCAAAGAAGATATACAGACTGACAACAAACACATGAAAGGATGCTCAACATCACTAATCATTAGAGAAATGCAAATCAAAACTACAATGAGATATCATCTCACACCAGTCAGAATGGCCATCATCAAAAAATCTAGAAACAATAAATGCTGGAGAGGGTGTGGAGAAAAGGGAACACTCTTGCACTGTTGGAGGGAATGTGAATTGATACAGCCACTATGGAGAACAGTATGGAGGTTCCTTAAAAAACTACAAATAGAACTACCATATGACCCAGCAATCCCACTACTGGGCATATACCCTGAGAAAACCATAATTCAAAAAGTCATGTACCACAATGTTCATTGCAGCTCTATTTACAATAGGCAGGACATGGAAGCCACCTAAGTGTCCATCGACAGATGAATGGATCAAGAAGATGTGGCACATATATACAATGGAATGTTACTCAGCCATAAAAAGAAACGAAACTGAGTTATTTGTAGTGAGGTGGATGGACCTAGAGTCTGTCATACAGGGTGAAGTAAGTCAGAAAGAGGAAAACAAATACCGTATGCTAACACATATATATGGAATCTAAAAAAAAAAAAAAAGTAGTTCTGAAGAACCTAGGGGCAGGACAGGAATATAAACGCAGACATAGAGAATGGACTTGAGGACACGGGGAGGGGGAAGGGTAAGCTGGGACGAAGCGAGAGAGTGGCATGGATATATATACACTATCAAACGTAAAATAGATAGCTAGTGGGAAGCAGCCGCGTAGCACAGGGAGATCAGCTCGGTGCTTTGTGACCACCTAGAGGGGTGGGATAGGGAGGGTGGGATAGGGAGGGTGGGAGGGAGGGAGATGCAAGAGGGAGGAGATATGGGGATATATGTATATGTATAGCTGATTCACTTTGTTATAAAGCAGAAACTAACACACCATTGTAAAGCAATTATACTCCAATAAAGATGTTAAAAAAAAAAGAGAAGTCAGTTTTTGAAATAAAATGCCAAATATAGATGGTGACCATCATTATAAATATTTTCTTTTGTTTTTAATCCTAGAGTGACTATCTTTTGTATCTTAAACTACCATGTTTCTTCAGTCCCTTGGAATACTTTTAAAGAATCTCATTGTGTGAACTTTAAATAAATAAATAAATAAATAAAAATAAAAACAAAGGCAATGAGTCCTCCAAGCTCATGGCTTTCTAATTATTTTACTACACTTTTATCTGGTCTAGTGTGTCTGGAAGGAGACACCATAGGACAGTGTGCGACTGTGCATGTCTTCCCATCCCCGCGTTCAGTGACATCGGGCTGGTGGCCATGGTAGGAGTGTTTACACCATGGAAATCGACAAAGGCTCCAAACGAGGGCTTTGCGTTTCAGAACATTTTCCGGCTCCCCACTGCCCTTAAGTCAAGGGCTCCTGTAAGAAGCAGAAGGGCCAAGGGCCGAGAGCTGTGCTCGGCATCTTTGACTGGGGTTGGTGGGGGGTGGGGGACGTTTCACCTTTTCACCATGTGCAGTGGGACGCTCAGGTGACACTGGGAAACACAGGGATGTCTGTCTCCCTGGAAACGTTACCCAGCAGCAGCGTTGCTATGGAAACTGGGCCCAGGCAGTGGGAGGGGAGTGCAGGGTGGTCTGGGATGTCAAGAGGGGGATGGGCACACACACCACGGAGCAGATCGAGGCCACCGGAGTGATGCCCCTGACAGCCCAGCAACCTTCCCCTTGACCCACGTGGCGCAGAGCAGAGGCAGACCTCTGGGTGTGGAGGCCTGGAGCTCCTGGGCCACTCCTGCAGAGAGCGCCTGGGGCTCCTTCAGCCTCTTCTCTTCTCCTCAGCAGTCACGATGGGCCCCAAGAGCTAATGAAGGTGTGTGGGACCAGGACAGGTAAGACAGGAGCCCTCCCAGAAAGGGTGAAGGCTACAAACAAGATGCGGAAATGCGGGGCAACGGGCAAAGCAGTGCGGGCCCAGGCACACGGTAAGGATCCAGCGTTCTGCCGCTTCTCGTCCTCACTCACCCTACGGCAGCGAAGACTCGCGTGCACCGGCGAAGCCACCATTCAAATGGCCCCGCTCCAGTCCCAAAATGTCTGAACCCAAGCCAGCTTCCCTTCAGAGTCCCCCTCAAGCTAAGGCCACCGGGGGGCGCTCCCCACCTCCCCGGCTGCCACTGCTCGAAGCCCACACCAAGCAATTCCAAATGGATCAAAGTCCTAAACGGTAAAACTACCTTGGAGGCGAGAGAACGGTGTCTTTATGATGCTGAGATAGAGAAGCAATTCTTTCTTTTTTTTTTTTTTGGCCATGCCTCGCGGCATGCAGGATCTTAGTTCCCCGACCAGGGATCGAACCTGGACCCTGGCAGTAAAAGCGATGAATCCTAACCACTGGACGGCCAGGGAATTCCCTTAAGACAAAACATGGGCAAACAAGAATGGAAAAGATAAATTTGACTATGTTAAAATGTAAAACTTCTGGACGACAAAAGACACCATAACTACAGTGAGAAGATAGGACAGGCTAAGAGAAGATCCTTACAAACGCACAGAACTGATACAGGATTGTCCAGAATAAAGGGAAACGGGCATTCCAGGAAAAGGGAGCCTGCACCCACCCATAAGCTTGAATCGATGCCCCTTCGGGACGCTGGGAAGCGAGCAGCGTCATCTTAATAGCTAGAAAGAGCCGAGGGCCGGCCGTCGGTGGAGTGGCTCCAAAAAGTGTGGTATAGTCATACATGTGGCTTGTGACAACACACCTGCTTATGAATAGCACACACAGTAGAAAATGTGCCTCAGAATGGCAAACCTGAATCCCCTCGGACAGAGAAGGAGAGGAACGGGGTCAGGCATGGGAAAAACACTGAGGCCAACAAGGCCCACATCGAGGCTGGTGGCAGTACACGCGCGTGCTGACATCATTTTTGATGCTCATACTTTCCCAAGCTCAGGAAATATTCCAGAACATCTCCACGTGGAGGAGCAGCTAGGGGGAGGGAGGCCAGCTGGGGGGCTCTTGCTGCCGTCACCCGTTAGGATGTGGAATGGGTGAGACCTGGGGATGTGGGAGCACAGAGGTTTCTGGCCTGGGTGGCTCTAATACTGGCAGGGATGCCATTACTATTATTACTAATAATAGCTACAAACCAATACTAATAGCTACCACTTACTAACGGGCGACCGTGCCCCATTCTGCTGTGAGTGCTTTATGGCCAGTACTATGAAACAGGCACTGAGAGTACGTCCACCTCACAGATGAGGAAACTGGGGAGGTTAAGGGATTCGCCGAATAGGCCCACCACGGTCAGCATCTCAGGCTGCTGAGGGGCAGGGAGCATGCTCAGTCGGGACAGCTTCGAGAAGCCCCCTCCTTGCGGGCTGGGGGGCGTGTGGGTGGTGGGAACCCATGGGGGGAAGGGTGCGGAGGAGTGGGGTGAGAAGGCGGGGCTTCGGCTCAGGTGGGGGGCTCTGGGCTGGTGGTCTGGGTAGGGGCGTGGGTTGTGGTGGGATGGCTTGGTGGCAGTGGGGGTAGGTCTAGGATCCTGCGTTGGACTCTCTTCTCCTTGCAGAGGGTCTTCTCTGGCCCCCTCCCTTCGCCACCCTCCCCCTAAGCGCTCCAGCCAAGCTTATTCATCTCTTGGGCTCCCTACTCCCGCCCTCGGCACTCTCCTGCCCGCTCACACACCCTTCTTCTTGCTGCTTGCACACCTGCTCGTCACCTCCTGCCCCCCTCCTGTCACCCACACTCACTTAAGGCCAGGTGCCCAGGCATGTCCATTCCGAGCCCAAGCGCCACTCAAGGCCTAGCGACCACCCAGGGAGAATGCCGAGCAGGGGGTCTGAGGGTGACTCGCCTTCCATCGGGCTCTGGAGGCCGCCCGAAGGCCTGGCCGGATACACTCACACCACACCTCACGTGGACCTGCGCTCAGCTTCACCAGGAACCCTTCTAGTTCAGGGAGAGCAAATACTTGCTCGCTGAGCCCACGGTCAGGGAAATCGATTTGAAGACGCTGCCCAAGGGGACCGCCCTGTGGACCCAGCTGGGCTGGAAGTCGCTTTGCTTCCACTGAGGACTCTGCAGAAAGGTGCCCTTGCCTTGCCGGGGGGCGGGGACCGGCGCCTCAGAGGTGCCTCTTTGCCCAAATGTGGCCCAGGTGGCCCTCCCCCTCCCCTCGCTGAGGGCCTGACTCCGGTTTACCTGGAGATCCCTGCCCTGGAAGCAGCTGCGAGCCTGGTCTGGGGCGCGGGCGGGAGAGGTCCCTGGAGTAGCAGCCGCCTCCCCCCCCCCCGACCCGCACTGCGACCCTTGCGCGGGCTGACCCCATCACAGACCACACACTCTCAGTCTGAACGTTACCCCAGAGCATAAAATGGTAAACTTGCTGGAGGAATCTGTCAATAACTATAAAGAACCTTGAAAATGTTCATCACACCCTTTGATCCAGTAAATTGACTCTAAGTAATAGATCCTAAAATAATCAGAATCGATATTACATGAATCACAGGATGTTCAGAGCAGCATTCATGATTTTTTTTATTGTGGTAAAATACACCAAACGTAAAATTGACCATTTTCAAGTGTACAGTTCAGTAGCATTTGGTGCATTCACGTAGCTGTGCAACCATCACATCTATTTAATTCCAGGACCTTTTCATCCCCTCAAAAGGAGACCCCCTGCCCATTCTCTCCAAATTCACCCCAGGCCCTGGCACTCACCAATCTCCTTTCTTTGCCTCTAGACATTTCATAAGTGGAATTCTACAACAGGTGGTCCGATGTGTCTGGCATCTTTCCTCAAGCATGTTTTCTAGGTCCATCCACATTACAGCCGGCATCAGTACTTCATTCCTCTATGGCTGAGTAATATTCCATCATATTCCAAACTACTGCATTGGGCGGACAGACCGTTGATCCCTCAACAGACATTGGTTTGCTTCTACCTTTTGGCAATTGTGAATCACGCTGCGGTGAACATTTGTGTACAAGTTTTTGAGTCCCTGTTTTCAAATCTTTGGGGCCATATGGTCATTCTACATTTAACTTATTGAGGTACCAGCATTATTTTTAATGCCCAAAACTTTACAACAGTCTTAAGCACAATTGTCTGCCTCGAGACTTCCCTGGTGGTCCAGCAGTTAAGACTCTGCGCTCCCAATGTGAGGGGCCTGGGTTCAATCCCTGGTCAGGGAACTAGATCCCGCATGCTACAACTAAAGATCCCGCACGCCGCAGCTGAGACCCAGCGCAGCCAAATAAATAAATAAATTTTTTAACAGTGTCTGCCTCATCGAAGTGTACAGCTGCCCTACCAGAGTCTTCCAATAACAAGCCTGTTTCTCAAAAAAGATATAAAATGCCATGTGAACTATGACGATTGCCATGTAAAGTATGTTTATGGAAAGACTGGGAAAGAATATATAAAAACATTGTTCGAGGGAAATGGAAATCTGAGAACTTGCTTTTTTCCAAACTTTATATACCATGGCTAAATTGTTTTTTGAAAAAATGTTTACAAACTTCAAAAAAAATAGCATTGCTGACCCCAGTTCTGAGAGTGTGGATCTCAGCACGTGGGAGGCAGCTGACAGATGAAGGTGGGGAGGGAGGTGTGAGCCCACGGAGGCTTCATGATGCTACAAATGTGCCAGCTCCCAGGGTGCACGGGGGCTCACGGGGCTTTGAAAACTATTTGGAATGCACGTGCCCGTTATGTATATTCATTGGTACGTGCGTAAGTATCAATTATCACACAATATCTTCTTTAAAGACTGGAAGGAGGGACTTCCCTGGTGGGGCAGTGGTTAAGAATCCGCCTGCCAATGCGGGGACGCGGGTTCGAGTCCTGGGCCGGGAAGATCCCACATGCGACGGAGCAACGAAGCCCGTGTGCCACAACGACTGAGCCTGCGCTCTAGAGCCCGCGAGCCACAACTACTGAAGCCCGCGTGCCTAGAGCCCGTGGTCCACAACAAGAGAAGCGACCGCAGTGAGAAGCCTGCACACCGCAACAAAGAGTAGCCCGCCAAAGCCCACGTGCAGCAACGAAGACCCAATGCAGCCATAAATAAATAAATTTTAAAAAACTACAACAATCTAGCCTGTGCTCGGTTTCCCTGAGGAGGCCCCAGGCTCGGGGGCATGGGCTGCTTTGTGCTTCTACTCCTGGGCAGCCCCTGCAGGCGGTACAGCCTCTGGGCTCAGGCCCCTTGGGAGCAGGCCATGAAGTCCCGTCAGACTTCACATCCGATCCGATCTGAGGAAGCTCGGGACGTGCTTTCTGGCCCAGGTGTCCCCAGAATGCAAGGGGCAGCTCCCAGGAGCCTGGAGCCCAGATGGGGGCAGAGCATCAGGAAGCTGGTTCTGCAAGGCTGGAGAAGGGCCTTGTCATGGGGCTGCCAGCTGGTCTCAGGCCTGGGACAGGACAGAGCAGACACCATCCCACCCCCCATTTCCCCCATGCCCCTCCCCGTCACACCCACCTCCCACTGGCTCTAGGACTGCCTTTGCAGAGAGGTTCTGCGGGAGCGGGCCCTGAGCTCCCCCAGCCCAGTGTGTGAGCAGAGGGCGGCAGGAGGCCCCTGGGTGTGGAGGCACTGACCTGCGAGCGGGGGCGCACAGCCAGCAGGCCCCCAGGCCTGCCTTCAGAGGGAGGCCGTGCCCAGCCCAGCCCCTCAAGGTAGGCCAGGCCCCGGGGCAAGGCCCCTCACACCAGCGGAAGGCAGGTGCCTGTGGCGGCCGGGAGTGAGGTGAGGGCGGGAGGGGTGCGGGAGAGGAGCCAAGACACAGCTGGCTCCCAGCTGGCTCCCAGCTGGCACACAGCTGGCACACAGCTGACACACAGCTGACACACAGCTGGCTCAGGGACTGCCTCAACCCAAGCTCCAAAGGAGGACTGTGAGGCAGTGCGGGGGGGCATGCGAAGGCCTTTCCAACAATCCAGGGTGTTGGGGGTGAGCAAGGAAGCAGAGGGCCCCCAGCACCAGAGGCTGAACCCGGGCAGGGAGTCTGGGTGCCTGGGCCACTTGCCACAGCTCAGGCGCTGAGGGGGGCCCTGGGGAACACCCAGTCCCTTATCCCCAGGGGGCCGAGGACAAGGGATTCCTGGCACAAGCCCATGCTGTGCTGTCTCCCCGGGGCTTCTCCGGGGATCAGAGAGACATGGAAGAATGAGCCCAGGAAGGGAGGGGGAGTGGGATTTCCTCGCCGCCACCCACCCGCCATGCCGGGTTGCTCTTGCGGAGGCTGAGAGGCAGCCTGCTTCAAGCTGTGGGCAGAAGCTTGAGCCTGGGGGGATCCAGCACACAGCCCCTCCCACAAGGGTCCTGGCTGGAAGGTGGGAGGGAAAGGGGGGGCAAGGCTGCGGCTCAGAGGGTCCACGGCAGAGCGCAGGAGGTGAGGTCGGCACGTGGGGTGTGGGTGCACCAGTGACCCAGTCCCTGGTCGGCCAGGAACCACTGGAGGGAAGAGGGCACGTGTCCCGGAACAGGGCATTCGGGGACAGGCCCACGGCTGGCTCAGAGCCCAGGCTCACCCAGCACCGGCAGAACAGGAGCAACAACCTTGGGCAAGACAGACATGATCCCCACGTTGTTTGGGGAGACCAGTGCCGGGGCAGAAATGAGCATACAGAGCCTTGAGCTTGGACGGGGGCTGATAGAACGCACAGGGACAGCCTCTCTGGTGACATTTGAACTGAGACCTGAAAGATGACAAGGAGCCAGCCGTGCTAGGGACTTCGAAGAACATTGCAGGCAGTGCTAAGCCCTAGGATGGAATGACTTAGCGCTTGCTGGAGAATAAGGCACGTAGGGGACAGGGCGGAGGCAGGGGACAGACCGGCAGACAACTGCAATGGCTCAGCTCAGGGGGTGGTAGTGGAGACGGGGCTACCATGAGCTGCTGCTGAGCTGGGGAAAATGACCAAGGAACCGTGAGGGAGGGAGGAGGGACACCGAACGAGCACAAGAGAAGATGCTCAACATCACTCATCACAAGGGAAATGCAAATCAAAACCGCAATGAGAGAGCCCCTCGCACCCACTAGGATGGCTGAAATAAAAACACAGAAAATAACAGTTGATGAGAACGTGGAGAAATTCAGCTCTCACACACTGCTTGTAGGAATGTCAACAGCAGTGGACGTGGAAAACTGTCTAGAGTTCCCAGATGACCCAGCAGTAACACAAGAATTGAAAACAGGCACCCAAACAAAAACTTGTACACAGATGCTCATAGCAGCACTATTTTTATTTTTTTGGCCACCCCACGCAGCTTGCAGGATCTTATTTCCCTGACCAGGGATTGAACCAGGGCCCCAGCAGTGAAAGTGCTGGGTCCTAACCACTGGACCGCCAGGGAATTCCCAGCAGCACTATTCATTTTTTGTTGTTGTTTGGCTGCGTTGGGTCTTCGTTGCCGCGCGCGGGCTTTCTCTACTTGCGGCGAGCGAGGGCTACTCTTTGTTGCAGTGTGTGGACTTCTCATTGCGGTGGCTTCTCTTTGTCGTGGAGAATGGGCTCTAGGCGCGCGGGCTTCAGTACTTGTGGCACATGGGCTCAGTAGCTGTGGCTTGCGGGCTCTAGAGCGCAGGCTCAGTAGTTGTGGCGCACAGGCTTGGTTGCTCCGCGGCATGTGGAATCTTCCTGGACCAGGGCTCGACCCCATGTCCCTTGCATTGGCAGGTGGATTCTTAACCACCGCGCCACCAGGGCAGTCCAGCAGCACTATTCTTAATTGCCAAAATTTGGAAGCAACCTACATTGTCCACCAACAGATGGATAAACATAATGTGGTAACATGCACCCGGTGGATTATTCCACCGTATAAAGGAATGAAGTCCTGCTACATGCTACGACGTGGATGAAAACAGCCCAGCTGAGTGAGAGAAGGCGGGCACAAAAGGCCATGTACTGTATGATTCCAGAACAGGCAAATCCATAGGGACAGAAAGTAGATGAGAGGTTGCCAGGGACTGGGGAGAGGGAGAATGGGGATTGCCTGCTTAATGGTGTGAAGTTCCCTTCTGGGAGGATGAACACGATCAGGCACTAGCTGGTGGTGACAACTGCACCGCACCGTGGACGTACTCAGTGTCACTAATGGTAAACTTGATGTCATATATCTTTTCCCACAATAAAACATTAAAACTGCTGCCCGGATCCAGAGACCACCAGTGCCCTTACAGAGGTGAAGACCACTGGAAAAGACACAGGGGTGGGGGGGAGGGGCGGGACCTGGGGAACTTGTTTAATCAATGCACATCTTTGTCTCTGATTTGAAGTCCCTGAGACCTGCAGACACCCCCAGCGCCCCCACTCCACTTACACGCATCCCAAACCGAGCCACCAAACCAGGTGTCATATGACCACTGCTACTGAATTCAAGCAGGGATTGGTTGTTCTTGACTTAAAATCATGAGACGGAGGCTATCACCTGGGGATTGAGTGTAGCAGAGGATAAGAGGCCCAAGGAGGACCCTAAGGCACCCTGACATTGAGCAGTTGAGGAGACACAGAGCTTAAGTCAGCCAGAGAGAAGGAAAACTAAGGAGGGAATCTGGGCAAGACAGTGCACCACGGACCGGGAGGATGGACTGGGTCAGGACGCAGAAGGGTCCTCAGGATTTGCTAAAAGGGGGCAATCGGGGAGGGCGACCTGTACAGATACTCAGCCTTGGGGAGCTTCTGCAGAGAATGGGGTGCAAGCGCCCTGGGGCTGGGGCTTGGGGATGCGGGAGAGCACTAACGTTTGGGTTTTACCAGGTCAGACGCCTGAGAGCGTCTGAAAGCTTGATGGGAAAGGTAGGTTCAGAAGAGGAAAAAATTTTAAATGCCAAAGAAAGCGAGGGAAAGACCTGCAGAAGGTACGGCAATAAGAGAGGGGAACACGGGGGCAGGAGGGAGGGACACGGCGGGGGGGGGCAGCAGAAGGGATATCGGTGTCAGGTGAGACACGGGGGCTGACTAGAGGGACATGGGGGCAAGAGGGGACTCGGGGACAAGGGGTCAGGCAAGAGCAACGCAGGAAGCTCAGCGGGCAGTCGCGCTCCCGCAGGGGCCCGGTGGGCGAAGCGGGAGGCACGGCCCCACCCCGACCCCCGCCGCGAAGCGGCGGGGCCCAGGCTCGCTCGTCCCGCCTCCCCGGGCGCGGAGCCGCAGACAAAGAGCGCGCGGCGGCGGCGGCGGCGCGAGCTAGGCTGGCAGCCCGTTGGCTGCGTCTCCGGCGCCTGCAGCCGGCGCAGCCCGACCGACCGGCGCGAGTCCTCCGCCCCCACCCCTCCGTCCCCACTCCCGGCCGGGGCGGGTCTCCGGACCCCGCTCTAGGAGGCCTGGCGCGACTGGGCCGGAGGCTCCGGGTGGGAGGTCCTCGCCGTACTTCCCAAATGCCCTGATCGGGAATCTCTGAGCAGGCGAGAAGAGGGAGGGTAGGCTGAGAAAAGAGCCCTGGCCCGGGTGACTGGGGGTCCCGCGGGCCCCACGGCTCCCCGGGAGGTCTAGGGACCTCCCCTTTCACCCAGGGTAACGCGAGGGGGAGGGGGTTCACGACACAATTCTAGGGGCGCCCACGGTTGGGGTGAGTCTCCCAACCCCACCCTGCGGATTGGGAAACCTAGGCTAGGCGAGAACACAGACCGGAAGTCAGCCTCTGCGCTGGCGCCCCGTTGCACCCGCTATCTCAGCTCTGCTGTCGCGAGTGTCCAAGGAACACCTTGGACGCAGCCGTGTCTGGCTCAGCAGGACCGAGAAAGGAGAAGCCAGGCAGGCTCTGTGCGCTCCCATCTTTTCAGTGGCCCAGCAGAAGTCCTCATTCATGTGTTCCCATCTCTGGAGCTTAAAAATTGTCAAGCCACAGGAACGTTGGCGCATCTGACCGTGGACATCTGCACCCCCTCACCCAGCTCTCCCCGGAGTGCACATTCCACCGCACCTGCTCCCTCCTCGCTACACACACACATTCCCAAGCAAAATGCTGGCACCGACGCTCTCCACACACCCCCACCCCCGGGAAACCGCGACACCCTTAATGTGCTCAGGGATTTAACACTGACACAGTCAGCACCTCTGCATCTCTCCAATTGTACTGCTAATGCCCTTATAGCTGTTTTTTTTCTTCTTCTTTTTTTTTTCAGATCCAGGATCCAATCAAGGATCACACACTTGGTCATTAGGTCTCTAGTCTCCTGTAATCTAGAACAATCTATGCATTAAAAAAAAAAAAACAACCTTTCATGACACTGACCTCTTGGAAGAGTCTAGGGCACGCGCCTTGCAGAACGTCCCAGTCTGGATTTGCCCACTCCGCTTCCTTCCTGGTTAGATTCAGCTTAGGTGTTTTGAGGACAGCGCTGCCCAGGGCAGGCTATGTCCTTCTCCCTCCCCGCACAGGGCGAGGAGGGGCAGGGGGCCGGGCTGCCCACCGTTAGGGAGGCTCGGTTTGATCACCTGGTGACTCCCTTGTAAAGTTGCATTTTCCCTCCCCAATGCACGAGTAATCTGGGTGACACCTTGAGACCCAGTGACTATCTTTTCTTCCCCAACAACCTTTATCTAATGGTTTTACCTTCCAAGGATGATCCCCAACTGGATGAATTGCATTGGTAGCTGCAAAATGCCTTAATTTGTTAGAACTCTAGCAGGGACACAGCACTACACGCCAACATGTGACTGGCCCAGTGAATGGCATGCCCCCAGTTGAGGCTGCCTGGACAGGCCATACCATCCGCCCCCCAGAACTCTGTGCCCACTCTTTCTGCCCAGGGGCAGGAGCGAGAGAAGGAAGAAGCACAAGAAGCCCTCATCTCAAAGGACTTTTTAGTAGTTTGGGGCTGATGTGTGTGTCTGGGTACCCATGTGAGCTGCCTGTAGGTTGGTAAGGTTGTGGGTGATGGGAAGAGGCTCAGTTAGTTGCACGTAGCCTGGAAGAACAGATTATGTCCCTTGGGGCCCCACCTGGTCAATTATCCCTGGAAATTGATCTGATAGGTGTGAGGCCTGCCTCTCTTATTTGTAATAACCTCACTTCCTAGGTGATATTGACATAATTTGGGGCTTCACTGATTTATCCAAGTCCTGAGCGAGGTCCTAGCTACTCAAAGTGTAGTCTGAGGGCCAGCAGCATGGACATCCCCTGGGAGGTCGTGAGTAATGCAGAATCCCAGGCCCGCCCCTGGAGCTGCTCGAGCAGATCCTGCATTCTAACAAGGGCCTCAGGGTAGAGTCATGCTGGCCCAGAGCACCCCCTTGAGGAACCGGGGAGGACTTGCACACACCTTGACAGGATTCAGACCACAGGCAAGTGCTTCAAAGGGTCTCTGCTCTCACTCCACAAAGGGGAGTGGGTGGGTGGTGCCCATGGGGCAAGCGGAAATCTGATCCACCTGCCCTGGCCCCCCTGCCTTTCCAGGGAAGAGCAGGCCTCTCGGGCCCCTCTGAAGTCCTGCCTGGAGAGAGAGGCTGGGAATGAGGGGTGCCCCACGTGCGGCCAGTATGGAAAAGCAAAGAACTTCCGGAGGTCATCATTAAGATCAGTTTTAGGGGGCTTCCCTGGTGGCGCAGCGGTTGAGAGTCCGCCTGCCGATGCAGGGGACACGGGTTCGTGCCCCAGTCCGGGAAGATCCCACATGCCGCGGAGCGGCTGGGCCCGTGAGCCGTGGCCGCTGAGCCTGCGCGTCCGGAGCCTGTGCTCCGCAACGGGAGAGGCCACAACAGTGAGAGGCCCGCGTACCGCAAAAAAAAAAAAAAAAGATCTGTGTTTGGGTGTGTGCTCACAGCTTCCCAGGCACCTTGGGTGATGATGGAAAACGTCCTCCCACCCACCCACCTCTGGGCTAACCTGGCTGGCCCAAAAGCAAGCTCTGTGTCTCGCAGTAATCAGAATGATATCCCTTATGGAGTGCTTTTCATTTCCACTGCTCAAAGCAAGCATGAGGAAGAGACAGATTGCACGACAAAGAGGGGAGACGCCTGTCACACCCAAAGCCAGCTCTGAGCCCCAGCTTCTCAATCTTTCTTCTTTTGACTTGGCTCACGTGCAAAAGGACCAAATGTGCCTCCACCTTGGCATGTGTCCATCGCCTAAGTAATCTTACACGTTACACTTCACAACTCACGGCGCCTCTGTTTTTCTCCCCCTTCTTTCTTACTAGAAAAACCCTCAGAATCATATTGGACATTCTTCTGTCACTGGACATTAATTGTGACATGTTCATGAGGAATGCCTTCTCCATCCGATTTCCACGCCTTAACGCCTGACCAAATGGCCTGATGGCAGCAACTCCACCCCCACCCAAATGAGATCCCAGGGGACCCAGTGCCGCTGATTTCCCAATGGCAATGACGCCGGGAGGCAGGCGCTCTTTATTCCCATAGAGCAGGTGAAGAAACTGAGGCACTGAGCCAGTGAGCCGTTGAGTATCCCCACACCACACCGTCTTCCCCGGCAGGGATCCCAAAGTAGAAGGAAAGAAGGGGCTCCTGGTGGGCTAAGTGCTCTCGCGTGCTTTTCTTCCTTTGGTAGGTGTACACGTGTTTCTTGCTTTCAAAGCTTTACGGGGGTACCATTGCCACGTGATCAGCTGCACATATTAGAGCGTACAGTTTGAAAAGTTTTGATATAAGGTGTACATACACATCTGTGAAGCCACCACCACAATCAAGATAGTGACCATTTCCATTATCCCCGAAAGCGTCCTCGTGCTCCTGCCTCTGCTCCCTCCCTCCCACCCATCCCTGCAAATACTTTCTGTCACTATAGATGAGTTTGCATTTTCTAGAATTTTTCTATCAGTGGCTCAGACAGATCCACGTCATGGGGGTCATGGTGTCAGAGAGAAGGACACAGGCCCGGCAAGCAGGGACAACAGGAAAGGCTCTCGGAACGTGCGTTTGTGTCTCAGTGTTAGGTGACCAGGCTACCTCCCTTTCTGCCCTTTATGACCTGGCTTCTTCCTCTTCCTATCAACATGCATGACCCTCCCCCACTCAGGGTCATTTCCAGATTTTTCAAGCTCTCCCTGTGCCTCCGCACGCCCCCAGCGCCCACACTTGGTTAAGTATCCTTGGAGGACTAGACTGGGATAACAGAAATGGAGCTGCGGTTCTGACATGCCGCACTTAAAGTGCCCGTGATAGACCACGTCAGTGGAATCAAGGGCCCAAAAACCACAGGATCATCTCAAGAGCCACAGAAAAAGCATTTGACAAAACCTAACAACACTTCATGATAAAAACGCTCGAACTAGGAACAGAAGGGAACTTGCTCAAGCTGATAAGGAGCATGTATGACAAACCAGAATTGTGGGTGAAAGACTGGAAGCTTCTTAGACCAGCAACAAGACAAGGATACCCACTCTCACTTCTATTCAACACTGTACCGGAGGTGCTAGCCAGAGCAAATAGGCAAGAAAAGGAAATGAGAGGTATCCACAATGGAATATTACTCGGCCATAAAAAGGAACGAAATTGGGTCATTTGTAGAGACGTGGTTGGATCTAGAGACTGTCATAGAGTGAAGGAAGTCAGAAAGAGAGAAACAAAAATCGTGTATTAACGCACATATGTGGAACCTAGAAAAATGGTACAGATGAGCCAGTTTGCAGGGCAGAAATAGAGACACAGACATAGAGCACAAACGTATGGACACCAAGACGGGAAAGTGGTGTGGGGAGGGGGGTGGTGGTGTGATGAATTGGGAGATTGGGATTGACATATATACACTAATATGTATAAAATGGATAACTAATAAGAACCTGCTGTATAAAAAAATAAATAGAATAAAATTCAAAAAAAGAAAAGAAATGAGAGCTATTCAGATTGGAAAGGAAGTAAAACTATCCTCTATTTATATATAGGAAATCCTGAAGAATCCACTCAAAACAACCATTCGAGCTAATAAATGAGTTTAGTAAGGTTGCAAGATATAAGACCAATATAAAAAATCGATTGTATTTCTACACAGTGGCAATGAGAAAAATGAAAAGGAAATTAAGAAAACAATTCTACTTACAATAGCATCATAAAGAATAGAGTACTCTGGAATAAATTTAACAAAAGTGCAAAACATTGGCGAAGGAAAGTGAAGACTCAGGGAATTCCCCGGCGGTCCTGTGGTTAAGACTCTGTGCTCTCACTGCCGAGGGCCGGAGGTCAATCCCTGGTCAATCCCTGGTTGGGGAACTAAGATCCCACAAGCGACGCGGCAAAGAAATTGAAGATTCAAATAAAAAGGCATCGCATGTTCATGGGTAATACTCTCCCAGATTCAATGCAATATTCAATACAAATTCAATGCAATTCGTACAAAATCACAGCTGGTTTTTCTGAAATTGACGAGCTGATCCTGAAATTCATATGGAAACTCAAGTGACTCAGAATAGACAAAACGACCTTGAATAGCACAAAGTTGGAAGACCCACAGTTCAAAAGTTACTTACAAAGCTCTAGTAAAAGCAATGTGTTACAGGCATAAAGATAGACATTTCTCCAGAGAAGATACGCAAATAGCCAATAGCACAGCATAAGATGCTCATCAGGAAATGCATATGATGTCCCCTCAAACCCAGTAGGATGGCTATAATAAAGAACGCGTGTGGGAAGGGTGTGGCGAAACGGAACCCTCATACACTGCTGGTGGGAACGTAAAACGTAAAACTGTGCAGCCCTTGTGGAAAACAGCTCCTCAAAATACTAAACACAAGTACCATATGATCCAGCAATTCCATTTCTGGGTATATACACAAAAGAATTGAAAGCAGGGACTCAAACAGACATTTGTACACTCATGTTCACAGCAGCACTGTTCACACTAGCCAAAAGGTGGAGATAAGTCAAATGTCCATCAATGGATGAATAGATAAATATTATGTGGTATAGCCATACAAAGGAAAATTACTCAGTAATAAAAAGAAATTTAGTACTGATACATGCTACAACATGGATGAACCTTAAAAACACGATAGGGGCTCCCCTGGTGGCGCGGTGGTTGAGAGTCCACCTGCCGATGCGGGGGACGCGGGTTCGTGCCCCGGTCCGGGAAGATCCCACATGCCGAGGAGCGGCTGCGCCCGTGAGCCATGGCCGCTGAGCCTGCGCGTCCGGAGCCTGTGCTCCGCAACGGGAGAGGCCACGGCAGTGAGAGGCCCGCGTACCGCAAAAAAAAAAAAAAAAAAAAAAAACACGATAAAGGAAAGAAGTCGGACAACAAAAGGTCGCGTATCGTATGGTTTCATTGAGATGAAATGTCTGGAACAGGCAAGTCCATAAAGACAAGTAGATTGGTGGTTGCCAGGGCCTAGGAGGTATTGGGGGAAATGTGACTGCTAATGGGTACGGGGTTTCGTTTCAAGGTGATGAAAATGTTCTGGAATTCGATAGTGGTGATGATTGCACAACTCTCTGAATATACTAAAACCCACTCAACTGTATGTTTTACAAGGGTATGTGAATTATATCTCAATAAAGTTTTTTTTAAATGCCTGTGAACTATCGGGAGAAAAGGGTCTGGAACTCAAGGCTAGAATAAGACACTCGGCACTTAACCTGGGTGTCAGAGACCTCTGGGGATCTAGGAAGGGGCCCCAGGGCGCCCCAGCAAAATGAAGCCACATGGCAAGTGCTGTAGGTGTACTTGTGCATTTCTCTGGGCTGAACTGTATCCCGGGGGGGTTCCTTATTTTGGCAAGGTGCGGAGGCCACAGGTGGGTGTGGACAAACCATGGAGAAGCCTCTCTGAAGCTGTGAAGCACCAGAGTTTAAGGGGGGGCAGGCAAGGGGTCCTGGAAACTGCCTGGTGTTCTGGGACAAAAGCTTCCCTCCCCTCTGAAAAGAGGCTGGGACCAGGAGAAGCTCCCTGCTGCGCCTGGGACGCCAGCCCCCAGACCCAGAGTCATCTGGGATAGTTAATGGTTTTCCCTGCTCTCCAGATTTTTTTAAATTCAATTCTCTTTTGTCTTCCCTTAATTTTGAAGGATAGTTCCTTTTTAAAAACTGCATCCATACTGTATAGCACAGGGAACTCTACTCAATACTCTGTAATGACCTATATGGGAATAGAATCTAAAAAAGAGGGGAGATATGTATAACCGATTCACTTTGCTGTACACCTGAAACTAACACAACGTTGGAAATCAACTATACTCCAACAAAAATTAACTTAAAAAGATAAATTTAAAAGGTAAAATAAAATAAAACTGCATCCAGTCTCGGATTCTGTCCAAACTTCTGCAGGAGCTTTAAAAGGGAGCAGCACCCCCAGGGACTGGTCAGTGAGGGCTGCAGATGAGGAAAAGCAGAGGCGGCTGGCCTGAGGCCGCCCTCCTCCTGGGGAGCTACTTGCCCAGGGCTTGGGGTTCTCTCTCCAGGAGAAAAGCCTGGACTGCGACCTTCCAGCCCAGGTTCACCTCAAGCCTTCCTGCGACATGAAGCCTCCCTGAAGGCCGTCCCAGCCAGATCTGTGGCAGCCTCCCTGCCACTGCCCATGGGGAACCCGAAGGGTCACAGCAGCGTCGCCTCCCAACCACGGCTCATCTCGGGCCTGCAGCGCAGCGCAGGTTGCCCTCCACTCTCCACACATCCGCAAGGGACTGGCCTTTAACGAAGCACTACCTCAATCCCTCCGGGAGGAAGTTAAGGTTCGCTTTTTGCCATTTGATAGAATGATCCCAAGAAAGGAAGCAGTGAGGACGGGATCCCACGGCCTCATCAACCAACCAGTGCAGCCCACCTCCCGCCGGGAGCCCTGGTGCCACTACTGGGATTCCACGGGACTGCTCGGGGTCCAGCCTGGGCCATTCCCGAACCTGATCCCACGAGGGCGAATAGCAATGGCCAGGCAAGATTTCCAAACAGCTGGAACGAGAGATGGGAGGAAGCACGAGGCGGGGTGGGGGTGGCGGAGAGAATGGCAGAAAGAAGGCGGAGGGCCGAGAGCGGGGAAAGCAGAGGGCCCGCGTGTCCCGGGAGAGCGGCCCGAGAGCGCGGAAGAGGAGCGCCGCCAGGCTAGGCAACATTCCCGTCCTGCCCCCCTCCCCTCCCGCCCAGGACGGCCAGAGGCTCTCAGCACGAATGCAGCACTCCCGCGGGCTCCCCAATCCCCACCGCGCCCCGGCCGATGCCTGTAGGGGTCCCCCCTTTTCTTCTAAGGAGACCCCATTCCCCCAGCCACCACCTCTCCGACCTGCACTTGCTCCCCAGTCCGGACCAATAAACCCAGAGCAGAAACGTTATCCCTGTCTGCGCCCGGTCTGCCCCTGGGTCCAGACTCCCTCTAACCTTGAACTCCCTCCACAGAGCCCTGGGGGCGTCTCAGACCACGCCATCCGGGACATTTCTCTAGACAGCTCTCAGAGCGCACACAGAAAGTACACACACGCAGGGCCGGAGAAGCCTCCGCGAACACACAGACGGGGCACAGGCACGCACTCACGAAGTCACGCCACGCACAGGCAAGGAAGCCGAGCTCCGGGTCCGAGAGCGCGACCTGGAGTCTCCCCTCTCTCCCCGCCGATCACTGCCCGGTACACGCCCCCACCGCCCAAGACCCGAAGGCCCTGCGGGGCCTAGGGCAGGCCGGTCACCGACTCCCGAAGACTGCCCTTCTGGCAGACCCGGCGACAGCCACTCACCCGAGGCTCCCAAGGGCTGGGAGCCCACCGTTTGTCTGGGCAGGGCCGGAGCGGAGAGTGCGTGCGGGGGTAGATGCCCGATCCTGGCCAGGCGGCGGCGGGGTCCCGGGGCGGCCCGCGCGCTCCAGTACCCATGGCCCACGGGGACCTGGATTTGCCCCGCCCCACCGCGCCGCGGGCGCCCTGCTCCCTCCTCCGCCCTGGGTCCACCGGGGCTAGCGAGTGCTGGGAACGGAGGCCGTTGCTATGCAACCCCCATCCCGCGCCGGCGCCGGCAGCAACGCGTTTCCCGGCTCCCGGGCCCGGGATGTATGAGCACAGGACCTAGGCTGAGCCCAACTTCCCGACCCGGGCCGACCTGGACCCAGGGCTCGCGTCCCAATCAATGTACTCCGGGCGAGCCAGGGATGCGCCCCGCACCCCTACCCCCGCGCAGGGACCCCCCATCTTTGCCTGGTTCCCACGGAGCACCTACACCCAGCAGCCCCAGAAACTGAGGGCGAGGATGGCTCCCTACCTCTTCCTCGTCGAGCCCTCGTGCCCCTCCACCCGGCCCTCCCCGCGGGCCAGCTCTTCCCCAGGTGTCGCCCACGCCCCTCGCCCCAGCTGCCCAGCCGCCCTACCTGAAGCATCACTTTGTACTGCTCCTCCGGTTTCTGGACCACGCACATATTACATCCCATGGTGCTAGCCGGCGAGGGAAGGAGGGCGGGAACGGGAAAACGCCTTTCACTGGCCCGTGCTCAGGACCTCGGGTCCTGGCCCAGGGCCGGGGGCCATACCCTAGCGCGGGGGGCGGGCCGCCTAGCGGGGGAGGGGGGCACGCCCCCGAGGGGGGGGCAGCTCCACGCCCCTCGGGTTAACTCTTAGCTGGCTGAGGCCAGGCGCAGGCATGCTCCCTTGCACCCGGCCAGGAAAAAAAGGGCAGCGGGGGATGGGCGGGCGCGCCGGGCGTTGCTTGGCTACGGCCCCCCAGGAGGCGCGGGGGCGCGCCAGGCCACTGGGTACCGTCAGGGGCCGTAGGCCGCGCGCCTCCCCGCCCGCGGGGCCCGCCGCTGCCGCTGCCGCTGCCGCTGCCGCCTCCGGCTCCCGCCCATGGCCACCAGCCCCGGGAGCCCGGCCCTCGCGCTTGGCGCCGCGGCCCGGCCAGCCGACTGGGGGGCGGCGGCGCGGCTGCGGCCCCCGCCCGCGGCCCAGGCCCGCGCCCGCGCTCCCGCCTCGCCCGGCCGCGCTCCCGGCGCCTGCTCTCGGGCCCGCAGCCGGCCCCGCGGTCTCCAGCTCCCGCCCGGGACGACGGGCACAGCGCGCGCGCCCGCGGCGGCGGCGGCGGGGGAGGGGCGCGGGGACCGGGCGCAAGCGCGCGGGAGAGTGGAGCTGGGCTGGGTGGGAGAGCGAGCGGCTGGAGGCCGCGGGAGCTGGCGCGGGAAGCTGGGGGCGGGGCCTTGACGGGGATGGAGTGGGTCCCTGGTTCCCCGCGGTCCCCGGCGTCCGTCTCCGAGCACCCGGCCCAGTTTGTGCCGCCCGCCCTGTGCCAGCCCGGGAGACGGGGATCCTGTTTGGAGGAGCGCCTCCCGGGATCCCCCAGAGAGCTCAGGGCCTCGGGAGGGGGGCGCGATTTCAGACCCTTTCCCAGTTCCTCCGCGCCGCATCCCGAATGCCTCTAGCCCTCCCTCAGGTTGCCCTTTAACGAGTGCTTCTCTCCTTCAACTTAGCCGTTCTCTCGTTGTTGAAATGGACACCTTTGTTAAAATTTACAAAGAAACAAATGTTTTTAATAAGAAGGAGAAAAAGAAAAAAGCATGAGGTGGGGTGGGTCCTGGGGAGAGCCGACTAAGGGCCTTGGGGTGCCCTGGGGCCCTGGCGTGCAGCCTACCTGTGTCTCTCTCAGCCACAGCCTGCGCTCAGGCACACCGCTTTAACGTTCCCTCCATCTCCCTCTTCTCTCCCACAACCTGTCCTGGCTCTCTTCTTGGGAAGCCTGGAGAGGGACAGCCTGGGAAGCAGCATCGGATTGAGGGCTGGGTTCCCATGGGGTGCCAGGAAGAGCTGCAGAGCCCAAGCCCTCTGGCTGCAGGTCACTTGATTAAATTGTTGCATGCTTCATTTCCAGGCTTTGGCAAGTGATAGAATCATTAACCACACAGGGCCGAAGGCCCCTCCAAAGCCTTTCATTCCTCCCTGACTCCTGGTTTAGAGAACAGGAATCAGGAACGGTGGGCCTGCCTGGAGTCTGGAAAAGGAATGTGGGTGTTCCAAAATGCAGACCTTGAGACAAGACAAGGGCTGATGTGCAGGTTGCATATGTCAGAAAGTGGTCTCAGGGGAATGAGAGCCATTCTAAGGGTACATTATCAAGTTGGTCGGCACTTGAAGCTGCTAGGACTTGACTCTGCTAGGGGCTGGCTGGGTAGAATTGTCTGCCCCGGACCCAAAGAGGAGACTGCCACACCACAAAAGACCACGAGCCCGGTGGCTTAAAACAACAGAGACGTATTCTCTTCATAGTTCTAGAGGCTCCAAATCCGAAATTAAGGTGCTGGCAGGGCCACGCTCCCTCTGAAGGCTCTAGGGGAGGGTCCTTTGCCTGTGCTGAGCTGCTTGGCGGCTCGTAGCCATGTTTCGTGTTCCGTGACTTGTAGCTGTATCGCTCCAATCTTTCCCTTCATCTTCATATGACCTTCTTCCCCATGTGTCTACTCTGTGTCTGGGTCCAACTTTCCTTCTTCCTTACAAGGACACCAGGGAGTTCCCTGGCGGTCCAGTGGTTAGGACTCCGTGCTTTCACTGCCGTGGGAAGCCATGCTGCGTGGCAAAAAAAAAAAAAAAAAAAAGAGAAGACACCAGTCATTGGACTTAGGGCCCACCCAAATCCAGCATGACCTCCTCTTAAATTGGTTACATCTGCAAAAACTGTAAATCCAAATAAGGTCACATTCACAGGTACCAGGGACTGGAACTTGAACTTCTGGAGGACGTAATTCTACCCACTACACATCAGCAAGTCCAGATTCCGAGCCTGCAGAAGTGGACTCTGCCTCTTGGTGGGAGGAACGACAAAGTCACACTGGATAGGAGCGTGAGTGTCTGTGTAGACCACATGGGAGGGCTTTGTGGACGTTTTGCCATTGACCGTACCCTCCTCCATCACCCATTCTAGATTTCCCTCGCCCTCAGAAGGCCTCTCCACGGGTCGAGGTGATTTTCATGGAGGACTGAACCACATCTTTATCCGCCACAGGTCAGCGCGTTTCATTGCTTTCCCCTTGTCAGGCCACCAGCGTGCAGTCACCTGTTTACAAACACCGAGAGACACACTAGCGAATCCGTGTGTCACGGACATACTTCCTGCTGTCCTTGGAGAGCAGCAACTCTAGCTCGTGACGTACTCAGGATCAGCTGCCCTGCCGATACAGCAATCTTTTCTTGAGTGGATGGTTCCTGGGTACGAGGAGCTCACATTGACCAGATGGTAGGTTTCATTTCAAGTTCTGCAGAGCCCTTACCATGAGCCCTGATGGAAGCTGTTCCAGCCACCCCAGAAACCAGGACCGCTGGTTCAGGAGGGCCTAAGGTTTCAGAAATGGGGAGCACAGATTCCCCGGATGGGTCACTGGGAAGCAATGGGAGAGCAGCCAACGCTACTCTCATTCCTTGGTTCACAGCACCATGGATTCTATCCACTGGGGACACAGCACCACAGCACCACGTACTAACTATTAACTCAGTGCATTCGTCACATTATGGAGTAACACTCCGCAGCCCCACAGGGTGTATTTCCCGAGCTGGCATCTTTGCAGAGCAAGACCACTGACTCCCAGGGTCGTGTGCCTATTGTCACACCTCCTTTCTTGGAAGAAGAGTCCCTTACTCTGAAGCACTGTTACGTGACATACTATGTAAGCCCTCCGATTGCTGGCAGACACGCTATGCACAGGAAGGCCAGTCCACATCTGGAGTACAACCAATTATCGCCCCTTCCAAGGTGGAAGGAGCCCAGTGTAATCACGCTGCCTCCAAACGGCTGGATGGTCCCCTGGAGGAATGGCATCACATTGAGGGCTGAGGTCACTGCTCCGGCGGGCTGGGCACTCAGTGGTGGCAGAATCAGGATTAGCCTCCTCGGTGAGAGGAAACCCTAGCTCTTGGGCCTTTGCAGAACCTCCAGCCTTTCCACTACAGCCACTGCCTTCACGGGTCCAGGGTACCACGGAGAAAGGCCAGCTGACCTCCGCAAGGCAGAGACACGGGACCCACACCCTCTTCCCACGCACCCCTTTCGGTGTGCTAGCTAGCTCCCACGCTCTTCTCCAAATCTTCTAGTCTTTGGCTGTGATACTGTGATTTATGAAAAGAAATATATATACTTGGTATTTGTCCCTGTTTCTGGCACAGAGCTCCTAAAACTCTTGGAATTTCCTAAGTGATGAGAGCTATAGAAGTGTCTTTATTAAGTGAATGAGGTGACTTTGGGACCCCACCTGAGGATGGGGGCTGGTTGCCAGGGGAACCAGCCAGGTGATTAGAAGCTTGGGATCTTCACTTTCTCCCCCCATCTGCCTCTGGGGAGGGGAGAGGGGCTGCAGGTTGAATCAATGGCCAATGGCCAGTGATTTCATCAATCGTGCCTGTGTGATGAAGGCTCCATGAAAACCCACCAGGACTGGGTTCAGAGAACTTCTGGGTTGGTGAACACATGGAAGTGGCCGGGAGAGTGGCCCCTGGTGAGGGCGTGGAAGCTCCGGGCCCTTTCCTCATGCCTCGCCCTGTGCCTCTCTTCCATCTGGCTGTTCCTCAGTTATATCCCTTTATGATAAGTCAGTGATCTAGTAAGTAAAGTGTTTCTCTGAGTCCTGTGAGCTGCTCAACCAAATTAATTGAACCCTCAGATGAGGTCGTGGGAAGCTCCCATCTATAGCTGGTCAGTCAGAAGCACAGTTGACAACCTGGGCTTGCAGTTGGCATCTGAAGTGGGGGGTGGGGGAGTGCAGTCTCATAGTCTCGTGGGACTGAGCCCTTAACCTGTGGGGTCTGATGCTATCTCCAGGGAGACAGTGTCGGAATTGAGTTGGATTATAGGACACCAGCTGGTGTGCAAGAATTGCTTGGTGCTGGGGAAAACCCCACCCCCACCCCTCGGAATTGGGTGCAGAACCCTTTCTACCGACCCAATCTTACTCCCTCTGGGTCCCTGACCAATCAGTTAAGTTGTTTTCCATGGACACCTTTAACTCAGACCATAGCTCTCTCTACCAAGTGGACGGCCAAGTGTATTGCTCACTGGGGGGATTTCCCTCACCACCGTCCCTGAGGGCCACCTGAATGGGACCATAGTGAGACAGCAATCCACTTTTATCAGTACCAACATAATGCGGTGACCCATCTATGAGCCGGGTCTGAGTGCTTCCCCCGCATGGGTTAGTCACAGGGAACCTCCGCCCATGAGCCCACAGGTGTGAGCTGAGGAAGAGTACAGAGTGTGATGGAGGCAGGTGACACGTGGGGTCTTGACTACCTGTCCATGTACCTGACCATGTAGCCTTGGGCCCCAGTTGGGCCTGGTCTGGAAGGTGTCATCTCCATTGGATCGCTGCTGTGTCTGCCAGGCCACAGGGCTCAGTGGGTCTGCCAATACTCGGCTCGTGATGGCCAGCTCTGGTTACACAGGCACTTGATAACCTGGCATGAGGCTCTAAGTCTGGACCACGGCCCGGTAGCATGACAGCAGCTTCTTTTTTTTTTTTTTTTTTTGGCTGCATCGGGTCTTCGTTGCTGCACGTGGGCTTTCTCTAGTTGCGGTGAGCGGGGGCTACTCTTCGTTGTGGTGTGCAGGCTTCCCATTGTGGTGGCTTCTCTTGTTGCAGAGCACGGGCTCTAGGCGCGCTGGCTTCAGTAGTTGCAGCACATGGGCTCAGTAGTTGTGGCTCACGGGCTTCGTTGCTCCACGGCATGTGGGATCTTCCCAGACCAGGGCTCGAACCCGTGTCCCCTGCATTGGCAGGCAGATTCTGAACCACTGCGCCACTAGGGAAGCCCCAGCAGCTGCGTTTTTGAGCGGTGGGTAGCTCTGCCACAGAAGATATGGCCTTGCTCCAGACCTTTATGGGTCTGTACTGGAATCCTTCTACAGAGGCTTCCCACAGACTCCCCCCAGCATCATTGTCTACCATGGACAGATCCCCTTGAGCCTTTAGACTGGCTGCATCTTATAGCCCTAGTGGCCTAGCATCTTGCACTGCAGTCCAGATCTTCTGCACGGCCCTTTCTTGCTCTGGACCACTCTCAAAACAAGTGACACCTGTGCATCTCAAGACCTGCTTATAGACATTCTACCAATTCAGTGATCTACCCAGCATCATGCCAAATAAATCCCTTTTCTTGCTTAAGTTAGAGTCAGTTTCTTCCTGCAATCAAAAAGCCCTAACATGAAAAACCTGTGAGAGTGTGGGAGAGGAAGATCGGAGACAGTCGATCGATCGAGGAGCAGCTGCTTTGGTCTGACCTCAGCAATTCAGCAATGAGGACGAGCGTGGAGGGGTGCCCCAGCATGGCAGGAGGGCAACAGGTATGGCAGGCAGCCAGGCTGGAGCAGAACAGCCGGCTCAAGAGACAGATATGGTGAGGGCAGTCACCACCATCATCTCCATGGCCATTGCAGCATTCGTTAACCTGAGGACCAAATACCAAGGTGAGCCAGCCCAGGTTCTTATCTGGACTGGTCCTATCCTGTGACTCTGGGTTTCTTTCCCTCGATGCCCTGAAGCTTGGTCCTGCTGAGGACACCATGTCACCCCACAGAAAGTTTGCACTCCAACTCACCCCTGATTGCTGCAAAGAGGTCAGGAAGCCAATCTCCTATTTTTCCAGTGGATGTACGGTCCCTGCCTGGTCTTCACCCCAGCCCTGCCATATGCCCAACTGGGAAGCCCTGTTTCCCAGTAGTCACTCATGACCTTGCCCACTGGCATCCCCAGAAGGGAGCTCCCAGGGAAGCAGAGGCCAGACCACAACCGGGAAACTGTCCAGCTTCTCATCTCTGGAGAGTCTGGACTCTTTGTTGTCTGTCATCCTAGAATGAAGAGGTTGCACTCTCCTAATTCTTTGTGTTTGCCACTCTATTTTCCACTGCTCGTATCTTTGGTGTTGTGAGCCAAAGAAGTCATCAGCAAACGCAAGGTCACCTAGATGTTCCTCTAGGTTATCATCTTCTAGGATTTCATAGTTTGACATTTCCTGTTTAGGTCTACGATTCATTTTGAGTTAATTTTTGTGAAACGTATAAGGTCTGTGTCTAGATTCATTTTTTTGCATGTGGACGTCCAGTTGTCCCAGCGCCATTTGTTGAAAAGATTATCCATTCTCCATTGAATTGCCTTTGCTCGTTGCCAAAGATCAGTTGACAGTAGTTGTAAGGGACTATCTCTGCTATTCCATTTTGCAAAACTGAAAACCCTGTTGATGACACGGAGGAAGCAGATGGTGGGCCCAGGGGGCTTCTCATGTTCTATATGAGAACATGTCCTGGCTCATGGGAACATAGGTATTTGCTTTTCTAGTTTTATTCTGTTGTTTTGTTTTTTTAATTCAGATGCACAGAATTGGATTACTCACTATCCACCAAATTTGTCCACTCAAGACCCACTTTCATTTTGTTTATTTTAAAAATAAGCTCGTTAACACCGACTAAGCCAGCACCCAACCCTGACACAGGACCATTACCGGTAACTTACGTATACCATCCTGACCCCGCCTCCCCCATGCCCCACAGTGACCAATAGGCCACAGTTGCATTTATCATTCTCTTGCTTTTTAAAATTGGGAACAAATATGTATAACACAAAATTTGCCATTTTAACCACTTTTAAGTACAATTCAGGGGCATTAATTACACTCACAGTGTCCAACCATCACCATATCTCCAAAACCCTTTAATCACCTCAAACAGAAACTTTGTACCCATTAAGCAATAGTTCCCCCTTCCTGTCCCTGAGCCCCTGGTAACTTCTATCTACTTTCTGTCTGTATGAATTTGTCCATTCGAGATATTTCATATAAGTGGGATTGTATAACATTTGTTAGTTTATTAGTATTATTTTTTTAATTTATTATTTTTGGCTGCATTGGGTCTTCGTTGCTGCGCGTGGGCTTCTCATTGTGGTGGCTTCTCTTGTTGCAGGGCACGGGCTCTAGGTGCGCAGGCTTCAGCGGTTGTGGCGTGCAGGCTCTAGGGTGCGCGGACTACAATAGTTGTGGCTCACGGGCTCTAGAGCGCAGGCTCAGTAGTTGTGGCACACGGGCTTAGTTGCTCCGTGGCATGAGGGATCTTCCCAGCCCAGGGACTGAATCCATGTCCCCTGCATTGGCAGGCAGATTCTTTTTTTTTGTGGTACGCGGGCCTCTCACTGTTGTGGCCTCTCCCGTTGCGGAGCACAGGCTCCGGACGCGCAGGCTCAGCGGCCATGGCTCACGGGCCCAGCCGCTCTGCGGCATGTGGGATCTTCCCGGACCGGGGCACGAACCCGTGTCCCCTGCATCGGCAGGCGGACTCTCAACCACTGCGCCACCAGGGAAGTCCCACGACTGGCTTACTTGACTCATCATAATGTCCTCAAGTTTCATCCATGTTGTAGTGTGTGTAGCAGAACTTCATTCCTCTCTATGGATGAATGGTATTCCATTGTATGGATGGACCACATTTATTCCTCTAGTTATCTCTCTATGGACGCTTGGGTTGCTTCCCCTTGTTTTATCATATATGCTTTCAGTTTAGCTTATTTTTTAACTTTATGCAAAAAACTATCTCATCTGTAGTCTTCTGTGACTTGCTTTTCTCCCCTCAACATTATATAACTCAGACTTTTCCCCATGATATTGTTTGTAGCTATAGGTAATAGGTAACAATAGGTAATGATGCATAATTTATCTACCCATTCTCTTGTTGAAGGGCATTTCAGTTGCTACCAGTGGGTCGTGTGCAGTCTCCTAGTGCAGCGTATGGAAGTTTCTCTTGAATATGTGCACATATTCAAACCAACAGATGAGGCCTAGTTGTTTCCCAAGGCGGTCCTGCCAGTGTACACTCCCACTAGCAATGTGGAAATGATCCTTTGGGATCTGCATCTTCAACTCTTGGCATTTTCAGACTTCATTTTTGCCAGGCTTGTGGGTGGAAATGGTCCCTCACTATGATTTTGCATTTCCCTGATGACTGATGATGGAAGAAATGTTCACATAGTGAGGTCTGGGGAAGTCATTCTGGCTTATGCATGAGTTCATTTGAATTTGAGGCTAACTAAAACAGCTTGTTTGTGGCCTATCGAACATACGTTGCCCATCTGCTTTATTAAAGAAAAGGGTGCATTGACCAGAAGTAAAGAACGTCAGTGATAAAAATATGAAATGCCTCCCCTCCTAGAACTCCTTTGATTTGATAAGACTCCCTTCCCATGTGCCAAGGCCATACTGACTCGCTGTGGACATGCCGGTCTGTTTTTTTAAACCTTGAAGGAATGTATCCTTGACTTGTTTGATGGTCTTTGTTCTGACAAGTTCTAAAACTGTGCTGAAAACCATGCGTCTCTGGAACAGTTCCTCAGAGTCATATGAGAGGCTGTCTTCCAGGCTAGAGTCCTCAGTTTGGCTCAAATAAAACTCTTTTCTATTCCTATTATAGATTGTTTATTGATTATTTTCGTCGACACTAGTGAGGCAAATATTTTCTTCCGTGGTTTCTTGGCCATTTGCATTTTCTCTTCTATGCTACACCTGGTTTTGACTTTTGCCTTTTTTTGTATTGTTTTCTTTTTCCATTTGCTTTTACTGATTTGTAGGAATTGTTTGTATATTCCAGATACTAATCCTTTGTCAGTTACAAATATTACATATATTCTCTCTCAGTCTGTGGCCTGCCTTTTCACTTTCTTGAAAGAGTGTTTGGTAAACAGAAGTTCTCAATTCTAATGTAGTTAAATCTACCAAAAAATATTTTTTTAATAAATTTATTTATTTATTTTTGGCTGCGTTGGGTCTTTGTTGCTGCGCGCGGGCTTTCCCTAGTTGCGGCGAGCGGGGGCTACTCTTCGTTGCGGTGCTCAGGCTTATCATTGCAGTGGCTTCTCTTGTTGCGGAGCACGGGCTCTAGGGTGTGCGGGCTTCAGTAGTTGTGGCTCGCGGGCTCTAGAGCTCAGGATCAGCAGTTGTGGCACGCGGGCTCAGTAGTTGTGGCTCACGGGCCCTAAAGCGCAGGCTCAGTAGTTGTGGCGCACGGGCTTAGTCGCTCCGCGGCATGTGGGATCTTCCCAGACCAGGGCTCAAACCTATGTCCCCTGCATTGGCAGGCGGATTCTTTTTTTTTTGAATTTTTGAATTTTATTTTATTTATTTTTTTATATAGGAGGTTCTTATTAGTTATCCATTTTATACATATCAGTGTGTATACGCCAATCCCAATCTCCCAGTTCATCCCACCACCCACCCCCGCCACTTTCCCCCTTTGTGTCCATACATTTGTGCTCTACATCTGTGTCTCTATTTCTTCCCTGCACACTGGTTCATCTGTACCATTTTTCTAGGTTCCATATATATGCGTTAATATACGATATTTGTTTTTCTCTTTCTGACTTACTTCACTCTGTATGACAGTCTCTAGAGGCAGGTGGATTCTTAACCACTGCGCCACCAGGGAAGACCCCAGAAAAAATTTTTTTAAGGATTAATGCCTTTTATGTCTGGTTTAAGAAGTCCTTCCGTACCCCAAGGTCAAAAAGATACTTGCCTATATTTTCTTATAAGAATTTTAAAGTTTCCTTTTTGACATTTAAATTGTTATTTGCTGGGGACTTCCCTGGTGGTCCAGTGGTTAAGACTCCGTGCTTCCAGTGCAGGGGGGCGTGGGCTCGATTCCTGGTCGGGGAACTAAGGTCCCACATGCCAGGGGATGTGGCCAAATAAATAAATAAATAAATAAAAGTGTGATTTGCTAGACAAGCAAAAATTCTAAAAAGATAAGCGAGTAGATTCCAGCAATATACCAAAAGAACGAGATATTATGTATGACCAAGTAGGATCTAGTCCAGAAATACAAAGGTAGTTCTGAAGCAGGAGATAGATGGGCCCCAGTCTGAAGTTTCTCCCCTGTGGACGGAAACTCCATAATAGCAGAAACTCCATAAAAACAGGATGGTGGAGGAGGCTGGCCCTGCCCAGATAAGAGATGAGAGGCCACATATTCCCATTCCCGAAGTCAAGGAGACCTCCCCGACTACACATGTTCAGAAAGGCTCCTTGGAGGTCAAAAAGGGAGGGGGTGCCACCCCATAGTAAGTAACGCCAACTACCCATAGGCCTCTTCGCTAGAATCCATCTTGGCTAAGAGATGCGTATGCACACGTGGGAGGACCCTGAGTTATACCAAACACGGACTCAGAACCAGGCAAAGCAAGACGACTGGCCAGAGGAAACCCGGAAGAAATGCCCCATAAAAGTGATTCAAACCACCACACGGGCGCGACTCTCTCTGAGCCTGCCCGTGTGTCGATCCACACGTACTGTACTCTTTTCCCTCCTAATAAACATGTTACTTGCTTCACTACTTTCCTTCTCTATGTGGAAATTCATTCCTACACAGCTGATGGGCCAGGGCCTTGTCACTGGCCACTGGTCCCTGGTGGTCTGGTGGTTAGGGTTCAGCTCTCTCACTGCCGCTGCCTGACCTCCATCTCTGGCCGGGAACCGAAGCCCTGCTTCAAGCTGCTGCAGGCCGAGGCCACCGGAGATCAGTTCAACAGGAGAAAGTCTTTTCATAGAAATCATTACTCAGCAAATTAGAGGAAACAACTTAATCACATCAGTAGGTGCTAATAAGGCATTTGATCAAATTCAACGCTCATTCCTTTAAAAAAGAGTACGAGGTAGATCTTATACTAGTGAAATAAGACAGAAGGAAAAAGACAAATGCCATATGATATCACTTATATGTGGAATCTAAAATATGACACAAACTTATCTACGAAACAGAAACAGACTCACAGCCATAGAGAATAGACCTGTGGTTGCCAAGGGGAAGCGGGGATGGGGGAGGGAAGGACTGGAGGTTTGGGATTAGCAGATGCAAACTAGTACATATAGGATGGGCAAACGACAAGGTCCTACTGTAGAGCACAGGGAACTATAGTCAGTATCCTGTGATAAACCGTAATGGAAAAGAATATGAAAAAGAATGTATATATTCGTATAACTGAATTACTTTGCTGTACAGCAGAAACTAACGCAACATTGTAAATCAACTACACTTCAATAAAATAAATTTTTAAAAACAGTGCAAGGCAGTGAGACAGCGTTTTGACTCTTCTGGTGATGTCACAAAAGCAGTAAGTTGCATGGAACCCCCCCCCCCCCGCCAAAAAAAAACAAACTTCCGTTTTCAGCAAAACTAAGAGACAGATCTCCTCAGCCCCAAGGCAGTTAGAATTCGCGTCGTGCAGAGTCCACAGTGAGGCGGCCCCACCCTGGTGTGTCCCAGATAGACCAGCGCACTCTGTCCAAGTAGGGAGCTGACTCTTTGATGGTAACCCTATGTCCCTAACTACAGCAAGAGCTATAGGACCTGGGGGACATTGGGAGGAGGCGGACCGAAGCCACACGGGGGATACGTGCAATTAAAGGGTAAAGAGCAGAGAAAAGCAGCTAAGGGGCAGAAAATCTCAGAAAACACCAGAAACAAAATACACTTCTGTAGGTGAGGGGCTCATCCTGACATAGTAATCCTACCTGCCTAAAGCAGGAGCTTGGAAATAGGGGTCAAGAGAAAGGAGAGAGCAGAAGCCACGCTGCGGGGGGAGGGGCAGGGTGCAGGGAAGACTTGAAGAATAGCAAATTGGCCCAGTGCCGGCAGAGCTCAGAAAACACTAACTTATCAATATCTTCTCCTACGGTTAGTGCTTTTTGTGTCCCACCTAAGAAATCTTTCCTAACTCCGAGATCATAAAGATATTCTCCTGTCGTCTTCTACAAGTTTTGCTATCTTGCCTTTTATTTTTAATTTCCAGTACAACTGAAATTGATTTTTGTGTATGCTGTCAGGCAGTGGTCACGATTTTTTTTTTCTTAAAAGAGAAGAAAAAGACTCTTCCAGGTTGAAGATGCTCTGTAGGGTCTAATCACGAGGTCCAGGTTGGTTTTCCAGACTGTTATTTTTAACAATGCCAGGAAGCTGACCAAAGTACTCTCTTCCTTTAAAAAGACACAGCATTGAGATGCAAGTCCCTTTGCGGGCGGGGCATTTGCTTCTACAGACTGGGTCTTGGGCACTTTTAAGTTTTAAGCGAAGTCCTCCAGGAGCAAATGCATCTCAGGAGCTCCTGGGGAGGGGACGTTGGGGGTGCTCTCACTCTGACTACTCTCCACTCCTCTAAGAACTTAAGTGTATTGAAGTGCAAGTCCTTTGGAGGGCGGAGGCATTTGCTTATCCATATCGCGGCTTGACAATTTTTCAATTGTAAGGGGGCCGTTGGAAATTCTCTGGGCCAGATCACAATTCCTTCCTGGAGGAAATGCACCTCGTGAGTTCCTGGGGGAGGGGCTGCTGTGGAGTCTCTCGCTTTGGCAATCTTCAATTTACCCTTCCTCTCCTTGCTGCCTTGGGTCCCACCTTCTCTCGAAGTCCCCTCAGCCCCCATCTTTCCTGCTGCTGCTGGGGAGGGCTTTGCAAAAGCACCTCTGTTCTTGGGAAGGGTGGTGACCCAAAGGGATGTGGAAGGTAAATGCTTCTTTACCATCTTTGGGTCTCTGGCTGGGCCTGAGAATAAAACAGACACAAGACACATTAACAGGAGACAAGCATACGCATTCTATTAAATGTTAACATGTACCTGGGAGCCTTCACTAGAGAATGAAGACCCGAAGGAGTGACGAGAACGGGAAGATTTTCTACCTTTTAGACACAGGCATGTTGCATTTGTGAAGAATTGACAAGAGAAAGGGGTTTGGGCTTGGGTGGCAGGTAGTAAAGAAACAACTCGGAATACTAGGGTGAGACTAACAAGGTTTGCACAGACTTCCAGGCCCTCGCTCCGTCCCTGGGCACGGAAGCACTTTCGTGGAGGCGGGCTAGCTCCAGCTCTCAGCAAGAGAAAGGCTCAGTACATTCATGACCTTTCACTTTCCTGCCTGGTGGTTACAACTGAGGAAAAGTTCAGTGAGAAGACTTTTTTTCTCCATGTAGATAGTCAATGAACACATCTCCATTGAAGCAAAAGTTGCCCTTTCTCCCTGGCTGCGAAGTGTGTCGGAGAAACATCACTAAAAACAAAATCTCCCAACCTGGAACACCTCTCCACAAAAGCAGAAAAGATAGAAAACGGATGTAAAAAGCCTGAAAACAGAATGATCTGTGCAAACGCAGGCACCCCACCCGAGGGATGCGGAGACAGAAGGAACATCTCCACAGGGGTAGCAGACAACAGCCCCGCCCCCCGCCTCCCGCACTAGCTTTTGCCATTTGGAGTCGGGTCGGCTGAAGTCAGACGGAAGCTGGGAGGTCTGCAGGGCCAGCATCTTCCTTGATTACAATTCAAAAAGACGCTCCCAGACCCTGGAGTGGGGGAAACATTCCTGAGTTGTGAGAATGACCGGAGGCTGATTTAGCCATTAAAAAGATTTACATATATTTAAAAGGACAGAGGGAGAGATTCTGAAAGAAAATGTCTAGGAAGGGGAGTCTCTCACCTTATCTTCTCCCAGTAGAATTAAGACTCTTACTCTTACTTTGTATTCGTCCTTACAATTGCCTCCCTGTGTTCCTATGAAATAGTAACATTACAATATTTCATTATCTCCATCGTCCTCTTAACTTTCTCTGGGCAAGGGACAAGTTGCAGGTGCCTAATTAGCCAGGAGGAAAAATGTGAGGCAAAACGATTATCAGAATTACAATAGGATGACAGGCCACCATGGAGAACAGTATGGAGATTCCTTAAGAAACTAAAAATAGGGGCTTCCCAGGTGGCGCAGTGGTTGAGAGTCCGCCTGCCGATGCAGGGGACGCGGGTTTGTGCCCCGGTCTGGGAAGATTCCACGTGCTGCGGAGCGGCTGGGCCCGTGGGCCGTGGCCGCTGAGCCTGCGCGTCCGGAGCCTGTGCTCCGCAACGGGAGAGGCCACAACAGTGAGAGGCCCGCGCACCGCAAAAAACAAACAAATAAATAAATAAATATATCATACCAATGGGGAAGGGTTAAATCAGATTCTTGGGAAGCAATGCGCATTTTCCTTCTTCATAGATTAATTTTACTAGCGGTTATGACCTCTTTATTAACTGACCTTTCAAATGGTTAACAATTTGAGTATTATTCTGAAGTTCCTTGCAAAGTCTTGTCCAATCCAAGTCTAGAGTAGCTTAACTCTGGAGTTTTATAATTTAAAATTTTAATTCAGAGTTTTTCTTGTAAGGCCCAATACCTTTCTCCTGAGTTTTCATCAAATATATAGGTAACATCGTATTTACATCAGTTTAGGCCCTTCTGTAATTGTTCTATCTTCTCACATACTGTGTCTCTCATGTGGACCACAAAGACACCCATGGCCACCATCCAAGTCTTAGGTGGCACCAATCCAAGGGCACAGATGGAACTTCCAGTGTTTGATGTCCATGACCGTATTTGTTTTTAGTCTTGGGACAAACCAGTCCCTTGCGCCATTTTTTTCATGCATCAGTCCAAATCAATAGCATTATAACGTTAAGTCAACGACATCTCCCTGAATAAAAGCCAACCTTTGTTTATCCCTCCGTACTGGGATTGGGAGAGCTTGTGTCCGAAAGTTAATCAAGTCATATTAGACCCGTCTTTTGGAGCCTCTGTCTGCAAATGCCAGATTTCTGTTTGTCTATTAATTAGATTCTTTTCTTCTGAACACCATCCTTTCATCTCTTTTGGAAGTCGTGGCCCAATACCTAACTGTTCCTTTAAATATCAATAGTCCTGTAACTTTGAACAATCTCAGTGCTCTTTTTTTTTTTTTTTTTTTTTTTCCGCGGTACGCGGGCCTCTCACTGCCCCGGTCTCTCCCGTTGCGGAGCACAGGCTCCGGACGCGCAGGCTCAGCGGCCACGGCTCACGGGCCCAGCCGCTCCGCGGCACGTGGGATCTTCCCGGACCAGGGCACGAACCCGTGTCCCCTGCATCGGCAGGCGGACCCCCAACCACTGCGCCACCAGGGAAGCCCTCAGTGCTCTTTTATAGCTGATTGTTGCTGGACTCTTCTAGTGAAGGTCTCTGAGGTCTGGGTGGGATGATTTTTTTCCCAGTATTAAACTATTTCAAATTTTTTAAATGTAATTATCTTTTTAATTTTTTATACAACGTTTAAAGGTTACACTCTATTTACAGCTATTACGTAATATTGGCTACATTCCCCGTGTTGTACAATACATCCTTGTAGCTTACCTTACACTCAATAGTTTTTACCTCCCGCTCCCCCAGCCTTATATTGTCCCTCCCTCCCCACTGGTAACCACTAGTTTGTTCTCTTTATCTGGGAGTCTGCTTCCTTTTTGTTATACCCACTAATTTGTTGTCCTTTTTAAATTATCTACTTTTTTAATATTGATTTTATTAATTTTTTTGGCTGCATCAGGTCTTAGCTGTAGCATGTGGGATCTTTTGTCGAGGCATGCAGGATCCTTTGTTGGGGCGCGTGGGCTTCTCTCTAGTTGTGGTGTGTGGGCTTCTTTCTAGTTGTGGCCTACGGGGTTATTTGCCCTGTGGGCTTATTTGCCCTGTGGCATGTGGGATCTTAGTTCACGGACCAGGGATCGAACCCGTGTCCCCTGCATCGGAAGGTGGATTCTTTACCACTGAACCACCATGGAAGTTCCTGTTGTAGTTTTTAGATTCCACATATAAGTGAGATCATACAGTATTTGTGTTTCTCTGTCTGACTTATTTCACTTAGCATAATGCCCTCCAAGTCCATCCATGTTGCTGCAAATGACAATTTTTCACTCTATTTTTTAAAACCAATTTTTTAAATTGAAGTATAGAAAATTTCATTCTTTTTTTTATTATTATTTATTGGCTGCGTTGGGTCTTTGTTGCTGCCTGAGGGCTTTCTCTATTTGCAGCGAGCGGGGGCTACTCTTCGCTGCAATGCACGGGCTTCTCATTGCAGTGGCTTCTCTTGTTGCGGAGCACGGGCTCTAGGCGCACAGGATTCAGTAGTTGTGGCTTGTGGGCTCTAGAGCGCAGGCTCAGTAGTTGTGGCGCATGGGCTTAGTTGCTTCGCGCATGTGGGATCTTCCCGGACCAGGGATCGAACCTGTGTCCCCTGCACTGGCAGGCAGATTCTTATCCATTTTGCCCCCAGGGAAGCCCCATTCTTTTTTTTTTTTTTAATTGAAGTCTAGTTGTTTTACAATGCCCTGTCACAGGATATTGAATATAGTTCTCTGTGCTCTACAGTAGGACCTTGTTGTTTATCCATTCTAAATGTAATAGTTTGCATCTACCAACCCCAGAGTCCCCGTCCATCCCTCTCCCTCCCCCCACCCTTGGCAACCACAAGGCTGTTCTCTGTCTCTGAGTTGCTTTCTGTTTTGTAGATAGGTTCATCTGTGGCATATTTTAGATTCTACATATAAGAGATATCATATGGGGCTTCCCTGGTGGCGCAGTGGTTGAGAGTCCGCCTGCCGATGCAGGGGACGCGGGTTCGTGCCCCGGTCCGGGAAGATCCCACATGCCGCGGAGCGGCTGGGCCCGTGAGCCGTGGCCGCTGAGCCTGCGCGTCCGGAGCCTGTGCTCCGCTACGGGAGAGGCCACAACAGTGAGAGGCCCGCGCACCGCAAAAAAAAAAAAAAAAAAAAAAAAGACATATCATATGGTATTTGTCTTTCTCTTTCTGACTTATTTCACTTAGTATGATAACCTCTAGCTGCAGAAAATGTCATTCTTTTTTATAGCTGAATAGTAGCCATATATATATGTAGTATATGTGTATATACTACATATATATACACACATATACCACATCTTCCTTATCCATTCATCTATTGAGGGACACGTAGGCTGCTTCCATGTCTTGGCTATTGTGAATAGTGTTGCTGTGAATATAGGGGGTGCATGCATGCATCTTTCTGAATTAGAGTTCTGTCTGGGTACATGCCCAGGAGCTGGATTGCTGCATCATATGGCAACTCTATTTTTAGTCTTTTGAAGAACCTCTATACTGTTCTCCACAGTGGCTGCACCAATTTACATTCCCAGGAACAGTGTAGGAGGGTTCCGTTTTCTCCACATCCTCTCCAACATTTGTTATTTGTGGTCTTTTTGACAATGGCCTTTCTGACAGGTGTGAGGTGATATCTCATTGTGATGTTGATTTGCATTTCCCTGATGATTAGCGCTGTTGAGCAAACTATTTCAAATTTTAAACCTCTTACCTTTTACAAGCATTAGTTCTACTAAGTTCCCAGTAAAGTGGGTCAGGGAGAACTTCCTGCGCTTAACTTGGCAATTGCCCGTAGAGGAGTCTGCTGATAAATGGCACATCTCTTTGATGTGCTTTGAATAATTTCATTAAAAAAAAATTTTTTTTAAATTTATTTAGTTTTGGCTGTATTGGGTCTTCGTTGCTGCGTGCGGGCTTTCTCTAGTTGCGGCGAGCAGGGGCTACTCTTTGTTGCAGTGCGCAGGACTCTCATTACGGTGGCTTCTCCTGTTGCAGAGCACGGGCTCTAGGCACACAAGCTTCAGTAGTTGTGGCATGTGGGTTCAGTAGTTGTGGCTCGTGGGCTCTAGAGCTCAGGTTCAATAGTTGTGGCGCATGGGCTTAGTTGCTCCACGGCATGTGGGATCTTCCCCGACCAGGGCTCGAACCCGTGTCCCCTGCATTGGCAGGCAGATTCTTAACCACTGCGCCACCAGGGAATCCCCAAATAATTTCATTTTTTTTTAGTGGACATAGTAAGAGTCTAGTACCTTTAAAATTCCTCTCTTAGATGATTTTTGTTGATGACACAAAAACACTAACCAGGCAAGTAGGGATTGTGGTATAAGAACGATTTTGGATTCCCATAGCCCAAACTTCTTTCAGCCCCCTTTTCAGTTCATTTGCCCATTTCCTTCTGTGGAGCTTTTTTTTTTTTATGAACAAAATCTTCTTATTGTAAAAAGCGGAGCACCTGTGTTTGGAGGCCGCCATGTTTTACCAGCAGCTTCGGCAGCTCTAGCCAGAGAATCCTGGCATTCAGCAACTTCCTCCTTCTGCCCCGCGTGAGCTCTGCAATGATTTATTGATATCTGAGCAGGCAGTTGTAAAGCCTCTGACGAGCCAACTATCAATTTTTCCATGAGATATTTTAGTTCCTATGGAATCCAGAAATCCTCTATTTTTTCAAATTCACCCTGTGGTTTGGCCTGATACCAAACATGGAGTTATTATTTATATATTGTATATAAACTGTATATATAACCAAGAACCAAGAATTGCAGCCCTAGTCACTGACATTAACTTGTCTGCTGTGCGGGCTTAATTGCAGACGAAACACCAACCTCCACGGTTTTATGACAAGTCATCACAGTACAGGAAGCTTTAGGTGGCCGCTTTTTTTTCTAAATTTATTTTATTGAAGCATAGCAGCTGATTTACAATGTTGTGTTAATTTCTACTGTACAAATCAAAGTGATTCAGTCATACATATACATATATATATTGTTTTTCGTATTCTTTTCCATTATGGTTTATCACAGGACATTGAATATAGTTGTTCCCTGTGCTATACAGTAGGACCTTGTTGCTTATCCATTCTGTATCAATAGTTTGCATCTGCTAATCCCAAACTCCTCCCCTCCCTCACCCCAATCCCCTTGGCAACCACAAGTCTGTTCTCTATGTCTGTGAGTCTCTTTCTGTTTCGTAGTTAAGTTCTTTTTTTTTTTTTTGGCTGCACCTCGCAGCATGTGGGATTTTAGTTCCCCGACCAAGGATCAAACTCGTGCTCCCTGCAGTGGAAGCGCAGAATCTTAACCACTGGACCTCCAAAGAAGTCCACGGATGAGTTCATTTGTGTCATATTTTAGATTTAAGTGGGCCACTTTTATCCCAAGTACCTGACCCATGAGTAAACGTCATCAAAGGTGCGATATGAATAGGAATATCGGATGAATCAGGTTGGGATTTTCACAGTTTGGAACCCCCAAAGCTGGGGGAGAGACTGGAAGCCAATTTCAGTTGCTCAAAAGCCTCTTCAGGTTCCAGAGACAGAGACCGGGAGAATGTGCGTGCAGTCGCTCCACCTGAGGTTTGGTCTGCTCTGCAAAGCTGGAGATAATCCACTGTGAGTTAGACTGCACCAGCCCCCACATTGGCTAATTATTTTCGGTCGGAGTAAGCTGTTTTATCTGCAAAATGGGCCGACACCTAGACTCTAACACTCTATGGCCGGCAACTGACAACAGATGCTCTAAATATTCCACCTGAGTTTAGCAAGATTGCAATTTGTCTGGTGAGGCTTATGTGCTTATTCAGGGAGAAATTGTAAGAAAACCCCAAAGCAGGCAGATTCTTAACTGCGCCACCAGGGAAGTCCCTCAGTCTTACTTTTTTAACCACTCTCATAAGCTCTGCCTTTTAATTGGTCTGTTTAATCCATTTACGTGTGATGGTTAGGTTTAAGTCTATCATCTTGCTATTTATTTTCTATTTGTCCCATCTGTTCTTTGTTCCTTTTCTCCTCTATTCCTGGTTTCTTTGGATTAATCAAATATTTCTGGCGTTCTATTTTTTCTCTGCGGTTGGTTTGTTAGCTCTGATAACTGAGGCCACTGGTTCTGCTCAGGAGCCCCCTCTTCCTGCACCATATTCTGGAAAGTACCTCCAGGCAGAGATGCAGGCTGCTCGGAGCCATCTCCACATCTGTCTTCCTTCTGATCACAGTCGTGCGTTGCCCGTTGGCCAGCAAGTCATCTATATCCTGAATAACCTTAGAGCTCTCTGGTGGACACATCTCTCTAAGTTTTCCCATAAATGCCTAGAGGCAATAATAAGAGAGTGTGAAACCCTCGAGGAGTCCCTTGCTATAAATATCAGACTTTTTTCATAAGCAAAAGCGAACAAGAATTTAGACTCATCTGCTAGAGGAACAAGAAAGAAAGAAAGAAAATGCAGGCCAATGATCAGATACAGAAAAACTTGTGCAGACAATGGTACCAAAGTCAAAGGAGCTGTAGGAGTTCATGAAACAACAAATGTATTTACTTCTTTGAGCTCTTGTACAAATCTATGTAATGGTTGATTATTTTTACCAAATTTACCTTCCATTATGGGATGAATGTGTCTCCCCCAAAAATTCATATGTTGGGGACTTCCCTGGTGGTGCAGTGGTTAAGAATCCACCTGCCAATGCAAGGGACATGGGGTCAAGCCCTGGTCCGGGAAGATCCCACATGCCGCGGAGCAACTAAGCCCGTGCGCCACAACTACTGAGCCCGTGTGCCACAACTACTGAAGCCTGTTCTTAGAGCCTGTGCTCTGCAACAAAAGAAGCCAGTGCAATGAGAAGCCCACACACCACAACAAAGAGTAGCTCCTGCTCTCTGCAACTAGAGAAAGCCCGTGTGCAGCAACGAAGACCCAATGCAGCCAAAAATTAAAAATTAATTGCTTAATTAATTTTAAAAAATTTATATGTTGAAGCCCCAATTCCTGATGGGATGGTATTTGGAGGTGGAGACATTGAGAGGTAATTAAGTTTAGATGAGGTCATGGGGGGGCCCTTATAAGGGATTAGTACCCTTAAGAGAAGAAGTTAGAGGTCTCATTCTTTCCACCCAAAAGCGCGTAGCAAAGGCTGTGGGAGAACACAGTGAAAGGAGCTCACTACAGGAAGTGAGCTCTCACCAGGAGCCACATCTGCTGGCATCTTGATCTAGGACGTCCAGCCTTGAGCACTGTGAGAAATAAATGTCTATAGTTTAAGCACCCTGCCCCCAATCCCAGGTCTCTGTTATTTTGTTATAGCAGCCCAAGCTGACTAAGGTATCTTTATTTTTTACTGGAAGTGTGGGAATTTAGGGGGTGAGTGCCTTTTAAAAATTATCCTTTGTGTTTTGAATTCTTTTATAACGTGTGTGTTATATTCCTTCTAGTTGAGCTCTTCACAAAGGATTTTGTTTTACACATGACTATGGCTTATCCCTTTAGTAAACTATTTGTATTGTTTCTATATCTCGAATTTAACTAACACCTTTATTCTCTAGGGTTCAAAAGATGCAACAATTTGTTTCAGCTTGGGGTGCTTTTCCAGCACGGTGTGACATGACCACTTCTATCATCCCCATTTCCTTTCAGAAGCCACAGAGTAACCAGATCAGGTGCTTTTCCCCCCAGGAGCTACACAGACACTCCCTCTGGAGGACAGAATATGGCAGCCTCTAAGTTGCACAGCAAGCCCCTCTCCCCAACAGGTTTGTGCTGATTCCAGAGGCAGTGAGAACACACATTCCTTGGTCAGAAAAAGTATCTGTGTGGGAACTGCAGAGGGAAAGGAACAGCAGCCCGTACTGGTGGGAAGCGAGACATTTCTCAGGAAGTTGCAGAACAAGCAGCACCAGTATCTGCCAGAAAAGGCACTGACGGATTAGCCCCAGGAAAGGAGGAAATGTTATTGACACAGAGGTTCCCCACTTCCCATGTCTCAAAGTCCCAGTCTGTGAGCTTTGAGCCGTTTGCCAAGTGTTTCCTAGCTGAGGGTCTTGCCCTCTAGGCTCTCCTGATTCTCTGGTCCCTGCAATTCCTGCCTCTTCCGATCTCTTTCTCCAAAATTCCTCTGCCTGGGAGTCTTTGGCTTCTCCGGATAAAGGTATACAGGGTCTTTCTTCCTTTCTCCTCCTTACAGGTCGGCCAGAGCAGAGTTCCAACTGAGCAACTGACGCTGCTTCACGCTGCCAAGGGCTTCAGCAACGTCTGGGGCCTTATTTATTTATTTGGCTGCGTTGGGTCTTCATTGCTGCACATGGACTTTCTCTAGTTGTGGCAAGTGGGGGCTACTCTTCGTTGCAGTGCGTGGGCTTCTCATTGTGGTGGCTTCTCTTGTTTCGGAGCACGGGCTCTAGGCGTGCGGGCTTCAGTAGTTGTGGCTCACGGGCTCTAGAGCACAGGATCAGTAGTTGTGGCGCATGGGCTTAGTTGCTCCATGGCATGTGGGATCTTCCCAGACCAGGGCTCGAACCCATGTACCGTGCATTGGCAGGCAAATTCCTAACCACTGCACCACCAGGGAAGTCCACTTCTGGGGCTTTAAATGGTAATATCAGGTGTCCAGGAAGGCATGTGGATGACCTCAGAGTCCTGGGTAGTTTCTCAATGGCATCAGCCTTGCTGACCATCTAAGTAGGAAGAGCTCGTTTTCCTCTCACTGCGACAAGAAAAAGGTAGAATTATATTGCATTTTGCTCTCCTTTCCAGTACTGACGTCCAACAACTTAACACCTTATTAATAACAGAGAGACAACAGGAAAATCTCTAAACACTCGGAAACTAAACAACACACTTCTAAACAATCCATGGGTCAAAGAGGAAGTCCTGAGGGAAATTTTAAAAGTCTACTGAGCTGGATGAAAATAAAAATACAGCAGAGCAAAATGTGTGGGACAGCTAAAGCAGTGCTGAGAGGGAAATTTATAGCACTCCAATGTGTACATTAGAAAAGACGATAAGTCTCAAATCAATAACCTGAGTTCCCACCTCAAGAAAGTAGAAAAAGAAGCACAAAAGGAACCTAAAGCAAGCAGAAGGAAGGAAACAATAAAGGTAGGACCAGAAATCAAGGACAATGGAAGCAGAAAATCACATGAGAAAATTAATGAAACAAAAGATCAATAAAATTGACAAACCTTTAGAAGACTGACAAAGAAAAAAAAAGGGAGGGGGCTTCCCTGGGGGCGCAGTGGTTGAGAGTCCGCCTGCCAATGCAGGGGACACAGGTTCGTGCCCCGGTCCGGGAAGATCCCACATGCTGTGGAGCGGCTGGGCCCGTGAGCCATGGCCGCTGAGCCTGCACATCCGGAGCCTGTGCTCCGCAACGGGAGAGGCCACAACAGTGAGAGGCCCGCGTACCGCAAAAAAACAAACAAACAAAAAAAAAGAAAAAAGGGAGGGACTTCCCTGGTGGCACAGTGGATAGGACTCCGTGCTCTCAATTTAGGGGGCCTGGGTTCAATCCCTAGTCAGGGAACTAGATTCCACATGCATGCCACAACTAAGAGTTCACATGCCACAACTAAGAAGCCCATGTGCCGCAACTAAGGAACCTGCCTGCTGTATCTGAGACCCAGCACAACCAAATAAATAAATAAATAAATATTTTTTAAAAAGGAAAGAAAGAAAAAAGGGAGAAGAAACAAATAACGAGTATCAGGAATGAAACAGGGGATATCACCATAGACCCTTCAGGCATCAAAAGGATCATAAGGAATTCTACCAATAGTTTACAAAAATGTGACAATTTAAATAGAAATGGAAATGGACAGGAACTTCCTTGGCAGTCCAGTGGTTAAGACTCCACGCTTCCACTGCAGGGTGCACAGGTTCGATCCCTGGTTGGGGAACTAAGATCTCAGGTGCTGCGCTGCACTGTCAAAAAGAAAAAGAAAAAAAGAAATTGAAATAGACAAATTCCTCAAAAACATGAACTACCAAATCTCGCCCAATATAAAATAAATAATTTGAATAATCCTATAACTATTAAGGAAATTGAATTGATGATTTAAAATCTCCCCCAAAAAGAAACTTCTAGTCATAGATGGTTTCACTGAAGAATTCTGCCAAACATTTAAAGAAGAATTAATATCCATTCTACACAATCTCTTCCAAAAAATGGAAGAGGAGGGAGTATTTCTTAATTTATTTTATGAAGCTAGTATTACTCTGACACCAAAACCAGACAAAGAACATTTAAAAAGAAAAGACTACAAACCAGTATCCCTCATGAACCTAGACCCAAAAATGCTTAACAAAATATCAGTGAATGGAATTCAACAAAATATGGAAAGACAAATGCTGAGCCCGTGTGCCACAACTACTGAGCCCACGTGCCACAACTACTGAAGCCCGCACGACTGGAGCCCGTGCTCCGCAACAAGAGAAGCCACTGCAATGAGAAGCCCGTGCACCACAGCAAAGAGTAGCCCCTGCTCGACGCAACTAGAGAAAACCTGTGCGCAGCAACAGAGACCCAAAACAGCCAAAAATTAATAAATAAATAAATTAATTAATTTTAAAAAATGAGATGTCACTTTACACCCACTGGAATGGCCAGAACAAAAAACAATTGTTGGAGAGGATGTGGAGAAACTGGAACCCTCATCTATTGTTGGTGGTTGTGATTGTTCATTTTATGTGTCCACTTGGGTGGGCCCTGGAATTCCAGATATCTGGTTAAACATTATTTCTGGCGTGTCTGTGAGGGTGTTTCCAGAAGAGATGAACATCTGAATCGGTTAGACTGAGGAAAGCAGATGGCCCTTCCCAATGGGGGTGGACCTCCACAAACCCCTTGAGGGCCTGAATAGAACCCAAAAACCCAGGGAGGATCTCCTCTCTCTGCCTGACTGCGAGCTGGTGTCATTGGTGGTCTCTCCTGACCTTGGACTGGGATTTACACCATCAGGTCCCCTGGTTCTCAGGCCTTTGAAGTCAGACTAGAATTTATATCACCGGCTTGCTGACTTTAGACTGTGGGACCTCTGAGCCTCCATAATTTCATGAGCCAATTCCTTATAATAAACCTCATGGGGTGTGTGTGTGTGTGTGTGTGTGTGTGTGTGTGTGTGTGTATGTATATATATATATATATATATATATATAATCTCCTGTATTCCAGACACTGCAGACATAGTCTTCCTTACCTCCAGTGTGGACCAGCAGTCCAACTTCCCCTTGGTAGTCAGGATCAATGACCCCAGCCAGCACAGGAAGTCCATTCCCTGCCTATTGATTCAGACTCATGAGGAGCCCAAGGTGGCTGAGTGACAGTTTTAACTTCCGGTTCAATGGAATCATTGCTGTGTTTCCTTGTGGAAGCCTCCGACTTCTGGAGCTAAGACCTCTAGGCCCGCAGAGCATAATGCTGCAGAAACAGGAAGCAAAGCTTTTGCCTGTGGGTCACTGGGGGTAATAGAGAGTGGTGTCACCACCATTTCCAGCCCCTGATGCCTGCACCGTGAATCCTGGCTGTGGGAAAAACAGTATCGTACGCTGAACGCTGACTCTGAGTGTATACAGCCTTCTGGAGAACCTTGCCCCTGCCCTGGAGGGTATCTCCACCTAGCTGGCACTGTGAGTCTGCAAGGGGCCTTTGCACCCATCTACCAAGCCCTTTCCACAGTGGAAGTGGTCCAATGTAATCAACCTGTCACCAGGGAGCCGGCTGATTAGTCTGGGGATTGGTACCATATTGGGATTCGGTACTAGTCTCTGTTGCTGGCAGATTGGGCACTCAACAGTGGCCATAGCCGGGCTGGACTTGGTGAGTGGAAGTCCACGTTGCTGCACCTTCCATCATAGAATGAATACCATATGCACTAATATTTAAAGTGTTTTCGTTTGGCAAATTATCTTGCTTCTTGCTTATCTTGTTGAATTTAGGTCAGATTGACAACAATTTACTTGCAGGGGATAATGTCTATCATCTCAACTGTTTTAATGTTTTATGTTAATAAATGTCATGGTAGCAAAGCAATGATATATTGTCAGGAATGGAAGAAGAGTTTTTAAAGTAACTTTCACAAGCTCAGGATATTCATTTTACACTTTTCTCTAAAATGAAGCAAGTGATGCTGTATTTTCAAAATTCATCTTCAATCTTTCTTTTTTTCATGATTTTTTTTAATTTGGTTGCACTGGATCCTAGTTGTGGCAGGCGGGTTCCTTAGTTGCGGCACATGGGCTCCTTAGTTGTGGCATGCAAACTCTTAGTTGTGGCATGCATGCGGGATCTAGTTCCTTGACCAGGGATCGAACCTGGGCCCCTTGCATTGGGAGTGAGGAGTCTTATCCACTTCGCCACCAGGGAAGTCCCTTCAATCTTTCATCAATAGTCAGTTCCAACAAATTATCCTGTAAAGTCGTAGTCAAATTTAAAGAATATTTTAGAGAAATGCAAATCAAAACTACAATGAAGTATCACCTCGCACTGGTCAGGATGGCCATCACCAAAAAGTTGACAAATAGGGAATTCCCTAGTGGTCCCATAGTGAGGACTCGGGTCTTTGCTCCAGAGACAATCTATATTTGCCTCTGGCCGACAGTTGGGACACTAGAAATCCCGGCTTTCCTTAATCCGGTTTCCAGGGCTCTAAATAGCTCAGATCTTGAGTGCAGTCCCTTACAGGACAGAGCTGCAATCTTTTAGAGGGCTATTCTAGTTCCACCTTACGCTTACTCCTAGACCTTTGGGTCTTTAACCCAAAGCATGAGGTACCATCTCCAAGTTTTGATCCCCTGCCACATAAGTCTGTCAACAGCTGTGCTCAGCTTCTCAGACTCTCAGCTGCCTCTCCAGGACTCAGCAGGTGGCCTTAGGGGATAAGTCCCCTTAAATGCTGAGCTCACATCTCTTTCACTTGCCTCTTTCTTCCATATTTTGGCCTCAATTCTTCACCACCTGTTATCACTTGGACATTTTCAAGCAAATGTTTTTCATACTTTGTTGAGCTTGTCTAGTTGTCCTCAGTGAGAGCTGTGGTTCAAATTGCTTATTCTATCATTGCTGGCCACAGACGTCATTCAGCACCATGATTTGAGGCTCTCTTTATGTCACTGGGTCTACATGTAAATATTTTCTTGTTTGTTTGGTTGGTTGTTTTTTCTAATTTATTTATTTTTGGCTGCGTTGGGTCTTTGTTGCTGCGCGCGGGCTTTCTCTAGTTGCAGCGAGCAGGGACTACTCTTCGTTGCGGTGCGCGGGCTTCTCATTGTGGTGGCTTCTCTTGCTGCGGAGCACAGGCTCTAGGCACGTGGGCTTCAGTAGTTGTGGCTCGGGGGCTCAGTAGTTGTGGCTTGCGGGCTCTAGAGTGCAGGCTCAGTAGTTGTGGTGCACAGGCTTAGTTGCTCCACGGCATGTGGGATCTTCCCGGACCAGGGCTCAAACCCATGTCCCCTGCCCTGGCAGGTGGATTCTTAACCACTGCGCCACCAGGGAAGTCCCTTTTCTTTTTTTTTTTTCTTTTTTTGTCGTGCCCTGCAGCCTGTGGGATCTTAGTTCCCCAACCAGGGACTGAACCCGAGCCCCGGCAGTGAAAGCCCCGAGTCCTAACCACTGGACCACCAGGGAATTCTCTACATGTAAACCTTGCTTGCAAAGACGGCACAGTGCTCCCTAATGTCCTATCTGCTTCCTCAGTGATGGATGTTCAGATTGCCTGCACGTTCTTGTCACAGAAAATAAAGCTACAATGAGCTTTGTCACACATGTAACACCTTACACATTGTGTCTTAGGTGACACAGAATTACAGGGTCTTAGGCCAGGTGTATACATACTTTTTTTTTTACATTTTGGCCATGCCGCAAGGCATGTGGGATCTTAGTTCCCCGACCAGGGATAGAACCCACACCGCCTGTTGTAGAAGTGTTAACCAATGGACCGCCAGGGAAGTCCCAGGTGTATACATACATTTTTTTAATATTAAATTTATTATTTTTTAAATTTAAGTTTGTTATTATCCTTTTTTTCTTCCAGTTTTATTGAGATATAAGTGACATACAGCACTGTATGAGTTAAAGGTGTACAGCACAATGATTTGGCTTACATACGTCATGCAATTATTGTCATAGTAAGTTTGGTGAACATTCATCGTCTCACATAGATATAAAATTAAACAAATAGAAATTCTTTTTTTACGTGCCGCGGAGCAACTAAGCCTGGGCTTCAGTAGTTGCGGCACACGAGCTTCAGTAGTTATGGCTCTCGGGCTCTAGAGCACAGGCTCAGCAGTTGTGGCGCATGGGCTTAGTTGCTCCAGGACATGTAGGATCTTCCTGGACCGGGGCTCGAACCAGTGTCCGCTGCATTGGCAGGCGGAGTCTTAACCACTGTGCCACCAGGGAAGCCCTCATTGCTTTTTTAATTTAATTTACATTTCTCTCATAATCCATGGGCTTGAGCATCTTCTTTTTATGCGTCTCAGTATTTTGGGTTTTTCTTCTGTAAACTCCCTATTCATATGCTTTGCCCGTTTTTGATATTTTAATTTTAATATTTTTCCAGCTTAATTGAGATGTAATTGACATATAACCATTAAAATACACTGTAAGTCAGGAAAACGGAAACTACACTAAGTATTTCAACAGAGAGGATTTAATACAGAGAGTTTATTAAGCAGGAAGCAGAAGACTGGGCATTGGAGGAACTGAGATAGCACAAAGGCAATAACTACAGGCAGCAGTTGCCCACCTTCAGGGCTGGGAGAACACAAGGAAGAGCTTGGGTATGGATCTCAAAGCTCAGAGGAGGGGCCCTGCAGAGTTGGAAATCAGACACAGAGGAGAGGGTGTTGAGTCGCTGCTGCAGAGGCTCAGGGGAAGGGCCACATCGGTCTGGGACTCTCACCTCTGAGGAAGAGTGCCCCTTGGCCGGTTCTAAGAATGCTGAAATGGAAAGCTCGAGATGGAAATCAACTGACGCTGCCAGGCTGAGGGCCGAGGCTGGGCCAGAGTGATAGGAGCAGAAAGCGAACAGGAAGGAGCAAGACCCTTGTCCACTTCTCCAGCCTTTCAGTTTTCCTCTAGTGCCCCTACTGGTGGAACCCAACAGACACAGAGCCAGAAGACGAGGAAGCGTTGCGGAGCCCAGCGTGGCACAGCTCCCGGCTCTAAGCCTCTTCAGCGTCTCGGCATCAAACCCTTCTACATGTATTTGAACTGCCAGCAGCAATGGTGACAACTGTATGTTTCTGCCTGACCAAAGGCCAGCATCTTCCATAAAAATATGCTCCCACCCTCTCCCCAAAGAGGAGAGAGGCCAATTCCCAAGAGCCCTTTTTTTTAAATCTTAGCTCCCCCACCAGGGATTGAACCTGGACTCCGGCAGTGAGAGCGCCAAATCCTAACCACTGGACACCACGGAATTCCCCCAAGAGCCTTTTTTTTTTTTTTTTTTTTTTTTTTGCGGTACGCGGGCCTCTCACTGTTGTGGCCTCTCCCGTCGCGGAGCACAGGCTCCGGACGCGCAGGCTCAGCGGCCATGGCTCACGGCCCCAGCCGCTCCGCGGCATGTGGGATCTTCCCGGACCGGGGCACGAACCCGCGTCCCCCGCATCGGCAGGCGGACTCTCAACCTCTGCGCCACCAGGGAAGCCCCCCCCAAGAGCCTTTTTAATCATCTCTGATGACAGCCACAGTGCTGCTGGTGTTAATTTCTCCTCTAAATGTCATAGTTCCACTTTAATACCCTGTGATCCCGAGACTAAATTGTAAAGTTACGATCAAAACAATTGCTATATAAAGTAATAAGGGGAGAGGAGAGGAAGCAGAGAATTCTATATATATAATGTATATATATATGTATATATGTAGTATACATACCACGTCTGGGACAGTGTGAATCTCTGCTTTTGTCGGCCTAAGCTCTCTGCAGTAGTGAGGGCCAGGTCGACCTTGACCAGGGGAAGTCTGTGTTGTTGAGTCCATGCATAACACACCCCTGCCACCATGGCCGCTTTGTTCAGGGGCCTGTTGAGCGAGCGCTGGGGTTGCTGGGAAGGAGGCTGGCTGGCATCCACAGAGCACATCTTTCAGTCTCATCTGCAGTGGATGCCCCTCTGAAAGGTCCGTCCACATTCCTCTTCCCCAAACCTATGTTGCCAAACTTCCAGCCCTGTTCTTTCCAAGTCATGACCATTTAGCCAAATCAGTAGCAGTTTCCTACGAATCTATGCAGATCCATACTTCTGGCCGTCCCTCAGGCCAGTCAGAATGGGCAATCAACTACATCAAGTTAAATAGCTTCTGCACAGCCAAAGAAAGAACACTGAAAAAACAACCTATGGAAAGGGAGAGATATTTGCAAACCATCCAGCAGATAAGGGGTTAATATCCAAATATACATAACATGCAACTGAACAGGAAAAAACTAAATAATCTGATTTCAAGATGGGCAAAGGACCTGAACAGACATTTTTCCAAAGAAGACATCCAGGTGGCCAACAGGTTCATGAAAAGATGCACAACATCACTAATCATCAGGGCAACGCAAATCAAAATCGCGGGGTGATATCACCTCACACCCGTCAGAACGGCCATCATCAAAAAGAGACAGAGGGCTTCCCTGGCGGCGCAGTGGTTGAGAGTCTGCCTGCCGATGCGGGGGACATGGGTTCGTGCCCCGGTCCGGGAAGATCCCACATGCCGCGGAGCGGCTGGGCCCGCGAGCCATGGCCGCTGAGCCTGCGCGTCCGGAGCCTGTGCTCCGCAACGGGAGAGGCCACAGCAGTGAGAGGCCCGCGTACCGCAAAAAAAAAAAAAGCAAACAAACAAACAAAAAAAGAGACAGATAACAAGTGTTGGTGAAGATGCGGAGAAAAGGGAAGCCTTGTGCACTGTTGGCGGGAATGTGAATTGGTGCAGGTACTTTGGGTATATTATATACGCAAAGGAAATCAAACCACCTTCTTGAAGAGTTTTCTGCGCCCCAATGTTCGCAGCTGCACTATTTACAATAGCCAAGACATGGAAACAAGTTAAGTGTCCTTCGGTGGATGAATGGATAAAGAAGATGCAGTATATATATACAATTGGATATTATTCAGCCATAAAAAAAAGAAAGAAATCCTGCCACTTGGGACAACGTGGATAGAACTTGAGGACACTACGTTCAGTGAAATAAATCAGACAGAGAAAGACAAATACTGCGTGTATAATCTCATTTCTGTGTGGAGTCTAAGAAAGCTGAAGTGATAGAATAGACAGTAGGACGGTGGTTGTCAGGGGCTGGGGGAAATGAACACGTGGTGGTCAAGGGCACAGACTTCCGGTTAGAAGAGGAATAAGTTCTGGGGTCTAAGGTACAACATGGCGAGTATAGTTAATAATACTGTATTGTATACTTGAAAGTTGCTATGAACAGCAAAGTGACTCAGTCATACATATATACGCATTATTTTTCATATTCTTTTCCATGATGGTTTATCACAGAATACTGAATAGAGTTCCCTGTGCTCTACAGTAGGACCGTGTTGTTTACCCATCCTATAGATACTGGTTTGAATCTACTAATCCCAAACTCCCACTGCTTCCTTCCCCCACCCCCTCCCCCTTGGCGACCACAACTCTGTTCTATAAGAGTAGATCTTAAACGTTCTCACTAACAACAACAACGACAAAATGATAATTCTGTGAGGTGAAGGATGTGTTCACTAACACTATTGTGGTAAACGTTTTGCAACAAATACGTGTACCAAATCGTGGTGTTGTACACCTTCAACTTACATGATAGTATATGTCAGGCCCGCCCGTGAATGGTTCTGGCAGGCTCCCAGCAGACTGTGCAGCGCCATCCACAAGCCAGGCTCCAGTTGCTCCCTCCTCACTCACCTGTCCTGCAAAACATCCCGGGAAGCACAGACGTGGCAGAAGGAGAGGATGTGCTGCAGGAAACCGAGGCGCTTCCTCAGGCTGCTTTCCTTCTGAAACCACCTGAGCGCCTGTCTCTAAAATCCCATTTCCACTCATGGCGACGCGCCGCTGCACGTGCCCAAACCATGGCTTGACAGGTCAGACCGACACCCAGTTCTGGATGGAAAACTCAGGTCACCCAGAGTCCTAAGAGTTCAGTCTCTTCCAGGGCCCGAAAGCAAAGCCAAGTCTGCTTCTCCAAAGGAGAATGGTTATCGGAAAGAAGAGGACATGGATTTGCTACAAAAGCCTAAAGGTCTGCGTGGTGACCCCCCATCGGTGCTGGCCAGAGACTCCGCCCAGTCTCACTACCTTCCACAGACATTCTGAGAAGTATTGGACCTGCTGGGTCACAAGGCCCAGTTGCAAGTGCTCCTTGCACGGCAGCCTGGACTCACTGCAGAGTTCTCTCCTGCTCAGGTCCCCACACAAAGTGGCAGCCTTGAGTTACACACTCGATGGGTCAATGTGGCACACTCACCTGTGATATATATTCCACAGTCGGAGAGAGTACACCAAACGTTATTTTTAGAGGTGTTTGGTGTAGGTTCAGCGTCCTGTCTTTCACCTTGAAGAGGGTATCTTTACATTCCGTAGAGCATTGAACTTCCCGAAACTTCACTGAGGTTTTACTTCCCTAACTTTTCATGGAGTAACTCTCCCCCCTTCTAGTCCGGGTATGTCTTACTAAGGCATCTCTAGTACTTTCTGCCTCTTGCTCCTCATATCCAATCAGGATGATGTCATTGATGTAGTGAACCAGTGGCTGTTGTGAGAAATGGTGAGACAAAGTCTCTAAGCGTTACATTATGTCAGAGAGGAGGCGAGGTGACGTGGCCCTTAGGTGCGCTGTTGGCCCTGCCAAGTAAAAACAAAGTGCTTCTGGTGGACTTCGCAAAATGGTATGGAGTTAAACAGTCAATAGGGCAAGACCTGCGTACCAGGGGCCAGGGGTTGTGTGTTTACTGCTTCGGTAAAGAGACTACCTCTGGAACAGCAGCTGTAATCCGAGTCACTGCCTGATGAAGTTGACATCAATCCATAGTCATTCTCCAAGATCTATCCACCTTCTGCCCAGACTCAAATAGACAAATGGGGATATGAGCAAATATCGTCACAACTGCAACTTTCAAGTTCAAGACACAAATACCTGCAGCTCCCCCTAGGACACACCTTCGTGTTCCTTCCTCTACATCAAGCCAGGGTTGTTCTGGCGTCTTGATATCATTGAAATTAGGCCACAGCTGAGTCCAAGTTTAAGTCAACCAACCAAATAGGCTGTTAGAATCCCTTCCAGCTGCATGGGCTAACATTAAATATAGACTCTCTGGGGGACTTCCCTGGTGGCACAGTGGTTGAGAATCTGCCTGCCAATGCTGGGGACAGGGGTTCGAGCCCTGGTCCAGGAAGATGCCACATGCCGCGGAGCAACTAAGCCCGTGCGCCACAACTACTAAGCCTGCGCTCCAGAGCCCGAGAGCCACAATTACTGAAGTCTGCGCGCCTAGAACCCGTGCTCCGCAACAAGAGAAGCCGCTGCAATGAGAAGCCCACACACAGCAATGAAGAGTAGCCCCCGCTCGCTGCAACTAGAGAAAGCCTGCACGCAGCAACGAAGACCCAACTCAGCCAAAAATAGGTGTCCCCTTGCAAAGCATCAGAGAGCTTCCACGACAGCCCTAAAAATTCTCTTCCTCTTTGCAGCCGTGTAGCTGAAAGTGCTGCAAATCAAGCACAACGTTTCATTGTGCGGGTTGCGGAATCCCAAGGTCAGATGAGTTCCCAGCCTCTCCACGTTTCTCATGTGAAAGGCAGGGCAGTGGGTGGGGAGGAGTGAACGGCGCCTTCAAGCCGAAAGACGCAAACAAACCCATCCCCAAAGCGCCTCTCAGGATGTGATTCCTGACACCACCCCTGTTACCAGTTTCTCCATCAGCCTAGATCCAATCAGGAAGCAGAAACGATGGCAGGTCCTTCCCTAGCGCCCTGCACAAGCCTGCCAACACCTTGATCCTGGACTTCCAGCCTCCAGAACTGGGAGACAATTCATTTCTGCTGTTTAAGCCCCTCAGCTTGTAGTCCTTTGCTACAGCAGCCCCACAAACTCATACAGCCCCTAAGCCTGGAAGGAAGGGAAGGGGCTGCGACTCCTCAAACAGCAGCTTGGACAGGGGCCCTGATCGGTGACACTCAGTGTCCGAGTGGGGGCAGAGCCTAGCTAGTGCTGGGGTCTCTGAGCTCAGAAAAGAGCCCCAGGGGGCGGGGACCCAGACCTGTGAGGAGGACGGGCACTGGTTGCCTGCGAAGTGGGATGCAACAAAGCTGCTTTTGTAAGTGTTGGGAAATCTGAAAATTGGATTCAGCTGGTGCCGTGAGGCTGCGCTGCTGACAGCTCGGATGAAGAGGACTCGCGAGGTGATGCTCCCGGGAGGGCGCATGTCCCTTCTCCCTCTTCCGGCTTTGCCGTCTCCCTCTAACACCCCGTGAGAGCAGAGCCTACGACGGGGCCAGCTTGGCAAAGCAGGAATGCGGTTTGCAGAGCCTCTGCTCACGCATCAAGAAGCAGAGGACAACAAAGTGGGTTGGGACTCAAGACAATGGCTTAATACCTGGCCCAGCCGCGTTCCTCCTAGGGCATATCACCCCCAAAAACCGACTGCATAGATCCGCTGTACCCAGAATAGCCAGGCAAATGGATGAGCAAATTGCGCTGCGTCCATACGATGGATACGCCCCAGCAATGAACGGGAGGGCTGACGTCACGAGAGGGGCTGTCTCTGGAGCAAGGTGTTGGCTGGGTAGGGGCATAGAGGGGCTTTCCGCAGTGACGCAAGTGTTCTGAGTGGTGGGTTCAACAGTGAAAAATGCAGGTGTGCACTTCATGCCGCGCGTGCTAACTCCCAACAATGACATTTGGGGGGGTTTAGGGCAGTGAAATGACTCTGTGACGCTGTACATTTGTCCAGATCCATAGAACATCCAACGCCAAGAGTGAGCGCTAAGGCAAGCTGTGGCCTTCAGTTAACGAGAACGAGTCACTGCCGGATCATCACTTGTAACAAATGTTAAGACGTGAAGAATGAGGGAGACTGCTGAGGGGCGGGGCTGAGGGACTCTGGGGGAACTCTCTACTCTCTGCTCAGTTTTTCTGTAAACCTAAAATTGCTCTTAAAAACAATGAGGCAGCCAGGGCAGACATGGCAGCTCCAGCTCAGCAGGACCCCAGGCTCCTTTTACGTCGCTGCTCTGCCATGCCCTCCATTCGGCGGTGCAGGATGGCTCTCCTCGCAGGCTGGGGAGACGGAGCCGGGCAGAGAAAGGCACACTGTGCTTCTTTAAGGGCACAGCCCAGAGGTTGCCCCTGCACTCACATTCCTCTGGCCCTACCTAGATGCAAAGGAGTCTGGGAGATGTATCTTCAGCTGAGCAAAATTCTATTGTTATGTAACAAGAAGACAGGTATTGGGGACAAGAAGCAGATGCTGCTACAGGTGGAGATTAAGTGGGGCTGATGAGCGTAGACAGCTCTTGAGGGGCGGTGCGGTCAATAGGGGCAGAGAAGCCGGACAAGAGCTGGAGGGGGGCGTGGTGTTAGTAGTGGGTGTTTTTAGTGATGGAGGCTGTTACAGCATGTTTGCCCGTGGACTGATCAACAGGGACAGAAAAATTAGAGATACAGAAAAGGCAAGGTGGGCTTCCCTGGTGGCGCAGCGGTTGAGAGTCCGCCTGCCGATGCAGGGGATACGGGTTCGTGCCCCGGTCCGGGAAGATCCCACATGCCGCGGAGCGGTTGGGCCCGTGAGTCATGGCCGCTGAGCCTGCGCTTCCGGAGCCTGTGCTCCGCAACGGGAGAGGCCACAACAGTGAGAGGCCCGCGTACCGCAAAAAAAAAAAAAAAGAAAAGGCAAGGAAGGCATAGCAGAACAATCGTTGATGGGTCCTGGTGGGGCGGGACCCAGTGCCTGGGTGATGGGCTGACCTCAGACTTCGGCTCACCCACAGGGGCCGGAGGACAGAGCGTTCAGGTCTGGGGCTGGGGCTGGGGCTGGGGCTGGGCAGGGGGTGGGGGGAGGGGACAGAGTTGATGGTGTGAACGTGGGCAAAGACGGCCTCTTCTGGTGGTTTCTAGTGGCTCAGCTAAAGATGAAACCAAGGCCTCGGCTGAGTGCAGAGGCCAGGGGCTGGGGAGCGGTGCAGGAATCCGGCCTGGGAAAGCCAGGGAGTGAACCGACGCAGAGATCCCCAGGCTGTCCCTGTGGGTCCACTTGCGGTGTTTGGTCACTGCTTTAGAGGGCTGGGCAGCCCTGGGGCCCGAAACCGTGGTGACAGCCTAGAGCTCAGCTCCCCTGGAGGCCAGTGGGAACGAGAAGCAGGCAGCAGGGCCCCCGGGGGCGGAGAGCCGGGCCTGGCGGGGCAGGTGGACCGCAGCGTGCAGCACGGTAGGGGACAGGGTGTTCGGTAAAATGACAGCAGCTCCTCTTTGTTTCCAGGTTTTTATTTGCCTTTTATAATTCTGATATTTATGTACATATATATATAGACTTTTGCTTTTTGTAAAGGGCTCATCCACAGACCGAGCAAAGGCATATGGGGAGATGGGGGCTGCTGGGCGGGAGCGCAGCAGAGCCGGGAGAACCAATCTTTCCTTTTTTTTTTTTTTTTGTCTGTTTTTATTTTTCCTGGGATGGGATCATCAAAGCTAATTGCTATAAAACCTAGAAATCACCTAGAGACTCAGACATCTGCCTACACACTAGTGGCATATGGGGAAAGGGCATGGGTGCAAACTTTCAAAGTCACGGTGTATTTACATCCCAAGGTGGGGCTGGGGGAGGCTGAGGAAGGGAACTGTTCAGACTGGGGGCGGGGGCGGGGGGTCGCTAAGGGGTCCTGGGGTGCGGTGGAGGCTGGGAGAGGCCAGGGTCAGGGGGGAGGAGGTGTGCCTGCCCCGCACCTGGGCAGTGACGGAGGCCACTTGGATGTCGTCTGGCGGGTACCAAAGGCAGCGTGTGTATGGAACTCCTGAAAGCCGGCCGCAGGGTGGGGTGGGCCGGGCCGAGTGCGACACCGGCAGGTGGGACTCTGGGCTCTCCAGATGGCCTCCTCTGCACCCATGGCCAGCCTGCCCAGCTCCCATCCCAGTTGGAGCAGAGATGGCAAAGAAAAGGGAGCAGATGGTGGGGACACTGTGTTCTGTCCCCTGTCCCAGCCAGGCTGGCCAAGCAATGGCTGGGGGTGCAGGTGCCAGCCGTGGTCCTGAGGAGACCCCACCGGGCAGCATCCCCGCTTCCTCTGCCCTGACCGCAGCCTCTCTCTGCCCAAAGGCCGGCGAGGCAGCACCTGAAGGCTCCTGATGTGTGGGTGACTGGCCCCCGAGCTGGAGTAAAGCAGTGTGTGCCCAAGAAGGGGTGCAGCTGGGTTTTGGCAATCGAGTGGGGACCAGGCAGTCAGAAGGGGATTAGAGGCAGTGAGTTCCTCTTCTCTGCCCCCGACTTAAGCCTCCCTCGGGCTCAGGATCAGAGGGCCGGGCCACCGCCTGGTGAAGAGAGGGAGGGGCCTCAGTCCCAAGGTCAGGGACCCAGCACAGGCCTCGGACGGGGGGGGGCTTGGCCTCTGAGTCGGCTGCGGCCTGGCCCTGGGCTGGCTGGACCCTGCTACTCCAGGGTCCCCGCAGGGTTGATGGGGGAGGCGGCCCCTGAGCTGTCGTTGCCTCCCGCCGCCTCCTTCTCCTTCTTGCCACTGTACTGGCCGATGAAGGAGCCGTCCTCGTTGAACTGCACGTCCACGCTGCCCCCATAGTCGGCCAGGCTGTCGTCACTGCCCAGGGGCTTGATGTCTCCGTTGAGGGATGGCTGGCTGCTGCCGAAGGCCTTCTCCTCGTTGTCACTGCAGGGGGAGGGCAGAAGGGAGTGGGAGGCTGCCCAGCAGTGCCCAGCAGGAGCTGGCAGGTGCTGGCCTGCAGAGGAGGCCTGGCTGGGGGCGGGGCAGAGCCCCAGGGGCCTGGGTTCCGCTAGTCTTCCGTCTTCCGTCTTCCGTGTGCTCTGAATGTACTGGGGCAGAGGCCCTCCGCCTGGACACACTGCCGGGAGGGCAGGTGGCACAGCACGAGTGGGGCGAGGCTTGGGCGTGCCCTGGATCCTGGGGGAGGTGGGGGGCTCGCGGGGCCTGGCTCCCATCTGCAGACGAGATGGGCGGGGGTACCTGTACCGCTGTGGCCCCGGCAGAGCCCAGAGAGTGGCAGCTGGGATGGGGACAGGCAGGCCCGGGAGCTGAGTGTCAGCGTTGGCTTCTCCCTGAAATAGGGAGCTGCCGGGCCGGAGAGCCGGGGGCGCGCAGAGGCCTGGCAAGCAGGGGCCAGTGGCACTCCCGGGCACACGGCGGCCATGGGAGGCCCCCGGCCCTGCAGTCTAACAGCATCTCCCCACCCGCCCCGCCTTACCTCTCCAGGGACCTGCCGGTACCCCGCAGCACGAAGGAGAGAGAGAGAGACGGGGTCAGGCCTGAAAGCGAGCAGCTGGGCGGCCCATCGGCGCCTGCCCCCGCCCAGCTCACCTGTACTCGCCGAAGGCTTCGTCCTTCATGGGCCGGGCCTCCGAGTCCGCCTGGGTGTCTTCCTTGTCCTTCACTGCAGACACAGAGAGGGCCCAGCTTCTCCTCCCGCCCAGCCTCCACCGGGCAATGGGCCTCGCCCCAGGCGGGGACGCAGGCGAGGCTGTCCCTCTGGGCCCTGAACGCTGACAGCACCCTGTTTCAGCGGCTCTCAGGAACCGACAAGCCTTCAAGGGTGAACTGCTCGCCCCCCGTGGGCCTGGCTACCACGCGCCCCGGTGTGCGCAGAAACTCCCCTTAGGCCTCCTGCCTGCCCCCAACACGCCCACCCCATCCTGCCAGGGGCTCCCGGGACCAAGGAGAACTCGCAGGAGGGATGAACGGGGGCCCTCGGCGACCATCCTTCCTGAGCCCTGGGGTCAGGAGTTACCTGAGTACTTGCCACCCTTGCTGCGCTTGATAAAGCAAAGGATGAGGAAGATGAGAAGCAGGACGATGATGGCGCTGACGAAGCCGATGAACCAGCCCTCCGTGGCAAAGCCGGCGGGAGGGAGTCTCACTCGGCCTGGCAGGGACAGTGGGAAGGAGAACGAGCCCAGGCCCGGGGTAAGATGCTGGGTCCCGGGCGCTGCAGACCCACCACCTGAGCCTGCCCCCCCCACCCCGTTCCCAGCCTTGTGCGCGGGCTTCCCTCAGAGCCTCTAGTTCCATTGGTCCACTCCCGACCCCTCCACCCCCGGGGACCGGGCAAGGGCAGGTGAGGGCCAGGCCCATGGACGCCAGAGGGCCCGGGAGGAGCGATAAGCTGGGGCGAAGCGTGCTTGGAGCTGAGGCTTGCGGGGGACCCTCTGCGGGACAGGGAGGAGGACCTTCTGCAAAAGTGGTTGCCCTGGCAACAGTTCAAACAGAGGATACAAAAAGGGATCGTTCCAGGGACCCAGACTTCTCCATCCTGGGCCACGGGGCACCCAGGTACTGGGAGGAAGAGCCGAGCCGTGGCCTGGGGCCTGAGGTGGCTGTAGCCTGGCCGGCGACGGAGGGACGCTGACCAGTCAGTGCCCGAGGCTCCCTTACCAGTGCCGTTGGTCTTCACGGCCATCTGGTGCAGGAGAACCCTCTCCTTGAGCAAGTGGATCTCGTAGTCGGTGTCAGGCTGCAGGTCCCACTGCGTGTAGGAGCTCTGGTTGTAGCTGACGTACTGCGGCGGGAGATGAGCGCCCAGCTTCTCATCTGTAGGGGTGAGAGGGCAGCAGGGGTGAACGGGAGGGCCCGGCAGCACCCTGGCTCCACGCCCCCCCGCAGCCCCTCTGGGCCCTGAGCCCCCTTCCCCCTACTACAGGGTCCCCTTTTGCGCTCACCCCCCAGGGCTTTGAACCAGATCTGGAACCCGAAGTTGCACTGGCCCTCCTTGGGGACCCAGGAGACCACGCTGTAATTCTCGCCAGCCATGGCCGAGATGTTGCCAAAATCCGGGGTCCCTGGAGATTGAGAGAGGGTGTGGGACCTCGAGGCAGCCCCTGGGCCGCCCTCGTGGGCCCGGCTGCCTAGCCCCCCGCCTCAGCCCCCTCCAGCTCACCAGATAAGGCCATGGTGCCTCCTTCCCGCACGATTGCCTCTCCAGGGCCCTCCTTCGTCGTGGCCTGGAGCTGGAAGCGGTACCGCAGGTGGGGGCTGAGGTTCGTCAGGTTGTGCATCCGCAGCTCAGGGTCCGGGAGGTCGAAGGACAACTGCTCTTTGCCCCCATCATCCACTGCGAGGACAGGCGAGGAGTCGGCTTTGGCCGCCAGCACCGCCCACCCCCGGCTCCCCTCCACCTCCCAGCCGGGCTGGGCCGAAGCTCCGGGCCCACGACACACGTACGAGGTTGGTAGGAGAGCACGTAGCCCGTGAGCACACCATTGTGGCTGAGCGGGGGCTGCCAGTGCAGCAGCAGGCTGGTGTCCGACTGGCACTCCAGGTGCAACGCCTCGGGGTGTCCAGGAACTGCGGGGCACGGAGACCAACGGCAGGTCGTCGCCCTGGCAACCCGGGTGGGGGGAGGGCGGGGCAGGGGTGCAGGGCGCAAAGCTCACCTCCCTCGGGGGTGCTGAAGGTCATCTCGCTGGCGGGCCCCAGTCCCCGGCCGTTAAAGGCCTGCACCTCCAGATGGTAGGAGCTGTAGGGCCGCAGGCCGCCCAGGATGGCGCTGGTGCTGTTGGCAGGCACCAGCACGTGGCCTCTGTGGACGTGCCTCTTGCTGTGCCTCCTCTGACTGCCCTCCCACCAGTACGTCACCTGCAGGCGGACAGGAGACCCCGAAAGGGCAGAAGGCCTCTGCCAGTGACCCTGGGGCACGTGTTCCCCCCTGCCCTCCCAGGGGAGCCTTCCTTCCAACCTGAGCACTTCCGGCAGAGCAGCTGGCAGAAGCCCGCCCCCAACCTTGTCACTCCTGGTAGCCTCACCCCTCACCCCGGGGATCTCCCCAGCCCCTACGCCTCGGACTCTTACATTGTATCCCCGGAGGTGGCCCTTGACCTGGGCTGGGTCCACAGGCCACCATCTGACCAGCACCGTGCTCGAATTGAGGATCTTGATGCCTTCCAGCTCAGGGCTTGCCTGGGGGTCTGGAAACGGCCAATGACACGGATGAGGGCCTGTGGCATCCTGCGGCCAGCCCAGAACCCCGCCCTCCCGCAGGGGGATGGCGGCTCTGGATGCGATATGAGGCGTGGGCAGTTTGATGAGCAGGGCGTTCGCATGGTCTCAGGGTGTCTCCCTGCAGACTGTTTATTAGTCGCGAGAGAAGACGGTAACTACGCCGAGTAGTAACTAGAAAAGACCTTGACTGGATGACCAAGCTTAACATCTGGTAACGCTCTACATTCAAAGAACGGACAGAAGCAGGATACCTAGACCCCATGCAGGATCCTGAATGGGACCCTGGACTGGGGTGAAGACACCACTGGTCCATACCACGGGGGCACCGGCTGCCACCCAGATAGATGCAAAGTTATAGATGCCAACTTGCTGACGGTAAATTTCTTTCTGGATCTTCATGACGGCACTTTGTAAGGAAAAATCCTTACTCTTAGGAAATGCACTACTGTACATTAAGAGGTAGGAGCTGGGCACCTGGGCGGATCCCTGAGGGGCTGGGGGGGAGTGGGCCATGCCGGCGCACGCAGGCTCCACCCCCGGGTGTGGGCGGGGCCAGCCCAATACTCACAATCCTCCCCAGAGTAGCCGATGGTGATCTGGGGCTCCGGGCCCTTGCCCTGGCTGTTGACGGCCTGGACCTTGATCTCATAGGGCACAAAGGTGGAAGTGTTGGACACCACCAGGAAGGGGTCGCTCACGATCCGTTCCTGCCAGGCCCCCTGTGTCTTCTGAGGGCGCCACTGCACGCGATACTGAACCTGGGGGGCATTCCAGTCCATCCACCGGAGCGGCTGGAGCGGGAGAGCAGAAAGGGAGCTGGTTGGCCAAGCGCCCCGTTCCCCGACCTCTGATCCACTCCCCAGCCCAGCCTCAGGTCCCTGGTCCTTAGGACAGCCAGGGGGAGCTGCAATATCTGGGTGCCGGTCTTACGTCTGGGGGTGAGCTCAGCCTAGGGGCCGCCTCACCTTCCAAGTGATGACCATGTTGTTGGTCTCGTTTCCTTCCCCCTTCACGTCCACGGGGTTCTTCTCCGGGGCTGCAAAGTAATGTGTTAACACATCAACGCTGTGGGGCTCCTGCTGAGGCCGTGAAGGCCCAGGACCAAGGAAGCAATGAGCCGTTCTGGCCCTGGAAGCAGAGGAGCTTGGGCACGGTCATTTCTCTAGACTCTCCTTGCAGAGCCCAGGGGGCCCGGCGCCTGAGGCCCCGCCCAGGTGCTCACCTGCTTCTGGAGTGAGCACGGTCTCCGAGGCTGGGCTGGGCTCCCCAGGGCCGTATTTGTTGATGGCAGTAACTCTAAAGGTATAGTGGACATAAGGCGACAGCTTGAGGGTGGTGGAGGTCTGGTTCCCGGGCACCTTGCCCAGACTGTGCCACTTGTCAGGCGCCATCTCCTTGTCCTCGAACTCAATGTCATACTCTGCCAAGAAGTGGGGGGCGGTGACGGGGCGGCAAGGTCTGGCCCTCCCTGAGGAGGGGAGAGGGCGCCCCAGGCGACTGGTGTCCTCGGGCTCCTGCGAGCGACCCGGAGCCCCCGAACACAGGTGCGTGCTTCAGTGAGCCGGGCGGCCCCGGAGCCGCAGCTCTGGGAGGAGGGTGGGCCCGCCAGGAGGGAGGGCCAGTGGGGCGCCACGCTGGGGGCCTCTTACTCTCAATGGGGGCGTTGTGGTCGTCAGCGGGGCTCCAGGACAGGCGCACCTCGCTCTGCTTCAGCAGGTGGCGGTCAGACAGCTCCAGCTGAGGCACGGGGCCGGGGCTCCCTGAGGGCCACAGAGGGTGGATCTCGGGCCCACTCACAAGCCGACCACCCCACCCCCCTGCCCGAAAGCGCCCTGCACTGTAAGCCTGGGCTCCCGTGCCCCCACACCTCTGGGCCACGAGCCTCATACCACGCGGGACTCACCCACCACCAGGAGCCCTGCCCTGCTCTCCACCGCGTCCAGCTTGGTGCTGGCCACGCAGCTGTAGTTGCCCTGGTCGCTGTAGTCCAGGCTGTGGATGACCAGGCGCCCGTCCTCTATGAAGTACCTGGCGGGGGTGGGGGGCACGCGTGTTCTTCTGCTCCCAGCGGACCCGCTACTCCCTGCCACCTGCACTCTGCTCGCCCCGCTCCCCTCTCCTGCCAGAACCTTCCCCCTCAAAGCGGGGCACCCCCCCCCATGGATGAGGCCAGGAGGTCTGGACGTCCTGCCTTTCCCACTCTTCCCCCTTCCACCGAGCCCAGGTTGGGGCTGGGCCCGCACTTGTCACTGTCCCCAAGCTCCTGGAGGTCGCGACCATCCCCGCGCCAGGTGATGCTGTGCTGCAAGGAGGGGTCAAAGGAGGCCTGGCACGTGAACGTCACTCGCGAGCCTTTCTTCTCGATCGCGCTGCGGGGCCCCTGTGTGATCTGAGTGGCATCTGAGGGCAATGATGGGAGGGGAAGGTCACTCCGGGGTCCCCCAGAGACCCTGACCCCCCTCCTGGAGGGGCTGCTGATCACATCGGACCTTTGACCTGCAGGTTAGCCACAATGGTCACGTTGTTTTGGTCATTGGCAGCCTGGCAGAAGTAGTGGCCGGTGTCATTGGCCTGGAGGTCTCGGATGCCCAGGGTCCCGTTGGTGTAGGGGAAGAAGCGCTCGTCCTGCAGCACTGTCTTTCCTTCCCTGTCCAGCCTGGTGCGAGCAGGGCAGGCCTGGCTCAGATGCCAGTGGGCTGGGCCCCCGGCCCTCCCTGGTTCCCTGGGCCAGGAGATGGTGCCCCCCGCTGGGGTTGGGGCACTCACCACTGCACGCTGGGCACAGGGGCTCCAAAGGCCTTACACAGAAGGTAGGCGGTGCTGCCCTGGACCGCCATGTACGTCTCGTTGTCTGGGGTCAGGATCTTGGCCGGCAGCTCTGAGGGAGGAGACGTGGCAGGACTGAGGGTCGGGCGGGCACCCACGCGCGATCAGGAGGCACATGAAGGGGCTGGCGGGGCAGCTTCTCCCAGGAGGGCTCGCAGCCTCTGGAAGCTGCCAGTGACTTCCAGGCGTTCTCAGGCCCCCGAGAGCCCTGCCCATCTTGCTTGCCGGCACCCGGCTCTGGCCCGCGCCAAGCTGAGCCTCTCTCGGCCTTAGGACACGCCAGCCCCTCCGCCTCAGATGCACCTCCCGTCCCAGCCACCCATGTCGTACCAATTATTTGAGGTCCCCCTGACAGTCTACCTCTTCCCAAAAGCCCCCCAGGCCTAGCCCCCTAGTCCTCCCCAAGACTCTGGGAGAGGAGCCGCTAGGCTGGCCTCGGGCACACCCTGGCCAGGGTGAGCCTCTGCTCAGTGACCTGTGCTGCACCAGACCACTGTCTGAGGCTGCTTCTTCACCTGGAAATACCGACAAAGAGCCTGCCTCTCCTCCGTGATCCCCACGCGCTGTTGGGAGGAGGGGCGGGAGAAGAGGGGAAGGCTCCCGAGAGGAGAAAGGGAGCCACGGCGGACAGAGCAGCTGTGGGCTGAGTCAGTGTGGTGGCCCTGCCTCGTGGGCTGCAGGGACGGACTGGGGGCTACGAGGCAAAGAGGCGGCGGCGGCTGGGTCCAGCTGGCTGGCACTCACCGACCACGTAAATGTAGGCGTTGGCCAGCAGGAGCCCGTGCCGGTTTCGGGCCTCACACTGGGTCACCATCGTGTCGCTGGGCTGCACGTTGCTCAGGATCAGGGCTCCATGGTGGATCCGGTACTTCTGGTCCTTGGCCAGTTCTGTGTGCGCAGAGGTGGCCCGCGGGCCCAGGGCCAGAGCAGTGAGCCACGCCAAGGCCGCTGCTCGTCCCCGCCGTCCCCAGGGCTCCCCAAGCTCACTCCCTGTCCCTGCCCGAGGCCCTGCTCACCCTCCACAGGGATCCCATTGATTCTCCAGGTGACCTCTGGTTGGGGCCTGCCCTGCACTTGGCAGTCCAGGCGGGCAGTCTCTCCCGGCCCGTACAGATGGCTCTGGGGCTTGTGTAGCCAGTACGGGGCAGCTGCGAGGAAGGGGAGAGCCGCCCTGAGCCCGCAGCCTGCAGCCAGCTCTTGGCCCTGGCCCAGACCCTGCCCACCCCTGTGACAGTGAGGGCTGCATTCTGGGCAGCCTGAACGGGATGAGCCGGCAGAGGCACCGTACCCTCCACGGTGACGTAGTAGGCATGCTGGTCACTGCCCAGGGAGTTCTCAGCCAGGCAGCGATACTCGCCGTCGTCCTCCTCCCCCACGTTCAGCAGCTGCAGGGTCTTGTTGTGGTTCTGGTAGGTGACTCGGTCAGCCGGCATGGGGCCGCTCGGGCGTAGCCATTTGATGGTGGGCGTGGGGCTGCCCGGGGCCACGGCGCACGGAGGCCAAGGAGAGAGCACAGGGGAGAGAGGACCAGGCCACTCAGCCCTGCCCCGGCAAAGGCTCCGCCCCGCCCCGCCCCGCCCCTCGCAGGGGGCGCAGACTCACAAGCCCTCGGCGATGCACTCCAGGGCCAGCGGCTGTCCCTGCAGGGCCACCAGGTGGGTGCTGGCGTCGGTGGGGAAGAGCAGGCGCGGCTTCCTGTCCATCATGCTGTTGGCTGTGAGGACACAGAGCTGACTGCGGCGCGGCTGACTGTTCCCTCCACCCACGACGTTCCCAGGCCGGGTGATCTGGACACCCCAGCAAGCCCCCAGGGCTGCAGTTTCCTCCTCGCCCTCACCACCCGGGGAGGCACCCGGGGAGGCGTTTGGGCCAAGCTGTCTTCGAGGAATGCCGGGGTGGCCTGACTGATGGGATGGGCCATGCCTGAAGGTGAGAGAGCAGTAGGGCCTTTGGGACTCACTGGCCTTGACCCGGAGGTCAATGGGTTCCTTTTGAATGATGGTCCGGGTGCCAGGGAAGTGGGCATGGCAGATGTAGTCTGAGTGGTTGTCCGAGGTAAGCACATTGGCGAAGTAGAGGTTGCCGTTCTGCCCCATGGTCACCCGCTCGTCCTGCTTGATGTGCAAGATCTCTGCGGGGTGGGGGAGGCAAGGAGGCAGAGGTCAAGACCCCCACCCAGGAATCACACCCACTGACACCCTCCCGCTCGCGGGCACCCACTGCTGTTCATCCAATAGATGCGGAGCGGCTCCGCGCTGGGGGGCGGGTGGCAAGGCAGAATCACCGACTCCCCTTCCTCCGCCTCGACGGGCCTCACTGTCTCCTTTGGCCACTTGGGGGTACCTAGAAGGGACAGAGAGACTGGCACTGTGGGTCTCAAGTCTCCTCCCGGCCAAGGCAGAGCAGGGGAGAGGAGGAGGGATAGCCAAGGGGGTGGGTCAGAGGGCCAGGCCGTGGGCAAGTTCACGTAAAGCAGGCAGACACTCTGGGTCCTTTTTGGGCTCAAGGCAGAGACCGGGCACTCCATGCAGAGGAGAGGACGGGCAGGAGGCCGGATGGCTGCGAAGGGTTAACTCTCCACAATTCTCAGCTCCCACCAGGAGGACAGGATGAGGGCGGGTGGGGGAAGGCTGAGGTGCAGCGGTGGGGGGAGGGGAGCTGCGGAGGGATGCTGGAGCTAAAGACCCTTCCATCATCCTGACACAGAAACCATGGCAACGGTTCCCAAGGTAACTGGAGGGGCAGAGAGGGGAGAGGAGTGCAAGCTCAGGAGGCAGAAAGCTCAGGGAGGATGGAATGCAGAGGGAAAACCCCAGGGAAAGGGCGACACAGATAAAGACAGAGCCAGAGAGCAGGAAGGAGGGAGCTGGAGGGGCCAGGTGAGAGGCGGAAAGCAGCGGGAGAGGAGACGGAGCGATGGGGGAGGTGGAAGGAGGTGACCGAGAGTGGTAGAGAGGAGATGGTAATTCGGGGATATGGACGGGGCGGAAGCCAAAGCCCAGGTAGTGGCTCAGACAGGCTCAATCCTCCACCCACTCAGTCGGTCAACAAGCCCAAGCCCACGCGCATCCCCCAGGCGGCAGGCCCCCGAGGCCAAGAGGGCGTAGAGCACAGAAGAGAGGGAAGGGGAGATGGAGCCGACCAGGAAGAACGGAGAAAGTACAAGGCAGGGAAGGAGGATGCGGCTACGGGCACGCTTATCAGCCAGCTGAGGCTGGACTCTCACACGCGCTCCCCAGGCCTGTTTGGGGACCTTCTCACGTGCCCCAGGCCCTCCCCGGTCCCTGCAGCGCCTCGCACCCTCGGCCATGAGCTGGATCTCGTGGGACATGGCGGTGCCCAGCTTGTTGCTGGCAAAGCAGCGATAGGTGCCCTGAAAACTCTGGGCGAAGTTGCTGTTGTTGCCCGTGATGGTGAAGGAGCCAGAGTGGGGGGCCTGGTTCACGGTCACACCCGGCTCCTCCTTGGGTTTGAAGAGGACGCCGTCCCGAGTCCAGCGGAACCTGCGGGCAGAAAAAGGCTCAGAGGCCTGAGGCCGGGAACCCAGGACCGCGGCTGGCACAGGCCACGGCAAGGCTGCAAGCCGCCAGGGGCCCCGGGGACGGGCTGAGGCAGGGCGAGGACCAAGGGTGACGAGGGAGATCTGGGGTGTGTGCTCCCAGCTGTTGGGAGGCCCTGGGAGACACGAGGGCTGGAGATAAAGTCAGTGGTCAACCCCAGGGCTTAGAGGGTGAAGGTCACTCACTGCACTTGGGGTTTGCCGCTGGCCTCACACTTGAGGCTGATATCATCTGTGGGGAACACGACCACGCGCCGTGGAGACTGTTCCGTGATGACAGGGGGCTCCATCGCTGGGGACAGGATGGGGACAGTGGTGGTGAGGGTGGCCTCTGGCGGGCAGCGGGCCTTAACCCCTGTTCCGTGGTGAGGGAAGCGGGGTCTGGAGCCTTATAGGCCCCGCGGCAATGGGGTTGCGGGGAGAGGAGGAAGAAGCTGGGCCCAAAGCTGCTGGGGCGAATGCGGAAGGAGACAGAATAGAGAGAAGACGGCACTAAAGGTTTACAAAGAAAGAAACCAGAGGGGACAGATGGAGCCAAAGAGGAGGGCAAAGAGTGTGAAAGAAAGAAAAGAGAGACAAGGACAGACACAGACACAGACACAGACACAGACACAGACAGAAAGCCAAAAGGGAGAGAGGGGACCAGAGGGAAGGGGAGGCAGGAAACCCCGCGGACACAGAACAAACGTGTCCCCCAGGCACCCCAGGAACCAGGAGGGAGGCTGATGCGGCCTCCAGGCCTCCAGCACGGGACCCAAGAACCAGAAAAGACTGCAACCCGCGCAGGGGACACGGCACACAGGGAGAGCTGAGCATGTGCAGGAGAGGGGGAGGGACGCGCCGACACCCCCTCTTTTCCTCTCTCCTTGGCCTTCTGGGAAACACTCCCACCCTCCCCGCAACTTACCGTGGTGTCCTTCATCTGAGAAATCCAGGCAGCAAGGGAGAGAGGGAGAGAAAAGCTGACATGCCGCCCCAGCAGGGGGCCCTGGCAGGGGAAGAAGTGCGTGCGCAGGGAAGACACCCCTGGGGGAGGGGAGGCCGGGAGAGGAGGTGTAACGTGGGGACACGTGCCGGCGGAAAGAGGGGACACAGCTCGCATCACCAGTCAATGCCCAGGGGGAGCCAGGCCTCGGCTCCAGCACGCAGGGAGAAAGAAATCCGCAAAGAGTGTGCTTTGAACAGACCCTTGAATCTTCCTGGCAGGCCTGCAGAACTGACCCCCACCCCACGCAGGATGCCTCAGAAGGCTGGGAGGCAGACAGTCGTCAGCCAGGGCGCCCTCCCCTGCTCCAGCCCGCTTCCCTCCTAATCCAATTAGCACAGCTCAGTGTTTTCAATTACCCAGGCCCAGTCTTCAGAGCCCAGCTGCCCCCTCCCCTCCAAACCCTCCCAAAGGCCCTGCTGAATCTGAGTATCCATTGCCTGCAGGGCCGGCGCCAGCCCTCATTTTCTCCCCTTCCTTCCTCTCAGCCCGCCACCAAGCTCCCTGGAGCTGAGGCCCGAGCTACGGCCCCCAGTGCCGCTGGACTCAGCGCAGCACTGGCCAGGGTGGCTGTGAGGAGGGGAGAGAGGGGAGGGAAGGGTGGAGAGCAGTGGGCTGCCTCTGAAGGCTTTGTCTCTGCCGAAGACCTCAGTGTAAGGGCCCCCAGGAGAGAAGAGGGGCTCCCTGGGGACACTGCGGAGAGGGCCCTGCGCTGGGAAGGGGCCGGTGCAGGCAGCCCCAGAGCCAGAGCCAGAGAGAGGGACGACAGGCTGGGGAAAGCAGGGAAGGAGACAAAGGGGCCTGGAGTGGCCGGGGAGGGAGACAGCTGGAGGACAGTTTCCAACAGGGAGGCACCAGGCCGCCTGCCATATTGTATTGGGGTCAATAACAAGCGCCCGCCGGTGCCCAGGGCAGCCTCAGACTCGCCGTGCTCTTCGAGCTACTTCTCTGTCCTCTACCCTCCTTTCTCCAAATTCTCCCTGCGCCTCCACACACAGGTGTAGCGGGGCAGGTGGACGCCCAGGGCAAGGCCTGGCAGCGACTGAGAGGAGAAGGACGGGGGAGGAAAGCACGTGTGTGGGAATGTGGAAGGTGGGAGTCTGGGCACGTGCGTGGATGCTGCAGGCTGAGCTGCAGTGACTCTGTGCGCATCCGCTCATGCGTCTGTACTCGGGTGTGTCTCGCCGGAGTACATCTGGAGGCTGTGTCCCGGCTTGCATCCAGTGTACAATTTTGTGTTGCACACCCACTTCTGTGTTTGTGTGCATGACTGTGTTGCTTTGTGTCTAAACTTCTCACTGTGTGCCTCTCGGAGTCTCTGTGCCTGGGTGGGTACGGGTGGCTCGTCTGCGTCTCCCCACGTGCTTGTCCGTGTGCATCCGCAGCGGGGGGAGTGGCATGGGCGTGAGTGCATGCACCTACATGTGTGTATCTAAGGAGACATCCCGGCCTTTCTTCCCATCAGCCCCTCTCCACCTCCTCCAAACCCTCACTGTCCCCCAGTGCTACGTGCTTTCCAAACCCACCTCCCTCAGCCCCTGTCCCATTCCTGGCACGGACAGTCCCCACGTTCAGCCCAGGGCTCATCTCTCAGTGATGCTGGCCTCCTATAGGTCCAGGCTCAGAGACAAAGATGGAAAGGTGAGGGGGGAAGGGAGTGGAGCTACCGAGGAGACTGCCCCTCACGCAAGCCCAACAGCCACTCACAACGGTGTGTTTTCAGGAGAAAACATCGTCACAGTAACACACATTCCACACACACACACAGGTACATGCACACACGACCCACTACAATCCAATGTTAACAGTCAAATACCTACAGACCTTCACAAATGTGACCAGTAAGTAACGGTTATACTGACTCACAAACTTACCCACATAGGAGATCAAGCTCACACTCGGGAATACCCACACTTAGTCCATGACACCTCACGCATCTACAAATACATCCAGACAAAAATAACGTCTGGCCAACTCACAAGCATACACAAATACTCATGTTCGTTCAGTCACAACCTTCCAGCCACACTCCGCAACACACACGCACCTACCCGTGACCCCCCCCCCCGAAAGGTAATACTCCAACAGCCCCACCCCCAGCCCCACCAAGTAACTACACATCAAATCGCGAGGGCCCAGAAGGCTAAGGGGTCGGTTCCTGTCCCAGTTCACAGAAAGGGCTACCAAGGGCCCAAGATAGGATTACCCAAGCCAGAAGCCGGAGCGAGGCTAGAGCGAGCTAGCCGAGGACTGGGGATGGCCCCATTCACCTGCCCGCCCCATCCTCGGAGGAGGGGTGGGGCGGGCCGAAGGAGAGCGCGGAGGCCGGGAGGAGGAGGGTCCAGGGCCTGGCCCGCTGTCCGTGGTGCTGAAATCTCACCAGCCCTCCCTCACCTCTGGTCCCTGTCCGTGGTACTGAGATACCCCGAGTCTTCCACCCTGTCCTTTCCAGAGGTACTCAGCGTCCTGGGTACCTCTTGTCCACTCCCTGCCCAGGAAAGGAGGGGTGAGGGGCCGGAACCGGGAGAAGGTGAAGAGGTAGAAGATAAAGAGAAGCCCAGCGCGGCGGTGAAGGGAGGCGCCGAGGCTCCCTCCGGTTACTCACATTCCTCGGGGATCTGGATGAGCAGGCAGGGGCTGCACAGGAGGAGAGGCCACAAGTACCGCAGCGCCACGGCCATCTTCCCGGCGGCGCCGGCGGCTCGGCGCGGCAAAAGCCGGCCGGGCTCGGCTCAAGCTCCGGCCAGAGGGAAGGGGGCTGGTGGGCGGCTTGGGGAGGGAGCCGGGGGTGGGGACACTGCGAGAGGGGAGGAGGGAAGGGAAAGGTAAGGGAGGAGAGAGAACGGACGGATGTTAGTGACTAACATCTGGGCGAGCCTGGGCTCCTGGCCCCGCCCCCAGCCCCGCCCCCGGCTGTCCGGCTCCTCCATCCCTCCCTCCCCCCCACCTTGGAGAAGGCAACCTGCAAGAGACAGCAGAGGCTGGGGCTCCAGTTTGCCTTTCATCCCCTTCCTACTCTCTGTCTGTGCCTCCTCCGCCAGCTGCCTCTCCAGCACCAACTTGTTGCCCCGATCAGCTCCCCTGGGCATGCCACAGGCTGCTCTGTGCATGTCATCCTCGTGTGCGACTCAACACCCAGCAAGCAGATGCCTACGGGCATGAGTGGGGATGTGGGTCTGCACGTAGCCAGATATGCACATCAGTATCTTTGTGGCTGTGTGTGTCCACCTTCATCTTCTCACGAAGGGGGATGCACTCATGAGTGGGTGCGTGCACGCGGAAGTATATGTGTGTCTCGTGTGTCTGTATCTCTGGGGGATGAATCCTCATGTCTGCTATCTGTTTGCACACACAAGCATGCCTGCGCACATATGTAGAGAACTCATCACCGTCTCATTGCTGTGGGTTTCAGAGCCAACTGATCCCCGGGTGCTGTTCAGGCCTAAAAAGCTGGTGAGGGGCAAGGGGGACTTGGGAAGTGGGAACAGAGAAAGAAGGAAAGGGGCCCAAGAAGGCTGCATTTCACAGAACAGGTTGAGGAAAAGGAAGCCTGCCCTCAAAAAGTGGCAGGAGGGAGGCAAGGAGGAAAGCACCTCCCTGCTGTCCCTCAGGCTCCTGGGGGGACAATAGAAGCAACTGTGGCCTCTCCCCTTCCAGATGCTCCAGGCCAGGGTCGGAGCAGGGGTCAGGAGAAGCTCTGGGACAGTGTTTCTGACATCTCGAGTGTCTGGCAAGCCCACCTTCCGGGTCTTTGTCTGAGTCTTCAGGGCTCAACTGATAGATGTGTCCACCGCAAGCCCAAGTGATGCCAGCTATATGCACATCCCACCTGCGTGCAAGAAGCCCCAGCGACTGAGGGCCCGGGGGAGGGGGCTTCTCTGCCAACGACTAGAAGAGAAGACACTCCCAAGAAGACAGACCGTTTTGACTGCAAACAGGAAGAGGTGTGAGAAAGAGACAGTGGTAAAAGTGCAAGAAGGGCAAGAGCTTGGAGGCTGGGGCCTGGATGCCTTCACCAAGTCCATCCCGGGCATCCTCGCCGTGCCCAGCCAGGGCCTTATCAAAGCGCGGGCCAAGCCTCAGCCAGAATGCTGAAGGGGTGGGTGGGGAGGCCTGGAACGCCATGCTAAGACATCCAGTGTGTCAGGAGGCAACCAGAAGCCACATAATGGTTTTGTGTAAGGTGACCCGAGAAGGGTGAATTCAGCAAGACGGCCTGGGGACTGGGCAGGGAAAATGGACGGCGGCGAATAGCAATTAGATTAGACCCAAAGCTGGAGGGGGAGGGGGAGAAGCACCAGCGTGGGTCGACGTGGACGGGCTGAAGGCCAAGAGAAGGACTCGGAGGGTAAGAAGTGGCAAAGGCGTGGCCGATTCCCAACTTGCAGGAGCCAAGCTGGGGCCCAGAAAGGAGGGGCAACAGCGGACCCGTTCTGCCCCCACCTTCCTCCACAAAGCCCGAGCGAGCAGGGTGGGCCCCTGCAGCCTCGGCCTCGCCTTCAAGGCCTGTAGGAAGCAGTAGGAGACCCAGATCAGAGGGCAGGTGATCAAAGGCAGCCTTGGGAGCTCTGCGCGCTCTGGTCTTAGGAGGGGGAGGGGAGAGAAACGAGAGAGAATCTCAAAGGCGGATGAGAGGAGACCAGAGCACTCCCTTGGCTGGAATGATGACGGCTGTCTGTCCCCAAACTAGGTTCCCAGAATTGGGTTTGGCGTGTGTACCCCAGTGTATATGCAGGGGATATATGATGCTGCCAAAGCCCCTGGTCCCCACTCTCTGCCCCATCCCAACACCCCACAGTCTCACACCCAACCTCCTTTAGTCCCTGGTATTTGCCACCCAGCTCACCGCCTTCCCAGGCACTCAGAGGCGGAGAGGCCCCTGACAGCTGGGAGGGGCTCTGCCTCCTCCCGTCCCACTGCTGCCTGCCGGCTCTCGGATCTCTCCCCATTCCTCAGGCAACTACAGAGCAAGCAGCTCAGGTTGCCAGCTCGGCAGGCCCCCACCCCCCATCGGCACCTCCAGGGGCAAAGGAGGCGGGGGAGTGTTCCACAAGCTGGTGTACAGATGGAGCCACGGCCATGTCTGCAAAGCGGGGGCAGGCTGGGGAGGACTGAAGGGTGACAGACAGGGTGAGAAAGAGGCAGGAGGGAGCAGGAGAGACAGAGAAGTAGGGCTGGGGGAGGGAGGGCAGGGAACGGGAGACAAAGACGGATGCTGGACCACCACAGCAACCACGATGGAGAAATCCAGAAACAGAGACCCAGGCAGCGGGGAAAGGAAGAGAAGAGGGGAAAGGAGCACAAAGGATGAGACAGCTGCAGAAAGCACTGATGAGAAATGGCCGAAAGAGGAAGACTGGGGGCAGGGGGGCGGGGGGGTGTGCGCACGCGCGTGTGCACACCTACGCGCAAACCCAGTGGCGCTTCCTCGGCATCCTTGTCCCTGGGGGGGGGGTGCCAGGCAAGAGACAGGAAAGGAGGAGAGGAGGACCTGAGTCGGGGGAGGTGGACTTCTTGGGCTTGGAGCTGAGGTCGGACTGGAGACAAGCAGGAGGCAGAGAAGCTGCGAGCCAGGACCACAGACACACATACAGAGCAGCACGGCCCTGGCCACTTGTGGCACTAGGGCAAGGAGACGGTTATAGACAAGATGAGCAAAGCCACTGCTGGCCAGCCCTCAGGGAGCAGCTGGGGATCCCCACAGGGGAGGAGGGAGAAGCACCCAGAGGACCCCAGTGACTCCCTCCAAGATTGCTGTTGGCATGGAGAGAGCAGCCGCCTGGCTGACGGGGTGCCGATGCGTCCATGGGCCGGCACAACCGTGAGTGCCCACGTGCTGGGGGAGGAAACGACCAAGGCAGGCCGAGTACCCATCCTCTCTGGAGGCCTCATGCACACTCACGGGGGCAGGGAAGGAGAAAGGGCATGGCGGGCTCTGAGGTGGCAGAGCCAGCAGGGAGGGGCTCAGTGGGACCCTAGGAGAGCGCCAGCCCTGGGTCCCGCGGCCAGTCCTCTCCTCTGGCCTCCGCCCTCTGACCGGGGGCTGGGGGACACTTGGGAGGTCGCGGAGCCAGGCTGAGACCTGGGATGGCTGCTTTCTTCTCTGTGCACACACACACCCTGGGAACCTCCAAGGGTGCCCTGTGCGTGCTCGCTGCACACAGGCCCACCGGCTGCCAGGTCCTGCCTGGAGTCCTCTCTGCCCCTCCCACCTGAGAGAAATGCACCTGCCCAAGGAGAAGTCACAGGCAGGTAGCCCAGCCCGTCTGTTCCGAGTGGGGGCAGAGCTGGGGGCTCAGCCCTGGTATGTGAGATGGTCAGAGTGTGAGTGCCAGGTCCACGTACTTGTGGGCTTGTGGGGGCACTTGGGGGCACCTACGCCTGGGCTGTCCCCTCAGCAGGGTGTATATGAGGGCGTGGGTGTCACCTACACCCCAGGCACTGTGTTCCTTTAAGGCTCCTCCTCACGCGCCCCCCCAGGCTGTGGCTGGCGGGTTTCCATGGAGATGGAGCCAGCTCCCTCCACTGGCAGAGATGGGGGAAAGCTTGCCGCAGCCTAATGGGTTATTGAGATAATACATAAAAGAGGCTGCTGGGTGGGAGCCCCCAAATGTACGCGGGGGCCCCGGAAGCCCTCGAGGACGGCTGCTTAGTCCTCGGTGCTCTCTGCCCCACCCCTCCCTAAGGGAGAGCGCGCCCTCAGCCCCGTTAAGGCTGCGGTCTCCAAGGCAACGGCAGCTCACCTGTAATGGACCATTCTCCTTACAGGATAAGGAAGGGGCGGGCCAGAGGTTAACCCTTTGTGGGAGAGGGGAGAACAGACAGTCTCCATTGAGAAAGCAAGGGGGTATCTCGCCATCGGCAGCCAGACAGACATTCCGCCCCCCTTCCCTATTTTATTAACTGAATTCGCGGATAGCACTTACCGCACACCAGGGACTCTTCTAAACACCCCTACACGCATTACTCGTTGAATCCTTAAAATTACCCTGGGGACGGAGCAGTATCATTATCCCCATTTTACAACTGAGGAAACTGAGGCCCAGAACCGGAGCACCATGTCCAAGGTCACGCAGGTGGCACTGATGCTCAGCAGGTACGGGGTTCTAGGTGGGGTGGGGGCGCCCAAAGCCGCCTAAGACAGCTCGGGCAGTTAGCTGGCCTCTCGGCGCCTCAGGCATCCCAACATGTATGCCTGCTTGCGTTCGCAGAGGGCCAGGGCCTGGGCCCCTGGGGAAGGGCCTATTTGCTAGGCAGATGGCAGGCAAATGCAGGGGAATCTTGGGAGGAGGCCACGCGGAAGTAGGATGTGACCCACATCACGCCTCAGCGCAGGGCAGGAACCACCCTATCCCTCAACGCCCCCAAGGACTCTGCACAAGAGAAGGCAAACAGCTCCAGGACAGCCAGGACAGCCTGGGTTTCTTGCCCCCCTCCATGGCTGTGCAGAATCTTGGGTCGCTCTGACTCCTTTCTCAAAACCAAAGGCTCCAGGGCCCCCTCACAGAGCACTTGGCTACCAGGGAGGCTCCCCTCTCCAGACAGACCTTAGGCACAGCATGGACTCCCTTCCCGTGCAGAAGGGAAAACTGAGCTCCAGTGAAGCAGGGGCCAAATCTCCGGCCTCCCAGGCCCCTAGAATGCAAGCACTGTAGCCAAGCTGCCCGTGCGCGGTTGGGGAAATTGACGCCCACGGCCTAACAACCGTGCCCTTTCACCCCCTCTAAGCCCTCCTTCCAGCTCTGCAAAGTGCGCTTAGAACAAGATCTGAGAAGTGAACCTGGCACCAGCGGGGGCTTCAGGGGCCCGGCAAGAGGGAGCGACATATGTCGGCTCCTATGGGCCAGCAGGGCTTGCCCCAGGACCCAGAGGAGGGAAGAAAGGCAGTGCGGGGGAGGGAAGGTGCCAGGCAAACAGAGAGGTGGGAGGGGCCCAGCCCGAGGCCCACCCGAAGCTGCTCAGTCCTGCCGGCCCTGGGACACCTGGCCCAAGTGAGGGGGGCAGGGGGCGCCTGGAAAAGCTCAGACACTGCCAGCCCCCTCCAGCCGCCTTGGGGCTCCCCATTCCAAAGGGTTAAAGAGCAGAGGGGGCACAGGAAGCCTGGGAATGGACAATGGAGCCTCTGTTGTTCCCTGGGCTTCAGCATTCCTAAGGCATGAACGCAGGCGGTCAGAGGAAGGGCCAGAGGGCACCCCCCTCAGCGGGAAGCCCCACGGTCTTACAGGGAGACACTGCGGCCTCCGCAGCCACCACCAGCAGCCCCGCCCCTTCCCAGCACAGGATCAGTGCGGGCACAGGAGGATCTGTGTGTGCACACTCTCACCAGCACACACACACACACACACACACACACACACACACACACGATTGCACACATGCAACCAGATGGCTAATGCCCACACGTGCGAACAGGAACACGGGACGCCATGCACACACTCCCACACCCAAAGCCGCCCCGCGCAAACCCCCAATCTGCCTGGCTCTGAACACTTCAGAGGGAAGCGTGGCTCCCGGGGACTCATCACCTCCCTTCAAGCTCCACCATCAGACTGGCAGGAAGACGGCCTGGCTCAGAAGGGCCCCTCAGCGTCGGGGCCCCTGAGCCAAGCGCGCAAAGCCCAGGACACTGTGCCTTCCTGCTCCACCCAATTCGGGGTCATCCCAGGGGCTGGCGTGAGCTGCCGGCTGGCAGGACAGCGGCCAGGCCCTCTCCCCACAGCTTCATGGCCTGGGGAGAACACGGAGGGGGGGCGTAGGCAATAGCCTGCGGCCTCGGACGGGGTGGGGGGGCACTGGACAAAGAAAAGCTGGAAAGACTCGAAGTCCGTCCAGACCCTCCCCGGCTCCTCCCTCTCTCAGACCACAGCCTCTAGGAAGCCACAAAGATCCTGTTGATATCTGGGGAGAAGGTGGGCTGGCCTTGCTAACCGCCAACCGCCTCCCCCAGGGTCCTCTGCTGGTGGCCACCAGGTGCCCCCTGTACACCTTCCAGGTCAGACGAGGCCCCCACGGGAGGTCTGGGCCCAACCCAAAGGCCTAGAGTCCAGGGGACGTGTGCTGGGTGGCGGTCACCCCCGTGCTGAGGTGCAGAGCCCAGGCCGACCTTGGGCTTTAGGAATCGGGGCAGGGAGAGCTGCAGAGAGAGAAGATGGACAAAAGGGGAAGTGCGGAGATGGCGACAAGGGCATCCAGGGAGGGGTGGGGCAGGCAGAAGCAGGGGAAGGAGAGGAGGGCAGTGCTGTGCGAAACTCCAACAGAGCAGGGAGGAGAAAGGTGACAGTGTGGGAGTGGAGGTGTAAAGAGGCAGCTGAGAGCAAGGCGAGGGCAGGGAAAGCAGGACCGGGGCATCCAGGACGGGCCAGGTCAGCGAGTAGGAAGGAGAAAGACTGGGGGGGGTGGTAAAGCCCCCCCTCCAGGGACCTCAACCCAGCCTTCCCAATTATGAGAGGAGGGGCAGGGCAAAGACAGCAGCCCAGTGGTCTGCATCACAGGGTGCGACAGAGCTCCTGGGATGGCGCTCCGGGTCGCCACTCACGCCCACAGAGGGGGGCCTAGTGGAGCAGGGCACTTGGCTGGGATGCCCATCTTGGCCAACCTTTGCCCAGGGCCCCCCTTTGCTCCATTCTCCCCAGAACAGGCCCCTCCTAGGCCCAGGGCACCCCTGGGAAGCAGCCCCCCATCTCACTCCAGACCTGTTTCAACCTTTTGCCCCAAGAAGGGGTTGGGGGAAAGCTCCCCTCACACGTTCGCCCTGACTCTCCGGAAGGCAGGCCCGGCAAGGCAGGAGACATTCTGTCCAGCTGCAGCCATTTACGCTGGCACCAGGGACCGTTTGCCTTGAAAGGGACCTTGGAGATTAACGAGTCCACGCCCCATGTGATAACCAAGAGGGCCGAGACTCAAAGAGGGGAAAGGACTGAGGGTCCCATGTCGCTGGGCTGGGCAATGGTGGGTGTGGCACACGGGCTGCTCCCCCACCCTCCCCAGCTGGCCTCGCCCGAGTGCGCACCGCGGAAGGCATCCGCCCCAGCAAGGCAAGAGGCTGATGGGGGCACAACCTCCATCCCGGCCTCCCCTTTCCCTGCGAATAGTCACAAAGGAAAACAGAAAGCCAGTCCACACCCCCTGAAGACAAAGACGGTGTTGGTCCAGTTTGTTACTGGCTTTTCCATAGGTAGCCCCGAGCCTGGTCCAGGCAGGCACCTGGCAGTGCAGCTGCCCAGCGAACGCCTGCCCGCCCCGTGGGCCACTGAGCTCCTGGGCTGGGAGGAGCTCCTTACTGCGCGCTAAGCGCCGGCTCCAAGCTTTGCAGGGGGCTGGGCGCTGGGTGTTGGGGGAGGAGCCTCTTGGGAGTGGGTTGTAGCAAAGCAGGGAGACTGAGGCTGGGGTGTGCTGAGCGGGATTCTCCCTCGGTGAACCGATCACCCAGGATCCTTAATTTCTTTTGTTCTTTTTTGTATATTTCAATCATACCACAATAAGATGTATCACTTTGGGGATCGCACACACACAAGCATAAATAAGTACGAAGAGAGAGGCTAGGATGCAGCAAAGGAAGTGTCCAGGAGCCGGGGACGGGTTGGGGGGGGTCCCCAGCCTCAGCACTGACAAGAACTTGCCATGTGGCCACAGATTCACTAAGGCGCCCCCCGAAAGCTAGGGGGCCCATGGGTGCACGTGTGGGTGTCGCATGGGCGCTGTGCTGAGAGGCCAGGCCAGGCTGAGTCCCATCGCCTGCAGCAAGGAGATGGTCAGAGGAGACAGGCCCCAGGCCGCCCCCTGTCCCAGCCACCTCACAGGGGACAAGTTCTTGGGAAGAAAGGGTGACTCTGGCTTCTTCACCCTCGAGCCACGTGAGTCAGCAGCGATGGCACCGAGCTGCCCAGAAGCCCCTGCCTCTGGGTGGAGTTAACTGGAAGCAGGGCACCTACTTAGAGGGGGGTGTCAGGCCCCCCACTTCTTGAGTCGGGGCAGATGGCCCTGGGCCTGCCTTCCTGAGACAGGCAGCGAAGGGCTGGGCTCCAGATACGCTGTAGGGGCAGCAGGTTGTACTAGGGGCTCTGCAACCCCTGCCAACCAAGAGTCCCCCAAAATTTTCCCTAGGAAGGGGGAAAGAGGAATTGCAGACCCCTCTCATAACCAGACAGCGACAGGAAGACTTGGCAATGGACGAAAGACCTGCAGTGGGCAAGGCAGGGCCCCAGGAGCTGAGGCCCTCCCTTCGTCGTCCCCCTACCTACTGGGCCCACCTTCTACACTCATGTGCACAGCCGCACCCTGCTGGGTGCCCAGGCCAGCCTCACTTCAGTGCGCCCTTTCTTGGCCACAAGAGCCTGCAGAATCTGCGGCTCCAGAGGCACCCCACGTTCCAGGGCAGGAGACTCTGGTCCTGGTGCAGACTGGGAGCGTAAGCCCGGGGAGTCCAGGCTGGGGTTTAGAGAGGAGGAGAACAAAGCCCCCCTTCCCACCTTGGGGCTGAGGGCCAGGCAGGGCCCAGCCCAGTTCCTTCCCCTGCCCCCCACTGCAGGGGCAGCCTAGTCTGACCTCCCCCCAACCGTGCTGGCAGCTGGATTTTCGGCCAAACAGGACTCTGGACTGGGGAAGGGGGGCAGCCACGCCCCGGGCCACACCCCACGGCGGCCGATGGGGGGATGGGGGTCACGGCCCCACCGCGCTCCCCTTCTCACCCACTCACACACCCGGAGGGACGTGCCACCTTCAGCCTCCGCCAGCCCGCACAGACCCTGCCTGACTTCCCCCAGAGCATCCCTCCCCGGGTCGGCATTTCGGGCGCCGCCCAGGTACTCTTCACCTGTCGGGCTCCGGCCCCCGGCCGCCTTTCCCTGCCCCGCTGCGCTCCGCAGGCCCCGGAGCCCGGTGCCCGGCCTGGGTGGGGCTCTAGCCGCTCCGCCGGTGGCCGCGGGCTGGTCCGGGTGGGGCTCCCCGCTTTCGCCCCCGGGGCAGGGCTGGGACGGGAGGCTCGGGGAGCTGCAGGCGCGGCCCGGGCGCGAGGGCAGGCCTGCCCGCCTTACCTGCGCTGCGGCCGCCGCTCGGGTTACCCGCCCAGCCTCCGCACTCGCCGGTCTCGGACCCGCCGCCCGAGCGCGTCTGCGATGCTGATGCTGCGGCGGCCGCGGCGCCGGGGCGGGGGCGGGGCGGGGCGGGGCGGGGCGGGCGTGCGCGCAGGGGAGGGGGAGGGGAGCGCTGGGGAGGCGGGGGAGGGGAGTGAGATCACCTCCCCGGCCGCCCGCCCCGCCGCGCCCCTCGTCCCGGCGGAGTTGGGCTGCCGAGGCCGCCGGCACGGGGAACCGCGGCGACCCCCTCCGGGAGGGAGCTCAGTGGGACCCCCGCCGCCGGGTCCCGCCTGACCCGCGCCCGCAGCTCTGTAGTCCCTGGCCCGGCAGTGCCCAGCAGCAGGGCACCCACGCCGCAGTGGAGGCTCCGGGCGGGAATCTCGAGGCAGGGGTGCCCCCAGGGCGCGGTGCTGGGCGGTGGGGAGAGAAGTCAGAGGAAACAGATCCCCTGAGCCTCCACCCAGCCCTCGAGGGCGCTGGCGAGCGCCCGGCACCCACACGCGACGCGGTCTCGGCCGCGCCCTGGCCGTGGGGTGCTTGGACGCCCCCCCCCAGGGCAGGATTCCCGAGGCCCTGGGCTCTTCCCGGAAGCACCCCCCTCCCATCCTAGGCGCTTGGTCCGGGAGGGGCGCACGGGCGTCAATCTCAGCCCTCCAGGGAGGCGCAGAGGGGCGCGGGCTCCTGCGCAGCCCAGAGCCGGGGGAGGGGGGGGGGGAGCGGGGAGGTTGCTGAGAGAGCGCCCCCCGAGCTGCCATAGCGCATCCCCAGATATTCCTCCGACTCCCTGTCGGTTTCCCTGGCGTCCTATTTCTTTGTCGTGGGGATTGGCCCCATCCCGACCTCTCCCGGCAGCCCCACTCCTCTCACTGGAAAGCGTGGGGACGTATCTCCTCCCCAGCGCCCCCCACCCCCCCGCCCCAGGCTCGCGGTCGTGACCTCCGAGGCCAGGCGGAGGGCATAGCTATTCCGGAGTGAGCCGAGCCCAGCCGCAGGGCAAGGAAGGCCTAGGGCCCAGATGGCAGATTGCGGCCCTGTTGGCCACGGTATTTTTATGGGCATGCCTGTTGCCCAGTGAAGCATGCCCGGGCCCTCAGCTCAGCCTCCCCAGACCCTCCAAGCCATGCAGGGGGCCCACGTAGGAAGGGGCCTGGAGTCCCCCCCCATCCGACCATCTCCCCACCAGCTTCAGTTTCTCCTGGAAGGGGAGGCCTGGAGTGGCCCCACTTGCCCTCAGGGAAGGTCCGGACGCCAGGTTTCTAGGTGTCTTTAGAAGGGGCGTGGACAAGACCAGAGTCTTGAGTGAAAGTGCGGGCTGGGGTAGGGGGGGACCAGGGAGCTGGGGGCAGGGTGTTCCCCAGAGTTGCCAGTGGCCCACCCTCTGGTTCCAGCAGACCCAGGGTGGGAGTGCTGCCTGGGCCCTTGTGCCACGGTTGCAGCCCTTTCAGGAGCAGTGAGGAGGCTGGGGCTGGGGAGGTGGGGTTTAGGCTGGTGGGCGGGGCGCTGGGCGCGGAGGAAGCTGGGCCAGCGGGCAGGCCTGGGCACCGGAGAGTGGTTATTTTCCATGAAGCACTGAGCTGCGGTTCGCTTCCTGCCTGCTCTGATCTGACCTCCGATAGGCCTGGCCTCTCTGCTCTCCAGCCGCCTCCACTCACTACCCTCCCCGCCAAGTTCCCAACCTCTGCCTCCAGCCCCAGCTTCCACAAATCCTTTACGGAGCGCAGGGTTCCACGCTGATCCCTGGGATGGGAATGACTAGGGTGAAGTAAGAAGGGGGAGGAGCCACTTCCTCTGCTCCTACTAAGTGCTTAGTGATGGGTTCCGTCTCCATTTGTGATGCTATATTCATTACTATTATGCCACTAAATCCCGTTTATTGAGCATTGCCCCGGGGCCTGCCAGTTAGAAGCACATGTCATGTACTGGCGCAATTATCTCGCACACCAACCAGGGAGGTCAACCATTAGTCCACATCACAGATGAGGAAACCAAAGGCCAAAGAGCTCAAGGAATGTGCCCAGGGAGCAAGGCTGGGAAGAGCGTCTTTGTCTCATTAGTTCACTGCATCCACAGGTAACCCTGTGAGGAAGTTTCCGTTACCCACCTCTCCAAGCAAAGAGCCCGAGAGGCAGAGGAATAATCACGCAGCCGAGAGGCTCTGTGCCGAGCACTCCACAGGCATTCACCCACCTGCTACTCAGGCCATCACTCTAAGTAGGCACCAGTATTGCCCCCATTTCACAGATGAGGAAACTGAGGCTCGGACCGGTCAAGTGACTTACCCAAGATCTCCCAGAAGGTAACCGGCAGAGCTGGGATTTGAACTTCCTTCTATGTGACTGCCGTGGGACCAGCGGGGGCAGGAGAGGGTGGCCTCGAATGAGAGGGAAGCCATCCCTGCACTGCCGCATGCTTGCCGGGAGGTTGGGAGGCTCTGAACAGACAGACGGCTGGGTCTTGCCCAGCCACACCCGCTTCGAGGGCAAGTGCTCCTCACAGCCCCCGTGACTCACCCCTCTTGGGCACAGTCAGCTAGAGAGGGAGGCCCCCCAGAGTCTTGTCAGAACGCCCCCAAGATGAAGGGCCATGTGATGAGGGGGCGGGAATCACAGAAGCCAGTGTTAGGGGAAGAATGCGCCAGTGGGCTAGCAGGGTGGGCTCCTGAGCATGACCTGTCTTTATTCTTCTCCTTCCCGTCTTTCTGTGTCTTCGTGTCTCTTGAAACAGCATATAGTTGGGTTTGGGTTTAGTTTGATCCAGTCTAACAATCCTTGTCTTTTTTTAAAAAAAAAAAATCAGCTTTACGGAAGTATGACTTACAGACAGTAAAATTTGCCCTTTTGAGGTGTACAGTTCAATGAGTTTTGATAAATGTCGTGTAACCACCACCAAAATCAAGATCGAAAACATTTCCATCACCTCCCCAAATTCCCTCAAGTCCCTTTGCGGTCAGCCACTCCCTCCAGCCCAGCCCCTGACCCCCAGAGCCCCCTGCTCTGCGCTCTGTCTTTGCTGGAATGTATTACAAATGGAACCATCCAGTGTGGACTCTTCCCCCATGTTGGTGTGTGTGTGTGTGTGTCAGCAGTCTGTCCCTTTTGATTACTGAGTAGTATGGCATTGTTTGGATACAGCGTAGTTTGTTTAGCTGTGCACCCGTTGAAGTACATCTGGGTTGTTTCCAGCTTTGGGGAGTGATGAACAGAGCTGCTCTAAACATTAACGTACAGGCTTTTGGTTGAGCGCGCTTTCGTTTCTGTAAGGTAACCACTGAGGAGTGGAATCACTGCATCATATGGGGGATTTATCTACCTTTTACCTACAGGGTTTAGTTGATTACACTGGTGGGGGTTGCTGTATGTTTGGATTTATCTTTGTCCGCTTGTTAAGTCCTTTCTACTTGCCCTGCTTCCCAAACTTCTCTCCCCGCACTCCCGCTTTCTATCAGTGAAGGTTAGGGGCAGGAAGCAGTCCAACCGTCTTACACAAAAAGAGATCTTGTGCGGGGAGCTAGAAGCGAGCACAACCTTTGGAGGGGCTGAGGAGCATGTTCTGAGTGGGCTTCCCAGGACACCACCACAGCACTGGCTCCCCAAGGAGCTGCTGCCTCTGCCCCCATCAGCAAGGTGCGGGAACAGGCGGCCATGGTCTACCTGCTGAGTTCAAGAAGACGCCACCATCGTCATGACCCAGGGATTGCTGCCACAAGAAACAGAGGCCAGGCACAGGGCCTCTGCTGCCGAAGCCCCACACCTCCTGGCCTTGACATCCAGCAGCAAAACAATTCCACACAGTAGAAAGACAGACAGCCTTTCCTTTAGGCTTCCAAACCTCACGTGGGTGCACCTAACTGATGAAGCCCAATCTGCTTTCCGCAGCCCGGCTGCACGCAGTCTGGACAGTAAGTACAAAGGCACATTAAAAGAAGGCGGGACTCACACACTACCGTATGTAACATAGATAAACAACAAGGACCTACTGCAGAGCACAGGGAGCTCTGCTCAGGACTCTGTAATAACCTATATGGGGCTAGAAACTAAAAGAGTGGCTATATGTATATGTATAACTGATTCACTTTGCTGTACAGCAGAAACTAACACAACATTGGAAATCAGCTATACTCCAATAAAAATTACTTTAAAAAAAGGAACTGGGGGCTTCCCTGGTGGCGCAGTGGTTAAGAATCCACCTGCCAATGCAGGGGACACGGGTTCGAGCCCTGGTCCGGGAAGATCCCACATGCCGCAGAGCAACTAAGCCCATGCACCACAACTACTGAGCCTGTGCTCTAGAGCCCGCGAGCCACAACTACTGAGCCCGCACGCCTAGAGCCCGTGCTCCGCAACAAGAGAAGCCACCGCAATGAGAAGCCCGCGCACCGCAATGAAGAGTAGCCCCCGCTCGCCGCAACTAGAGAAAGCCTGCGCTCAGCAACGAAGACCCAACACAGTCAAAGATTAAATAAATAAATAAATTTATTAAAAAAAAAAACTCCTTAATTTCCTCAGGGAGATAATAGGATGAATATCCATGAGAGAAGAACGGCTGCCATAAAAAAGAACATTCAGAGAACAGACAAGAACTTCCGCAGCAGCAGCAACTCGGAAGTCAGTAGCTGGTTATTTTGCTTCTGCCTAGGATACAGAAAGTTGCAAGACAGCATCCCTACAGGATCATAGGTTCTTCTTCTTTGAAGCCTATCAGGGAGCTGAAGTTGCAACAACAACAACAAAGTCTGAAAAATGGCAAGTCCTTCCCAGGGAAAAGATCCATTGCTGCTTTTATCCTTGGCAGAAGGAGGAACTTTTAATAAAAATTTTAAACGTCGAGTATGGGATGATGTGACAGTGTGAAGCCCTAGGGGCCTTAGACACACAACACAGACACACACAAGTAGCCTAACAGAAGAAGAGGCACGTCCTTTGTGGGGCACAAATGTTATTTATTATATTCCCTACTGTTCTATTACAATCAATGTCTGGCATTCAATTAAAAAAAAAGATACATGTGGAAAAGCAAGGAAATATGACCCATCATCAAAAGAAAAGTATCAATAAAACCAGACTCACAGATGGCCCAGATGTCAGAATTATCAGAGACTTTAAAATGATAACATATTTATCATAATTCCAGCATCCCCTAGGCACTTCATTGTCAAACTGCTGAAAAACAATTTTTCTTAAAACAATCTTGAAAGCAGTCAGAGAAAAAAAGACACGCTACATCCAGGGGAACAATAAGAGTGACAGCAGACTCCCAATCTAAAACCAACAGAGGCTAGAAGATAATGAAACAACACCTTCAAATGCTGAAAGGAAAAGAAAAAGTTTCAATCTGGAATTCTATATCCAGTGAAAATATCCAACAAAAATTAAGACAAAATAAAGTTGCATCCCCAGATGAGAATGAATAATTCATCTCCAGCAGACTTGCAATGAGAGAAATGCTAAAATAAATTATTTAGATGGAAGATCAATTATAGCAGACTGAAGAAGGGAATGAAAAACACCAGAAAGAGTAAATATATGACTATTTACTCTTTAAAGTAAAAATAATAACAATGGAATGTGGAGTTATCTTTTTGTATATTGTGTGTAAAAATACTTATATGACAACCAGAACACAAAGTTGGGACTGTAGCAATCGGAATACCGTTGTAACATTCTTACATTGTTTATGAAGTAGTGGCATTTGTTTCTGAAGGTAGAATGTGCTAAGCCAAAGAAACAAACGGTAATCTCTAGAGCAACAATTTTTAAAATAACACAAAAAGATTTGTAACCAAAAAGTCAATGAAGAAAAAAAAGAAAAGAAAAAGTCAATAAAGAAGATGAAATACTGAAAAGATCCAATTTGTCCCCCCGCCAAAAACAAGAGCAGAAAAGGAGAGAAAGAAGGAAAATGGATGGAACAAATAGAAATTAAACATTGAGATGATATATTTAGACCCAAAATTATCAATAATTTTAGTAAGTATCAATGGACTAAAACTCCATTCCTGTTACTGTTGCTGCATAACAAATTGCTCCAAAATTTAGTGTTTTTAAATAGTTACAATCATTTTCTTATTGCTCATGGTTTCTGTGAGTCAAGTATACAGGAAAGGCATTCTTCAAAAAGCTAAACATAGAATGACCATATGATCCAGTGATTCCACAGTTTTTATAAAAAAAGGATTTGGGAAGGACTCAACTGGGCAGCTCTGGCTGAAGGTCTTTTATGTGGTTGTCATTAGACGGTGGCTGGAGCTGGGGAAGCTTAGAGCTGGTTGGGCATCTCTCCATCTTCAGGTCCTCTCAGAGCCTTTTCATGTGGTCTCTCCCGTAAGGGCTAGTTTGGGCCTCTTCATACCATGGCAGTCTCAGGGCAGTTGGACTGCTCAGGTGGTAGCTATAGGCTGGAAGAGTGAGCATCCTTGCTAACGAGGCAGGAGCTGCATTGCCTTTCCTGATCTAGCCTCAGAAATCAAGTGGCATCACTTTTACCATATCATGTTGATTACAAGCAAGTCACAAGCCTGCCCAGATTATAGAGGGAGGGTTAAATCCCACCTCTTGATGGGAAAATGGCAAGGCTCCAGAAGAGCATGTGGGATGGGAGATATTGTTGGGGCTACCTTTGAAAAACACAATCTGCCACACACACCAGTTAAAAGGCAGAGACCGTCAGGCTAGATGAAATAGCTGTGTGTTATTTACAAGCATAAAGACACAGAAAGGCTGAAAGTAAAAGGACAGAAAAAGATACACCATGCAAACACTGAACATAAAAAAGCTGGTATAGCTGCATTAATGCTAGATAGAGTAGAATTCAAGACAAAGAATACTACCTGAAGTAAAGAGGAATATTTCATCCTGGAAAAAGGACAAATAATCAAGAAGATATAATCATTTTAAATATGTAAGCACCCAATAACGAAGCTCCCAAATTACGAAAGACAAACTGACAGTGCCAAAGGGTTGGAGAAATGGACAAAGCTACAAACATAGTTGGAGACGTTCCCATTCCTTTCTCAGTAATTGACAAAATAGACAGGAAAAACAATCATTAAGACCTGGAAGACTTGAACAACACTATCAACCAAAGTGACCTAACTCATATTTCTAGACTGCTACAACCAACAAGAGAATACACATTCTTCTCAAGTGCAGATGTAACGTTCACCAACATAGACAACATGCTGGACAATAGAACAAGCCTCAATAAATTACAAAGGACAGAAATCAGACAAAGCAGGATTTCTGATCACAATGTAGTTGAATTAGAAATCGATAACGAAACGACATCTAGGAAATCTGACTATTTGGAAATGAAAAAATAGATGCTTCTAAGTAACACATGGATCAACAGAGAAATCACAAGTTGAATTAGAAAATATTTTTAATTGAATAAAACTAAAGACATAAAATATCATAAATTGGGGATTCAACTAAACAAGTGACTAGAAGAAAATGTATAACATTAACTACTTATATTAGAAAAGGAGAAAGGTCCCAAATCAGTTTTGTTTTTTGCAGTTTGTTATTTCTCTTAGATTTTTTTTTTCTGTACAGGAATTAAAAGAATTTTGTAATAGTTGAATTTAGGGGCTTCCCTGGTGGTGGAGTGGAATCCGCCTGCCAATGCAGGGGACACAGGTTTGAACCCTGGTCCGCGAAGATGCCACATGCTGCGGAGCAGCTAAGCCCGTGCGCCACAACTACTGAGCCTGCACTCTAGAGCCAGTGAGCGACAACTACTGAGCCTGCACACAACTACTGAAGCCCACGCGCCTAGAGCCCGTGCTCCTCAACAAGAGAAACCACCGCAATGAGAAGCCCGCTCACCGCAACAAAGAGTAGCCCCCGCTCGCCGCAACTAGAGAAAGCCCACACGCAGCAACGACAACCCAACACAGCCAAAAATAAATAAATAAAATAAAATTTAACAACAACAAAAAACAGATGAATTTAATGAATTTAAGTGAAATAATACAGGCACAGAAAGACAAATACCGCATGATCTCACTGATAGGTAGAATCCAAAAATGTGGAACACGTAGTAACAGAATAGAATGGTGATTACTAAAGGCTGCGGGCCAGGGGAAATGGAAAGATGTTGGTCAAAGGGTACAAATTTCCACTTATAAGATCAATAAGTTCTGGAGACCCAATATATAGCATGATGACTAGAGTTAATAATAATGTATATTTGAACTCAGCTAAGAGAGTAGATCTCAAGGTTCTCACCACCACCACAACCAAAAAAAAAAAGGTAACTAGATGGGGTGATGAATATGTATATCAAAATATCACATCATATACCCTAAATATATACAGTTTCAATTTCTGATCATAGGTCAATAAAGCTGGGGAAGAAACCTGGAATTTATTTGTTTTTTCTTTTATAGTTTCTTGTTTTATCTATCTGCGTGTTTGTTTTACTATACTGAAGATGGCTTGTCCCCAGCAAAATAGAGAAATTCTCCTGTGTTTTCTTCTAGTACCTTTGTTCTTTCACTCCTCACATTCCAACATTTTCTCCCTCTGGAATTTCTTTTGCTATAAAGTGTGAGGTAGTGGTGATCCAATTTTATTTTTTTTCCAGATGTCTTTCCAGTTTCCCCAATACCTTTTATCGAATAATCCATCTGTTCCCAACTGATTTATAATATCATCTTTATAATAAATTTATATATATAAATCATATATAACATTTCACATATATATGTTTCTAGGTTTTTAATTTTGTTTCATTGATCTATCTGTGTACTGTTAAAAAACAAAATTCAAGCAAGTGAATTTGAGGATATAATTGGCTTTATTAGGCGATTCATGAATTGGGCAGCATCCCATCTGGCGACTAGATTAATGAAATTGATAAACCTCTAGCCTGTCTGATCAGAAAAAATGGAGAGAAGATACAAATTACCAATGTCAAAACTGAAAGAGTGGGGGGCTTCCCTGGTGGCGCAGTGGTTGAGAGTCCACCTGCCGATGCAGGGGACATGGGTTCGTGCCCCGGTCCGGGAGGATCCCACATGCCGCGGAGCGGCTGGGCCCGTGAGCCATGGCCGCTGAGCCTGCGCGTCCGGAGCCTGTGCTCTGCAACGGGAGAGGCCGCAGCAGTCAGAGGCCCGCGTACCGCAAAAAAAAAAAAAAAAAAAAAAAAAATGAAAGAGGGGCAATCAATACAGATCTTACAAACATTAAAAGGATATTAAGGGGACTTCCCTAGTGGAGCAGTGGTTAAGAATCCACTGGCTAATGCAAGGGACACGGGTTCCAGCCCTGGTCCGGGAAGATCCCACATGCCACGGAGCACCTAAGCCCGTGTGCCACAACTACCGAGTCTGTGCTCTAGAGCCCGTGAGCCACAACTACTGAGCCCACGTGCCACAACTACTGAAGCCTGCACACCTAGAGCCCATGCTCCCCAACAACAGAAGCCACCGCAATGAGAAGCCCAAGCACTGCAACGAAGAGTAACCCCCACTTGCCACAACTAGAGAAAGCCTGTGCACAGCAACGAAGACCCAATGCAGCCAAAAATAAATTAATTAATTAATTTTAAAAAATAAAAGAGTATCAAGGGAATATTGTGAAACACATATGGCAATACAGGTGAAATGGACGAATTCTGTGAAAGATACACACTATCAAAGTTCATTCAGGAAGAAATAAATAACCCGAATAAACCCTATAGTTATTAAAGGAGTTGAGTTTGTAGCTAAAAACATTCTCACAAAGAATACTCCAGGCTTACATAGCTTCACTGGTGAATTCTACCAAACGTTATGGAAGAAATAACACCAATTCTACACAAACTCTTCCAGAAAATAGAAGAGGAGGGAACACTTCCCAACTCATTTTATAAGGTAAGAATTATCCCTATATCAAAACCGAAGACATTACATGAAGAGGAAACTACAGACCAGTATCGCTCATGAATACACATGAAGTAAAAGTACTAACCAAAATTTCAGCAAATCAGGGAATTTGCTGGTGGTCCACTGGTTAGGACTCTGCTTTTACTGCTGAGGGCCGGGTTCAATTCCCGGTCAGGGAACTAAGATCCCACAAGCTGTGTGGCATGGCCAAATTAAAAAAAAAAAAAAAAACAAAGCAAATCTAGCAATATATAAAAAGATAGCACATCATGACCAAATAAGGTTCCAGTTTGCTTTGACAGTTGAAAATCAGTCAATGTAATTAACCATATTAACAGAGCGACAACAAAAAAAGAGCATCACGTGATCATCTCAATAGATGCAGAAAAACATTTGATAAAAATTGAACACCCACTCATGCTAAAAGCTCTCAGTAAACTGGGAATAGAGGAAGACCGCCTCAGCTTCAAAAAGGACGTCTATGAAAAGCCCACAGTTACTATCATATTCAATGGTGACAGACTGACTGCCTTTCCCTTCTGATCAGGAACACGGCAAGGCTGTCTGCTCTCATCACTTACACTCACCATTGCACTGGAGGTCCTAGCAAGCGCGGTAAGGCAAGAAAAAGGAATAAAAGGCATATAGATTAGAAAGAAAAAAGTAAATGTCTTGATTCAGAAATGACATGATTGTCTGTGTAAGAAAAAATTCTAAGAAATCTGCAAAAACCAGTAGAACTAATAAGTGTTTAGCAAGGTTGCAGGATAAACAGTCAATATGCAAAAATCAATAGTATTTCTATATACTAGCAACAATCAGAAACTGACATTTAAAAGTACCATTTACAGGACTTCCCCGGTGGTCCAGTGGTAAAGAATCCGCCTCCCAATGCAGGGGACACGGGTTCGATCCCTGGTCGCGGAATTAAGATCCCACATGCCTTGGGGCAACTAAGCCCACACACCACAATTACTGAGCCTGCACGCCTCAACTAGAGAGCCCGCGTGCCGCAAAGTACAGAGCCCATGCACCCTGGAGCCCGTGCACCACAACTAGAGAGAAGCCCACGCACCACAACAAAAGATCCTGCATGAAACCTGACGCAGCCAAAAATAAAAACAAACAAATAAATAAAATATTTTAAAAGTACCATTTACAATAGCATCAAAAATATCAATACTTAGGGATAGCTTAGTAACATATGTGCAAAACCTGTATACCAAAAACGACAAAATATTGCTGAGAGAAATGAAAGAAACTTAAATAAACGGAAAGAAACACCACAGTCATGTGTCGAAAGACTCATTATCGTTACGATGCCAATTCTCCCCAGATTTATCTACAGATTCAATGTAATAGCAATTAAAATCCTGGCAGGCTTTTTTTTTTTTTTTTGTAGAACAGACAAGCTGATTTTAAAATTTATGTGGAAATGCAAATTACCTAGACTAGCCGAAATGATTTTGAGAAAGGACAAAGTTGACGGATTTATGCTATCTGATTTCAAGACTTACTATAGGGAATTTCCTGGCGGTCCAGTGGCTAGGACTCCACGCTTTCACTGCAGGGGGCCTGTGTTTGATCCGTGGTCGGGGAACTAAGATCCCACAAGCCGCGAGGTGTAGCCAAAAAAAAAAAAAAAAAAAACTTACTATAACTCTAGAGTAAGCAAGACAGGCATAGAGATCAAGGGACAAAATTGAGAGTCCAGAAACAGACCCACACACATATGATCAATTTTCAGGAAAGGTGCAAGTAATTCAAGGTGAAAAGGACAGTCTTCTCAAGCAATGGTCCTGGAACACCTGGTATCCACACACAAAAGAAGGAACCCAGGCTTTTACCTCATACTATGCACAAGATTTAACTCGAAATGAATCACAGACCTAAATGTAAGAGCTAGAAATATAAACCTTCTAGAAGAAATCAAAGGAGAATATGTTTGTGACAGTGCATTAGGCAAAGACTTTTTAGATAGGACGCAAAAAAACACAAACCATGAGAGAAAAAAATGGACAAAATTAGACTTTCCAAACTTAAAACATTTGCTACAGGGTGGGAGAAAATATTTGCAAAACCATTCTGTTTGAGGATGTGTATCTAAAATATAATCAAAATGAAAAAAAGAAAAAAACTCTTACAACTCAATAATTGAGAAAACTTTAAAAAATTGCCCGAGATTGGACTAGGTACTTCACCAAAGAATATAGACAACTGGCAAATAAGTATATCATCAGTCAAAAGAAAGGTTAAAATGAAAGGGGCTTAAAAAAAAAAATGACAGACTGACCACAGCGAGTGCCGGCGAAGATGCAGAGCACGTGGAACTGTGCTGCTGGGAAGGCAAACTGATCTGAGGCGTGTGGAAAACAACCTGCCGGTTTCTTACCACCTGAAACATATTTATCATGGGCTGCCCACTGGAGACGTTAAAGCACACAAGAGTTTGCACTCAGAGTCGCCTCATTCATGAGAGCCCCAAACGGGAAACAACCCACGTGTCCATCGGCCGGTAATGGAATAAACTGTCTGTGGGCCATCCAGACAACGGAATGCTGCTTAGCAAGAAAAAGGAACAAAGTCCTGATACAAACAGCCAAAGAGATGAACTCAAAGTCATCCTGCCGAGTGAGACAAGCCAGATACGAAATACTGCACACGCTACGATGCTATAAAATTCGAGGGAAGGCAAATCTATAGTGATAGGAAAATCATGGCTGTCAGGCTCCAGGTGGGGGAAGGAGATTGCAAAGGGCCACGAGGGAACTTTCCGCAGTGATGCAAACATTCTATATCATGATTATGGTGGTGCTTACACAACTGTGTGTGTCAAATCTCATGAAGCAAGTTGTGAATTTTACTGTACGCTAATCATCCCTCAATAAAACAGATTTTACACGGTCATTCCTGGGGAATTCCCTGGTGGTCCTTGTTAGGACTCGGCGCTTTCACTGCCACGGGCGCGGGTTCCATCACTGGTTCCCGCAAACTGAGGCATGGCCTCAATAAATAAACAAAAACGAAAGTCAGGGGACTTCCCTGGTGGCGCAGTGGTTAAGAATCCGCCTGCCAATGCAGGGGACACGGGTTCGCGCCCTGGTCGGGGAAGATCCCACAGGCCGTGGAGCAATGAAGTCCGTGCACCACAACTACTGAGCCTGCGCTCTAGAGCCCGCGAGCCACAACTACTGAAGCCTGCGCGCCTGGAGCCCATGCTCCACAACAAGAGAAGCCACCGCAATGAGAAGCCCGAGCACTGCAACGAACAGTAGCCCCTGCTCGCCACAACTAGAGAAAGCCCGTGCGTAGCAATGAAGACCCAACACTGCCAAAAATTAATTAATTAATTAATTTTTTAAAAAGTCATTCAGGACAAGGAGAGACGTCACAGTCTGCAGAGCCCTAATCCATCGAGTACCACTCTTGTGCCTCCCCCAGCATGCAAACAGGCCTTGTCCCATTTTTAAAATTACTGTTCACTTTAATTCAGACCTCAGGTGAGTCGCCACGCTGTCTTTCTGTCGTCTTTGGTCCACTTGACTCCCAGTACACACTCGCACGCAGGCACACACGCGTGGTTTGATTCAATATATCTTTGCCCCGTTGGAGCTCTTTCACCTCCTAGGCCTCGCCTCCTCGCCCTGCTCTCCCCTGTCATTCCATTTCACTCGCTGTGAGCTCACTCAGTCCTCCCTCTGCCACCGTCTGCAAAGCCCACCCCACAGGTGGGATGCCCAGTTAGGGCACCTCTCTCCATCCTTGTGTGCAAGGAAAGTTGCCTGCCGCATCGGTAAGCCCCACGCTGTGCACGCTGAGGGGATTCAGGATGGAGAAAACAGGATGCTGGCCCCAGACGGCTGAGGCACAGATCAAAGGAATGATCTCAATGAGCATCAGACCCTTGCCTCTTCCCATACCTGGAAGAGTGCTGGATTCAGTCACTTGAAATGCCCAGTTTTCTTTAACTGACAGTAATCTTTTGATGTTCTCACTACCCTGGCTCCCCCCTTACCTCCTCAGAGCTGTCCCTCAGAGCTCTCTGAGAGGCTGCCCCCCGGACTGGAATCCTCAGGAAGTCCACCGAATAATACATAATCCTCAAGTTTTCGGGTGTGCATTTTTTTCTTTTTCTTTTTTTATATTTATTTTATTTATTTATTTGGCTGCATTGGGTCTTAGTTGTGGCAGGCGGGATCTTTGTTGCGGCACGCAGGCTCCAGAGCACGCGAGCTCAGCAGTTGTGGCTCGTGGGCTCAGTAGTTGTGGCTCGCGGGCTCCAGAGCGCAGGCTCAGTAGTTGTGGTGCACGGGCTTAGTTGCTCCACGGCATGTGGGATCTTCCCGGACCAGGGCTCGAACCCGTGTCCCCTGCGTTGGAAGGCGGATTCTTAACCACTGGACCACCGGGGAAGTCCCTCAGGTGTGCATTTTTTTCCAGTTGACACCAGGCATGGCCTTCCAGCGGCTTTGCTCGCGTCCTTCCTTCCCGTAGGGCACCTGTCTCCCCTCCCAACCTCGGGAACCTCTGCTCTCCTGGTTTTCTCCTGGCTTTTTCGTCACTCTTTCTTCGTGTCCCTGGCTGGCTCCTCTTTCTCTTTCATCCCTGAAATAGCCTTCAAGTGTCCCCTCCAAGGCCTGTGCCTTCCCCCTCCACCCCCCAGACACACACCCCTGGGGGGTAGCGCCGCTTCGCCTGTTGAGCAAATGGTCCTGGTTCCTGAGAGCCAGTGGTAGAGCAAGACAGACAGATCCAGGTCCCACAGTTCTGACCCACTGCCCTGGCGCCGGGCACCTGGGATGGTCAGTGCCCCCACCCCCTCTGCTCAGACACTGGGCTGGGGGAGCTCGGGGCCCACTCCTCGGCCACACACAGAACCTTTCTGCAAAGGCAGTCCTACGGGGAGACGGTACTGGGCAGGGCAGAGGGGGCTGCGCCGGGGGAGGGGGGAGGGTGTCTGTTCACTTCTGCCCGGGGCCTGAGGCCACCTGAGGCCAACTGGCTGCTCCATGGCCAAGTCCTCCTTGGTGGCTGGGGCTGGGGTGGCCTGGGGTGTCTCCATCTGACCAGCTCTTTGCCGCCCGCAGCGGGACTCGGCCCAGCCTCTCAGCTGGCGCAGCGCCGGCAGGTGCACCAGGGGCTCCTGAGTCGGGCTGTCAGCCAGGTAGCCAGACTCTCCGGGCACACCGGCTGGCCTCAGGGGCTCTTCGTTCCTCCCAGAGGTCCCAGCACTTGTTTCCCTTTACATCCAGGCCTTGGTGTGGACACAAAGCCCTCCCGTTCCTTCTTGGAGCCGAGAGAAAGTCGCAGCGAAGGGTCTTCCCCCAGACTTTTCCCTGGGCTCGACAGTGGGAAATAAGGAGCACAGGGCGCAGAGGTGTCCCCAAGCCCTGCGCCAGCTCTCTGCCGGGATACAGCCTGCATGACCTCGTTTGGGGCTGGGCAGAGAACCCCATAAGGAGGTGATGGCCCGTTTACCCCAGAAGGCTGGCACTGCTTCCAGAGCTGCCCGAGACGCAGTGAGCAAAAAAAGGCACTTCCACACCTGCCGGCTTAAGTCTCTGCCCATCCTATCGATAGGATTCCCATTTTACAGAGGGGGAAGCTGAGTCACGGAGAGCTGGCCACAGCCTGTCCAAGGTCCCACAGTGGAGGAGTGGCCAAGTGGGGACATGCGCTCCTCTGCAGGCGCCTCAGTTCCCCAGGGCAGACGAGGAAGGTGTCATCTCACCGGCGAGTCTGGGAGGGTCTTGGGGACCGGGCAGCGGGAGGCACATGGGGAAGGGGGCACAAGGAAACGAGTGCCCGGGAACGCCATTTTCTACCCTTTTCGTTGATCTGGATGGCAGTGGAAAAGTCCTTTCTATGCTCCTGGGTTAGTCATGGTTGTGTGGTTACAGGGAGAGTGAGGATGTTCTGGTTCCTAGCAGGTGTGGCTGATGTGTTCAGACGTGGGGTGTTGGTATTCTACAACCGACTTCCAAATGGTTTAGCAAAAACCATTACAAATACGCACACATACCGTGGGGGTGTGGTGTGGAGCGTGTGTGTGTGCGCGCGCGCGCGCGCGCGTGTGTGTGTACTGCGCGCCGTGTGAGTACTGGGCGTGAAGCGCATGTGGTGCAGTGTGTGTGCGTGTGCGCTGTGTGGGTGTGGGGTGTAGGGGGGCTGGGTGGGCCCCCACCCTGATGACCCCTACTGGCGCCGCCAGACTCTGGCCGCGAAGAGGACGCCTGGCCTTGGCTGTACTTGAGCCCCTGGTCTGTGAGAGGCTGCTTTGGTCCCTAGCCTCGCAGGTCAACAGAGAGGAGGGACAAACAGGAAGAAAGGGCCAATCTCAGCCTGGAGCCGGGCTCTGGGCCGCATGCAGGCCACTGCCTTGGGCTGGGCTGGGCCGGCCTGGACTGAGGGAGGCCAGGGCCGGTGGCAGGAGCTGGGGTGGGGGTGGGGAGAGCCTGGGATGGGAAAAAGGATGGGCTGGAGAGGAGAGGAGGGAGGGAGGGCACAGGAGCGCGCGCGCGCGCGCGCGCGCGGCGTATATGGGGGGAGGGGAGAGAGGAGCTGGAATATGCGTCAGTGCAGAAGCTCTGAGCCCCCTTCTCCCAGGACAGGTGTGGGAGGAGGAAAAGCGTGGAGGTGTCCCGGGCTCCCACAGTCTGGGGAGGAAGCTGGATCTCTCGGGGACACCTTCAGCCCCAGCTTGACCCCGCCCCCCCTCTTCCCGTCCCTCATCTCCTGCGGCCTAATTGAGGAGCGGGTGGGGCCTTCGCAGGCTGGGGAGAAGCCCTCCTTCTGCCTAGCGGGGACCTCGGGAGAGCCTCGCCCAGGCCCGGAGAGGGGCAGAAGGAGCCTGGCTTGGGAAAGGGGGGGGCGGTCAAGCTTCGCCACGAGAAAGCTGTGTGACGCTGAGCCGGGCCCACCCATCTCCGGTCGCAGTTTCCCCACTTATAGACACGCTGAACTAAGTCATCGCCCAGAGCTCCGCAGCCCCACGAGTTAATAAAGGGGGCCCTGCGGAAGTGGGGGCAGGCGCGGGTGGTGGCAGATAGCCGGCTGCAGCTAAGCCAAGCTCTGGAGGGCTCGGCTCCCCCTTGGCGGGGAGAACGGAGTCCTGGGATGGCTGTCGCCAGGAAGGGAAGCAGAGGCGGCCAGGAGCCTACTTCCCCGTGCCAGAGGCGGGAGGCTCATGGGGGAGGGGGAGGAAGTCCCCTCCTGAGCAGGTCACTCCCAGAGGCCTGGTTGGGGCGGGGCAGGCGATGGAGCACCGATCTGAGCTCCTGGGCCACCTTTGCGCCCGCTGCCGCCCAGCTGCCCAGGAGCCCGGGAGCCCGGCCAGGTAAGGGGCTACACGGGGGCATACCAGCCCTCCCACCGTGTCCCCAGCCCTCCGATGGCCACCTCTCTTGGCCTCTGTCAGGGCTGGGGGGGGGGGGTCTATCTGTCTGCCTCGCTTCTTGTGGGCCGCCTAGGTAGGTCATAGGCTTGGTTCGTCCATCTGTCTGACTGTCCCTCTCTCCAGCTTCCCCTGCCTAGTCCTGGGAGGAGTGTAGCAGGGCTCCGAGGTCGATGTCTCTCAGGGGCCAGACCTCACCAACCCTGGTTAGGCTAAGGACGTACCCCCAGTGCCCGATCACTGGAACACACACACTCACGCATGCGCGCGCGCACACACACATGCACGCGCACGCACACACCCCCACCCCACCACCCCGGCAGCTCTCTAAGGACCCCTATCCGGAGACTCTGGGCAGCCAGGCTGGCCCCTCTGGTGGGAGGCTGAGCTCGCCACCCCGTCTCCTCCAGGCGCTCAGGACTCCTGCCCGCCCCACCATGGTCATGGCGTCCACCACGTCGGGTAAGGTCCCAGCCACTGTCCCTACCCATACCCCCACCCTTTCCTCCACTGGGATGAACCAGGTGGGCCGGGCGGGGTCAGATGAAGCCAAGAAGACCCTTCCAGAGACCTCCTTCACCCACTTCTCCGGGCTGCTGGTGCGGGGAGGGGAGCGCATGGCCCTATGTATTCGCTTGGGCTGGGGCTGCCCTTCCCTCCCCACCACATGCGGATCCAGGAAGTGGGAGGCTGGAGGGAAGCAGAAGGCCACCAGCTCTGCCTGACCAGCGGGAAGCTCCCTGGGCTCGGTTCCCCTGCAGAGCACACTCCCTAACTCGGGCCTCTCCCCCCACCGCTGCCCAGCTGTGCCCCGGCCCCTCTCCCAACCTACGCCGCCCGGCAACGGCAGCGAGGAGGAGCCGCTGGACGCCCGGGACCCGCTGCTAGCCCAGGCGGAGCTGGCCCTGCTCTCCACAGTCTTCGTGGCTGTGGCCCTGAGCAACGGCTTGGTGCTGGGTGCCCTAGTGCGGCGGGGCCGGCGGGGCCGCTGGGCGCCCATGCACGTCTTCATCGGCCACTTGTGCCTGGCCGACCTGGCCGTGGCTCTGTTCCAAGTGCTGCCCCAGCTGGCCTGGGACGCCACCGACCGCTTCCGTGGGCCCGATGCCCTGTGCCGGGCCGTCAAGTACCTGCAGATGGTGGGCATGTATGCCTCCTCCTACATGATCCTGGCCATGACGCTGGACCGCCACCGCGCCATCTGCCGCCCCATGCTGGCACACCGCCATGGAGGCGGAGCTCGCTGGAACCGGCCGGTGCTGGTGGCCTGGGCCTTCTCGCTTCTCCTCAGCCTGCCCCAGCTCTTCATCTTCGCCCAGCGTGACGTGGGAGATGGCAGCGGTGTCCTCGACTGCTGGGCCCGCTTTGCTGAGCCCTGGGGCCTCCGCGCCTACGTCACCTGGATCGCCCTGATGGTGTTCGTGGCACCTGCCCTGGGCATTGCCGCCTGCCAGGTGCTCATCTTTCGGGAGATTCACGCCAGCCTGGCGCCGGGGCCTGCAGAGAGGGCCGGGGGGCGCCGCGGAGGGCGCCGGACGGGCAGTCCCAGCGAGGGAGCCCGGGTGTCGGCGGCCATGGCCAAGACCGTGAGGATGACGCTGGTGATCGTGATAGTGTACGTGCTGTGCTGGGCGCCCTTCTTCCTCGTGCAGCTGTGGGCAGCGTGGGACCCGGAGGCACCTCGGGAAGGTGTGTGGCCGTGGCTCGAGCCGTGGGGGCCGCTCAGGCTTGGCTGCACACACACCTTGGCCCCTCCCCTCCCCAGCCGTGGGCTCCCGAGCGGACGCGGGCTGATGTGCACTGCTAGCCGCTGGGTGGCACGTGGGTCGCGGCCTGCCCTGGGCACCCTCATCCCCAGCCCAGACCCCTGCACCACACAGGGCCCCCCTTCGTGCTGCTCATGTTGCTGGCCAGCCTCAACAGCTGTACCAACCCCTGGATCTACGCTTCCTTCAGCCGCAGCGTCTCCTCCGAGCTGCGAAGCCTGCTCTGCTGCGCCTGGACGCGCGCCCCGCCCGGCCTGGGGCCCCACGAGGAGTCCTGTGCCACGGCCAGCTCCTTCCTGGCCAGGGACACCTCCTCCTGAGAAACGAGGGGCGCCTTCCTTCCAGAGGCTCCACGAAGCTCAGCCGCCTGCCCGGGGACAGGCTCCGCGATCGCGCGGGGGCCCGGCAGTCAGCTCCTTGGCGCCGCGTGTAGGGAGGGGCTGCGGCGGTGGGCTGCAGGGTCCGGGGCCGGCGCATGGCTTCCACCCCAACCAGTGCCTGCCCTGCCGGCTGACGGAGGTCCCGGGAGCGGGGGGTGGGGGGTGGGGGCCCAGGAGGAAGAAAGGGGTGGGGCCGGGGGCCTTCCTTTCCCCGCCTCTCTAGTCCCCCTCTGCCCTCCCTTCTGACTCTCCCCGTCATAAAAGTTCCAGCTCATTTCCCACCTGGCGAGTCTCCTTGGATCAGGGTAACGGTGGGCGCGGGGGCAGCGCGGAAAGATTCTCAGAGCCCTCCCGCACCCAGACACGTGAGCGGCTCTAGAACCCGCCACGCAGGCCTTCAAAGGCAGCCCTGTGCCAAGGAACCCCCCGCAGAAGCTGTTCCCAACCTGCCATCTTTGGGGTGCCAGGAGGCTGGCCCTGTACCCACCTTCCCAGCCCCACCGAGACAGAGAACTGGCTCGCGTCGGGGAGTCAATGCACAGGCCTTTATGAATGGCCGCCAACACCAGGCTGGCACCCTCGGCTGAGCAAGGGCACCGGGCACCCGACAACCAGCGACAAGCCCTCACGGCCAGCTGCCCCCAGCCTCCCTCCTCGGCTGCCTCCCAGAGGGGCCTGAGCCAGGGCGGGGGAGGCAGGGGTGAGCTGGGGTGGCCTCGTCCTCCTCTCTGCAGACCGTCACGAGCAAGCATGCTGCACAGGACCAGGGAGAAGCAAAGGGCCTGGGGAGCCCGGCCGGTCTCCCCCGTGGCCGCCTGGGGCGGGGCGGGGCCTGCAGAGGAACCGGTAGCACCTCAGTGCGGCTTGAGGGGTGAGTCCAGGTCCTGGGGCTGGGAGGCCAAGAGTGAGGCTGGGGCCCCAGGGCCACGGGAGAAGCCTTTGTTCTTGCCGGGGCGGCCGCAGGCCACGGTCTTCAGGCTGCGGGGCCCAGGGCCAGGGGAGATGGTGGACGCCGGCCCGAGGCCCTGACGGACGGCGGTCTTCCCCAAGAGCTCCTTAAACACAGAGTCCATGGTCTGCGCCACGGCCTGGCGGGGAGGAGAGGAAGGCAGGGCGTCGGTGCGAGCGGCCTCCACCTGGCCAGCCAGTCCCCCACCCCCAGGTCAGTGGCGCCAGCTGACCCAGGAGCGAGGCCCTCCTACCCTCCGCTGCCCAAACTCCTCCATCCCCTGAAACAAAGTCCTCGGCCACCGCCTGTCCCCAGGCCCCTCCCCTCCGTGGGCCCCGCAGCTGTCGCCCCTCCCTTGCCCGGTTTTGCTCCTGCCACTTTTGGTGTGGCGGTCACCGTCTCCTCCGGGGACAGCAATCCTCAGTCCAGCCCTGAAATGGGAGCCCCTCTGGCTGGGCCCCGGGTCCCCCTCCTCCTCCCACTCTCTCCCTGGCTGAGATCACAGCCACCATCCCCTGGCTTCGGGGGCGACCAGCGTGCCTGGACCTCCAGGGCCAGTGGTCCCCTGCAGCCCAGGGAGGAGGGGCTGAAATGCCCCTGGAGAGACGTGCACATCCTAACCACCCCCCACCCTGCACTGGGCTGGGACCCTGTGTGGAAATAGGGCCTTTGCAGATATAAGTTTAGGATCTGGAGATGGGGAGACGATCCTGGGTTATCTGGGCAGACCCCAGATGTAGTGATAAGTGCTCACACGGTTCCCGGGGCTCAGCCCGGCGGTGCCCACTGGGAGCCCACAGTGGGGTGCGCTGGGCCCAGAGGGGAGCCGGGTGTCCCCAGGCTGCACCCCTGGCCCCGGCCGCATCCGGCACCCGCTCTCTCCCCCTGCAAGAACTACGACCCCGCCTGGCTCCCCAGTCAGCCACCTCCCTCAGCCTCTTGTCCACCTGCCCCTTTCATCCTCCCTGGCTCGCCAAGCGCCTGCCACATCACCACCTTTCACCTAGTCTGGCTCTAGATGCCAGCCTTGAAGCCTGTCCCACTCACTGCGTCCCACTCAGGAACCGAACATGAAGCCCAAATGTGAGAGCCCCAGGTCCCCTTCCCTTCTACCCTGCCTCCAGGCCCGTCCCTCCCCACTGCACTCACACCCTTGCCGGCCTGCCCCTCCCTAGGCTGGGCTCCACCGGCTGGTCTGAGGTCAGGAAGGTCAGACTTGAACCTTGGGAGGGAAGAGTCCGGTTCATAAGGGGAAGCAGAGACCCATCCCTGAGAGGTGCCCCCCACTTGCCACACGGCCATTCCCAGCTCTCACCTTATCCACCTCCACATGTCGCTCCGGGGATGCTGGGACCAAGCAGCGCCGTCTGTGCCCAGAGGGGCCCCCGGGTGTGCCGAGAGGGGCCTCGGGTTGGGTGCACGGCTCTGGCCTGCAGGGCATAGACAGTGGGCCTGGCGGGGGCCCTGGGGAGGCTTCTCCCAGTCCAGGGTGTGGCCAAGGGAAAGGGAACAGTGAGGCCGGTCCCTCTCCACCTCCTCCAGCCTGGGGTGGGCGGGCAGGGCCCCCGGAAGCAGTCTTCCCCTTGCTCACCTCTGGACAAACTCCATGGCCGGGAGGGCCTCTGGGCTGCTCACCAGCTCCCCGGCGGCCGGCAGCCCCTGGCCCACAGCAAGCTTCTCTGCCCTGGCGCCAGAGAGACAAGACCGCCTGTTAGAACGCTCATTCTGGGCTTGGGGTCTGGGGGCCAGAGGGCTCAGCGCTGGCCAGAAGTGGTCAGAAAGGCGCACTCTGGGCCACCCCGGGCCTACGGAAGCGGGGACTCGGGGCGGGGGAAGGGCCAGAAGCCCGGGTGAAAGGAGAGCCTCCCAGGAAGGGCCCCAACTTCACTCACTCACCCCGCCGGCAACGTGATGTACTTATGGGGGATGAGTCCCCGGGCCCCGGCGTGCTCGCCCCGCCACCAGTCGCCTGAGGCCCGCTCGTGCAGCCGCAGCACGTCCCCCCGCTGGAAGGTCAGCTCCTGGGCCGTGCGGCCCGTGTAGGCAAAGCAGGCCACGGCCTCCACAACCCCCTCCGGGTCTAGGGAAAAGAGGGGACCCCAGTGTGGGGGAGGGGTGGAGTGGGCATCCAGGGCGGGGACAGGGTGGGGCACTCCTTCCCGCCCCCCTCACCGTCCTCCGGGGCCAGGCTCCCAGCCTCCGGCTCCGGCTCCGGCTCCGGCTCCGGCTCGTTCTCCCCCGCCGGGCCCTCCAGCTGGGCATCCCTGCAGTGCAGAGCAGAGCAAGGCGGATGAGCGCACGAGGGATTGCCCGTCTGCCGGACCTCCCTCCCGGCAGCACGAAGAGCCTACCCCAGGCAGCTGGCAGAAGGCGGCGCCATGCACTTCTCATAGACAGGGCCGGGCAGCTGGGCCAGGGGCGGGAAGACCCGCGAGGGCTGCACAATGACCGTCTGCACCAGCTGGTTCACCCGGCCCTGCAAGGCCACCGGGTCCTGCCCGGCGGGTACGGGCAGCAGCGTCGGCCCGAAGCACACGGCCAGGTTGTAGGCATCCATCATGTTCTCATCGCTGTACTGGGCCAGGCTGGGGGCACAGGTGGGTCACAGGCAGGGAGTTCTCGGCCCGGTGTCCCCTCACCCCCACTAGCAGCTGGCTAGAGCCACCCCTGAGCCGCCCTCGCCCCCCCTCCCCCCGCGCCGAGAGGTACTCACTGGTTGAGGAAGGCGAAGAGGTAGCGCAGGACCACGAGCACCGGTGCGGGCAGCCGGGCCAGGAGGCGGCTCACATGCTCCACCCACTCCGCCGCGGCCTCCGCTTCTGCGGCCGAGGCCAGTGCCCCGGAGAGAAGGCGTGAGCCCGGCCGTGGAGGCCAGCGGGGAGGGCCCCCCCCAGGGCCCGCCGCAGACCCCCGCCTCACCCGCAGAAGCCAGCAGCTCCCTGAACAGCTCCGGGGGGAATATCGGAGGCTGCAGGCTCCGGAAGTAGAGCTTCAGCACACCTGCCACCGAGTCCAGGTCATGGGCGGTGCAGCCCTCCACCAGTGGGTCCTCTCCTGAGGGCGACACGGTGGCGCAGGGGGCGAGAAGGCGGATGGCACTGGCTCTTCCACCCACCCCCATCCTCACCCCCGGCCCCGCCGGTCCCCACCTCTCTCAAAAGCGTCACGGATCTCCGAGACCCGGGGCTGGGCGCCCGACACCCGGAAGATGCCCTCGTGCTGCAGGCCTGCGGGAGGACGGAGAGCCGGTGGGCGCAGGATCGGGTGCCAGGCCAGCGGCAGGAGGGCCCAGGTCTTACTCACCGTTGAGGTTAATGAAGCGGATGCAGCTCTCCACCACCAGGGGCACAGACTGGCCCGAGCTCTGGGGACAGGGACAGAGAGGGTGTTCCCTCCACTGTGGACACAGCACGTCCTGCCTCACCACTCACTCGCTTTTATTTTCTCTTAATGCGTTATGCGGTCAGCAGTAAGGCCTGCGAGATGCATGCCCAGGTGTCCGACATCCCTGGTGCCGTCTCGGGCCACGCCTTACGTTTCACCTGCTAACTGTTTATTGCTGGCATGTGGAAATGCCATCGAACTCCGCATGTCGACCCCGAATCAAGTAACATCGTGAAACCCAAAATTTGTTCACTTAAATAATCTGTTGATTCTTTTGAACCGTGACATACAGAATCACATCCTGCAAATAACAGTGTGATTTCTTCTTTTCTGATCCTTCTTGCTTCCCTTACTTCCTCTCTCGTAACCCAGAAGTGGGGCCCGTGGACACTCTTGCTTCTGTTAACTCAACTCCTCAGCCCTAAAATCGCTGCCACCCGAGGCTTTCCGTTACTAGTTAGGGACGTGCCCTCTGACCAGTGCAGGCCCGACAAAGGCCCACCCAGGAGGAGACCGGTGGCCGGGGCGGAGGTTACTGGGTTCACAGGCAGCCCCCGGGGCTGGAGGGAGAGCAGAAGCGGGGAGGGGCCCGCACTTGGTTGGCGGGTGACACAAAGCAAGTACCTGGATAAACTTCTCCATGTCTCCCCCAAAGAGCTTCTGGTTATACTGGGAGCTGGGGCGGGGAAGGCGGCTCTTCTGGAGTTTTCTCTGTGTGTACTGGGTCCTGTCGTGAACAGGAGCTGGCTCTGAGGGGAGTGGGTGTGGAGACTAGGCTGCCCCGACACCCTGGCCCAGCCAAACAGCATGCTGGAGCTCGCGGGCAAAGTGGGAAACAGGCCGCCGAATGACGAGCAACAGAGCCGGGTCCCAAAGAGAGGGGAGGTGGGGACCCCACAGCTCCTCGGGACAAGCTGGTCCTTCACGAACGACTCACCGAGACACCTCCCGCTCTTCCTTGTCACCTGGGGAGGAGAAAACGTTGGTGTGTCTCCCGGGCTGGGAGGTTCCTCAACGCCCCGCAGAGGGAGAGGGCACCTGAAGGCCCAGGGCGGTCACAGGACGAAGGGCGGGATGGGGCCGGGATCCTCGCTGGCTTACTCCCTGCGTGCCAAGCACCCTCCCTGGGTGGAGAGCACGTGGGCCGGGTGGAGGACCCAGGAGGAGAGCCAAGCTGCGGCCGCTCCCGGCCCTGGGGGTGGCGAGGCAGGGGCTCAGGGGGCCAGGAGCGGGGCCCACCTCGCTGAATGGCCTCCTGCAGCTTCTCATGCTTGGCCTGCAGCTTGGCGAGGATGCTCCGTCCACTCAGGTACTCCTGGAGTTTCTAGGAAGCCCCAGGAAGAGTCCAAGGCTTTAGTCCTAGCTCTGGGCCTCCCCGGCCCCCCGCCCTCCTGGCCCCGCCTCCCCACCGTGACGTAGAAGGTCTCGGTCTCCTGCTGCTGCCCCCGCCTCCGGCTGGCCTGCCGAACCCCTGGGTCCGAGTTGGTGGACTTGAGGGACTCGGTGGAGGGGCTGGCCTGGACGGACTCGAGCATGTCCCCATCTTCCGACGCCACCACCTCCAGCAGGGCCTGCAGGGTGGCCTTCAGCGTCTTGTTTACCTGGGGAAGAAGTGGGGACAGGTGAGGGACAGGGAGTCCAAGTCAGAAGGCAGGGGGAGGGCAGGCCGGGTCACCCATACCTCCTCTGTCTCGATGGTTTGTCGGTCCAGGCGGCTCCGGATATTGTAGGCTCTGGGCAGAATCTCGTCCCGCAGCTCCATCTCAACCCGGATCTCAGCCACCTGCAGAGGGCAGCATCCAGGCGGCTGAGGGCCACGCCCGAGACGCAGGGTGGGGCTGGGCAGCAGGCACCGAGGTCTCTGGGGCCCATTTTCGCTGCCTTGGCCGCCGATGCACAGGATCACCAGCCTTGACGCTGCGTACAGCCAGATCTGAAGCGTGGCAAGGACACCTTCCCAAGGGGAAGGCGCACACCCGCACGCATAGAGACTTGCGCACGGACGTTCCCCGCAGCGCTACTCCTCACAGCCCAAAGGAAGAAGCAACCCAAGCGTCCAGCAGCTGATGAAAAGACAAGCAAAGTGCGGTCTCTCCATACAATGGAACGTTATTCAGCCACAGAAAGGGAGGAAATTCTCACACATGCTTCAACATGGGTGAACCCTGAGGACGTTATCCTCAGTGAAACAAGCCTTTTGTCACAAAAGGACAAATAGGACATGATTCTACTTGTATGAGGCGCCTGGAGTAGCCAGATTCCTAGAGACAGAGAGTAGATGCTGGGGGCCATGGGCTGGGAGGGGGGGGGAGTTAGTGTCTAATGGGGACAGATTTTCCATTGGGGAAGATGAAAAAGTTCTGGGGAACGGACGGTGGTGATGGCTGCACAACAATGTGAAGGTGTTTCATGCCACTGAACTGAACAAAACGGCGAGTCTTATGTGTATTTTACCACGATTATAAAATTTCTATCCAGGCCCTAGAAAACACTGACATTAGAAGACCCACCCCCTCAAGCCCACATAATGGGCAGAAAACCAGAAATTGACTCTCTGGAAAGGATAAATCAGAGGGGTTCTGGACTCAGGGACACTAGTCACTGCTGAGGAAGGGGACGAAAGTCCCTACTGATGAGAGAGAACACAGCAGCCGCCGCCATCTGGGGCTGGCCAGGAGCTCAGAGCTGTGCCTCAGTGTGGGCCTGTTGGACATAAGGAATGTCACAGAGCATCAACGTCAGACAAAGCCACTGTGGCCATGACGGCTGAAGATAAAAAAAAGTCATCAGCGTGTCTGAGCACAGACCAAAGCAAAAACCTTGTCCAAGGCACAAAAATGAGCAAACCTCCGCGCGTCCCAGCTAGTGTGAGGGACGGTTCCTTCCTCACTGATGACAGCTCTAGCCTCCCTTTAGCCACCCCTGCCCCGTCTTCTCAATAAGATTTATTAAGACACCCTGTCAGAGTTACCCCTGTTTCCTGACAGCATCCAAGCCAGCGCCAGGCCCCTCCCCCAAGTCCCCTAACCCTTGCCCAAGTCCTCGGAGTCCTTTCTAGCACCCTCTTACCGAGACACCCCCAGCTCCCCGTGATGTGGGTGTCCCTCACAGCAATGATCGGAGTCCCTGCCCAGCCACCCTGGGGGGAAACCCACTGCTGACAAGCTCTGCTCACACACATCAGATACGTAAGGCACCTCTCTTCAGTGCCTCCTCTGAAATATGAACTGACGGCCAAGAACCGGCAGCCATTTGAGGGAGAGCGCTAAAGTGGAAGACATTGATCAAAGCAAGAAAACAGTGAAAAGGCAGGGAACCGGGGGAAAATGTCAAGAAAAGGAATGAACATTTCAGAAAGATTTGAGAAGATGTTGTATCCATGAAACAAGAAGAAAGGGCTATTTTAAATAGGAATTTGGAAAACAAACCCAAACTCTTAAAAACAAAAAAATATGAAAGTAAATTAAAAAAAATTTCAACAAGGGGCAGGAAGAAATAGTCGAAAAAATATCTAAGAAAGCAGAATGAAAAGGTATAGCGATGAGAAATAGGAAAGACAAAAGATAAGGAAATCAGGGCTTCCCTGGTGGTGCAGTAGTTGAGAATCTGCCTGCCAATGCAGGGGACACGGGTTCGAGCCCTAGTCCAGGAAGATCCCACAGGCCGCGGAGCATCTAAGCCCGTGCACCACAACTACTGAGCCTGCGCTCTAGAGCCCGCGAGCCACAACTACTGAGCCCGCGTGCTGCAACTACTGAAGCCCACGCGCCTACGGCCCGTGCTCCTCAGCAAGAAAAGCCACCACAATGAGAAGCCCGCGCACCTCAACAAAGAGCAGCCCCCGCTCGCCGCACCTAGAGAAAGTCTGCGCGCAGCAACGAAGACCCAACGCAGCCAAAAATAAATAAATAAATTTATATTAAAAAAAAAAAGATAAGGAACTTAGACTGTCAATCCATGGTGTTCAACATCAAATTACAAGAATTCGTGAAAGGAAGAGAAAAGAAAATTAAGGGAAGGAAATTACCAAAGGAATAATATGAGCTCAAAACCTTGAGACACAGGTTTGCATAGTGACGAGGCCCACTGGGTGCCCAGCACCATGAAGGAAAAGGATCCCCAAGGCACATCATCATAAAACCTTACACGAGGGAAAGAGTCCATCCTAAAGGCTTCAGGGAGACAAACTGCAGGTCACGTGCAACAGTCCAGAAATCAGAATGGCATTGCACTTCTCACCTACAACCTTGAATTCTATACCCAGCTACACTACCAATCAATTTCAAGGATAGAATACAGACATTTGGGGCTTCCCTGGTGGCGCAGTGGCTGAGAGTCCGCCTGCCGATGCAGGGGGCACGGGTTCGTGCCCCGGTCTGGGAGGATCCCACATGCCGTGGAGTGGCTGGGCCCGTGAGCCATGGCCGCTGAGCCTGCGCGTCCGGAGCCTGTGCTCCGCAACGGGAGAGGCCACAGCAGTGAGAAGCCCGCGTACCGCAAAAAAAAAAAACCCAAAACAGAAAAAGAATACAGACATTTTTTCAGACTTTCGAAGTCAGGAAAGTATGGGGAAAGATGTCCACACAAACAAGGGTAATAAACCAAGAAAGAGGAAGACACAGGATCTGGGACACAGACGGTCCAACGCAGGAGAGAATGGCAGGAATGCTCAGGACGATGGGGCAGGGAGGTCCTGGACTTCACAGGCCTGCAAGCCGGGACTGGACGGCTCCAGGGCAGAGCTCTGAAGAGAAGAGATCATCTGGTGTGAGGGGAAGACGGAGACGACAGCACTGGGAGGTGGTGATGTGGGGAGGAGCCCTAATCAGCCACGAAGGAGGCCGGTAGGGCCTCTGGAAGCGCAGAAGCGCTAGCAGCACCTGCCGCGTTGCTTGCAGCAGAAGCAGCAGCTAGAAGATGGGGAAGGGGTTGCGTCTGGGGAGTGGGAATCAGGGACGGAACGGGTGAGTCAGAGAAGGGCTGTGTGCCATTGGACGCCTTGAGTAACGTTTGACTTCCGATACAACTTTGGTCAAAATACATATTAAATAAGTAAAAGCTCAGCGTAACCCCAGCCCCTGCACAATGTTCACGAGGATAAACTGGTAAACAAAAGAATAGCTCGGAGGTGCATTTAAAAATGCCTAGTGGGGACTTCCCTGGCGGTCCAGTGGTTAGGGCTCTGAGCTTCCACTGCAGGGGGCACAGGTTTGATCCCTGGTCGGGGAACTCAGATCCCACAAGCCGTGTGGTGCGGCCCAAAAGAAAAAAAAAAAAAAGATGCCTAGTTATAAGTTACTGTTTGCATGGTTTCTCTCCCCGCAAGTTTGCATTATGAAACGTCTAAGGTACATAGAACCGTCGAAAAAAGAGTATACGGACAGCTATATACCACCCGCCAGCTGGCCTCAAAACCAGTGGCATCCTGGCTGTTTGCCCTTGCGGGGGGCGTGGGTGTGTGCGCGCGTCCTTCGCCTGAGCCGCAGAAGTGAGCCGCGGAGGTCTGCTGGCTCCAAACGCAAGTCCGGAAACCGCAGAGCCTCATTTGTCTTGAGGCCACTGAAGGAGGGTCTGAGAAACAAGCTACCATCACAATGAAGATGAGAAAACACAAAGCATTTGCCTGAAGGGGCGGGCAGAGACCCTCACCTCATCTCCCTCGTGGGGCTGGTAGTCGAAACGCAGCGGGGGACAGAAGGCGGCTGCGTGCACCTCCAGCACCTTGGCCTTGTCCCCTGGAGGGTCTAGGGCTTCCACCACCTCCTCCAGGCTGCCCAGGCCCTGTAGCTGGGAGGCCTGGGTGCGGCTCTCGGCGGCCGTGTAGCTCCGGAGCACCTGCCCCAGGGCCAGGTGGAATCCCGTGTCACAGCACTGGGGGACAAGCGAGGACACGGCTCGGGCAGGCTCGGCACACAGGCGCCCGGCCCCGCCTGCCCGCCAGCACTCACGTCCATGAGGTCCAGGACGTCACGCACGTAGTAGTTGTTGACAGCGGCGTTGACGCTGGCCAGGCTGAGCAGGTACTCGTTGCGTGCCTTTGTGCACTTGAGTTTGTGCTCCAAGAACTTGGCATGGCGCTGCTCAGGACCACACAAGCCCCAGGATCACCCACGCGGCCCCAGCTCCGCCTCCCATGTAGCCCTCACCCGCGACACATGCTCTCTCCCCTCCCTTCCCCACGCGGACAGCTACACCCGCTGTCCCACCAGGTCCCTCAAACAACTTGGCCCCGAAGTCATGATGTCCTCCCTCCGCAACCCTGGCAGCCTCAGCGTCCCCATCCTCTCTTCAGGGACCGCCTCAAACATTCCTCCTCCCCTCCTGTCACTCAGTCACCCATTCGACACGTCCGCTCGCTTGTCTGCAATCTCACAGCACTGCGTGAGGCAAGGACGGGTGGGTGGAAGGGCCCCCAGGCTTCCGGCAGCAGATTTCTCTTTGCCCAGCGGGGCTTGGTGGGGGAGACCAGCTAGGAGCGTGCGGGCTGTCCCGGGCCTAGTGGCTCTTCTCCTGCCCGCTCTGTCTACCACCCCAGCTTGGGGAGCCCTCCAGAGCCAGCCCCGCCTTCCTGCTGCACACCACCTCCCTGCAGGGCCGGGACTCGGAAGGACAAAGCCCAGGAGCCAGAGCCTCCGGACACAGACGGCTGCCCCCCAGGCCCACCTTCTCCACCAGCCGCCCTCCCTTCTTGAGGGAGCCCTTGCGGAGGGGCCCTGCCTCGGTGCCGGCACTTCGGCACGCCCGCTTCTCCTCCTGCCGCTCGGCTTCCCGGAGCTTGGCCTCGGCATTCACGCTCTCCATGTGGTACACCTGGTATGTCTTCTTGGCCTGCAAGGAGGCCCAAGGCCAGGCAGCCCTGCTCAAGGCCACGGCCGCAGCCAGCCCTCACCCTCCCCATCCCAGCCCATCCGGGACTCGGACCTGAGCGCTCTGCCCAACCACCCAGTGCCCAGAGCAGGGAGAGAGGGCCGAGCTTGCGGTCCTCGAAACCCAGGTCTCTCCTTGAGCCTGGCTCGGGGAGATGTGAGGTGATGGCCTCCCTCTGATTCGGACAGGCCCTGCGGCGCTCTCACCGTCTGAAGCTCTGACACCACCTCCAGGAGCTCCTCCTGCAGCTGTTGCTCCAGATCCTTACTCTGCGGGGGAGGGGAGTTGAGCACAGTCCTGCCCCAGTGCAACACCCACCCCCATCCTGCAGCGGCGGCCAGCCCTCAGCTTGGCTCCCCTCTGCCCGACGCCCCCCGGCCTCCTGGGCCCTCCCAGCCGTGACACCTCTGCATCGGGCACCCACGGGCTGCCCTCGCTAGATCTTGAGGCCATCCAGCATCCCGTGCCCAGGGCAGGGGCCTTGCCTTCTTGACTATGCGCCCAACATCCTCCGCGATGTGACTCAGGCGCTGGGCCAGGGGCCCACCCAGCATGTCGCTGAGGGCCGCGCTCTCGCGGCTCTGCTGCCGCGTCTGCTGCAGCAACACGGCCCAGCAGTGTAAGGGCGACAGGAGGGACGGCTCCTTCCTGGGGGAGACGGGCACTCAGACCGACGGGGAGCGGGGCCTCAGGCCCTGCTGCAGTCGTCCCACCGGCCAGTCCCCAGGACCCACCGGAAGCTCTGGTGCTCCCGGCTGCCACCCCCCAGGCGGCCTGCGCGGCCAGAGAAGCGCTCAACCAGCTTGTCCAGGCCCCGCGAGTACTCCAGCTCCACCTCGGCGCGGCGCCGCATGAACTCGGCCAGCTCCTGCAGCAGCTCCCGCCGCAGCTCGCCCTGCAGCTCCAGGCAGCGCAGCTGCTCGCCCAGCTGCCAGCGCATCTCTGTAGGGGCGGGGCGGGGGGGGGGTACGACGCAGCTCAGGCTGGGGCAGTGGACCCACCGCCGAGTGGAGTGAGCGCAGAGCCGAGGGGGCGGGAGGCCGGCCCGGCGCTGCGGGAGGTCTGCCGTCCAGCCGGCTCGGGGCGGGCCTGAGGAAGGGGACCTCTGAGGTGAGGCTGAAGGGAACCAGCCGGGAAGGAAGAACGGAAAGGCCCTTCCAGGCAGAGGGCAGAGCCCTGCGAAGGGCCAGGGGCGAGAGGGAGTGTGGAGGGTCCCGGAGGCTCGGAGCAGGTTGGGATGGTGGGAGAGCACCTGGCACTTGGGTTTCCCATGACTCCCCGGTTTCCCTGCCACTTCCTGACCTTTGGGTGCCCAGGACCCCAGGCAGGGTGGCCGCCCCCGCAAACACAGAGACACACGGGGCTGCGCAGGCGCGGGGTGGCCACGGCGCTCTGCCAAACCTGCAGTGAGCTTGCGGCCTCGCTGGCTGGAAACCCTGCCCTCAGCCCCAGGGAGAAAGGGCAGCGCCAGTGGGAGGGCCAGACCAGCTGGTGGAGGCTGACCAGTGACAGGACTGAGGCAACTGGCCTGTTTGCCGTTCCCAGTACCGACTCCTCACTACCCACCTCCGGGCAGAGAGGGCCACACCCCGCTCCCCACACGGCTGGCTTCTGACACCTTATCGCTGACTTGATTTGGCAACTTTCCCCACACAGACCTAAAGCAAAGAACCGCCTGAATGAGGATCTTAAGCAACCCACTGGCGAGCCCTGGGCATCCCGGGGACATAACGCACTGTCTCGGCTTCTGGCAAGCGGGTCACCACTTACTAACTGCTGTCCAAAAAAGGGACGTTAAATGACTCCTTCATTCAGCATAATGTTGGTTATGCACCCAGTCAGTCTAGACATGGAGACACGGTGCCCACCCTCCTGGGGACACAGCAGGGGGACAGGCACGCGCTAGAACGTGTCGGAACAAGTGGCACTGAGAAGACAGCACAGAGCGGGAGGTGGTCAGGAACAAGCAACACTGGAACAGAGAGCTGAAGGAAGCAACAGAGGGGCCGTGGAGCCAGCGTGGCTGGAGAGAGCTGCGCAGGCGAGGGGAGGGGGGAGATGGCCAAGGCCCGTGGTTGGGGAGGACTCCCCGCTGGACGCCGAGGGAGAGGGGAGCCACAGCAGCGGAGCCACGAGGGTCCGGCTTCGCACTCAGGGCCCCTCAGGCTGCCGTGGGGAGCCAGGGCAGAGGTCAGGTGACGGAGGAAACGTGCCCAGCCCAGGTGGCAGCTACCGCACCAGTCCAGGCAAGACAGTCAGGGGCTTGGACCAGACAGCCAGCCTGGGAGGAGGTGGGCAGTGGCAGGACCCAGGGTGGCTGTCGGAAAGAACTCTGCGGTGAACAGCTCGGTACTGGCGCCATGTGGATTTCTGTCCCGCCAGTGGTGTCCCACGGGCTGTGGGGCACGTGGCAGCCTCCATGGGTCCTGCCTGCTCGGCATCCGCGTCTCCTCCTCTGATTTCCCTTTCGAGAACGTCCCCTTCCTACTCTCAGCCCCTGGGTCCCTCTCCCTGACTCCAGGCGCCCCAGATGTGGCTCTTGCATCACCCATCCCTCGGCCCCTCCACCGTCCTCCACCGTAGGACTAGATCAGTGACAGGCCCAGGGGCCACCATCCCTGCCCCGCGCTTGCACCGCAGTGACTGAACGAGAGCGCTCTCTTTCCACCAAGGGGTCAAGCTGGGTAAATGGAAGCCTGGGCGAGGACTGCTTCCTGAAGGTGAAACCAGTGCAGTCTCCTTACACCGTCCGAGGCCAGGCCACTTGAAATCAGGAGAGTCTTCATTAAATCAGGGTAACAGTTTGGGGATAAAAGTAAATTTCATTTCATTCCAAGAAAGATCTGAGATGTCCCGGCTTGCCTCACTGTCCTCTGGCGTCTGCCCCTTCCTCGTGGAGCGACAGTTCGCTGGGGACCTATTACAAGCGAACAGTGCTCAACGGGCCAGCACACCAAACCGTTTCATTTCTTCTGTTCGGTGCAGCCAAGCCTGGGCTGGGATTCGGGCCTGGCGTCAGGCAGACGTTGAGTCGGCAGGGTCTGAGCACAGTGAGCCGGTGCCTGCTGAGCTCCCCAGGCTCCCCAGGCTCGCAGCTGAGTCGGCGTCCAGCTCTCAGATCTCAGCTGGGATGCGCTCATCAGGGAAGCCTTCCCAACCTCCCCACAGACTAGGTCTGGCCCTCTTCCTGTCCCCTTTCTTGACATCCGCACCCTCCCTTTATAGTGGTTTTCATCATAATTGAAATGAATTGTGTGATAGGTTGTTCACTGTATGTCTCCCCACTAGACCTGTGAGCCGTATGACAGCAGGGATTGCTTCTCCTGTGCTCAGCGCTGTATGTTCAGGGCCTGGCAAAGAACAGATGCGTACAAAACATCTAGCAAAAGGAAGGATGGAATCCACGTATGCTTGAATTGCAGAGCCAGGACTGGGCCTCAACAACACTTCCTGTGAGTGAGGCATTCGGTCTCACTTCTGCTGACAAGCAAAGCAGAAAAGATGGCCTCCCAAACCACGACTATGCTGACCTTTCAGAATTTCGGGTGTCAAGACAGTGATCCCGTTTTTCTAGCATAGTAGGAAGTTTCTTTGGGTGGGGGGGTGGGGGCACGGGGCGGGGGGACGGGGAACAGAAGCTAAAATCATTAGGGACCCAGAGCAGGCAAGGAACAACTTAAAAGACAGCCTTGCTCGAAACCCCAATTTTTTTTCAGTGTGAAGGAACGACCCACATTTGCTGACTGAAGAGTTTCCAAAGTCCTTCAGCCGCATGACATTTGGGGGATGCGGCTGCGGACCATTCTCTCCATCTGAGGAATGTTGCAGGGGAGGCTTGGAGAGCTGACTGGCCCTGCACGGTCACCTCAAGCTGGCTCTGGGCAGCAGGCCACCCTTCCCAGACGGGGAGGACTCGAGCATACTTTGGTGTAAATTGCTTGTATTGGATAATGACGCTGGAATCTCCATCTATGGACTGGAAGGACATTCGAGGCTCATTTCATTACACCTCCTGGGACCTATAGGAGTGGCCATAAGCAAGTCACTGCTCCTCTCTGAGCTTCGGTTTCCTTCATCGGTAAAATTGAGCTATTGAGACTGATATACAGGGTCGCACATCTGAAGACACCAGAAAATGTTACAGCCTCAAACTGCTGGCACTTGGACGCTGCCTGCTTCCCTTTGCACGAGTTACCACGCCCTGAATAAGACCCAGAAAAGCAGTCGACTAAGAGTTTGCAAAGCTGATTTGCATACGATTTGCACAGAGTGTTTATCAGAACCCAAAGAGGTCTGCTCTTGCAGAGGGCGCAAGATCCCTCAGGCCAAGATACACTGTGCCGGTTTGACCCAGAGACAGTGGCCTTCAACTCTGAGCCACCTCAGCGCCCAAGGGAGGGAACAGGGACTGGGCTGCAGGGACTGGAGTGGTTTTAGGGTAAAGCCATCGCTAAATCCATCCACCGAAGCTCTCGGACCCCCTACCCAACCCCCGTCAGCAAAGTCAAGGTGCTCCATTTCACTGTGGCTAGAATGCCACTTTGGGGGGAGCACTCGGTGCCCCCTTCCCTCCTCGGAGTCCTTAGGTGAGGTGCAGGGAGAACCCAGGAGGACACAGCTACCAAAGGGAGGGAGGGAGCGAGGGAGAGTGGAAGGAAGGAGGAACAGCGGCGGTTGCGGCCAAAGGGACGTGGAGAGGCGGGCAGGGGGCGCGGGTTCCCTCCCTCAGCCCCCTCCGGAGGTCACTGGGGGAGAGCAGCGGGCCCTGGGCCAGCGGCCAGGTCTTTTCGAGCTCCCCCACGACCTTCGGGGTCTCCGTAGGGAACTGGGCCGGGAGCGCCCCGCGCCCTCTCACCTTTGACTTGCGCCTCATGGTCCGCCTGCGGCCCTCGCTCCCGGCGCAGCTTCCCGTGCGTGGCCATGGCCGCCGGGCGGCCGCGCCGTCGAGCTCCGTTGCTCCCACGCGGCCGCAAGCGGGCCGGGCGTTGGGACCGGAGGCCCCCGCAGCCAGCAGCCTGCGCCGGCCCCGCCCCGCCCCGCCCCGCCCCCAGCGCGGCTCCCGGGGCGGGGCGGGGGCGGCCGGCGCGGCCTGGCACTGCTCGAGAGGGTCTGGGGTCGGGGGGGGGGGAGGGGTGTGCGCGTGCGTGTGTGTGTGTGCGTGCGCGCGCGCGCGCCCACTGGGGCCGGGCCTTGCCGTCGCCTCGCCCCAGGCACTGGGCGCGCACCCGGGCAGCCTTGTGCCCAAGGTTCGGCTGCTAGGGCCGGTGTGGGAGCCCCAAGGTGCCCGGCAAGCTGGCATCCTCTGGCTGCCATTCCCCCCCAGCCTCCAGAAGGCTGTCTGGTCACCACTGCCAGACTGCACATCGTGGCCATTGGCCCTGAATGCCAGTGCGCAGTGACACCATAGCTGCTCCAGACCCTGGGCTCCCTTGGGTCACCTGCCTCCCCCAGATCCCCAGGACATCAGATGGGGCCCACCCTTCCCAAGCACAAGGAGCCTGGAGAGCCAGGTGGGAAGGGAGGTCAGCACCAGAGAACAGAACGTGCCTTCACTCCCTCCAGGCCCCCTCATGGGGAGCGGGTGGGGGCGGAGGTCAGAGAGCAGGCTTGGGCTAAGGTTCCCCTTCTGCTCAGCCCTGTGGGGAGGAACAAGCCTTGTTGCCCCATAGGTGGTTACCACTTCCTGCTGCCGGAAGAGACTCTTCTGCCTCCTTTCCCCGGCAGCTTGCACCTGCTGTCCTAGGCCCAGGGGACTGGGGAGGGGCAGCCTTCTTCCCTCACTCTCAGAGTAAGGCCTTACTGAGCCTGGGGGCGTCTTGGGGCCTCTCTTAGACAGGAGTGCTGGAGTTTCCCTTCACCCCTCTCTACCAACTCGAAGTCACAGGCCAGGCCGACAGGTTTTTCTCCAGTATACTGAGAAGGCAGGATGCAGGTAGCAATTGACCAGCCGGACTGGACAACTGTCTTCAGTTGGGTGGGAGGGAAATCCCTGGGGTATAGATGGTGGGGACGGGGGCGAAGGCCGTTAGGCTCTGGGCTCGTGCCCAGGGGAGGTGGGCCTGTAGGCGCTAGTGCAAGGGGTCCGGGCATGTGTGTGCGTGGATGTCCAAGTCAGGCTCTGTGCAAATGTGGGCACACGTGACCCTGACCTGCAGCTGTGGGAGGGAGGGGAGTCTGCGCAGGTACTTCCTGGCTTTCAACTGTGAGCATTTCGCTCACCCAGAAGGGGAAAACATACCTCCTCAGTTCCCTGCCCCCCACCCCCAGTACCAGGCCCTTCTCTAAGGTGCAATGTGTGCACGGGGCACTGGGGCTTTTCGGCCTGGGAGCAGGCCAGACCCCAGCAGGAAGGCATGCCCCTCATCGGCTAAACCCAACACAACACACCTTGCCCCCTACCCTCTATCTGAGCCCTGACTGGTCGCCCAAAGTTCCTCCCCCATTCAGCAGAGCCAGGCACAGGGCTCAAGCCCGCAGGAAACTGCGGCTGAACTGGTGTCGGCGTCTACTTTCAAATGCTCTCCTTCGTCGTTTTACTTTAGGACTCCAGAAATGCTCACGTGAAGCCCCATTCAGCCACTGGTGTCAAAACTCGAGTGACTAGCCCTGGCTTTTAGGACGCTTCTTTGGCATTTAAGGCCGAACTGCTTGCTCTGTCCTCAGCTCTATTGTTCCCCTTCCAAGAATCTAAATGGTGCAGAAGGGCAGGATCAGATCTGCGGGGCCTTGCTAAGCCTGTTGACAAGTGGAGTGAACACTTGGTCCTGAGGGGTGACCGCAGGGCTGACGTGGTCAGGTCTGCTGGGTGAAGGATGGACCAGAGGGAGAAGAGATCAATGGGGAGGTTGTTAACAGATGTCCACGTCAGATGAGAGCATGAATTGGACAGTGAGGCCACTCCCATTTTCCCACAAATGAGCTTTCCAGGAGAAGTTTCACAACGGGGGTCCAGGTTGTGCACCTCTGTGTATAGGTTCATCCCCTGGGGAGACGTCCCCAGAGCCCACCCCCAGTCACACGGCTAGGGAACAGGAGTTCCTGCTTTTCCCACCCTCAGCCTTCCAGCCTCTGTTCGGCACCTAGCTACTGAAGCGGCCCCTCCCAGAGCCGGGTCCTGCAGAGAAGGAGAAAGTGCTGGGCCCCAAGGGTCAGTCGGGCCTGCGGCTTCCCCTCTCTGCCCTCCGCCCTCGCCTCAGCTCCCGCCTCCGCCCAGAAAACCCAACCGCCTGGGGGCGGCCGAGCGTCAACGTGCCCTCCTGGGACGCTGGACGCGGAGAGCAGAGGGCGGGCCCGACGAGGGAGGAAGGAGTGTGCCGCAAGGCACCGTGGGAGCCTCCGCGGGCTCCCTCCCGCCAGCGCTGGGGCGCGGCCGATGTAGCGCGCATGCTCTCCCCCTTGCCCGCCCCGCCCGCCCCGCCCGCCCCGCCCGCCGCGCGGGGCCCAGCCCCGCCGCCGCCGTACCAATCAGAGCCTGGGAACGAAGCCCGGCGCGGCTTGCGAACCGAAAGGGACTGAAGCCAGGAGCGGAGGGCAGGGCGAGGCTCCGCCTCCGACAGCAAGCCCGCGATTTGAGCCAATCAGAACACAGCCTCCCTCCCCCCGCCAGCCCGCGCGTTAGCGGGCGCGCGCGCAGGCGCATCTTCCTATTTCCGGCCCGCTCACTAGCGTACCGGCTGTTAGTTGGTCACGTGGCAGGCGCCAGCCAGAGAGCGGATGGAGCTCCGTAGCAAATCATTCTGCGTAGCAGAGGAGCAGTGTGCCGTCTGCGGCAGCAGGCGCACAAGGTACAGTGACAGCTAAGGAGTGCTGAGCTCCGCTGGGAGGTGGGCGGCCCAGGCGGCCCGCCCAGGGATGAGGAGCAGCAAACAATGGCGCTGCAGCCAGAGGGAATGGCAGTGATGAAAGGCACAGGAGCCAATTTTAGGGTTAGAATTGAAGCTATGAAAAACAGAGGGCTTACAGGCTGCATGAAATGACATGCATTCGTCAAAACTCACGGGAGTGTACAACGCAGAGGGAAATGTAACTGTGGACTGTAGTTAACAATGTATCAATCTTGGCTCAAACACATGTTAACACTTGATACAAAATATTAATAGGAGAGGCTTCCCGGGTGGCGCAGTGGTTGAGAGTCCGCCTGCCGATGCAGGGGACGCGGGTTCGTGTCCCGGTCCGGGAAGATCCCACATGCTGCGGAGCGGCTGGGCCCGTGAGCCATGGCCGCTGAGCCTGCGCGTCCGGAGCCTGTGCTCCGCGATGAGAGAGGCCACAGCAGTGAGAGGCCCGCGTACCGCAAAAAAAAAAAAAAAAAAATTAATAGGGGAAACTGAGGGGGACGGGGGGGCGGTCCACGGGAACTCTGTACTATCTGCTCACTTCTGTAAATGTAAAACCATGCTAGAAAGCAAGCCCACCGATTATTTTCAAATGAAGGCTTGGGTTAGGAAGTAGATTCAAGGGGTATCATGGTGATCGAACAGACAGGACTCGCTTTTGGTTTGCAGGGGAGGGAGGAATCAAGGACAGTTGCCAGGGCTCGAGCAACTGGGTAGCTGGTTGGGCCATTACCGAGATCAGACATTGGTAGAGAAGCTCAGCGAGCAGTTGGACTCAGGCATCTGGAACCTGGCAAGGCAGCGGCAGAGCAGGGCTCGGAAGAGGCTCCCAGAACTCCAGGGTTCCCTTCCCCCGGGACCCAAAGATGGCTCCAAGCTATCAGACATCTCCAAAGCCCCGACAAAGCTCTTCCCTTCTACTCGGGCTTGGCAGGAAGCACTGTGCCAAAAGGATGTGAGGTCCACATCCACAGGGATGCAGAAGAGCCAGAGAGGGGCATACACACACCCCCAAAAATGTGCACGCTCGCACAGGTAAACTCCCCAAGGCCACTGGGTGAAGTTTATTGTGAAACCTCTCGGGGTGAGGATGGGATGGGCAGGCCAGGGCAGGGAGAGAAGCATGTGCAGGCTCTAGGAGGCTGAGTCAGAGGCCTCTGAGCTGTCCTTGACATCGGTGCTCTCTGTGGTCTCGCTGACCTCACTGAGGTCTTTGCTGTCTCCACCGCTATCCTCCGCAGCCAGGCCCTTTTCCTCACGACTGGCCTCTCCCGAGCTCGGAAGCGAGTTGCCCTTGCCCTCCACCTTGTTCTCGATGGAGCCCAGCACCACGTGCCTGGCCTTCTCCTTCAGCTCCAGGTGCCGCCTCAGCTGCCACCAGGAGCCCGGGGAGAAACGGGAGTAAGGAGACAGCACCTAAGTCTCTAGACCACGAAGGCCCTCTCCTGCTGCCCGTGCCTTGTCCCTTGCTGGCGGCGGGGGGCAGGATGAGAGGCAGCAGAGCCAGGGCAGGAAACAGGACTGAGTCCGACTCCCAGCGGGGAGCCCTGGCACTGTCCCCTCTGGGCCTGTTTCCTGTCCTGTAAAGTGGAGGTGCTTACGGCTCCCTCACGAGGCTGCCGTGGAGCCCTCTGAACGGCCCGGGCCCCCGAGGAGCCTTGGGCAGAACCCTGACTTCTCTTCAGCCCGGTTTTGTCTGGCCCCTGAGCCTTGGAGGCCAGCCACAGCCGTCCCCAGGCCCCGCGTCTCTCAGCACGTCCAGGGGCCTCCACCCTCTCCTCTCACAGCAGCCTCTGGGCAGGACGGGCTTCTTCCTCGGAGAATGGAATCTTGGGCCGATGGCCTTCGTTAAAGCCCTGCCGAGGTCCGGCTCCCCGCCTGCCAGCTACGGAAGCTGAGGTGAGGAGGGCCAGGACTCCCGGCCACGCAGCCTCCAACTGTCCCAGGCCACCCCTGCTCGCCTTGACTGGGGACCGCGGCCCTGGCCCCGCAGGACTCTTACCTGCAGGACTCTTACCTCATCGGCCATCTGGGTGAGATCCCGCTTCATCGCGTATGCGTCTTCTCCATCTGCATAGTATTTGGGCTCCACTTCGCTGATCCTGGGGGCAGCAGGTGGAGAGAAGGAGGGCAACCCAAATCGGGGGCAATTCTCCTCAGCCTTCTGGTATCATCTGCTAGTGGGGCAGGGTGTCATTGCCCCCCCCCAAGGACCCTTTGGGAGACATTTCCAACATGGTCTTCCCTCTGCTTTCTCCAACAGTAAGTAGCACCCAGCTCCTTTATTCCCCCCCACCACTGGCATCCTGCCACTGCCCCTCGTCCCTAACCTGGCCACCAAGGATCTGTGTCTGTGGTTTCCTGTGAACTGAAGCCCTGAATTTGGCAGTCCCCTCCCCTCCCCTCCCCTCCCCTCCCCGCCCTGCTCCCTGTCACTTCCTGGGCATGCATGGCTGGCTCGTATGCCTAACAATTGGAACCGGGGAGGGGTGCTGCGGCCTGGGCCTCTGTTCTTGGTGGTCGTTACCAGGCAGCGTGGCCCCTAGCCCGAGCAGCTCAGGGGCCAAGCCTGCGCTGGGCAGTGTGTATGCAGACCTGGGCACCCTGCCAGCCTTAAGACCCTAGAACTGTCAACCACCAGAGGCATTTGCATCCAGGCCAAAGATCCTGCCTCAAATACCCAGCCCGGAGGCCACTTCCCTTCCCAACAGTCCCTCCTCGTCCCCCACCAAGCTGAAGCTGACGCTGTCTCAGTGGGCCCTCCACGGACAGCCCATCTCAGCCACCTGGATAAGCCAGACCTGGGGACCATCCCACTCCATGAGAAAAATCTAGATCTACTTACTGAAAGTTGAGGGTGTTGGAATAGAGGTGCAGAGCGGCCCGGTTACTGCAGGGGAATAAGGCACTGCTGAGCTGTACAGACGAGGCCAGGCAGGGACAGCACGTCCAGGTCCTGCCCCTCCTCCCGGTCCCCCTCCCCACTAAGCCCACTTCCCGATCTTCTCCAAAAGCCAAGGCAGCCCAGGATCCACATCGAGGCAGTATCCTCGCTGGTGGTGGTGGGATGAATTGGGAGATTGGGATTGACATATATACACGAATATGTATAAAATAGATAACTGATAAGAACCTGCTGTATAAAAATAAATAAAATAAAATTCAAAAAAGACCCAACAAAACAGACAGTATCCCCCTACCCACCCCCCTTCCCTCGGCCCTGGCTTCCACCTCTTCCTGACATGCAGAGAGACGTATTTGGCATTGAAGTTCTCGATCATGGCTCGGGAGGCCTGGTCCATCAGCTTCTGAGCCAGGCCAAGGCGCCGGTGGGAACGCTTCACAGCCTGGTGGGAGAAAGGTGGGACCTCGGGGCGGCTCCAACTAACTTCCGCCCCCGCCCCCACCAGACCCTGGGTGGGCCCTACGCACCAGCGAGGTGATGTGTCCATGGGGCACGTCGTCCGGGTCCTCTTCCCTAGAGCAAGAAGAAAGGAGAGGGGCTAGGCGTGAACCCCAAAGTGCGTCCAGTCCCGGGACAGGGGAGAGCCAGGACTCTCCAAACCCCAGGCAGCAGCCAAAAGACATGTGCAGCGTCAGTGGAATACTGTTCAGGGCTAAAACGAAAGGAGCTCTCGGGCTTCCCTGGTGGTGCAGTGGTTGAGAGTCCGCCTGCCGATGCAGGAGACACAGGTTCGTGCCCCGGTCCGGGAGGATCCCACGTGCCGCGGAGCGGCTGGGCCCGTGAGCCATGGCCGCTGAGCCTGCGCATCCGGAGCCTGTGCTCCGCAACGGGAGAGGCCACAGCAGTGAGAGGCCCAAGTACCGGAAAAAAAAAAAAAAAAAGAACTCTCAAGCCATGAAAAGATGTGGGGGGAGACTTCAATGCATATGACTTAAGTGAAAGGTGGTCTGAAATGGCTACACACTGTATGATTCTAATCATATGACCTTCTGGAGAAGGCGAAAGTATGGAGACAGTAAAGAGATCAGTGGTTCCCGGGGAGAGGGGAGGGAGGGAGGGAGGGCAGTGAAACTACTCTGTTTGATACTATAGTATCGGATACTTGTTATACCTTTGTCCATGGAGTGTAGAACTACTACTCAAAGAGTAAAACAATGTAACTATGGGTTTCTGCAATAATGTAACAGCATCGGTTCACCCATTGTAACAAATTTGCCACAAGATGTTAATGTGAGAGGAAACTGCACTAAACGAACAGTCTATTAATTAACAAAACGAAACAAACAAACCCAACCCAACCCAGGCAGCAGCCATCAGACGCGTGCGGTGTCGGTGTCCCTCCTCCCCCCACCCCCACGGCAGGCACCAGGCTTGTCCCTCCGTCCTTGGTGACTCACATTTTGGCCAGGACATACCCCACAATCTTCCCATTCTCATCCTCAGCGATGTAAGAGAGCTGGGTGACAGGGAGGAAAGAGAAGGCAGAAAACAAGTTCCTGTCAGAGCTGGAGGCGCCCTTATCGGACACCTGGCCCCAGCGCCTGCCTGTCGCTGTGTGCATGACAGACAGAAGCCCATCGGGCAGCGAGTTCAGTGACAGCTCCTGACCTCCAGGCCAAGTGGCTTGGTCTTCCCACATCACACCGTGCCCCCTTTCCTTAACCCAGAAGAAGTGGACAGACACAGGTGGGAATACTGCCCCTACCTTGGCCCTGTTCTTCGGCCCTCTTCAAGGTGCCTCTATCCATCTCCCGCCACCCCAGCCGGAAACACTCAGGGCCTCATTGACCCATGCGCCCCCCGGACTCTTCACGACCTTGCGCGACCTCGCCGGCTCGTCCCAAGCCGACCCAGGGTGGAATTTCCTTGGCCTGGTTTCCCTCATCCCCAAATTCAACAGCTGCCCACCTGGGGCCAGGAAAGGCCATGGTAGAAATAATATTTCATCTGGTAGTTCTCGGGCAGGCACAGGAGGTTGCAGTGCTGCATGTTCATCAGGTCCTCTGGCTGCGGGAGAGGACGGCAGTGGAATGCAGTCAGGCTGGGGGCTGCGGTGACTAAGTAGGCCTCGGTCGTGTTAGAACCCTGCTCTGTCTACTCAGCGACCCCCGCCCCCCCACAGGGCTGGGCGGGCGCTGGGACTATCTGTCTCCGCACAGGCCTGGCCCACAGCCGCTGTGCAAAAACTGACTGTTCCAGGAATGAACGTTGAGCTCCAGGAGGCTCCCCGACACCATCCAACGGAAACCCGACATCCGGAAAGAAGGAGTTCGCAGCCCCGGCCCTGCGCCCCCGGCTCCCCCGGCCTCCTCTTCGGGTAGATCCAGCCCCACGGGGACGTGGCCTTCACTTTTCCGCGCCGGGCGGCCGAGGGCGCCCAGGGCGGCTAGCCCGGTGATCGGCCGGGCCCATCGGGAGCACGCGCACGCGGCCACCGGGCCCCGCTCCCACGCGGCGCGGACAGCCTCCGGCCCCGGCCCCTCACCCTTGCATTGCGGATGTTCATAACGGCGGCGGGGCTCGCGGCTCCCAGCGGGTCGTGAACGCGCAGTCAGCTGCCACCGCGCTCCGAAGCGACGCCGGGGCTGCCAGGCCGGGGCTGGGGCTGGGGCTGGGGCCGGGGCTGGGGCTGGGGCTGGATCTGGATCTGGATCTGGATCTGGGTCCAGGATCGCGGGGACGGCGGCGGAAGAGGAGGCGCGCGCCGGGCCCGGCCACCGGCCGGAAGTGCGCGCCGCCGAGCCCGCCCGCCGGGCCCGCCCTCCCGGCCGCTCGGCCATGCGCAGGGAGGGCCAAGGGCGGGGTGGGGCCGCTCCGCGGGGCGGGCCGGGCCAATGGCCGGGCGGGCCCCGGCGCGGGGCGGGCCTGTTGGCAGGGTGGGAGGGTCCAGCGCGCGGGGCGGGTCACTGGCAGGGCGAGCAGGTGCCCTCCAGCCAAAGGCGGCGGTTGGTCCCCCACCCGACACCCCACAGACGCTCACACACACGGGCAGTGCAGCAGGCTTGGCTTTATTCTGCGCCTCGGCGGGCGGGGTCGGCGGGCGGAGACCGGGCGCTGAGGGCCAGGGCCGGGGCCGGGGCCGAGGCCGGGGCGAGGCGGCTCAGCAGGTCACTCAGCATCTCCTCGCACATGGCGAGGCACCGCGGCACGTGGAAGCAGCCTGCGGGGAGAGGCGGGACGGCGGGTTGGGAGGGCCGTGGGCAGCCGAGTGCCCCGAGCCCCTGGGCCCCGCTCTTTCCCCCACTCACCTTTGAAAGGACCCCCCTTGATGGTGAGGGCGATCTTCCCTTCTCGGTTCAGGTAGCCAAACCATTCCCCGTACTCGGAATCGCGAAACTGCAATAACAGTGAGGCAGTGACAGGCAGCGCCTGCAGGAACCGCCCAGATGCCACAGGCCTGGGAAAGGGGCGTTCACCGGTCCCACTAAACCGCTACCTGGGGTCAGAGCCCGGGCTGACCCCCGGCTCCAGAATCAGTGCTCTTAAATGAGGTCCCGCCTCCTGGACAAATATGAAAGCAAGGGGCTTTTCCTTTTCCTTTTCCTTTTTCTTGTGGGGGGGGTGGTGGAGTTTTGAGTCTGCAGCTAGTTACCCCACCTGGGGAAGGGGCCGCAGGCTGTGAGATGAAACCTTGCAAGATGGAATTTAAAACAAAAACAAAAACAAAAACCCTGCTTCGGACTACTGAGCTTGCGCTCTAGAGCCCGTGCGCCACAAATACCGAAGCCCGCGCGCCTAGAGCCGGTGCTACCGACCGCAGTGAGAAGTCCGCGCGCAGCAACGAAGACCCAGCGCAGCCAAAAGTAAATAAATATAATTTTAAAAAATAACAATGTAAAAAGAAACGGAACCCTGAGGAAGTGCTGACCTGCCATGTAACTTTGTAACAAGTTATTCCTTTGGAGCTCCTGTTCCCTGCTTCAGAGGACTGTCTTGCCGTGGATGAGATTGTAGATAGCGCTACATTGTAGATATCCCGTACAGAGGTCTGACTTCTCCCTTGCTCACCACAGGTCCCAAACACATCTCCCCCTCCCTCGGAGCCACCTGAAGCCTGCCCCTGCCCAGCAGCTCTGTTGACCCTTTCCAAATTCCTCGCTTCTCTCCTGCCCAATTCCTTCCAGATGCTCCAGGATAGACCTCAGAGCCCTGGCCTAGGCCCTTCCTCCCCAGATAGACCCCCGAGTGGAACCCCTTCTCAGAAGGACCATAGAAGAAATCAGTGACATTGAAGTCCACTACCAAAAATGTCTTTTTAAATGGGGACCTATGAGTAGGTGTATTCTTCATAGGGGGTAAAACTAGTTCTGTATCTGTTCGTTCTATCTTCCCAGTGATATTACCCATGTCCTTACTTATTATTCGACTACTGGATATGACACGGGAAGATAACAAAGGATTTGACTGTTTTCCTGTCCAGCCTTTCCATGGATGTCTGAATTTTTGCTTTCTGTATTGTTATGACGATTAGTGCATAGTGAATTACCTGTTGTTTATAACTTTTGTGATTGTTCAGTACAATCTCTCTTTCTTGAAAATGTATTCCTTAAATTTCACTTTATGCGGTTAAGAGCGATCACCTCGAACACATGTTCTCTATGAACGCATTCAATCTTAACATATATCGCCTCTGGTCTTGTGGCTCCCGTGTTTGGAAGCAGTGTGCAGTACTTGGAGATGCCTCTCTAACCACAGCATAACACGAACACATTTGGAATTTACTGGTGACAAAGTCGGACGCTGCTAATACTGTGGTTCACTGCTTTCATTCATGATGGACGTGAAAGCTGGATTTCAGTTAGAGGTTAGTGCAAATAACGGTGGAATTTTCTCTCAGGTTTCAAAGCCCACAGACCTCAGAATAAGACCCCCCTGTTGTAATGCCTCCCGTACTGGGGTTTACTAATGGAGTGAGTCGTGGCTTTAGAAACACATCGGGAATCTTCCTTCGTTCCCCGTCACGCTCAGCGCCCGAGGTGCCCGTCGGCAGCAGCTGGCACAGCTCATCGCTCTGCTCACGGCACTTGGGCCTCTGCGGGGGGGCGGGGGGGCTGGCTTCCTTCCTACCTCGCAGATGATTCTCTCTCCTTTGCTGGGCCTGCCTATTCCCTCTTCTCCTTTCCTTCTGTACTCCAAGGTTACCTTGCCTCACGTGGCCAGCCCACACCTCTCCCGCTCGACCACACTCTGACCCCTGAGCCGCTGCAGCTCCCACCCCGGGCCAGGCCCCCACTCACTAGCCAGGATGACAGCCACAGCCCGGTCTCCCTGCCTTCGCCTAGTGCCCTCTGGCCTCCCCTCCTGAAGCCCCAGCTTTTTTCCTTCCCACTAGCCCCCCAGTCCCCTGACCTTGCTTTATTTCCCAGAGCTCTCATCACCATCTGTGTTTGCTGGTTTACTTGTTTATGGTCGGTCCCACCAGCACCAAATGTGAGCTCCAGTGGGGCAGGGGCCACTCTCTTGACTGAACGGAGGGCACCAGGGCCGGGACTTCCAGGAACTCTCAGACCTACTGAGGGAACACGTCCGGCGAGGGGGGGAAGGAGGGGGTGTGCCGTGCCTGCGGTCTCCTCCACACCGCTGAGGCCAGGAAGCAGCACTTACCTGGCGGAAAGTGTACTCGGCCACCTGGTAGAAGATGTTCAGCAAGGCGGAGTCCCCGCTCTCACTGTAGCCCATGAGGAAGGCGATCATGGCTTCGCTGTGCGGCCACCAGAGCTTCATGGCCCACTCCAGCTGAGAGCAGAGCGGAGGCAGGCATCTGAGAGCCCTGGACCCCACTCCACCACCCCTGTCAGCAGGAGAGTCACCCCCATCTTTCGGGCCCTGGCTCAGACTCCATCTGGCCCAAGCTCTTGGAGCTTAACCACGGGACGAACGCCTCTGGGGGCCTTAACCGCCCATCAGATCGCGACTAGCTTCCTGAGGCAGATGTAGCCCAAGCGGCCCCTCCCAAAGGGCAGGGCTGGGGTGGGCGCCCCTTGAGCCCTGGAATCGCAACCCCGGCTGCTCCCACTGCTGATGCCTTAGGGTCACTCAGAGAGCCTTTCCAAGATGAAGGGCCATGTGTCTCCGCGTGGGCATGGCCTGCGCTCCCTCACGGCCTCCCTGTGCATGTGAGCTTGAGGGCCACCGGCACAGGAGTCGAGCTTCCCACTGGGGTCACACCAGGCAGGTTCACTCCTCTGAGCCCCGGGTCCCCCTCTCTGAAATGGGTGATGACAACACGCACCTCCCTGGGCAGAAAGCCTTCGACAGGCTAGTACCATGTAGCCCTGGGTACATTCCCACCTGGGTGGGGCATAGGCCGTCAGCATCCTGGAAGTAGAAGAGACCTCCATGGTCGGGATCCCATCCAGAGCGGAAAGGCAACAATAGGAACTTGTCGATAACGTGGGCTCGAAGTTTGGGGTCACCTCTCCGGACGGCGTGACGGAGCAGGAACCAGCCAGCTTCCAGCGCGTGGCCTGGTGAGGGCTCGGGTAAGGTAGGCCGCGTGTCCTCCCCCAGGCGGGGGACTCAAGCGCTGTGCTGACCGCTGACTCCCTTCCTCTCTGCCCCACTGTGGGGCCTGCTTTGAGCCCCCCAGCCCTGCCGGTCTGCCCCAGAGTCACCCTCCTGCTGCTGACACGCCAGCGTGGGAGGCCCGTCCCTCCTCCCCTGCCTGGTCCTCGGTGCGCTGAGGGCGAAGGGAGGAGGGCACTCCCCGCATCTGGAGTCCAGAACCAAGGCTGAGCGCCCCCCTCCAACCGGGCCGCCCCCCAGCCCACCCCGCCCCTCACCTGGGTTCTGGTGTCTCCCCAGGCAGCCCGAAAGCCCCTCGCCATCCTCTGACACATTCTCCAGCACAGCCTGCCCACCCCTCTGCCGAGGGAGGAGTAGAAGGTAGCTTGGCCTTCAGCACCCCCTGAGCCCCGCCCCATCATCCAACAAGAAAGACGCGCCCTCCCACGCCCCCTCCCTCCTGATCTGCAGGCTTGGGTGGCCTCGCTCGGAGGGCCTTTGGAGGAGGAGCCGATTCACTCCCAAGGGTCTGGACCTGTCCTAACCCTTGCTTTGGGCCTGGGCCCCTGACGTGGGGAGCGTAAGGCACTGAGCGGAGGCTGAGACCGGGGGGACTGGGCTGTGCAGAGGCCTGGGACGAAGCTGAGTCCGGCCAGGCTTCCTGCTCCCTGACGTGCCTGGGGCTCTGGCACCCACCCCGGCTCCCCCGGGGCCCTCCTTCCCTTCCCGAGGGTTCTGGGCCCGCACCTCGCCCCATCTCCCCGTCTGTAAAGGGAGCCACCGGCGCCCGGCTCCGGGGGTGGGTGCGGGCGGAGGAGGCGCCCCGGGGGTGGGGCGTAGGGGGTCGCCCTGCCCCCCAGCTCCCCAGGCCCTGTCTGGCGGCCGCTGTCCGCCCGCTGCTCTGCCCCCACCTGCACGTGCCGCAGAATCCTCTGAGCGCACCAGTCCCCCAGCTCCGCGTAGCTGCCCGCCAGCTCGTCGTCGGCCTCCCCGAGCTGCTCCACCAGGCTGAGAAGCATCATGGGCACCGCCATGGACTCCGCGGCCGGGGCCCCAGGGAGCTGGGGCCGGCCCAGCCCAGAGGGGTCCTCCCGCACCCAGTGCACGATCTGATCCATCATCTCCACCGCTTCGCTCTGGGGAGGGATGAGGGGAGGCCCAGGCTGAGGCTGCATCCCATCTAGTCTGGTACCCCAGGTGCCGACCTGCTGGGTCCCCAGCCCTGCGGTGGGAGAACCATGTGCTCCCAGCCACTCATAGGACACCTTCACCAAGGCCTACTCTGGGCCTGGCCCCGGGCTGGGGGCTAGGGCTCCCACTCTGGGGGCGTAGACCATTCCCAGACAGTGAGGTCACGTTTGAAAGCAAGAGGGGGCCCAGGGAGGAGGGAGCGGCCCTGTCCCGGCCAGGGCAGGGCACGGATTGATCCCTGTGAAACTGAGCAGGACCCTGCAGAGCCTTCTGGGGGGTAGAGCCCCTGTGTCCCCCGCCTCTTGTCTGTAGAAAAGCTTTAGCCTCCAAGGCCTTCCGCGAGTTCCAAAGAGCAAATATAATCATAGAAGTGAGAAAATGCAGAAGCAGAGGAAAACAGATAAGCAACACAAAATAATAATAGTTTAGCCGTAAGAGAGAGTCATGGACCTTTAGTTACTCCTCAGGGGCTATAGATCATACCCTGAGTCATATCCCTGAGTTGTTTTGCAGATACTAAGACCCCCACCGGGCGGAAGAAGGTAAGGGCGTGCTGACCACCGGCGTGTAGACCCCAGACCACTGGAACCAGAAGGCTGATGATGTTGACTCCCTCCCGAAGTACCACCTGGTTACCTCACCACCAAGCAGTCAGAAGAACGTCCATAAGCTGATCAGGTATCCCGCCACCCCCTCCCTCACCTTGCCTCCAAAAGCCCTTCCCTGGTGGCGCAGTGGTTGAGAGTCCGCCTGCCGATGCAGGGGACACGGGTTCGTGCCCCGGTCCGGGAAGATCCCACATGCCGTGGAGCGGCTGGGCCCGTGAGCCATGGCCACTGAGCCTGTGCGTCCGGAGCCTGTGCTCCGCAATGGGTGAGAGGACCGCGTACCGCAAAAAAAAAAAAAAAAAAAAAAAGCCCTTCCCCGGAAGCCATCGGGGAGTTAGGGTCTTTTGAGCAAGACCTGCCCTTTCCCCTTGCTTGGAGGCTCGCAATGAACCCTGCACTTTCCTTCACCCGTATACGCACAGTGACAGTACAGTGCAACAAGGGGGGGGGGTGTCACCAGCAGCCCTGGGCTGTGGGGGCCCAGAGTAAGGACTGACGGTGACGACAGACCCGGCCCTGCACGCAGGACCCAGGGAGGGGCTCGCATGCTGAATGGGAATGCTCTGGCAGCCGTGCCCAGGACAGGCGAGGGCACGGAGACACGCAGGGCAGCCTTCCTCCCATGCACCTGGTACTGCGCGTCCCCTGTCACCCTCCACAGCTCATTCATGGCCATGGTGTAGAAACACTCGCTGAAGATGGTCCGCTGCACCTTGACCGGGCGGCCGTCCCTCGTCAGCACAAAGGCACACTTCTTTGCAGGAGGTGCCACTCGGGCATAACGCAGCAAAAATTCGCCACCTGCTGGTCGGGAAGGTGGCCTGCTAGAATTTGGGTGAGGATGCCACCGCCTCCCCCTTCCTCCCTACCTGCGAGCATACCGGGCCCTTTGCTGCTTCTAGACCCCTCTAAGAACTAGGCACCTAGGAGCACGCGTGCTACAGAGTGACTTGGAGCGGCCTCTGGGGAGATGGGGACCCGGAGGGGGCACCTGCTTTAGCCGCATTCAGAAGCTCAGGGCGGCGGAAGCGCTCAAGCTTGCGGTACAGGCGACAATACATCCACACCTGTGGGGGAGTGGAGGAAACACGGCTTAAGTCGGGAGCGGCCCAGTCCTCGGGGCCGGGATGACGGCAAGTCGCGGGTGCCCGTGTCGTACCTGCCTCCCCTGCAGCCAGACGTACTTGAGGTCGTCATACACCTGCCCGTCACGGCCAAGGCACGTGAAGAAGCCCCTGTGGGCCCCACGCAGTGTTAGCCGAGCCCAGCAGGCCTGAGTCAGCTGAGTGAGGTGGGGACTCAGCAGGGGCAGGGACCCCGCCCAGGGCCCGAGCAGGGCGAGGCGCACCCGTGCTCCTGGTCGTGGGAGTGCTCCAACCAGAAAGCCACCACGACATCCAGCTCGTGCTCCACCCGCTCCTTCCAGGCCTGCAGGGTCTCTCTCTCCTTCTCCATGTCCTGGGAAACTTGCACTTGGAGGCACGGCTCCCCCTCAGACCTCCCCATCTTTCCGGGTCCCAGCCTCCTCAGTGGGCCCCTTGGTGCCCCAGCTCACCCCAGGCTCGAGTGGACCCCAGGGCTGGGTCCCCCAGGCCCCCAGGCCTCGGGACCCAGCCCTGTGCGGGTCTGCCCTCCAGACCCAGACCCGCCCCAGGACTGACCCCGCCGCCCTGGGGCGCCTCCAGGACAAGCCCTCCTCCCCCACCCCCTCCCGAGTCCCACACCACTGGCCTGCCACACTCGGAGACTCCCGCTCGTCCCCCCCTCTCCTCCAGGAAGGCGCTCGGAGCCGAGCTGGTCGCGGTCGCGTGACTGTCACTCAGCTGACCCAGCCTAGCCCCACCCACCCCTCCTCCCCGGGGTTCCGCCCGGGCCTGGGGGCAGAGCCCGCAGCGGGGGCTGGGCTTGGCCGGCTTGCGACTCCACCCCGGCCTCCAGCTGCGCCCCGACTCTTGGCCCACCCCACCTTTGGGCGGCAGAGTCCCGCGGAGCCCCTCTGCTGGGCAGCCTCCGCTCAAGATCCTCCCGGTGGGAAGTGCTGGGTGAGCTGGCAGGAGGAAGGTCCGGGACGGGGGGCGGGGGGGTCCAGCAGGGGGCTGGACAGGGCGGGGCGCGGGCCCCGGTGCAGCAGGAGAGAGCAGCTGGAACTGGCTGAACGCCTCGGCTCCTCTGACCTGGGCCCCGCAGCGGGGCAAGTCCTCTCTGATGAACCAGCCCCTCAGCACCTGACCTGTTGGCCCCAGTGACGGCAGCTCGAAGGCCAGGCAAGAGGGGGCATCCTGGGCCCTCTCCGCCGTCACACCCTCGAGTTCTCCAGGTGTATCTTCTAGCACCCGTATCTGATTTTCACTTCACGGCTCTGTGACTGTCTGATTAGGTCAGGTGCTCTGAAGAAGGCTGGCCGAACTGTCACCTGCTTGCCCAGCCAACGGAAGAATTATGTGGAGGGGGCGTTCCAGGGACCCTGGGCTCCCAGTGGGGCTCAGGGAAGCTTGGCCTTTAGGGTCCGTCGCCCCGTCTTCCGGAAGGAGGGACAGCAGCCCAGGAGTGTCCTACAGCCCTGGGACAGGGGCCTGGCGCCCCTGCGGCTCCCGCAGCTGTGCGCTGGTCCCGACAGCACGGGGGACCGGCAGCTGGTGTGCCCTGTGGCTGCTGTGCCCCTCCACCCTCCGCCTTCCCTCGTGCCTGCGGAGGGGGGTCCCAGCCGTGGGCCCAGCTGCGCTGGTGTCAGCCGCCTGCCTGCGGATCCCCTGCCTTCCTGGCACTCTGTCTCCCTCATGCCTAGGCAAGGAGGAGCCTTGCTATGGGGAGGGTTCTAAGGTTCTTACGGGTGGCCCCCAGCCCTGGGTCCCAATCCTGAGGTGAGAGCCGGCGGCGTTCCCGTCCCTGTGCGGGGACTGGAGCCCAGTATTTTGAGACCGGTGCTGAAGACACCAGCCGCGTGGCCCTGGCCGTCCAGAGAGCCGTGCAAGTGAGCAGAGGGACGACGGGTGGGCGGCAGGAACCTGGCGCCCCTCCCCCCCACGCTGTGAGCATCCACAGAACTGCGTACCATGTGTCTGGCAGATCTGCACAGGCCCCTTCTTTCCCGAGTCCCCCAGGTGGGCCCCCCTCCCCCGGCTGCCCCGCATCCCCCCACCCCCCACCCCCCTGCACGTTCCTTCTCCTGCTCTAGCCTGAAGGACACGTGCCTGCCGCTCTCCCTGGGCCTCTGTCCCCGCCAACCTCCAAGAGCTGTGAGGCGCCTGGGCTCTGAGTCAGGTCAGAGTCGGTGTGGTGGAGGCCCGACAGGACCCCACACTCATGAGACCCCGCGCTTCCAGCGGAGGGAGTACCAGGGACAGGGGCGCACTCTGGGGGGCCTCTTGGGCGAGGCGCCGTTGGGCGTCCGCGGGTTAGAGAGGGAGGAGGTGGCTTTTGGTACCAGAGCGACTTGCCAAGAGCGGGGAATGAGGCAGGGCCCCCGGATCCCTGTCAGAGTGCGGGGCCCGCAGCGAGGTGCTCCCCTCTGCCCCGCGTGGCACCAAGGCTGTGCTGAGCCTCGGCCGCCTCACCCCGCGCTCTGCGGAGCTCCCGTCTGGTCCACGCTGAGGACGACCTCTGCCCGTCTTACCCTGGGTACGGCACCACCCTAGCGATAGCAGCCCACCCCAACAGTGCAACTGTCACAGTTGGTTCAACAGAAGCTCTGCTGCCCCCCCCTTGGGGGCCCTGGCCCGTGTGCAGGAAGGGCAGACAAGGAGTCACTCGGGCAACGCCCACTGAGCACCAGACGGGAGGAGCCACCCCTCGGTTGACGCCGGGCTCTCCTGCAGATCTGACATCCCGGGGGCTCTCCGGGGTCTGTGAGCGCTCAGTGGCAGGTGCTCGGCCCTGGCCAACCGTCCGAGGAGGGTGGCGGCTGGTGACCTGCCAGGCCTTGGACCCAGTCCCCTGTCCGCTGGTTGGGGAGAAGGAAGGTGACCTGGTCTCCACACAGGGAATCGGCAACACGTGTCCAGGGAGCCCCTTGGCCTGTGGCCTGCGCTCCGGCCGCCATCATGGGATCTTCTGTGGGCAACCTGGTCCTAGTGTAGCTCAGTGCCAAGGTCACAGCCCACAGAACTGTGAGACACGGGAGCCAATGGAGAAGCAGAATCCCGCTCACAGCAGGCCCCGCGAACAAGAGGCTCCCTGAGGGTTCTGGTGAGCCCTGTGGGGCCCAACTTCCCCACCTCAGGCAGCCTCCTGTGGGAGCCCCAGACACAGCAAGACGGCAGATGGTTATTTCAAAAAAAGTCTTTTAATTGTTCAAAATAGCACAAAACGACATCGCACTATGGTAATATTGAGTCACGGGGGTTACTCTACATTAGATGAACAAGCTTACTGTTTCCAGAAACAAGAGATCAACGGGTGCTCGGGAATAGGGATGGGGGGAAACAACGGGACCAGGCGGTGGGCTCCAAGGTGACTAAACATGACGTTTTCCACAGCGAAATATACTATAATACAACAAATCAGAGGCCCCAGAGGGCGTGGGCCAGGGCCGGGGGTTTGCAGAGGCTGGGGTGCCCCCGGCCACAGCTGCGTCTCCAGGGCAGAGAAAGGGGTTTTGAAGAGACCGGCTGGTCGTTTCAAATCCTTCTGTGCGACCCGCCTGCAAGTCTCACTCGTTGCCTAAAGCTTGGGTGTGGGGCAGCAAGCTGTCACTAGCCATTCCAAGCAGAGCCCCAAGCCCACCAAGCCTGGCCCAGGAGGACGGGCCCAGCTTGGGGACTGCACTGTAAATTCACAGAGTCAGTGGCACCACACAACTTGCCCTCCCAGGTTGCCTCTGAGGCCAAGCTCCCCTCCATCATGCACCAGCTTTGCCGAGAGAGGGCGGCTGCAGGAAGCGGCAGTTGTGGGTGTTGGATGCTCTAAGCAGTCATGCCGGGGAGCGAGCCTGGGGGTCGTGGAGAGTGCTGTGGCCCCAGGACTGGCTGTCAGGCCGCGGCCCGCACCTCCACACCATCCTCCTCAGCAACCTGACTGACCTCGGGCTCTAGCGGACTCTGAAGCTCCCTCTAGGTGTGGAGCAACTGCCCGTGGGGAGTGAGGTTTGACGGCTCACCCTCCTTTGTCCCAGAGGCCTGGGGACAGGCAGAGGGGCAGAGGACAGGGGCCAGAAAGAGAAAACCGGGCTGGGCAGCAAACACCAGGCCCACAGGGGAGATCCCATGCCTCTCCTACCCTGGCTGCCCCAGCTTCTCCTCCAGAAAGATCCCTGCCAAGGCTTAGCCAAGGAGAAAAAGAGTTTAAAAAAAAGGGGGGGGGAAAAAAAGATACACATTCTGTACACAGCTAACAACAACAACAACAACAACAAAAAAAAGGGACAAAACCCCACACGCTAAGGCTAAAATTACAATAAAAATGTTAACTCCGTCAACTTCAACTTAAAAAAAATACAACAAATGCAGCAGTTGGTGATGTGGCCCCTAGCCCCAACCCCAGACAGGCTGAAGCCAGGCTCCGTGGGCGGCTACTCTACGCCCCAATTGGGAGTCGGGAGGTTTTCACAGAACACTGCTCAGGCCACCACGGGGTTCCTTCTCCACCTCTTTCTTTTTCTTTCTTCTCTTTTTTTCAAATGGGAAAGAAGAGGGGAGGGAGAAAGAGGTGGGTGTACGAAGGCCTCTGAGAAAATGTGTCAGCTTCCCATGGGAGTGCCAGGCAGGGCGGGGTGGGAGAAGCGGAAGGGCGGGCGGGTGTCGGGAAACACTAATGGAAGAAAATGCAACAGAACCAGACAGACACCCAGTTCAGGGTGCGGAGGCGGGGGAAGGGGCCCAGGGGGGCACCTCTCCTCGGCTTCCACGCCCACCCCCCACTCCTGGGGCCTTGGTCCCCTGGCAGGCGCTGGGCGGGGAGAGGAAGGGGGGCTCTTCCACATCTGCCTTCTGCTTCCTCCCCACAGCAATGGTAAAATGTGCTTTCTCGAGATTATTTTTAAAACAGAGGGAGAGAGAGAGGGAGAGAGAACGGGCAGCCGGTGTGGCGGCTCGTGAGGGCAAAGTGAGCGCCGGGTGGGCGGGGCGGGCAGGCCCGGGCGGGCGGCGGTCCTGAAGCAGAGGGGGGTCTGGAGAAGCAGCCAGGCGCAGGGCAGCTGCCTCTCACTGACCGTCTGCCTTCGATTTCTTTGGAGCGGATTTCCTTGGGAGACGGGAGGCAAAGGCAAAGCGAAAAGCGTCAGCTGGGTCCCCACGGTGAAGCGAGTGGGACTCATCGGGGGCTCTGGCTGGGCCCTAGCGGGGCGTCGTGCCCGGTTAAGCAGCCCCCCTCGCTTAAGGAGAAGGCGGGCCCTACTGTCCCCACCGCTCCTTCCTCCCGGGATCCGCCTACCCCTGGCCTCAGAAGGCTCTTGAAAGGCACTCCCTGCTTACATTTCTGGAGAGGACATGGGCCGCTTGCTGGCCGGCTTGGCGCCAGAGCTGTCCTTACTGGTTTCTGAAAGGAAAGAGGCCAACAGTGAGTGAGCAGCTCAGCAACGGGGGTGAGACGACTCCAGTGGTGCAGCTGAGGGAACGAGAGTGGGGACGACGCCCGTGGCCCCCCCAACCCCGCGCAAACTCTTGACGGAGCAGCCCGAGGCCTCTGCTCCCCACCCCATGCCTCCTGCTGCCGGTCTCGGCAGCCCTTCCCGCCCCCAGCAGCCCCGAGCAGTTTCCTCTGCACCCCCAGATGAGGCGAGTAACCCTCCACTCCAAGACACCTACCCAGGGCCCTAGGCCATCACCCGCCCCAGAATATAAAGCCCCCAAGTCCAGCTTGGAGCCGGGTGGTCCCGGCGACGCTCGCGGGGCTTTTCCCCGCCATCCCCCAACCTCTCCCTAGAGCTGCCCAAAGGAGCCCAACGAACAAGACCCACCTTGCAACCACCTGACTTGCGTGGCTGGGCCGTAGCCCTTCTCGTTGCGGGCAGCGATGCGGAAGATGATGGCGGGCTTGGTGGTGTAGTCGATGTGGGCGTTGGAGAGGCTGGAGGACTGCACGAGGCAGGAGGGGCTGGGCCCACAGTACACCCGCATGAAGGCCAGCTGCGCCGGGGTGGAGCTCTTGGACTCGCCCCCAGACTGCGAGCTCTGGATGGCCAGGTACACCGAGTACTCGATGATCTTCCCAGAGGTCACAGAGGGCGGCTCCCAGGTGAGGTGAGCGCCATCTGGACTCTGGAACCGAGGGGGCAGAGATCAGGCTGGGCCATCTTCAGCCTTGTGACTTATTCCCACCCCGGCCACCCGGGTACAGAGGGCCTAGAATGCTTCGAAGCCTCCGGAACTGAGTGTTCATACTTCACCCTCCTCCTAACACAACAAAGCTATTTCAGAGCAGAGCTCCAGGAGCTCCAAAGAGATGGCTTCTTCTGCCCCCACCCGGAAGGCAGCCTGACGCAACAGCACGATACAACCAACGGGACTCCAGCAGCCTTCCCAGCCCCGCTCTGCCACCTAGCATGTGGCTCGTCTTTTAGCCTCTTGGCGCCTCAGTCTCCTCATCGGGGGTTTAAGGATTAGATGAAGGAGCACGTGGAGCACAGCACACAGTGTGTCAAAAGGGGGAGGCGGTGGCAGGGGCACGGGGAGGAACTTGCCCTCGTCTCCCTGGCCATTGCCGACAGAGCCAGGACCAGAAGCCTCACCGCAGAGCCAGCTGGCTCTGCCCGCACCTTGGGGCCCCCTCCCGAGTCACCCCTGCCGGAAGCCAGCACGGAAGAGGGCGCTGAGCGCACGGACTCAGCCGAGGACAGAGGCTGATCCCAGGGCAAGAAGACTCACTTTGCTGATTTTAATGGCACAGGGGGCCCCCGGGAAGCCAGGCAGACACGTCTTAAAGGCTGAGATCTCGCTGAAGGGCCCCCGGCCACAGGCGTTGACCCCGGCAACGCGGAACTTATAGGCGGTGCCAGGCTGCAGCTCCTGCTTGCGCAGCTGGTTATAGTCGGGCACCGCGCCCGAGTCGTCCTGCGGGAAGAGGCCGGGCGAACAGGAAGGGAGACACGGAAGTGCCTGACGTGAGAGGGCTGCTGGAGCGTGGCTCTGGGGCCAGCAGAGGAGTTTTCTACCCTGGGGACGATGCAGGTCCACACAGTGGGGTGGGTGGGCCGGGGAAAGGGCAGCCACGGCAGCCCCTGCACGACAAGGCGGGGACAGGGCAAGGTGGGCCAAGGCTGGCCTTCACAGCCACTTCAAGGGTCACAGGGAGAGAGGGGGGCAGCCCTAAGACAGGCGTGCCCCCGGGGAGCTTGATAAATCCCTACCCACCCGGGGGTCTCAGCTCGCGGGGACACTTACATCCGACGGAGCAGCGTCATCAGGTGGCAGGAAATAGTGTGTCACCATCACGTTGGTGCCTTTAATGACCCCCACATCAAACCACTGGTTCTCTTTCTTCACGGGGGCTTTGCTGGGCGGGGGTGGCAGGTCTGGCTTCTGCAAGTCAGAGAGGGGAGAAGAGATCAGGCCCTCCACCCTCGGGGCCCAAATGCTGCACCCCAACCCCCGAGTCCCCGTCACTCCAGACTCACTACGCCCAGGGACTCGATGCCATTGGCCACTTCCGTCAGGGTAGCCGCGGCCTGCAGCTTCGCGGGACTGGCGACCACGACTGGCTGGGGGGCCACAAACGTGTTGGACGGAGCCAGGCCTGGGAGTAAAGATGGCATCAACAGGAAAGGCCCCGGAGACCTGGCTTTTGCGTGGGAGCCCTTCCCGCAGGCTAGAGGACACGCCCGCCTCTGCACGGAGGGGCCCGGGACCAGCGCCGCCCCCCACCCCCACCGCCGCCCCGAGACTTTCTTCCGCAATCAACCAAGTTCCCTGGGGGAGCAGGGCCCCACTCACTCTCAGTGGCTGTGGAGGGCAGCAGTGCCACGGTGCTGGGCGCAGCCCCGGCCAGCTCGTTGAGGCAGTTGCTCTCGATGGTCGGGTCGTTGAGGCTGTCGGCAGGGGCCAGCGCCTCCGTGGGGAGGTGGTGCTGCTGCTGCTGGGCCTGCGCCTCCTGGAGCTGCTGCTGCTGCACCAGGGCGGCCAGCTCCTGCTGCGTCAGCACGATGGGGATGGTGGTAGCCTGGCCCTCCTGGCCCTCGGCCGACAGGTGGCTCAGCTCCGCCTGCGTCACAGCGGCCGCCGCCTCCGACGTGTCCATGGGCTCCCCGGTGCCTGCTCCAGGTGGAGATGACTTCGACTTAGGAGGAGCGGCAGGTGGGAGAGCCCAGCCCCGGCTACCCATGGTCACCGCCCTCCCGGAGCTAGGGGCAGCCCTGGTGCCCTGGTGGGTGCCGGCCCTCAGAGCCTGTCTCTCGGACCTCGTCTCCGGCCCACCTCTACCCTGCCCTCCCCCGCCCGAGAAAGCCCGCTTCCTTCCTGGGCGCCCAAGTCAGTCTGCCCTCCCCGTCAAGTCTGCGGCGTGCTGCCCTGGCGGGAAACAAGCCTCCTCTTCCCAGGCTGTCACTGGGGCCCGCCAGCCAGGGCTGCCAGCAGGGAGGCTCCAGAACCCCGGTTCCTCACTCCTCCCGAGGAGTCCGTCTTCCCCTCGGGGCTCCCACCTACCCTGAACCAAAGACAGTGGGGTAAGCCACCTACCGTGACCCCAGCACCTACCCATGACGGCCTGCTGCGCGGCCTGGAGCACGGCCTGGATGGCCAGGGCCTGGGCTTCCTCTGTGGCCGCGGCCTGGGCGGCCGCTTCAGCGGCAGCAGTCACCGCCAGCTCCTCGGGGGTGAGCCCCGTTACCATGAGGGTGGTAGTGCCCGCCTGGGCCTCGGCCATCAGCTCTTGGGGAAGTGACAACTGGTCTACTTCGGACTGCGTGGGCGGTGGCGGCTGGACCACCACAGTGGCTACCACGGCTGAGCTGGCAGGCTCCTGGCCTGAAGACGGGTCCCCCGTACTGCTCAGATCCACGGCGGCCTGGAGCTCGGGGGCCTGGGAGGCTGACAGGACCTCGGCGGACTCCCCCATCAGGGGTGCGGAGGCAGGCTGCAGGAGCTGCCGTGGCGGAAGCTGCTGGCGAGGCCCTGGAGAGGCCTGGAGCTCCTCTGGGGGCTGCAGGATGTCAACAGCAGAGAAGGGCATGTCAGAAGTTTCTGTGTTGGCTATGGTCACTGTTATCGTGGCCGGGATGGGGACTTCGGTGGTCAGAGCCCCTGGGGTAGTCTCGGTCACTGATGAGATCTTCTAGAAAGGGAGAGAAGCCCCTGTCAGAGGGAAGGAGCGGGAGGCCAGAACCAGGCAGACCTTCATCTTTCCCTGTGGGCCAGGATTTGCATTCCCCAGGGGCCGCCACGACCCCATCTGATGAGCAGGGGCAGTAGGTCACTGAGCAGTGGGGGGCGTGGCAAGAGGAGTGGAGACCCGCGACCTGCCGGCCAATTTTACCCCATCCTCACAGAGGTCTCCCGGCCTCGCCAAAGGGGCCCTCAGACTCCCGCTGTGCCACTCTTACAGGCGACAGCCGAGTAACAAGCCATAGGAAACAGCTACAGAAAGAAAAGCGCCCACCAGACACCCACCAAGCCTGGGGGTCTCCTGCGCCCTGCCCTGTCAGGCACGAGGCTGCCCTTCTATGGTCTGGAAAAGGAACCAGGAGTGGCGCGTGCCTGGAGCGAGAGCGACACCTGGTGTCCAATCCTGGAACAGCGCAGGCCTGAAGGGCGGTGGGCAGCAGGGAGGCAGACAGAGGGGGGCGTTCCGGGGGCTCTTACCGGCACCGAAGGGCCCGGGACCGGTGTGGACTGTGTCACAGTGGTCACGGCCCGTGTCAGCGTGGAGGACACCGTTGTCGTGATAGGACTGGAACCAGGGATGTTCACGCCGTCGCCCTGGGTGCTCTCCACCTCTCCCTGGTCGCTGGCAGGCGGCGGGGGGTCTGCGGGGGGCAAGCGGAGAGCGGGATGACAGGCCCCCCTCCAGCAGGGTTTCCACCCAGCTCTGCCAGCAGGGGACACCATCGCCCAGAGGACCCGCCCAGGCTAGTAAACCGAGCTCCGCGGAATCAAACCGAAGGCCTCTTGCTGGGGCCTGGGCCCCGGGGAGCACGGGTGCCAGGCTGGCCGCCTCCACCTACCTTGGTTGGAACTCATGTTGGAGGTGACGGTGGTGGCCGTGTGCGTGGTGCCTGTCTCGTGGGTCTCACAGGGTGGGTTGGAGCACACCCTCTGCGTCGGGAAAGGAGCCAGCAATGAAGCTCCAGCCTGGGGGGTAACTGCGGGCGGTGCCGCCCCCTCCAAGCCGGACTCCAGGGTTCTGTGGGAGGGCGCGGCGTCAGGGAGCAGGGCGCCCATGCTGACTGACATGGTGGTACCGGTGGAAGCCGTCTGGTGCGTCTCACAGGGGCGGCCAGCCGGGGGCTGCTGCCCACCCTCTGGCTGGCCCGCACCCCCGGTGGACGTGGCGGTGGTGGGCGTAGGGGTGGTGCCTGTCTCGTGGGTCTCGCACGGGGGGTTGGAGCAGACCTGCGTCACGGTGGCCGAGGAGCACAGCAGTGCCTCCAGGGCCTTCACAGTCACAGCGGCGCCAGGCGAGCTCTCGTACCCAAGCGCGGGCATCCCCTGCACCTCACTGGGTTCCCCGGCACCCACGGTAGAGCGGGCCGTGGTGGCGGTGTACGTCGTGTGGGCGTGATGCGCCTCTGGCTGGCGCCCCACGGATACCAGCGGGCCCAGGCCAGCTAGGGGGCTACCCTCACCACCAGGCCTGACCTGGGTGCTCAGAGGGCCCAACTGCACGAGCGTGGCGCCACGGCCACCAGCCTCCAGGGCCAGGCTTGGTCTGAAGAGCGGGCCAGCTGAGCATGGGGCCCCGGTGGCCATCACAGTCATGGTGGTGCTGGTCGCGCCGGTCTGGCGGGTTTGGCACGAGGGCTTGACAGAGCCCTGGGCTCCCTCTGACGCCCCGGCAGCCATGCCGACCCGGACCACGGCGGGCACGGTGCTTGCCACACAGGTGTACCGGATGTCTCGCCGCTGCCCGGCTCCGATGCCCGACATGGCGGTGGTGGCCGTGCTGGTGGTGCCCGTCTCGTGGGTCTCACACGGCGGGTTGGAGCAGCCGTGCTGCCCAGCCATGTTGGAGGTGGCAGTGGTGGCCGTGTTGGTGGTGCCCGTGTCGTGGGTCTCGCACGGCGGGTTGGAACAGACGCGAACCACACTGCCGTTCTGCTGGCCCACTGTGGAGCTCACGAGAGAAGCAGCTGCCTCTTGTCTGTCGCAGACAAACTGCACCTGGGTGGGCTGCGGGTGTCCCCCGAGATTAGCCACGACGGTGGTGGTGGCTGTGTTGGTGGTGCCCGTCTCGTGGGTCTCGCAGGGCGGGTTGGAGCACACCAGTGTCACAGTGCCGGGCTGCACGTCACCCTGGCCTGAGTCAGCGATGGTGACCGTGGCCGTGGGCTGTTCTGTAGTAGGCGAGGCCAGAATGGACACGGGGAGGTCGTGCACAGGCTGGGCCTCGACCCCGCTGGGCGCTGTGATCAGAGTCACCTGGGTAGGCTGGGAGACAGGCTGGGGGAGAGGCCAGATGGGAAATTAGTACAGCATCCCCTACGCTGGCTGGGACCACCAGCTTGGCTCCTAAAGCAACAAAGCTGGCAAATCCAGGACCTGCTCACCCTCTGACCCCAAGAAACTGACTCTCTCAGGAACCAAGGAAGAGGTACTGCATCACCTCAAGGGCCACAGGGACTGGGAAGGGGCTGGGCGGGGGGGAGGCCTGGGCTGGGAACCCTGCTGACCCCAGGCTGTACCAAGGCCAGCCACAGACGCTTCACCACTTCACCAGGAATTCAGCTTACAACGTACGAAGAGAAAGATGCTATATGCACCCCAAAATGAATTGTCGTACCCTCTACAGTATCACGAAAGAAAAAGCCTAACGCTCAAACGCTAAAAATGGCTGAAATACATTATCTCAGCACGACACGCTATCAAACGGTGACTAAGAATCGCAATTACGTGGCTACAGGGAAACCGTCCTACGGGTGCCACACACGGGAGGGAAAAAAAGGACCCAGCTGCACATGGCAGCAGAAGGAAGCCTGGAGAGGGTGGCCCCAACGTGGAGACCGGAACCCTCAGGCTGGGCCCGCGCTTCCACGTGCTCTCCCGGCTGCCCTACCTGCATGGTGATGGTGGGGGTGGTGAGCCCACCGGCCGCCGTCAGCGTGGTCTGTGCCGCCGACACGGTAATGGCAGTGGGGTTGATCACTTGGCTCGAGAGGGTGGCGATGGTGCCCAAGGTGGTGATGGGTGTGGCCAGGGAGGCACTGGTGCTGTGGCCCCCGGCCCCGGCGAGGCTGGTGGACACGGTGCCTGTCACGGTGCCTAGGGTCGTGACGCCTGAAGGCAGAGAGGGAGGCGGGAGTGGGATGTGGGAGGAAGCCCGCTGTTGGCACCGCCTTCCCGGCAGCTTTTCTCCCTGGGCAGGCGGGGCCGGGGCGCACCCTGACTCTGCCCCACTCCCCCCGCGGCCTACACACCTGTTGTGCCCTTCACGACCAACGTGGTGACAGCCGGCTTGACAGCGGAGACGGTAACGGGGGTGACCAGGCGGACGCCGCCCATGGGCACGGTGCGGAGAATGGTGCCCGGCTGGCCGGGGGCTCCCTTCAGCACCACCTGGGATGTCAAGAGGAAAGCAGCCTCACATCACATGTGGGCTGGCCAGACCCTGCGCTGGCCCTCCCAGGCCCCACGGGAAGACCCACGTGGCCTGCTGTGCTCCCAGACTGGACCCTGGGGTGAGGAGAGGGCCAGGCACGCCGCACCTGGGTCACTCCTTGCTGCCCGTGGCCAGTGGCGATTTTGGGAACAGCAGTGATGATTTTGGCGGGGGCTCCAGTTCCGGAAGTCATAACCTTGGTGGTGATAATGGTGATGGGGGACTTGATGCCGGGAGTGCTGGTCACACCTGGAGGAGAGGGGGGCAGCCTGGCTTCAGGCTGGGCCACGAGGGACAGCGCCGGCCTCCCACCCGGGCCTGCTGCCGGGTCCCGTTTCTCTTGGGCCCCCTTTCAAGCAGTTACTCCTGCTGCCCCTTGATTAAAACAAAGAAGTACCAACTGTAGCCGTAACCCCTGCTACCTCCCGACATATCTTAAGGAAAAGGCAGGGAGAGGGTGGAAAAGAGGGGAAAACCAGAAATGGAAACACGTCGCAGCCCGCCCTCCATCTGCCTGCCTTTTCCCTCCTGACATGGTCCCTCACCAGCACGCTGGAGGAGGCCCCTACCCGTGGCGCCCGCCTGCGTGATGATGGCCGACATGGGGATGGTCTTGATGATAGTGGTCGTGCCGGGCTTGGTGGTGCTGGGGGACACGCTGCTGATGCCCAGGATGGTGGGCTTAGTCCCTGCCCCGCTGGCCTGCGTGGTAGTGATGATGGTGGTGGGCTTCCCATCTGCTGATGTCACCAGCTTCAGGATAGTCCCAGCTGGCAGGGGCCCTTTGGTCTGTAAGGGGAAAACACGCAAAGACGGGGTGAGGTGAACCGGCATCACTGTCAAGATGAGAAATGTTTTTTTTTTTTTAATTTTTAACTGAAACACAGCTGATCTACAATGTTGTGTTAGTTTCAGGTGTACAACTAAGCGATTCAGTTATACCCATATATATCTATCCATCCTTTTTTTAGAAGAATGGCAAGTTTAACAGTGACTCTGGTCTGGCTAGTCTCCACTGGCAGCCCAGGCAGCTCAGAGTATTCTGAAGACCGAGGGTGACAGGACCAAGCAGTAGGACCTTCTGTGCCATCAGTGTTCATGGGATCATGTCTAGCCAGGGATGCGAGTTCTAACCCCAGGCCAGCGCCCACTCTTGCTTGTGTCACAGTCTGGAGCCCACGAGCTCACCTGGATGATCTGAGTCACCGGGCCTGTAGACGCCTGGCCTGTGACTGCAGAAGTCTGAACTGGTTTGGTCTGGACCACTGACATCACTTTGCCCAGATTGGAAATCTGAAAAGGAAGACGTGGAGCACAAAGAGTGATCCAGAGACCAGTCAAGGGCACGGCCTGGGCTGGGCTCTCCTGGCACCCATCACTCACCAGAGCACTGCCTCCTGGGACAGAGATGGGGCTCTTCACCAGGGTGATGGTCTTGGTGACCCCACCCACCACTGTGGTCACCACCTGTGCTTGCTGGGCCACTGTCACAGTCCCCGACTTGTGTACTGTGATGATGGGGCGGGTGGACGTGTTGGCGGCAGAGGAGACAGACGTCCCCACCTGGGCGGCTGCAGTCTTCAGCATGCGAGTGGCTGGGTTGCTCACCTGGAGGGAGCAGAGGAGAGTGGTGGGCGGGGCAGAGAGCACCCCAGCCTCTGCCTGGAATGGCGGGGGTGCGCACACAGCAAAACTCTAGCCTGCCTTGCCCCATGCGTGCATGAGTGAGTGCGTCCCTAGCTCAGTTTGGTTTACCTTTCCTCTAGCAAAGCAAGGGAGGACACACACTGGGCCAGCAAGTCTAGCCTAAGGCTGCCACACCCCTATAGCTATCAGCTTATTCCACAGCCCACAGCAAACACGTTACGGACCTACAGCCTCTGCGGGTTGGTCCAAAGCCCGGAAGGAGTGACCGCTGTCTGATCACAGTGCCCAGAAGCCCCCGGCCCCAAGGCTGAGAACCAGGCCCAAGGGATGCTCACCATGACTGGCGAGGAGGCCACCTTCACAGTGGCTGGGAGGGTGGTGGTGCCAGGTGTCACGGCCACAGTTTTGACGATGGTGGTGCCGGCCGGGACACTCAGCACCGTGGGTGCCGAGGAAGGAGGGATCTTCTGGGTGGCGGCAGCCGCGGCTGCCAACGCCGCCATGCCACTCATCTGCGGGTTGCTGCCGATGACCTGCAGCAGGCGCAGGGAGTGTGAGCCCACAGGGAGTGCCAGGCCCGCGGCCACCACACTCCCTGCTCCACGGCCTTCACCAGAACCCGCCTGGCTCGCCCTGAAGTGGCACCTCTCAGCGTCAGGACTGCTGGGCCCTGCTCTACTGACCCCAGACGTGGACTCCTACCACTGATGAGGCACAGCAACCTGGCAGCAAGAGTTACGAGTAGTTCTGGATCTTTCCTAAAGACCACGGAGACAGATACAGCTCTCTCCTCAGGGGGCTGAGTCAAACCCCAGCTGGCTAGATCCTCCCCTCAGGCTCCAGGACAAGAAAATACACATTTAAAATGCCCTCGAGGTCAGACGGGCGGTTCTGAGGCACGAGCTTATTAACCCTTAAGTTAGTGCCGAGTGGTCGCCTCATCAGCGCTTTACGGGCGCAGGATGAGCGGGACTCGAATCCCGCCAGCGCACCACCGACCGCCAGGAAAGCCCCGCCCTAGCTTCTCACCGTCCCCTGGGCGCTCTGCGTAGGCACGACCATTCGCACGCCTGCGGGAAGGGAGGTCACAGTGACGGGGGCTTTCCCAGCCTGGCTGGCAGGTCGCATGGTGACCAATGGGGTTCCTGTTGTAGCCTGAGGACCGGTCACTTTGAGAACAGCAGGGACACCTGGCAAGAGAAGGGGCAGAGGCGAACAGCTTCTGTGACCTGCTTGTGCTTCAAATCTGGCCCTTCCAGACACCCTCAGTGACAGCCTCCAAGGTCGGGACCGAGGTCCCCCGCCACCACTTGGCCACAAGCCTGCACGAATGGCCACCAGGTGTGCTGTCTGTCTAGCGGTCCTCACTCGGGCACGTGACCCCCTGGTGGGCCGGATCTTGCCCTTGAGAGCCCGGCCCCCGGCTCACCTTGAGTCCTGGCTGCGGCAGGCACGGAGATCGAGCTACCAGGCACCGTCGGCAGGACCTGGATGGTGGTGGTGGTTGGGGTGGTGGCGGCAGCCTGGGGCAGGAGCGTGATGCCTACTTGGGTCAGTGGCTGCACAGCAGGCGCGGCTGCTGCTGGGGCAGGGCTCTTGGGAGGGTTGGCAGGCACAGACGGGACTGGATTGGGTGTAGGGGAGGTGGCAGTAGCAGCCGTGGCAGGAATGTCATATTTCTGGAGCTGCAGAAGATAACTGTCGGCTGTTGCCACAGCCCCCCAGCTCACCTCCAGGGAGTTGGTGTTGGCTCGTACCAGCTGTACCCGGGCCGGGGGCGGTGGCTTTTCTGTAAGAGAGCACCGCTGGTGAGAAGGCGGCAGCAGAGACTTCAGGGACGGGCATGGCAGCTCTCCTCCGGTCGGCCTTACCCGTTTCCAGGTACCAGAGGTCCTTGCAGCAGACCTGGTTGTTCCAGGCCTTTCGGTAGCCGTCACGCCCACTCCAAATGTACAGGCGGGTGTTGATGGCTACAGCACAGTGGCCGGCACGGGCCCGGGGAATATTGTCCTCCAGCGTATCCATCAGGATGGTCTCCCAGGCCATGGTATCTGGGGAGGGCAGGATGTGGAGGTCAGTAGGGGGCAGAGGAATAGACAACCCCCAAGGGCTCTTTGGCCTTTTGCTGTCAGGGATGGGGAATTAAAACCAGGAAGTCATCAAAGATTACTAAATTAAGACAAAGACAAAAACAAAAACAACTCCACATAGCAAAAAGACCGTAAAAAATTATAAACCACAAACTACAAACTGGGAAAACTATGTGAAACACACAGCCAAAGGTTTCCCTTCTCACACATCAAGCAACACAAGAGCCTCTAGAAAGAGATGGGTGAAGAGGAACGCAAGTTACAGAAAAGGTGACAAGAGGATCCGAGGAAAAATACATACCCTCACTCACGATTAAGGCAAACTTAACCCAGAGGGTGCCTGGCAGTTTGATGTTCGTGCTGGTGCAGCCAGGGCTCAGGGTGAGCCAGGGGAGGGAATGGGGGCTGGCCCATGGGGAGAGTCAAGTGCCTACCGGGCTCCGCAAAGAGCGAACTGTTTACCGGCCTGGCAAACACTGCCAGGGGCATCTGTGTGTACAGCAACATCCCTCTGAAAGCAAGTCTACCTCTAGGTCTTCCTCTTTGAATACAACTGCACTTGGCGAGAATGGTGTGAGGATACTCACGAGCAGCGTTGGTGCAAGTTTTGACACCACGAGAGCAATTCAAAAGAATGAGGCCACTCGCCCTGCAGGGATGGGATGGTCTCCAGGACAGAGTAAATGCAAGGGTCAGGGGCCGCACTGCGTAGAGCAGGCCGCTGTCCTGTTTCCTCGGTTTTAAAGGAACCTAGAGGCAACGCTCGTGTATATAGCAAAGTCCCTGCAGGGTGGGTGAGAAACCACCAACAGGAGACAGGAGGGATGCTCTGCGTGGTTACGCTGGGTAGGAAGAGCCTATTCAAAAGACGCAAAGGAGGAGCGTCCCTCAGAGCACTTGGGCCACTGGCTACTCCTGGCGGATTCTAGAGGCACGGCCTAGAAGCAGCTCGGCTCCCTGTGCTCCCCACACAGCTTTCAGGCCGAGGAGGCCGCTCTGAGCCCAAGCCCGAGGAGGCCATACCCAGGTTGAGACAAGCCAGTGTGTTGGTACACTTCCACTCCTTCTCGTGTGTGGCCACTTTGACGTCATCCATGACGAGAGGCACCCAGCCACCAAACACGTACATTCTGGGACGAGGGAGGGAAGAGTAGGAGAGGATTGTAGAGGAGGTGCCAAGCTAGAGGCCACCTCTTCCATCCAGAAACTTCTGAACACACTTGGTCCTCTAGCTCTCCCCAGGACGCACGAAGCTCTGAACGTGGCCCTCTCCTACTTGGTGGCTCAGCCCTCACAAGAACTGTGTCACCTCCAGTATGTGGAGCCTCGGTTTAGCTCACCTAAAGCTCACCTCAGTCCCCATCGTTCTTATATTCACTTTGGGACTTTGGCATTGACAAAAACACTCAGCTGCTGGCGGAGAGGACGGTCTGTGCCCCTCTACCCTCTGTCTTTTCTCAGTCCCCCAGGGTCATAATGGAAAGACGGGGCTGCCGAACGCCAGCCCAGCCAGAAAGAGGTCTCCTCAGGCCTTAGGGGTTGCTGGAAGGAAACTGCGAGCCCACGGGGGTGGGGGTGGGGGTGGGGGTGGGCTAGGAAGGGAAAAGCCGTGGCTGGCTGCTCACTTGTTTCCTATGGTCGTAGCCGAGTGGAGACTTCGAGGAAGAGGTGCCACCCCGCTGAGGCTGGGCTTATTCCACGTCAGAGTCTCTGTGCAAAGCAATGGGAAGGGAAGGTTACCCATACCAGGTCGGACACGGGCCCTCTGACCCACAGGATGTGCCCCGGACACAGGGAAGGTGCGGGGAGGCAGGTGCTGACCCAGCGCAAGAATCCATACCTGGCCTCCTTACAGCCCATGGGAGGCCCTCCGATCACCAGGTGCTGGCATTTCCCAAGCTGTGTTTACCATCCTCTGAACTTTTACTGAGCACCCACTACAAGCCAGCACCGCTCCTGGGCTGGGGTAGGAGCGGCGGGCGCACCTTCTGACTCCCGGCAAGACGCACTCTCTCCCACACCGCCTCCGCCACCTACAGAGCTGCTGCTGCTGGGGATTCTGCTCCCGAGACACTGTTTCTTTCGAGCACCGATGCTGCCCCACAGGACCACCTAACCCTCCAGACATGTGTGGTCGGCCACCTTCTCCCCTCAGCCTTCTTCAGGTCGAAAGCCTGAACTCCTTTCAACCGCTCCCGCTTCCCCACCTGCCGACCAGCCCGAGGAGTCCCCACGGCTCTAAGGGCATCTGTACATCCCCTCTGACTGTGACAGACCAGGGGGCTCCGCTCCTGGCACAGCCTGACCACTGACAAGTCGACAGGGACAGGTGCTACCTCATCTACACAGTTCCATTCTAGAAAGGCCCTTCCCTCTCCCCTCACTCTCCTGGAAGACAGCAGACCAACTCAGCCAACCGAGCCTTGCTCTTTCTTCAAGCAACGCCACAAGCTCGGGGCAAAGATGACAGCCCCAAATGGGTCCTATCCTGACCCTGCAGCAAGTACAGGGCTAGGCGGGACACTCCCCTCCCTGTGAGCCCCAACTCAACACCCCACACCGGCCGCCCAGCAGACCAGCTTCGCGCCAAGACTACTGGAGCCGCCGCACCCACATCTTACCAATATCCAGCGTCCAGAGGTCCCCCAGCCTGCAGCCACTCATCCCTCCATAGATCACCAGCTTGGACTTCTTGTTGTCTTTCTCGGTGTAGACCACTGCAGTGTGGGACTCCCGGGGTGGGGGAAGGACGCCGTAAGTGATGGGAATGTCCCAGGCTACCACTCCAGAGCCTGGCCGCAGTTCCAGGATGTATAAGTCATTCAGGTACCTGGAGAAGAACAGTCAGTTATGGCGGGCCACCGGCTTCGATGGGTGAACAGTGGACTCCTGGGGAGACAAAGGGGGCTGAGGCTGTGCGAACCCCAAGGTCTTCTACCTTCGCCCCGAAGGAGGGGCTACCAGAAGCTCCAGAGGAGGAGAGCAAGGAGAAGAGGAAGAGCCGGATGGGGTGTGCCAGTCTGCCCTGCACACGAAGCTGGGCGTGACATGAGGGCCTCCCGGGTGAAAAGGGGGCACCATCTCAGGACTACCTCCAAACTTCAGAAAGGACAACAACCATCACGAAGATTGCAGGCAGCAGATGCTGAGAAGCAAAGCGCCAGCTCTAAACTGGGTCTGAGGAGCAGGAACCAGCCCAAGGCAAGGTGGGTTTCTACCTCCTGGCCTGGCCCTCCTCCCGCGAGGCCTCCTCGGGGTTAGAAAGCTCCTTAGAGGGCATCCAGTGCCACCCTCGTTTCACAAAGGAAAGGCACTTGGTACGGCAGGCTTGGCTGCTATGTGAGCAAGCACCCGCCTTCACGGGATTCCACGTGAACAGGACAAAGCCTCACCTCGGAATGTTGTTCTTGGGGTCCTCGCTATCGTTGGCCAGACCTCCAAACAGGTAACATTTGTTGCCCACAAGGGAGAAGCTGTGCCCGAGCCGAGGACACGGAGGGGGCCCGTTTTTGGGCGTCTTTGCTTTGAGTCTCTTCCACTCCCACCGGCTTGCCTGCAAAATGAAGACCCAGTGATTAGAGCGGGGATGAGCCGGCCACTGGCCGCACAGGGAAGGGCTGGTGCTGATGAGGGAGGGACCTGAAGGGAGCGAGAAGGTCCTGGGTGACATGGGGCCTGCCCCCGCCCCTGCCCCAACAACCAGGGCCCACCTGGAGCTCGTAGAGGTCGTTGCTGTATTTGCCGTACTCCACCATCCCGCCAAATACCAGCAGGCGAGTCCCATCGCACACAAAGCCATAGGCTGCACATCCAGGAGGGATGTCCCCTCTCACGGCCGGGATGAACCACTGGTTGGTCGCTGGAGAACAAAAGTTAGCAGAAGTCAGAACTCCTCGGGAGCCCCTAGAACCAGAACCTCCACCCCTCTTCCTCCCCACACCCACCAGCCTTCAAAATACAGTCTAAGAAAGGAGGGGCTGAGGCACTGCCTCTCTTCCCAAGGATGTGGGACTTTCTCCTTTTACCATCCAAGTGCCAGCCCTCTATCCAAGCCATCTTCCAAACTCCTTGGCCTCAGAGGCCACCTCAAAACAGCCTGTGATCACCCTGCTTCTCATCACGGTCGTCTTAAAAAGCAGGAAGTCACTGACCAAGAAAATTCGTCAGCTTCTGGCGATGTGGCCACCTCCCGCCACTCTATGGGTCATCGGAAAGAAACGTCTAACACCCAAAATACCGTCCAGGGGCCCGTGGCTGCACCTCTAAGTGGCCAAAAGAGCTACCAGTGCAGGCTGGGAGCAGCAGCCTGCGGTATAGGCTGGGGAGGGCCATGGGGGTACGAATCAATCTCTACTGCTGTTTCCCGGGTGACGGTCCGGAGCAGCCCTCCCCCGGGCCCACCCCCTCCCCCCTCCCCCCTCCCCCCTCCAGAACACGGGCAGAGGTGGCGGCAGTCAGTGCCAACTAAGCTGCCCAAAGCCCATCGCCTCTAGCCGGGCTGGAGCTCCCAACCTGCCCCTGCTCTGCCTGGCATCCTTGCCCCTCCTGGGCCACCGCCCTCACGTCTGCCATGCCAGGTCTTCCTGGAAAAGTCCGGGGGCAAACGCTGCCCTCTTGTGAGGGATGCCTTCTGTCCTATGTTATTTGAAGGGCCATCCCCTAAAACATACACCACACTCTCTCCGAAAACCCCAAACCGGCAGCCGACTGCAAATCTGATTCCACGCCCCTCGATCACTTTTGGTCAAACGTAGGCAAGTGAATTGGGACTGAGGGGCCAGTGGGCAGGGCACGGATCTGGGAGCGAACAGAGCCCCTGTGGGGGCGTGACAGGAGCCGGGACAGCACGGTGCACCCGGTCCCTGACCCCGTCCAGGCTGGGTAACCCGACTCTACCTGCAGCTGGGCAGAGAGGCCTGCCCCACCCCGCCGCCAAAAACACACCACACCTCCCGAGGTAAAGGCGCCCGGCTCGCCGCTTCCCAAGTGTACACGTTAGTTTGCAGTGGGCTGTGGGTCCCGTCCTCAGTTCAGCAGCCAGCGGGCCTCCGGGTCCCCTGCCTGCTCTGCACGCCCAGGCCCCAGACCCCCGCGCTCCACCTCGTCCTACCGCGCAGCGCAAAGACAAACCAAGAAGAGCAGCAGCTTTCCAGGCTGGAGCCATCAGCCCTGCCCGAACTGGGGGAGATGGCCTCCCGCGGGGCCCGGAAGGAGCTTCATCCAGGTTCCCGGGATTGAAGCCGCCACAGACCTCTGAGCCTCCCTCCGTGGACAAAGGAACAGAGACCAGGAGTGGAAGTAACTTACCCGAGGTCACAGGGCCAAACACACACACACAGATGAGAACCTTGTCACCGACTTAAAGTGACTGCTAGGTGCCCACCTGAGGGCCGGGAGGAGGCTACACGGGAAACGGCAGCTCTCTCGTCACATGCCACCACTGACTCAGCGGGCCGGGCTAGAGGGACCTGTGACGTCCTGACAGCTCATTCTACAGCACCCAAGAGGGGCTGATCTCATTCTAGAGCACTCCAGGCAGGGCAGGGGCTCTCTGCACCGCCATCAGGAGCAGTCTGTCAGGAGGCACAGTTTCTGGTCTGAAGCCAGAACCTGCCGCTCTTCACATCACCTACAGTCCCAGTTCTACCCTGAGATGGCAGCTGCCCCCAATCATGTCATCTCTCGCTCATCTAGCGGGGCGGGCGGCGCATGACCCGACCTCCGGGTCCCTCCTTCTCCCTAGGCTTGGGCTTGTCGCCACTCTCGGCTGCGAGGGGGGCCGAGGAAGGGAGGCCTGTACCCAGGAGGCGGGAGGTGGCCGAGCCCCTCCCCCCGCAGCTGCCTTCCCGCTCGGCTGAGGCTCGAAGCGGGGGTGGGGGTGGGGGTGGGTTCTCAGAAGGGGTGACATGGGAGCGGGGCCTTGAAGGCTGAACAGGACTTCCCGACAAGTGAAACCAGCCGCCGGGCCGAGCAGGAAGTGACTGTGAGAGCAAGAAGGACCCAGAACGGAGGGGGAACGGGTTTGAGATAAGCTCAATTTAGTGACCAATTAGCCCCAGGGACAGAGGAACAGGGAGGTGTCTCCAAGGTGGTGGCCCGCACCCCTTAACTGAAGGGCGAGACAGCCCGACAGTCTCGGTGACGGCCTGTATTCTGCCTGACTCCACTGCCAGCCAGCAGGGTGACCCTGGACCTGTCACTTCCCCTCTCAGACCCCAATTTCCTCATGTGCAAAAACAAGGAAGTTCCACTAGATGTTTTCCAAGGCTCTTTCCGGTGGTATCAGTTGCAGACATTCGAGAACCACTGAGGCAGACCAGCCTTGGGCCACTGGTTTGGCAACCAGCCACACCCTCCCCTCACCAGGGCGCACCCCACTGTGTCAGGGCCGGGTCCTCCGAGTAATCCGCTTTGCTGTTGAAGTAAAATTCCCCGAGGTCAAGGACAGTTGCTACCCTAAGATCTCCCAAAGGCCTGTGAAGTGTTCCACAGCCACCAAAGAGGAAGGACACACACTTTCTCACACACACCCTTCAAGTGCACACCTGCCACCCCCAGCCCCGTCACCCCCCCCCCCCACCGCCCCGATCTCTGAGCTGACCAAGACAGCGAGGCAAGCACGTGCCCCCTGGAGCCCTTTGTCTTAGCAACGGGGAACTCTCTCCGAAGGGCGAGTCTCTCTGAGCACTCATCTTGCAGAAAGAAAAGCACTAGAGAGTATGCTCTGACCTCGTTTAAAACAAAACCAAGGGGCTTCCCTGGCGGCACAGTGGTTAAGAATCCGCCTGCCAATGCAGGGGACATGGGTTTGAGCCCTGATCCGGGAAGATCCCACATGCCACGGAGCAACTAAGCCCGTGCGCCACAACTACTGAGCCTGCGCTCTAGAGCCTGCACGCCACAACTACTGAGCCCGAGTGCCACAACTACTGAAGCCCGCGCGCCTAGAGCCCGTGCTCCGCAACGAGAAGCCACCGCAACGAGAAGCCCACGCACCACAGCGAAGAGTAGGCCCCATTCGCCGCAACTAGAGAAAGCCCGCGCGCAGCAACGGAGACCCAACGCAGCCATAAAGAAAGAAAGAAAGAAATTTATAAACAAACCAAAACCAAGGTAAGCAGGAGGCTGGCTGTCAAGACAGCAGCTAAGGATGCTGCGCATCTGTGCCACGGCTGGTGGGAGAGAGGCAACACCAAGCCTGTCTTTCTGAGAACAGCAGGAGCTCGAGGCTCTGTCAAATAGCAAACACTCGGTGAGGACAGGGGAGCTGGGTCAGCTAACGGCTCTCCCGAGAAGTCACCGAGGGAGTTCATAGGGCACTTTCCAAACTGCTACCCTGGAGGAATCCAGGGCTGCAGCCCTTCGGAAGGCTGGCTATCCTCTACTATACAACACACCCTTGCAGATGGGGAATGAATTAACGCCAAAGGGCTCGATTCATTTTAATAAACTAATGAATACGCAGAGGCCCCAGGAAGCAGTGGACTTTGGAGCTGATGGTAATTAGGCCCCTGCCCTACTTTCTAAAATTGTCCTTCCTTGCCAAGGAGCCTGCTCCAGGCCTTACGAGAATGAAGTTGGTCCAAGTAGTTTAGGAGCTTCTGCTCAGGGCAACGGCCTCTCTAAAAACAGCCCTGCCCCTCAGCCTTACCTTACCCGGCTAATCGCTGCCGCTGCAGCTGTCTGAGCTGGCACAGAGCACCACCAACCAGCCCAGCCTCACTGGAGGCAACAGGTGCTCAGACCCACAATGTGAAGGGTCACCGGCAACCCACCAGCCTCTTGAAAGTCAACTTTGTAGGGTCAACAACCTACAAGATGCAGAGAAAACTAAACTCTGTGCCTTGGGGGAGGCGGCGGTGGGGAGCACCCAACCGAGAGCCCAGCTCCAACCCTCAGCACTCCAACCAACACCTTATCCCAGAGCAACCTCAAAGCTGGAAGGAGGTGCCCAGGCCCGAGGACACCGTACCAACAGAACCCTCGGACAGGATGGCTCTGGGGCCAATGGAGCTCGCCAGATGAGATGGCGCGGGGGAAAGAGCTGGAAGCCGGCCCCTGGCCGCGGCTGACCCGAACGCGACTGCGAGCTGCGGAGGGGAGCTTCCTCAAAGCACGCTGCCTGAGCTGGGAGGGGGTTTTCCGCAGCCCCGCCTCCACCTCTCAGGCTGGGGACTGGACCGGAAGGCACCCAGGCCCACCGCTCCCGGCGAAAACGCCCGCCGAGCCCCTCCCTCCGGGCCAGGCGAGGTCCTGCGGGCCAGCGTCCATTCAACAGGCAGCTCGGGCCCAAGGAGGCGCCAGGTGTATCAACCGGGCCAAGTGGCCGCCAAGGGGGAGGGGGCCGCAGGAGGATGCGGCTAAGCCCTAGAGACTTAGCGGGGACACCAGGCAACAGGCCGAAGGCGAGCCGGCACGGCAGCAGCACCCGGAGGCAGAGGCGCACCGCAGCCTCCAGCTATGACCGCACCTTGCTTGCCCCTCCCAACCAACCAGGCCCGGGCTTTGGGGGAGGCATGAGAACGGGCAGGGGAACCTCCTCAGCCTGCTGCGGGATCACTGGAATTAATTCATCTCTTACATCAAAGGATCCCAGATCGAGACAACATGAAATCTGTAGAGAAACGCTGGAGAAGTCAACGCTGCAAGAGGGAAGCAGCAATGTCGTCTGACCTGTGGGTCCCCAGGAGACGGTTACGCAGCGCAGCACACAGCCCGCCCCCCTCCCCCAGGTCGGGATTACGCTGCTCAACTCTGCCCCTTTTCTCGAGACGGCGACCTAATCTGTAATCTAGAAGTTGTCATTTCTCCCGAAAGAGCACCAGAGATGAGGAAGAGCGGACCAGGCGCAGGAGGAGGGAGGAAGGGGGTGGGACTCTGCGCCAAAGGGACGCATCCGCCCGCCTGGCGGGGGTAACGGTGTCTGTCTGAAGTCACCGCCGCGGGAGCCGCCCCCGCTCCTTCACCAGCCAGGGTACAGGCTTCCTCTCCAATAATGAAAAGCGCCTCTCAAACACATGGGAATCAGGGCTGGAAGAATGGGAAAAAGAGCAAGGGAAAGCAGAGGTGCCGGGCAGAGCAAACCGTCTCGGACGGGAGAAGTAGCACCTCGGTGCGGACGGAGAGGGGGAACAGGAGGCGGGGGAGAGGGCTGCAGGGGAGGGGAGGAGAAGGCGGGAGACGGAGGAAGGAGAGAGAGGGAGGAGGGACGGAGGGAAGGAAGGGGAGAGAGAGGGAGGGAAAAGGAGGGAGAGGGAGGAGATGAAGGGCGGAGGGAAAGATCCGAGAACCCAGCGGGCTTTGCACTCACCCGTGTTGTACACGTGCAGTTCGTCCACTATCCCCTCGTTGCCGCCGCCAAACACCACGATGAGCTCCTTGATGGCCACGGCGCGGTGGCCGTGGCGGGGCCGGGGCACTGGACCCGACCAACCCACCACTCGCTTCCAGCGGGGCTGCAGGAGCACTGCTGGCGAGTTGGCGGGTGACACGGCCGAAGCCATAGTTCCGGGAAAGGGCGCGGTGGAAAAAGTCACCAAGCGAGAAGGGAGGCCCCCAATTCCACTCACACACACCCCCTTTCGTCTAAGGCGTCTCGCACAGAGAAGCGCTTCTTCACACAGCGGTGAACGGCTCCATGGAGGCCGCCATCTTAACTATTCTCCTTCTCTTCTCCTCTTCCCCTTCTTCTCGCTCACCACGTCTCCTTAAGAGCCTCCTGAAGCTGTCGAGCGCCTAGACCCGAGAAGCTGGAGGCCGCCGAGTCCCGCCGCCCTGACTACTTGCCTGGGAGCTCCCACTTAGAAGCTCGAGCGGGAGGCCCTGGGAGCCGCCATCTTGAGCCGCCTCTCTCTCCTCCCTTCCTCAATCGTAGCCCTCCCCCGCCGGAAATGGCGGAGCCCCGGCCCGGTTCCCACACCCTCCCCAAGTCTCCTGCACTGGCCGGCTTCCGGGGCGGGTGGAAATGAGCCACAAGCGCCGCGGTTGTCCCAGCCCCGCCGGAGCTCAGACCACAATTGTGGGAGCCGCCATCTTGAGACCGTCCCGCTTCCCCGCCCAGCGCTTAGTGCAGAGGCCGCTCCCTAAACAGCCTCGACACTTGGAAAGAATAGAGGCGCGCCGGAGGCCAGTGAAACGAGCTTGAGTTCTCGAGGGCTGCTCGGAGGCTCGCGCCGTACGGCTCGTGAGGTCTCGAGCGTCTCCCTTTAGTCCGCCTCTGCTGCTCAGGCTGCGCCTGCCGCCCTGGGAGTCGCCATCTTGAGACTAGCTCCCCCTTCCCCCCTATTCTCTTCCTCTTGGGTCAGTTCTTCCACTGCAAACCAAACGCAAGGCAGCGTCCGATCCTCGCTTCCCTCCTTATGACTCCTTCCCACAGGAGCCGCTTCAAAGAGGCAGAGTTAGGCCCCGAAGTGGCAACTGTACGGCAGGAGGAGCGGTAACGGCAGGGCGCTCATGCCTCCTCCCTGGGAGCCGCCATCTTGTGTGAAGAAGTAACAACTAAACATGGCGGCGGCGGCGGTCGGGCGAGGGGGCGGAGTCGGGCGACGTCACTGTTTCCCCCCACACCCCACCCTCGCAGGCTTCTCCTCCCGGCCGAGGCTTCTTAAAAGAACCTCGCGCTGCCTCGCGGCGAGGGACCGGTGCCGCTGCGCGCTTTGCTTGGGGTCAGGCCGCGCTCGGGTCAGGCACAGGCGTCCCCAGCCCTGTGGCCGCCGAAGCGCGCCTCCACGCCTCCGCCCTGGGAGCCGCCATCTTGCCACTTCCCCTCGCCCGGCCGTCCGCGGGCGTCAGTAGCGACTTTCAGCACAAAACAAAGATGGCGGCTGCGGCATCTGGGGAATGCCCGGATGAGAATGCCTCAGACGCCGTTGGCCCCGCCCCCTTGGGAACTGCCCCCTGGGTCGCTGAAGGGACACACGCCAGAGGAATCGCTTTAACTAGCAGTGGGGACAGGGCACAGGTTGCTGAGGGTGGCTGACGGAGACATTAGAGTCAGGCTTCGTACCGGGGAGCGGACGTTTTCCTGCTCCGCACGCCCAGCTGCCTCCGGAAAGGTGGCCCGAAGCCCGCCTCCGGGGGAGCCGGAGGCGGGGTGGGAGTGAGCGGTAACGCGGCCCGGCGCGCCACGCCGGGGGCGGAGCCCTCCCAGGCTCCCAGGCCTGCTGTCCCGCCCCCACGCGGGGGCGCCGCCGCGGCCAACGGCGCCCCGAGAAAAAGAGCGGGGCCGCCGCGCGCCGAGCCGCCTGCCGCCCCTCCTGCTGTCGGGCGGGCAGCCAGGCTGGCGGCGCCTGAGGCGAGCGGGCGGGCGCGGGAGCGGTCCGCATCGCCCCGCGTCACCTCGCGTCACCCCGCCCCGCCTGCTTCCCAGGACTCCGCGCCCCACCCCGCGCGCAGGCGCACGGCCGCCTTTCGGCTCCGCCCTTTTTCGAGATTTGAATTTCCCCCAGCAAAGCGAGAGAGGCAAAATACCCGGATGGTGATCGCTGGCCTTTTCGCGCCAATCCTGTAAGTTCTCACAACAACCTTGAGAGGTGGGTACTGTCATCACCCCTATGTTCCAAATCTTGCAGGAGGCTGTCTGGTCGCTGCACTGTCATGCTCACTGCCAGACGCAGGGTGTAATGCGCTGCTCTCCGGGCTCTTGGAATGACAACAGATGATTTTTCTTGTTTCTCTCATCTTTATTTGATCTTTACATTCACCAACCTCCAGCCGAAATTTGGCCTTTCCCGCAATTACGAGTGTAGGCAGCAAAGCACAGAGGGTTAGCCTGGTGACTGTGTCACCAAAGGAAATGACAGATCATTTGAGATCATATAAATTTTCTTGTAGATATCCTGAAATTAAAGAAATTACACGTTATTATAGAATAACTGCTTTGAAATTACTGTAGTTGGGCTTCCCTGGTGGTGCAGTGGTTGGGAGTCTGCCTGCCAAGGCAGGGGACATGGGTTCGAGCCCTGGTCCGGGAAGATCCCACATGCCGCAGAGCAGCTAAGCCCGTGCACCACAGCTACTGAGCCTGTGCTCTAGAGCCCGTGAGCCACAACTACTGAGCCTGCATGCCACAACTACTGAAGCCAGCGTGCCTGGAGCCCGTGCTCCGCGGCGGGAGGGGCCCCTGCGGTGGGAGGCCCGCGTACCACAGCTGGAGAGAGCCCGCTCGCAGCAATAGGACCCAACGCAGCCAAAAATAAATAACTAAAATAAATAAATTTATTTTAAAAAGGAAATTACTGTAGTTATTCAACCTGCCCATAGATCCTGTAATTTAACCTATTAGTAAAGAAGCACGTATATTACTATATCATACATTTTCAAAAATACTTTAATAACTGTCTTTCGACATATTAAGTTTCTGTTGTAATTCTGTTTTAGTTTATGCATTTGGAAGCATTTGTTTGAGAAAAGACCAAAGAGTCCTGTGACACAGGCAAAGGACAAGAGCCCTCATCTGTGTTTCTGTGCCACCAACTGCCCTAGGTGACCTTGTCCGTTCACGTCACCTCTCTGGCCCCAACTCCTTCCCCTGTAAAATAAGGAAGCCAAGCTGCTGGTTCCCAGGCGCCTTAGCCACATTCAGTGATTCTGTCCTCAGAGTTCAAGAATCACTACGGTAGTTCCAGGCTCCTTGGGCATCCAAGTGGCCCAGATTGAGCTCTCCTGCTGCTGGTGTCCCACGGTACAGCCCTCAGACTGGCGTCCCCTTAGCCGCAGAAAGGGAACAAGGTGGTCAGGGTAGTCACGGGCACGGTAAGCGGTTGTCAGGAATGATACAGGCCAAAGAAACCACCACTGTGACAGTGACAGTGGCTCCTGCTTCAATGCATACAGACTGCGGAAGCAGGAGAGTTTAAGGAACACGTCTTAACCCCTTAGCCAGGAGATTGTCACGTTTTGCAGGACTTCCCCCAGAGACCCCAGCACCAGACCAGGGGAGAGCCCTTGGACCTTCATGTGCCGGGGGAAGCTGGGAAGAACTTTGAGAGTCATGTAACAAGTGTCACAGCACCTCAGGGGTACGGAGGAGCTAGGCCATAAGGTACCCAGCCTGGCCTTCCTGGTGGACTTGGGAAGTTCGTTTGATTACACGTCACTTTCAGCTTGCGCAAGGGCTCAGTAGCCTCTGGCCAGCAGTGGGAGAGGAGTCACTTTCCACGCGCTTCCTGGGCCTCCTTGTCTATCAAGCTGACAGTGCTGGACTCCGGTCCCCAGCTCTCCTCCATGCTGGCTGGCAGACGAGAGGGTCAGGCTGGCGCTGGCCGCGTGGGGCCCAGGAGGCCTGGGTCTTCACACCAGGGAGTCGGGCCCCAGGTGGCGCCAGGGAAGGACCTGGAGAGACGAGGCCGGGCCTCAGCTGGTGTCCCAGCCAGACTCAGGAGCGGAATGGGGAAGTGCTGGTGCCAGAGCGGAAGGCATAGCCGAGTTGAGGGTGTAAGCAGGCCAGGCACAGGAGGGACCCGCAGGACTACATGAGCACGGCACTTTGGTGTCTGCGAGAGGTTGGGGCGTGATCGTGTGTGAGTGGAGAGCCGGCCACCGAAGGGTGCTAAGCAGGGGCGGCCCTTGAGGGAGATGCTGGGGGCTGCTGTGTGCAGACCACGTTAGCGGTGGCCAGCCTGGAAGTGGGAAGCCCGGGGCAGGGGCAGCCCCCCAGCCTAGAGGCTCCTTAACCGGAAGCCGCAGCGGGGAGGCGTGAGACAGCGCTGCGTGCTGAGGTGGCGGTCAGGACAAGGCCTGCGGTTCCCTCGTGGAAATGCCGGTCCCCTTAGCAACAGGCCCCCAAGGCAGGATGGGGGCCAGAAACCTCACCAAGACACCCAGCGGGCCCCGTCCCGGATCTTCCACGTGGGCCCCACGGCCAGTCTGAGAAGCAAAATGGCAAACAGGATGAGGAAAAAGAGCAGGGGTGCTGGTTTGGGGCTTGAACCGAAACTGAGCAGGTCTTTGCTGAGCAGCGGAGGGCGAGCGCAGAATCAGACCCTGCCCGGCCCTTTCAGGGCCTGAACTGCAGGAGGGCAGGTGGACATTGGGCCTCAGAAATAAACTGTGGTCTACATAGCTAAGAACTCATTTAATTCACACCATGACTCTGCAGGGAGGTACTGGTAGCATCCCCATTCTGCAGGTATGCAAACCGAGGCCCGGAAGGGTTAAGGCCCAAGATCACACGGTTAGTAGCTGGGGGCACTGGGCTTTGAACACGGACAGTCCCTCTCGTCCCCATGCTTGCCTGCCTGATTGCTGTCTTCGCTTTGAGTCACTTTCAGGGCATTGAACCTCTTCTCTTGTTGATATTAATACATCTCTTGGCTACCCGGCCAGCTTACACTGCAGCAGGCCCCAGAGCAGTTGACGGTCCATGAAAAGTCCACATTGTTTGAAAATTATCGGACTGCTTCTGTGACTGCAGGAAGTGGAAGGTTTTCTTGTGAGCCAAGGACAGAAGGTGATTTTGAAAGGCGTGGTACTTCAGGGGCAGGCAGGAGGGTGAACCAATGGGGGACGGCTCCCTGTGCCACCTGGCCTCACATCTAAGAAGCAGAAGGGAGTCCTCCCCCGCCCTCCTCCTACCCACCCCCGCCATCCTTGCCTTAGATTCCAGAACTCGGACCACAGCAAATGGTTTCTCTTTTAACTGGGTATTTGGTTCAAAGGGCTTTGGGACTGGCTTGGAAACTTCCACATTTGTAATGTCACTGAGGTGGAAAAGCCCATTCTGAGTTTTAACAGCAGACCTAGGAAAGATTTAAGTCTCCAAATGCAGTGGCTCGAAGGGAACTAGGGCAAAGGGGCGGGACTTTTATAGCACACAGATGAAAGAACAAGAGCATAGGTATCAGGAGAGAGGGGCACAAAACCTCTAGGTGAAAGAGGGTTCTAGAGCCTTCTAGAGGCCGTGCATAAGAAGGTGAATGGACTGGGTATTCCTGCACTTTTATTTCTGTGGGGTTTTTTGGGGTTTTTTCTGATGTTGGTGGATCCTGAGGCTGAGAATCGGGAAGATGGAGACCCTTTTTCGGATGGATTTCTTTCTACCCACACTCTTTAACTACACTCTTTTTGTAACCACAAAGGAAGAAGGCAGAACGATCCTCCACTGGTGCCAACCAATCAGCAGAACCCTCGCCTTCCTCTGGGCCACTACCTCCACGCGGGGCAAGGTCGCAGCATCTGCGTCGGAAATCACGGGGAATTCTTCCTGCTGGCTCAGCTGGGAGGCCGAGGAGTGTTTTGCAAAAAAACTGTTTATCTGAATTCTGAAATAACAGTGGAGACGGCTGCTCTCTTAAGCTCTCCGACCCGGGTCACACATAGGGTTCCAGATGAAGCCCGAGTCGGGGCAGGCCCTCTTGCACGTGGCCCTGGTCAGCTGCCTCTGCGCGGCCACCGTCCACACCGGCGTTTTCGCAGGTGTCTCTGTCGCAGTGGGCTATGAGCACTACGCCGAAGCGCCGGTCGCCAGCCTCCCTGCCTTCCTGGCCACGCCCTTCAACTCGCTCGTTAACGTGGCCTACGTGCTCCTGGGGATGTACTGGCTGCAGAGCAAGGCCAGCGCCCCGGGAGGCCCCACAGAAGCATGGAAGGCTTGCTACATGAAGGACGTCTTTGCGGGCATGGCCCTGGTCTACGGCCCGGTTCAGTGGCTGCGCATCACGATGCAGACGCGCCCCACCGCCGTGTTGGACCAGTGGCTCACCTTGCCCATCTTTGCATGGCCGGTGGCCTGGTGCCTCTGCCTGGACAGGGGCTGGAAGCCCTGGCTGTTCCTGGCTGTCGAGGGCCTCTCCCTGTGCAGTTACAGCCTGGCCCTGCTGCACCCCCATGGGTTTGAGGTGGCACTGGGTGTACACATCGCAGCAGCTGTGGGGCAGGCCCTGCGCACTCAGGGCCGCCACGGCAGCGCTTCCTCGGGGAAGTACTTGGCTCTGGGCGTGCTCTGCTGCCTGGGTTTTGTGCTCCTCAAGCTGTGTGACCACGAGCTCTCGCAGTGGCGTCTCTTCCAGCGGCTCACAGGCCACTTCTGGTCCAAAGTCTGCGATGTGCTCCAGTTCCACTTTGCCTTCTTGTTCATGACCAACTTAAACACCTGCCGAAGATGCCCTCCTGCGGAGAAGATGCGTTAAAGTGTGGAAGGAAGGTGCTTACCCACCCTAACATCAAAATGCGCCCTCCGCTGGCATCCTGTCATCAGTGTTCAGAGTCCTGGGTGCAGCAAGATAGGATGATGACAGAAGACTGCCCCTTCCTTCAAACGTATGGGCTTCAATACTCTGAGTATGAATATTCAACATTATGAAACGTTATGCTGTCTGCAACTTACTTTCAAAGGGTTAAAGCAAATATCTAAGGGCCGGGATGTGGGGTTCCATTTTACTATGCTTGTAATTTTTCTGTAGTTTGAAATTTTTCAAAATAAAATGTTGGGGGGAAATGACCCCAAGAAATCCATCAGACTCACGGTTGGACAAAGAATGGTTGTCTGCTTCGGGATGTGGGCTACAAGCATGGGCTGGCCGACAGTGGGGCAGGGTAGCCTCTGGCTGGCGTGCCAGGCCAGGCGCTGGGGTTACAAGTGAGCGTCTCCAGAGGTATCTGGCCTCAGGGAGACTGAGTCATAGTAAACACACGCGCCTAGCAGACTGGTGGGGAAATCCGAAGCCCAGAGCACTAACTCACTGCAGGTCAAATGGGAGTCACATCACCTCAGATCCTCTGTGGAGCAACACCCGCAAATGTCAAGAGGTGAGTCCTCAACAGAGTGTTGCTTGCCGGGTCTTCCCTCAGAGCCAGGGTATAGCTTAGGTGTCCTCAGCAGCTAGGGTTACTGCAGTGTCAAGTGTCTGTCACCCACGGAGAAACCTGGGTCCTTCGGAACCATGATCCCCTGATGGCATCCCAGCGTAGGGCCATGGAGTTGGCATCTTTCAACCCCAAAGCGTGCTTCTCATGCAGATGATGATGTTTGAACAAGAGAGCCCCCCTGGGTGGGGGAACACTGAGGCCCAAGAGACGCTGAGGAGTCTGCCTTTGGGTTGCCTGCTTGTTAACGTGTTCTTTAGACACCTGTTTCATGCCCCGTCACGGGAAAGGCATCTGGTCTTTGAAGACAAAGGCAAGGGCAGAAGGGAGAGGATGTCCTGTCCCTGCCGAATGGCGTCTCAGGACGGGCAGCCCACAGGCATCTGTTCAGTGTCCCCTGAGGCCCCTCTCCCTGGAGCCTCGAGGGTTGGCATGTGGACCGTTGCCATGACTACCAAGGTGCTTTTGAAACTGGGTACCTGGGCAGGATGTTCTGTTCTGGGCACATCTCCAGTGGGTGGCGGGTCTCAACCAGGCTGTTGCCTGAAGAATCCTGTCGGTGATCATTGCCTCTGCCCCTCCCCTGAGGACTGGGGCCCGCGGCGGGGCCTGCCGGCTTTGAAGAGCACGGCCAGCATTTGCTTCGGGAAGCAGCTTTGTTCCACTACAGTTATCTCGAAGGCTTTGTGTGTCCTAGAAGAGGAAAAAGGCTATGGGCATCTCCTCGAAGAGGCCAGAGGGAGGGAGGGGAAAGGCATGATTTCTCGGGTGGCTCAGTTAGAGACGGAGGCGGCAGTGTGGAGGAATGGGGGAGGACCAGGGTCTGATGTGGGGTGGGCTCTGATTCCCCCCTGCTTGGCAGAGTGGATCCCCTGAGAATTGGGGCTTTGCATAGCCTCGTTCATTCCATACCTTTGAGCCGCAAGCCCTCATAACTTATTTTGTTGTTTTTATTTTATTTTATTTTTACCAATACCTATTTAATAAATAACCCTGGGAACCTTCTGGGTTTCATTCCACTCGTGTGTCAGGCTGGGTCCCCACAGGAAACAGATGTCACGCTGAGATCAGGGTGATTCAGGACTGTTTCATGAAGAACTACGAACACCACTGTGCCACGGGGAGGGAGGAAAGGGGGGAACCGCAGGGGGTCTTTTCCACTCTGGGGCCTGGGGAGAGACCCGTGTGGAAGGGACACCTCGGATGGGGCGGAAACCTCCAGAAGCCCAAGGTGGTCAGATGAAATGCAGGACATCAAATAATGTTTTAGTACCAGTGCGTCCCCAATGTCTCATGAGATGTGCTTACACTAAAAAAGTGTTCATTGTTTATCTGAAATTCAGGTTTCACTGCGTGTTCTGTCGTTATTTGCTAAATCAGACGACCCTATATTGAACCCATCCAACCAAAGCCAGAGGCCTGGAACCTTCTCTCTCTGCCCCCTGTTTTTGATCAGCGTTTCTCAAAGTGTGGCCAGCCTTAGCCACGCAGCTTCCTGCGTCCCCTGCAGCCCTGGTGAGTCCTGGCTTCCGGGGCCGGGGCCTCAGCCAGCCTCAGCCCTGCCCCAGGCTGCGAGGGCGCCCGCGATGTCTGAGGTGCCAGAGGACGGAGGCTGGCGGCCGGGCCCCCTCTGGGCTCTGCTCTTTCCTCTGCAACTTGCCCCCGGAAAGCAGAGAAGCCAATGGTTACCAGATGGGCCCTCCCCCTGCGTCTGGCCTAACGGCTTAGAGGCTCCGAAGCTGGGAGGGATCTCAGAAACCATGTGCGCGGCGCCCTCATTTCGCAGAAACTGAAACTATACATGTGCAACTTTGCTGAAGGTTTCAACACTGAGCATCCGAAAGGCAGGCGGCAGCCTCCAGGCCCTTCTGCTGTGATGCCCCACCTCTCCCGGGAAGCAGTGACAGTGGCGGCACCACCTGGCCTCTTCCTCACTTCCCCACACGTGGCCTGGGGATCTGCTCCCCCTGAAAGTGGTGGCATTGGTTTTGCTCTGATCGTGCAGGTATACAGGCTCACGGTGGGGACGACGAGCCGCCTGAGAGCGCCATCAGGGTTGCGGTGGCCCCAGCATGGGACACACCCCCCTGCACCTGTCTTTCCCGCTCACGGTGCTAGGCCCAGATGCCGCCCCCGGCCCCGCGCTGCTGCAGTGGCGTCTATACCGGCCACCCTCACCCCGACATCCTGTGCCTGCCCCTTCGCCCCAGAGCTCGCCTTCCTCTGGGTCAGGATCAGGGGCACCCGGGTTGCCTTTCCCACTGACATTATGGTTCAGTTTCTAACGGCGATGAGAGAGGCTGGGCAAGGCGTCAGGGGGCTTTTCCATTTTGTGCCAATCTGATGGGGGCAAAGCAAGACCTCGTTGTGACTTTAACTCGTGCCCCTCCACACACACGTATGCACACTTGTGCACAACTGGTGCTTGTGCACCTGTCTGTTGGAAGCTAGGATTTATTCTTCTGTAGGTTGTTGATTTCCATCCTTTCCTCATTATTGGATTTTTCTTCCAAAAGTTTGCAGGAACTTGTTTTACATTATAAACGTTAACCATTCATCTGTCATACAGATGATACGTACGTTTTGTTAATCTCATTTGTCTTTTGCCTTTGTGGGCATCTTAAAGGAACGTGGTTGAAGGTTTCCCCAGTCATGGATGTCTAAACGTCTGTCTTTTTCTTTGTAGCCTTTGGGTTTCTTGTCTATACATCAGGTAGCTTTGTCGAATCTTAACATCTCCTATAGCTGCTTCAGGTAGTTTTCATTATAAAAAGTTAATTATAAAATTGAGACTAATACTCATAAAATAGTTGCAAGTTACATTCAGAAACAAAGCAGTGCAGCTGTCATCACTGTTAACAGGACAGTTCACCAAACTGTACTTGCCGGAGCCCTTCACAATCGTGTTCCATGGCGGAGAGGAAATGCCCAAACCCCGAGGAGCATGTTTCGTCGCAGCCTGGGGGACAAAGGAGATTTTGTTTCTCGGCACTTAAAACTGGGCACGTCCCACAGGTAAACATTTCCCTCTCACCTCCGAAAGCCTCCAGGAGTAGAAATCTTTGGGTAAATATAAACTAGGCAATTTCTGTTCCCGAGCGAGCCCCCCAATAGCTATGAAATTCGAGAGCGCCTCTTCCCCTTCTACGCGGGTCTTGCTTTCCCGGTGCTTTCAGCTGCCAGGTGCCTCTCTGCTAAGCGCTGAATTCTGGGGAATTCTGAATTCTCCTTGCAGCCCGCGCCCTGCTAGCCCAGCAGGCCCTTCTAACCGTTTTCATGTGTTTCTAGTCTTTTCTTCCGTTTCCTGCTTTTCACTTGGATCTTCAGAACCGCTGACTTGTGGTTTTACTTCTGCCTCTCCTTTCTCATGCAGCCTAACAGATCACACAGGGGCCTGACCCTACTCTCCTGCCCCAGAGGAAACCACCGTCCGGAGTTGGGTGGAGTCCACTCCCCAACACGTTCCGAGACCTTTCCCACAGGGGAGCGGGGGGAGATGACCAGCGGTGTGCACTGCCGTCTCGCACGTGCTGTAACCTTCCCTAGGTGCACCACGTGGCCCTGATCCGTCTCCCACCGGCTTCGGGACCGGATCTGTGGGTGTTTTTCCCCAGGTCTCCTGGCTGCCCATCAGGGTACTTCCTCCTTTGGTGCTGCTGTCTGGGCCTCTCTGCCTACGTGTGAGCACGTCGCCAGGGGATCTGCCTGTGCACAGCACATCTGCACTTCAGCTGAACTACAAGTTGCCAAATCCCTCGCCACGGTGCTTGCTGAAATGACTGCCCAGCAGAGTTCCCGTTGCTCCGTGGCCTCACCAGCACGTAGTACTGGGAGAGGAGTTACTGTCTGCTGCTCTGATGGCAGTGAACTAGAATTTCATTTCCTTATGGTTTGCCTTTCCCGGCTTAAAATTGAGGTTGCCTGGAAAAATCAAACATAGGATCCAGCAATTCCACTTCTGGGTATCTCCCCAACAGAAGAGAAAGCAGAAAACCAGAAATATAGATCAATGGAACAGGAGAGAAAGCCCAGAGATAAACCCACGCACCTATGCTCAACGAATCTATGACAAAGGAGGCAAGGGTATACAATGGAGAAAAGACAGTCTCTTCAATAAGTGGTGCTGGGAAAACTGGACAGCTACATGTAAAAGAATGAAATTAGAACACTCCCTAACACCATACACAAAAATAAACTCAAAATGGATTAAAGACCTAAATGTAAGACCGGACACTATCAAACTCTTAGAGGAAAACACGGGCAGAACACTCTATGACATAAATCACAGCAAGATCCTTTTTGACCCACCTCCTAGAGAAATGGAAATAAAAACAAAAATAAACAAATGGGACCTAATGAAATTTAAAAGCTTTTGCAAAGCAAAGGAAACTACAAACAAGATGAAAAGACAACCCTCAGAATGGGAGAAAATATTTGCAAACGAATCAACGGACAAAGGATTAATCTCCAAAATATAAAAACAGCTCACGCAGCTCCATATTAAAAAAACAAACAACCGAATCCAAACATGGGCAGAAGACGTAAATAGACATTTCTCCAAAGAAGACATACAGATGGCCAGGAAGCACATGAAAAGCTGCTCAACATCACTAATCCTTAGAGAAATGCAAATCAAAACTACAATGAGGCATCCCCTCACACCAGTTAGAATGGGCATCATCAGAAAATCTAGAAACAACAAATGCTGGAGAGGGTGTGGAGAAAAGGGAACCCTCTTGCACTCTTGGTGGGAATGTGAATTGATACAGCCACTATGGAGAACAGTATGGAGTTTCCTCAAAAAGCTAAAAATAGAACTACCATATGACCCAGCAATCCCACTACTGGGCATATACCCAGAGAAAACCATAATTCCAAAAGACACATGCACCCCAGTGTTCATTGCAGCACTGTTTACAATAGCCAGGTCATGGAAGCAACCTAAATGCCCATCGACAGACAAATGGATAAAGAAGATGTGGTACATAGATACAATGGAATATTACTCAGCCGTACAAAGGAACGAAATTGGGTCATTTGTAGAGATGTGGATGGATCTAGAGACTGTCATACAGAGTGAAGTAAGTCAGAAAGAGAAAAACAAATATCGTGTATTAATGCACATATGTGGAACCTAGAAAAATGGTACAGATGAACCGGTTTGCAGGGCAGAAATAGAGACACAGATGTAGAGAACAAACATATGGGCACTAAGGTGAGAAAATGGTGGGGGCGGGCGGGGGGTGTGATGAATTGGGCGATTGGGATTGACATACGTACACTAATATGTATAAAATGGATAACTAATAAGAACCTGCTGTATAAAAAACATAAAATAAAATTCAAAAAAAAAGAAAAAGGAAGGGAAAGCAGGGTCTTGAAGAAATACTTGTACACCTGTGTTCACAGCAGCATTATTCACAATAACTAAAACATGAAAGCAACCCAAGTGTCCATCAATGGATGAATGGACAAACAAGATGTGGTCCATCCAATCAGTGGAATGTTGTTCAGCCTTAAAAAGGAAGGTCGCTCTGACACCTGCTACAACATGGCTGGACCTACAAGGCATCATGGTCAGGGAAATCAGCCAGACACAAAGGACGGATACTGTATGACTCCACTTGTATGAGCTGCTTAGAGCCGTCAGATTCCTAGGGACAGAAAGTAGGATGGGGGCGGGGCACGGGCTGGGGGAGGGGGAGGGGGGCTAGTGTCTAATGGGGACAGGGTTTCCCTTGGGGAAGATGAACGGTTCTAGAGATGGATGGTGGGGATGGCTGCACACCAACCTGAATGTACTTAATGCCGCCCAGCTGGGTGCTGAAAAATGGTTAACGTGGTAAACTTGATGTTATCTGCATTCAACTACACTTTAAAAATCGACATTGATCTCTGCAGTTCACTAGCTGAGACACCTTGAATACGTTTTGTCAGCCCTCTGTGCCTCAGTTTCCCCTCTCATACGGCATGGCTGGTTGTGAGTACTGGTCGAGGTGACCCATAAAAGCAGTTCAGGACAAAGTGTCTGCTCAGAACCAGCTGTGGGTCCTGGCCGCTCTCCCCAGCCCGGGGCTGCGTCTCTTGGGCTGCACTGTAGACGAGGAAACACGAATCATACTGGGAGTAGCTAATGGTTACTGAGGGCTTACTGTCGAGGAAAGTAAGTTTAGAGAAGTTGAATAGCCTTCAAGTTTGTGGAGGTAGGAAGTGGCCAAGGTGGGGTTGGCCCTGGGGCTTCAGAATTCCCTCCCTGCTCTCGGCTGCTACGTTGTTATTTGTAAATAGAGTCCTTGCCACCATGGCTTGGGAGCCAAATTTCATTTTGAAAATACGTTTAAAGATTGAGGGACTTCCCTGGTGGCGCAGTGAGTAAGACTCTGCGCTCCCAATGCAGGGAGCCTGGGTTCGATCCCTGGTCGGGGAACTAGATCCCGCATGCATGCTGCAACGAAACGATCTCGCATGCCGCAGCTAAGACTCGGTGCAGGCTAAATAAATAAATAAATAATTGAGATAGGAATCACATACCACACAATTCGCGTTTCTAAAGTGTACGTTCGGGCTTCCCTGGTGGCGCAGCGGTTGAGAGTCTGCCTGCCGATGCAGGGGACACGGGTTCGTGCCCCGGTCCGGGAAGATCCCACATGCCGCGGAGCGGCTGGGCCCGTGAGCCGTGGCCGCTGGGCCTGCGCGTCCGGAGCCTGTGCTCCGCAACAGGAGAGGCCACAGCAGTGAGAGGCCCGCGTACCGCAAAATAAATAAATAAATAGAAAAGTAAAGTGTACGTTCCAGTGTTGTTTAGTATATTCTGTGCGACCATCACCGTGAATTCCAGAACACTGTTGTCAGCCCAGAAGAAACCGCAGGCCTGCTAGCAGTCTTCCCACGCTGCCTCCCAGTCCCTGGCAGCCGCTCAGCTGCTTTCCGCCGCTCTGGCTTTGCCTCTTCCGGGCCTTTCGTATAAACGGACTGATACACCATGTGGCCTTTTGTGTCTGGCTGCTTTCACCCAGCATCACGTTTCCGAGCTTCATCCGTGTTGCAGCATCTATCAGTACTGCATTCCCTTCGACGGCCGTATAGTCCTCCACGGTGTGGTTAGACCACCTTTTGCTTATCCAGTCATCAGGTGGACATTCGGGTTGTTTGTACCTTTGGCTCTTATGAGTAATGCTGCTCTGCACACTTGTGCCTAAGTTTCTGTGCGGACAGGGTGTTTTCCTTTCTCTTGGGTCGGTAGCTGGGAGTGGCCATGCTGGGACGGGGGCTGATTCCATGCGGTCCGGGAGCGGCCGGACCGTTCCCACCGCAGCACACAAAGCTTGTTACTGATTTTTGATTATAAGCATCCTCGTGGGCGTGACGTGGGATCTCATTATGCTTTGAAAATATATTCTTAATTTTCAAAACCCTCTCATCGGCACTGCACGGGCACACGCACCTGGCTGTGTCATGGGGCATCTCAGCTTCCCCAGAGAGTGCCCTGCCCTTGCCGGGCAGCCATTCGGAAACGTGTTCCATTTGAAACTATTTGTCCTTGCCACTCAGATGGGCTTTCTTTCCAGACTGTTCTTTATAGTGTACAACCCAAACAGGTGGTGGAGCTGAGCCTGTGACACCCACAAGGAGCTGAGCCAGCCCCACTAGCGGGGCTTCTGGGGTGGCTGACACAATAAACAACAGATGCCACCTCTGAGAGGACTTCAGATCGGGGAACTGTCAGAGATGACAGAGATTGTCACGCTGCATCAAAACCACAACCTCCAGGCATCTGCTGTTTACTAGACACTCACCTAAAACATATGTCTGCGGAAAGATCACACGTGAAAGAAGGAGAAAAAAGATATACTCGGCACCTCCTAACCAAGAGGGAGCTGGCGTGGTTATATTAATATCAGACAAAACAAGAACATGTTAGGAATAATGTTAAAATAGCTTCAAAATATATAAAGCGAAAATTGACAGAACTCCAGGGAGAAATAGACAAATCCAGCACCGTAGAGGGAGGTTTCCATGGGCTTTCCTCGAAGGTATTTAGGTCAAGCAGACAACAGTTCTGCGAAGATTCAGAAAACGTGAAGGAGCGAGTGACTAAGGGCACCCTGACTGCCCCCGTGGCCGCAAGTGGTGTCTGAAGACGATGGCAAGTTGGAAGCTTGGTGTCAGACCACTGTATTTGAAGACAGTGTGATTAGGTTGGAAGTCGGTGCACGCATGTGCACACACACAGGCAGACACACAATTGCCACACATTGTGAAGTTAAAAAAAAAAGGTAACGAGAATTTTAAAATACTTAGAACTACAGTAATAAAAAGAACGAAATAATAGAAGTGGTGGGTGATACTGAAAATGTTATTTAAAGTAAAATTTACAGCTTTAGGGGCTCACGTATCTGCATTATTTTTACTGACCCCAAACATATTAAGTGTAATCACTTGGACTTTCCATACACACAGCGGAGGCGCCATCACACCAAGCCCCAAACTAAACGTTACTGTGACCTCTAGCACTCCCGATTGGTTGTGCACGTTCTAGAAGTTCATATAAACGGAAGCTTACAGCGTGGGACAGTCATACACGTATCAGCACATTGATTCCTTTTTATTACTGAGTAGTGTGCGCGATATGGATATCCGACAGCTCTGTTGATCTGTTAGCCTGTTGATTGGCATCTAGCTGGGGGCTCATATAAAGAAAGCTGCTGTGGACATGCAGGTACAAGTCTTTGTATGGACGTGCTCATTCATTTCTTTTTGGTACACACCTAGAGCGGAATGGCTTCCTGGGGGTAGGTGAAGTTCAAGTTCATAAGAAACCGGCCAGCTGGCCCACTTTGCACCGCGGCTGGCTCCACTCCCTTGACGACACTTGGTATGACCAGTCTTTTTAGTGTTAGTCATCCTGGTGTGTGTGCACAGCCCTGTCACTGCGGTTTTCTCTTGCGTTTCCCCGCGACTGACGAGGCTGTGCAGGAGGCGGGGGCGGGGCTGTTGGAGGAGGGGGGAGGGCGGGGGAGTGGGCAGGGCGCCGCAGGGGGGAGCTGGGGCCTCCGCAGGGCCAGCTCCTCATTCCTGAACCGCTAGACCCCGAGGCCAGCTGCCTTCTGGTTCCGAGCTGTGGCCTCGCCTCGCCCAGCTTCTCTGCGGCTTGGCAGCTGGGAGGCGGGGAAACCGACGTCGCCGACCTTGACCCCAGAAAGTAAAGACAAGCTTCCAAGTGTGTTTAATGAAACCGAAGGAACCTTCTCCCAGAAGCGCAAGAGCAGCACACAGGCAGACTCCCTGTGGCTCCCTGTCCGGGCTCCATTCCGGAGGTCCAGGCTGGTGTCTGGTGCCCAGTGGGCGCTTCTGGTCTGAGTAACTGTATGATCTGGTTTCCAGACTTGACAAAGATAACACACACACACACACACACACACACACACACACACACACACAGAGAGCACAAAGGAAACTGCAGATCCTTTTCACTGAAATGTCGATGCACATTTCAAAAATTAAAAATTAGCTCAGACAGTCCGAAAGCAGATTAAGAAATGAATACACCATAACCAAGTGGAGTTCATTCCAAGAGTGCAGAGATGATCCAATTAGGAATGATGTTACTATGATTAGTAATATTAATACGTCCAAGGAGGAAAACATGACATCAATAGTTGTCAAAAGGTATTTAAAGCAATCCCACTTGTGGGTATCCACCCAAAAGAATTGAAAGCAGGCATTGGGACAGATATTTGTACACCATTGTTCACAGCAGCATTACAATAGTCAAAAGGTGGAAGCAACCCAACTGTCCATCAACTGATGAATGGACAAAGCGTGGTAGAGACACACAGTGGAATGTCATTCAGCCTTAAAAAGGAAGGAAATTCTGATGCATGTTTCTTCAACATATGGACAAACCTTGAAAACATTGTGCTGAGTGAAATAAAACAAGACACAATTGGACAGAGCGTATGATTCCATTCTATCGGGTGCCTAGAGTAGCCCAGCTCGTAGAGACAGAAAGTAGGATGCTGGGTGTCAGGGCCTGAGGGATGGGAGGGGGAATTGTTGTTTAACGGGGAAGATGAAGAGTTCTGCGGATGGATGGTGGTGACGGCTGCACGCCAGTGTGAAGCATCTGAACTTAAGTGCCACTGAACTCACAGTTAAAAGTGGTCAAAATGGTAAATTTTAGACATATTTTTACCACAATAAAAAATGAAGGGAGGGCTTCCCTGGCGGCACAGTGGTTGGGGGTCCGCCTGCCAATGCAGGGGACACGGGTTCGTGCCCCGGTCCGGGAGGATCCCACGTGCCGCGGAGCGGCTGGGCCCGTGAGCCATGGCCACTGAGCCTGCGCGTCCGGAGCCTTGTGCTCCGCAACGGGAGAGGCGGCGGCGGTGAGGGGCCCGCATACCGCAAGAAAGAAAAAGAAAAAAAAGGGAAAAAGGTATTTGGTAAAATTCAATTCACTTAATAAGAGAGGAATTGGAATAGATGACATTCCAGTTCACTACGGCTGCACAAGAAACTACCCCAAAACGGTGGCTTAAGGGACTTCTCTGGCGGTCCAGTGGTTAAGACTCCGTGCTTCCAATGCAGGGGGCGCGGGTTCGATCCCTGGTTGGGGAACTAGGATCCCACATGCCACGCGGTGCGGCCCAAAAATAAAAAAGCAAAACAAAACAAAAAAACGGTGGCTTGAAACAACGCCAAGTGCCCATTTTGCTGGTGGGTCTGCAGCGTGGGCAGGGCTCATCTCTGCTCTATGTGGTGTCGGCCGGGGCCAGCCCACCAAGAGCAAGTGGGTGCTGGATGGCAGCTGAGCGCTCAGCTGGGGTGACAGAGGCACTGATTCCTTTGCACACATGACCTCCGCGTCACCTTCCTCACCGCTCGACACCTGGTTCCAAGGGTGGTGAGCCTCTCGAGAGACGGACCTAGCCTTGGATGTCACGAGTCCCTTCTGCCAGACTCCATGGTCAAGGGGACTCTACTTCTTGATGGGGGAGTGGAAACGTTCTGGAAGAACAAGTGGGATGGGAAGTATTACTCCACCCAACTCTGGACAGTGAAATCCGTAAACAGATGCTAGTAGCTTCAGAAGCTGATGTGTATGTCTCTCAAGCCAAAAGGCCACGCTATGCTTTGTGGTGAAAGACGACATCCCACGATCGATCAGCATTATTATTTCACATTGGAAAAGATACAAGGAATATGTGTTGGAAACGACAAAGTTCTCATTATTTGTAAATAAGATGATTGTACAACTGAAAGGTCCAAGATAATCAACTGAAAAAAGAATTCTAAAACATAAGGAAACGCAGTCAGTTGGCTGGTTAGAAAATTAACACCGCACCAAAAAAGGGGCGGGTTTCTACGAAAAAAGAAGTTAGGAAACGTTGCGGGGTATCCCGTTCCATCCCCATTTCCTAAAGCCACACCAAGAACGGGAAAACTTGACAGTCTCGAGTCTCCTTTGCTGGGGGTCACTGCTCCTTTCGGCAACTGGGCCCCGCGTCACTCAGGGAGGTGTGTTTCTGATCCGGGCTAATGAGATGGCACGTGAGGCGGGCCTCGCCAGCCCGGATTCTGTCGTTCTGTGCTGGGTCTGATCTGAGACCGGGCATGGTTTTCTCTTTGGGTTTGTCTGGTTTTAGGATCGGGCTTCATGCCTTTAATCAGCCTTCACAGGTAGTCTCAACTCCTTGGAAGCATATGCATGAAAATGGTTTTATTTTTACCAGTAATTGCCCCCTCCATTGGGCTGTAGGAAATCCCCCTTAAGAAATGGGAGGCCGAGTCCGTCACTTTTCATTGTAGTCAGTCTCATTCTGGGGCTTAACTCCAACGGTGTTCATTTCCAAACGTCCCCCTTGTACCCGATTCACATCTCTCCCCTGCCCAGGAGTCCGTCCGCCTCGGGCTCGCCTTCTCCCTCGCCTCTCAACCCTGCCCACCCCACGGCTCTTGCTGCTGGGGGGTCCCTCAGCAGGACATCCTTGTGGGTGGAAGTCAGCGAGACAGCCCACTTGAAACGCACCATCTCCTCACTATGCCAGACGGTGGCGGGGCAGGCCTCCCGCGGCCGGGCCCCCCAGCACCAGGAGCTCCGCCACTTCCAGATGAGATGGGGATGACTCGAGCACCTCTGGTCTCCAGGGTTGGTTCTCTGGGGGCACCCCTCCCTGGGCTTTGCAGAGGGCAAGCCGCCCACGCGTTCCCCTCCAATACTACAGCACCGCCACCGGTGGCCCTCGTTGCCTGGTCGTGGGAGGGCCGGTTGTGCTGGAAGGTGCCTCTCAGCCAGCCCCAGGGAGAGGTGGCTTCCCCCACCACCAGGGCAGCTTCTGACCTGCTCGGGTGAGAACTGAAACCACGATCGCCCAGCCCTTAGCTCCTGGTGCCTGTACTGTGCCCGGAAATTCTTGTCTAGGACATGGAAGTTGCAAATAACTCTATTGTTGATTTCAGGAGCTTCCTCAAAATCCATTTATCCAAACATTAGATTATTCAACCGGCCCTCATCAGGGTAACAGCCTCCAGCCAAGAACCACAGCAGGCTCAGCGGGGCTTTTCAGAGGGCCCTTTATTCTTCCAGTTACCTTCAAAGCCTTCGCTTGGCAGGATCCGCCAGTCCTGAGCTGGGTTTGCTCCATCCCGATCAGACCCCCTGGTTGAAAGACCTGCCTTACACCAGACTGGAAAAACCTAATGAAAAACACCTCATCCTTGACCTCGCCCCTCCAAGAAGCCTCTAAGGCTCTGTCAAGGTCGTGGTCTCTCTTACTGCAGCTGCAATGATCTTGGCCTTTTTTGACCAACAAGTCATCTTGGTGGCCTCCCAGGGGAGCGAGTGGGGGCCGACAGTGGCCGAGGGGGTCTTACTTGTGAAATCTGACACCAGTACCCTCTCCTAGTCCTGTGTTAAGCTGCACTGGGAACAAACAGGCCACCCTGTCCCCACGACGAACAATTCTGGGACTGGGCATCCTTTCCCATTGCCTTGTCAAACTGGGAACGGAGCAGAGGACACTAGCGTTTGGCTTCGGGACGGACTTGCCCTAGGAAGGTAAGACTGTAACCCAACCCTGGGTGGAGCCCCGCCCCTAGGCTGTGTCCGCCAATCCAAAGCCCTGTCCCCAGGTTCCCACCTGGAAACCACTGCACGGCTCTAAGGCTCTGCGCCTTTTTTCTAGGTTCCTCTGTCGAGGCGGGTGTTCTTCCTCATTGCCTTGGCAGTGAGTCCAGTAAACTCAGCTTTGCCAGATCAACAGGTTTTTCTGGTGGTCATTTTGGGGACTCTGCCCCCTTGGTCACCTCTAGTGGCTCTGGTGGCTGCACACAGGTAGCAAGGGACCACGCACACATCCTCAGCATAGGCGGTGTTAGGTTCCCAGGTTAATTAGCCAAAGATGCAGAATGGTCCGAAGCCAGATGGCCACACGGGGGAAGGGGTGCGGCCTCAGCCCCCAACAGGCCTCAGCTGGGGAGGGTCCCCGAGTCTCATTTCTGCTTACACTCGGGGATCCCTGGGCTTGTCCCACCGTGGGAATGCCTCTGTGAAAGGTGAGAACAATTTGCTGAACACGGGCCCTTTTCATATGATTCCATATCATATGTGATTTTTGTTGTACTCAGTTTTTCTACTTTTTGAGACAATTTTGGAGATTTTTATTTTTCAAAGAAAATCATTCATTTAATCTAGAATTTCAAATGTACCGCCAGCATAGGGACTTCCCTGGTGGTCCAGTGGGTAAGACTCTGCACTCCCAATGCAGGGGGCCCAGGTTCGATCCTTGCTTGGGGAACTGGATTCAACAAGCCGCAACTAAGAGTCCTCATACTGTAGCTAAAGATCCCATATGCCGCAACGAAGAGCCCGTGTGCCGCAACTAAGACCCAGTGCAGCCAAAATAAATAAATGTTAAAAAAATAAGCTATTATTCCCAATGTACTGGCATAAGGTTACATTTGGTATTTAGTATTTTAAAAGATTTAAATTTCCTCCTTAACCCATGAGTAGTATTCCGCTGTATACATATACCGCATCTTTTTTTATCCATTCATCTGTTGGACACTTAGGTAGCTTCCTTATCTTGCCCATTGCAAATGATGCTGCTACGAACATTGGGCTGTATGAAACTTTTCAAATTAGTGTTTTCGTTTTCTTTGGATACGTACCCAGGAATGGAATTGCTGGATCACATGGTAGCTCTATTTTTAGTTTTTAGAGAAACCTCCATACTGTTTTCCGTAGTGGCTGCACGAATTTACATTCCCACCAACAGTGCACGAGGGTTCCCCTTTCTCCACATCCTTGCCAACATTTGTTATTTGTGGTCTTTTTGATGATGGCCGTTCTGACAGGTGAAGATTAGTACATTTTTGAATGGAAAGTACCAGGAACAAAGTTAAAGACACATCACAAATGAGGATAGAATACTTGTAACACGTATGATCTCGATTATGGAAAGAACTCTCCGTACCAATAAGAAAAAGACCCACAGCCCAGTGGAATCTAACCACGAATATGACTAGATAGCTCACGTGAAAAGAAATTCCAAAGGCCAATGCAGGCAAACCAGTGAAGAACGTCCAACCTCACTTATACTGAAATGAAAATAAAAAGCAAGATATGCCTTCTCACCGATTAGATTTGCAAAGGTGGGGAGTTCCCTGGGGGTCCAGTGGGTAAGACTCCACACTCCCGGTGCAGGGGGCCCAGGTTCGATCCCTGGTTGGGGAACTAGATCCCACACACATGCCGCAACTAAGAAGCCCACATACTGCAACTAAGGGTCCGCATACAGCAACGAAGATCCCGCACGCGGCAGGGAAGATCCCACGTGCCGCAACTAAGACCCGGCACTGGCTAAATAAATAAATAAACATTAAAAAACCCAAAAAGCTTGCAAAGGTGAAACCTTTGCCAATACCTGGTGCTTTGGAGGCCAGGTGGGCTACACGTACCAAAATGACCTAGCGATCCAGCTCCTGAGGGCCTCGCCTAAGTGTGTAAAAATACACCTGCGAGGACGCAGGATTGTTTATGGTGGCAAAAGCACAAACAGAAGAAAGAACTAGAAACAACCCGACTCTCCGCAGAGGACCACTTACGTCACTTGATAGTATATCCAGACAGCGTGCGCACCAGGGCACAGCCTTTGGGGGCCCAGCTGGGTGCAGGGGGGCGAGCGTGGTCTGGGTCTCAGGATGTGGACCACTGAGGCTTGCGCGGCTGCCCTCTGCTCTCGGGGAGGAGATGCAGGCGGGGAAAGTGAGAAGGGGTTTGTCTTCCTTTGTACACTACACTCATGTACCGTTTGGGATTCCTCATAAAAAGCAGGTATTTTTAAAAGGCAGTGTTCTGGCTAGGAAAACATGACCGCATGGTGGCCAGGAATGGGACTCCTGATCCCAGGCTGGCTTTGCTCCCAGCCTGCTCACTGGTTGCCTTAGAAACCGGCTAAGAGAGGGGGAGCCAGTTATCTTGGGGAGCCATTAAGGCAGTGACTCAGCAGAAAACCCAACCCAGGAGGGAGGTCTCCATTCACTGTTTGTGCCTGCTGACTTTCTCTTCTAGAAAAACAACAGCGAGGGAGTATTTCTGATGTCACATTTGCAACCTGGTGAGATGATAAAAAATGAAGGTGATAGGACAAGTCGACCGTCTCTTCTAATTTGTCACTAGCTGAGCGGTGTCTCTCTGCTCTCCTGTCCCTAGGAGACCACGGGTCCCCTGCCCTCTGCCAGCTTGGACCCTCCCGCTGACGGTGCAAAGAAAGCTTCCTTTCGCAAGTGTTTACTCCAGGTTGCCACAGCAACTGATGGCCCGTAGAGCACAAGCAAACCAAAAAAACCACCCAGCATTAGCGGTGGAACTTAGTACAGTTCGTACCTTCAACAGAGAGAAAAGTGAAGGGACAGAGGTTTGCTTGGACTTTGCTCTGGCTTGCCTGGGCACAGACCTGTCTTGACTGACAGCACAGTTTAACCTCTGAGTTTTGTGAAGAGACCCGACTGGTAGGAGAGAAGGCTGGAGGGCCAGGCAGGGGCAGGGTCCCCGCAGCAGGGGACAGCTGCAGCCAGCCGTGACAGAGCTGACGGCGGTTTGGTCAAGGCGGGGCTATGGAGATGGAACGAGGCAGAAGGGAGAAATCGACAGTGTGCAAGGAGATAAGACGTGCTGGCGACTTCTTCTGATTCTGGCCACGACTGATAGAGTATATCAGACTGTCACTGCAAACAGCTAGAGAAGCTGGACAAAATGTATATTTTTAAAGAACCATTTGAAGGCACCAGAGAACAAGCAGGCAGCAGAGGCCTGACTTGAGGGGCTACAATCCTTGAGATGAGGGTGCACTGGCTGGTTCTCAAGCAGCAGAGGAAAGAGGACAGAAGCAATGTATTTGAAGAGATGGTGGCCGGGGATTTTCCAAAAGTGACAGAAAGACACCAAACCCCAGGTTCAAGGAGGTTACAAACATTAAGCAACACAGACACCAAGAAAATCACAGCTAGGCACGAAGCACGTCACAAAGTCAGACCGTTGAACATCCAAGACAGAGAAGAAGTACTGAAAGCACCTAGAGGGAAACAACACATCGACTGCGGAGGCACTGTAATAAGACTGATGATGGCTTTTCAACAGAAATAATGAAAGGTGATGGGATAATACAGTTAAAAGTGCTGAAAGAGAAAAACTGCCAACCTGGAGTTCTATACCGAGCAAAATAGCCTTTAAAGGTGAAGGCAAAATAAATACATTTTGGGCAAACGTTGGGGCAACTCAACGCCAGCCTACCTGTCCTGTAAGAAATATTGCAGGTAGTTCTTCAGGCTGAAGGAAAACGATCCTGCCCGTGAAAGGACGTTAAACGTCATTAGTCACTAAGGAAGTAGAAACCCAAGCTTCAGTACACTTCACACTTACTAGGGCGGCTATCACTGAAAGGACAGACGATCACGTGGCGCTGCTGACGACGTGGACCACAGGTTGCCGGTGTGGCTGTAAAATGGTGCAGCAAAATGTTACACATACGTTGCCATATCACCTAGCAACTCCACTCCCAGAGAAATGAAACACAGCCACAGGAAAACTTATACACAAACGTTCATAGCAGCACTCTTCATAGCAGCCCCAAAGTGGGAACAACCCACATTTCCATCTATGGAAGAATGGATAAACAAAGTGTGGTCTCGGGACTTTGCTGGTGGCGCAGTGGTTAAGAATCCGCCTGCCAGTGCCGGGGACACGGGTTCGAGCCCTGGTCTGGGAAGATCCCACAGGCCGCGGAGCCACTAAGCCCGCGCGCCACAACTACTGAGCCTGCGCTCTAGAGCCCGCGAGCCACAACTACTGAAGCCCGTGCGCCTAGAGCCCGTGCTCCGCAACAAGAGAAGCCACCACAACGAGAAGCCCGCGCACCGCAATGAAGAGTAGCCCCCGCTCGCTGTAACTAGAGAAAGCCCGCGCGCTGCAACAATGACCCAATGCGGCCAAAAATAAATAAAAGAAATACATTTATAAAAAAATTTTAAAAATGAAGTGTTATTCCAAAAGTACTGACGTCTAGGCCATGGGATCCATAGAGGGGTTTTGGTGGTTTGCAGTAGTCGAGGTCAGAAAACATCTGAGGATGGGTCATGCTCGTTAATGCCTCCTATGGTGATGTTATCCTCCGGTTATTTTCTTGACCTTATTTTCGGTCAAGAAATGAAATCATCTGAGAAAGAAAGCAAGGGAGGGAAGGAGGGATCCAGGGTGGAAGACCAGAGCTGCGGGAAGGCATGCAGAGCGTTAGAAGGGGACTCTACGAGGTAAACACAGCATAAGTCAAACCACGCCGATGTGAAGACAGCAGCACCAAGGCAAGGGGGACCCAAGAAGGATGACACGAGTGACACTGAAAGAAGGTGAGAAAGGAAAAAGGAAGGAACAAAGAGCAGATGGGACAACACGGCCATCTCAGGAGGGAGAATGGGGCGTCACTGGTTAGTGGGCACAGGGTTTATGTTGGAGATGATGAAAGAGTTTGGGGGTTTCGCTAGTGGTGATGGTTACGCAACACTGTGAATGTATCCAGCGCAACTGAATCGGATCCAAATGGTTCACACGATAAATACTATGTCATGTGCATTTTACCACAACAAATACACACACAACCATATGGACAATTACATCAAAATGCCAATGACTAAACAATGATTGCCAGGCTGGATTAAATGGAAAACCACCCCCCCGACAATATGTTGCTTAAAAGAGTCACGTTGTATTTTGAAAAAACAGCTATACTGAGGTAAAATTGACATAAAATCAACGGCACGTAGTTTAAAGCCTAGTCCTGGAAAGTTCTATCTGTGAAACCGTCACCACAATTGAGAATGGCCATATCCATGACCTCCGAAAGTTTCCTCTCGCTCCTGGTGACCCTTCCCTGCCGCCCAGCCCTAGGCAGCCACCTATCAGCCTCTGTCAGGAGACAGAAGCTTGCATTTCCTAGAATCGTACATAAATGGATTCATCCAGTGTGTATGATCCTGTCACTCTGCAGTTATTCTGAGTCCAATAGTTTGTTCCTTTTTATTGCTAAGTTTTCTGCTGTTGTGTGAACACACAATTCGTTTATCCCGTCACCTGATGGCCGTTTGGATTGTTTCCACTGTCTGGCTGTTGTGACTAGAGCAGCTGTGAGCATTCGTGAACAAGTTTTTGTGTGGACATAGATCGATGTCTCTCAGATCGATGTTGGCGGGGGAAGAGCTGTATCATGGTATACGTGGATGATGACGTTTTAAGACACTGCCACACCATTTTCCAAAGTGGCTGACCCAGTTTACATTCCCACCAGCAGTGGAGGAGCGTTCCAACTGCTCTACAATTTATATGGAAGTGCAAAGGGCCCAGAAAAACTACGACAGTCTGGAAGAACAAACCCGAGGGCTCACCACTCACAGCAACTGACACTTCCTCTAAGGCTGCAGCGATGAAGCCGGGGTGGTGCTGGCAGAGGGACACCAGAGAGCCTGGTGTCATGGAACAGAGGCCACATCTGGCTAGCAGACTGATGACAAAGTCCCCACTTTGATTCGGTGGGGAAGGATGGTCTTTTTACTAACTGGTGTGGGACAGACTGGATGTCCATGTGGGAAAAAAGGACAGCCTGAGGCAGAAACAAAAATCAATTTGAGATACAGCAGGGACCTAAATAGGAGACGTAAAGCAATGCAGTGTCTAGAAGTCTAAGGAGAATATCCCCACGACCCTGAACAGAGCACAGAAAGCAGTAACCCAAGCAGAAAAGATCAACATGTTGAACTTCACTAAAATTAAGAACTGTTAATCAAAGACGTCATTAAGAGAGTGAACAGGTAAACTCCAGAGTGGCAGAAGATACTACGGGACATATATCATCCAAGACCAATGCTCTGAATGGACACAGGGCCTCGTCACACAATGTGCCTTTCCCAGGAGAGGACCTCCAGATGGCCAATAAGCCAACGAACTCACGTTCATCATTAGTCATCGGGGAAATGAGAACTCGAACCACGAGTCTGACCCCTGTCAGAATGATTACAGTGAAAACGTGCTGAGAACACCAAGTGCTGGGGAAGGGGGTAAACTGGAACAGCCACTCGGGAAAGCGTCTGTTAGAAACCTGCTAAAACCGACCGCGCCCATCCCGCGTGACCCAGAAGCCCTGCCCCGAGTACGATGCTTGGGCTACTCTGCTCCCGCGTCACTCTGGCTGAACCAAAACAACGTTTCCAGAGTCCCGCTCGCCGTGTGGTCCCAGCTCAGCGTTGGCCACAGGAGAAATCTGCATGGGATCTGGCAGCTGTGCGCGTGACTTTGTGCTGTGGGGTGCCCGCTTGTCTGTAGGCCACCTGCATCGCCAGCACTTGGATACAGCGAGAAAGACGCAGGCTCCATTTGGGTTTGCTCTCCCACGAACGGCTGTCTCTCCCTTCCAGAGGCCAGGGCTGCTGACCTGAGGCCCAACACCAGAGGCAGAAGCCACAGCCTCATGGAGATTTGCAGGGTCTAACCGTATCTGTAACAATTCTTCTCTTACCAATAGTCGCTCTGCCTCTCGGCCTAAACCCTAACGGATGTAACATCCAAGAGGAAGGGGGGCATCCGTAACCAAGACATGCATGAAAATGTCCAGGGAAGCTTTATTTATACCAGCACCAAACTGAAAACAACCCAGACGTCCGTGAAGGGGAGAAGAAGGGACGAAACGCGGTCTGTTTCTACAACAGAACACCCCTCGGGCGTGAAAGCCCGTCAGCTACTGCTGCTCGCAATAGCACGGCTGCATCTCAAAACTACGGGCCGAGTGAAAGGAGCTGGGCACGAAAGGGCCCGTGCTACACGGTTCCACTTATGCGAGGTTCAAGAACACAACAGACTCGTCTACGTGTCTGAAGCCAGCCTAGCGCTCCTCTCGCATGAGGGACCTTTGCAGGGTGACGGAAATGCCCTTGGGCTGCTTTTCAACCCGTCCCTGAATCTTGACGCTCCTCCCATCAAAAGGTGGACTGTAATTCCTTTCCCCTCAAGGGAGCAGCAGAAAGCAGACCATGAAAGGTGACACAGCCTCCAGCAGGCTGTCTCAAGAGGTTCGCGCTTAGAAGCCAGCCCCGCACTGGAAAGAGGCCACACGGCCACAAGGAAGAGGTATGTGTAGATGTCCTAGTCCCAGCAGGGCCCCTGGCTAACCACCAGACACGCGCGGGAGCCTCTGGACGGTCCCAGCAACCAGCCTTCTGGTCACTCCAGCTGACACTGAGTTGTCCCATCGGAGCCCCGCCCAGGTTGCAAGTTCACAGGCAAAGTTACTGTCATCGTTTCAGCCCCTCAACTTCGAGGTGGTTTGGAACAACAGATAACTGGTACCGACTTGGATCTCAGCAGTGGCTGGCACCTGGCTGTTTACAGCTACACAAAGTCACTGAGCTGATGAAGGTAGATCCAGGAGGGAGGAGGAAATGGATCGTGCAGGAGAAAGATGGGGTGATCTCAGGATTGAAGAATTCCGCAGAAAAGAGGGGAAAGTTCTGATTCTGGCCAGAATGGCCCTCTCGGTGTGAACAACTAGGAAACCAGTCAAAGTATCTGAAACAACTATTTTCAGATAGTGGCCAACGGGCAGCGCACGACTGTGATCTGAAGGAAGACGGATGTGGAGATGGCTCCGAGCAGCCTGCATCTCTGCCTGGAGGTACTTTCCAGAATATGGTGCAGGAAGAGGGGGCTCCTGAGCAGAACCAGTGGCCTCAGTTATCAGAGCTAACAAACCAACCGCAGAGAAAAAATAGAACGCCAGAAATATTTGATTAATCCAAAGAAACCAGGGATAGAGGAGAAAAGGAACAAAGAACAGATGGGACAAATAGAAAATAAATAGCAAGATGATAGACTTAAACCTAACCATCACACGTAAATGGATTAAACAGACCAATTAAAAGGCAGAGATTATGAGAGTGGTTAAAAAAGTAAGACTGAGGGACTTCCCTGGTGGCGCAGTGGTTAAGAATCTGCTTGCCTATGCAGGGGACACGGGTTCAAGCCCTGGTGCGGGAAGATCTCACATGCTGTGGAGCAACTAAGCCCGTGTGCCACAACTACTGAGCCTGTGCTCTGGAGCCCACGAGCCACAACTACTGAGCCTGCGTGCTACAACTACTGAAGCCCGTGCGCCTAGAGTCGGTGCTCTGCAACAAGAGAAGCCACCGCAAGGAGAAGCCCACGCACCGCAAAGAAGAGTGGCCCCCGCTCGCCACAACTAGAGAAAGCCTGCAGCAACGAAGACCCAACACAACCCAAAACAAACAAATAAATAAAATTGATTCTAAAAAAAAAAAAAAGTAAGACTGAAAAAGAAACAAACAGACAAAAAACAAAACAAAACAAAAAGTAACACCAAACCATATGCATCTATAACTGCACTTTAAATACAAAGACACAGGTAGGTTAAAAGAACAGAACGGAAAAAGTTATACCACGGAACAAATTAGGCATAAGGAAGTTGGGAGTAGCCACTCACATTCATACCAGATAAAGCAGGCGTCAAAAGAAAGAACATTATCAGAGATAAACAGGGGCATTAAATGATAATAAAAGGGCCAATTTATCAAGAACACAACAATCCTAAACGTGTGTGCACCCAATGATAGCTTCAAAGTACACGCAGCAAAATCCGACGGAACTGAAAGGAGAAAGGCAAATTCAGTTACAGCTGGAGACTGCAGTCCCCTTCTCTCAGTCCGCCAGACACTTGAACACTGTCAACCGCCTTGACCTAACTGACATTTACAGAACGCTCCACCCAACTGCGGAATATATACTCTTTTCAAATACACATGGAACATTCACCAAGCTAAACCATAGGTTAAGCCACAAAACGAGTCTCGATAATCGTAAAAGAAATGCAGCTATACGGAGTAAATTTTCTGACCACAACAGAATTAAAAACACATAACGAAAAGATATCTGCAAAATTCTCAAATATTTGGAAATTAAATACACTTCTAAGTAAGATATTGGTTAAATAAATAATCACAAGGAAAATTAGAAAACATTATGAACTGAATGATAATGAAAACAGAACTTATCCAAATGAGTAGAACGCAGCTAAAGGTGTTCTCAAAGGGAATTTATAGCTTTAAATGCTTATGTTAGAAAAAGCGAGGTTTAAAATCAGTGATTTAAGGTTATGGTTTAAGAAGCTGAAAAAAGATGAGCAAAATAAGATTTATTACTCCAAAACAAGTAAAAGAAAGGAAATGATAGAGTGGAAAATCAATAAAACAGAAAATGGGCAAACAATGGAGAAAAACCAGTGAAACCAAACTTGCTTCTTTGAAATGATCAATACAATTGATAAGCCTCTATTCAAGCTGATCAAAAAGAAGGAAAGACAAAAATTACCAATATTGGGGATGAAAGAGGGGCTATTGCTATAGATCCTACAGACATACAAGGGTAAGGGGGGATTATTAAGTTTATACCAACTGAGATGAAATGGGCAAATTCCTTGAAAGACACAAGTTATGAAAACTGACCCACGAAGAAACAAAACCTGAAGGGCTTCATATCTAATTAAAGAAATTGAACTTATAATGAAAAACCTTCCCACAAAGAAAACTCCAGGTGCAGATGACTTCACTGGCGAATCCATCAAACATTTAAAGAAGTAACACTGGGGACTTCCCTGGTGGCGCGGTGGCTAAGACTGAACTCCTAACGCAGGGCGCCCGGATTCGATCTCTGGTCAGGGAACTAGATCCCACATGCATTCCACAACTAAGGAGCCTGCCTGCGGCAACTAAGACTTGGAGCAACCAAATAAATAAATATTGAAAACAAAAAAAAGAAGTAACACGAAGGATACACAAGCCCTTTAAGGACACAGGAGGAGAAGGAGACACTTTCCAACTTATTTTATGAGGCCCTGACACCAAAACCAGATAAAGATATTACCAGACAACTACAGATCAATACCCCTCATGAACACAGACGCAAAACTTCTCAAGAGATATTAGCAAATGGAATTCAGCAATATATAAAAGGATAACACATCATGACCGAGTGCTGTTTTTATCTAAGGAATACACATTGACAAAGTACATCTATGACAATCCTATAGGTAGCATCATACTTAATGGTGAAAAGCCAACACTTTGCCCCCTAACATTGACAACAAGGCAAGGATGTCCACTTGCACCGCTCTATTCAACGTTTAACCAGAGGCCCTAGCAAGTGTTAACAAGGCAAGAAAAATAAATGAGGGAATTCCCTGGCAGCCCAGTGGTTAGGACTCCGCGCTTCCACTGCCATGGGCCCAGGTTCGATCCCTGGTCAGGGAACCACGATCCCGCAAGCTGCGCGGTGCAGCCACATTAATTAATTAACTAATTAATTAGAAAAGAAAAAGAACTGAAAGGCACACAGACGGAAAGGAAGGGGTGAGACTGTCTTTATTTGCAGATGAAATGATTGTGTGCATAAACTGTCCCAAAGGTATCCACCAAAAAACTAGAGCTAAGGTGTGAGTGAGAGCCAAGGCCACAGAATGCAAAGCCAATATACAAAACTCAGTTGTGTTTCTATACACTGTCAATGATCAACTAGAAAACGAAATAAAAATACCATTTACAATAGCGTCAAAATCCATAAACCAGGGAAAACTTAACAACCTGTGAAAGTACTGCTGGGTAGTAGTGTTGTGGATCTGCCGCCAGCATGGTGGCTTGATGGGAATGGAAACAAGAACCTCCAGAGGACCTGCGGGTGGGAGGCTAGGGTCTGGGTTTGGACAGTCAAGAACACCGAGGTGAGAAGCACTGGAAAAGCTCAAGGCTTTCAGTGCCACAAAGCCTACAAGTACAGCCAGCGATCGAAGTGTACGTATTTATTACTCCAGGACGACTTGGACTTCACCAGTGCCTAGCTTCGCGGGGCATGTAGTGTGACTCGTGATCGCAGACACAAGATCATCCGAAGCCTGTGCTACAGCCCTGGGCTACTCTCAGAGACACTCAGTTGCACCAACGCCGACTTGCTTCCACAAACGTGAGTCCCATTTTCATTTTCCTTCCTCTCTGTCTTGCTGCCAACTTCCTGCTGTCTTGGGGCTTCTCACTGTCTGGGTAACACAAGGTTTGGGCCTAGCCAAACCTGGGGTAGTGGCCCCTCTGTCACGAGCAGTGCCCGGGCCTGAGGCTGAGCCTGTGGCCTCTGGAGCCCGACCCGGCTCGGTGGCCTGTTAGGCTGGCTCCCGGCTCCCTGGGGAAGCCTGCGGACGCTGGCCTGCCGGGAGGCGCTGCTGCACTCGCTGGGGCCTCTCCGAACTCCCGCTTCTAGCTAGTGGACTGAACCACGGGACGGCCACAGCTCACTTTCCCCTTCCCAATTACAAGCAGCTGGGAGGGCCCCTGGCCTCATCGGTTCCCGTCATCAGAGTGGCTGCTCTTCCCCAGGGCTTCAGCAAGGTCGGAAAAGAAGGGCTAAGGGCTGCTGCTGTAGGCCTGGGCTGCAGAAGCCCCGCCCAGCTCTCGGGGAGCTGGCGCCCCGCTAGTCCCACTGGACCACTCACCTCTCCTCCTTGGCCTGTGTGGCCAGCAGCCTTCAGACCTGCCCTCCTCCCCGCCACCGGCCCCTCCAACGACATCGGCTTTCCTCTCCCGCGAATGCTGGCCTCAAGGCAGGCTGTTGAGATGTCCTGCCCTACTGACAGCCAGCCGCAGCCGGCCTGGGGGGCCCTGAGCCCTGCCCGTGCCCACGCCCCAAGAGCAGCAGGGCCACCACCTGCCCTCCTCCGTGAGGACGGAGCCCCCAAGGCTGCCGAGGGTTCGCGAGCTGTGAGAACTTCCAACCGTGAGAACTTCGACTTCTGGGTTTAGGGATCTGACCAGGCGGCAGTTCAGCTCTGAAACTCATCACTCTCTTCGGGCCCCTGCCTGTTCCCGTGCTCCAGGCCCAAGTCTGCAGAGGGGGGAAGAAATGCCAGTCGGTTAGCAAACAGGGGGAGGCACTCGAGGGCTGGGCTGCGCTTCCCCCTTGCTCCCGGGGCGCTCTCTGGAATGGGACGTAGCTGTGGGGGCTGCCTGTGTTCTGGGAGCACCCCCAGGCTAAGGGAAGGTGCGTGTCGTCAGGAGGAGGAGAGCGAGCCGGGACAGGGCTGTACCCAGAATACACGATGTCCCAAAGGAGGCGTGGGGGCCGGCCGGGCTCCCAGCCGCCGTTCGAGGGGGTGACGGGCTCGGGAAGCGGGGGCCCTATCTGGGCCCCAGCAGAACGAAGGCTCCGAGTGGCCCAGAGGCCAGCCGCCCGGCCGCAGAGCACAGTCCTGGGGTACCTGGGAGGGAGCTAGATGACAGCAGCTGCAGGCTGTCTAGGACCCCATCCTCGTACAAGGCCAGCTTCTGCAGCATCTTCTGTCGCGCCGGGTTGATGACAATCTGGGGGGGTAGTGGCGACGTGGAGCCGCCCAGGAGCGGTCCTGGGGTGGAGAGAGGGCCCACTGAGCCACAGGGGCCGATGGCCCTGGAACGCCCTGCTGACACTTCTGGCCCCATGAGCCTTCCCGGTCCCCAGCCCAGCTCCCTGCCCTTCGGAAGGACAGAGGCCCTCAGCGCTCTGAGAGCGGGGCCTGGAAGGGGCCGTGCTAGGGCCCTGGCTAGCTGCTGGGCCTGGAGCCCGGTCCTGGACTGGGCCTTCCTTGCCCTCAGCTTTTGGGGAGCAAGGTCCTGGCCTCTCCTCAGCCAGCTGAGGCCGCGGTCTGGGGAGATGAGACGGCACGGGACCGTCCTCTGTGGGCCTTTCCAAGGCCGGGTGGGGGGCCTCCCCGAGACAGTGGCCTGGAACTTGCTAAGGACACAGGGAGCTTAACGGTAGGCCCCAGTTCTCTCCTCCCAGAAGGCCGGGGGTGGGGAAGATGGGGACTGCCACCAAAGGAGGCCGCTGGTCCCTCTTCTGGGCACGTGTCCCCAGGTACCTTCCACAGCTGTGGGCTGGAGCCCCGGGCTGCTCCCCCAGCTCGACTGTCTGGTGGCATCCCCTTGAGTACAGCCAGCCTGTCCGAGGGGTGCTGGCGCCCACACGGCGGCCCCTGGGCCAGGGCTGCCTGGCCGGGCTGGGCCCGGGGGGCAGCTCGGGGTCAGGTGCCAGGAATGCAGGGCAGCAGATAGGCCGGACATGCTCTCGTCGCTCTCCACGGGCTGGTTGGCGCCTTTCTGCAGCCGCTCTGGAGCCTGGGCCAGGGCTCCCGAGGGCGTCGCCAGGGGCTGCCATGGGCTGGCACCGCTCAGGGTACTGCCAGTGGTGGACACGTAGGAGTTCTCCTGAGGGGAAGGGGGGCTGCGGCTGGTGGCCTCTGGCTCCAGAGACGGCCCTGCCACTGCCGCCTGCAGCGTCTCCAGCTTCTGGTAGGCCTGCGAGGAGGGAGAGGGGCTCTCAGGGCGAGTGGTCCTCACAGAAGGTGGTCAAACTGCACAGCGGCTCCGGGTCAGGGATGAAGAAGAGAGTTGTAGCCAGCAAAGCTAAGGACTTAGAATGGCTTCTCTCTGTCTTCTAGGAAGCGAACCTCGCTGCCCTGGTGCCCTCGAATGGGGCTTCTTCCTTCCTCTTCTCAGAGACAGAGAGGTGGGTGATGGGGAGGGGACTCAAAAAGTTAGGTGCAGTGGCACAGCACAGCCAGGAGGGGGCGCAGTAAAAAGCCTCTGGCCTCCCTCTGTGTACCAGGCGGGGTTCAGTGGAGCTCCGGCCACTCCTAGCAGAAGCACAGGCAGGCAAGGCACATTTGGAGACTTCCTCCAGAAAGAGGTCTGCGAGGGGCTGTGTCTGGCTCCCTACACGGCAGTGCCAGGAATGTGGCATTTCCAGCAGGCCACGGTCTCCCACGGGTGGCTGGCATCTCAGCTGCTTCCCTTCCCCCTGCCTCACAGGCCTACCTGGGTCATGGCGGGTCTCCTCTTGGCCCGGCGGTGCAGGCAGCAGCAAGCCAGCTGGCCCAGGGCCAGGCCCAGCTCTGGTGGGCACGGCCCAGGCCTGGGGTCCAGGTGCTTCTTGGAGATCTGGGTGGCGATCGGGGCGGCCCAGGCATCTGCAGCCAGACCTGCTTGGAGTGTGGTCTGGGTGCTTTTCAGGGCCAAACCAGCCTCCTCGGCTTCCTCTTCAACCAGGTCTTTCTGCGGGACACGTAACGTGAGTGTGGTCACCGGGGGCCGTGCCTTCTGCTGCGACCCCCAGACCCTCGTCGCTGGTGGCCCAGGCCCCAGGGATCCAGCTACACACACAGCACCCGGGCCCGCTTTCACAGAGTTGACTTCCTGGGAGGGGAGAGACGCCGACATGCCTCTTAACCAATGGAAACTGCGGTAGGGAGGCCCACGGGGCTTTCAACTGGGGCCCAAGCAAGTGACACTTCAGCGGGGATCTAAAGGGATGAACTAGCCGGGGAGGGCGGAGCCGAGAGGGGTGGGAACAGGACCAGAGGCCACCTTGAGTTCTGAGAGGGGAGGGACTGGCAGGAAAGACTGGGGTTGGGTGGGGGGTTGGCCTTTCAGGCAGAGGGAAAGGCTCTTACAAAGGCCCTGGGGCAGGCATCGGGGAGTCGGCCCGAGTCTGGGGGGCAGGTGAGGGGGCTTCCACAGCCTCCTCACGGTTACGGAAACTCGCTTTGGCTGTGGCACAGAGAACCAGCGGTCAGGCCCGAGGGGTGTGGTGCGCTGCTCCGGGCGGGCGGAGCGGCCCACGTGGAGGAGGTCTCCTGTTTGGCTGCCCGGCTCTGGCACAGACCCACCAAGACCCGGCAACGGACAGAAACAGCCCCAAGCCCGGGGCGGAAGGCCAGGAAACACAGCAGCTTGTAAAGCGCGAAGCACACGCGCCAACCGAGCAGACGGGCCTGGCGAGGAGCTGGGCTCCTGGCTCCAGGTCAGGCCCCGGGCAGCTTGGACCCGCGCCACAGCACTCGGGAGGGCTTCTCAGAGGCGGCCGCATTCTCTGCCACAGCCTCTCCCGTCCCCACGCGCCCACCCGGTTCTGTTTTCCACTGTGGCTGGCACCCTCCTCGCCCGCCCCCAGCCCAGGCGGGGTCTGGAAGGGCCCACGGCATCCAAGAGGACAGACAGGTTTCTCCTCGGCAAGGTAAATGAAGCCGTCTGGGGCCCTGCCTATTTTCAACGATGAGTCAGCAACGGCAGAGGCTGGCTCCCGTGGGGCACTGCGTTCCAGATCATTCCGCCCTCCAGGTCTACGCCTGTCTGTCGCCCAGAGCAGCACCTCCCGGCCCACCTTCCTCCCTGCCCTGCCTCAGGAGGCTCACCAGATACTTGGTCTGGGCACCGTGCATCCTCACAGCCCGCTGGCCGGTCAGGGTCTCCAGCACCACCTGGAGAGAGGACAGGCTGGAGGGCGAGGCAGGCAGGCCCACTGCGGGGGGGAGGGGTGCACAGTGGATGGGGACGCCCAGCTGGGCGTGGACCGGGGCTGACAGGGGCACATCCCTCAGACAGGCACACGAGGACCGACTCTCAGCAAGGACAGAGCCGCAGCCGTGGGACTAAAGCTCTGGCGGTTTGGAGGGCCCACTTGAAACAAAAGAATTCAAAACTACAAACGTGAAACGAGGTGCGGGACCGAGGAAGTGGCCTGCGCCGGGGAGGGCAGTGCCCTGGAGCTGAAGCTTCATCACAGGGCCCAGTGGCTCACCACGCCGAAACTGAAGGTGTCGGTCTCCACAGCCAGCCTCCCCGTCTTGATGTACTCCTCGGGCAGGTACGCCAGGGTGCCACGCACAGTCCGAGTCTGGGCCACAGTGCTGCTCCGGCTGGGGTTGGCGCCTGCAAACCGGCTGAGACGGGCCAGGCCAAAGTCTCCCAGTTTGGGCATCAGTCTCTCATCCAGAAGGACGTTGGAACTTGGGGAGGGAAGAGAGTGGTGTGGGCCCAGCCTTGGCCCTGGCCCACTCCGTGACCCCCCCCCCCCCACCTGCCTGGTCCTGACAAAATCAGACTGCAGACAGTGGCCGGTGCGCCTGAGCGTTCCAGCCACCTGGGGCTCCGAGCACGTGGCCCCCAGAGCACCCTCACACGGTTCAGCCCCCGTTCATCGGTGGGGCCCGTCGTTGGCCTCTGCTTCCACACCTGTCCCACACCGGGTACTCAGTGACCCAGAGCCCCCAGCCCTGACATCCCCAACCTGAGTCTCGAGCGGGAGAGGGTAGGCCCACTCTCATGGGGGGCGCTCAGGGCAAGGCTTCTTGGGCCCAGTGGGCCGTGGCGAGCAGGCACCACGGCTCCCTGCCGGCGGAAGGTTTGGGAGCGTGACCCCTTGCCGTAGACTATGTTCCTGCCACTCTGAGAGGCCCCGGGGGCCTGGCTGTGTCCCCTCCTCACCTCTTGACATCTCCGTGGATGAGGCTGGGGCTGTCTTGATGTAAAAACTGAATTGCCCGGGCCGTGCCCAGAAGGATGTCCAGTCGCTGAGGCCAGGAGAGAGGAGGCCAGGTCTGGGTCTGGAAGGGCAGAAGGAGCAAAGGGGCAGAGGGGAGGCTGCGGGCCACTGTTCTTTGACCCCCATCCTTCCCTCCACCTGTCACCAAGGGGTCTGGACGAGCAGTTGACTCTCTGGGCCTCAGTTTCCCCTTCTGGAAAACGAGGAGCAAAGTCTCCATGAGCTACTTCAGAAGAGGGTGGCGACTAAGCTCCTGCGGTGCTCTCTCTGCACAGCACATGGGGCTGGGATCATGCCCTGGGGACCCCCCACAGGCTCTGGCAGTCCTGGCTCTGGGGTGATCAGGATGTCGTCGGAGGCTCTTTCCCCGCCTCCCCGCACACAGCACGCTTATCCTGAGCCCTTCAGCGTGAGGTTAGAGGTGCTCCTGCCCTGTGTTCGGTTAGCCCTTGCGTCTTGTGGGTGCCTCCCTAGATGGGGCCCCGGTGCTGTCTATCGCCTCCTTCCCTCAGGGCAATGCTGACGCGACCCTTCCGCTACCCTGCTTGCAAAGGGGAGAAGCCCAAGTCAAGCTACTCCGAGTCCAGAACCCCCTTTCAGAGGCACCACGAGCCAGGCTTCTGGGCATGCGGGAGCAGCAGGGAGGGGCCCCGCTCGCAGAGGCCGAGAGCCCAGGCCCCGTGTCCCGCTCTGCCCGGGTGCCAAGTGTGATGCAACGTGCCAGCCTAGGTCCGGCTACCTGGACATGGAGGCGGTCTTCCAGGGAGCCGTTGGGCAGGAAGCCATAGACAAGGCAGTAGAAGCCACTCTGAGCACAGTAGCCAGCAAAGTCCACGATGTTCGGGTGACGAAACCTGCTTGGAAAAGTGGGGTCTGAGCACTTTGGCCCCCAGCATCCACCACGCCTTCCATCTGCCCATCGTGGGGACAGTCCCTGCCGTTTCCTCAGCTAGCCTGAGCCTGGCAGGCTTCGGGAGACCAAGGGGGCCAGGTGCGTGACACACGGTCCTGGCGGGCCTCTCCCGCTGCCCGCACCAGGAGGGACACCACAGGCTCACCGTGACAGCTGCTCCACTTCGGTCCGAAAGCTCTGCTTCACCGTGGCCCACTCCAGGTCTGCCTCCTGTTTTGGGCCCAGAACAAGCAAGGGGCGGGGCCTTGGACTGGGAAATCGGAGGGCTGAAGGAGCCGTGTGGGGTGGTGGGGGGAGGGCCAGAAAAGTGAGGGTCGGCCTTTGCCCGGACGTTACACACACCTCCTTTAGCCTCTTCACGGCATACACCGTGCTCCTCATCACAGCCCGGTACACACACCCAAAGCCGCCCTCCCCGATCTTCAGCTCCTCTGAGAAGTCGTGGGTGCCCTGGCAAATCTCATGGAGGGGCCAGCAGAAAGAGGAGTGGGCCCCCTGCAGGATGGACGCTGGGCTCTCTGGGCTCCGCTGTGGGAAGAAACCCCAGATCAGGCGAGGTCCCGCCTCCTCCCCTCTGCCTAGCCCACCCCTGCTGGTCTGGCTGGGGCTCCCCAGGGTACCAAAGGCTGCCTTCTCATCGCTTGTCTCAAACCTCTGGGTGGAGGCAGGACCCACCTACCTTGATACAGGAAGGGGCTGCCGATGGCAGTGGTGGCTGGAGGGCAGCAGGGCTTGGGACAGGGCCGAGCTCAGGGTCAGAATGAGTCTGGGAGCCTGGAAGAGCTTCATAAAGACACCAGTGAGCGGCAGACAGAGACCAGTGGCCGGATCTACAGCCGTGGCCAGTGTCAAGAGGCTCCTTTCCTCCGGTTCATCAGGCCAACCCCCGGGAGCAGCCTTACCTGGGGAGAGGAGGGTGGAGGCCGACGAGTGCAACTTCTGGGGGCTGGGGGCCGCGGCCTCAGAAGGTGCAGAGATGCTGTTAGGCCTCGGGGCGGTGGCGCTGGGGGGCAGAAGCGGGGCGGGAGGGTGCCCTGGGAAGCAGAGGAAGGAAAGGGCTGTTAGGCCCAGGCGAAGGGGGGGGGGGGGAGGAGCTCCAGGGGAGGCCCTGGGCGGCCCCTCTCCCGAGGTCCTGGGGGTTCTGGGGGTCCCAGGGGCTCCGGGGCCGCGCGCTCACATGCCGTGATGATGTCCCGCGCGCGGAGCAGCTGCAGGTGCGTGAGGATGCGCACGAGGTCGGCCACGCGGGCGTTGCGGTTGATCCAGGGCCACAGGACGCTGGCCGTGCGCTGCCCGGAGCGCTCGCATAGCCGCAGCTCGGTCTGGTCGCGTACGATCAGGGCGGCTGCGGGGCGGGGGTGCGTCAGGCCGGGGCGTCCGGCCTCCGCGCGCCCCCCGCCCCGCCCCCGCCGGCCCGCCACCACCCACCGAACTGGCACCAGTCGGCGGGCTCCAGGGCGTCCATCACTTTGTAGAAGCGGCACATGACCCAGGGCGGCACCTCGTACAGGAAGTGCTGGGCGCCGGGGACCGCGGGGTCTCCCGGGCCCGGCCCCCCGGCCATGGCCGCCGCCGCCGCCGCCGCCGCCGCCGCCGGGCCGGGGCCTGTCGGGGCCGCGGCGGGCGCGAGCCTCGGCCGGCCGAGTCCGCGGACACTGACTCACTTCCCCTTTAAGCCGGCCTCGTGCGTCGCCCGGCGGGGCGGAAGGGGCGGTGCCCGGGCCCTCCGCCAGGTCGCCCGCCGCCGCCGCCGTCACGAGCCCCGGCCACACGGGGGCGCCGCGCGCGGTCACTCCCAGCGGAGGCAGCCGCGCGGTCACTCCCAGCGGAGGCAGCGCCCCTGGGCCCGGCGAGGAGGGCGGGGCGGGGCGGGGCGGGCTGCCGGGAGGAGGAGCCGTCTGAGCAGGGCCCCGAGGGCTGGAGGAGAGCGGTTCTCGGCCCGGGGACGACGGGCACAGCGCAGGCGTTCCAGAAAGGCTAGAAGCGGGCCTTGTGAGAGACGCTGGGAGGTCCTCTTCGGAAGTTTCGGTTTCATGCGGGAGGCTGTGGAGAGTGGTCAAGAGATCCAGGTGGGACAGGGTCAGATGGTGTCACACGAAGGCTCCCCGGCTGACTCCCCTCAGCTGGCCGTGAGGCTGGGTGCAGGAAGAACGGTCTGGAAGCTCAGAGCATCTCCACCCACCTCCTGGGCCCTGGATCCCATCTTTTCCGCTCCTTCAGGAACCTGCTCCAGCGATTGTTAGGTCTTTGCAGTACCTGCCATCTTTCCTTCTTCGCTGGCTCCTTCCCACTAGCACATAAAACGTGTTTACATGTCTTAGAAACAGGCTTTCAGCTCTGGCTGTCCCTCCTCTCCTGTCACACGTGAGGACGGCAGGCTCCGGCTGCTCCCACTCTCTTTTCTGAAGCAGGCACCAAGCTCCGTTCCCGGCCTGACGTCTCCCCACCTTCGTCCCACCAGGCTCTGCAGCCGCTGACGTCTCTGGACTCTCTGTTCCCTACCCTGCTGCTGCAGCCACCATTTTCCTGTCACCCCCCTGAACTTCTCTGGAGTCCGTCTCTTCCCCGCAGGCCCACTGCCCCCTACTACCTCCTGCCTAGATGAACCTAGATCAACTGGCTTCCCAGAGGCTTCCCTGCCTCATCTCTGCCTGAGGGGCCTTCCTTAGGGACAAATCACTCCACACCGACTTCCTGCTTAAGACCGTCCCTCGGTTCCCGAAGCCCTCCGATGGGATCCCGGCTTTTCCGCACGGCCTCCACCGTTGTCACGATGTGGCCCCTTGCTGCCCACCTCTGTCTGGCTCTTTGCACACATCAGCAGCCTTAAGCCATCCAGAACTCCTTGGGGTTCCAAGAATGCGCCGCGGCTCCCGCACCCACGAGTTTGCACCTATAGCTCCGTGGCCCTCACGCGAAGGTGGAGCTCAAGCAGCTCCTCAGGTAGGAGCTGGGTTGAGAGCCCCCGGGCCCCTCGGGCGGAGCTGCCCTCAGCCCCTGCTATGCCTGGTATCCCTGGTGCGTCCTTCTTCAGCCTCGGCACTCACCTGCCTCCCCCACCAGATGGGGGAAGACCCCCCCCCCCCCAGAGCAGTAAGGGTGGCTTCCTCTTTTGTCTCTCCAACTGGATGCACGCTTGAAAGGCAGCAGGTCTTCCCTGGCCACCCCCCTTGCCCTCTGGATCCTGACCCCAGAGGGCTACTACCCCCCTCCCCGCCCCCAGGCTGTCCATCCACAGACTTATTTAAGGCTCTTTCCAGAAAACAGGTCCGCCCAAGATGGGCCTCCGTTGCAGCCTCTTCCTAGAAGCTGCAGCCAACGCCGGCCACTCCCAAAGAGGAGGCCAGCCACACCCTGAGCCCCAGTGGCTTCCCACGGGGACAGCCCTTACCGAGAGTACCAAGCCGAGGATGGGAAATTATTGGGCACGCACACACTGAGGGAACAGGCACTTGCTCGGTCCTACTTGCTCACTGCTGGACTGCAGCTCCTGGGACAGCCCTGGCACCCGAGGGATGCTCAGTATGCACACGGGGCGAATTTCAACCCTTCGTTTTAATGTTCCAGGCCAGGACTGTCTAGTGCTCCTCCTAGTAGGTGTGTCCACATGTGCCTGTGATTCTGGACTCTGAGCACCTGTCATCCGCTCCAGGCCATCGACAGCCTGATGGAGGACGGCTGTGGGGATGCCGCCAGCTCCTGAGCGCCCACAGCCTCACGGGAAGCCAGGGAACACGGGCAGCCGGAGCCAGGTCAGCAGAGGCCATGGGAGGGTCTCAGGCAGGAGGCGCCAGAGGAGTCGGAGCTGGGGGTGAGGGGATGGGGGGTTTCCAAAAGCACCTTGGCACATCCAGGACGAGGGGATGGCCCTGCCCTGGCCCTCGGGGAGCCCCGAGAGGGGCCGGTGCGGGGCGCAGGCTGCCTTTTCCTCCCGTGGCCGCCCCCGAAAGCGGCTGGCTTCTGCGTGTTCGGGGACAGCCAGAGTGGATCAGGAAATGCACCACCGTGCTGTCCTAGGAGCTGTCTGATAATGAAAGCCCAGACCTGGAGTCACTTTCACAGAGAGATTTATCGAGAATGCTAACAGCACAGGATACAGTACTTCCCAACAAAAGGTGCGAACGCGTCACTTAGAAAGGCATGCTGAGTATTCTTGGCTTTCACACGTATTAAAAAACTTACAAAAATAAAATAAAACTGCGTGCTGCCCATCTTTTCAAATAGTAAAAGAACCTTATGAAAAAATCACTTGATTTTACAACAAAAGACACAAACGGACATTTTTATGTAAATTTATAAGGCAAACTCTTTATATAATAAATAGGTTACAGGGATTCAGTGGGGGGGGGGTGTTTTTGAAACGTATACAGGTACATTCAGACAGGTTTACTGAAATGGTACAAATTTCCTTAATAAATTGCCTTTTGTTTTTAAATATATCAGTGCTTTCAGTCATTTGGCTATACACAAAGAACCTTTTTTTGAACACTACAAAAAAGCAATCAATATTTTTTGTTTTTAAAACGACCTACTTATTTTTCTAAAGTAATTGTCCCAAAACACAAAAACTGAAGGTGAATGCGATAGAGGGCTTCTGGAGACATCTCCAGCCAAGTCTGTCCTGGGCGGCTCCCCACGCCCCACGCACACCTCTCCCGCCCTTGGTCAGGCTTCTGGGCTTCGGGGCTGGAGCCAGCTCCCTCTGCACAGGGCGACCTGTGTCCCTGCGACTCAGGAGGGGGCAGCAACCCTGCCTGGTTCTTCCCGCTCCTAAGCCCCATGCACAAATGGTCACTAGGGTCAGCACTGTCCTTGCCTTTCAGAGGAGGGGCCCCCCGGGCGCTAAGGAAGCACGCGTCTGTCCCTGTTCCATCAGCCCTGAACAATGGGAGGTAAACGGCTTCTTTGAGGAGGATCGGGTTTTGCCATGAAACAAGAAGGGGGTTTCTCATGTCCAAATTTTGCTGGGGATCGGATGACAGTAAAGGGAGTGCGCCCCCCTCCACCATCATCTTCTCGTCCAGGAAAGCAGGGGAATCGAGAGGTCACGTTAGTGTCGTGCACTGCGGGATGGGGTGGGATGTGATGATGGTGCCCTGAACAGTAATGCCCACCCTGAACAGTAATGCCCTGTCAACATACACCTGACCTGTGGCCACGGTGGAGGTCTCCAGGGAGATGGCCATCCTCTAGCTGAGCCCCGCCCCTCAGGCCCACCCCAGCCTTCTCCCACTGAGGCGAGGTTGGCTCTGCTCACACCCCTCCTGGCTCCCCTTGCAAGAACATCAACCTTGTCTGTCCTTAAAAAAAAATAATGATGCTAATAACCTGGCGTGGGGGCGGTGCGCAAAAGAATTCACTGAGTGGAACAAAACCTGGTTTTGCTCTGACTTTGCAAATGGCAGCACGTCAGCCATTCGGTCCGTTGGCTTTAGGCTTAACTTCTTTGGGTGGCTTCTGGCTGATCTGGGCAGGGGTTCTGTCTTTGGATCTCCCCTCCTGGGGAGAAAGGACAGACCCTCTCCTCTCAGTTACCATCCCCTCCCTCCGAATTCTTTTGTTTGTAAAGAAAAGGTGTCTAGAAGCATTTGTCTCTGGAACAATTACTTTAAACATGGTTACAATACAGACTTCAGTTCAAACACAGAAGAGATTTACTTCGCAAAGTTCCTTTCACCCACCAAAAATTACACAAATATAAGCCTCAACACCACAGTTAAGAGGACCAGTAGAGAGAACCTCATGTTTGGAACACAAAAGGAGAAATAAAAACCAAACCAAACCCAAACAGAAAAACCCCAGAGAGACGAGGGGAGCGTGGAGGAGGAGGGGGAGGAGCGCAAACACAGCACACGTTACAGTGTCCGGGTACACGGAGCCCAGCGCGAGGAGAGGGCTCGGCACACACTGAGTAACAGTCCTGGTGATATTTGGTCATGTATTCATCAACTACTGACTCTGGAGCGGCTGTTATTGATTGAAGCAGTGACAACTCAAACGGAAAAGGAGGCCTTGGTAGCAAGGGAAGGAGCAGGCTTCGAGTTCTGCAAGCCTTTTGCACTCCACCGTCCAGCTCCCCAGAAACACTGAACTGGGTGGGCCCTGCTGCGTCGGGCGGGCAGGGCGAGAGGTCACCGGGTGAGGCTAACTCGGCGCTGATCTCAGATCTCGGGCAGAAAGCATATGCGCGCAGATAACGCGGACACCCACCTGCGAGGCCGGACAGCAGCGGCGGCAGCCTCCTCTGCCCCCGGCCCCGGGCTGCGTGGGAGAGCAGGCAGGGACCCACCGCTAATACTGAACGAAGGCGGGGGCGAGCCCCCAGGCCGGGCCCGGAAGCTGCCCCTGCCCAGGTCCTCCGAGGGGCCCGAGGGGAGCCTGGCCACCCAAAGGGCCTACGAGTGTTTCTCTTTTGGATTCAGGCCTCAGAAGTAAGTAATGATGCGGGGAGGGAAGCTTTTGGCCCTGGTGATTATAATGCTCTCTGCTTTGGAAGAACAAGTTTCTGGATTTATTTTTTTTTGGTGTTTTTAATTACTTAAAAAAAATGATCAAAAAGAACTGTTACGGCTAAACTCTCTAGCAGATATTGCTCATTAAGAATTACAAAAGCAAATGCAATTACTCATAGGTTGGAGGAGAAGAGGAAGGGACATTTCTGGAGTCTTCGCTACCTCCTGGAGGGGACCCACTGAACCCCACGTGTGGTTCTGGGGTCCCTGGTGTTCTACCTGGTACGGCTCACACTTTCAGAGACAAGACACGGCCTTCTGCCTCCCCTCCAGCCCCCAGACTCGGCAGAGCGGGGGCCCTGCCGGTGGGGAGGCCTGCTGAGCCGGCTCTCCACATACCATCACTCGGACTGGGTCGCTGGAAGGCGTGGGGGGACCAGGCCACCCCCATGGACTCCAGCTGCCCCACCCAGAGATCGAAGGGGACCAGGCAGTGCCATTCCGGGCTTTGCCAGAGCCAGGGAGCACTCTTGCACCCACCCACTGAAATGAGCCGTCCCGCAGTGGCACCCCGGAGCCTCTCTCACAAGCTCGGGAGAAACAGTGCAAAACCCGGTGCTGCCCGGAGCCTCCTTCACTCGGCACTGGGAAGCCCTTGAAAGAAGCGAGGAAAGACCACAGATCTGCTTGGACCGAAGTGACCAGCAGACGGATTTGTCGGTTTTTTTTTGTTTTTTGTTTTTGGTTTTTTTTTTTGTTTGTTTTTGTTTTTGTTTTTTGTGTTTTTTTTGTTTTTGTTTTTAAAATTTTCCCTTGTCCTATGCTATGGTTATCAGAAATATTGTAATTAAGCAACAGGTATAATTTTAACAGGTCTTCTTTTGTGTGTGGAGCCACAAGCAAAATGAGTTTATAACTGTGCAATATACAGATATATATATATAAAACTTCAACTGCTTTGTGTGTCTAGTCGGTGCATTAAATAAAAGGGACAGAAGAACTTAAAGCAAAACTAAAAGGCAAAACAAAAGCCCAGGATAGAAGAGACCAAGCAGGTCTATGCGTATAGTCTATAAGATACTGGATATAATCAGGGTCACCAGGAAGAACAGCTTTGTCACTTGACACACAAACACTGTGGGGAGAGGAACTACCAGTGGGCAGGGGCCAAAGCTTGTGGCCTTTTGATTTCATTTTCTCTCACTGCTGAGCAGGACCTGAGGAAAGGGAAGATAGAGGGGGACCCAGCACAGCAAAGGTAACTTGCAAGTTTCCCAAACGTTCTGAAACTCAAAGCTGGATTTCCCTCCGTGAGGGTCCTCGCCCCCGCCCTCCCTCTGCCCCGGGGGCGCTTGCGGGTGAGGGGCGAGGGGGCACACCCCTTCACCCAGGCCCCAAGAAGAGCAGAGCCGGGGGCTGTCCTTGGGGGCAGGCTGCACCGCAGGCAGAGGCTGGGGAAGAGACATCACCCTAGTTAGAACTTCTTTTTCCTGACAAATCAGCACTTGGGGTAGGCTCTGCGGAAATCAGAAAGGAGCAAGGAACAGGTGGTGCCGGGTAGCGAGAAGGTCACGGGCCTTCGGATTCACTGGTGAGCACTCTCCTTCCTTCCCACACCCAGAGCTGGGCTCCTGCAGCTTTGCAACAGGCAGGCCTTCTCCCAGGACCGGGTGGCAGCTGAGCCCTCAGGGACTGCTACCCACGGAGAGACGGGCTCTCCAGTGACACGAGGGCCCTAAGGCTCAGATCCAGCAGTTTCAGGCCGGATTCCCCTTCACCCGCAGCACTTGCCACACGTTAGGCCAGGCTCCAAGTACTGTTAGATCAGCGTTTTTGCAAAAGCTTGCTCTTATTCATTCAGACATCGAAATGTAGTTTCCTGCTAAATGTTTTTTAGGTCTTCCTTCTGAATTGTCGACAAGGGGTTTCAGTGTTCACTTTTTTTCCCCTTTAACATGGAACTTTAGACCCTGGGGGAGGCAGTATCCTAGAGAATTGTTAACCATTACACTATGTTTTCTGAAGATTGATAGAGTTTCTAAAAGAGAAAGAAGCAAAAACCGAGACTCAACAAACCCCTCGAGTGGACGGGTTCACGGATGAAGAGAAGTGAGATGGGGCCCTTGCAGAGAGCAGCTAAGAGCCAGAACACGACGTGGCGGGGCCATCGGGCAAGAGAGCAGGGGCTCTACTACTAGGCCTGGTAACGTGGCCGTGCTCCCCCCCCACCCCGGGGCCACTGGCCGGGACTCAGGGGACTGGCTAGGCCAATGCACACAGGGCTCTAGAGAGAGCTTACTTCCCGAGGTCTGGATGGCCTGGGCCACCCGTGTGGGAAACTCGCATCAGGAAACAATTTGGGGCCACAACCCTGCTAGGGATGGCTGGACAAAGCTAGAGCTGGTATCTGTGACCTCCCCTGGCCCCGTCACCCTAGAGAGCCTGGCAGGAACGCTCCGGAAAGGGGGCACAGAGCTCAGCTGCCAGGCTCCACTTGGGTTCCAGGAGATCCAGGTGGCCACACCTGGTGGATTCACTTCACACCCTCTGTTCCCTCCTGGGCTTGAGCTGCTTATTAAAAGTTACTTAAAATCCAGAGGTCCCGTCAGCTAAGGAAACTCCTTTCCCACTGGTTTGTTTGTTTCTGGCTAGTACCCTCCTTCACGATGGCCATCACGACGATGACAAGCTAGGCAGAGGGGCAAGCGACCACGTGGGGCTGTTCCAGGTCCCACCGCCACCATTTGTGGCCTCTAGCCTGGAATGCCACTGCTGGACAAGACTGGTGCCGGCACCGGCATGGGGTCTCAGGAGTAGAAGTCAGGTGCTGGCTGTGGCCGTTCCGGCGTCCCCGGGCCACCACCACGGCTTCCACTTTCTGGGGAGCTGAGGGGATGGGGCCCTTGGCTAGTTTGGCACTGACGGACTAGGGGCCGTGGCATTTCTGAGTGTCTCCTGTGCCTTTCGATACGGGAGTACAGCAGCAGCGGAAGGAGCTGAACTGGATGGAGCCTGGCTGTGGCCCAGTGTCCCCAGCTCACTGCAGTGTCAAGGCCAGCAACTACACTGGTTAGGACAAGCCCACCCATGGGCGGGGCGGGGCGGGGCTGGGCCGGGCACGGTGGGAGGAGCTTGAGGACACACAGAATTCCATCAGGTGAGGAGGTAGTCACTAATAACCAGAATGAGGGCCGGGGAGACCGAATGTGACTCTGACCTAGCCCACGGGTGTCTGAAAGCTGTCGGTCAATTCCTGCCTTCTTTACACAGTCCCTAAGAGATGGCCCCCGATCTTCATGGTCTTCAAGTACACACAAAATCGAGGTCACACCCCCAAATTGGGCCAGACACAGCTGGTGAGAATTCCGTGGCTTAGGCCTTCCCTCCAACCTCCTGTCAACCTGACTCCAGGACAGAGGTGGTATGGGAGCTTCGGGGCCCCTGCCCAAAGGTGACTCACTAGTAATGCCTTTATTTGGGGAAGAGGGAATGTGGAAGAAAGGGGGGCGGGGAGAGAAAACCCTAAGGTGCCTCAGGCGCCACCTGCAGCCTTGAAACTCTAAGGGAAGAAGCCGGGAGTGAGGAAGGCTGCAGGTCGGGCCAGGCCCAAAGAAAATGACACTTGAAACTTTGTGTTCTCGACCACCAATGCCAGTCAGCCCCAGAATGAACTGTTATGGGTGAAAGGGGGGCAATGGCAGGCCCAGCTCTCTTTTGCCCAGGACCAGATGGTACCAAGCTGATGGGGAGGCCAGCTCTTGATACTGGTCCCAGGAGCCACATTTTACTGGACGAAAAGTGTAATTAATGCCTAAAAACCTGACCGAGCAAAAGAGATGGTGCCCCACGACAAACAGGCTGGACACCGTGCTCACGTGAATAAGAGTCCTCTGGGGGTTACCAGGAGTGCGAGGCCACTGCAGGGTCAGGAGCCTTTTGTCCTTGGAGGAAGAGGGATCCCGAAGGACTCTCCCCCTACTCCGACGCCCAGCCCTTCCTGGGGAGGAGTCATAAGTGAAGCCCGGAGGGTTGACAGCAGAGCAGGTTTGGTTGTGAGACTTGCTTCTGCAGCATCAAGAAATGGATACAAAAATGCTAGAAAGGCCAGCTACGACTCCACAAACAGAACGGGGCAAACTCCCTTGCTTCTAACCACTCTGGGAGAGACAGACATGTTTTTTTCTTAAGCTACTGATTGGAACTGTCAACTATGGGTCCTGATCACTAAGGACTGGCAAGGAAGTGCTAGACGGTTTCTAAGATGTTTCACTCCTTCATGGTTACACCGCAGTGAGGAAGCCAGGGGACAGTAACTGAAATACACGAGACAACACGCACTTGACAGTTCATGGCAGCAGCTCACATGGGACGTGCTTGTGGGTGTTTCTGGAAGCATAAGACTGCTGTCTCGTTTGCTACTTTGATAAGGTACTTCTCAGTTGGACAGATTTAGATAAGAGACATCTCTGTAAACACAGAAAAGGATATACCAATATGATGAAGATATGCAGTTAGATAAGGACTTCCTGAACAGAGGGTGAAAGCACGGGATCCTGAATTGAAACTGGTCAATGAACACCCCAAAACAAGCCCAAGCCTCTACGCGCCCACGCCACAGCCCTGGTGCACACGTGGAGATGCGTGAGGTACGAGCGCACCCCGTCTCCCGCAAGCAGAGGCCACACGGGGCCCGCAGAAAAGAACCTGTGCTCTGAGGAGCAGCAGTGGGGCGTCTGCACTTGCTCTGCCTGCCGCCCCGCCCGACCACCCCGCCCCTAGCCGGTCCGGCAGAGGCCAAGGTCAGGGCTGGGCCACTCAATGACACTGGCAGGCCACAGTGGGTCTCTGTGCTGCCCTTGGCTTCGAAATCCATATCCGGCCCAACTTCTCCCTCCCCCACTTCTGCTGAGTGGGAAGGTTGAGAAGGCCTGGGATCCGGGGTCTGACCAGGGAAGGGGACTCCTAGGAGAGCAAGACCTTGCCACTCCCTTGCCCCTCGGAGGCCGAGGCACACTAGGGCCAGGTGGATTTAGCAGAGCCTGGGGCTTCCTCAGGACTCAGAATGGGTGGGAGGGGGGCTGGGGCTGACGGCAGGAAGGCCAAGGGGGGTGAGTTCTGGGGCCCTGAGCTGACAGCGTCGGCTCAGGGTACAGTTGGGCACTGCGGCTGCCTGGAACAGAAGGGATGAGGGTGGGGGGAGGGGAAGAAATGAAAGGATGAAATGGAAGAAGGCAGAAATTGAAGGAGAGAAGAGAAACCAATCAGGAAGTCCTTATAAATTGCAGCAAACACTTAGAGTTTCGGAGCTTCGTGGGAACCCTATGTGCTGAGCCCACTTTAAAACAAGCGCAGGTATATACAGATCCAGGTAGTTGTCAACACCGTCACGTCTGGTGGCTTGAGGGACAAAGTGTCACCAATTCAAGCCAGTTTGCTCTCAGAGCGTGTTTGTTTTGAAGTGGGAACATGAAGACTCAATAGTGCAAATAGTTCTAAGCTGTCCCTAGAGGAGTTAGAATTGGAAAGTTTTGGAAGAACATTTCCCCCTCCTTCCCCCTGGCCCCTGCCCCATCTACTAAGGCTCTAACTACCAGTCACAACTGCTCTGAGCGACTAGGAATCCCTTCCGCCTGGCCTGCTGCGCTCGGCGGTCTGGAGCCTGGGCCTGCCTGCCTGGGCCTTGTCCTGCGGCCTTGGCGGCCTCTCTCTAGCGCCACCCGCGGGAGGCCAGCCCTGGGCCATCGTCTCCTCTGGCTAAGGCCAGTCTACACCCAGCGGCTCAAAGGATGACTCCTTCCTAGCCAGGCCAGAACTGGGGCGAACAGGTGCTACTTCCCCGTCCTGTGAAATGTCCTTGTCGATTTTGGATTGGGGCCGGCGTGGGGCCAGGTTTGTGCCACCACGGGTGGGATCACACGGGCTATAGCCACTGGCCATCCGCATCTTCTCTAAAGGATCCACCTGCCTCTCTTGCCTCACACCTCCTTGTCCCGACGTGGGTGGGAGTGGGCGAGGCGGGGGAGCTGGAGGCAGGGCAGGGTGGGGGGAGGAGAGCTGAGACTGGGGCGCCAACGGCACCAAAACCAGGAGTGTCCTCTCAAGTGCTCTCTGCCCCTAACGACCACGTGGGGGGGCTGGGTGGGAGGGAGGTGCAGGCGCACCCTAAGAAGCCTGGGCAACAGCTTGTCTGGTCAGTAGTATCTGCAGCAAGCCTTGTTGAAGGAGCCTAGTTTAGAAAAGTGCAAAGCTACTTCTGGCCCTGGTTAGGTCTTCAACCTGACTGTGCTTGTCGGTAAGAAAAACATCCCCAATGCTCCAACTACTCCCACCCTGAAGCCACGAAACTCTAAGTTTACTGAAAGAAAAAAAAATATTTTTTATTTCAGTTAATCGGGAAGCTTTGTCAGAGCCCTACCCATAAGGAGAAGAGACAACAGCTGCCTTTATTCTTGTTGGTTTGCTTTGCAATCCGCTCTGTGTAAAGTCAGCTAACTCTCTCGGTCACGGGCGTCCGGCTGTCCACAGGCTCCTCTCTGTTTGGCCTTGGCATGGAGGATGAGACAATGTCTTTGCGCTCTCCCTCCCCTCGGTGTTTGTACTTTTCTGTGGCCGCGGCGGCGGTCGTGAGCGCGGGCTGAGTCTTAGCTGGCTCCTTGGGGCAGCCGTCGCTCTCCAGCGAGCCTGCTCTCGGCATCTTCTCCTCTTTGCAGACGCTGCTGCTCAAGTCCTGGGGCTCGGGGGGGCTGGCGGGGGCCTCGGAGCTCTGGGGCTCCGGCGGGGGCGGGGGCGGGGGCGGGAGCAGCGGCGCGGGTGCCTTCGGGGGCTCCACGTGGTGGTGGTGGTGGTGGTGCTCCTTCTTGGGGGGCGAGGAGGCGCTGCCGCTGCGCCCCTTGGGGCTGCTCTCCTTGCTTTTCCGCCCGGGGCTCTTGCAGGTCTTCAGTCCCTTCCCGCTCTTCTCGCCAAGGGTGGACACCAGCAGGGGCTTCACCACCTCCTTCACCTCGATGCTCACCGTCTCCCGGGTCTTGCGCTTCTTGATGGGCAGCACGGTCTCCTGCACAGACCGGATGGAAGACTCCTTCACGGCTTTCTTCTTGGCCTCGGCGGCGGCAGCCGCCACCACACTGCCCGGCTTTCGGCCCCGTTTCTTGGGAATGGCCTGGGGGTCAGCCTCAGCTTTTCGCTTCCGGCCGGGGCGTTTGATAACCATGACTTGGGCCGACGTGGTGGCCCCACCCCCTTCGGCCTTGCTGCCCGGTGAAGCTTGGAAAGGCATCTTGACGAGCAGCTTCCCGGGACTTTTCTCCAGGACCCTTTTCACCTGCACGCCCTCTGCTGCTGCTGCCTTGGGTCTCGTGGTGCCGCTCCCTTTGGGGCGTCCCCGGCCTCTGCCAGTTCCTGGAGCTTTGGGAGATTTGGGCTTCTTAGGTGGTTTCTGCTCTCGCCGGGAGGGGCTCCCTCTCCCAGTTACCGTGAAGTCAAAATCATTAGGGTCCAGGGAGGTGTCGCCTACCTTTTCGAAGTATGCAATCAGCTCCACTTTAGAGCGAAAGGCTTTTCCCTGGGGACTGTGGGAACAAACGGAGAGACACAAAGAATAATCAGAAGCTTCCACAGCCATGTCAGAGATGGGGCAGAGGAGAAGGTGGTGGCAAACCCTCTGACAGGAGCCATTCTGCAACTGGCATGCCCGACGATACAGCTGAACAAGAGTCACATTTAAGAAAAGCTGAGATGAGCTAAAACTAGGGAGCTGCGGCCTCGGTTACACAGGAAGCAATCGGGTTGCCCAACGGCCGTGGGCGCCCGCGAGGCCTGCTCTGGTGCCAGAACGGCTTGGTGCTGACTGGATGCCCACGAGCAGCTGCCTGCCACCAAGCTCCTCTGGCCCCCAAAGGGGTCTGGCCTGGGGACCCTGTCTAGCTGTCAGGCTAACTCGGGTACGCTGCTTAGCCTCTTTTGGAATCAGTTTCCTCATCCGTCAGTAGGATAACGCTTTGCTCACCTTTTTCTGAGTTGCTGGAATTAAATGAGGCTGTCTGAAAGCAGCCTTTGAAAACTGCTAACCTTTCTGGAACCATCTAAGGGGAAGAACTGAAATGCACGCATTCACACTTGTCCTCTGAAGCTCTGGCTTCGAAGTTACTCTGTTTCAACAGGTAACACCCGACGACCAGCCCACAGCTGGACAAAGGCCCAAGGGACAGTGGGAAAGGCACACGGAGCCCATCTGGGTCTCTCCCCAGAGGCCCTATCAGAGAGCCCATCTGTCCCAACATGATTCACAGAGCAGACTGAGCCCTATGAACTCCTGTTTCTTTGGGTTCATGACGCAATGTCAGAGAAGTACTGTCCCAGAAAGAAGAGGTTAACAGGTTCTGAGGAGGGCCCCTCAGCTGGGAGATGGCAGCGAGCCCAGGGAGCTCCCTTGCATCCCCAGCCCAGGCCAGTGTGCACGGCAGGACCTTGCGTCCTCACTGCTTCCCAGGCGGCCTCTCCTGGTGCCCTCACTGAGGCCCTGGGTAGGCCCTACTGCTATTCCAGCTCCAGATGAGGCCTTGACGGCAGGTGCGGAAAGCCACACTCTGCTACCCCGGGCACATCTCATTCAGGGCAGTGACCTACGTACGCGGTCATTCCAAGCATACCTGGTCGCGCCCGCAAGCAGTGGTCACTACTGAAGCCCCTGACCCGAGGTGGGGTTATGCACACACATTTTCCTGATCAAGGAGCAGCAAAGAGCTACCACTCCGAGGGGTCCCCATCAGTTTTTCAGCACCGGTCCCTGACCCCCCGCCCACCCGGCCCTCCCCGCTCTGTAGAAACAGGAGTCACCCTTACTTACTTGATCAAATACACATCATACTTCCCAGCGGAGCGGCCAGATTTCCTTTGCTTAAGCTTTCGGGTCCAACCTTCAGGCAGAGTGGGGTCGTCGTACATGGGTCCCCGGTCGCGAATGATGGAGCGCCGCTGTTTGGGGGAGGCCGAAGCTTCCGGCACGGCTGGGGCCGAGCCCGACCCTTCCGAGGTCTCTGCTTTACCTGCCTCTGCCGGCTCAGCAGAGCGGTGGGCCGCTGGCTGCAGGGGCTCATGCTTGCCCTCTTTGTCTTCTTTCTTATCCTTCTTCACCTTTTTAAACTTCAAAGGTTTATCCTTCAGGCCCTGGAGATCCTGTTCTTCTGACTTTTCTTCCCTGAAGTATTAAACGAGTATGTAAGTATCACGGAGAACACACTGGTTTGCAGAAACAGTGAGCAACAGCAGGCCCCGGGCGCCCCAGCGTGGGCAGGGCCCTGAGAGAGGGGCTGCCCTGCCAGTGCTCGCCCAGATCCAGATGCCCTTCCCCTGCACACATCATTTTAGAGCCCTTGGGCTGCTGACGGCGATGGCCCACCGCACCCTACCTGCGCCGTGGCCTGAGTCCCACTCCTAGCATGCCTGCACTGAGAAGGTGACTTCTCAGTGTTACGAGCTGTGCCCGAGGGCCTCCGTGTATGACGGATGACAAGAGGCCCTCCTCGACTGCCGGAGAGGGACCTACCCACCAAAATGGAGGGGGGCTCCTCGTCACGAAGGACTGGCTTGGCTGTTACTACAGCTTCTGTGTTTTGGGTTTTCTCAAACGTGTGCTCAGTAAAAGCAGCACAGTACAACTTGCTGACGGGAACAGTCCAACAGTGCCCCTTGGGCGGTGGCGCAGAGCACAGCGCTGTGGAAAAACACGCAGATTCGGAGCCAGCCAACCTGAGCTCAAATGCTGACTTTGCCATTTTCAAACGCGACCTGAGCAAGTGAGCTCAGCATCCCGTGCCTCGGTCTCCTCATCTCAACAATGGGTCAACACCCCAGAGGGAGAAGAGTCACAAAGGCGTTGTATAAACACTGGCGGACGTGGGTAACCAGACACTGATGCCCAGGGTTCTGGCATGAGAAGAGGAGCAATCCCAGGTCGGGGAGCCTTTATCACCAGACGCTCCTGACGACACAGGGCCTTGGCCCTGGCCGATGGGATGGAAGAGCAGAGAGAACGGAAAGGGGCAGAAGAACACGCTCCTCGGTCCAGGGCGGGCACCTCCTCGTTCCTTCATGCCAACGGAACAGCTCCTTCCCCATGCTTCCGTCCCACCCGGTAGGGTCCCCTCCTCGTGTACTTCGGCAATGGTCACTGTGAGGCCCCGGGATCAGGGTCTGGCCATGATGCGCTCATGGCCAGGCCAAGAGGGCAAGAACACTACCCGGGCCAGGGAGGCTTGGAAGAAGAATCGTGGGCTCGGAATCAGGCACCTGAGAAGCCCGCAGTTAGCAGCTCATCTCATCCGGGAGAAGAGCCAGACTCCTCTGTCCTTCAGATCTCAGTCCCAGAGCTGCCTGGGCCCACGCGGCTCACGTCGGCCCACCCCAAGTGACTGCCCTTCTTGGCCAAACCGCGGAGACCGCAACAAAGGCACCACGGCGTGCCCTGGCAACCAGACTCCAATGACGTGGCTAAGTCACCAGTGGTGAGTTCGCACCAGGAACACTCAGGTCAGGCATATGGGGAGACAGGCTGTGGGGAGGGCGCGCCCCGACCTCCTCCCTATCCTGGCTCCGCCTCCAGAAGTTTAGGGCCCCGAGTGTGAGCTCTAGCACACAGCTGACTTTCTAATTCTCCAGGCTTAGCTCCTTGATGGGAGATGAGGAAGAGCCATGGGCAGCTCCATGCAGCCCGCAGCCCACTGTCACCACGGGAACCTGGGCAGTCCCGAGCCCGAGAAAAACACTGCACCGATGGCAAAGGCTGGCTTCTTGAGAGCCCTCATCTGCACTCCCCTGATAATTTAACTACGGTGAAGTCAAGCACAAACCACACGCCCCAGGAATGCCTCTTAGGTACAAGCAAGGGTGCCGATGCCATCTAGGGCCAGCCCTTCTAGAAACCTACCCTGAAGAGACACCCACAGAAATGCAAAACAACAGATGCCCGATGTTACTGGCGACAACATTCTTTTCATCAGCTCAAGACTGTGGCCAAGCCAGACGGCCGCCGCCAGAGACCTGCTGGGCAGACGCCGACGTGCGCACCACGGAGAGCCGGGCGGCCCGAACCATGAGTGAGGGACCCCCAGGACCTCCTGTGAGGGGAACACCGTACACTGTAGGCAGCCCTCTGGGGGAGAAAAGAAGGGGACTTTAGGAAGCAGATGGCAAAAACGAAGGGAATCAGTCCTGGCACAGGGTAGGCAGGACCAAGGTGAGGACAGGAGTGAGGCAAGACCTCGCCGGGTGTGTCAAACCAGAATTTCAATTTCTGAATCATGTAAAAGTTTACATAACCAAAACCAAAATGAAAACAAAAGGGAACAGAAGGGAACATGCCTAGCATCCACGGAGGGGAACCAGGCTAGCCTGGGGAAAAGTGGGGGCTCCAGTTCTGGGGTGGCCTGTGGGGTGGAAAGGCAGGGCAGCGCACAGGGGTGGCAGAAGGGTCAAAAGGACGTGGGTTGAAAGGGCTCCTGTTGGGCTACGCAGTGACCAGGTGACTGTCCAAAAGAATGAACTGATTAGAATATAGTTAAGAAAAAACCCACTTGGTGATGTTGGGGGAAGTAGAGAAAGACGTAAAGGAAATGAGGGTCCAATGGGCTTATGGGGGAAGAAGGTTCCAGGCAGCAGAGAGGCCTCGAGGGGGCACGTGGGGCTGTGTCGGGTTTTATTCTGAGTGTGATGGGATCCCTTTGGCTACTATGTGGAGAATGGCCTGCCAGGGACCTAAGTGGGCAGCAGGGAGCCTGTGGGAGGCCTCTTGGGGCGCTCTGGGCATGTGATCCAGGGCGAGGAGGGCAAGGACTGGGGACGTGACCAGGAGGTGGAGCAACAGAGCTGGCCGGTGTGGGGACGAGGGCCGGGGATGAGCTAAGGGCCATGGCCAAAGCCTGCGAGGATGGTGATGCCACCAACCGAGGATGACGAAGCCTGGGCCAGCAGCAGGGGGGAGCTACAGCCACACCCGCGTCGAGAAGCTGAAGGAGCAGCTAACACAGCACCGTAACCAGCTACACTTCAACATAAACAAACCAAAAGAAGCTCAAGGAGGGGAGAACATAGTTCTTTGGCTACAAAGTGGGGAGGCCCCTGTGCCCGGACTCTGACTTAGCCTAAATGAACTGTTTGGATTTTTAGAATTTTTTATTGTGATAAAACAGACATAACATAAAATTTACCTTTTCAACTGTTTCTAAGTATACAATAAATGAAGTTTCAATAGCACCAAACATGGGAATAAAAAGGCCTTTAACTCTGTGATTATTCTAGCTCTTTTAGATTGAAATTACTTGGGACTTCCCTGGTGGCGCAGTGGTTAAGAATCCGCCTGCCAATGCAGGGGACACGGGTTCGAGCCCTGGTCCGGGAAGATCCCACATACCGCAGAGCTACTGAGCCCGTGCGCCACAACTACTGAGCCTGCGCTCTAGAGCCTGCATGCCACAACTACTGAGCCCGCGTGCACAGAGCCTGTGCTCCGCAACAAGAGAAGCCCCCACTCGCCGCAACTAGAGAAAGCCCACACCCAGCAACGAAAACCCAATGCAGACAAAAGAAAAAAAAAAATTGAAATTACTTGAAGCAACTGTGAGAATATGGTGATTTTCAATTCTGTGCATTGAGGAGCACAGAGGTGTTTGGTACTTTATTTTCTGACTGCTACTTCTCCGCTTAAAAACAAATAAAAGCCCACGAAGAAGTCTGGAAGCCATTCTGCTGGGTGTGGAGTGGAGGCAAAAATGATGGAAAACAGGTAATCCAAATGAGTTTACCCTCGGCCCAGCCACCTGCTCAGTGCCAGGGTAACCTGAGGAAGGGGGCCAGGCTGGGGTACTAGGCGAGTACTCAAGGCCCCCCACCAGGAGGATTATAGGGTTTGCTGAAACACACTTTTTCAAAGAAACCAAACAGGGACTTCCCTGGTGGTCCAGTGGCTAAGACTCTGCGCTCCCAATGCATGGGACTAGGGTTCGATCCCTGGTCAGCGAACTAAAATCCCACATGCAAGCCGCAACTAAAAGATCCTGCATGCCGCAACTAAAGATCCCGCATGCTGCAACTAAAAAGATCCCACACACCACAACTAAAAAGCCTGCGTGACACAGTGAAGATCCCATGTGCTGCAACTAAGACCTGGCTCAGCCAAATAAATAAATAAATATTAAAAAACAAAGAAGAAACCAAACAGCCCTCCAGACCGTGTATCTCTGCATGCATGTGCGCACACACACACACCTGCTGAGAGGACCGTGAGAACTGAGCACCTAGTTCTTAAGTTCACACATTTTAGAGTTGGGGGTATTCACCTGTTCAACTCTTCAGTGTTATAGGTGAAAAGAAAAGCAAGTACAACCAGACAAGGGAACCTGCCTGAGGTCATGCCTGAGCTGACGTGTGTTCATCGACTGCCCTTGCCCTGAGCCAGCCTCTGCTAAGGGCTGGGAGGCCAGGGTAGAACCAGCATCATTCTCTGGTCTTCTAGAGCTCCCAATTTCGGGGGCGGGGGTGAGGGGAGGCAACAAAGAAAGAGCATCCTCTCCTCTGTTCCAGGCACGGAGCAAGCCCAGACACAGCTGGGTGTTTAGGGCTGAGGAGGAGTGCTTATCCCAGTCCCAGGCCAACAAGGAGTGCTCGGGGCAGGCTAGACCAGGTGGGCCCCGGGCCGGCACTATCAATAGCCCTATCCTGTCACCACTGTGACGCCCCTCCCTGGAGGGAGAAGCGAGTCAGGATAAGCATTCTGTGTATGCATTCTGTGTATGCATTCTGGGCCAGCCCTCGCTCTCGTCTTCCGATAGGCCTTCCCTGCTCCACGCACAGTGCATTTTGAATACGCCACCCCGCCGCTCAACCCCCCAGACAGCGTGCATCTTCCTTCCTGTCGTCTCCCTGCTCGGTGCACAGGAGCAGCGCTTAATTCTGCCAAGGGATGATCACAACGCACATGTTATGCTACCTCCGCTTCCTCTGACGGCCCCATTCCCCTGCCCATCAGCTTCAAGTAGCACGGGCTAGTTTAGCACGCAAAGCAGTAGGCCTGAGTCAGTGAGTACATGATGACTTTGGACGCCTGGGCCCCGGTGGGTCGGGGTTGGCAGGAGATGACGCCGGAGTGGTCACCGAGGGCCCAGAAAGGCAGATGGTGACATCTACAGTGATGGAGAGGGAGGGGTCACGGAGGACAGTCATGCTGGGACGACAGGTCCCAGGCTTCCACAGATCAGCTCCCAGCAACGAGGCGGACGGGTCTGCAGAGACTCCTCTTGCTGAAACTACTAAAAATGCCGGACCGAACATCTTCTAGAAGATATTACAGAGGACAGTGTTTAAAACGTCTTACCTGTACTCACAAGCTGGCCAGAAAGTAAGGAATATGCAGGCTAAAGAGGCAGGGAAGGAAGGGAGGGGTCCTGTTGACGGAGGAGGCCGGCAGAAGAGCCAGGGAGAAGGAAGAGGCCACGAGGAAACGCCTGGGAGAGTCCAAAGAGAGGGGCATCCTACACGTTGGCGGGCCTGGACTCTTCAAAATGGGCTGCGGTGTGAGGAGCAAAAGGAGACTGAAGAGACAGGACAACGAGGAGCGACTGGCTCCCTGGTCTGAAGGCGCTACAACGGCAGCAGCGGGGGGTTTGGGCAACGTGAATATGGTCGCACGTGAGCTTGATGCTGAAGCCCCCGAGTGCACGAACTGCCCCGGATGAATGCTCTGAGGAGAGCCATCCTTCAGGGCTCAGGAGCGCGATGGAGCGACTGCCAGCGGCGGCAGGGGCAACGTGTCCACAAAGGGGCAGACGACAGCAACATAACCGGAAACTGCTGCTGGACAGGAATACTTAAGAGCCGTTTCGGTCAAGCTTCCTAACAATTAAAGAGAACGCCTTCACGTTACATGAATACATTAAGAGAAAAGGCTGAAAACCTCGCAGAAGTGCCTTCTTGTAGTGGCTCAAAGAACTGCAATGTTTTCAACAGCGTTATGCTCTGTATGGTGAAGCCGTGAGTGTGAATGAAGGTGTTGAGGTGCTTCCTCGTGTTAAAACAAACAAACCACTGCCAAAGGCAGCCTTGCCTAGGGCCTGACTTCTAATATCGATGGAACAACTAACCTGTGCACTGTGTGGGGGAGATGCAGGTATCACATTGAAGCAGAAGGCCTTCACAAATCTTAAATGTCTACGAAGACTGAGAGAAGGCTCTTGTGTGAAAAAACATCATTTGGTAATTTTGCTGCTAAAACGAAAACATGAGATCAAATCCTTCCTTTGATCTAGCAAAGGAAAACGAGAGTTGCCGGAATCTTGATTTCAGGCCAAATCATTGTATCCCGAGGGGTCTGATAGCACTCTTTTGACCCGAGGCTCCTGTGCATTCCAGCGGTGCAATCAGCCAACAGCTGACATGTGCAGCTGACCAGACAACTGCAGCTGAGGTGTGACTACTCAATCTCCAAGGCTTCCATATTGAAAAAGAAAAGAAAGGCCACAAAGCCAGGTGAAAGCCACAGCTAAAAGGTGTTCTTCACTTGAATCTGAATCCTGCCCCCTCCAGAGTGAGCTCTAGGAAACCTCCAGAGCACCAGCAATATCCTGACCTTTCCCAATTTCAGTCATGTTTGCATCAGGCCAATCTCAGGAGATGGAGTGTCTCAGCACCTTTCATTCCCAGTCATCCACCCCATGGAGCTACGTAAGGAGCCCAAGTACCACAACAAAGCCACAAACCGGAAGGACAGGGTGGCGGCCACTTCCCCAGGTCAATGGTCAGGAACCAGAGGAGAGACATGGCCTCCTGGCAGTGGCTGCTTCCATCCTCCAGTATGAGCTGCAGAATCGCAGAATCAAGGGGGCTTCTCTGCACGAATCAATAAACGTAGCAGCGCTTTGAGACGCCAGCTTTGGCCCCTTTAAAGATCTGAGAGAAATCAAACTGGCACTGGAAGAGGGTCTCAGTGGTCTCTGGGGAGCAAAAAAGGGGATGGGGTTCAGCTCAAAGGCTTCAATGGTGGAACCTGAAGTTTAGCGGACCCGCTCTGAATTCAGTGTATTTTTTAACACCCCAGTTTTTAGAAGATGCAAGAAACTGTCTATGTTTTGAAAAGCTAAATAAAACACAGTTCTTGCCACCCAAAGGTAGAACCCTCCCCGAATGAAGGCAATGAGCACCACACGGTAAGCCTCACCTTGAAAGCGTGAGTCTACCACACATGGGAGAGAAGGAAGTTTGAAAAAACACTGCCACCGTGGAGAACAGTCAGGCAGTTCCTCAAAAAGTTAAACGTGGAGCTCCCATGTGACCCAGCGATTCCCCTCCTAGGTATGGACCCCAGAGAGTTGAAAACAGGGACTCGAACAGATACTTGGACGCTGATGTTCATAACAGCACAGTTCACAGTAGCCAAAAGGTAGAACCAACCAACCCAAGTGTCCAGGTACACATAAATGCAGAAACAAAATGTGGTCTGGGGCTTCCCTGGTGGAGCAGTGGTTAAGAATCCGCCTGCAAATGCAGGGGACACAGGTTCAAGCCCTGGTCCGGGATGATCCCACATGCCGCGGAGCAACTAAGCCCTTGCACCACAACTACTGAGCCTGTGCTCTACAGCCTGTGAGCCGCAACTACTGAGCCCGCGCGCCTCGAGCCTGTGCTCCGCAACAAGAGAAGCCACTGCAATGAGAAGCCCACGCACCGCAACAAAGAGTAGCCCCCGCTCGCCACAGCTAGAGAAAGCCTGCACTCAGCAACAAAGATCCAACGCAGCCAAAAATAAATAAAAATAAATTTATTTAAAAAATGTGGTTCATTCATATAATGGAATGTTATTCAGCTTTAAAAAAGAAGGAAACTGGGGAATTCCCTGGCGGTCCAGTGGTTAGGACTCCATGTTCTCACTGCCAAGGGCCCAGGTTCGATCCCTGGGCCTCGGGGAACTTAAGAGCCCACAAGTCCCGTGGTGGGGCCAAAAAAAAAAAGAAGGAAACTCTGACACCTGCTATAGCATGGATGGACCTTGAATTGAAGACGTTATGCTAAGCGAAGTAAGCCACACACAGAAAGACAAACACTGTATGACTCCATTTATATGAAATGTCCAGAACAGGCAAATCCAGAGATTGAAAGTAGATTATTCATTGCCAGGGTCCGGGGGTAGTGGGTAATAGGGAACGACTCCTAATGGGTACAGGATTTTTTGGGGGGGGGCGGGGGTGTAATGAAAATGTTCTGGAACTAGATAGAGGTGATGGTTGCACAACATTATGAGTGTACTAAATGCCAGTGTACACTTTAATGGGTGAATTTCACAGTATGTGAATTATATCTCAATTTTTATAAGAACCCACTAAAATGACAGCTGACTTCACCCATTACCCTAAATCATAAAGGCAGGTTTTACAACGCTCAGGCAGGTAGCTCTGCTGTCCATGTGAGAGAAATTGGCGAATGTGGGGACCTACGGTGACACATGCTAGACTGGACCACGCTGACCTGAATGCCATCTCTGAAACCCAGGACACGGTAACCACGACGGTCAGAAAGGAATCTAGTCCAAGAAGTTTAATGACTAGGCATTTAGCCAAGTTGAAGGTTGTTGGCTAAATATTCTGAGGGTGTTTGATCTTTCTTTTTATTGTGGTAAAATGCATGACATAAAATTTACCATTAGCAGTACTTAGTACATTCACAATGTTGTACAGCCATCACCACTATCTAGTTCCAGAACATTTTGTCACCCCCCCGGAGGAAATCTTATACCCACTAAGCAGGTACTTCCCCAGCCCCCCTTACTCCCAAGCCCCTGGCAACCACTAATCTCTTTTCTGTCTCTATGGATCTGCCTGTTTGGACCTCTCATATAAATGGAATCATATAACATATGGCTTTTTGTGATAGGCTCCTTTCACTCAGCATAATGTTTTCAAGGTTCTTCCACATTGTAGCATGTATCAGAACTTCTTCCCTTTCTATGGCTGAATAACATTCCACTGTACAGACACACCACACTTTTTGTTTATCCATTCATCTGTTCATGGACATCTGGGTTGCTTCTACTTTTTAGCTGCTGTGAATATTTGAGTACAAGTTTTTTGCACGGGTGTATGTTTTCAATTCTCTTGGGTCTATACCTAGAGTGGAATCACTGGGTCACACGGGTACTCCATGCTTGACTTTTTGAGGAAGCTCCAGACTGTTTTCCACGTGGCTTCCTTTGGGGGTGATGAAAATGTTCTGGAACTAGACAGGAGTAAAGTAAGGTGGCAGAAACTGCTTCCACTCTGGAATGCCTAGCAAGGAGGGGCAAGCTTTGAACAGAAGTCATCATGACAAGGACACGGGGAGCGGGGTGGAGGTGTTTCATGTCACCTACTCAGTCATTCGGTAGCTGACAATCTAGGTAGTGGGCCCGAGCTGTGCTGGGGCCAAGGCTGCTCCGGTAACAAGACACACTTTCTACCTGCATCCGTTTCTTCTCTTTCTCCTGGTACAAACCGTCTTCTAAAGCATACAGTCAATAATGAAATCATAGCGATTTTGCTGAGTGCTGTGAAAGGGGAGAGAGCGGGAGCCGGGGGAGCGCTCCGGAAGGCGATGCGGGGCCGCTGTGGGTGGGGGAAGGATCGAGCCCGGCGTGAGAAGCTGGTACAGTCGTGGAGCATGACTAAAGCCAAGCTGGGTGGCTTCACCACCAACTGTCCCCATGCAGGCCACTGCAGAGGGGGCTGGCCAAATGAGTTAAGAATGGGAGAAAACCAAGAAGCCAGTCGTTATGACTGACATTTTTGTGATTTCATCTCTTCCCCTGGACAGCCTGTGTCGTGAGCATTTGCTCCCCGGCCTCCACATCTAGCTACGTCTCTTCCATCGTGTCTCCTCCACGCCGCAGGGTGCTCACGGCAACCCTCCTCACAAACAGGGCAAAGCTGGCCTCCGGTGCCCTCACGACAAATATCCAGCTTTCAGGTCCCCACAGCCAGTCTGCACAGGCGCTCAGGTCACGCCTGCCTCTTTGGTCCCCAGCAATAGATTCCCACAGCTCCTTCCTGCTGCAGTTTTCTGTCATTACTGGTTTCCTCTCACTTGAGGTGATGCCCTTGTTTTCATTGCTGTGCCTCTCACTAGTGTACGTCACCCCGCAGCTGCATGCCTGACAGACTTGCTTCCCGATGATGACATAGGAGCCACTGAAATGACCAACAATAGAAAAAAGGGGAAATGTGTCTGTCAGAGCTGGCAAACAAGAGGGTGCCACCAGTGGCTGAGGCACCGTGAGAGATGCCAAGGAGGGACCTGCCAGGGGGGGTCGGTGGTGACAGGATGCCCCCCCACCAACAGAGGCCGAGGAAATCTTCAAGGTCACAACGGTGGGACCCAGAAGCCAGGCTGGCTGAAGTGCGGTTTGCCGGTGGCAGACGGAAGGGCCTAGAGGCCGACACGGCAAGGCCAGCAACAGGCTGAGGGGTTTCCCTGGGCACTGCTGGGAGCAGGCAGGGCCAGAGAAGGGCAGTGGGCAGCAGTGGGCAAGCAGTAGGGACTAATCTCTATCCCGTAAACAACTCTGGGGACCGGCTAAAAAGTAACTAACATGGGGCTTCCCTGGTGGCGCAGTGATTGAGAGTCCGCCTGCCGATGCAGGGGACACGGGTTCGTGCCCCGGTCCGGGAGGATCCCGCATGCCGCGGAGCGGCTGGGCCCGTGAGCCATGGCCACTGAGCCTGCGCGTCCGGAGCCTGTGCTCCGCAACGGGAGAGGCCACAGCAGTGAGAGGCCCGCGTACCGCAAAAAAAAAAAAAAAAAAAAAAAGTAACTAACATGCCTGGTGACAAGACAAATATCAACCAGTCAGCGGCTTCCCTGTGTACAAATACTAACTGGGTAGAAAATACAATGGGAACATGACTACCAGCTCTCCAGAGGAGACTGACCTAGAATCAGTGCCTGTGAACAACCAGAGAAAAACACGGAGGGGTGGCAAGGCCGTGACGTGCTTCTTGTGACCACTGCATCCTCCCGCCACACAACAGCATCAATTCCACACGGATTAGACGGTTAGGTTCAAACGGCGGGTTACAACGTCCCACAGAACTCCTCTCTCCCAATGCCTAATAAAAGGAGAAACACACAGACGTGGGGAGGAGGAGTGTGAAGGACAGAATTCAGCAAACGAAGGAAAGGGACATAAAATCGAACGCAGTACATTTCGAAACCTGGCAGCCGAAGAAAGGATTCCAGAGAACAAAGCATCAGCAAGACTGAGCTCCTGCCCCACCCCTGGAAACCGTGCTGGGGAGCCCACAACACCCCGAAACCTCTCCTCACTGAGCTGGAAAGAAGCAACTGGGTAGGAGTCTGTAACTTTTTCCTTTTAGGCCCAGGAACTACAGAAGCTGCAATCGGGAGGTGCAGGAGAAACAGGTAAAGCACCCAGCGAGCCAGGCCAGGGGACCACTGGGAACCTGGGGTGGCCCCTTCCCATATCCCTTATAGGAATGGCATACGTGTCCTTCAAGCGGCTAGACTGAACCCTGGCGTAAGACAATTAACACAATTCCTAGGCTAGAGAGAAGACTCCAGATGCTGCCGAAGAGTCCCCCTGACTGCAGCTCCCCCACGTGTACAGCTTGTCTCTGCCCACAAGAGAACGAGCTCATGACAGCCCAGAGGGGAAAGCAGTGAGAGAGGATGCCAGAAGACGGGGAAGAGAGAGCCAGAACCCCCCTGCTGCACCAAAGCAAACAGAACGACTGGATGGAGCCGTCTAAGCCTGAGCCAAGTTGACAAGAAACAACATGGTAACTCTAGAAACATGGCCAAAAGCGACAAAATAAAAGTGAGGCGGATGGCTCAGGAAAGGCAAAATCCCACCAAGAAGAGAATACACAAAAGGAAGAGAAGGAAATTCCTCACAACTTTATAAGAACATGTTCTCAATAACAGTTCAAAGATGAGAAGATAAAACACAGTAAGATGAAAGGGCAAATTCCCAACCTAGGGAAATAAACTGCAGACCAAAACACATCATTACGGAACTAATAAATACATTTAAAAACAGCCAGAAACAGAATATACGTAGCTGAAAATCAAACTAGACAGTGTATGCAGATGAAAAAGATAAAAGCTAAAGCAATTAGAGTGTAGCTAATAGCACTGGAAGAGAGACAAAGACAACCCAACATAAGGATAATTCGTGTCCCTGTAGTAGGGAACCCAAAATGGCACATAGATGCCATCAAAGATATATTATAAGAGGACTAATCTGAAACGAAGTGAGCTGCATCTGCAGCCTGAAAGAACACACCATGTTCCCAGGAAAATGTGATAAACAAACAAACAAACACCACTCACCAGCGAGAGGGACTGTAGTTAACCTCCTCAATTTCAAGGATAAAGAATTCTTCAAGCGCCCCAAGGGATCATGTAAAGAGGGGCCCAGGCGTTAAGGACTAAGGACCAGCAAGAGCCAAGGACCCGACCCCAGGAGCAGTCTGGCACGTTCCAGGAAAAGCAAGAATGGCGGGCTGGAGCCAGGTGAGCAAGGCGCAGAAAATGAGCTCAAAATGAGGCAGGCCTGGCTACATAATATGCAGGGCCCAGTATAAAATGAAATTGCAGGGCCTCTTACTCAAAAATGGAGAATTGTGACATGGCCGCAGTAGAACAGTAAACCAAGTGTGGCTCTTCTAAGCCCTGGGCATTATACAGGCTGCATGTCCAGGAAGCCGGCCCTGCTTCCAGGAAATAGACTTTCGATTTTATTTTGTGAGGGATGAGAGGCCCTCAGAGGGTTTTTCTCAGGGGAGTGTGACAAGATCAGATGAAGAGTCTGAAAAAGTTCACTCTTAATGGAAAATACAGTGTGAGGCGGGGACGAGGGGGCAGGCAGACGCAAGGTGCTACGGGGTGGGTTCACGGTTTGGGGTACTGAACATTTATTAGGGATTGACACTCGTGAACGGAAGGGAGAGGAAGCAGATCTGGGCAGGGGATGAAGCTGAATTGCAATGCAGGCTCAAGAAAGCTCCAGGCCACCTTGGGCAGTGATGGCAGGGCAGTGGTTTTATACCCCCTGCCTCATCCAGCCACCTGGGCACTGCCCTGGAATTGGTGTGACCGAGTGAGGAAGTGCTCACAGCTGAGGCCAAGGCCAAGCCCAAAGGAGCCAGTAGCTGGAGGCTGCCTGCGGACGGCACTTCTGGCTGGGGATCCACACAGTGGCCTCCTTGCCTGCTGTGTGGGGCTACTGCAGAGTCTAAGCAGACGACGCGGTGGCTGCTCTAGGTGCCATCAGTGGAGGGCATGTGTGTGCTGGGGGCAGGGGGAGCGCAGGAGATCAAGGACTCTGACTTCCGTATTTTACGTTTTCGATGTTGAGGCATTTCGCCTTCTACAGGTCTAGGCTGGAGACAGAGATCTGGTAGTCACTGGTGCAGAGGTCTGAAGAGCCAGGTGAACAAGTGAGGGCACCTCAGATGTTTGTGTGTGGACAACTTTCCTCCTGTTATCTGGAGTTGTGACAAGGAGAAAGAGTCAGCAAAGGAGACAGACAAAGAGGAGTGAGGTATTAGAAAGACGATCAGGTGTATCTGTCCAGATTATTGGTGGCAAGCAACAGAGACCAACTCTAGCTGATTTACACAGACAAGGACTTGATTAAACAGCTACTGGAAGATGGAAGGTGGTGGTGATGTCTGCACAGTATAAATATACTTCATACCATGGAACTGTACACTTAAAAACGGTTGAAATGGTAAATTTTTTCATGTGTATTTTACCCCAATAACAAAAACTGGGGGGAATAAAAGGCTATTAGGTGGCCAGAGGGTTGGAGAAACAGGTTTGAATCTCGTTAGCCAAGAACAATATTCCAAACCCTGCTGCCAGCACTGCCTCTGCCACCCTGCAGGGGGCAGCAGTGGCCGCCAACACAGCAGCCACTGCGGGAGCTGGCCCTGCTCCCTTGGAGAGGGTGGGTCTGATGTGAGAGCCCGAGGCGCAGGGCCATACCCCCTTGGAGGGCTGAGGCCATTTTCTTCCGTAAAGGGCCAGATAGTAAGCGTTTTTTCCTGCTCTGTAGGCCTCACCGTCTCTGTCGCACTCACTCAACTTGCCAGTGAAGCGGGAAGGTAGCTTCAGGCAATGCATAAAGGAAGGAGTGGGGTTGGACTGCAATAAAACTTTATTTACAAAAACAGGCAGTGGGCCAGACTTGGCCTTGGCATGTAGTTTACCATCCACTGTACCAGCTGAAAGGGAAATTATGAAAAGAAGCGTATGGCATTTTCAGCGACTACAGTCAGAGGTCACCTGGTCTCTCAGCAAACTCATAGGATGGGGTAAGAGTTCCCTCAAACAAAGAAGGGGGCTCAGATGTGAAAGTGGCCAAAGAAAATAAAACCGACTAAGCCAGTGATGCTGCGCCAGGAGAGGCTGCTGGTGGGGGTCCCCGAAGAGACACAGCAAGGGGATTCCAGGAGGGAACAAGCCTGTCAAGAGGAGGAATCACCACTGGCCTGGGTAACACAAACATCCATTAGGGCCGGAGCAAAGTGGGAGGTGAGGAGGGGGAATACTGAGTAGCCAAGTCTTGAAAAGCCTGGCCAAGGAGGGAACAGAGAACTGGGCAGGAGCTGAGGAGGAAGCGCTTGGTAAAGATGGGAAATTCGAAAACACGTTTGTATAGTGATGGGTGTGATTCACGAGAGGAGGGAAAATTGACAGATTCCTGGGGAGCTAGGAAAACAGGAAGTCTCTGTCACCAGTGGAGCTGTCTGTTAAGAGCTCCGGGGTGGAGCAGTTTCCAGTGATGACAAAGTCCAGGCTGTGACCTTGGCAGTAGGTGGCTGAGGTCACTGGAACAGAGGTGATCAAAAGTTGGGGGCCAAGCACTAGGAGGGCCCTCTATGTGCATGCTTAAGCCACCTGTGGGATGGAATGGTCAGGAACAGAGAGACAAAGACTGTGGGCCTGGCACCAAGTCCCCAGTGGAGGGGGGCTGTCCAGGGTGGCAAGCAAGCTCATGACGGGGAGTTGAGGGGCCTGCGCATCACAGCGTGCTTTTAATCAGAGCGTATATCATGAACACGGAGGACGCGCTCCTGCTCGGGGTGTGTGGGCTGGGACAGTCAACAGGCCGCCCTCTGGTTGTGAGGTACCTGCAGGGAGCCAGAGCTCAAGAGGAGAGGTCTGACCCAGATGGGGCCTGGGGGCCTAGGAAGGACTCTCTGCAGGAAGGGATACCCGAGGCGAGTCAAGAACCAGGAGGAGGGGGAAATGCAGCATGGGGACCCGGACAAAGGCCAGGAGTATGAGCTCAGTCCTACGTGGCTGAGGGGCACAAGGATGAGAAAAGGAGTGGTAGCGGAAGAGTCGAGAGTCGTGTGAGGGGCCTTGATGCCACTGGAGGACAGGGGCCCCACTCTCACGTTTAAAGCAGGAGAGTGAGATCTGACACTAGGGACTGCGTGGCAGGGAGAAACGTGGAGGAGAGCTGGAAGGCTTGAATCAGGCCGGTGGCGGGAGGAGGGCAAGAGACCGGCAGGGCTGGTGACACTCGGGTTCCCAGCCTGCGGGACCGGTGCTGCTATCTACCATGACAGAAACCAGAGGACATGGGCTTTGGCTGTTTAGCCTTCTGACCTATCCACCTTCTTTGGGGGGGGGGCGGTCTGGAGGGTGGTAGGGCAGGCAGTGGGTTGAGGAGAATGGGAGGAAGAAAAAGGGCAAAGCCTTTTGCGTGCCTTGCATGGTAAAACCTGACTAGCGCGAGCCTTTCTCTCACAGAAGTGAAAACAAGTTCTAGTTCCTTCATACTCCTTTTCAGTGCTCTCTGTCGCCACCTAATGGGATGTCAGCTGAAACCCCAAGATTCACCTGTGGGGGACGGGACAGCACCCGGGTAGAGAAGAACCTACTTGGCTAACTTTAGATCTCTGAAAACACCTCTAGGGTCCACGAGACCCCCTTCTGGAAAATTAGAGCTTCCTGGAGCTAACAGAGACAGGTGTGTGTTGGTAACACCTAATTCAACTTCAGATCATTTTCCACAGACGAGCTTTGACTTGGCTTCTGTGCACTCCCAGGATGCACGATCAAGTCGAGGTGGCTGAGAGAACCACAGCCCTGAAACAAACGGTCCCTTGATGGGACAAAAATTCCAGGGCACTTGAACCTAGCTGAGCTGTTTCTGGTTCTAGTGTTTCACGTGCCACCTGCAGGTTGAGGCGGACTTACTTTGTAAATCTGAGAATGCATTAAAGTCTTCTACTGAAATGTCTTAGCTTGGGGGGTAATTTACAAAGAGCCACACCCCTCGCTGCTAACTGCCTTCCTCCCAGACCTCTGACGGACCTACAAATGTCACTCACCGAACAAGAAGAGTAACGAGTGCCACACCAGACATGCCAAGGGGAGGCTGTGGTGGGCAAGCAGAGGCAGTCACCGCCCTCAGTGGCTTCACCCTAGCAGGGGGCACATGCGGCAACAGACAACTTCATCATCATGTGGGAATACTGGGAGAGAAGGCCGCAAAGCCCAGTGTAGCGGGAGGGGATGAAGAGACAAGGGCCAAAGGACATGACCTGGTTTAACTCCCCTTTCTGTCAGTGAAGAGCTGCAAGAAGGAAATCAATATTTTCAGATGCCACGGAGAGGCTACTAAGATAAATGCTGAGTCTGGTAAGTTCTCACCTGCAGAGCATGGGTAAGGACCAGCCTGCCTTGTGTGGGCTGCTGCGGATTCCATGAGTGGATCCTGATCAGGCAGGCAGACAGCAGCTGGTCCGGAAGCACCGCACGAGTGAGTGAGTGAGTGAGTGAGTGTGTGGGGGGCGGTGGGGGGAGCGGAAGGACTGAGTGGAGAGGTGATCCCAGGAGCTGATCAACGGCGATGTGAGATCACAAACATAAACTCCTCTTTTGGAGAGCTTGGCACAGAGAAGATACGAAGCATCCAGAGGTAAGGGGTAGGGAGTCAACAGAAGGCCAAGACAGAAGATACACTAAATTTGTGATGGAATCTAAGTTAGCTTTAAAAGGCTGTTCACTGTTTTTCTTAACATGGGTGTCTTAGCTCGGGCTGCCATAACGAAATAGAACAGACTGAGTAGCTTAAACAACAGAAATTTATTGCTCACAGTTCTGGACGCAGGAAGTCCAAGGTCAAGGTGCCGGCAGATTCCTTGGTGAGGGCCCTCTTCCTGGCTTGCAGACGGCTGCTTTCTCACTGTGTCCTCATATGGCACATGGCAGGGAGTGAGATCTTTGGTGTCTCTTCTTATAAAGACACTGATCCCATTGGGCTCCAGCCTCAAGACCTCATCTAATCCTAATTACCTCCCAAAGGCCCCATCTCCAAACATCCTCACATTTGGGGTTAGGGCATCAACATATGAATTTGCGGGGGGCGGGTGGGGAGACAAACAAACACTTTAGTCCGTAACAATGGGGATGCTTATGTTCTACTGTGAAATGGTAAATGAAAAAGCAGGGTATGGTACTACATATACTGCATGACAACAATTAAAACTCATTCCAAGAGATGGTAGTACAACAGTTTGAATGTATTTAGGGCCACTGAAGTGTACACTTAAAAATGGTTAAGATGGTAAATTTTATGTTATGTGTATCTTACCATGATTAAAAAAACAACTCAATCCAGGAGAAGGCAAGAAAGGAGAAAAAAATAAAGAACAGAAAATGTGGAAAAAATAGAATGCACAAAATAAAATGGTACAGACAAATCTAAATGCATCAGCAATTAAATAGATGTTAACAGATATGACAGAATGGATTTTTTTAAATCCAGCTATTTGCCATTTTCAAGAGCTACATCTAACCCATAAAGACACAGAACGGAGGAAAATTAAAAGTGGCAGCGCGGACCAAAAACACAGGTGCTGCAGCACCATCACTATCAGATGAAGCAACATTCAAGGCAAAAGCACGACTAATTACAAAGAGGATCACTTCATGATGCTAAAGGGTTCGATCCACCAGGAAGACAAAACGGTTTCTAAAACTGAAAACCTGGCCTCAAAATAAATAATAAAGCCAAAATTAACAAAGCCCCTGGAGAAACTGGAGTTTGCGACACATGCTCCCCAGTAGCGAGGAACTCAAGTCGAGAGAACAACAGTAGGAAGAGAGGACGCTTTCATAATCCCAGGGATGAGATGAAGGAGACGAGCTTCTTCTGGCTCCTGCACCCCACCGACAGCCCATGCTCATCTGGGTGGTCCCGCACTGCTCCACAAGCTGTGAAGCGGATGCCCCACAGACCACAGTCTTGGAGCATGGTGCCATTTAGCTAGGATCTTATTATTTATTTATTTATTATTATTATTTTTTGCGGTACGCGGGCCTCTCACTGTTGTGGCCTCTCCCGTTGCGGAGCACAGGCTCCGGACACGCAGGCTCAGTGGCCACGGCTCACGGGCCCAGCCGCTCCGCGGCACGTGGGATCCTCCCGGACCGGGGCACGAACCCGCGTCCCCTGCATCGGCAGGCGGACTCTCAACCACTGCGCCACCAGGGAAACCCTAGCTAGGGCCTTATTTTTAAAAATAGTAACTAGGAAAAAAAACCCCACAAAGCCATGTACTTGGAAATTTAAAAAACACATTTCTAAATAATTTGTGGGTCAAAGAGGAATCACAGAGGAAATTAAAAAAAAACCCTTTGAGCTGACTTTAAGTGGAGATGCGACACATTGAAACTTGCTCGATGAGCAGAAATCGTTTGAGGATCAGCTTTAAATGCTTATGTTTGAAAAGAAGGTTGAAAACCAATGAGCTAAGTTTAGAATGTAAGAAGTGAGAAAAAGAAAACCAGAGAATGTACTCCAAGAAAGTAGAAGATATAATAATAAAGATAAAATTTTACATAACTTAATGAACTGGAAAGCAGACATACAGTAATACAGGACAATAATGCCCACAAGTTCACTCTCTGAAAGACTAATAAAACCCAAACAATTTTTACCAAGACAGGGAAAAAAGGGAGAAGGAAAAAGTAACAGCACTAGAATGAAAAAGGAGATAAATACGGACGTTGCAAAGGTTTATAAAAAGGTAAGCATGGCTTCTTGCTAGTAAACTTAGTAACACAGATGAAATGGACAAAAATATACCTTAGCCACACTGACCTGAGCAGGTGTAGGGAAGTAAAAATAGGTTTCGAAGTGCGTGTATGTGCACAGAACACCTCAAAGACACATACAAGCCCCTGGAGGCATCTGTTCCCTGCAGAGGGGCCCGGGTGGCAGCAAGGACACTGAGAGACCAAGCATCACTCTAGAGCTCACACTTCCTGAGTTGTGAACCATGTGCATGGGCCACCTGCTCAATAGCGGATCCAAATGCACCCAGAGACGAGGAAAGGCCTCACCTGACGGTGCGTGTAGGCCAGCCCAGAACATGGGGCTCGAACTACGCCGCAGGAGCCAATCTCAACATTCGCTGGCACTAGGTCTTTTCTTTCTATTTGTCCTTTTAATCTTTACAAATTTGGTAGGTCAAAATGCCATATTCTTTGTTTCCATGTGTGTCTCTTTGATTATCACTGAGGCAGAACTCTTTCCCTATCTTCATTGGCCACCTGTATCTCTTCTTTATGAATTTCCTGTTCATATTCTTTGTTCATTAGTGGTGACTGGTAGTAAGTTAGCAGTAAGAACTGCTGCATTCAAGTCTAGAATAAAAAGGAAATTTAAAAATCTGCCCCAGTGCACTCACAACAATCACTGTTCCCACTGCCCAGTGGCAGGCATTAACCCTAGGATGATTCGCTGGGTGGTGATCTACAGCTTAACTATTTTCTCCAAACACTTCAGACTCGCCCAGATCCCAAGAAATTGCACCGCAGCATTCCTCCTTTCAGCAAACAACCTCTGGTTGTCAAGCACCACTGTGCTCTGCTGGAGGCCAGGGCCTGCCGAGAGCGCTGCTCAGAGTGGGCCCCAGGAGCGCTCCCTGTCCCTTCTCATCCCCTGCCCAGCGGGGCCCTTTGAGCTGCTAACAGTACTCCTAGGTTGCTAACCCACTGCCCAGGTGATATACCGTCTACCAAAAACCTCAGGCTAGGATATGTTCCCAATACTTTCACTATCATCGCTTTACATACAATCTCACTGAATGCTCAGCAACACACAAAAGCAACATTTAAATGAAGGCAACACTGAGGCTCAAGGAGGAAAAAGTGACCTGAAAGCTAGTAGGTGAACAAGCCGGGATTTAATCCTAGAGGAACCTGGCTCAAAAAGCCTATGTTCATCCACTCTACTCAAGATAAAACTGCGAAAGCAAGGTCCTGGCTGAAAGCAACAGAAAACAACTCTAGCTGACCCCAGTCACAAAGGAGTTCCGCAGCAGCATGTGTAAATGAAGAGAAGACTAGAAAACTAAGCCCAGAAAAGCAGCTGCATGACTGAAAACGCAGCCAAGGTTGCACTGAAGGGGCCGTGTGCTTAGGACACCCACCCTGGGCAGCACCACCAGCAACTTCAGACATGAGCCACTGACACTGCCTTCCTGCTGCATGTGCCACTACCATGACTTATCTCTCACTGTCTTTCAAGAGCCAAAGTCGGGGAATTCCCTGGCGGTCCAGTGGTTAGGACTACAGGCTTTCATTGCCGAGGGCCCGAGTTCAATTCCCGGTCATGGAACTAAGATCCCCCAAAAAAAAAAAAAAAAAAAGGAGTCAAAGTCCCTGAAGGGAGAATGGGTTTGGCCAAGCCTGGGTCTCATGGCCGCCCCCTAGCTTCTGGAGACCAAGGGGCAGGAACATCGGTCCCCCATGGCAGGCACTACCAGCTGCCCCCCAACACCCAGGTCCTCTGTCTGCCTTCCTAACAGAACCTTGCGCTCAGCACACCTCCCGCCCACTGGCTCTGCACGTGCTCACACATCTGGCTTCACTGATGGGACCGAGGAGGAAGAGACTTTAAAAGGCCTCTGTGGGTCTGCTCACTCCTCTTGGGCTCCTGACATCTGCCTAAGAAGAGACCATCTCTGACAGTTGCTTCTCCCTCCTGGGTCCTGGAACGACAGGCTTGAGAACAGATCTGAATCCCACCTTGCAGCTGACCCAGACCCATGAGTAAGAAATAAATGATCGCTATTGTAGCTGCTGTTTGTTCCTCAGAAAAAAAAAAATGATGGACACGGAGACGGAAATGGAAATTACTGAATGGGACTGGAGGGTGTGCCAACAAGTGCCCTTTTCCCCTTCCCCCGTGCCCTCCTTCTCTCTCCCTGGAAAGCAAGATGCAACAGCTAGAGCTGCAACTGCCATCTTGGGACCACACGCAGCCTTGAGGATGGAAGTCACCTGCTCAGGGTGATGGGGGAAAAAGACTGAGGGGCCCTGGATCCCAGATACTTACAGCCATGGACAGCCTGCCCCCAGACGTCAGGGCACACAAGAGGACACCACAAGCCTCCAACCCCATCTTTAGGCTTTCTTAAGTAGAAGCTAGGATCCACCTGCTTCAAACCCAAGATCCACAGAGTAGGGGATTCTTTTAACACGAAAAGGTATCAAGGTACTCAGAAGTCAAAAAAAAATATTCATGATAAACCATATGTGAAGTTTACCTGATACACAGCTTTTTTCACCAAGTTATCACAATCACTATAACTGAAGCTACTGAAAAACGACATAAATTCTGAGCTTCTTTCTTTCTATTTCTGTTGGCTAAAAATGCAGCCTTTGAATTGTGTATAAGTGAATTCAAGAGACAAAAATAAATCCAGATAATTCAGAATGTACTGAGGACCACACATATGCCTTCTATGTGATAAACTCTCAGAATTATTTATTCAAAGAAAACTCATTGCAAAAATATAAAAAGCTTACAGATAAAACAATTAATGACACAACATACCACCTCCTACAACACCAGATTCCTTTTCTTTCCTTCATAGTAGTGGGTGTCATAACCCAACCAGAACAAAAACAAAACAGCGTTTGATTGAATTGCTGAGACTGAGGAAGTTCAATTAGCCAGAGCCACCAGGCAGGGAAAGGAGTGGCCCAAGCCCGCGGAGTGCGCCGGGAAACCAGGTCCAGGTAGCGGGCACATGCACACACGTGTGCCCAGAGGCTGCATGGTGAGCCAGAAACGCTGCCCCTTATGGCTTCCAGGAGACCCGGAGGGACACCATCGGTTGCTCATGCCAGGCGCTGTACTATGCAGGGGAAGGCCCCAAGGACTCATGTAGGGTCTCTGCTCCAGAAGCTCATGACCCACTGGGGAAAAGCAACATGCCAGAAACGGTTGTCCCTCCTGGCTACAGGGCCTGCACCAGATGTCTGTAGGGGTCGCTAAGGGCCCAAGGGAGTAGTGGTCAGGCCCCCAGGCCCAGGAGCTGGGGTGGGCAGTAAACACCTCTTCAAAGGCCATTCTCATGAGTACTTTAAGCTGCACGTCTGTTGGCAAAACACAAATACTGTTACACAAATACAAAGCCACAGATGGCAAAGGCACCTGACAGCCTTTAAAATTCATTTCTCCTGTTCTGCAAAGCTGCATTGGGAAATCGTGCTGTTAAATTATACACTCATAAAGGATGTACAGACATACCTCATGGATACTGTGAGTTCAGTTCTATACCACCACAAAAAAGCAAATATCACAATAAAGCGAGTCACACAAGTTTTTCTGGTTTCTCAGTGCATATAAAAGTTATGTTTACACTAGACTGTAGTCCATTAAGTGTACAATAGCACTATGTCTAAAGAAGTGTACAGACCTTAATTAAAAATACTTTATTGCTAAAAAATGCTAACCATCATCTGAGCCTTCAGCGAGTTGTAACCTTTTTGCAATAGTAACATCAAAGATCACTGATCACAGATCGCCCCAACAGATATAATAATAATGAAAAAGCATGAAATATTGCGAGAATTACCAAAATATAACAGAGAGACACAAAGTGAGCAAATGCTGTTGGAAAAACAGCACCAACAGGCTTGCACAACGCATGGTTGCGCAAACCTTCAATTTATAAAAAATGCACTATCTGTGAAGCACAATAAAGTGAAGCACAATAAAACAAGTTATGCCTTTATATTTAAAAAGTGGTGGGCTTCCCTGGTGGCGCAGTGGTTGAGAGTCCGCCTGCCGATGCGGGGGACACGGGTTCGTGCCCCGGTCCGGGAAGATCCCACATGTCGCGGAGCGGCTGGGCCTGTGAGCCATGGCCGCTGAGCCTGCACGTCCGGAGCCTGTGATCCGCAGAGGGAGAGGCCACAGCAGTGAGAGGCCCGCGTACCGCCAAAAAAAAAAAACGGGGGGGGGGGTGCTGGGAATTCCCTGGCAGTCCAGTGGTTAGGACTCGGCGCTTTCACTGCCATGGGCCTGGGTTCAATCTCTGGTTGGGGAACTAAGGTCCTGCAAGCCACACGGTGTGACCAAAAAAGAAAAAGGTGTGTGTGGGGGGGGACTAGGGTAGGTGCTATTTAGGCTTTCATCAATTTATGCCATGTTTTTGGATAACTGCAAATCCCCCCAAAGTACCTCAAACTCGAAGTCCACACATCCGCCCTTTGCGGCTACCTTCTGCTCCAGACTGCAGATTTGATTAAACCATAAAGAATATCGCTCCTCTTGGCCACAGAGAAGCTAACGAGTCAACAGCAGAGCAGGCTGCATTCTATTCTGCCCCTCTTAGTATAAGACAAAAGCTTAGGGCAAGGTCCCACTGCAGAATTCATCCATCTGTCCACCCAATAAGTATGCATGATTCCAGGCACTGGAGATACAGCAGGGGAGAGGCAAAAACAACCCCTCTGCCCTCCAGGGGCTTAGATTCTAGTGGGAGGAAGAGGGAGAGCGGAGGGGGCGGTAGAGAGCACGTGCGAGCACAAGTAAAACCACCAAGCAAAACAGCATATATCAGGTGATGACAAGGGCTAGGCGAGGCAGGGGAAAGTGGGAGGGTGGCATCAATCTTCAGGGAAGGCGACACTGGGAAGGTGACACTTGAGCTGACTTGAAGGAGATCGAAAAGGGAGCCGGGCGATTCCTGGGGGAAGAATGTTCCCAACAGAGGGAAGAGCGGGGGGTCGAGGCCTGAGGCAGGGGTGTACCTGGAGGGCCCAGGGGGGCCACAGTGGATGAGGGGCAGGAGAGGGGATCCCAGATTGGGCCTTGCAGGCCACTGTAAGGACTTTGGCTTTGACTCTGAGTGAGAGGAGAGTCCACATGTTGCAGGACTGAACAGAGACAAGGCCGAGGTCAAGGGCAGAGGGAGGCGGGAGGTCAGAGCAGGATGGAAGAACGGAGCTGGGGAGACCTGCCAGCGGGAACAAGCGGCGCTCGTGCGGGAGGTGGTATGAGAGAGAGCAGCACGGGGCACTAGCACCGGCTTTCTGAGCTGAGGTGCAGGAAGATGGAGCTGCTGTTTACTGGGAAGGGAAGGCCAGGGAAAGGCCAGGCGCGAGGGATTGGGAGCTCAGGCTTGAACAGGTACAGTTGGAGAAGCCTGTTGGAAGCTGAGCAGGGAGGTCAAGTCGGTGCTGGGTGCGCGGGTCTGGGCTTCAGGGGGCCCAGTCACCCTGAAGACATGAAGCTGGTAGCCAGCGGCTCACAGGTGGAAGAGAGAGCCTTGACGCCGAGAAAGATCCCCTCGGGAGCGAGGGTAGAGAGAAGTCTGAGCCCAAGGCCCCCCGACAGCGCATGGGGCGCAGAGGCAGACCTGGCACACGCTCAGCCAGGACCTCTCAGGACTCAGGGACACCAGACACCATTCCAGGTGTCCAAGCCACCTCCGTGAACACGGCGAACAACCCCACCCCATAGAGTTCTGCCCCAGCAGGGACGACAGACAGTTACGATAAACACAGTCAATCACCATTTCTATTAGAAAGGGACCAAAGCTATGGTTTGGAAAAAACAGGGCAGTCAGGGTAGGCCCAGCTGAGCAGGTGCACAGCCTCAAGGCAGGGGAAGAGGAAAAGTGACAAGTGGCCCCTAGATTTTAAAACATAAAGGTCATCATCCATGTCAGCAAAGGACCAGTTGGAAAGGGCCCAAGAGAGCACATGGAGACACAAAAGAAGAGTCCTGCCAATAACGAGAAGCAGAGCAGCTGGAAGGGTGCCGGGATGGAGGCAGCTCCCTTCCAGGTGGGAGAGGCGGCGGCTGGCTGAGGGGATGGGGAGGGGGGCCCAGGAGAGGAGCGGGGAGCGGGGAGCAAGGGCACAGGCTGCCGAGGGGATGCTGGGCCTGGGGACGTCCTCCTCGGATTGCTTCCCTGCTCTCCAGGAACCAGGAAATGAGGTATCAGCTTCGAGATGGTGTCACAGCTGGTGAGGAGGGTGGCAGAAGCCAGGAGAGACCAGGGAATTGCAGTATGACAGGCAGCATGAAATGCTCCTGAAGTGAGTGGACGTGAACTCAAAAAATGGGAGCAACCAGGGGGCCACATTCAGCTGCGGGGTAGGGCGGCAGAGCAGGTGGGAAGCCGGCGGATGGCTGCATTTTACCAGGGTTGGGGCCCTATCAACTGAGTATGACAAGGCCACGAAGTGGTGAAGCTGCGGGGTTGGTGCGTCACTGGGAAGGAGATGAGAGAAGACACAGGGGAGGCAAGGGCCGGAGAAAAGATGGGAACATCAAAGGTGCCTGAGTGCCCGTGAGGGGAACGCATTATTGGAGTTGGTTACAGGGGCGGCGAGCTGAAGGTATGAGGAAAAAGATTAGGGCCAAATTGGCACCAGCACCAGCCAGTGTAAAAGCCTGACTTTGAGAAAGAATAAAGAGATGTGGCTACCCTTTGGAGCATGTGCATCTTTAAAAAGGTGTCTCCAAGAACACAATTTTAAGTACTTCCACTTTTTAATGTTTCATTTCTATGTCTTGTCATAGAACAAGGTACAGAAGTACGAGCACGGACTTAAGGGAACACTTGATTTCAACTACACAAACTTGCCAGTGAATAAAGAGGGCTGTCCTGTTAGAGCTGCCAAACTGTGGCAACCAGACAGCCAGGAGTCATATGGGTGCTATGTGAACGCTACTTAGGACAAAATGACCTGACCATCGCATTAAATCTACCATGAACCCCTTTAGTTAAAACTGTGGTTACCCTACGCGGAATAGGACCAAATTGCCTCTGCCCATCTTCTTACAGCCTGGATTCCACCAAAAACAACTGTTCTGTGGGGACTCCTGGCCTTCCCTGGGCCCTTCTATCCTGGAGATGGACAGGTTTCTATAGCGGGTTCAATGGTAACCCCCAAAAGGTACTGCACGTCTTAACCCCTGGACCCTGCAAACGTGACCTTATTTAGAAAACGGGTCTTTGCAGATATAACCAAGTGAAGGATCTCAAGGTGAGATCATTCTGCATTTAGGGTGACAAGACACACACACAAGGGAAGGCCAAGTGAAGATGCGAGCAGAGATTGGAGTGATGTGACCAGAAGCCAAGGAACGTCTAGGATTTCCAGGCAGCCACTAGCCGCTAGAAGAGGCAAGAGAGAATCCTCTGCTAGAGTCTCTGGAGAGAGTGGGACCATGTGGCACCTTGATTTCGGACCTCTGGCCTCCAGCACTGTGCGAGAATGCGTTGCTGTGGGTGGAAGCCGCCTGCTCTGGGGTCCTTCACTGCAGCTGTCCCATAAATTCACCAGCTTCTGCTTGAGCTCTAATTCTCACCAGACTCCTGGGCTTTTACTCAGGACCCATGCGCCTTCTACCCTCCCCGCATTTTTCAAGGAGGAAGTGCCTACCCAGGGCCTGCCCTCCCGTGGCCTCTCTCCAAGCAGACTGCTCATCCAGGACCCCAGGTCCTCCGGCTCCTTGTGCAAACGTGCTCTCAAGAGCCCCCCTGAAGCAGACTCTCTGCAACCCCCCCACCACCCCTGACCCCACCCAGCCCATTTCTCTGGTCCTCATCACAACAAAACTTCTCCAAAAGGACTGTCTACACCCAGTCTCCACTCCATCTGACCTCTGTTCCTCACCACCTCTGATGAAGGTCACGTTACAGCTAGTTCCTTGATTAAAATCCTTCACTAGAGGATGACCAACTGTATACATGCATTTGCTACCTGGCCCTTCAAACCTCAAAGAAACGAAGTACAGATGCATAAAGAGGAAGAAACCTCCAACAGAGACGACAGAAACGATAACAGGAGGGGACTTCTGAACAGATGAAATACGTTTCACAAATTTCTAAATGCTGGAAAGAGGAGTGTGTTGACTAATGGAACAGAGTGAATGCACTACAAGGGAGCTACAAAGGAGATGGGAGCCCCTGTGCCTGTCAGAACCCCCAGAAAGGCTCTCAGATCAGAGCAGACCAGACCAGGGGCAAGCAGTGCCCCTCAAACTCTCACGGACACACAAGTCACCTGGGGGGCTGTTGACTATCAGATTCTGATCCAGAAGGTTTGGGGGCAGGACACTTGCAGCAAGCTTCCAAGGGGGGCTGACAGTACTGGGGTTGGTTAGTGGAGCACATGTGGAGTGGCAAGGTGTCACTTCCTTCCACAGGCAAGAAACCAAAGGGTCTTTTCTAAATCAGAGGCTGGAACCTTCCTTTCCTTCCCACAAGGTTCCTGGTGTGGCTGGCAGCAGCCCAGGTGAAGCCCACCTCCGTCTGGCCTCCAAGGGTCCATGGTGTGAGGGAGGACCCCTGTCTGCTTCCCACCAAAGCCAAGTCTGCAGGTCAGCCTGTCCTGCTCTGCCCTAGCCCCCGTAGAACTCCTACTCCAACCCTCCCTAGGGGGAGGGACCCCACAGGAAATGGGTGACTCCACCAGAGCAGGGGTAGGGTGCCAGCTACCAAGGCCTCTTGTCACCAACCCGAACAGCTCTCCAGGGTCAGGGGAAGAGACCCAGCAATATGGAAGAGAGATCAATTTTGTCCCTAGAGAAAACAGATAATATTCTCATATTTTAGAAGATAATTCAGCCATAAAACCAGAACAGAAACATCCACAAACAAAAAAGAAACAGAGGACAGGAGTTCAAAGATTAAAAATGGGTTAGTTACAAATACGAAACAACACTGTGTCATTGTTTACAACAGGCAAAGACTGAAAAGTACCCAAATGTCCATCCACAGGGAGCAGCTTGACTGAAGCATGCTTCATCTATACAACGGAGTCTGTGCAGCAGGAACCAAAAGAATGAGGAAGGGAGAGCTCTACGCCGCCATAAACAAGGAGGGTATCGACGCTGATAGGGAGCAATCTCCAGGATAGAGGAAGTGAAAACAAACTAAAAACGAGATGCAACAAAAAAACAAAACAAACAAACAAAAAAAACGAGATGCAGAACAGCATGTCAAGTATGCTTTCTGTGTAAGAAGGATAAATAAGAATACATATATTTACTGGTTTATCTTTTTGCAAGAGGAAACACTAGAAGGATAAGCAAGAAACTAATAACTTCTGAGTATTCTATAGGCTTGGCTTCTCAAAAATAAGAAAAAACTTTTGACCTTATTTAAAATTATATAAGTTTCAGGTGTACAGCATTTGACTTCTGTATACATTACAAAGTGATCACCACCACAAGTCTAGTTACCATCTGAGGCTTGGCTTTTTTGCTTTTGTTTTTGTTTTTTTGCAGTACGCGGGCCTCTCACTGTTGTGGCCTCTCCCGTTGCGGAGCACAGGCTCCGGACGCGCAGGCTCAGCGGCCACGGCTCACGGGCCCAACCGCTCCGCGGCATATGGGATCTTCCCGGACCGGGGCACGAACCCGTGTCCCCTGCATCGGCAGGCGGACTCTCAACCACTGCGCCACCAGGGAAGCCCTTGGCTTTTTTTTTTTCTTTTAAATTCAAGCCTGTTATACTAGATTCAACAGATACCAAATTTCATTTCAATAAATGTAATCAGAATAAATATAACAAGAGAATTACAAAACCCATACATGTTGTTTACGTGTACATAAAGTGTGCATATAGGATATTAATATAAAGAATGATTATGACAATTGTAACTTTTTGTGATTCCACAATCGTAACTAAAGAAAGTTTGGTAAAGTAGCAATTCCCCAATCAGATTAGGCTTGACTTCTGAACAATCAAATACTTTATATATTCCAAAAATAAAGAGAAAAAAGCAAACCACAAAACTGAACACAAATAAACCTAACTATATCAAATCAGTAACATAACCACACAGAAAAGAATTATTCCAAGTGACATTTTTTCCAACACATTATAAAGAAAAATTTGAAACATACAGGAAAATTGAACAAATTGTACAAAGAACACCCACATACTCATCACCCAGATTCTACCATTGTTGACATGATTCACCTACCCATCAATCCGTCTTATTTGTGGTGCATTTCGAAGTTCAGCAGTACACTTCATCCCCAAACACTTCAGCATGCATATCATTAACAAGAGATGAAAATTCAGTTTCATTTTTTTAGGTAAAATTTACATCCAGTGAAATGACAAATCTTAAAGGTATCATTTGATGAGCTCTGTCAAGTGCATGCACCTGTATAAGCCAAACCCCTATCAAGACAGACGATGTTACCATGGCCACAAAAGTTCCCTGGCACCACTTTCCAGGCAGCCCCATCCCACATCCTCAGCAACATTTGGTGTTGTCAGTTTTCAGTTTTGGCCATTCCAGTGGGTGTGTAGTGGTACTTCACTGTGGCTTTAATTTGCATTTCTCTGATGACTAATGTTAGCACTTTTTCGTGGGAATACTGGTCATCATTCAGATGCCTTCCTTTATGAAGTACTTCTAAAATCTTTTCCTGTTTTAAAAATAGATTCTTTTTATTATTGAGTTGTAAGAGTTCTTTATATATTCTGGATATGTCCTTTGTCAGATATATGACTTTCTATTTGCGACTTGTCTCAACTATTTTCTCAGTGACTTGTCTTTTCATTTTCTTAATAGTATCTTTTGAAGAGCAAAAGTTTTATATTTTAATGAAGTCCAATGTACCCATTTTTTCCTTTAATAATTATTGCTTTCTGTATCCTAAGAAACCTTTATCTTCAGATTGTGAAGATATTCTGTTTTTTCCTAATAGCTTTATATTTAGATCCATAATCCATCTGGAATTAATTTTCATGTTTGGTGTGAGGTAGTGTTACAGGTTAAATTGTGTCCTCCTCAAAAAAGATATGTTGAAGTCTTAACCCCCAGTACCTAAGAATGTGATCAGCACCTAAGCATGTGATCTTATTTGGAAATAGGGTCATTGCAGATGTAATTAGTTAAGATGAGGTCATCCTGGAGTAGGGTGGGTACCTAATCCAATATGACTGGTGTCCTTATAAGAAGATAACCATGTGAAGATACAGACACAACACAGAGAACACCACATGATGAGGAAGGCAGATGCTGGAGTTACGCAGCTGTAAGTCAAGGAACACCAAAGATTGCCAGCAAATCACCAGAAGCTAGGAAGAGGCAAGGAAGGATTTCCCTACAGGTTTCAGAGGGAGCATGGGCCTGAGGACACCTTGAGTTTTAAGCCATCCAGTTTGTGGTATTTTGTTATAGCAGCCTTAGGCAACTAATATGGGTAGGGTCAAGGTTCCTTTTTGTCTGGTATGAACAGAACCATTTGCTGAAGAGGCTTTCCTTTCTCACACTGAATTGCTCTGGCGCCTCTGTTAAAAATCAATCATAGAAGTTTGGTCAATTTCTGGGCTTTCTAGTCTCTTCCACTGAACTATGTGTTTATCCTTATACAAGTACCAGGCAGTCTTGATTATTGTAGCTTTACAGTAAATCAAAGTCAGGTAGTATAAGTGTTCCAATTTTGCTCTTTTTCAAGATTGCTTTGGATATTCTAGGTACTTTGCATTTCCATATACATTTTAGAATTGTTGTAAAGATTAGTCTTTCGATCCATGGACATGGTATATCTTTCTATTTATTTAGGTCTTTAATTTCTTTCAGCAATGTTTCCAGCTTCAGTGTACAGACCCTGTACATTTTTCATTAAATTATTCCTAATGGGACTGCATTGTAAATTTCATTTCCAGTTAATTTTTGTAAAATTGACCTTGTATCCTGAGACCTTGCTGAATTCACTTTTTAGTTCTAGTACATCTTTCTCTCTTATAGATTCTTTCAAATTTCTACATTACCTCCCAAAACAAACAGTTTCACTTCCTTTAATATTAATGCTTTTTACCTTTTTTCTTGCCTTACACTGGTTAGAACTTTTCCCTGATTTAAGGGTAACATGTTCAATATTTCATCATTAAATACAATTTATATGTATCTCTTTCTTAAGGCACTTTATCAGATGAGGAAGTTCCCTCTTATTCTTAATCTGCTGAGTTTCTATTACAAATGAGCACTGAATTTTGTCAAATACTTTTTCTATATTTATTGAGTTTATCATATGGTTTTTCTCCTTTATCCTCTTAATGTGGTGAATTACAGACTGGTTTTTAAATGTTACCCCACATTTGCATTCCTGTGATAAGCCTGAGTTGGTTGATATATTATCTTTTTAATATACTGTTAGATTTCATTTGCTAATATTTTATTAAGACTTCGACATTTATGCTCATGAGGGATAATGATCTGTAATTTTCTTTTTATGTAATGTCTTTTGTAAGATTTAGTATCAGGGTTATGTTAGACTCATAAAACAAACTACAAAGTATTTCTTCTTCCTCCTCTATTTTCTAAAAGCTTATGTTTATGTAAGATTGGTGTTATTTCTTAAATGGTTGATGAAATTCAGCTATGAAACCAGATGGGCCTAGAGTTTTCTTTGTGGAAAATTTTTTTGATAATGAATTGAATCTTTTTACTAAATGAAGGGCTTTTTTCTATTTCATATTATGTCGATTTTTATATGTCCTTTTTTTCAAGGAATTTGTCCATTTCACCCAAGTTGTCAATTTAACTTGTTCATAACATTCCCTTATAATCCTTTTAATGTCTGAAGAGGCTTTGGTAATATCCCCTTTTATGCCTGATACTGGCAACTTACGTGCTTTTCTTTTTATCTTCATTAGTCTGGCCAGGGGATTATCAACTTTGTTGATATATTTTGGTTTTGTTAATTTTTTCTACTCTTTGTCTTCTATCTCATAAATTTCTGCTCTTACCTTTGTCACTTCCTTCCTTCCCACTACTTACTTTGGGTTTACTTTGCTCTACTTTGCCTAGCTTAAGATGGAATCTTAGATCACTGATTTTATACCTTTTTTCTTTTCTAATAAATGCATTTAAAGCTATAAATTTCCCTCTAAGTATTCCTTTAGCTGCGCCCTATAACACTAAATATGTTGTATTTTCATTATAATTCATTATTACTTGAAATCTTCTCTAGTTTTTCTTGTGATTTCTTCTTTGACCCATGGGTCATTCAAAAATGTGTGGTTTAATTTTCAAATATTTGGGTTTTTTCCCCTAATCTTTTGTTATGGTTTCTAATTTAATCCCATTCTGATCAAAGAACATAATCTGTAGGATCTTAAGCTTCTGAAGTTTATGGAGACTTGTTTTATGGTCCAGCAAATAATACATTGTTGAACTGTATCATGTACACTTGAAAAGAATGTGTGTTCTGCAGTTGTTGAGCATGTTATTGCATAAATGTGGCTGGTAATACTCAGATCTTCTACATCCTTACTGATTTTTTGGTCTAGTTCTACCAATTATTGAGAGAGGGGTACTAAAACTGTCAAGTACAATTACGGATTTGTCTATTTCTCTCTGTAATTCTGCTAATTTTTCTTCATGTATTTTGCAGCTCTGTAATTAGGCACATACACATTTATGACAGTTAATTTCTTCCTGATGAACTGACCCTTTTATCATTATGAAATGTGTCTTTTAATCTCTGGTAATATCCTTTGTTTTGAAGTCTGCTTTTTTTGATATTAGTATTGCCACTCCAGCTTTCCTACGCTTACTGTTTGCATGGTATATCTTTTTCCATCCTTCTGTTTTTAAGCTAGCTGAGTCTTTATATTAAAACTGTTTATCCTAAAGACAACATATGCTGGGTCTTGCTTTTTAATTCAGCTTACAATCTCTGCCATTTCACTGAAACATTTAGTCCATTTACATTTAATGTGTTATTGATAAGACTGGCTTTTAGGACCACTAATTTGTTCTTTCATTATGAGCATATTTTCTTTTATGTTCTTGAGCACAGTTATAACAGCTTAAAATAGTTACTATGTACAGAAAAAAATTTGCTTATCCCTGCTCTTGAGTAAGGGTCACATTTTTCCTATTTCTTCAAACGTCTAGATATTTTGAGTGATACACTGTCAGACTTTGGATTCTATTATGTTCCAATGAAGAGTACCGATGTTTTATTTTAGCAGGCAGTTAATTTGATAGGACTCAGACTCCAAACTGTCTTCCCTATGGTGGGCAGCAGTTGAAATCAGTTTATTCCTTTGGCCTTAGCTAGAGTTTATATGGAGAATTTGCTGCCCTCCGCCCCCCGCCCCCCACCCTAACTGCCCGTGGCTATCTGCTTTCCAGGATTTGTGCCTTCAGTCCTCTGAGTCCTTAACCCTTGAGATTATAGGTCTCTATCCAAGTCTCTGTCTCCCTGAAGCAGCACTGACTAGGACTGCCCTTGGGTAAAAAGCCGTTATAAACAGGAAATTCATCTAATGCAGTTCCTTTCTTCCAAGTATCAACTTCCCTCCAGTTTCTGCCTGCTTTAATCACTCTCTAGTGCCTTTAAATAGTTGTTTTTTATTTTTGTCTTTGCGTTTTTAGCTGTTATCTGCAAGGGAGTGGGGGATACTCCAAGATGAGCTACCTCACTACTACTAGAAGCAAATTCCCCAAGTGACTTTTGAGCACAATAATCTTGATTTTACATCCTTGGTGAGATACATCCTAATGACAAAAAGAAACAAACTTCGTTCAGGATTTTTATTGTTAGTAGCAATACTGGTATTACAATTTTATAATTATTTTATGTATATTACAAGATAAAGCAATTAAGTAACTGTTAATGTTAATTAGGAATGAACACTTTTTGTGTAAGAAAAAGATATACAAGGATAAAATAAAAGTTAAAGACAAACGTTGTAATGTTAAATTTCCATTGTAGATATCATTATGTATTTATGAGTTAAGAAATTTTTTCAAAGTTTTCTAGCTTTGCCCACTGCAAGAGCCTAGATACAATATCACCCCAGTAAGAGTGTGCATATCTAACACCCAAATCTTGGATTCTAAATACCATTTCCCACTAAAAGGATCCAGAGCTCTTGGAACCAGTTCCAGGGTAGGAAAAGCACACATTGGGATGGAATGTCTTGTGCCAGAAAGCAAAACATCACTCAAAGACTAATTAATAAGGATATGCCAAGATGACACCAGCATAAAGGGAATCTCATTGACCAAATTTGGAATAATTTGATCAAAAACGAATAGTGACTTTGGCTGAACTGTAAAACATTTAATAAATAAAACTCCATGAGTCCATACTGACATGAGACAACAGAAAATACAACAGCAAATATTTTGCCACCATTTGAGATGATTACTACACCAACTCCTTACTCTGGAATTTAGTAATCAAAGGCAAAGATTCAGCATTTATACTGATGCAGGGTCATTATATCCCCTTATATAGTGGGGAAGTGCCATATGGACTAAAGGTGACAGAACAGGAACCACTGTTTACAGTTACAGAGAAAACGTGAATATGAATCTCAACAAGGGAGGTGATATAAGCTAAGTTGTCTTCTTTCATTTCAGGGAGTTAACATAACTCCCCAACGTTGTCAAATCAAAAAAGATGTATAAGCATACAATTTAGTTTTGACGGTAACCATCAAAGAAACTAAAAGTAGAAACCGTTAAAAGCTGGCATCTCTAGGTCATGGAACAGGAAGGAGGAGGGGTAGACTGCTGTTTTCACCATAACCTCCTTTGAGAGAGGTTATGTTGTTATCAAGTGGCTGTAATATTTTGATTAAAAAAAATCAAAATCCAAGCAACCTAACCCTTCAATAGTTTCCTACTGCTCTGACATTAACATCAAAAATCCTGCACCCAAGGCTTCCCTGGTGGCACAGTGGTTAAGAATCCGCCTGCCAATGCAGGGGACACGGGTTTAAGCCCTGGTCCGGGAAGATCCCACATGCCATGGAGCAACTAAGCCCGTGCGCCACAACTACTGAGCCTGTGCTCTAGAGCCCACAAGCCACACCTACTGAGCCCGCGCGCCTAGAGCCCATGCTCCGCAACAAGAGAAGCCACAGCAGTAAGCCCGTGCACCACAAGGAAGGGTAGCCCCCACTTGCTGCAACTAGAGAAGAGCCCGCGTGCAGCAACAAAGACCCAATGCAGCCAAAAATAAATAAATAAATAAATTTTAAAATCCTGCACCCAGTTCGTCAACCTCTCACCCTGCATCTCTGTCATCCCCCCACCCCTGCTCTGCTCCAGCCACACAGGGCTGCTTAAGTATCTCTCTCTGATGGTTAAGCTCCTGCCAGCCTCAGGGCTTTCACACATGCTCTTCTCCATCGGGAAAGCCCTCCTCCACTCTGTGCTTTGCCCACGTCTGTTCACCCCTTGGTTCCCCGTTTCAGCACTGCCTCCTTAGGGCAGGCCTCCTTATCCCTCCCAAGGCTCAGCTGTTCCTCCATTACATATGATCACAGTGAACACTCCCCCCAACTTGTCCTTTAGAGCACTTAACCCATTGTAATTACATAATTACTTGTGCATTATTTAAAGTCTGTCTCTCCAGCCAAACTTAAGCTCCATGAGGAGAGATACCAATCTGTCTCAGTCACCCTACAGCCTGCCTACCACAGTGCCCCAGGTACTGTAGACACCTGACTCCATCATGGAATGAATGAATGGATGACAGCCTGATGAACTGCATATCCTTCAGCACAGAGCAGCAAGGAACTCAGTACTTAAACTGAACTGTATTGGTCAGATGAAAAAGTTATGAAATGTGGAACAATTCCATCATTTAGAATTAAGTGCCATTGTAACAAATAGGCCTATGAAACATGTAGTGTTTCCTAATGTTGGTGAGAAAGCTGTTTAATATGTCACCCAAAGTCCCACTGCATCCATCAGTGAAGTGACCTGTGGCGAGGACTAAGGTCTTAGTGGAGATGGTGGGAAGTTGTTGGTTCTGGGGTACATTTTGAATGTAGAGGCCCACAGGACTTGCTGGTGAATTAGAGGAAGGTGAGGAAAAGAAGGGAATCAAGGACAACTCCTGGGATTTTAGATCGGTAACTGGGTGGATGCTGATGTTATTTAATGAGATAGAAACTAGGAAGAGAAGCATATTTGAAGGGGGGGGGAAAAAAAAGCAAGAGTTCTGTTTGGGACTTGTTACATTTGAGATGTCTATGAGCAACTCCAGGGGAAACACTGAAGAGGCCATCCAATGTGGGGCTCAAGTGAGAGGTTAGAGACGCAAGCTGGAGACACAGGCACAGAGTAGAATGGTCAGCACACAGCCATACCCATCATCTGGAGCAATGAAAGCACAGAAACAATGGAAACAACCCTAATTAAATCAAGGTATAGCCATCAATAAAATGTCAGATGGTCATTAAAAATGATGTAAAAACATTATTCAGGGACTTCCCTGGTGGTCCAGTGGTTAAGACTCCGTGCTCCCAATGCAGGGGGCCCAGGTTCAGTCCCTGGTCAGGGAACTAGATCCTGCATGCCTCAACTAAAGATCCCATGTGCCACAACTAAAGATCCCACATGTCGCAACTAAGACCCGGTGCAGCCAAATAAATAAATATTATTTTTTAAAAAAGAGTCCTTCTGTAAAAAACAAATATTATCCAGACGTTATCTATCTGTAGACGGCAGATTTATGGGCAATTCTTACTTTTCCTCTCTCTATATTTTCTAAAAAACATTTTTTTTCATGAAACAGATATTACTTTTATAATTAGAAAATACAATTAAGTTATTTTCATTTTAGGGAAAAGTGATGATATTATGTTTTTAGTGACATGGAAAGATATCTACAACATTATCATTGAGGGAAGAAGGCAAGTTACAACAGCACATACTATAGGATCCCATTTATCTAAAACAACATATATGCATGCACACAGGTGCATAAGGAAGACTCTAGAAGAATGTTTAAAATACCAATAGCAAAGGTAACTTTTAGGCTATTATTTGCCAGTTGTAGTTGCATTACACTTTGCACAGTATCTGGAAAACACTAAATGTGTTCATAAAAAATATTTGATATAATAATTTGAACTAAGTTTTAATGTCATTCTGTCTCTCTTTATTGCACCTGTGCTTTAGGGCTTTCCTTGATCTCTTTCCCCAACACAGTGACCACTCAAGTGCTGGCTGTTCTTGTATTTGTAGTTGCACAGTATAATGGACACAACCGGCATTCTTAATCTTTTTATGCCATGGGCCCCACTCTTCAGAAGAATGTTTTGAAGTGCATAAAATAAAATGCATAGAAATTGATTAACAACTTACTTCGAGAATTGGTGCTAGAGTAATGTGCTTCTTTAGTAAGCCACTAAACAGCCAAATCTACAGGTGGGTCTGATAACTAAGTCTGAATTGTGATGAACACAAGTGATATTTCAAAATCTCTGTAATTGTAATATGATATGAAAGCATCTTTGATCTCTATTGGTGACAAAATCACAGGTACTCCTAATACTACCATGGTCTGCTGCCTATATTTGTCATAAAATTTTCAGTGAGAGGTTAGTGAAAATAAAGATGGAGTGTTTTTTCCATCCAAGGTTACAGAACCCCTGACTTCTCAACCCTGAGTCAGAACTCTCAGTCTAGAAAGATATACACCGAACAGTAACAGCAGTTTCCCCTGCATGGTGGAATTTCCAGAGTGATTTCCATACGCATTTTCTAAATTTTCTACAATGATGCTTTACTTATGTAATTAAAAAATAAAGAGCGTAATGAATAGTTTTTGTTTGGTTGTTCATTTTGTTTTGTCTTAAACAACCTGGAAGAGTGGTTAAGAAATTTTATACAGTTGCTTACAAGCTGTATTAACAGTTTCTTACAGTGATACCACTTAAAAAAGACTTTCAACCTTCCCTAACTACTTATTATGATGAATTGAATCATTCCCGTGTTCTTACAAACCTAGAAAAAAGTTCACTAGAATTATTTATTCTGGAGTTAAAAGGAACAAAAAGACAAACTGTCACAACTGCAGACATCTGTCTATTTTTCTGCCAAGTGTAATTCCAAAAACAGCTGAAAATATTAGAGCGAATTAGTACTTAATATGGACTAATAGCTTCTGCTGTTTACAAAAACACAAACCCCACAAACACACAGAAATTTATATTTTAAAAATAAGTTACTAAAAATGTATATACAAATTTAAAATACAACTTTTCAAGGAAATGTCAAAACTAAAGTACCACTAGAAACCCCAGAAAAATGAAAATGCTTTAATTTTTCAAAAATAATTTACATGTAGAAAGTCAGCTCATGCTGAAAAGTGCTCAAGTTGGTGTCTTAGCAGCAACGTGAAATGTTGCAAAGGAGATGGGAATGAAGGGAAATGTGCATATCTCAGAAGCAAGCCTTCTTTGATTTCTTTCAAATCTAAAAATAAAACCTTCGGACTGCTCTATTAATAAGTCTGGAAAATGGATGCCTTTTTTTGTGGAAAGCTTTCACAAACACAGAAATAAAAATATCTTCTTCTCGGTTAATAGACCCAAAGGATGTAAACATAAACCAGATGTCAATCCTTGTTTCTCCACAATTCCATTCTCCCTCAGGGCTCTGGTGGGACTTTGGTTGTAAAGATGTTTCCACAGCACAAGGAGACATGTTAAATGAATGAAGGTCTGCACAGAGCAACATGGACCAGGCTCAAAAGGCCAAGTATAGCGTGAAAAGAGCGAGCTGCAGAATGTCACATACAGTAGGATACCATCCTGTAAATTTGCAAAACACTTTTGAATGTTATATACTGGCACGTGGAACACAGCATAGAGCACGCATGGGGAGTATGCCCATCACCTTCGGGGGACAGAGCGGCAAGTGCAACCATAGGCTAGGGTGTCACTGGAGCTGTCCCATTCGAGTTCCGTAAGAGGAGGCTGACGTGAACTGGGCAAACTGCTAACATTTCCGGAGTATGAAGAGAAAGTACCCGAGTCTACCCCCGAGTAGAGTGCAGAGGACAGGGAGTAAGAGGGCCAGGAGGCCTGTGGGAAGGCAGGACCTGAGAAGCAGCAGGGTTGGGATGGCCTGCAGGAGCACGAGCGCGGAGCAGCAGGCGCCAAGGAGCCCACCGCCCGAGCCCGGGCTCGCGGGGATGACGGCGGCGCCGTCCACAGGGGCTCATCAGGGTGGACCTGGTCCTTGACAAGACAGGAGTGAGCTTGTTCATGCACTGCTTCCTTCACCACGAAAGTCTTGGCAAAAAAATAATAAATAAAAATCAGAACTAAGCAGTGCGTTTGGTCCCATAGTTGACTCACACGCCAGGCAAGCTGTCTCCCTCCTCGCAGTATCGAGTGTCAGAGTGAAGCCCTGGGGCAGAAGTGGAGGGAAGGAAGGTTCCAGGAAGCGGTCTGGAGCAGGAGCCCCAGGGGCCTGATGGGTAGGCGACCAGCCGACTCAGGGCAGATGGCCTGGAGAGCAGGGGCGGGGTGGGGGGAACAGGCCGGGTGGCCAGAGCGCCTGGCACGGCCTCCGGGGGCTCCGGTGGCTCTCAGAGTGCGGCGGCTCGAAAGGGAAGCTGAGCCTATTTGGCACAGCCGGCGCAGCTGTGTCTGATCTCCCACCAGCACACTCTGCCAGCGCAGCTGCTCCGAGACCCCTGCCTGTCTCATCCCCGCACCCTGAGCCCTCGCGGCCAGCCTGACAGTTCTCTCTTATCCGAGCCTGCAGATGGGCTGCTCTCTCCTCCACACATACTTTCTCCTGGACTAGCTAATGTTGCTTTATCGTTCAGGTCTTGGGGGGGGGGGGTCACTTTTCAAAGAAGTCTCTTCCCTGACCCTACCCTACAGTCTACGTGGGATCCCTGTAATATTTATGTGCACCCTCAGTGGCCACTGTAGCATTTAGCCCCTTGTAAAGTAATGGCCTATTTGCCTGTCTGTCTTCCTTTAGACCACAAGACCACTGAGGCTAGGAACAGTCCCTAGCATCTAGGACAGGAACTGACAAATAATAGATGCTCAATTAGTACAGGGTAAATGAATAAAGGATTGCAATATAAGAGTACCATGGTCAAAGACAAGTGAAGCAACTGCAATATGGTCCTGGATATTCCTTACGCATATTACAATACGAAAAAGACAGAACGTCCAGCAGCTGCGGCACTCTTCAACCCTGAGTCCCAAGGAGCCACTGCAACTTAGAACAGTACCAAAATAAAAATGCTCCATTTTCTTCAAGATTTCACAAACAAGAACAGGCTGAAGTTCCCCTTGCCAAGTAAAGGGTCCTGTCTCAGCCTCCGCTCACATGAGGTCATGAAATGGAAGCTTCTGAAATTTTGCTTTCTCGTGCTAACTGCTGAAAGCAATTTCTTCCTAGCCTAATAAACAGCTCTCTAATCTCTACAAATTGCAGTGCAGTCATACATTTTTGTGCTTATCTACTCATATGTAGTTTTTTCTCTAAAACTGTGCAATTAAAAGGCCATCCTTGATTTAGCAATATCTATCAAAGTTTAAAATGCATATATCCTTTGACCCAGCAAGTTCCATCTTTAGGAATTTCTTCCTACAGATAAACTTGGCTGTGAGCAAAATGGTATTATGTAAAAAACTATTCACTACTGCGTTAATGAAATAAAAAACACTGGAAACATAAATATCCAGCAAGAGAAAACCACTTAAAGAAATTACGGTGCATCCATAATGGACTACTACCCCAACCCTAAAAAGAGTGACGTGGCTCTACAGAAACTGATACCGAACTATCACCAAGATATATTAACTAAAGAGAGCAAACTCTGCAAATACGCACAGTATGTTACTGTTTGGTAAAAAAACACACACCTTTGTGTGTGTAGACACATACATAAAATATATACATAAACACATATATAAAAACATATAATAATATTAGGTATCTAGAAGAGTCAATTTCACAGGAGACAGGAAGTAGAAGAGTGATTGCCAGGGGCTGGGGGAGGAAGGAAGAATGGGGAGTTATGGTTTAAAGGGGACCATTTCAGTTTTGCAAGATAAAAAGGGTTCTGGAGATACACAGTGGTGATGGTTGCACAACAATGAGAATGTACTTAATGTCACTCAACTGTACACTTAATAATGGCTAAAACAGTAAATTTTACATTATGACTATTTTACCACAATTTAAAAATTACACACACACACAGATTAATAAGAAACTGGTAATGATGACTGCCTTCAGGGAGAGAAATGGATGTCTGGGGACAGAGTGGCAAGGAGATCTTACACCATGTAACCTTTTGTACCACCTTTTTCATTCCGTACTATATACCTAACTATTCTAAAACATCATTAAAAAAAACCCTCAGCCTTATACAAGAAGCCTTTTCCTTAATCACAAATCATTTATATCATTTCTTTAAGTAAAAAAAAAAAAATCAGGATTCCACTTCAGTTTTGAGGGTATTTATTAGATTTAAATGATACAAGTTGCAAAAAATTACACTTGTTCCCCTAAGATTATAGTCACCAAAATCCTGTCTTTATTTTTAATCAGCTATTACAGAAAGCTTCAAAATCATCATAGAAGAAAATTACCATTTTTATCAGTACGCAACTTTTATTCCATCACAACCAAGCCAGCTGAATATAGAACTATTTTAACAGCAAAAAGCCCTCATCATAAATCAAGACACAAATCAGCCTTCAATTACATGAGTTAGAAAACAAACTATGCTTATGTTGCAGTCTACCCTAAAGCTTTAACTTCTATGTCAGAATTTAAAACACACACATGCACACACACACCCTCTGGATTCCTCCTAGTTTATCTAAAACCTACTTTTGTGAAGATCCACTATTTTCTTGAGTCTTCCGGAATGAGCACTGTAGCCATGCAGTTGGCATCATGACTTCTGTAGCCTACCCCGCCACCCCTTGCCTGGTCAAGAAGGTAGTACTTGCAGGGCCCAGCACCGTCCCTGGCTCGAAGCAGGGGCTAAAATATTTGTTGGGTGAATGAATAAATGATTATCTGCTGACAGGCTTGCCACCAAGCCTCACAAAGAAAAAATTCAGAAAGAAAAAAGTAAGAGATGCTTTGTTCACCTGAACTCAGCATATGATACACCAGATGAAGCATATGAAGACCGGATGACTGGTTCACCAAATGGCTATGATACAACTGGCTAGGTGGGCTCTAGACCTCATCCCACCGCAAAGTTAAATACAAAAACAAGTATTTTAAATACCATACCAAAAACACAGGACAACTTACCTATAAGATTCTTTTGCATGTATCAAATATGTATATATGGATATAGCACATCATCAAGTTTTTTAGGAAGAAAGGAAATACAGATGCACATTGTCATGTTTTTAGAGTAGGAAAGGACTTTCTAAGTATAAAAGCAAAAGAAGAAACCATAACAGAAATTTTATATATCAAAAAGACAAGCAGGATCAAAAGATACATGACATGGGCTTCCCTGGTGGCGCAGTGGTTAAGAATCCGCCTGCTAATGCAGGGGACACGGGTTCGAGCCCTGGTCCGGGAAGATCCCACATGCTGCAGAGCAACTAAGCCCGTGCACCACAACTACTGAGCCTGCGCTCTAGAGCCCGCGAGTCACAACTACTGAAGCCCGTGCGCCTAGAGCCGGTGCTGCGCAACAAGAGAAGCCACCGCAATGAGAAGCCCACGCACCGCAACAAAGAGCAGCCCCCGCTCGCCACAACTAGAGAAAGCCCACGCACAGCAACAAAGTAGGAAAAATATCTGCATGATGACAAAGAATTAATTTCCTTAATACATTAAGAGTCCTTATAAATTGACTTAAAAAGAAATATCCCGAGGGAAGGATAAATGCAGAATATGAACAGGCAATTCACAAAGACCAAATACAAATGGCCAATGACTACTGACATTCAACCCCAGTAATAACCCAAGGAGCACAAATTTAAAAGATGGATATCCAATTCTGGGAGGGTATGGGAACTGGCACTTTCTAAGACTGTCGTGGGAAATGGGATAGACATTTTGGAAGGTGATGTGGTAGTACCCACCAGTAACTCCAAGTCTAGGTAGCCATTCTTCAAAAAGACTGGCACATGAGGAAGTTCAATCCAACAGCATCTTAAAAAGTGAACCATTGGGAAAACCAATAGGGGGACAACACATGACAGTAAATTGGCACCAAACCACGCTGCTATTAAACAGAAATGAGGCAGAGAAACGCATCACATGGATAGATGCAGAATACGTACAATACCATTCTTGTTTTGTCAAAAATACAAAAGGTGCATGTTGGTGTAGCCTGAGAAGATGATTCAGAAGGATCTACGTTAAGCTATTAACAGCAGTTACTCTGGGTAGTGGGTACGGAGAGTAATGGGGAGCTTTCGCTTTTTTACTTGATATACTTTAAAATGGTTTGAACTTTCTATAAAAAGCATGTATTATTTTTATAATTTCTTAAAAAGGAAGAGAAAAATAGCAAGATATCAAGCACTTATCTATTAAAAACAGGTTCTGTCCTTTGAGAATTACCTTCTAAGTTCCTTGAAGCTCAAATGGCCGTGCCTTTCCCATTCATAAGTAATAAGAGATAATTTTAAAAACATCTCTTCCTTTCTACATTTCTTAGACGAAACTGTACAGAGTCACCACTGTCTTCTAAAATCCATTCGTAATCTGAGAAAAAGACTATTAAAACATAAATCACCCCCTTAGGCCTAATATCTATCAGAAAAAACCCATTCACTGCCTATGTTACATTTAGTCCACACAATTTCTGAGACAATGCACAAAGCGCCAGCCACAGAACTCCCACCAGCATAAATACGTGGCGTACAAAGAACGCCCTGTCGGCAGGGCCCAGAGCACAGCCCGCAGCGGCAAACGGGAATGACAATTTGAGTCACAGGATCAGGAGTGAAACCCAACTTGGGACTTGGAGGCAGTGTGATGCTCTTCACTTCCTTCTACACCTTTTATTCTCTGCCACCCAAACTCTGCCCCTCGCACAGCCCCGAAATGGGCGATCTGTTACGGATGTCCACACGGCTTTACACTGAGGCGGCAGAAACCACTAGAGAGATACAGCACAGTGCTACTTGAGGGTCTCAGCTGGAATCACAATGGCAGCGTATGTGTAAACTCACATTTTTTCTTAGGAAAAGAAATGGAAAAATCAAATTAGAACGTTCTGTCTTACCACATGGAATGTTTGAAATCCGGATGTCAAAACATCAAGTGTGGAGTGACCCCTACTCTAAAAAAGCTTAAGATATTGAGCCAGACAGTTGAGAAATTAGGGAACCACTCATTTTTACGAAATTAAGTCCACGCAGTGGCGCCAAAGTAGCCCAAAGCGCAGCTGATAGAGCCTCTGAGTGTCAGACTCAAATGACTTAGCTTCCCAGCTTTTCAAAAGGCATTCATTCTGCTCTAGAGTCTCAAGAGCCAGAAGTGTATCTGGGTGTTCTCTGCAGTCCCCGTGGGAGGAGTGCGGCAAGCACACACCATTAGCCATGGGCTCCGCTGTCTGGCAACAGCTTTCAGGATGTCATCCTTCTAGGGGACCACACACCAGTTCCCACGTCTGAAAATGCATTACCGCCACTCACTAATGTTGACCAGGAAGTCATTTACCCAATACCAAAGCAAACAAAGCACAGTGCTGAAGGCCGCTAGGCGACAGCAGTAGCGGCAAGTGAAGAGCTCAGTCAAAGCGCTCTCAGCTCAGCTGACCTGCTTGAAGGTGAACTGAAGGTGCAGGTCACCAGTTCCGGCTCTAATCTGACACCCGCCCCCAGATCACACTGTGGCTACCAAGTAGCCCTACCCAAACTGACCTTTCAGGGCTCAGGGAAGTGACTTTTTTTTATTATATGGCACAGTTTGGCACAGTTATGTCTTTAGTCTTTGGGGTACTTTTATACTGTCCAAGAGTAGTATAACTTGTTTTATTCCTTTTTTTTTTTTTTTAAAAACAGATGGCCAAACCAGGACATATACTAAAAAAAAAAAAAGGAAGGTTACTTACCTGAGCCCTAACATTCCAGCTACCATGGAATCTTGTTGGAGCTGGTCTACAGAAGCAAGATGTATTCTGGGGAGTCACATGTCACATCAAAGCAGGAACTGGTGAGTCTGTATTTTTATGGAGCCTAAAACAAAGAAAATCGTAAGTTGAAAGCCCCCATTGTGCTCCACGACCTTTTTCCCAGGGCTATTTGGGACATTTTGAAGATAAACATACAGACAAAGTACTATGCTATCTCCCGGCTTACCTAGCTAGAAACAAAGAATAAACTGCAATTTACTGACATATAACACACGGTACTAAAATAAAGGAAAGACTCATGCATGTTAGAACCGACACTATCACAGGTCTTGTCACCTCTGAGGGAAATTTTGACACTATAAAACATACCGTTAGTAGCGATCTCTGGTTAGTACTTCTTGCAACATGTCATACAGAAATACTCAGGGAGAGAAGACATGTTCAAGAGAACATGCAACATCAAAATGTCATCCCAAGAAGAACACATGAAATCCAGAGGCAAAGTCTCCCTTCATTTTAAAGCAGCTGAAGTCGCAACACGCTGCTGTAACATTACATAAAGGGGCTTTAACCGTGAGAGAAAAAAGGCAGCACCAACAGAAACCAAGTGCCCTGGGAGATCCAAAGCTATCCTCAAAAATACACAAGTCTGTTTTAGAGCAATCACTTTTAAGCCTCTCAGATCAGGAAATCAAAATGTTCAACAAACTGGGTTAATAGCTTGATAGTTTCTATTTTGCTTTTGAACACATGTTCAAAAAAGGTCTTTTGTCACTCTATTTTTTATCAAGATAACCGTCATTTCCTTGTTAAACCTAAACTGCCCCATATTAGCTAATCTCTGATACCTTGCTGGCCCGAGAGTGGCACTTTTATCTTTAGACTAAAAAAAGCCTAGAGTGTATAACTTAGAGACTCTTCACACAAACAATTACTCATGTAATCAAACCCAGAGGAAGGGCAACACCAACCAAGTCTTTTACTGCTGGTCTGTAACTACCAGGATGGTACCTGGAATTATCTGTTGAGGTGCAGTGAGGCCTTATAATTCCCTTAAACATTCGAGCCATAGAACACTTTGAAATCCCAGAAGTCAAGGTTACAGTATTACTCAGTTAGCCATATAATAAAAATCAAACTGGCACCCTGGCTGGGAGGCCCTGGAAAAGCCACAACTTCTCACAGCTGCATTTTTTTTTGGTAAATTGCATTTTTATTTGTAAACCGAGGGAGCTAGACTAAGGTTTCTTCTAGCTCTGAAACTTTAAGATCTCTGATAACTCAAGATTCCATGGAGAAAAAAAAAGAGCCAGCAAATGAGAGCACTTAGGTGAAGATCCAACAAAGCAATGATTTGCAGGTCCATACACATAGTGCCCCCAGCTCTTAGGCACAGAAGCCAACTGAACCCTTCCTAAGGATTGCTCCCAAGAGTCCAGACCTCTGCAGTACTGTAAAACAGCTATGCTAAAGACACATTCATACACCAGCAGAACCAACGCAAGTGTGCCTTGAAGAAGTGAAAAAGGCCAAGGCTTTATTCTGTAATGGAATGGTCACAACTCCCCTTAAACACGGGAGTGGGCATGCCCTGCCAGCCCCCCAATTCCCATTCCCACTCAGTTCCCCCACACACCATACCTACCATCAAAGGGGTGGAACCAGGTATTTAAGCAATGGCATGCAAATCAAGCTTTCAGTAAGAAGAGCTTCCTTGCCAGAAGCAGGCAGAAGAGACCAGGTAAAGGCAGAAGAGCACAACTTTTGTGTCAGTGAGTCCCAGGAAGAGGAACTCATTTACATCCGTCCTACCCGAAATGAGGTAAAGGCACAGCGGTGACAATGGCAGTTTGACTGGAGAGGGCTGGTACAGAAGCATTGAGGACAAGGTCCTTCCATTGGAGTGGCAGTAATGCTCTACCCAAGAAAAAAGGTGGCGTCTGCCGGCCACACGAGGCTGGTCTGCATGCATGTCACCAGAGCAGAGGGTGGTGAGAACAAGCAGGTGTCCTGCCACACTCCCTGGAACCACCAGTCTAGGACCAATGCTTTACTACTTCTGCACTTAAAACACTAGTTACTACAAATGCCAAACATTTTCTGTGCTCCTCTTCTTCTCATACATAACTTGGGCAGGCTGGCCACAGACTGCTCTTAGCCAATTAAAAGCTTTTCACTGATATTCACCTTTATAAAAGATTACAGGGCTTCCCTGGTGGCACAGTGGTTAAGAATCCGCCTGCCAATGCAGGGGACACGGGTTTGAGCCCTGGTCCGGGAAGATCCCACATGCCGCGGTGCAACTGGGCCCGTGCGCCACAGCTACTGAGCCTGTGCTCTAGAGCCCACGAGCCACAAGTACTGAGCCCGCGCGCCTAGAGCCTGTGCTCCGCAACAAGAGAAGCCACTGCAATGAGAAGCCCTCGCACTGCAACCAAGAGTAGCCCCCGCTCGCCGCACCTAGAGAAAGCCCGCGCGCAGCAATGAACACCCAACACAGTCAAAAATAAATAAATAAATAAAATAGATGTTTAAAAAAAATAAAGAAAAGATTACAGGTTCCAGGAGACATCATTTATAATGTAAATAGTCTGGGCAGGTGTATTAGTGGTGGAAACCGCCCTCGAGTAAGGAACTGACACTTTTCCGTCTGCTCTTCTTTATTCTAGGTTCAAGAAGCGAGCTTCTCATGCCATCTCCACATGGGGGAAGGGGTATTCGGGTGGGGTAAAATCATATTGGACTCATCTAGCCACTTCTTCTGTCAAATTCCACAGCTTGCCTCCCCACCCCACTAAATTCAGCCACACAGAGGCAGGGCAGGCAGGGAAACAATGGCTGTGGCTGGAAATTGCAAATAGAATGCAAAATTGTATTCTAACCCTCCTGAAACATAAGCAGCGCAGCGCAAAAGTTGGAGTACGGTTGGACTGCATCATGCTCTATCAAGCGAAACAAAGACCCGGGACTCTAGGTTTAAAGCATTCCAGGCAAATCTGTAACAACAAAAAAAAGAGCATGGTGTGATAGGCCAGTACTGGCAAGAAAGCCACAGAAGGTTTCTTCAAGCTGTTAGGACATGATGACTTCAGATGCCACCAATCACTTTGCAGAGAAACTATATTCTGGAAGCTGTCTGTGCAGTTTAAAGGGATAGGGATATGATGGAACAACTAACTGGAGGGGCACCCAAGGAGGCTAATGCACTGCCCATGACGCAAAACAAAGCAGAGCCCTTGTCCTGTCACGTCTCAGGCTTAGACGTACAAACCTTGGAATCTTCGTCAAGTGAGCTCGTGTTATCTGTGTGTGCAGACGGGAACGCACCTCAGTGATCGGCCGGCCACCTGGCTGACATGTCATGAATGGGTATTCTGTGGCAACTTATTCAATCAACTGGACTTCTACTAGATTGATTGTGCCCTTTAAGGTTCTGATATGTCTGGGTAACAAAATAAAAGCAAATGTTTCCTAGGCTCCGTGACTAGGATTTTAAGTAGAAGTCCTAAAAAACCCATAAATAAGCCTATTTCCGTAAATCCCTCGTGGAAATTCCCAAAAGACCAAAAAAAATCCAGATTTTTTTAAAAAAAATAAAGATCCAGCATATTTCAAAGGACCCAAGAGGAGAGGTTAATCTCATTGTTAGCTGAAATCACTCAGATGCAGATGAAAATTCCGGCCATGAAACCCAAACTTCTCCTGTATAGTAACTGCCTATTAACAATAAATTTTACTACCAAGGCCCAAATATGCTTCATTTCTGTAATATAACAAAATGCCTAAAACTTGCCAGAGTCCTACAAAGTGTAAGCCATTCAGCCTCCAGGCCAGTAGGTTCGGTTCCACAATCACCAACCACCCCCTGAATTTGATCCTACCATCTTCCAATTTGGGGCACTGATCCCGCACAGCAGAGACACAACGTGTGAATGGCTCTGCAGAGCCTGTTCCTGTTCCTGGAAAAACCAGAAGCACACATCTGCCTGACCATGAGTCAGGAATATGAATTTTGTGGTGGAGCCCATTTCTGCTGTGACCGATCCACACCGAACACACTCACAACAGAAGCGACGGCCACAGAGGTGTATTCCAGAGACAGCTTTTCCCCCTTGGATCCACACTCAGCAATGCCATGAACGGTCTCCTCTGTAAGAGCAATCTTTAGACTCTTCACAATGACCTTAAGTCTTCAGTGCAAAACCACAAAAACATTGCCACGCCACGAATAAGTCACCTGAGTTTCAGTTTGCGTGACTCAGAACCAAACTAAAAAGAAAATAAACTTTCAGGGACCAACTGATAGGAGCCACAGCGATGCGGTGAACTTGCCCCATCTGGTACTGGTGATCTTGAGCAGGGCACGCTCCAGGACTATGGAAGCCCGTCACATACTATGTCCCACTCCACTTATGTAACTGAAGATCGCCGGCGAAGGGGGGGAGGATGGGAGGGCGCTCGTATTCTGAGGCCACGGCACCCCCAAAGGCCCTGGGGGCGCGCTCCCACCGAAGAGCCTCAGGTGCTGCCGGACACAGTCCCCTACCCACGGCTCCTGATGGCAACTATAACCGCCTCTTTCTGATGAGCTGTGGGGTCAGGAACACAATGTCTAGTGCCTTTTGTGGGTGGACAATAATTCCCACCTACTTGTTCCTGGTAGATGCGAAAGAAACTCGCTCGCAGTGGGGGCAGAAAGTCATGGAATGGGCGAGAAGGAGGGGGAGGCAAAGCCTGGAGATGGGGGTGAAAGCGCAGGAGCCCTTGTGGCGCACTCTCCCGACGGGAGGCGGACTGCGCACGCGCGCCCGTGGGGGGGCCGAGTAACGGGAGAGGGGGCGCGCGAGGGAGGGAGACGGGAAAGCGCGATCCAGGGAGAGGCCGGGGCCGCGGGCGCGCGACGGCGCCTCGGGCCCGAAGCCCCGCGAAGGGCACGACGCGCGCGCGCAGCCCCGACAGGCGAAACCCCGGCGACAGGGGTGCCCGCGGGGCCGGGGGCCGGGATGCGCGCCGAAGGCGGGAGGGCGGGGGGAACCAGGCGAAGGCAGCCCTGGGAGGCCGCGCCGAGGACGGTCACCCGCAAGTGCGGGTAACGGGCCGGGGGGGGGGGCGCCGTCACCAGCGGGAGGGGGAGGGTAGAGAGGAGGGACGCCATCCGCCAGCCGTGTCGCCCGACCCCGCGGGCCCCTCCCGCGCCACGTCCCGCCCCTACCCCCCGCCCCCCAGCAAGGGTCCCCACCCGCGGCCGCGGCGGTCCCACTCACAGTCTCTCCTCCTCGCCTCCTCCTCCTCCTCCGCTCGGCGCGGCAGCGGCGGCGGCGGCCATTTTCCGGACGGCTTTTACCACAGCCCTCTCTCCGAGAGGAGGGAGCGCGCGCGCCGCCGACGCCGAGACCCCGCACGGCCGACGTCGCGCCCCGCCCTCCCGGTCGGCCTGTGCGCTGCTGCACCTGCGCGCCCGCGCCCCGCCCCCGGCGCCGCTGCCAGCCGGCCCGCCATTGGGTGCGACGGCAGGGGCGGGGCGGAGCCTCGGCGGCGACGCCTCCAATTGGCGGGAGTTCGTGTCCGTTCCGGCAAAGGAAAAAGGGGCGGACGCCCCTTCTAGCTGCCGATTGGCTGCCGACGGCCGTCATTTGGGGAAAAGAGGTGGCTTGGGTGCCGAGGGGCTGGTTTAGTGGGCGGAATTTGAATATTAAGGATTAATGGGATGCTGGGGCAAGTGAAGGCCTAGGCTCGGGACGCCTGTTTGTGCGGCCATCCCGGGCCCTTGACCCGCTGTCCACAAACACACGAAGTATGTTACCATAAGCCTTTCACAGCACCCACGTTTTCTCAACATCACCACCTTCAGTACAAGCAGCAAAGTTGCCTGACATTGTTCCAGCCGAGGGACCTTGCTTTAAGAGGCCTACCCAATGCATTCTTTCATCTGAGCCTGCCTTGTGCCACACTCTCAGAGGGGCAGGGAATAAACTGAACAACAAATCACAGCCTTGGCTTTCTTGAAACTCTGGTGGGGGGGGAGAGGGTGCATGCCAAGGCTGCATGAGACCTGTCATTGTTGGATGAGACGGTTTGGTGTGGGTGGGCAGAAGGGGTAGTGGGAGCACAAAGGAAGCAGCACTTAGGTCTGCCTGGAAGACATGATTTGGGACCTAAGATCCAGCAACGCTGGTATGGAAAAATATTTAAGAGTATGAGAAAAGTTTTAGCTAATGGAGTGTTCAGGATAGGACTGTTTGTCAAGGCGACCTTACTCTGATTCCAGCTGTCATCCAATTCATCCAATGCTCTTTGTGCTAGTTCCATGCTTGACAAGGAACCCTCTGACTCTGATGTCACTCCCCAGCCCCCATTCATTTATTAGATCCCTCTTATGTGCCAGGCACTGTTCCAGGCTCTGGATGCACAGTACTGAACAAGACAGCAATCTAACGTTCTCGTGGGGGAAGACTCATAGTAAACATACAAATAAGTATATAATATAATGTCACATAATGATAAGAACTTTGAGGTAGATAAAGCAAGGGTGAAGGGGGTGCTATTTAGATATCCACAGGCTTTTGCTCTCATTTTATTCCCCCATATGGTTATCTGAGGAGAGAAGAAGATTCCACACAAGTTCAAAGGCTCTGAGGAGAGACTATGCCTGGTACATTGGGGAGTAACAAGGAAGTTTATGTGGCTACAGGGTGGTAAGGTATGCGGTTGGAGAACTGGGAGCTTATTCTGAGATGAGAAGCCTTTGGAAGATTTTGAACGGGAGCTGACATCATCAGATGTATGTTGCAGGTGCAGTGTGCAGATCTGTGGTGAGACAAAAGGAGCAAGAGCCCAGTCAGGAGGCCCTGACAACAGTCTAGCAGAGGTGAGAGTGGTTTTTAACTAGGGTGGTAGCAGTGGAGGTTCTGAGAAGTTGTGAAATTCAAGCTATATTTTCAAAATTGAGCAGAAAGGATTGGATGTAGCGTACAGAGAAAGAGAAAAAACAAAGAGGCGTCCTGAGTTTTTGGCCTGAGCAACTGAGTGAATGGGTGATTTCACCATGATGGGGAAAACTGTAGGAAAAGCACATTTTGGGAGGTACAGATCAAGAATTTTGTTTTGGCCATGTTAAGCTTGGGGTGCCTATTAGACCTGCAATGTTGAGACGAGATGTTGAGTAGGTGGTTGAGTCAACAAGTCAACAAGCTCAACATCTAACTCAAGAAACTATAAAAGGAACAGCAAAGTAAACCTGGAGGAAACAGAAGGAAGAAAAATAAGGATAAGCAGAATTTGATTAAACAGAAACAACCGATTGAGAAGACTGAGAACATCAAAAGCTGATGGTTTGAAAAGCTGGAAACAAAAGCCAGCCCTCTTAGATAGAGAAAGAGAAGACACAAGTAAATTATATTAGAAATGAAAAGGAAACATAACCATAGATACAATAGATTATACAATAGATAATAGATAAAACAGGTAAATTTTCTAAAAGGTATTATAAACTACTGTATATCATAATTGGAAAACATAAGCAAAATGAATAAGTTACTAGAAAAGCACAGCTTACCAGAACTGATTCTAGAAACAGAAAGTCTAGATAGACCCTCTATGACCACAAAGCAATTGACTATGTTTTTTAAAAAATCTACCCCTCCCGCCAAAAAAGCTCAGAGAACTTTACAGATGACATCTACCAAACTTTTAATGATTGGGTAATTCCAATCATAAAAAAGAAAGAAATCTCCCCAAACTTGTTTTGTGAGACTAATATAATTACTATAACAAACCAATGAAAGGAAGACACAGGATATGGAAATAGATGTAAAAATTCTAGACAAATGTACTGAACCCAGCAGTATATATTGATATATCCTAACCAAGCTGAGTTTTATTCTAAGAATGCAAAGATGGTTTAAAATTAGAAAATCAAACTTAACAGATTTAAGGGGAACAAATTATGTGATCATGTCAATAGATGCAGGAAAAGCCTTTGATAAAATTCAACACCTGCTTATGATAAAAATAAAAACCAGCAGCAACTCAGAGAACTATGAATAGAAGGGAATTTCCTTAATCTGATCAAAGGTACCTCTTAAAAAACTTAAAGGAAAGGTCACATTTAATGGTGTTAAGGGGGAACAAAGCAAGAAATAGAACAAGATCTATGGTGCAACATCATTCATGTAAAATAAAACACACATCCTTCACCTCCCATTCTCTTTTAAACCTTATCCTTGGAGTTTCATCGTGAAGAGAAAGACCCATTAATCCCAAATGGATTCCCTTGCTGTTAGGACGCAGGCATACAGATCCAGCCAGTAACAACAAGCTGGAAAAGTAACGGGAAAAAAAAGATTCAACTCACTCCACAAAAATTATAAAACAACTGGGAATAAACTTAATAAAAAACGCCAAAATACTATATTAAAAAACTGTAAAACTTTACTGAAAAACATAAAAGAAGACCTGAAAAAAAAGAGAAACTACCACAATCCTGGAAAAGAAGAGTTGACATAATAAAGATGTCAATTCTTCATAAATTAATCTGGAAATTCTTTGCCTGAGTCAAAATCTAGGCGAGAAGAGTAGGTGTACAAGACTAGATGTCAAGACATTTTTGAAAGAGAAAACCAATGACGAGGGTCTTGCCAAATTCTTTAGTTTGAATAAACGGAACTTAAGTGATACAATTTCACTCTGCCATTGAAAAGTAGAAAAATATAGTAGAGTTTAAAGTATTTACTAGTAGAATTTAAAATGGGACATTTTTTAAAATGGGACTACTATAACAATTTTAAAATGCATCCCCTTGAAAATGGGTCTATAGAAGATAAAAAGAAGAAAAATATAGTATAGATAGCAATTGACAGAAAAGCCCCAACCTGAGGGATTTTATCTATATGGCAGACAGAGCCCAAACTTCTGCTCCATCTAAATCCCTTGAACTGACAGAAAATATATATATATATATTTAGAGCAAATCCAAAATGACAACAGAAAATGAGAAGGGTAAAGCAGTTCAAAATTTTAGAACTAACATCCCAGATGATACCACAAAACATAAAACACACAAATATGTTTCAAACTCTATGGAACATTTCCTCAAGTTGCTTATGAATTAGACCTCTCAAAAAAAAATCTCAGTAAATTCCAAAACGTAGAAATCATGCATTTCAGTCTCTGGCAACAATACAATAAAATTAAAACTTAAGAACAAAAGAATGGGCAAAAGTAAAACAAAGCAAAAAGTTTTAAAGCAGGCTTCAAAATAATTCTTTGGTTAAAGGGGAAACATAAACTGAAATTATAAACTCTTCAGATATGACCGACAATGAGAGCCGTACATATTAAAACCTATGCTGTGTGGCCCAAGTGGTCATATAGAAAAATTAATAACCATAACTACATTTATTAGAAAAGAAGAAAATATGGGAGAGGGAACAATTGGGAGTTTGGGGTTAGCAGATGCAAACTAGTATATATGTATAGTATGGATAAACAACAAGGTCCTACTGTATAGCACAGGGAACTATATTCAATATCCTGTGATAAACCAACATAGAAAAGTTTATGAAAAAGCATGTAAATAAATAAATAAATATATATATATGTATAACTGAGTCACTTTGCCATACAGCAGAAATTAACACAACATTGTAAATCAACTATACTTCAATTTAATAAATAACTTATTTAATAAATAAATAATTGTAAATAAAGAAAGAAATATTTGACTGACTAAAAAGAGGAAAATAGATAAGAAATGGATTGATTCTTGCACATCATGCCCACATTTATGCGTGCACACCCACACATACACACACAGGGAATTTTCTTTCTTTACCCTTAGATGCTCACTACAAGAAAAGTATCTAGGAACAGAAAGGAATAGACTCGTCAGAGTGAAGAGAATGTGGTGAGGATGGGAGGTTATCCTCAGTTGACACATTTCAACAATTTTTTGGAAAGCAGATGGGAATTAGTTGAATAATAAAGTAAGAAGGAAAAATCCAGCCTAGAATATTTGACAAAGGAACTACAGAGGAGGTGGAGCCAGATATAACACCAGAGAGTAGGCTCAGAATCAGCAGGCACGTGGTGGAAGCAACAGAATTAAATGGGTCTGAACACATGGGAATTAATTGAAGGCCCCAATACAGAATGACTGCATCATTTGAGACTTCCTCTCCTCCACCAGACAGCTGAGCTAGCAGCTGGTGCAGGCCTGCAGGGAAAATACCTGACAGTTCTCTAAAGAAATTAAATGAAATGTCTGTAGAGAACTAGGGCTTCCAGCAGGGATGCGGGCAACTCTGTTCCTCAGCTCCCTGTTTTACACAGAGGAGTCATAGCAGGAGAATTGACCCATTGCCCTAAAGCCGATTAAATCTGCAAAAGCTATCCAGCCCTTCTAAACCACAAAGCATCATCAGAAATTTGAAGAAAGACTTCAACATGAAAAATAGTCAAGTATAAACTATAGGGGAAAAATGAGCTTGGAAGAATCCCAGAAAATGCAGAGGAAAATATAGGAAATTTAAAAAATTTAATTAGCATATTCAGAGAACCAAGAAAAGACTGTATCCACAGAACAAGAACAGAATATTATGTAAAAGGAGTAGAGGACAAGAAATAATTCTTGGAAATTAAATGTGATTACTGAAGTTAAAATTCCAATAGAAATATTTTTAAAAATATTTAATTAATTAATTTATTTATTTAGGCTGCTCTGGCCAGGTCTTAGTTGCAGCATTCAGGATCTTCACTGCGGCATGTGGACTTCTTAGTTGTGGCATGCAGACTTAGCTGCGGCATGCATGTGGGATCTAGTTCCCCGACCAAGGATTGAACCTGGGCCCCCTGCATTGGGAGCTCTGAGTCTTACCCACTGGACCACCAGGGAAGTCCCTCCAATAGAAATATTGAAAGATAAAACTGAAGAAGTCTCCTAGAAAATAGAACAAAGCAACACAGACAAAAAATAGAGAAAATATAAGGACTTTGCAAGAGATCTAGGAAGTTCAGCAAGCAATTAACAATAGTTTTCACAAGATAAAACCAAGAAAAAGGAATAGGAATCGGACCTCATAATAACACTGGATGATAAAAGATAATAGGGCAACATGGACATATATACACTACCAAACGTAAGGTAGATAGCTAGTGGGAAGCAGCCGTATAGCGCAGGGAGATCAGCTCCGTGCTTTGTGACCGCCTGGACGGGTGGGATAGGGAGGGTGGGAGGGAAGGAGACGCAAGAGGGAAGAGATATGGGAACATATGTATATGTATAACTGATTCACTTTGTTATGAAGCAGAAACTAACACACCACTGTAAAGCAATTATACTCCAATAAAGATGTAAAAAAAAGAAAAAAAAAGAAAAGATAATAGGGCAACAATTAAAAAGTGATAATAGGGAAATGCTTTCAAACTTCCAAGAGAAAATGATTTTCAGTTTAGAATTCTACACCAGCCAAGATATCCATCAAGTGTGAAATGAAATAAAAACATTTAAAAATATGCAATACCTAAGAAAATTTACCTCTCAAATATATTTTCTTAGGAAGCTACTTAAGGATGTTCTCCAGCAAAACAAGGGTGTAAGCCAAGAAAAAGGAAGATGTGGGATCCACAAGACAGTGGATCTAATCTAGGAGAGCAGTGACAGGAAATACCAGGGATGCCAACTGGGCAGAAGGCCTGACTGGCAATCTGTCCAGATTGGAATATGAGAATGGCAGGCTCTGGGAGAGAGGAAAAGTTATTTTATTTTTATTTTTTTTAAAGTGTATGTATGTGAACTCAACATATTAGATAGTGTGATTGGGAGTTTGAAGAAAATTAAATATGATGACGGTAATTAGTTCAAGAAAATAAGGAAACCAATTAGAAACAGCAGGGAAAAAAGAACTGTATCAGGAAGTTATGATCAGAATAAGAAGGAAAGTAAAATATAAATCGACCAGTTGATGATGTTTAAGAAAAGAGAATCCACTGGCCCTTGTTGCTAAGAAACGTCTCTTTTCAAACGGGGGTCATCAAATTAGATTTGATGTAATCCTAGTTATACGTCTTCTTGATCTGGCATTTTAAAATATTTACAGAAACATCATAATGTGAATTTTTGCCTTCGGCTTTTCAACTTTTAGAGTCAACCTGTGCACGAAACATGGAGGCAGGTTTTGTTACAGGGGGGACACAGCCCTCTTCCCCTCAGGTGTAGTGAAGGGTTAACTCAGCAGGCCTGGGTGTTCCTGAGGGTGGTCTTGGGGACTCCTGACACACCATATTTGATATTCACACTGTTATCTTTAGTTCCTTGTAAGCTTGAATAATACACTCAGATCTCTTGTTCCCTTAACTTTCAATAGCCATGTATCTTTGACCACTTGGTATCAGCTACACTTTACTTGTATACTGTCAGAGTTAACATTTACATACCAGCCTGATAAAGATGAAAAGATAATCACTAAGGGGGAGGTAGGAGACTGGAGGAAGTTCGGGAAACAAAAGCATATTGGGGTTTGAAGGTGCCCAAGAAATGATACCCACTTTTTCCTACCTGAGTGTCATAGAACGTGACAATATGATTCTAAGGTTCATCAGAGTAAATGCACAAGATGGGTAAAGAAAATGTTGACTCGGGGGAAGACTTGCCTTACCAGCTATCCAAACACACGGGGAAATGACATTGAGGGAAATAGTGCAGCTTTCATGCTGAAAGAGACAAATGATCAACGGGACTGAGCAGAGCCCTTTCTGCCTCGTTGGTAGAGCTCTGCTTAGATTCTGCATTGGCAGCCGGAGTCTTAACCACTGGACCCCTGGAGAAATCCCTCTGCTTAGATTCTGAATCCCACTCTTTTCTTGTGTAAATCAGGAAGAAATCCTGCTGCAAGGAACTGTGGTGGCCCGTGACCTAGTTCCAGCCAATGAGAAGTTCAGGCAAACCCTTCAGGGGCTTCTGGGAGGCCTCAGCCCCTCTGCTCCGCTTGGACTGGGTTGAGCCTGAAGGTGACAACTGAAATGGTGGCGGTAGCTCAGTCAGGCCTCAGAGGTCTCTTTACGAGAACTTTTTCTGTAGTTAAGGGTTCCCCTGCCATAACTACTTTTTCTGTTGCCTTGATCACAAGGTGCTTGTGGCCCTAGGGTGGATTATAGCCACTTCTGTGGGGTTTTGGGAGATTAAAGACTCCATCAGTATTTGTTGTTATTTCCTAGTTTGGGTTTTTTAACTTTGCTTTGTTTTTTGACCTTGCTTAGGTTGGCTACTGTTTTATCTTTTTGTCTTGTTTTTGCGTTCTCAAAAAACCAGTTTTGGGATTGATTTATTAGTTCTCTGATTTCTCTGTGTTCCAACTCAGTACTTTCTGTTCTCATAATTCCTGTTTTTTAGATATTCTGCAATTTTTTTTTTGGCTTTTTTTTTTTTTAACCAAAGATGTTTTTTAAGGGTGTTCTAAATTCTATAGGTAGGTTTTTGTTCTCTTTTCTTTTCCGCTTTTGTTGTTAACGTTCTATGCCAAGAATGTGTTCTGGTTACTTTCTTTTCTATTTTGGAAATTTCTTCAGGATCCTTTCTGGCTTAATATTTGGTCACTGGTTTGTCTGTCATTCCCCTCTGCCGTAGTACCCAGCAGAGGCATGGATGTGAGGCCATTAGGAAATTAACACACGCATCTTCCTTGCCACCTCCCTCCCTCCCTGCCCTCTGCTCCTCCAAACTTTCCGTTTACATTATTACTTTTAGATTTTCTCGTGGTTTCACTTATACCTTTAAATAATATAGTCAAACCTTCACTCCTTGATTGAACAACACTGAGCAATCGCTGTTATCAAAAATTAAGGAAGTCAGCCCACTGGGACTTTGTCCTACCTCTTCTCCCTCCAGCCCTGATTGCATTCTCTGAACTATTATTTCTGTAAACTCACGCTTCCAGACGTGTATGTTGTGTTTGGGGACAGCAGCTCCACAGTTCCCAATCTTCATGGATTTCATGCTCACCGTCATTCTTCAGAATGTTTCCTTTCAGATAATCACTCATTTCCAAAATGGGATGATTACCCCTGAACCAGTTACCAGAGATGCCCCCCAGCCTCCCTCCACCCTGTGGACCCAGCACTCCAAGCCAAGGCGTGCTGGTTTGTCCCTTAGATGTGCCTCCTTCGTAAATTAACGGGAAAAGCAATATTAGTGTCTGACAAAGGAGAATTCAAAGTGATACTTTTATGTCAATAAGGAGAGCACTTCACCATAAAGAAGCCGCTGTAATGAATCTTTATGAGCAGCATTTCACGGAAGCACAGAAAGCACGATTTGCTGGAAATACGCGAAGAAGAAATGGGCAGAAATATAACAGTCTTATACTTGGGGCAAAACAAAGAGAAGGCTCTGAGTGGTGTTTCGTATTCTTTTAAAGGGTGATCCATCTGGTGCGACCGCAAGAGGAGACAGAAGAGAGTCTCAGGAAGACAAAGTGCCTTCCCTTCCCGGGTCCTAGAGACAGGATGCTTCCCCTGCAGAGCCACATGGGGAAGCCCCGGGATGGTCAGGAGTCAGAGAACAGGACTGAGGGGAAGCTTTAGGCTAAGGCCTTTATTGGGGTTTCCGAGGGAAAGGCCAGGTGGGACAGGGTGAACACTCTCGCGGGCTTTGGGCTATGGGGGTGTCTCTAGTCGCCTGGCACCTGGCCTTTGGACGATGAAGGTGGAGGAGTATTGCCTCCCAGGCTGTCAGGGAAGATGGAGGAGGCCTGGCACTGGATTGCTCTTCACATCCAAGACATACTCCCGGCTGGGCCCTTTGCTATCTCGAAGAATTGGCTAGCCCTGGGAAGGGCAGTCTCTCCGGAGCCAGAATGTCAAAACGTCATAATATACAGAGACATTTTAAATGTTTACAGTACAGTACAGTTGGCCAAAACTATAACCCATGACATTGGTTTTCTATGTATCAAGCTGTGTATACTACAGGAATACATGTTTTCTGGTTCCAATGAGAAATTTACAAAAAGTGGTCACAGGATATGCTTCAAAGGAAATCGGAAGCAATTGCTCAAGTGTCCCGGCTCCGAGAAGCCCTCTGCACCACAACACGTGAAATTGCAGCTGCACACCTTGTTCTCCACCCGTCCTTGGCACTCAAATGTCAGTTGACCTAACAGAGACATTCTCAAGACACACCTGCATCTCTGTCGCCTTTATTATCAGTGTCAAGAGGAACTAGAATCTTTGTCAGATCATCACTGCAGGGTCCAGGCTCCCCAGAGACGGGAGGCTGCACAGAGTTTCCGGGTTGTGGTCTGGCCTCTGCTTCTCAGGGAGCTCCCTTCTGGAGATGCCAGCGGGCAAGGTCATGAGTGACCGCTGGGAGACAGGGCTCCCTGGTCGGGCGTGTGGCAGGGCCGGGATGGAGACCGGGGACCACCTGCGTCTGTCTTTTGCATAACGTTTTTTCCAATCCAGGCTGGCTCCTCCTGGATGGAACTCCTCCCCGTCTCTCTCCTCTGTTGGAGCTTGTTTCCCTGTGGCTCTTGCTTTCCTCTGTTGTGCTTACCTTCAGTTCCCTGAGAAAAGTGAGCAGGAGAGACACTTGTGGGAACCCAGTGATAATTTGGCTACTCACAGAATGCTGGGCTGGAAACGATTCTCCTCCAGCGTCTAGAAGAAATTGGTGCATTAGCTCTGGTTTCAGGGGTTGCCCTTCTGAATCCTGACTCTTTCTCCTAAATTCTGGCCCCTCTCTCTGGAAACTTGTTGACTCTTCCCTTCGTCCTCAGTGCTCTAAAGAAAGCATCAGGCTCTGTTTTCCTCCAAGCACTGGGCCTTCTCTCAATCTGGCAGCTCCTGTCCTGCAATCCTGGGCGAGTGACTGGAAGCTCAGTCCCACCTGGACTCCCCAGAGAAGACACTTGTAACACCCTGCCTGGAGGCCCCCATCTGGGTGCAGAGGGAAGGGCTCTCTGCCCTGTCCAGGTAGAATTTCACGGCCCATTGACTCCTTGTTTTGTCCTCTGACTTTCTGGTCGGCTAAGTCAGTTTCCACACACCTACCTGTTTTCTCAGCTCCCAAAACATTGTTGCTGTGGTCTCAGCCTCTGCCCTCCCCTTTCAGAGATTTATGTTGTTTTTTCTCTCGAAAGTCTCTCGACTGTAGCTTTACTGAAGGGCAGAATTAGATACAGATGTTCAATCTTAAACTCTCTGCATCTTTATGTTCAGAGCGGCTTTATTTGTAATAGTTCCAACTGGAAACAACTCAAATGCCCTTCAGAGTATGAATGGGGACCAGTCTGTGGTCCACCCACGCAAGGGAATACTGCTCAACAACAAAAAAGAAGGAAATATCGAAACATGCAGCCACCTGGATAAACCTCGAAGTAATCGTGCTGAGAGAAAGAAGCTGACAGAACAAGTGTATATACTGTGAGTCCATTGATATAAGACTCTAGAAAATGCAAGCTAACATATAGTGATAGAAAGTAGATCGGAGTTGCCCAGGGATTGGTCTATGAGGAGAGCTGCGGGGAGAGGATTTACGGGGGGTGCAAGGAACTTTCTGGAGTGATGGCTATGCTCATCATTTTGATTGTGGTGGTTTTTCGGGTGTATATATGTGTCAAAACGTGCCACATTGTACACTTTAAACAATATACTTTGTCGTATGTAAGTTATACCTCAATAAATCTGTTTGAAATAAAGCGCATGAAATATACTGTACAGTTTAGAGAACAATTCCGAAGCGAACACCTGTGTCACCACTTCTCAGCCACAGTCCTCTTCCCACAGCCAGCTGGCACTCCTGTCTTCACTTTTGCAATAATCACGTCCTCATTTTTCTTTAGGAAACCCCAAACAGGAGTTTCCTTTGGCCTATTTTGGGACTTTATGTGAATGGAGTAACGCAGTATAGGTTAGTTGGTGCCTGTCTTCTTTCACTCACTATTATGAGATTTACGTGTGTTATTCGATACAGCTATACTTAACTGTCACTCCTGTATGATCTTCCGATGTGTGACTACAGCACAGTTTATTTCTCTGTTCTACTGCTGATGGGCATTTATGTGGTTACCGGTTTTTGCTCATGACAAAGAGTCAAACATTCTGCTATGAAAGTTCGTCTTGGAGCCCGTGCGTAGCATGCCTCTCTGCTGGGCACAGATACACACCTGGGAGTGACTGCTTGGGGCCAAGGGCATGTGCCTGGTCATGCTGAGCAGACTTTCTCCCAGCACGTGCGCCAGGTTGCGGTCCCAGCCGCAATGTCCGAGGGCTCCTGAGACTTCGTGTCCCTTGCCGACTTGGTGCTGTCAGAGTTGGGACTGTTAATTCTTGCCAATCTGGTGCATGTGCCATGGTGTTTTATTGTCGGCTTTCTGTCTTTCTTCCCCTCTGAAGAAGCAGAGGAATCCCAGGAACAGACCCACGTGGCAGGACGGCAGGAGAAGTTGTGGGAAAGTTCCAGGAAATGTGGGCGCTCCACTCCACCTGCCAATTCGCACCCAGGAGCTCCTGACCCTATCGACCCCGCACCCAACGAGGACCCCCAGTTGGGGCCCAGTTGCAGTGGGGGGGACTCCTTGACAGTCTCCAGCATACCAGTGAGTTCAAGAAGATGCTTCTGCTGGGCGACAGCGAGGCCTTTTCCTCCGTATGCGTATCAGTGGGAGGAGTTTCCTTGGAAAGCTACTTTTGCCCACTTCCGGAAGAAATGAACAAGCAAAGATACTGAGGTTCTCAAAGCCCAGAGAACTCCTGTTCTCATTGGTCTCAAAGACTCCCAGGAGGAAAACCTTTGGAAGTGTTAAGCCCGCACCTCTGATGCTGTAAAAGTCCTGGTCCCTCAAGGTGAGGACACAGAAGAAACCACAGGCTGGCTTGGAACACCGGCAGGGTCTGGGCCACGCTCACACCCACAGCTCAGCTCAGCCCCAAGGGCTGGGCCTCTGAGCAAAAAACCTCAGAGGAAGCTCTGAGGTTGCTTTCCTGACAAGGACCAGCGAAACGGAAACAGACTCTTCTAAACCATCCACAGTAAGCCGTTTCCATCAGGCAGGCTGGGAGGAAGACAGCTTTACTTACTGTGCTATTCCCTTAAAAGAAAATCCTGTTTCACAATCATTGTCCTATAAAGATGTGATCAGAGCATACAGGCAAAACGAAGGGAGAAAAAGATAATACAGTCAGCTGAAGTTGAAATTATAATACAATAGTAGAATTTTGCTTGTCTTTTCTTTTCCTAAATAAATATACACTTTTGGAACTAAATGTGTGTCTTTTTCTTAAAGAAGGATCCAGATTGTTTAAACTTCAGAACCCACACAATGTGGACCTGCCCTCCGGTCAGTATACCTATTCAGATATTTAAATAAATTAAAGAAATTGATCTTGTGGGGACAATATCACATCACGGGTTTCTTTCTGTGCACAAAGGTCATTTCTAAATGTTCAAAAAGGAAAAGAGAAAAATTAATCAATAAAATCATAGAACTTGAGGTTATTATACTCTAATAAGTTTTTAAAATGTATAAATAACCATATAAAACCAACTAGGCTATTATAGTAAAAGTCTAAGCAGTAGCCCTCTTTCCTCAATACATTCTTTCACTCTCTAAAAAAAGTTTTTGGAGGAGAGAAAATGGAAAACTGGATTTTTTTTTCTGTAATTGTCGCAATATCCTGGTTGCTAAGTTACAGAATAAGGGGAAGGAAACATATATTGCTATCAGGCCAAACGTTGGCAGTTATAAAGCTTTATTAAACACTCTCACCAATACGTCAAGGGCCTTAACAACGTAAGAGAGATAAATGGGGCAGTGGCCTGCAAGCCCGACGGGAACGCGAAAGCCAAGAGGAAGGCCCTGAGCCTTGACGTTTGTCTGCCCCACACACCTCCAGGACCGAGGCATGGGTGCCAACGCTTGGGCGGCTTCTCAAGTCCCCACCAGTCACCGGATTCCAGGGCCACTTAAGCTGGAAACTGGGGGGCCTTGGGTTGCAAAGGCCCTGGTCACTGCATTCATCTCCAAATGACACAACCCTTCATTTTTTGTGATTAAAATTTTTGAACCCCACTCATCAAGTCGTGACCTTAGTTGTACTCCATTTGATGAAATAAAGCCAAGGTAGTAATCTAAAACTCCAAGTTCCTTCAATATTTCTATGCAAGGTAAACCCTTCAATAAATTATTTTGTTACTTTTCATTTAAAAGATAGCTCTGTCTTCTCCCCAGTTTTATCACAATGTAAAATATCATGCAAACACTATATTTGGGTTTTTGCAAGATTTGAGATGTATTTATTATTAATTTTTTACAAGAAACTTTATTGAATGTAACTTCCTAAACTCATGATAGTTATAGATCAGATATGTTATCACTTCTTACATTAAATATCTATGGTTATGTAAATGTAAACACGTGAGTTGAACTAAATTGAGTTAAAATAATGCATTTTCTTAAATTAATTAATTAATTAATTTTTGGCTGCGTTGGGTCTTCGTTGCTGCACGTGGGCTTTCTCTAGTTGCGGCGAGCGGGGGCTACTCTTCGTTGCGGTGTGTGGGCTTCTCATTGCGGCGGCTTCTCTTGTTGTGGAGCACGGGCCCTAGGCACGCAGGCTTCAGTAGTTGTAGCACATGGGCTTCAGTAGTTGTGGTGCACAGGCTTAGTTGCTCCATGACATGTGGGATCTTCCTGACCAGGGTTCGAACCTGTGTCCCCTGCATTGGCAGGTGGGTTCTTAACCACTGCACCACCAGGGAAGTCCCATAATTAATGTTTTTGTTTTAAAAATTGATCCTTTTAAATTTCCAACAATAGCAGTAATTATGTAGCTCTACAAAGCTACTCCACTTTGTAAAGTGAGTAATTCTCATTCATCAACTGTGATTGTACTTTTCTTCTATCTCGACCCACTATAATTTCTAAGATTCCCTAATCCATTGACTTTGAGACCTTGGGTGAATAATAAATTGAGGTAATTAGCAAATAATCTTTACCTGGACAATCTCCAAAAGAATTAAAATTCATAGAGACAGAGAATACAGAAGTACATGATCACATTTTTTTTTGGCTGTGCAGGGTCTTAGCTGCGGCATGCGGGATCTTCGTTGCCGCGTGTGGGATCTTTTCTTTGTGCCATGTGGGATCTAGTTCCCTGATTAAGGATCGAACCTGGGCCCCCTGAATTGGGAGTATAGAGTCTTAACCACTGGACCACCAGGGAAGTCCCCAGAAGTACATGATCAGTTTTTGCTGATACATTCTTGTCTGTGAAAAAACAAAATTGCTTCTCATAACACTCAAATTCAGAAAATTACTGTAGCATAAGCATTGCTTTGTGCTCTGCCTGGTGGTTTTGGTTGTGTTTGAGAACTTAAAATCTTAACGCTTTAAATAACATTGCCACCTGAACATCTTTCACTGTCACTGTATGTAAGTGTAAATTTGCATAACATACGTAAAGGTGTATTAAGTCAATAAATGTTTAAAAAACTTATGTATAATACAGTAGAGAGGCCTGGGCGCTCAGAAGAAAGGGGTCTTTAAGTAATCAGTATCTTTTCAGCACAGGTATTCTACCCAGAGGGCAGAGGTTTTTTTCTCACCCTACTAGGAACTGACAGCTCAAAATTCCGTTAACACAGGTGCTTCCCTGCTGCCCCTTGGTACGGTTATTTCACAACTGAGGCCAATTGTAGGAAAATAAACAAGCAAACAAAACAAGTAGCAAAGGACCTTCCTTAACGGAGGAGCTAAAATTCTTACTGATTATTGTGTTACTTTCTCCTGTGGGTTGTTATCAAATATTGTGACTCTTGTTACACTGTCAAGGCCACAGGCATTTCTTGTTCTAGGGCATCTCTGCTCTTATCAAGCCGTTGACAACTCTCCTTTCACAATGCTCTTTGGTACTGGTCTTCTCCAAGGTCAGTCCTCAAATGAATAACAGTGCTGACGAGGGTCTTCTCCACGCCACCATCCTTGGTAGATGGCTGCCTAATAACAGCAAGGTTTGCCCCTTTGTCTGGCTTGGGTGACCCACTGTACAGTGCATGTGAACAAGGGGGGGTCAGGAATAACGAGGCATGATCAGAACGCACCATGTGTATGTTCCCATTGCCATTTTGTTAATTGTTTTGGATTTCTTTTTGTAGGTCTCTCTTCCCTCTTCTTTTGTTCTCTTGTCTTGTGATTTGATGACTATCTTTAGTGTTATGTTTGGATTCCTTTTTCTTTTTTGTGTGTATATCTATCATAGATTTTTTTTTGCTGCTACTGTGAGGTTTTTGTATAGCACTCTCTCTATATATGTGATTGTTTTAAGTTGCTGATCTCTTAATTTCAAATGTATTTGTACTCTCCTCCCCTCATGATGACTGTTTTTTTAAAAATTAATTAATTTATTTATTTATTTTCAGCTGCAGTGGGTCTCTGTTGCTGCACGCAGGCTTTCTCTAGTTGCCGTGAGCAGGGGTTACACTTGGTTGTGGTGTGTGGGCTTCTCATTGCAGCGGCTTCTCTTGTTGCAGAGCATGGGCTCTAGGCACACAGGCTTCAGTGGTTGTGGCACATGGGCTCATTAGTTGTGGCTCATGGGCTCTAGAGCGCGGGCTCAGTAGTTGTGGCTCACGGGCTCTAGAGCGCAGGCTCAGTAGTTGTGGCGCACGGACTTAGCTGCTCCGCGGCATGTGGGATCTTTCTGGACCAGGGCTTGAACCCGTGGCCCCTGCATTGGCAGGAGGATTCTTAACCACTGCCCCACCAAGGAAGTCCCCATGATGATTGTTTTTGATATCACATTGCACATCTAGTTGTTTTGTGTATCGCTTAACTGCGTATTGGGGATACAGATCATTTTACTACTTTTGTCTTCTAATCTCCCAACTAGCTTTGTGTGTGGATGACTTCCTACCTTTACTGTATGTTTGACTTTACCATTGAGCTTTTCCATTTCATAATTTTCTTGTTTCTGGTTGTGGTCTTTTCTTTTTCACCTAGAGAAGTTCCTTTAACATCTGCCATAAAGCTGGTTTGGTGGTGCTGAATTCTTTTAGCTTTTGCTTGTCTGTAAAGCTTTTGATTTCTCCATCAAATCTGAACAAGAACCTGGCAGGGTACAGTATTCTTGGTTGTAGGTTTTTCCCATTCTTCACTTTAACTATATCATTTCACTCCCTTCTGGCCTGCAGAGTTTCTGCTGAAAAATCAGCTGATAGCCTTTTAGGAGTTCCCTTGTACGTTATTGGTTTCTTTTCCCTTGCTGCTTTTTTAAAAAATATTTATTTATTTGGTTGCACCAGGTCTTGGTTGTGGCACGTGGGCTCCTTAGTTGCAGAACATGGGCTCCTTAGTTGTGGCATGTGAGCTCTTAGTTGTGGCATGCATGTGAGATCCAATTCCTTGATCAGGGATCGAACTCAGGCCCTCTGCATTGGGAGCACAGAGTCTTAACCACTGCGCCACCAGGGAAGTCCCTCCCTTGCTGCTTTTTTTTTTTTTTTTTCCTGTACGCCGGCCTCTCATCGTTGTGGCCCCTCCCATTGCGGAGCACAGGCTCCGGACACGCAGGCTCAGCGGCCATGGCTCACGGGCCCAGCCACTCCACGGCATGTGGGATCTTCCCAGACCGGGGCACGAACCCGTGTTCCCTGCATTGGCAGGTGGACTCTCAACCACTGCGCCACCAGGAAAGCCCCCCTTGCTGCTTTTAATATTCTCTCTTTATCTTTAATTTTCATCATTTTGATTACAATGTGTTTTGGTGTGTTCCTTTTTGGGTTAATCCTGTATAGGACTCTCTGCACTTCCTGAACTTGGGTGACTACTTCCTTTCCCAGTTTAGGGAATTTTTCAACTATAATGTCTTCAAATATTTTCTCAGGCCCTTTTCCTCTCTCTTCTTCTTCTGGGACCCCATAATGTGAATATTAGTGTACTTGATGTTCTGCCAGAGGTCTCTTAAACTGTCCTCATTTCTTTTCATTCTCTTTTCTGTTTGGCGGCAGTGATTTCCACTACATTACCTTAAATGTAAATGGACTAAATGCTCCAACCAAAACACATAGACTGGCTGAATGGATACAAAAACAGGACCCATATATATGCTGCCTACAAGAGACCCACTTCAGACCTAGAGACACATACAGACTGAAAGTGAGGGAATGGAAGAAGGTATTCTATGCAAATGGAAATCAAAAGAAAGCCAGAGTAGCAATACTTATATCAGACAAAATAGACTTTAAAATAAAGACGGTCACAAGAGACAAAGAAGGACACTACATAATGATTAAGGGATCAATCCAAGAAGAAGATATAACAACTGTAAATATATATGTACTGAACATAGGAGCACCTCAATATATAAGTCAAATGTTAACAGACATAAAAGGAGAAATCATCAGTAACACAATAATAGTGGGGGATTTTCGGGCTTCCCTGGTGGCGCAGTGGTTGAGAGTCCGCCTGCCGATGCAGGGGACGCGGGTTCGTGCCCCGGTCCGGGAAGATCCCACATGCCGCGGAGCGGCTGGACCCATGAGCCATGGCCACTGAGCCTGCGCATCCAGAGCCTGTGCTCCGCAACGGGAGAGGCCACAGCAGTGAGAGGCCCACGTACCGAAAAAAAAAAGAAACAAAAAAACAGAGCTGCTTTTAATGTGACTGGGCCACTTAGTAGCTATGTGAACTTGGGCATTATTTCAAGAAGGAGAGAGTGCCTAACTTGTGTCAAATGCTGCTGAGAGGGATTCCCTGGTGGCGCAGTGGTTGAGGGTCCGCCTGCCAATGCAGGGGACACGGGTTCGTGCCCCGGTCCGGGAAGATACCACGTGCCGCAGAGCGGCTGGGCCCGTGAGCCATGGCCGCTGAGCCTGCACATCCAGAGCCTGTGCTCCGCAACGGGAGAGGCCACAACAGTGAGAGGCCCGCGTACCGCAAAAAATAAAAAAATTAAAAAAAATAAAATAGTGGGAGACTTTAACACCCCACTTTCATCAATGGACAGATCATCCAGACAGAAAATCAATAAGGAAACACAGGCCTTTGATGACACATTAGATCAGATGGACTTAATTGATATCTATAGGACATTCCATCTGAAAGCAGCAGAATACACATTCTTTTCAAGTGCACATGGAACGTTCTCCAGCATAGATCACATGCTGGGCCACAAAGCAAGCCTCTGTAAATTTAAGAAAACTGAAATCATATCAAGCATCTTTTCTGGCCACAACACTATGAAGCTAGAAATCAACTAAAAGAAAAAAACTGCAAAAAACACAAACACGTGGAGGCTAAATAATATGCTACTAAACAACCAATGGATCACTGAAGAAATCAAAGAGGAAATCAAAAAATACCTAGAAACAAATGACAACAAAAACATGACAATCCAAAACCTGTGGGACACAGCAAAAGCAGTTCTAAGAGGAGTTTATAGTGATACCAGTTTACCTCAGGAAACAAGAGAAGTCTCAAATAAACGACCTAACCTTATGTGTAAAGCACCTAGAGAAAGAAGAGCAAACAAAACCCAAAGTTAGTAGTAGGAAATAAATCATACAGATCAGAGCAGAAAATAAATGAAATAGAGACTAAGAAAAACAGTAGAAAAGATCAATGAAACTAAAAGCTGGTTATTCTACTCAATATTCTGTAACAACCTGTATGGGTAAAGAATCTGAAAAAGAATGGATACATGTATATGTATCACTGAATCACTTTGCTGTGTACCTGAAACTAACACAACATTGCAAATAAACTGTACTCCAATAAAATTTTTAAAAAAACCCTAAAAACTGGTTCAACAAACATGGTTACCAAAGGCAATAGCGACGGGGGGGGGGGGGATAAATTAGGAGTTTGGGATTAACAGATACACACTACTTTATATAAAATAGATAAACAACAGAGTCCTACTCTACAGCCCAGGGAACTATATTCAATGACTTATAATAACCAATAATGGAAAAGAATCTGAAAAGGAATATATGTATATGTATATATATATATATATATATATATATATAGGTGAATCACTTTGCTGTACACCTGAAGCGAACACAACATTGTAAATTAACCATACTTCAACAAAAAAGGGTTAGTTTGGACTTCCCTGGTGGCACAGTGGTTAAGAATCTGCCTGCCAATGCAGGGGACATGAGTTCGATCCCTGGTCCAAGAAGACCCCACATGCCTCAGAGCAACTAAGCCTGTGTGCCACAACTACTGAGCCTGTGCTCTAGAGTCTGTGAGCCACAACTACTGAAGCCCGTGTGCCACAACTACTGAAGCCCGCACACCTAGAGCCCGTGCTCTGCAACAAGAGAAGCCACCGCAATGAGAAGCCTGCTCGCCGCACCTAGAGAAAGCCCGCGCACAGCAACGAAGACCCAACGGAACCATAAATAAATAAGTAAATTTACCTAAAAAAAGGGTTCATTTAAAAACGAATGCAACACAGTTATTAAAAATCACTCAGTGGGATTATAAAAGCTACCCTGTACATTTATTTAGATGTTATTAATTTAAATATGTTTTGATAAAATGGAATAAAGTACTGATCCATGCTATATTTTGGATGAATCTCAAAAACACGATGCTCCATGAAAGAAGCTAGACACAAAAGGCTACATATTGCATTACTCCAGTTATATGAAACGTCCAGAACAGGCAAATCCACAGGGACGGAAAGCAGATTGGGGGGTTGCCAAGGCTGGGGGAGCAGGGAATGGCGAGCGACTGCTAATGGGCGCAGGGTTTCTGTTTGGGATGATGAAAGTGTTCTGGAATTAGACAGCAGTGATAGTTGTACAACATTGTGACGGTACTAAATGCCACTGAATTGTACATTTTAAGATGGTTAATTTTATGTTATATGAATTTCACTTCAATAAAAACAGTTAAAATATGTTTTGGCACAATGACTTTTATACCTACTGCAAGATCATATTGCAAGGTTTAAAATCCCCTTGTTTATTAATAGCTTTAGGGACACACAAAATGGACAGATTGTCAGGCCCAAGGTGGCTGGAAACACATGGCCCCGCAGGACAGTATCATGGTGGGCAGCCTGGCACCGATACTTAGGAAGGGGCAGTGCTGCTGTCGCCTACCCACATGTTCCCCTATCAGAGACCTCAGTGCCAACTTTTTTTTTTTTTTTTTTTTTTTGGTACGCGGGCCTCTCACTGCTGTGGCCTCTCCCGTTGCGGAGCACAGGCTCCGGACGCGCAGGCTCAGCGGCCATGGCTCACTGGCCCAGCTGCTCCGTGGCATGTGGAATCCTCCCGGACCGGGCACGAACCCGTGTCCCCTGCATTGGCAGGCGGACTCTCAACCACTGCGCTACCGGGGAAGCCTCAGTGCCAACTTTTAACAACGTCTTCCTGTCTCTTGGGTTTTCTCTCAGATGTGGGGGCTGGCAGGACTTCTCACCGATGGGCGGACTGTTTCCACAGATGGCCACTGCAGTGGCTCCCATTCTGCACGTCCTTCTGCAATATGCCTGGGCCACCCCTCCTCCCAACAAGAGGTGGAGTCTATTTCCCCTTCTCTTGACCAGGTCTGGCCCTGCAACTTGCTTTGACTAATCAACTGTGGCAGAAGTGACACTGGGTGACTTCCAGGTCTAAGCAGAAGAGGCTTTGCAGTTTCTGTACTTGCCCTCTTGGAATCCAGTCCCATGGAAAAAAAGTTTGAGCTGTTTTGCTTGAGAGGCCCTGCAGGGAGAAAGACCCTGGAGGATGAGATGCCATGTGGAAGAGAATAATAGAACCTAGCCAACAGCCAGCACCAACTGCGAGACACGGGATTGAGGCCGTCTAGAACGTTCCAGCCTCCTCAGCTATGCGCCCAGTTGAATGAAGTCACAAGAGGGACCGCAACCAATACCAGGTGGAGCAAAGACCCCCCCAGAGCTTAGCCAACACATCAACTCATAAGAAGTAACAAACCACTGTGCTTTTAGGGTGGCTGGCTAAAAGCAGCACTGGATAACAGATACGGAGATCCAGACCAAATCGCAGAATGTATGTAACTCCTGAGAACAGCCTGATCTACCTGAAGAACCCACGTCAACCTGTACCGGACGAAGGCTCAAGATTCCTAGGATCAACCCTGACCAGAAGCAGGTGACTTCCTGGGGTGGGCTGCTGGCCAAAGACCAGTGAGCAAGGCGTAATTACCAGAAACGTTCAGGGAACAAGTGAAATGGTTGAGGGAGAGCCAGCTATCATGATCTGTCCTGGCATTTTGCGGGCATTGTCCTTCGTGTCCCATTTTCTAATAGTCACACAATGAAACCTTTTCTTCAGGGGCTTCCCTGGTGGCGCAGTGGTTAAGAATCCACCTGCCAATGCAGGGGACACGGGTTCGATCCCTGGTCCGGGAAGATCCCACATGCCGCGGAGTGGCTAGGCCCATGCAGCACAACTACTGAAGCCCACATGCCACAACTACTGAAGCCCGTGCGCCTAGAGCCCGTGCTCCGCAACAAGAGAAGCCACTGCAATGAGAAGCCCGTGCACTGCAACAAAGAGTAGCCCTCGCTCGTCGCAACTAGAGAAAGCCCACGCGCAGCAACAAAGGCCCAATGCAACCAAAAGTAAATAAATTAATTTAAAAAAAGAAACCTTTTCTTCTTGCTCTTTCGCTAGCTCTCCATTTAACAGGTTACACCTGTGCAGACTGTACTACGCAGCCCACTGACACCAGGGTCACGTTAGATTTTCCTGTTGCCACCATGCAAATGGGAAGCACTGCAATGCAGAAAATGCTCCAGAAAACCCGAGGACGATGAGTACAGAGCGAGATGCAGATCCGCTGTATCGCAAATGGATTCGAAAGCCCACAGCTGTCTTTTGATGGAGGAATTTGGGTTGCCAGGACATTAACCTTGACTTTTATTCATTCACATTTGTCTTAGCCTTCTGCCCCTGGACCCCCCCCCCAACAAAGTGACGTCCTTCTCACATGCAAAATACATTCATTCCATCCCAACAGCCCTCAAAGTCTTAAGCTGTCCCAGCATTGACTCAAAAGTCTAGAGTCCAAAGTCTCATCTAAATATCATCTCAATCAGATACGGGTCAGACTTGACGTCCAATCCATCCTGAGGCAAAGTCCTCTCCAGCTGTAAACCTGTAAATCAAACAAGTGCTGTGCTTCCAATATACAACAGCGGGACAGGCAGAGGGTGAATGCTCCCATTTCAAAAGGGAGAAATCAGAAAGAAAGTCCCAAGCAAGTGCGAAACATCAAACACAAAGGCTTGAGTATCAGCTTCTTTAGCCCGATGCTCTGCCCACCAGACCCAGGGGAACAGGAGTCCTGCCTTCCAGACAACTGGGGCGTCCCTGTCCCCAGGGCTTTGCTGGGCACCGCCCACGCAGCAGGTCTCACGGACTGGAGTTGGGCGCCCGCAGCCCACCCAGGCTCCAGTCACATGCCTGTGGTTTGACCAGTCTTGGGCTCCGGGGGCAGTGCCAGCCCCACGGCTCCGCTGGGTGTTGCCCAAGCCGAGGCTGTCTGCCTGGGTCTCACGCCTGCAGCACCAGGTGCCCTCCATCCTTCAAAACCCAGGTGGAGGGATGAAACCCAGATCTCTTTTTGAAAAAGAGAAGGCGGCGCTGATGATCTCTGAAGCGCCCCCCTTCACTCCTTCCCCTCTCCGTCCCCTTCGGTTCCAGTTGGCAGCTCTCCGCTGAGGTGGCTGGTGAAATCCTCAGCTCGCAGCCGCGCTCATCAAAGGCTCCTCGGCCACACCCTTAGTGTTTTCTTCCGAACACGCTTTCTCATTGTTTGCAAGACGGACAGGCTGAGAATTTTCCAAACTTTTAAGCTCCGCTTCCCTTCTGATTAATCGTTCCATCTTTAAGTCATTTCTCTGTTCTTGAATTTTACTGTGAACATTCAAGAGAAGCCTTGACCACCTTACTTAGGTATTTCCTCAACCAAATAGCCAATTTCAGTGCTCACAAATTCTACCTTCTACAAAACACTAGAAGAACATGAACACAATTTAGACAAGTTCTTTGCCATTTTACAGCAAAGATGGCCTTTCTTCCTCATTTCCATCTGCAACCTCACCAGAATGGCCTTTACCGTCCACACTTCTACCAACATTCTGCTCGCGACCACTTAGGCTTTCTCTGAGAAGACTGAGGCTCTCCTCTTTACCTTCTGGGTCCACATCAAACTTGCTTCTAAACTCTTTCAGCCTCTACTCATGACGGGCTTCCAAAGCTGCTTCCACATTTTTCCGTATTCGTTACAGCAACACTCCCGCTATTCGGTACCAAGTTCCTGTCTTGGTCGGTTCGGGCCACTGTGACAAAATACCAGAGACTGGAGCAGCTTGTAAACCACAAACAGTGATTTTGCACAGGGCTGGGAGCTGGAAGTTGGAGATGAGAGTGTGAGCATGGTCAGATGGGGGCCCTCTTCGGGGTCTCAGACTTCTCGTTGTATCCTCACGTGGCAGAAGCGGAGGGAGTCTCTCTCAGGCCTCTTTTACGAGGACACACATTCACAAGGGTTCCGCCCTTGTGATTTTATCACCGTTCAGAGGCCTCACCTCCTAATACCAGCACATTGGCCATTTGGATTTCCATATATAAATTTGGGGAGGACACAGACATTCAGGTCATAGCAAGATCATAGTACATTGATAAGTAACCTCAGGTGAAGTTTATAACAAGTCAATGGAGACCTTGACCGAAGGCAGTTGGCGCATCCCTGAGCACTGTGCGGCCACGCTGGGCTTCAGAGCAAAGCAGTCATTTGCATCGGTCCACCCGCGTCGGGCTTGTGGGTAAATTGAATTTCTAATCACAACCTCACCAGAAATGTCACTTATAAAGGTAAAGCGCATCTTATCGGATTCAGACACCCAGCCTTAGAGAAGAAAGCCCGAGTCGACCTTGCAGAAAACGGCCTGGGGAGTCCCCTAACGACGTGGAGGGTCACAGCTTTACAGAGAAGCAAGCAGGTCACTCCCCTAGAGAAAGAGGGGCGCCCTGCAATTGGACCCGGTGCGGATGAGCCTCTGTCCTTGGCTCCCTGAATCAAGACAGTAAAAAAACCTTTCTCGAACAATGGAAACAAAGCAGCATATCTCTTGTTGAACTGTGTATAAAAGGCAGGACAGACAAAAGGAACACACACAGTAACAGATAATGTGAATACACACAATAAAAACACGGAGCCCTGAGCTACAGCAAATACTACTGTTAAAACACGGATTCTCCCTAGGCTTCTGTTTGGAATTTCTTCCCTAACCATGGTGGACAATTAAAGGGAGTCATAGTGTATATGCACATCTTGTTGGTAATTTAATTGCGTATACATTGGGTAAGTTTTGTCTGATTTCCACTGTTTGTGATAGTGAAAATTTTAAAAATAATAATTAACTGGACCACAAACTGAATTAATGATCTTAATACAAGACTTTCCCGGTGGCACAGTGGTTAAGAATCCGACTGCCAATGCAGGGCACACGGGTTCGAGCCCTGGTCCGGGAAGATCCCACATGCCGCGGAGCAACAGCCCTTGCGCCACAACTACTGAGCCTGTCTGCTGCAACTACTGAAGCCCGTGCGCCTAGAGCCGGTGCTCTGCAACAAGAGAAGCCACCGCAATGAGAAGCTCCTGCTCTCCACAACTAGAGAAAGCCCACGCGCAGCGACGAAGACCCAACGCAGCCAAAAATAAAATTTAAAAAATTTTTAAATGATCTTAATACAAAAATGACAATGAAGACAGTGCTAATGTACTAATGCCACTGAATTGTACACTTAGAAACGGTTACGATGGTTAATTTTGTTATGGGTGTTTTACCACAATTTAAAACCTAATTTTTTAAAAAGGATAATGAAGAGATTTCTGGGTTCAGGTAGGAGTAGGGAGCAGCAAAAAATCCGAACTCCCCCACTTCTAAAAGCACAGAAACATAAAAACGCATGAAACTCCCTCCACCCCCAATTCACGTGTTTCGGGGAACCAGAAAGCACAGACAACTGGCAACCAGAAGAATCTGTACGACCAGAAGCCACTAGGGTGTGGCGGGGCAGCAGGGCGGCAGGAAGGGTCCCAGGCGTCCCCAGGACGCACCGGCTGGGATCCAGCCCATCGGGACACGGCCCACTGCCGCGCGGGGACAGCGGTGGGCAGATCTGAGGGGGCTCACGACCGAGGCGGTGCGGGTGGAGGGATGGAGGAGGCTCAGAGAGCGGCACGGCCGCGCGGCGAGGTCTAGCTGGGCGCGCGGCACGACGAAGCCAGGAGAGGGCGCCCGAGAGCCGGCGCGCGGGCCCAGCGGAGTCCCTTCCCTCCCCCGCCCGCTCAGGGTCCCCGCGCCGAGAGCTGGCGGTTAGGAAAACCCGAGTCGTTTCACTCGCAGCGAAACATTTTGCGCGCCAGCATGGACTCAGAGGCTTGCACACACTCCACTGCTCTCAGAAATTCTGTTCGATGCTCAATGTGTCGCGAGTATGGCCGGGGGCAGCCCCTCAAGCTGGCTCCCGCGTCCTCTAGCCGGTCCCCTCCCAGCGGAGCCTAGCCCGGCTCAGCGCCCCATCGCCCACGTGCTGCAGTGTGGATCCCCCTCCCACGGGAGGTTCCTACAGACCAGATGGTGCCTCAGGTGTGCAGGGGCAGCTCCCAGAAACCCCAGGCGCTTAAGAAGTGACTGGCCCTGGCCCAATGCAGCTTCAAGCTCAAAGCCAAACGCGTGGTTGGCCCGTTTGGAGTGGACGCCAATACCTGCAAAGGGCCAACACCGCTGTCGTAGACCCACACGTTCCCCTATCAGAGACTTCAGTGCCAACCGTTTAACAACTTCGTGTATTTTTAGTCGCAGGGGCCGATGGGGTACACTGTTGCCAAAGGTGACTTTTGCCATTTTAATTTTGTCCTGCAGGAACATACATTCACCATGGATGTGATGTCGCTGACAGTGTCATGGGAAATATAAATATATTTTTTAATTGTATTTGCATCACACACTTCAACTCAATCATTTCTAGATGTACAGTTCAGTAGTGTTACACTCTGTGCAGCCAGGCTCCAGAAAGTTTTCATGAGGCAAAACCGAAACTCGGTCTCCATGAAACATTGACTCTACATCTCCCTTCCCCCAGCCCCTGGCCCCTACCCCGCTACTTTCTCTGTCCTTTCGTAACTGGCTTTGGAGAATATCTCTCTTTGAAGGCTCTTTCTATTCCAAAACAGATAGTTTAATTACAGTGGAAATTCTGTGCAAGTAAAAAGAAGAAAAATAAAATTTAAAACGCAAGGAAGAAGAAACAAAGAAAGAAAAAGCAACAAAAGCCCAACAGGTTTTTCTAGAGTAAAATTTCATAATATTGCAAACGAACAAAACTGTGTTTCTTCTCAGTGGTGATCATATGGGGGGGGTGGAGGCGTGACAACTTTTAGTCCATTCAAATTTCGGATATTTGCAGCAAACGTTTTAAGCTATCACTTGTTAATTCTGATGTTGGGGCAGGACATAAAGACTTCTGGGGATGAGCTGCAAAGATGTGGGAATTACTGATGAAGATGATACAAAAAAGTCACAGTCTGGCCCAAAATTATCTGAAGCTTTGTGGGGAGGAGAAACAGAACAGAGGCAGTCCTTGTGGGCAGCTTTGAAGCTAGGGCTTCAATGTCTTCATAGATACAGAGCCCTTCAGATTTTCTATTTCTTCTCGGGCTCATTTGGTTACTTTGTGTCTCTCTAGGAGCTTGTCCATTTCATCCAAATGTTCACATTGATTTGAATCAAGTGATCAGCACATCCTCTTTGGAATAACTTGGGTTGAGGTGCCGGCCCCTTCTCATTCCTCACACTGGACATCTATGCTTGGATTCCTGACAGTCACACCTTCCCTCCACCAGCCGCACCCCCATTGCCCTGACTTCTGGGCTGCAGACAACTCCATCCCTCTAGTTGCTCAGCTCCCAAGCTATCCCCCAATCCACACCATTGCCAGGCCTGGGGCCCCTCCCTGCTGGGAGCCTTTACCCTCTTTCACCTGGATGCCCACAGGGCCTGCCACCCGATACAATACCGCTGCTTCCTGCCTGGCCCCCACCACTCTCAGAACAGCAACCAGAGGGACTTTGTTAGCATCTAAATCACACCGTGTCACTTTGCACTCCAAATCGTAAAATGTTCTCCATTTCATTCACAGTGAAAGGTAATGCTGAAAACAGGCTCCGGACACACAGTCTCTGGCCCTCATCCCCTCTCTGACCTTCCCTTTCTTAGTCTCCACTGGCTCACTCTGCTTCGGCTTCCCTGGTCTCCTTACTGCTCCCCTAACACGCCAGGCACGCTCCTGCCCCAGGGCCTTTGCACTTGCTGGGCCCTCTCCTGGGATGCCCTCCTCAGTTCTCCGCATGGCTCCCTCCCTCCTTTGAGTCTTTGCTCACATGTCCCTGTCTCGGAGAGGCCCAACAGGCTGCCCTATGAAAACGGGCATCCATTCCCTCCCCGACCTCCACAACCCGTTCTCTTTCTCTCATTCTCCATCCTACTTATCACAGCTTATTTATTATGTCTAGTGTTCGTGTTGTATTCTCCCCGCCCCCAACTAGAATGGCAGCTGCAAGAAGGCAGGGATCTCCATCTGTTTGTTCACCTGGAGCCTAGAACATGGCCTGGCCACCATAGGTGCTTGCTGGGTCGCTGTGGAATGAATCGCTAGAACTTTTCAAGGATGACCTCATTCAAGCTTTCCAGCAAGTAAATGTTATCCCCATCTTCCCGACGAGGACACACCCCCCAGAGATGGTGGCTGATGTGCTCAAGGTCACAGAGCGCGGCAGGGGCAGCACTTCGGGAGGCCCGCAGCAGATGGACGGGGTGACAGTGTGGGCCTGAGGTGAGTGTCTGCAGGCTAGACTGAGGAGGACCTCTCGGCCAGTTTGGGGGATCAGCCACCTGGACGGGTGAGGCAAATCTGATGCATGTCGGTTCTGAGGTGAGCGATCGGGGACTTGGTGGGACCCCCACAGAAACGGGGAAACAGCCCACCCCTTGTCTTTGGACTTCATATCTGTGGTGCCTGTTTGCAGATCTCTGAGGAGCTTAAGCTGGGAGAACTTTCCCAACAGAAACCAAAAGGGAAATGGAGTCATATTTGACCACATAAAAATGAAAATTCAGTGTATATATATCTTTTCCAAACACAAAGGCAATGGATGATCCTTGAAACTACTGTGCTAAGTGAGATCAGCCAGACACAAAGGACGGACACTGTGTGACTCCACTGTATGAGCTGCTAGAGCTGGCAGGTTCCTAGGGACAGAAAGTAGGATGGGGGCGGGGCACGGGCTGGGGGAGGGGGAGGGGGGCTAGTGTCTAACGGGGACAGGGTTTCCCTTGGGGAAGGTGAACGGTTCTAGAGATGGATGGTGGGGATGGCTGCACACCAACCTGAATGTACTTAATGCCGCCCAGCTGGGCGCCGAAAAATGGTTAACGTGGTAAACTTGATGTTATGTATATTTTGTTACATTAAAAAAAAAGGTCAGGGCTTCCCTGGTGGCGCAGTGGTTGAGAGTCCGCCTGCCGATGCAGGGGACACGGGTTCGTGCCCCGGTCCGGGAAGATCCCACATGCCGCGGAGCGGCTGCGCCTGTGAGCCGTGGCCGCTGAGCCTGCGCGTCCGGAGCCTGTGCTCCGCAACGGGAGAGGCCACAAGCTCCGCATCAAAAAAAAAAAAGGTCAAAGGCAAATGGCCAAAGGATTCCTTGCCCTGTAGCTGTAGCAGCCACCGGCTATTAAAGACAAAGCCCCTGGTCTGCTGGCCACAGCCAAGAGTTGAAGGAAGGTGACAGCCAGCTCCCAGGGCCCCTAATCAGCACCTCCATGTCGAGTAACTTCGCAGTAGTTGGATTAGAGACAAGGCTGACATCTCATCTTCCAGCCTGGGCGGGGCGCCCCAGCTGGAGCGAGGGCGGGTGACCCAGGGCCGAGTGGAGGGCCTGGCCTCTGCCCAGGGGGCCGCTGCCTGAAGCACGCTAGCCTCCGGGCTGGGCCCTTTCTCCCCCGCCCCCCTCCTATCTCTCCTCACTCACATTTTGGCCCCACTCACTTTTCTTCATCTCCCTCTCGAGAGCCCCTCCCTTTTTCTCCACGCTTTGCCGGAGTGCAGGACCCAGTGAGCTTTCGCTGGGCCTCGGGAAGCACACGTGTGCGCCCAGGTGCCAGGGGACTTTCCAGGGCAGTAATCTGCTTTTGGCTAAAACTGGACCTGATCTTCTGTTAGCCCTAATCATCAATTAGCACCCGACTCTGCAGACGGTCCAGGGGAGGGTCCAGGACTCACTGCCATCGCCACCTCCTCCCTTTGCCCTGTCCCCTCGTTCCCCAGGGTCTTGGGGCAGCCCTGCCGCTGAGCTCAGTCATTGGTGCCATGCTGGACAGGGGCAGGCTGGGCAAGCGGTGGGCCAGCTCCGGCTGGAGGCTTCACAGAGGGCTTCCACAGGGCCCGCGGCAGCCCCGTGAGGGAGGGGGGTAGGCAGGGGCAGGCAGGATGGGTCCTCTCCTTTTAGACAGAAGGTGAACCTGGCCTGAGAGGGAGGGGTCACCCCACTCAAGGCCACCTGGCCAGTCCATGGCAGTGCTGGGAAGCCAGTGCTCAGAAGGGACCAGGTTGAGCAGGTGATCTCAGAGGGGGCCCACCTCCGGCTCTCACATTCTCAGATGCGCTGATTCTTTGACTCTGGTGGCGGGGGGACAGGCAGAGCCCCCGGGGATCCAGGAAGAGGGAAAAGCATGGCCTTGGAAGTCAGAAGAACCTGGGGTTGAGCTCTAGGCATCTGACCTTGTACCATCAAACATGCCATGTTCGCATCGTAAGCCCCTCAAAACCCCTTTCAGTTCTTTTGGTTACGTACCCAGAAGGAGAATTGCTGAATCACGTGGTAATTCTATTTTTCAATCTTTGGAATTGCCAAACTGTTTTCCACAGTGGCTGCACCATCACCATCTAATTTTAGAATAGTTTCATCACCACCAAAGGCATCCCCATCCCCGTTAGCAGTCACTTTCCATCACCCCCAGCCCAGCCCCTGGCACCACCAGGCTGCTTTCTGTCTCTGTGGATTTATCTATTCTGGACATTTCATATACACAGAATCATACAGTGTGAGGTCTTCTGTGTCTGGCTCCTTGCACCTAGCATCACGTTTCCAAGGTTCACTCATGTTGGAACATGTGTCAGAATTCCACTCCTTATTATGGCTGAATAATATTCCACTGCATGGATAGAGGGCACTTTGTTTATCCATTCAGCTGTCGACTCCCTTTTGACCTTTTGTGAATAATGCTGCTCTGAGCATTCCTATTCGCCGCCTTGTGTGGAAACACGCAAGGCTGCGGAGTTGGGCAATTAGCAGGTAAGCGATGCCAGCAGCCAGGCTGCAGTGGGACCGTGAAGGCAGCCTGCCTGCAACGCTCTGTTGAGAGCTTTGCTTTTGAAGGCAAGTCTAGAGCGAGGCTGTAGTCACGGGCAGGCCAAGGAAAGGTTGTCAACTCAGGGGAGGGAGAGTTGAGGTGGGGTCTGAGGGCTTCTGGGCACCCTCAGCTGCTTCGGGAGGGCTGTTGGGAGGGCCTGGCTGAGCTCCCTGGTGACGGAACGAGCTGCAGCCCACGGGGAGCAAGGCGGTGGGGTGAGGGAGAAGCAAGATGTGCGGCGGAGTCTCTCCCACCCCAGGCCTGTCCATCCCGTCCCAGGGAAGGGGCCCCACTGGCACGACTTGCATCCATCTGGGCCCCCGAGATGGTCTGACCCACAGGGAGGTTCCAGTTCCAGGCCTCAGCCCCGCGACGTCACTCGGGGGGCAGCCGCTGGGAAAGGTGGGTCTGGGCTTCGGGCTGAAAAGCCCGACACTCGTGCCTGCCCGGCCTAGGAGCAGACGCTGGACGGTAGAAGGGAAGAGAGGACAGGGAAACAGCAGCGAGGGCCCCCGGCAGCCTCCACAGCCACCCTGGCTCTGAGCCCGGCTCCCAGCAAATCCCTCTGAGCCGCCCTCGTGGGCTCGCCTGAGGAGCCAGGAGGCCCAGGGGTGGGGAAGCAGGAGGTCTAAGTCCCAGGCCCAATTAAGAGATCAGATGGCGAAAGGTTTGGGAGCGTTTAAGGTGAGGAGAGCTGGGCTGGTATAAAGCACCGTGACCGCCGGGCAGCGCCAGGTCCGCAGGCATCGGGGACGGGGTTCTCCAGAGCCATGGCCCAGCAGTGGGGCCCTCAGAGGTTTGCAGGTGGGCAGCCGCAGACCAGCTTCGAGGACAGCACCCAGGGGAGCGTCTTCACCTACACCAACAGCAACTCCACCAGAGGTGAGCGAGTAGGGGCCAAGGCTGGGTCACGCTGGCTACAGCGGCCCTCCTGGGACACAGGCCCGAGCGGCCGTCTCTCTTAGCCTTCATGATAACATGAATGGGGGGGTCCTCTCTGAACGTGAAAGGACACCGTAATATCGAATACTCATTTTCAAACCACATGGGCTTCCCAGACCCTCTGAGAATTCCTGTCCCAGGAAAGTTCATGAACTCTTCCCGTGTGGCCCCAGACTGCTAGTGGGCGCTCAGTACACTCATCCCTGAGCTTCCAGGGAGGGAACTGGGCCTGACTCGTCTTTGCATCTCCCAAAGCCAAATGGAGGCCACCAGCAGGAGTGACAGGCTGGGTTGGCCCGCAGGAGGGTGAGTGACTTCGAGAGCCTAAGGGGAGAAGAGACCGTGGTGGTGGTGGCCATCTTGTCCCAGTTCACGCCCAGAGCCCTCGGCCTCTGGCGGTACATGCTAGGGAAGAGGCTAGCTCGGCTCCCGGGACAGCTGTTCTGCTCCGAGCTGTCCCAGTAGAGAGGGCTTTGGCCCAAAAGAAAGCCGAAAAGTCCATCGAGGCAGCCCGAGTTCTGCCCTGGGCATGCCAGCCCACCTGAGGGCTGTAATGACCCTCAGCCCTGGCCCCCCTCCCCGGGTCCCTTCTTCAAACCAAAGACCTTCCATTCCTTTAAGAATGTCTCACGTGCTGCAGTTTCCAGAAGCCACACCAGCTCCTTGACAGCCGTGAAGTTCACCTTGACCTGACTGCACCCCAGAATGTCCTCGATGTAGACACAGCAATGCTCTCCCCGGAGGCCCATGGGGCTTCATCGATGCACAAGATTCCTTATTGTAAAATGTTTTCAAAAGTTCAAGTGTCTACCAAAGTAGAGGGGAGAGTATAGTGGCCCCCGGGTATCCATCACTTGTCTTATTTCATCTCTAACTCCCTCCGCTAACCACTCCTGCCGATTTCTGCAAGCACATCCAAGACATCACATCATTTCCTCTGTAAATCTTCGGGTACCTGTAAGAAGAGAGGACTCTTTAAAAACACTACCACAAGGTCATACTTTTAGAGGTTCCCCCTCAACCTCCTTGCAATTTATTTGTTGAAGAAAGCGAGTCTGTTGTCCCCAGACTCACCCACTTCAGACTTTGCTGAAGGCTCCCCACACCCTTCTGCCACGCCTGTTTCCGTCAGCGAGCTGTCGAGCTGAAGGTCTGCCGGGCAGCCAGGCGGATGTGTCCGATGTTGGGGCGAGCCCGCTCCATTAGGAGGGGGTCCCTTTTTCCACAGTGCTGGCAGCTGCTCACACTCAATGCCAGGACCCATTAAACCACTGGGGATTTCGAAATGGTGACATTGGGATTCTTGTGACCCTGTCTTCATTTATTAGCTTCACTACTTTGATAAAGAGAAACAGGCTCTCACGTGCCATCGGGTTGCCCAGGGATACGGTGTGCGTGGGAAAGGCAGAAGAGATGCTTGAGTCTCCTTCTATTTCGCCCAGTTCCAAATAGTGACTTGGTTCCCCAATGGAGCCAGTTGGGTTTGACCTCTGCGTCTCCTTTCTCTCCCACTAAGAATCGTGTTCTTAAGGGCTGTGGGTAGAGTTGGAATTAGAATATCATTTCGTTACTCATTTGCTTTATCTCAAACACACTCAAAATGGTCTCAGAATGACGACGCCAACACTATCGCCAACAACATCACTACCCAAAGCTTAACCTTTGGACGGGTCTTTTCATCCTTTGGGAACGTGCCACCAGGCTCGAATAGGCAGACTAGCGTCTTTTGGAGTCCCTCCGAGTAGCCCCTCTCTATGTGACCATGCCACCGAGAGCATATGCGGTCAGGTCCATTTGTTTTATTTTTGATTTTTCAGGGATTGCTTTTTAAAATTTAATGTTGTTTTCTAATTATGGAATAAAATATTTACAAGCTGGCTTCCTGCCAGCCCCCATATCCAATTCCCTCCCACCCTGTACTTCTCAGGAGACCCTTACCTGGGAGTTGACTGTGATACCCTTCTCGCGCTCATTTCTTCACAGAACTAGACCTGAAACTTCCAGGAGAAGGGGGCAGGCCGGTGCACCTGCTTTTGCTGCACTGCCGGAGGCCCCCTCATTTTGCTTCCCACGTTCGGAGCGCTCCTGTCCCTTCTGTGCCACACACGGCCCTCATCCCTGCCTGATCCAGACTCCATGGGTGGTCCAGGAAGGACGGTTGGGCTGCCTTGTTTCGAAACCGTCCCAGCCCCTCTCACTTGCCTGCACGCCGGAGCGTTCCACACGCCTCCTAGTTCCAGATGCTTTGGGGGTTGCTGTTCTCGGGGCCAGCAGCAGCCCCAGTGCTTTCCCTCTGCTCCCTTTTGCACAGAAACGGGCACTACACAGGTGTTACGTAGTCAAAGGCCTGTTCCTTGGGAGCCTGTGGTATCTAGCGTGGTTGCAGATATTGTCGGCAGGTTTCTGGGAGCTCCCTGCGGTAGGGGCGAATGAGGCCCAGGCACAGAAGGGTTCGGGGGAGAGGACCAAGCCAGCCAACCACACTCCAGGAGGCCGACGTGGCATATGGCGGGGCGCAGATCAGACGGGGGCGCGGCACCCGGCAGCGATGATGAAGGGTGCTGCCTTGTTAAGTTCAAGGATGCCCGTGCAGGCATCTAGCAGGCCGTGGCCTCGAGCTTGAGAGACGGGATGGAGGGAAGGTTGTCTGCAGGCGGGCAAAGCTAGAGGGGAAGACCAGTCGCAAAGGTGAGTGTGGCGGGTGGAAGGCAGGAGGGCTGAGGGGAGATTCTGATGGGGTGAGGGGGGCGGCACAGATGTAGCTGTGCCCTCTGTGTCTCCTGCCTCCAGACCCCTTCGACGGCCCCAATTACCACATCGCCCCCAGATGGGTGTACCACCTGACCAGCGTCTGGATGGTCTTCGTGCTCATCGCCTCCATCTTCACGAACGGGCCCGTGCTGGCAGCCACCATGAAGTTCAAGAAGCTGCGCCACCCTCTGAACTGGATGCTGGTGAACTTGGCCGTCGCTGACCTGGCGGAGACGGTCATTGCCAGCACCATCAGCGTTGTGAACCAGATGTACGGCTACTTTGTGCTGGGCCACCCCTTGTGCATTGTGGAGGGCTTCACTGTCTCCTTGTGTGGTAAGCCAGCTGGGGCCTGGGCACAGCCTCCCGTGCGTAAAGGAAACACTCATGCGGCAAAATCCGCAGGTGTGCCTCTGGGGCGTGTTCGAGGCACATCTCTGAACGGGGACAGACAGATCCACATAATCTCAGAACAGTGTGGGAGGGGAGGCCTCCGAGATATTGAAACTAGATCCTGCCAGCCCCATTGCTAATATCTCCGGGGGTTGTGACCCTGTTCCCGTCAACTTTGCCCATAAGCACCTGCGCTCCCGGCTCCGTGCAGGGACAGAACCAAGGGCTGTGGGGTTGCAGCTTGGCGTCCACCTGAAATGACAGGGAGCCCAAGGGCCACAGCACTCACCACGTGCAGCCTGTCTCCAGGCCCCCGGCCATCAAAGCAGTGAAGGCTTGCAGCTGCCTTCCCATTTTTCAAGTTTCCCAGGGCCACCTGGTCACAATGCCTGGGTCCTTAGCTTCCACATCTAACTTGGGTTTGTCTTGTTACCGCCTGAAGTGATCTCCAATTCAGATTCTGAGGAGACGAATGACAGAAAGACACTAGGACTAGAGGGACAGGGGAGCGGGGACCTGGTCAATGACTTGAATTACTAGTGGTGTCAGCTCCACCAAGTTACTTTACCAGGGAAGGTTAGGCAGAGAAAGTCCATCCCAAGTTCCAACACTCCATGCACCTCGGTAGCTGGTGCCTGGCGCCCCTGGGTGGCTCCTCGCTTACGCCTGTCTTGCCTTTGTAACTGCTCGAGGTCTGCTCTCGGGTCGCCAGTTTTGGGGCCCTCTGGGGAAGCCCGTGGACCCCTTCTTAGAAGAACGCTGGCAAATGTGCACAGTGAGATCCATAGCATTACAAAGGAAGCCCATGATACTGAAATACAGCTATCAAAGTGTTAAACACTAGTGACAGACTCCTTCATTAAAAGCATTAGCATTGGGCTTCCCTGGTGGCGCAGTGGTTGAGAGTCCGCCTGCCGGTGCAGGGGACGCGGGTTCGTGCCCCGGTGCGGGAAGATCCCATATGCCGCGGAGCGGCTGGGCCCGTGAGCCATGGCCGCTGAGCCTGCTCGTCCGGAGCCTGTGCTCCACAACGGGAGAGGCCACAGCAGTGAGAGGCCCGCATACCACACACACACAAAAAGTATTAGTATTAACAGTATTTTTAGAAGTATTCGTGACGCCATTCTTTATTAAGGTATCAAATAACTGTATCTGGCCAGACAGTCACTGAAATGTCAAAGTAGTAATGAATGTAGTCATATTGGGAAACGCCTGCCACCCCTGTAAAGTGACCAAGTCACGGGCACTGCTAATGCTACCACACTCGCAATGGAAGTAAAGAAGGCCAAGCGTCCAGTAGAGCTTAGTGGAAACAAAGACATCATTTTCCCCACCCCAGCTCATGGAGCCCCGATTCCATCCACAGGCCGCTGCATGGTGGGCGGTGCTGAGAGGCCCGGGCTGAGGGGAGGCCTGCCCACCAGCAGGGGGCACGGCTTTCTGCACACGTCCTGTTTCCTTGCTCTGGGATGGGACTGCAGTACCTCAGTGTGGCCTCACGTGTGTACATGGCCGTCAGGAGTTGCACTGACAGCATCACAAGAAAGGCTGGTGGCTGAGTAAAAGAGAGATGGGAAGCGAGGTGGGCCATGAGGCCAAATCAGAGAAGGTAAGGGGAGGCGGGTGCAGGCCCAGTGGGGAAGGAGCCGGGAAAGCAGGGGTTAGAGAAAGAAACTGACCAAGAGACCCGCTGCTCCCCGGACCGGAAAACACTTTTTGGAGAATTAGCTTTTGCAGGTAGCTGGGGGGTGTCCTCTTGATCTTGAAAAGCGTTGCCTCAAAGCCCTCCTCTGTCTGCTTCTACCCCTGCAGGGATCACCGGTCTCTGGTCCTTGGCCATCATTTCCTGGGAGAGGTGGATGGTGGTCTGCAAGCCCTTCGGCAACGTGAGATTTGATGCCAAGCTGGCCATTGTGGGCATTGCCTTCTCCTGGATCTGGGCTGCTGTGTGGACAGCTCCACCCATCTTTGGCTGGAGCAGGTAAGGGTGCCAGGGTGCCAGGAAGGCGATTCGTTTAGAGCAGAGCAGGGAGGGTCAAACTCGTGATTCCCTTTGTGACCTTGGGGCAAATCATTTCCAGTCCCTGGGCCTTTGTGCCTCCACGAGTAAACTGAGGATGGACCTGACTCTCGCTGAGACCCCTTGGAGCGCGCACTGTCTGTGAACGCGTGACTCTGCCTGGCTGCAATGTGGAAATGGGCCCTGTGGTCCCCAAGCCTCTGGAAAAGTCTGTTTCTCCCAAACAGGAGCAGCTCATGAGAACACATAGAGAAACGCTGCCGGCTGAGGCCACAGGCACGTTTGGATTCCAGAGCCCTCTTGCCTACTCTGCCCCAGGCCTCTTTCTTGCACCTGCTGAGGGGCCCCCTTTCCAAGGCTCCTTGGGTCGTAGGTACACCTGGGCTGTCGGTTACAGTGTCCCCTCCAGGTGGCTCCTTTGGGGGAAGTCCCGCATTTCCAAGGAAACGGCTCAGGTGTTTGAGGGGGCTGGACGGGACGAGGCCGTTGCATTTGTATCTTGCACTGCAGGCTGGTGAACAAGTTCTTGTGGTGTCTGGAGAGGGTGTGGTCTTTCTTTGGGAAGCTGCCATCAGTGCGAGGAACCAGGCCCTGTCTGTCCCCTCCTCATGCTCCCGTGCCCACAGTGGCTGTGACTGTTGGACACGTCCTCATTGAATCCTCAGGGGTTCACAGGTGTTAAGACGAGGGTGCCTCGCCTTCCCTTCGTAAAGAGGGCATGTGATTGGGGCTATGAAGATGTTGTGGAACCAGATAGCGGTGACGGATGCACAACACTGTGAATGTACCAAACCTCATCATTATGTTATGTGTATCTTACCTCAGTAAAAAAAGAAGGGAACGTGAGACCAGAGACGGACAAGGATTTCCTAAGGTCCTTCTGAAGGGCTTCCTTTGGGGGTGATGAAAACGTTCCGGAGCTACAGACGGAGGTGGCGGTTGCACAACATTGCGAACGCACTAAATGCCTCCGAACTGTTCACTTCAAAAATGGTTAATTCGTGTAACGTGAATTTCACCTCACTAAAAAGCCCAGCAACCCTACCCGAGTCAGTGGTGCGCTGGGGCGGGCAGGGGCTCGGGTCCCTGCCCACCTCAGGACGGGCTGCCGGCCCTTCTCCCCAGGTACTGGCCCCACGGCCTGAAGACGTCGTGCGGTCCGGATGTGTTCAGCGGCAGCTCTTACCCCGGGGTGCAGTCTTACATGATCACGCTCATGATCACCTGCTGCTTCATCCCGCTCAGCGTTATCGTGCTCTGCTACCTGCAAGTGTGGCTGGCCATCCGAGCGGTGAGCCCCACACCCCCCCCAGCTTCACCCCTGCAGGCAGGCTCATGAACGCCAGGGAGGTCTAGGCTGGCACAGAGGACCGCCCAGTCCACTCTCCAGCCCCAAAGCCAGATACCTGGAATTGCCAGGATCTACCAATGCCTTCGAGGTGGCAGGTGCAGCCCTGGCTCCCTCGGCCTCGCCCCTACAGGGTGGGAAGGGACTGCCCGCCTCCTCGTGGAGGGACCCCATAAGGGACCACAGCTGCATTTCCTCCTGATCCCGGGGGTGGTAAGCCAGCCTCTGCCACGGAGTGGAGCACAGCCGGCCAGATCCAGAGGCTACACTTGCCGGTCAAGGGGTGTTTTGCAAAGGCTGCTACCGGAGCGCTCGCGTCCCGTTCACGCGCCATCTGCCCCCCAGACCTGTACTCCCCCCTCCCCCTGGAAGGGGATCCCCTGGTGTGGGAAATCAGAGCGAAGCAGGAGAATGAGATCGGGGTCCTGAGCACCGTGGGTACGTTGTTCCTTTGTCAATCAGCTTACCTACAACCAGCCATCTGTCCCTGTTGGGCTCCTGCCTGGCACAGGGAATAAGAGGCCTCTGGGGCGGCACCTTTCCTCTACGAAGCGGCTTGTGCCCACAATCGGATCAGCATGTGCTTATGAGCTCTTTGTGGAGCGGAGGCCACGGGCTGGAGCTAAGCTCCCCCGACCTCACTGCCTTCAGTGTGTGACCTGTTCCCTCCTCGCTCCCCTCACCGCGCTGGCGGTCAGGGATCGGAAGCTGCTTAGCCGACTCCCACAGGTATCCGCACACAGCTGGGTCCGAGTGAGCTCTGGGCTGCGCAGCCCAGGCTCCAGAACGCGCTCCAGCCCTCAGTCACCCCTCGTCCCCATTCAGCTGTCTGCCGCCAGTCCCTGCCCGCAGCAGGTGGCGGCCGCCCCTGTGTCTTCTCCTGCCCGGCCCCTCAGACCTGACCATGGGAGGGGACACTGGTAAGGGACCAGGTGAGGCTAGGCACAGCCTCCTTACCTCCTTCACAGACTCCTAACAGCAAGCCAGCTAAGCCAAGAACTCAGCGAGCGCAGTGCGGGGCTTCTTAGCCGAGCCCGGCTGTACCACCTCCAAGCCTGGAAGAGCTCCCGCAAGGCTGGCCCCACTCGGGTGGCCCGGGTGCTGCACAGCTGGGCCCGTCTGCTTCTCCCCGCTACCCTCCCTGACCAGCTACCCAAGCAGCAGCAACATGGAGTCCCCTGGGGTACGGAGCCCTGAGGGGTCCTCCCACTCAATGTCCCCAGGGCCACTCTCTGTCCCCCCCAGGTGGCGAAGCAGCAGAAAGAATCCGAATCCACCCGGAAGGCGGAGAAGGAGGTAACCCGCATGGTGATGGTGATGATCTTTGCGTACTGCCTCTGCTGGGGGCCCTACACATTCTTTGCGTGCTTCGCCGCTGCCCACCCTGGCTACGCCTTCCACCCTCTGGTGGCCGCCCTGCCATCCTACTTCGCCAAAAGTGCCACCATCTACAACCCCATTATCTATGTCTTTATGAACCGGCAGGTGAGTCACGCGGTGCACACAGCAAACCGGAAATGGACCCCGGAAGAGCCCAGGGATGGCCCCCACCTGGAAGCGTGTCTGTGGGAGGACTGACAATGACCCCCGGGACAATAACCGGGGAAGGCCGAGCATGCGACCCAGCCCCAGCCAGCCCTCCCTCTGGATCCCTTTATGATCTGGGGCTGAGGGTGGGCATTTCCTCCAGTGCACTGTGTGCTGCGTGCCCCTCCCCTCTGCTGGCCTTTGGGCGAGCCCGGAGCTCAGACAGCCTAGGATTGCCAGATCGTGTCTATATGTCCCCTAGGCATGCCCTTCTTGATTTCATAGACACAACTCTTCTCTTGAACTTAATCTTTCCATCTTCAAACGCTAACAGTGACCAGGACACAAAGAGGCCCTTCTTGCCTGGGCTGATCTTTGGCTGCTGTGACTTTATGGGTTAGTTCAGGCAGGACATGCTGTGGTCTTGCTAGATGGCAGCCCACAAGTCCTAGGCCTCTTAGTAGGTTACGGGTGATCCAGGCTCATCATCTTCCAAGTGCAATTTGCCTTATTCGTCCTTGAATCCATCGTATCCACTTCACTAAGGTGCAGCTGTGATGGGACTTGATGATGACCAGCAAGGTCTGTGGGTCAGAAATACCACCCCCTCAGGGGCGTCCCATCTCACCATGGTAACGTCTAAGTATCAAGTAGGACCGGCACCACAAAGGAGTCCCCGGGACTCCACTGTTGGCACCTCAACACCCAGAGCACAGCTCTGCACCTGACCACTGTTTCCTGTCTTTCACATGGGTCTCTTTTTAGGTCTGGCTTTTGGTTGTGGAATCCTAGGCCATCTTGCCAAGTATTGTCTTTACTTGAGCCTTTCCATTCTCTCCTTCTGGAACTCCCCCTCCTCTACAATCATCTGCACTTCCAGACTCTCCAGACTTTCGAACTTTGCTTTCACCCTTTCCACACTGTTATCCCTTCCTGTTGCATTCAAGAGAGAATGTTCTGGAATTGAGCTCCACAAAGACGTGGAATTTTGCTCTTTTTGGTTTGCTGCTGATGCCCCGAGGACACAGTCTAGTACAGAGTGGGTGCCCGGTATGTAGATTATATCTCCTATCATCACTGAGTTAAGAACAATGCTTTGAGAATTCAAAGCAGAGGCATTTGCTGTATATTTCGGGCCTCTTCTCGACTACGTCCAGCTACTCCAACATCAAAACTCTTAAAAAAACCCATAATTGCTGAAATCCATAACAAGAATGGGGCTGGACAGCAGAACTGACTCAGCTGAAGAGCTGAGCTCCTCAGCCTCATCTGCCAGCTCTTCAGCTGAGTCAGTTCTGCTGTCCAGCCCCATGTTATGGATTTCAGCAATTATGGGGTTTTTTTTTTAAAGAGTTTTGATGTTGGAGTAGCTGGATGTAGTCGAGAAGAGGCCCAAAATATACAGCAATGCTTTGTATCCTCAAAGCATTGTTCTTAACTCAGTGACGACAGGAGATACCATCTGAGAAGTGAATAGAGCCCACATGCCTTTAGGGGTGGAGCAGCAAAGAGCAGAGCGCTCCTGACGCCAGAAGACTCTCTTTGCCGAAGAGATGATCGTTCTGGCGGCAAGAGATCTGAGATCAAGGTGTGGGCAGTGTTGGCGGTTTCTTAGAAAGAGTCTGTTCCAGGCCCCTCTCCTAGGTCCTGACAGGTACCCGTAACCTCTGGTGTTCCCTGGCTTGTAGACGAGTCTCCCCAGTCTCTGCCTTTACCTTCCCTCTGGGTCTGATTCCAAATTCCCTTGTTTTCATGAGGACACCAGTCATTGGATTAGCGCCCACCCTACTCCAGCATGACCTCATGATAATATGCATCTTAATCACATCTGCAGAGACTATTTCCAAATAAGGTCACAGTCACAGGCTCCAGGGGTCAGGACTTGAACATATCTCTGGGGGGCACAATTGGGCCCACAGTAGTCACCGTCAACTGCTAAACTAGATGACTTAGATAATCGAATACTCAGGAATAGACCATCGCCATGTGCAAGGAGTAACTGGAGGCTGCCCCCATTCTCCCTGTAGATTGTGAGTGTGTAAGCCATCAAGGTGACACTGAGTGAACGCTCTCCTCGGAGTGCCCCAGCATTACATTTAGCCTAGCATGTTGGCCCTGCCTGCTCTGCTCAGTAACACTTTCTGTCCTGCAGTTTCGAAACTGCATCTTGCAGCTTTTTGGGAAGAAGGTGGATGACAGCTCTGAACTCTCCAGCGTTTCCAAAACAGAGGCCTCATCTGTCTCTTCGGTGTCACCTGCCTGAGTCGCCTGTCTCCCACTGGAAAACGTAACCGGTCCCACCCTCCAGGGCTTTGGCCACCCCGCCCCTGCCCCTTTTCTCCATCCCTGTGAAATAAATGTAGTTTCTCTTTGCCAAAAGCAACCGAGTCATAGAGGCTGCCACTGCAGTTTTGGGGCACTCGAGCCTCTGAGCGCTGGGTCACTGGGTCGTGAGAGAGCACGTGGGGGAGAGAGGGGCACAGCACCGTACTCTGGAGTTGCTCATCTTTTCTAAGCCTCGTGTCTACAGACGGGATAGAAAGATCGCAAGAAAGGCGAGCGCGAGGCGGGCGGGCGTCCACGTACCTCTCATTGGGCTGCTGGTGATGGAACAAGAAAGGGAGAGCCGAGAAGCAGCTGTCTGGGGAGGCGGGAGGAGCTAGCGAAGCCAGGCCCTTTAAGGCCCCTCTGGAAGAGGCTTGGAATCCCCGGAACACAGTCTCCATCTGGAGGGGACCCGGGCCTGCCAGTCTGCGGCGGGGACGGCACGCTGCTTCTCCGCCAGGCCAGGGCACCCAGCCCGACGAGCAGGAGCGCGGTGCCCGTGCGCAGGCGCGAGCTCAGCAGCGGCACTGGGCAGGCGCACGCGCTGGAGACCAGGACCCGGAGGACGGTGGCCAGCGTGAGCAGCGGCGCGCCCAGCGGCACAGGCAGCCCCGGGGCCGGCTACGCACGCTCTCCGTCACCTCCAGTTGGGTCACCTGCTGCAGAGCCTCCAACTTGGCTACACGGCTCTTGAACGTGTCCATAACCTCCTGCAGGAGGAAGAGAGTGACGCTGTCACGCCGACCTCCCGCCCGCCGGGGGCACCGGAGCCTCAGCGTGCGAGTTCCCAGATCGGCTAAGCCGGAGCCGGAGCCGGGGAAAGGGCGGCATGAGCGGGAACACGGGATGCTGTGGGGCACAGCTTGAGGACCTGCCTCTTCCCTCGGTTCAGGGGTGTCAGAGCGGATTCACTCATCTGCTTCTCTCGTCCCCACGGCCTTCTCACTGGCCGCTTCTCACAAGGTCCCCCTGTGAGGTTCTCACCCGTATCTCCTTGGCTCTCTCGTAGGACAGATAGGCCATTCTCTCCTCGGTGCAGGCCAGATTCTGTTTGAGGTGGTAAATGTTGTCCAGGTGCCCCTGTAGGTGCTCATTCACCTGTCCTTCCAGCTCCACTTGTCTTGGGAGCAAAAGAGAAAGTAACACTCCCTGAGCGCCCGGCCCCAAGCTTGTTCTGGGGCTGAGCGGTCCTCCCTCAGGACTAGACTTGGGTTCAGAATCCACCTTCCTCCTCCTCCTCCAGGGCTGCCTCAGAACACCCCAGGTGCACACACCCACACCGATATTCATGTATCTTTTATATATAGTCACTCTTTTGTAACGGCTTTACAAAAATAGCAATAAACTAGAAGTTGCACAAATCGAGATCTAAACTGTCCGTGAGTGCTGTTAAATTCCATACAGAGTCCCACACCAGTGTTTGGTTTGCAGTAGCTCTTCCATAAAAGTCTGTGGATTATAGTGATGGAGCAGTCACAAAAGACCACATGTTGTATGATTCCTTTTAGAAGAAATGTCCCGAATAGGCCAGTCCACAAAGACAGAAATAAAGCTGTGATCTCCGGGGGCTGGACGGGGTAGGAGGTGGGGACTGACTGCTAGTGGGGATGGAATTTCTTTTGGAAGCGACGACAATGTTCTGGACTGAGACTGCTCTGTGAATATTTTGCTAAAAACCCTGAACTTTACACTTAAGTGGCTGAATTGTATGGGATGTGAATTGTAGCTCAATAAAGCTGTTTAAAACAAAAACCAAAATCGGACTGTGGTAACGACTGCACGACTCAGTAAATTTACTAAAGATCATTGAAACAGTTAAAATGGTGCGTTTTATGGCAAGTAAATTATATCTCAGTAGACCTGTTAAAAAAAACACAAATAAAACATCACGACCTGTTGTTTATGGCCACGTATGTAAGTAGCAAAAGTCTAAAAACATGCCTGGAAAAGCGCCTAGTGAGGATAGCGAGGTGGGCAGAAAGGGGGACGGGGAATGTGAGAGTTTCAGGCGAATCATCTTTTAAACTTTTATTTCTTAAAAAAAATTTGAAGCAAATATATTAAGACTTGAGAAAGCTGGGGGCGGTCATATAACCTTCATCATGTTCTTCTCTGTTTTTCCCTGGGTTTGGAATATTCCCAAACAGCAGCTCCTAGGTCTTTAGGGAAGAGCCAAGGAAGGCCTGACCTGAGCCAGGGGTGCTGAGGCTGGAGAACGGCTGGGGCCCGGGGCCCTGCAGAGAAGCACAGGCACCGACAGGGAATGGGAGGTGAGCGGGTCAACTAGGTCCTACTTCAGGGACTTGAATGGCACCACGTGGAGATGGCCCCCAGGCAGCTGAGAAGCTGAACACGCATTTGCTGAAGCCAATTAATTAAGAGCCAGTTCGTGATGGTATTTCAAGGACTATTCCATCAGTCTCTGCCTTGTTCCCTGTTGAGAAGAGATTGGTCTGACAATGTGGCTGAGGCTACCACCCACAAAGACAGGGAGATGGTGGGGTGCCCACCCCGAAAGCAGATTCCCCATTTACATGAAGGATGGAGCTGCAAGGACATTTAAGATACTAACCACGTCCAAGTGTAAATTCATGAATATGTTCTTCACAAGTACGAAGTCAACACGTAGATTCTTCATTAATATATATTTATAAGAATGTTTGACTATTTTAAAAATTTTATGATTTTTTAAAAATTTATTTATTATTTATTTCGCTGTGTCGGGGCTTAGTTGTGGCACGCGGGATCTTTGTTGTGGCACGCGGGCTACTCTCTAGTTGTGGCGCGTGGGCTCCAGGGCTCCAGAGCACGTGGGCTCTGTAGTTTGCAGCACACAGTCTCTCTAGTTGAGGCGCACAAGCTCAGTAGTTGCAGCCCACGGGCTTAGTTGCTACGCGTCGTGTGGGATCTGTTTCCCGACCAGAGCTCAAACCCACGTCCCCTGCATTGAAAGGCAGATTCTCAACCACTGGACCACCAGGGAAGTCCCATGACTATACTCTTTTTTTTTTTTTTTTTTTTTGCAGTATGCAGGCCTCTCACTGTTGTGGCCTCTCCCGTTGCGGAGCGCAGGCTCCGGACACGCAGGCTCAGCGGCCATGGCTCACAGGCCCACCCGCTCCGTGGCATGTGGGATCTTCCCGGACCGGGGCACAAACACTTGTCCCCTGCATTGGCAGGCGGACTCTCAACCACTGCGCCACCAGGGAAGCCCCCATGACTATACTCTTAAACACATTCTTGAAGGGATTCCTAAATAAGAAGATGTTAATTTATAAGGCTATTCCCTCCATCTCCCCTTCTCTCCAGCACCCAGCCTCCTCGCCCTCTGCAAGGCAGCAGCACCGTCCTGGCTCGTGACACGGCTGACTCTCCTCTCTTGTCCCTCCCTTGGTCAAGGACTCCTCTCTGTCCATCTCCTACAGCCGTGGAGGCAAATGCACCACTGTGGAAAATGCTCTTACAAAGACAAAATCATGGTCAGTCAACCAAAATGCCCCCCAAATCTTCCAAAGCTGTTAAGGCCACCCTCTCCAATACAAGTGGTCTCAGACATTATTGTTGTTGCAGAAGAGTATATTCTTGTTCACATCTGAGCATGGGCTTTGACAAACTGAGCTAGAACCTAACAGCCTGAAACTTGGAGGAGAAGTCTGAGGTGGAGAAAGAGGTACGAGGGGTGAGGCAGCACGGGTCAGATGGGGTAACATGGCAGGGACAGAGCAGCTCCTCCTGAGCACGTGTGCTATCACACGCATCCTCAGAAGACGGAACAGGCACGTGAAGACCGAGCAGAGGGAGAGGGGAAGATGCTGCCCTTGAAGACTGGCGTGACAAGGCCACAGGCTAAGGAAGCCAGCAGCCCCTAGAAGCTGCAAGAGGCCAGGAACAGATTGTCCCCTAGAGCTTCCACAGGGATACAGCCCTGCTGACACGCTTTGCCCAAGGAAAACTGATTTCAGAATGCTCAACTCCAGAACCATGAGAGAATAAATTTCTGTTGTTTACAGCCACCAAGTTTGGCATACCTTGTTAGGACAGCCAGACGAAATCCCTCCGGGGTGCTACTGGCATCTAGTGTGTAGAGACCAGGGACACTGCTAAATATCCTGCAATGCACAGGACGGCCTCCTACAACAGAGAATCATCTGGTCAAAAATGTCAGTGGTGTTCAGGTTGAGAAAATCTGGGCTATGCTGACACAATCTGGAGCTTAGGGTCACCAAGTGACACCTGAATTTAAGGGGCTAAAGTTGCAAAGACTGACCATACCAAGTGTTGGCAAGAACGTGGAGCAACCAGAACTCTCACACACTCCTGGTGGGAACATAAAATGGTACAACAATGTTGGAAAACAGCCTCTTTAAAAGTTGACCAGGGCTTCCCTGGTGGCACAGTGGTTGAAAGTTCGCCTGCTGATGCAGGGCACATGGGTTCGTGCCCCAGTCCGGGAGGATCCCACGTGCTGAGGAGCAACTAAGCCCGCGCGCCACAACTACTGAGCCTGCGCTCTAGAGCCTGCGAGCCACAACTACTGAGTCTGTGTGCCGGAACTACTGAAGCCCGTGTGCCTAGATCCTGTGCTCTGCAATAAGAGAAGCCACCACAGTGAGAAGCCCATGCACCACAATGAAGAGTAGCCCCTGCTTGCCACAACTAGAGAAAGCCCACGTGTAGCAAATGAAGACCCAACACAGCCAAAAATAAATAAATAAAATTTTAAACATTTAAAAAAAGTTGACTATACGTCTACCCTATTATCCAACAATTCCACATATGAAAGCATATGTTCACAAAAAGATGTGTAGAACAATGTTCATAGCAGCTCTATTCATAACAGCGCCAACTGGCAGCAGATGAATGGGTATCGCACTGCACTCACAGCACAGAGCACTGCTGAGCAAGAAGGAATGAATTGTTTCTGTGTGCAACGTGGATGAATCTCAAAATCGTCACACTGGGTTGAAGAAGTAAGACACAAAGGCCTATATAACATATGCTTCCATTTACATGACAAATCCAGAGACACAGAAAACAGATTGCTGGTTACCAGGGGCTGAGGGAAGGTGAATGGGCAGTGGCGGGGTCTCCCTCTAGAGTGATGAAAATGTTCTAGAACTAGATAGGGTGCTGGTTGCACAGCACTGTGAATGCACTAAATTCCACTGTAGACTTTAAAATGAATAATTTTATGTTTTGTGAATTTTGTCTCAATTGAAAAATTCAAAAGCCCTCTTGAAAGCAAACAGATATAACGTGTAAGAAGTGTCATAGAACTTTTCATTTTGAAACCTCAGTTTTGTGACGCACCAGAGAAGACATGACAATTGCAGGGGCCTGGGTAGTGACCACACATTTGTGGACACTGGGTGACACTTCATTGAGCTGAAACTCTGTTTCCCTGTCTGTAAAGTGGGCGTTGAACGCTACAGGTGATCAATGCTACACGCTCCCTGTTGTCACTGTTACTACATTAAGTCTTCTTCAGCCCATTCTCCATTTCTCCTGGTAAATCCGAATCGTACAGACCTGCTCTTTTGTTTCTAATGTATATTAATCAGCGTAGGCTAACTGCTGTAGCCAACGACCAGAAAATGTCTGTGGCTAAAGACGATGAAAGCTTATTTCACACTCCCACCACAGTCCAATGCTGCTGGTGGTGGTGATGTGTGAGGAGGGTGGTGGCTTAGAAGTGCACGCTTGCAGAATTCATGCAGAGTCTTGCAGGGAGGTAGGTCTCTCTGCTCCCCTGCATGGCTGGCAGCTTCTGATTTGCTACGGGTTAAAAACTTACTAGAGCACAACAGTCCCATTGGCCTAGGCAGTATAGAAACGTATGAGGATATTCGTAACAGCCATCGAGCTCTGGTCTTGCTTTATATAAATCTGACCTTGGAAATCTTATTTGGGCAAAGGGGTTTTTAGGAATCCCAAGATTTCCAATTTGGTTGTAGTGTCCTATGAAAATCACCTCCACAGATCCTGAAGAGATTGGAAAGGAAGGGCAGGGGCTGCAGAAGAGGCCACACATGAGGAGGAATTTCACAGTGAATGGACTGCTCCAGCTCCCGAGGTTACTGCTCCTCAATCTGAGGCCACGGATGCTGATAAAAGGTGCTCAGGAGCCCCCAGTGCCCATCCTGACACTCCCTGCTGAGGACCAACTGGGCCTCAGGCCTCTGCTGGAGTCAGGGCTGCAGCTCCCACTGCTCAGGGCTCTGAATGAATTCACATGTTGACCAGAGGGCAGACAGCAGAAGCAAGAACTACTACAGTCCTGCAGCTTGTGGGACAAAAACCACATTCACAGAAAGACAGACAAGATGAAAAGGCAGAGGGCTATGTACCAGATGAAGGAACAAGATAAAACCCCAGAAAAACAACTAAATGAAGTGGAGATAGGCAACCTTCCAGAAAAAGAATTCAGAATAATGATAGTGAAGATGATCCAGGACCTCGGGAAAAGAATGGAGGCAAAGATCGAGAAGATGCAAGAAATGTTTAACAAAGACCTAGAAGAATTAAAGAACAAATACCTAGAAGAATTAGAGAACTAACAAACAGATGTGAACAATACAATAACTGAAATGAAAAATACACTAGAAGGATTCAATAGCAGAATAACTGAAGCAGAAGAACGGATAAGTGACCTAGAAGACAGAATGGTGGAATTCACTGCTGTGGAACAGAATAAAGAAAAAAGAATGAAAAGAAATGAAGACAGCCTAAGAGACCTCTGGGACAACATTAAACGCAACAACATTCGCATTATAGGGGTCCCAGAAGGAGAAGAGAGAGAGAAAGGCCCCGAGAAAACACTTGAAGAGATTATAGTCGAAAACTTCCCTAACATGGGAAGGGAAACAGCCACACAAGTCCAGGAAGTGCAGAGAGTCCCATGCAGGATAAACCCAAGGAGAAACACGCCGACACACACAGTAATCAAATTGGCAAAAATTAAAGACAAAGAAAGTTTATTACTGAAAGCAGCAAGGGAAAAACGAAAAATAACATACAAGAGAACTCCCATATGGTTAACAGCTGATTTCTCAGCAGAAACACTACAAGCCAGAAGGGAGTGGCATAACATATTTAAAGTGATGAAAGGGAAGAACCTACAACCAAGATTACTCTACCCGGCAAGGATCTCATTCAGATTCGAAGGAGAAATCAAAAGCTTTTCAGACAAGCAAAAGCTAAGACAATTCAGCACCACCAAACCAGCTCTACAACAAATGCTAAAGGAACTTCTCTAAGTGGGAAACACAAGAGAAGAAAAGGACCTACAAAAACAAACCCAAAACAATTAAGAAAATGGTAATAGGAACGTACATATCGATAATTACCTTAAACGTGAATGGATTAAATGCTCCAACCAAAAGACACAGGCTCGCTGAATGGATACAAAAACAAGACCCATATATATGCTGTCCACAAGAGACCCACTTCACACCTAGGGACACATACAGACTGAAAGTGACGGGATGGAAAAAGATATTCCATGCAAATGGAAATCAAAAGAAAGCTGGACTAGCAATAGTGGGGGACTTTAATACCTCACTTACACCAATGGACAGATCATCTAAACAGGAAATTAATACGGAAACACAAGCTTTAAATGACACAATAGACCAGATAGATTTAATTGATACTTATAGGACATTCAATCCAAAAACCGCAGATTACACTTTCTTCTCAAGTGCGCACGGAACATTCTCCAGGATAGATCACAGCTTGGGTCACAAATCAAGCCTCAGTAAATTTAAGAAAACTGAAATCATATCAAGCATCTTTTCTGACCACAACACTATGAGATTAGAAATCAATTACAGAGAAAAAAAAGTAAAAAACACAAACACATGGAGGCTAAACAATATGTTACTAAATAACCAAGAGATCACTAAAGAAGTCAAAGAGGAAATCAAAAGATACCTAGAGAAAAATGACAACAAAAACATGACAATCCAAAACCTATGGGACACAGCAAAAGCAGTTCTAAGAGGGAAATTTACAGCAATACAATCTTACCTCAGGAAACAAGAAAAATCTCAAATAAACAACCTAACCTTACACCTAAAGCAACTAGAGAAAAAAAAAACCCAAAGTTTGTAGAAGGAAAGAAATCAGAAAGATCAGAGCAGAAATAAATGGAATAGAGACTAAAATAAAATAAAAAGATCAATGAAACTAAAAGCTGGTTCTTTGAAAAGATAAAATTGATAAACCTTTAGCCAGACTCATCAAGAAAAAGAGGGAGAGGACTCAAATCAATAAAATTAGAAATGAAAAAGGAGAAGTTACAACAGACACCACAGAAATACAAAGCATCCTAAGAGACTACTACAAGCAACTCTATGCCAATAAAATGGACAACCTGGAAGAAATGGACAAATTCTTAGAAAGGTATAACCTTCCAAGACTGAACCAGGAAGAAACAGAAAATATGAACAGACCAATCACAAGTAATGAAATTGAAACTGTGATTAAAAATCTTCCAACAAGCAAAAGTCCAGGACCCGATGGCTTCACAGGTGAATTCTATCAAACATTTAGAGAAGAGCTAACACCCATCCTTCTCAAACTCTTCCAAAAAATTGCAGAGAAAGGAACACTCCCAAACTCATTCTATGAGGCCACCATCACCCTGATACCAAAACCAGACAAAGATACTACAAAAAAAGAAACGTACAGACCAATATCACTCATGAATATAGTTGTAAAAATCGTCAACAAAATACTAGCAAACAGAATCCAACAACATATTAAAAGCGTCATACACCATGATCAAGTGGGATTTATCCCAGGGATGCAAGGATTCTTCAATATATGCAAAACAATCGATGTGATACACCATATTAACAAATTGAAGAAAAACAACATATGACCATCTCAATAGAGGCAGGAAAAGCTTTTGACAAAATTCAACACCCATTTATGATAAAAAAAAATCTCCAGAAAGTGGGCATAGAGGGAACCTACCTCAACATAATAAAGGCCATATACGACAAACCCACAGCAAACATCATTCTAAATGGAGAAAAACTGAAAGCATTTCCTCTAAGATCAGGAGCAAGACAAGGAAGTCCACTCTCACCACTGTTATTCAACATAGTTTTGGAAGTCCTAGCCACGGCAATCAGAGAAGAAAAAGAAATAAAAGGAATACAAATTGGAAAAGAAGAAGTAAAATTGTCACTGTTTGTAGCTGACATGATACTATACATAGAGAATCCTAAAGATGCCACCAGAAAACTACTAGAACTAATCAATTAACTTGGTAAAGTAGCAGGACACAAAATTAATGCACAGAAATCTCTGGCAATCCTATACACTAATGATGAAAAATCTGAATGAGAAATGAAGGAAACACTCCCATTTACCATTGCAACAAAAAGAATAAAAAGTCTAGGAATAAACCTACCTAGGGAGACAAAAGACTTGTATGCAGAAAAGTATAAGACACTGATGAAAGAAATTAAAGATGATACAAACAGATGGAGAGATATGCCATGTTCCTGGATTGGAAGAATCAATTTTGTGAAAATGACTCTACTACCCAAAGCAATCTACAGATTCAATGCAATCCCTATCAAATTACCAATGGCATTTTTTTACAGAACTAGAACAAAAAATCTTAAAATTTGTACAGAGAAACAGAAAACCCTTAATAGCCAAAGCAGTCTTGAGGGAAAAAAATGGAGCTGGAGGAATCAGACTCCCTGACTTCACACTATACTGCAAAGCTACAGTTATCAAGACAATACGGTACTGGCAAAAAACCAGAAATATAGATCAATGGAACAGGATAGAAAGCCCAGAGATAAACCCATGACCTATGGTCAACTAATCTATGACAAAGGAGGCAAGAATATACAATGGAGAAAAGACAGCCTCTTCAATAAGTGGTGCTGGGAAAACTGGACAGCAGTTTTCAAAGAATGAAATTAGAACACTCCCTAACACCATACACAAAAATAAACTGGAGAGCAGTTTTCAAAGAATGAAATTAGAACACTCCCTAACACCATACACAAAAATAAACTCAAAATGGATTAAAAACCTAAAAGTAAGACCGGACACTATAAAACTCTCAGAGGAAAACATAGGAAGAACACACTTTGACATAAATCACAGCAGATCTTTTTGATCCACCTCTTAGAGTAATGGAAATAAAAACAAAAATAAACAAATGGGACCTAAGGTAATTTAAAAGCATTTGCAAAGCAAAGGAAACTACAAACAAGACAAAAAGACAACCCTCAGAATGGGAGAAAATATTTGCAAATGAATCAACGGACATATGATTTATCTCCAAAATATATAAACAGCCCATGCAGCTCAATATTAAAAAAAAAAACACCCCAATCCAAAAATAGGCAGAAGACCTAAATAGACATTTCTCCAAAGAAGATATACAGATTGCCAGCAAACACTTGAAAGAATGCTCAACGTCATTAATCATTAGAGAATTGCAAAACAAAACTGGAATGAGGTATCACCTCACACCAGTCAGAATGGCCATCATCAAAAAATCTAGAAACAATAAATGCTGGAGAGGGTGTGGAGAAAAGGGAACCCTCTTGCACTGTTGGTGGGAATGTAAATTGATACAACCAGTATGGAGAACAGTATGAGGTTTCCTTAAAAAACTAAAAATAGAGCTAGCACACAACCCAGCAATCCCACGACTGGGCATATACCCTGAAAAGACCATAATTCAAAAAGACACACATACCCCAGTGTTCATTGCAGCACTATTTACAAGGGCCAGGACATGGAAAAAACCTAAGTGTCCATTGACAGACAAATGGATAAAGAAGACGTGGTACATATACACAATGAAATATAACTCAGCCATAAAAAGGACCGAAATTGGGTCATTTGTAGAGACGTGGGTGGATCTAGAAACCGTCACACAGAGTGAAGGAAGTCAGAAAGAGAAAAACAAATATCGTATATTAATGCATATATGTGGAACTTAGAAAAATGGAACAGATGAACTGGTTTGCAGGGCAGAAATAGAGACACAGATGTAGAGAACAAACGTATGGAAACGGACGTGGGAAAGTGTTGGGGGCAGGGGTGTGGTGGTGTGATGAATTGGGAGATTGGGATTGACATATGTACGCTAATATGTATAAAATGGGTAACTCATAAGAACCTGCTGTATAAAAAAATACATAAAATAAAATTCAAAAATTAAAACAAACCAAAGAAATAACAATAGGTTTATGACATTATCAATCACAGTAGAAAACCACCTGTAAAGACAAATGGACGTACTTGCCACAACGGGCTCTGCATCGCCAAGTTCGCTCCCCCAACTCCGCAGCCTCGCAGGAGGCCTTCCTATTGGTGGAAGGCCAATGGGCGTGTCTTTTGCTTCCGGAGGCGCCAAGCCTTGGGACCTCAGGCCCTCAGTGCGCATGGCTACTGCTGCTTCCGTAGCAGAGCGCCTCCTCACGTGCTCTTCTGATCCAACCAGTTTCTCGGTAAAGAGACGTCTAGAACTTTCTCCCTCATCTTCCTGGGGCTTCCGGGAGCACCCGGAAGCCCACGTGGCGTTCGCACAGAGTGCCTGGGACAGTCGGCGGCACAGTTCCTGGCTGCTCTGCTGAGACGAGCTCTTCAGCCCCTCGTGAGCGGGACTCCGGAGCCATCCACAGAGACAGAGCGAGTCAGGAGACAGGCGGGGGCTTTGCCGGGGGCTGGACTCCGCAGGTACCGGGGGCCCGGGGAAGGAGTGGAGGTCGGGGGAGGGCTACGGGCTGCTCGGTTGGGAGTGGGGGAGCGGCGGCGGAGGGTAGCGGGCTGAAGGGGGGCTGAGGGAAGAAGGGTCCCCCAGTGAGCGGGTCAGAGGGGAGGACCGCTGGCTTCCGGGGTGGCTGGTGGGGGGCGTTCTGGAGTCGGGGTGCAGAGGGTGGGGCTAATGGCTAAGCGTGGGGGGGGCCTGAGCGGAGGGCTTCCTGCTGGTCGGGTGGGGCCGGCCTTGGGGGCCAGAGGAGAGGACGACTGGCTGCGGGGGTGGGGAGGACGGGGAGGACGGGAAGGGCGGGCCCCACCCCCGGGGCCGAGACGGGAGGGGAGGGCTAGCGGCTGCTGCGTGTGGCGGGAGGAAGGCTGAGGCGGGGGTCGATGGGGAGGACTCCCGGGCGCGGGTGCGGTAGGCGTTAGGGGAGCTCCCGCCGGGGCGGGGCGTGGGGTGGGGGGGAGGACGCTCGTGGCAGTTAGGGGGCTCCGGCTCCCGGGTGGGCGGGGGCAAGACGGGTGGGCTCTGCGTCTGGGGTACGAGAAGCGAGAGCCCCTGGCGCTGAGTGTGCTCGGGGGAGGACTCCCCGGTGTGGGGAGGTGAGAGAGGCAGTCTGACCTCTACGCATGGTGGGGCGCCCGGCTTCCAGGGCCCAGAGCGGAGCGCCACCAGCTGGTGGGGGGGGGAGGGTGTATGGAGGGGATGTAGTGCGAGGGGTCGGGGAGGAGCCACCTGGCCACGGGGGGGCGTAAGTGAAGCTGAGAGGGGGAGGCGCTGGGGCTGCTGTGATCTGGTGGAGGCTGTTGGCCATGGCAGATGGATTTGTGGGGGTCCAGGGAGGGGCTCTGGCCCACTGCATGAGGCATCGAGAGCTTCAGGTCGCCTCTGTCCGGGTGGCACAGGAATTGCAGAGGTGGGTGGGCTGGGCAAGGCCCTGGCCTCCACACAGAGTACACAGATTCTTTACGAGGGTGCTTTGCACATTCACCCGGACACGCCATACCAGAGTTGTAAAACAGTCTCCATAAATTTAGCAGTATTGCAAGTTTACATGATAAGTTTTCTCATCACGGGGGAATTTTATTTGATGGTACTAATGATAATATATCTTCAAATATTGGGAAGCCCATGGATCAAAGAGAAAAATCACAGAGGGACTTAGAAAATATTTCCAAGTGAATACTAAAAAAGCACAACTTACCAAAATTAGTGGGAGGCAGCAAAAAGCGACAGGAGGAAACTGTATTCCTCTAAATGCTTCTGTTAGAAAAGAGTCAGGACATAAAATCAGTGAGCTAACAGTCCATTTAGAGATGCTAGAAGAAGAAGAGCAAAGGAAACATAAAATGAAGTAATAAGAGAGCTAAGAGAGGAAATCAGTGATAGAAAGCAAATTATGGACACGGTGAACAAAGCCACGTGCTTCTTTCAAAAGAGCAAGGAAACCGAGCAAGTCCTAGAACGATGAATCACGGAAACATAGAAAGAACGCTGATCCCCAATATGAGGAATGAAAGAGGGCCAACGTTACGGATCAGATGTACATTAACAAAGAGGATATAGGGGAATATTATGGGACATTATGGAAATGTTTATGCTAACAAATTGGAAGACTTGAAAAATTCCTTGGGAAAAAGGCAGCTTCCTAAAACTGAGGCCAGAATGTAGAAAAGGTGACGAGCCTTCTATCTGTCTTTTTTAAAAAAATTATTTTATTTTATTTTATTATTGTTTCTTGAGTCGTACGCAACAAGTGCTCTTTTGTTATTTTTTTTAAATTGTATTTTTACTTGTGGCTGCGTTGGGTCTTTGTTGCTGCGCGCGGGCTTTCTCTAGGTGCAGCGAGCGGGGGTTACTCTTCGTTGCGGTGCGCCGGCCTCTCATTACGGTGGCTTCTCTTGTTGCAGAGCACGGGCTCCAGGCATGTGGGCTTCAGTAGTTGTGTCACGTGGACTCAGTAGTTGTGGCTCGTGGGCTCTAGAGCGCTGGGTCAGTGGTTGCAGAGCATGGGGTTAGTTGCTCCGCGGCTTGTGGGATCTTCCCGGACCAGGGATCGAACCTGTGTCCCCTGCACTGGCAGGTGGATTCTTAACCACTGCGCCACCAGGGAAGTCCCTAGCCTTCTATCTTGTAAATAAATGTAATTTATAAAAAAAGTGTCCTAAAGTCAAACAAACCAAACAGGGCAGGGAGGTGCTCCAGGCTGCTGCTGTGAGGGGCACTAGGGTGGGCTGTGTGGCACAAACATGATTCTCTCCTCTTTGCACCCACAGGCCGGTTCCCACACTTCAACAGCCTGTGCACTCCTGTTTGATCGCTTCCCCCCACCCTCAGGTACTCGAAGATGGCAATGGCTCTGGCGGTATTGCGGGACTGGTGCAGGTCGATGGGCGTGAACGCTCAGCGATCTCTGCTCATCCTGGGAATCCCAGATGACTGCAAAGACCAGGAATTCCAGGAGGCTGTCCAGGCTGCCCTGCATTCCCTGGGCAGATACCGAGTGCTGGGCAAGGTCTACAGAAAGGAGCTGGGGTCGAGTGTTGCCCTGGTCGAGTTTGCTGAGTGTTTAAATCGAAGCTTGCTCCCCCGCCAAATACCAGGCAAGGGAGGGCCCTGGACTGTGGTCTGCCTGCCCCAGGCCCCTGATGCTGATTCACAGGATAGACCCAATTTCCCTGCGCAGCCCCAGGGACAAGCAGTGGTTGGCAGGGCGGGTGAGGCAGGAACTGCAGGGGAGGAGGAAGCTGCAGGGGAGGAGGAAGCTGCAGGGGAGGCGGGAGTCGCAGGTATGGAGGGAGACACAGGTGAGGAGGAAGCCTTAGGTGAGGAGGGAGCTGAAGGTGAGAAGGGAGCTGCAGGTGAGGAGGGAGCTGAAGGTGAGAAGGGAGGTGCAGGTGAGGAGGGAGCTGAAGGTGAGGAAGAAGGTGCAGGTGAGAAGGGAGCTGCAGGTGAGGAGGGAGCTGAAGGTGAGGAGGGAGCTGAAGGTGAGAAGGGAGCTGCAGGTGAGAAGGGAGCTGAAGGTGAGGAGGGAGGTGCAGGTGAGAAGGGAGCTGCAGGTGAGGAGGGAGCTGAAGGTGAGGAGGGAGCTGAAGGTGAGAAGGGAGCTGCAGGTGAGAAGGGAGCTGAAGGTGAGGAGGGAGGTGCAGGTGAGAAGGGAGCTGCAGGTGAGGAGGGAGCTGAAGGTGAGGAGGGAGCTTCAGGTGAGGAGGGAGCTGAAGGTGAGGAGGGAGGTGCAGGTGAGAAGGGAGCTGCAGGTGAGGAGGGAGCTGCAGGTGAGGAGGGGGCTGAAGGTGAGGCAGGAACTGCAGGTCACTCAGGAACTGCAGGGGAGGAGGAAGCTGCAGGGGAGGCGGGAGTCGCAGGTATGGAGGGAGACACAGGTGAGGAGGAAGCCTTAGGTGCGGAAGGAGCTGCAGGTGCGGAAGGAGCTGAGGGTCAAGCAGGAGCTGAGGGTCAAGCAGGAGCTGAAGGTGAAGCAGGAGCTGAGGCAGATGAGGAAGGAGCTGCAGGTTACAGAAATGTTGCAGGCGTGGCAGGACTTCTGAGTGTGGCAGGACTTCTGAGTATGGCAGAACCCACGGGCGGGGCAATGGCTGCGCCTGAGGAAGCAGTTGTGACAGCGGCAGGCGCCATGGGTGAGGCAGGGCCCGGGACCCAGCAGTGGAGGCAGGCCTCACAGCCCGTGCTGGACAGCATGGGCTACCAGGAGCTGGGAACCTTCTCTGGGATGGAAGAGCCGGGCCACGGGGAAGGGTCCTCTGAGAGCTGGCTGGAGCAGGCCAGCCACACGCTGCACCTGTGGCGCCACGTGTCTGAGAGGGAGAGGAGGAGGAGGCTGGTGGAGAGCTTGCGCGGCCCCGCGCTGGACCTCCTGCGCGGCCTCCTGGCGGAAGATCCCGAGCTGGCTGCCCAGGACTGCCTGGCCGCGCTGGTGCAGGTGTTTGGGAACAAGGACCCCCGGGGGAGTGCTCGGCTGAAGTTCGTGACCTGTGCCCAGCGGCCCCAGGAGACTCTCTCTGCGTACGTGATGCGCCTGGAAGGCCTGCTGCAGTCGGCCCTGGAGAAGGGGGCCATCCACCCGGCCATGGCGGACCAGGCGCGCGCCCGGCAGGTGCTGACGCGGGCCCGGCTGAACGACACGCTCCGGGACACGCTGAGGCGGAGGCGGCTGATGAGGAGGCCTCCCGGCTTTGCGGGGATGCTGCGGCTCATCCAGAAGACAGAGGCCTGGGACGCCGACCCGGCTAGCAGGGAGCACTTCCCAGGGCAGGAAGAGGCCCGTGTGGACGTTGCAGTCCTGGCAGCAGCCGCCCAGGCCGCCCCGGCCCATGAGGCCATCACCGCAGGCACCACTGCACATGGTGAAGATACCACCGCCCAGGCCGCCCGTTCCAAGGAAGGGAGCGCCGAGGACCACCCGGCACGTGAGGAGGCCAGTGCGGCAGTTGCCGGCACTGCCAAGGCTGGCGAGGCGGCCCCTGAAGACCATGGTGCCGCCAGGGCAGCCCCTGAAGACCATGGTGCCGCCAGGGCAGCCCCTGGCCCTGGGGAGACCAGCAAGGCGTCCGCGGCCACTCAGGAAGATGGAAGTGCTGCCGCCCCTGCGGGCCTAGGTCAGGCAGGACCCTCAGATGCCCCCGGGGTCCCCATGCCTGGCCGGATGGGCAGTGCTTCCCCGGTGGCCCCAGGAGGTCCTGGCTGGGAGCCAGAGGGCCTCGCCGAGGCAGGAGGCCAGGAGGCCGAGGAGACCCCCGAGGAGGGGCTCAAGCCCATCCCAGAAGAGCCGGGAAATGAGGACGGGGCTGCAGAGATGAGCCCCCCGGGGTCCACCTCGGGCCACTAGGCTCAGCAGGCCCCAGGGCCCCCACGCTTGGAGGCAGGGGGAGGCCAGGCCTGGCAGCCTACTGGCCCCATATTAGGGGCCACTCCAGGTGCCTGGGCCTCCCTCCTGAGAGGGTCCCCTATTCATCATCCCCTGGGGCAGGTTGCTCCCTGTACTGGCAAGCCCAAATGTGTCCCTGTAGGCCCCAGAAGGACCCAGGTGTCAAGGAAACCCCCAGCCCCCGCTCCCCTCCCCCCAACACACACACCCTAGCCATCGTCCCCCGCAGAGCCCTGAGGTGCGCCACGTGCCAGCCAAGGCTCTGGTCTCTGTGGGCCAGTGTCGTGAGCTCAACGTGTGCTTTCTGGGCATAGATTCAGGCCCAGCGCTGCCTGTTGTTGTGGAAATGTGCATGTGTTCTCCTCTGAGCAGTTCCCCCAACCCCTGCGCGGCGTGGAGACCCCGAGCCCAGTCCCAGGAGCCGGCGGGAAGGACGGGATGGACGAGGTCACAGCCAGCGCCCACCCCAGGACCTGGGAGCCCACCTGCGACCTTCGGAAGGAAGACCTTGACCGGGGCTGCAGGAGGTCTGCGGGAGGCCCCCCAGGGCTTGTGTTCTGCTGGGCCACCCCGTTGTTCCTCGGGACTCCACGTCCCCGGCTCGGTGGTGTGCGCCCTGCTGTGGGACTGTCCTGTGCCCGCCATAGGGCAGGGCCAGGCCCCGGGCATGTGGGCCAGAAATGGAGGGTCTGCCCTGGGGGGAGCGGGCATGGCTGGCGCCCATCTTCCTGGCGAGAGGCCACCCGCGGGGCCCTCAGGAAGGGAGACTGTGGGGAGATGGAGGGCCGCCGGGTGGGGTGTAGCGGAGGCACCTTTTTGAGGACCCTGGGTGGGGCCGGGACCCGTGAGCTCCGGTGGCCGTTAGAAGTTCCTCTGTGTGTTGTTATGCCCTCTGTTCAATGGTTTCAGTCAATGTTTCTGTTTAATAAATTTCCCTGAACGTTTCATCTGAGTCTGGCCTCTGCTGTGGGCAATGGAGGGAAAGGGCTGCTGCGGGTGAGGGCGGGGGTCCAGAGTCCGATTCCTGCTCAGCACCCATGGGACACCTCTCCGGGGGGAGGGTAAGGTAGGCACTTTGCAGACCCAGACATCGTGAGGGTTTTTCTTCCAGTTCATGGGTGAATTGTAAAGTTTTAGCGCCCTTGACCGTGGGCCGCGTCTCGGGCGATGCTCGTGCTTGAAATCATGGGTGCTGTGCACGGCCCGGAAGGCCAGGGGACACACAGGAGGACTTCTGACCTCGTGGGTCACACGTGGGTCCGTGCACGTCTGCCTGGCCCGGAGGCTCCGGGACCAGAAGGCCGTGGCCGGTTTGCACGAGCGCTCGGCCTGTGGCTCTGCACCCGTGCACGAGTGTCTTCGTGCCCCCTGCGATGACGGGCGTGAAGCAGGAGGCTGACATGCTGACGGGCCTGCCCTTTAGGATGTCACTTCCTGGCTGGGCTGTGCTGTCACCCCCGAGCAACCGGAGCACTTCTGTGAGGGGCTGAGCGGGAGTGTGAGCCCAGGGTGCTGCCGGCCGCGCTGCACTGTCCCGTTTACGGGGCGGAGGGGCACGCCGCGCTCCGCATGGCTGCGGACGAGAAGGGCCCCGCCGCGGGCAGGGCGCCCGGCTTCGGCGAGGCGCCTCTTCCTCCCGACACAGCGGCTCCGGCCCTCGGCTCAGGGAGCTGCACCCCCCAGTCCCTCGCCCTGGACCAGCCCGTGCCCGCGGGGCACCCCGACCTCGGGCTGCTGCCTGGAGAAGCCGCTTTCCAGGATTTGACGGAAGAGCCTTTGTTGAAAAGGCCTCGCACCGCCTGCGAGGCCGTGTGGGAAGGCAGCCTGCTCTTCCACCGCTTTCCCAGGAAGCTGTGGACGATCGTCCACAGCAGTCGCTTTGCATCCATTGGGTGGAATGAAGACGGGACTTGCATAGGCGTCAACAGGCCGCTGTTTCAAAAGGAGGTTTTGGACAGGGACGGCCTAGACAAGGTGTTCAAGACAGAACGTGTGGAGAGCTTCATCCGCCAGCTTAACCGCTATGGATTCAGCAAAGTGTACCAGGACATGCACACGTCCCTCTGCATGACCAACCTGTCCACGAAGGAGCGGCCCGCCCACGTCCTGAGCGAGGTAAGGAGGGCGGGGGACGGCGGGGGAGGAGCCCTCTCCAGGGGCTGAGCCGCTGGGCCCGGGGGTGGGGGGCGGGTGCCAACCCCGGGCCGCCTGGGACGGCGGCAGGCGTGTCGGGAGAGCTTCCTTTAAAGGTGGTACTTGGGCACCGGCGTGACGGCCGGAGCTGGCAGTGCCGCGCGCTGTGTTGGGACGTTGTTATGGGGGGACCCGAAGCGTTCTCAGCACAAGGACGTCACTTCTCTCCCTCCTCCTTTTCCCTTTGCTGTGTCTGTGTGAGGTGATGCGTGTGAACTGGACCCCCTGTGGTGATCATTTCACAGCACACGCGGGCAAGGCGTCATCCTGTACTCCTGACACGTGGGCAGTGCCGCTCGTGCCTGACACGCAGTCACAGCGGGGGACAAGAGGACACTGCTGCAACGCTGGCCCTTCCCGTCCTCCTGCTCGGGGACAGTGGCCCGCCGGGGGGAGGGGGGAGGTCTGTGTGCCCCCTTGACTCCCATAGCTCCAGAGCATCACTTGAGTGAGGGCGCAGGTCCTTTCCTGGGAAGCAGTCAGCGTCCCCGGTCTGGCCCCTGGAGGTGCTGGCCAGGGGGCGATTCGGACACTTCCTTAGAAAGCTACCGAACCTTGTTGCAGTCTCGTACCTGCAAACGCCAAGTCCCCTTTCGTGGGCCTTGTACTCGTCCTAAGGGGCCATTTTCAGTCATTTTCCAAGGGCGAAAGGTGATGGTGAGAGAGCGAGTCTCGGGGATGTCAAAGCTGGGGCACAGCGTCCTGCTGGGACCGGGTCCCGCTTTCTCCAAAGAGGCCCTGGGTCGGCTGGGGGAGGGCGCCCAGGGGCCCAGCCAGGCGGCTGCTGCTTGCGAGCAACTCTTTTGTGACTCGGGGTTTCCTTTTCTCTCTCAACCGCGACCTCAGTTACACTTCTACCACAGTCCCCTGTTTCAGAGAGACTGCCCGCACCTCCTGGTGAGGATGAAGCCGAGAGTGCACACTAAACCAGCATCCGGGCAGGTGGACGGCGAGCCGGCAGCCCCGGGGCACCTCCCGGCGCCCAGCGCCGCGGAGCCGCAGGACGGCCTCCCACCGTATCCTGAGCACATCCAGGGGACCCCGAGCTACCCGCAACTCGACCATGCCTCCGCCCTGGCCAGGACTGACTCTGTCGCTCCGGCCCCTCCTCGGACAGCAGCCGAGCCCCCCACGCCGGATCCCAACGCGCAGGTTCTGGTCCCTCTAGTCCCTGTCCTGGCAGAGGTGGCCCAGCCAGCCGAGGTCCCCTGGCTCTGCTGCGCCTGGCCTCCCGCCCAGATGAGTCCTCCCTGGCCCGTGCCGGGCCTGGCGGCCGTGCCCTCCCAACTCCTCAGCCTGCCCCCCGCGCAGCTCCCGGGGGCCGCGCTGCTGCCTCTTGCGCATCCTGGATGCCTGAGGTGGCCGCCAGGCCTGCCGCCTCCCTGACCTTGATCCGTCGGCCACTGAGCCACTTCTGCCATCGCTGCGTGGGCTCCCGCTCTTTCCTGGAATACCCGGCCCCTCCAGGCAGGCCCACAGAGGACCCTGACCAGGCAGACCCTGCAGACACACGGAGGTGGTAACGCGGCCAGAACCTTGCAGGGCAGTAAAGAGCACGGGGACATGAGAGTGATGTTCCACCCAACACATGTTTGGCGCCTCCGTCCTGGGCGTGGCTGAGCAGTTGAGTCCCCTCAGCAGGAAACGATGACAGGTGACAGCCCACCCCCGGCACAGTGCGGGCACCTAGCAGCTAGCTAGTGAAGCCCCTCAGACGCCCTGTGTCCACCCACTAGAAAGACCCTTCAAGGGCTGGACAAGCACAAGGAAGGCCCTGGCACCCGCGGCTTCACAGTTGCGGGGGCATCGTGTCCAGCAGGGTCTCGATTTGACAGATGAGAAGAGCTCAGGCCTCCCCTGGTCAGAGGCCTGAAAAGAGCCCTTACTGTCCTGAGACGCACAGGTGTGGAGGTGACGGTCCCTGGCAGGGGCCTGCGGGTGTTCAGTTTGGGGGTGCTCTCTGGTGTCTGGACAGCAGGATTGAGGTTTGCTTTTCACTGCGGGTCCTGCGTCTGGAGACATTTTCCTGGTTCTCTTTTCCTTGCCTTTCGAGCTAAACACTTCAAGGGCGCCATGCTCCACCACCCTCTGGGCGCTGGGGTGTCGCGCTTATACCGCGAGTCCTTGTGGTCAGCGCCCAGTGATGTGTACAGAGCACTGAAGGCCAGGGCGCACCCCCAGCTCACAGTTGCTGCCTCCACGTGTGGGGGATGGGCCGGGGGACCTGGCCAGGACTCTGTGGCTGTCACAGTGATAGGGCGACATCCCCTCCCAAACACTGCTAAGGAGGGGGCGGGGAGCGGGAATTGCCTGGAGTTCCAGGGGTTAGGACTCTATGCTTTCACTGCGGTGGCCCGGGTTCAATCCCTGGTCGGGGATCTAAGATCCCCCAAGCCTTGTGGGGTGGCCAGAAACACAGAAAAGAAAAAATAGGTGGGTTGGGGGAGGAGGGGAAGTAGACCCAAGGTACCAGGAATGATCCAAGCACCAGCAGCCAGAGGAGCCCCGGGTCTGCCCGGGTGAGGGGTGGTCCCATCTGCCGCTCCCGTCTGTCACAATGCAACAGCTAGTGCACGTCAGGGGGGTCTCTTGAGCAGCCCAACAGCAGTGCCCCAAATGAACGATGCAAAAATGGACAGAAGGGACGGAAGAAACCGGTCTACAGTAGAAGTGGGAGACTTCGGGCCCCCCTGTGATGGATTCAAATGGATCCCCCAGCTCCCACCCCAACCATTAAGTCCACCTGTTGCAGTGCTAATCCCAAGGTGCATGTATTTGGAGATAGCACCCTTGGGGAAGTCAGTAAGGTTAAATGAGGTCACAAGGGTGGGACCCTAGTCCGACAAGAGCGGTGTCCTTTGGCAAAGAGGAAGAGACACCGAAGATCTCCCTCCCTCCCTCAGCCTCTCTTCCACCCTCCCAACTTCCCTCCCTCTCTCTCCCTCCATTTCTCTCCCCCCCCCCACTCTCTCTCCCTGCCTCCCTTCTCCCCCACAACCTGTTCAGAGAAGCAGCCAAGTGAGGGACCAAGAGAAAACCAGCTGTCTGCGAGCCAGGAAGAGACGCCTTCCCTCACCTGAAACTGCACTTTCCAGCAAGTTGAGGTTGGACTTCTAGCCACCAGGACTGGGACCCAGTACATTTCTGTAGTTTTAGCCACCTCCTCTGTGGGACTTTGCTATGGCAGCTCTAAGCAGACTAACATAGCCTGCTTTCATTATGGGTACAGCGACCAGACAGCACCGCAGTAAGGGAATCACAGATTTGAACAGCACTGTACAAAGACTAGGTCTCATGACATGTGTAGACTATTAGCCCCAAGAACAGAGTAGACACGTGCTCGTCAAGCGTACCTAGAACGTTCTCCAGGGTACTCCAAGCGTCAGGCCACACAGCATCCCTCAGTAAACTTGGGATACAAACAAAAGGGCTGAAATCATACAAAGTATGTCCTCTGGCCAAAATAGAGTGAAATTAGACCTCAATAACAGAAGGAAATGTGGGAAATCTGCAAAGAGAGGGAAATTGAGCCGTGCGTCCCCAAATAACCGCATTAGTCTGGGACGATGCCAAATCCCACAGCACAGGATGAGGGGCTGAAACAGCAGACACAGATTCTCACGGTGGTTCCGACCAGGAGGCCGAGAGGGAGGGTCCAGCAGGGGTGGCTTGTACTGCGGCCGGTCTCCTTGGTTGCAGGTGGCCGTGCTCTTACCGCCCCTCACGTGGTCACCCTCTGTGCACGCACCCCCAGCCCCTGCCTTCTCTCCTTGCGTGTGCTGATCCGCTCTTCCCTCAAGGGCACCAGCCATCTTGGATTAGACCTCATCCTAATGGCCTCATTTCAACCTAAGAACCACTAACTCCAGTCACAGTGACATTCTGAGGTTCTAGGGGATTGGGGCTTCAACATGCAAATTTTGGGGGGACGCAGTTCAGTCCATAACAATAGCCCAGGGAACGTACAAGACATCACAAGGGAAACTAGAAAATACTTTGAAATGAAGAAAACACATACCAAAGGCCCCAGGACTTATGGCACGCGGCCAAAGAGGCACTTGGGACCTAAAGCTGCAAACACCCGTGTTCCAATGGAGGCGACACCTCAGATCAACCGCCTCATCTTGAACGGGGACAAGCGAGAAGACGAGGAAGGCGAGCCCAAGCATTCTGACAACAAATGTTCACGAGAAAAGAAAAACTGCGCTAATCCACGTACGCGGGGATCCCAAGACGTGCACTGGTCGGGAATCCTCACAACATGGGGGAGGGCGCATCCTTCTTACACACTCAGTAACAAGAGCTACAGCCACCGACCGCTTCATTTGCACAGGCTTTTTACAAGCAGGTCACATCATGGGGAAACCCACACCAATGCTTTTGCCTTGTACTGTTAGGAGGCCCATTTTACAGATGGAGAAATCGAGGCGTAGGGAGTCTCCATGATTTGATCAGCTTGTCACTAGAAGGACTCTTATTCAAGCTAAGCATCATATGCGTGCAAAGACCCATCCCCGCACTGGCCTGACCTGTCTCCCCAACAGTCAAGGGGGATTCAGCTGTCCTCCACGGGGTCCTACTACCTGACGCCTCAGGCCACATAATGGAGAAAACACAGGGAAGCCAGGCATTAGTGCCCATGAGAGCCTGACACTGGATTCTGCCCACGTGGCCTCCCCAGCCCCATCAGGTCACCATCTCTCGTGAAAGGGACACGAGGGCCAGGGAGGAGGGTGAGGGTCTAGGACTGAGGGCGTGAGGATGGAGAAGGGTCCCGGACGTGGGGGTCCGAGGCACGGCCCTCTGAAGGCGGCTCCTATGCTCAGGCTTGGGCCCTGCTCTCTCCTTCCACTGCCCACTCTGCTCCCTTCTGTCCCAGCGGCGTGGTGGCCCCACGTTCTCCTGCAGGCTCACTTCCCCGGGCACACTGGCTGTCAGGCAGGCGGCAAGCCTGCATGCAAAGCACGGGGACCGCCGGGCTGGAGGACTCTCCGCATCCCCACGGGGCGTGAGTGTCTGTGCCCTTCAGGGCCCTGCGGATGCCCCTCCTCCTGGATGCTTGCTCACACGTGGCTTTACACCCTGCTGCTGTCTTGTGAATGTCACTTGGCTTCACACCCTGCATCCCGCCACCAACCCAGCCCTATCCCTGTGCCCAGCCCCAGCTCAGGGACCACGGACAGGCACAGGCCCGGGCCCCGCACTTGCTCACAAAGGCCCCTAAAGCAGCAGCCGGCGATATTTGCCACAGAGGAGGGTAGGCGAGAGCCAGGCAGGAGGTCAGCCCTTTGCCAAAGAGGCTGGAGCTCAGAGCAGACGTTAGCTGGGGCTGGGGAATGGGGGCTTCTCGGGAAACAGGGCCACGGCTGAGACAACTCACACCAGCCCCTCAGGGGGCAGGCTCAGCGCACGTAGAGAACGTCAGAGCTTCCCGCTGATGGGCAGCAGCTCCCGTGTGCCCTGCGCCGCCCTGGTCAGGACTGGCTGTGTGCCGGGGTGGTGTGTGCTCGTCCAGAGTCTACTGGGGAGGGCGCTGCTGCCCCCCTGAAAAGTGTCTCCCTGAATGTCCCTGGGGCGCTCTTGGCGTGTCCCGGCCGCTGCTGCGCTGCCTGCCACGGCCGTCCCTGGGCTAGCACTGTCCCCCATCAGTCAGTTCACTGCACGAACGGGCACTAGGAATCCCTGCTTTCCCCCGGGAGTGCTTACCATTTGTGATGACAAAATCCCCTTCTTTTCCGGCAGGAGTGTCTGAGCAGGTTCCATTGGCCCTGAAATTCTCCACCTTTTCCAAGTGCCCACCTGCTATATGGCAGGTGCTTCAAATCCAGGATCCCACGTAATGTTCACGTTGTCGTACGGCGCTCAGCAGGGAGGGCTGCCTCTTTAGCCCCCGGCGCCGTCTGCACCTCCCACTGCAGTGACCTCCCAATCCCATTAGGCCCAGAAGTTGCCCCTTCCTTTCGATGCCAGGTCACAGCCCAAACCTGTGGGTCTCTGATGCCGCCGTATTTCTGCACCTGCCTGAACGCGGGGACACTGGCGGACGTTGCTTCTTAGTGGCTAGGACTTATTTCTAGTCTTATTCTGATCCCAGACTCTGTCCTTCTCCCCTCTGGAAATTGCTTTCTTTTCATGACATCTCAGAGAATTTGCAGCTCCATAGGAAACGGAATAGAAAACCAGTCAAAATTGCTGTTCTGTGTGTTTTACTCCTGGAGGATATATTATTCAATTTGGATGTGTGTGTGTGTGTCTGTCGGCATGGAGGGAAGGGTGGTGATTTCCCCAGCTGGGTGCAGCTCACGCAAAGCTCCCAGGATTCCAGTCGCACGGCCACTCCTTTCCACTTCGGCAGCCTCTCTTCTTTCCAACCCCCTATTTTCATTCATTTCATCCCACTGAAATCTAGACCTTGCTCACAAGTGGCCAAAGTAAACTCCAGGTGACTAAAATGGTCGTTTCCATACAGTTGGTAATTGGCTCCCCCAGGGCAGGGAGAGGAGGGCCAGCCCCGGGAATACCGAGCAGGGCTTCAAAGAGCAAGACCCTCATTTCTCTGGAAATCCTTGCAGATGGCGGCTATGAAACACCTACCTCTTCACTGTGGCCCACTGCAATGCAACAAGAGCCAGCACCCCTTCCTTCCTGCCCCAGGGCGAGATTTCTCTCGGCTTTATCCACGACCCAGAAGGACATCTCACAGCAATGTCCCATTTCAGACTTTCCCCTGCAACCCAAGACACACCCTCTGCATGTCTGGCTGCTGCCACCACCCAGCTTCATCACCATCACCTCCCACAGAAGGAACCCCCACTTCCCAAAGGCCCGAAGTGCCCTGGCTCGGGGCACTTAACACTCCAGGGCTCGCTCCTGGAGCCCCACCGCCTCGTCCCATGTTGTCTTATTCTGTGGGACTTAGGGGACGTCTCACCACCTTCCTCATGTGACAGTGGCTCCTAGACCATCACTCTAGGTGTGGGTGTGTCCTGCTTTTCCTAGCGTTCCCGCTACTAACACAGGCCCTTCCGGAGAGCAGAGGCTCCGTGGAGGTCTGCGGAATAAACAAGCCGGTGGGCAGGGGGCTTATTGACGCAGATGAACCTTCTCCTACTTTCTTAAAATACCCGTGCAAATCCAACTCAACAGAGATAGTTCGTTTTATTTACAGAATGACAGACAAGACAGGGAAGCAAGAATTGGAACAACAATGGCTTTTATTTTTCTATTTCTTCCCCCATCTATATCACTGCTAAGGACTTCCACATTTCCAGAGCAGTTCTGATTCCAATTCCCTGTTATCTTGTACACGGTCACAAAACGAACTGGGAGATTTCCCAACCTCTCTTACAAAACAGCAAAACTCTTGTTCTTGAACTAAATTAGTGCAAATACCTGTGGGATTAACGTCATACACAAAGTTAGACACTGAAGCTTGTTTAGTCTTCTATTCAAAGAACCAACATTTGAAAAATTCCTAAAGAAAACGACATGGAAGTCCATGTCAACATACACAACAGGAACCCAAAATGCTGCACACCGGCTTCCCCCAACTCGCCCGGCTCTCACTGCTTAGAAGGCTGACCGCTCCCTCTTCAAACTCAGAGTGAAGGAGCAGCCCCCCTTCCTGCCCCACGGGAGAAGCTGCTGGACGTGGGACTGGCTGCTGCACTGGCTCAGGCTCCCTCTTCCTCATCGCTCACACTCCCTGCAGACACGGATGGGAAGAACCTGGGAGCCATGCTATTGCTCCTGAGCAGATGCTGCAGGACCTGCCACTTGCTGGCCTCCGCGTAGGCCCGGGGACCCCACAGGAACTCGTAGCGGGCAGGGTCGCTGTGGGGCACCTGCCGGTACTTCAGGTAGCCCGTCTGCACCCACACTTCGGTGAGCAGCTCCCTCCCGCCACAAAACCCCAGGGTGTCTAGCTTTCCCCACACCTCCTCCTCAGGGACGCGGTCACCGAACAGGGTGACCATGGTCAGGACCAGCAAAGGGAGGCTGGCCTCGGGCGTGCACTGCCAGTCGCTCAGCACTGCATCCCAGGTGAGGCCCAGGGTGGGGACCAGGACGTAGGTGCGCTGGCGGGGGTCCACGACCTTCACGTCCACGCCAAACAGCAGCTGCAGGCACTCGCAAACGAGGCGGAAGACCACGGGGAAGTGGTCCCGATGCTCCCGGACGACCGTACTCAGCATCTCCGCCTCGGAGGTCGGCTCCCCGGTACGAAACTTGACGAGCAGGAACCCCACCAGGTCAGCCATCAGCGCAACAAGTGCCTCGCGGGACAAGGGCTCGGCATAGGCGGAGAAGGAGGGGGCGCCAGGGGAGGCGGAGGACGAGGGGGATGCGGCCTCCTCCCCCGCAGCCCCCAGCAGCGGCGCCTCCACCGGACCCTGGGCCGGGACTGGGGCCTCAAGGTCGGCCTCAGGCTGGCGGAGCTCACTCATCTCGACCGGGGGCCTGATCACTGGGGTCGGGCCGCCCACGGGAGTGTGGGCAGGGGACCTCGTACCTGGGGTAGAGAGGGGGTGTGAGCGGCCTCGGCGGAGAAAGGCACCCTGGGCAGCCCTGACAAAGGCCACTTACAGGTCTCGTCTCAAGGGCTGCCCTCGGGCCTCACAGGGGCGCTCCTCCCGGGTGGCCTGTCCCCTGCCAACCTGAAGAAGGAAGTGAGGGGGCTCCTCAGGGTGCAGCCAGCACGGCCCCAGGTTCTGGGGCTGACAGGGCGGTGGGGTGACTTGGGTGTTGTGGGGTCCCCTCTGTTCTGGGAGGGGGAGCCCCTGGGTACACACTCAGGGCACGCACCTCCCCTTGGCTCCTGGCGCTGCCTGGGCCTCCTCTGCTCTGTGCCCTGAGGACACGGTCCTCAGACCTGGGCCTTCGCCTCCCGGGTCCTGGAGCCCCTGGAAGAGGAATGGAGGGCGCACCTCTTGTGTACACTGTGGCACAGCTCTGGGCCTCGGTGCTGGTAGGAGGATTGGGCCGGACTCTGTGAGGTCCCCCCAGTTCTGAGTTCTGGGGTGGGTGGTCCCCTCGGGGTCGCTCGTCGTGCTCACTGTTCCCCTTAAGGGCCTGGACCCTCCCCTTTGCAGGCCGGAGGGGAAACTCAGAACAGGACCCCGAATCTGAACAGAAAGCAGTGAGGGGACCCCACAGGTGGCCGCACCTGCCCAGGGCCTCCCGAGGGTCCTAGGATGGGGAGATGCTGGGTCCTCACCTCCTCCTCACATCCTGCCTGGCCTCCCAGCGCTGACCACAGGGGCAGGTTTCTGTTGAGGCCCCTGTTCCAGGGCTGGGGGTCTGCTCAGTCCTCCCTCGGGGTCCTGGGAGTCCACCCTCTGGACCTGAAGGCTCACCCCTCACACCAAACACCTGACCTCCTGAGGACCCCGACCCAGAGGTCAGGAAACATCTCATCTGCTGACCGTGCTCTGGCGTCTCCAAGGCCCCCGCGGAAGGGCAAAGGATCCCTCCCTGTGTCGGGGTCTAACGTCCTCAGTCCTTCCTTCCTCGCGTGCAGGCTGGACTCTGGGCAGGACCTGGGATTGTCCCGTCTGCCAGTGTGAGTCCCTGCTCCTTATACCAGGTCTCCAGTCTCTCCGAGACCCTGACGTCAGGACGTCAGGACAGGCCTACCGTGCTCATCCCGCCCCGGGGCCTCCCACGGCCACCTGCAAGGGCGGTGATCTGGTGGGTCCCTTTTGTCCTCCCTCAGGGTCCCCTCAGTCCTGCCTAAGGGCCCTAACCTTAGTCCACCAGGGACCTGACATTTTACCCTCTGCCCACATGAGACCCCGCCCCTTATCCCAGGTCCCCAGCTTCTCTGAGACCCGGATGTCAGGAAGTGCTGCACGTGACGGCCTCCCAGGGCCAACTCAGTTCTGGGTTGCAGGCTGCCCTCAGTGCTCCCTCAGGGCCCTCACCTTGACTCCACACAGAACCTGGGATTCTCCGCAGTGCCCACCAGACACCCCGCCCCTTATACCCCCTCTGCAGCCTCTCTGATACCCCGCCCCGTGCTCCCCCTCCCCAGCGTCTCTGAGACCCGGATGTCAGGAAGTGCTGCACCTGTTCATCCCGCCCTATGGCTGGAAGGGCCAACTCGGTCCTGGGATCCAGGCTCCCCTCAGTCCACACTCAGGGCTCTCACCCTGACTCTACATAAGACCTGGGATTCTCTCCTGTGCCCGCCTAGGATCCCGCCCCTTATACCCCCTCCCTAGCCTCTCTGAGACCCCGCCCCGTGCTCCCCCTCCCCAGCGTGTCTGAGACCCGGATGTCAGGAAGTGCTGCACGTGCTCATCCCGCCCTTTGGCCTCCCAGGGCCAACTCTGTTCTGGGGTCCAGGCTCCCCTCAGTCCTCCCGCAGGCCCGTCTCCTTGACTCCACGGAGGACCTGGGATTCTCTCCCGTGCCAATGAGACACCCCGCCCCTTATACCCCCTCCCTAGCCTCTCTGATACCCCGCCCCGTGCTCCCCCTCCCCAGCGTCTCTGAGACCCGGATGTCAGGAAGTGTTGCACGTGCTCATTCCGCCCTATGGCCTCCCAGGGCCAACTCTGTTCTGGGGTCCAGGCTCCCCTCAGTCCTCCCTCAGGGCCCTCACCTTGACTCCACGGCGGACCGGGGATTCTCTCCCGTGCCCACCAGACACCCCGACCCTTATACCCCCTCCCTAGCCTCTCTGAGACCCCGCCCCGTGCTCCCCCTCCCCAGCGTCTCTGAGACCCGGATGTCAGGAAGTGCTGCACGTGCTCATCCCGCCCTTTGGCCTCCCAGGGCCAACTCTGTTCTGGGGTCCAGGCTCCCCTCAGACCTCCCTCAGGGCCCTCACCTTGACTCCACGAAGGACCTGGGATTCTCTCCCGTGCCCACCAGACTCCCCGGCCCTTATACCCCCTCCCTAGCCTCTCTGAGACCCCGCCCCGTGCTCCCCCTCCCCAGCGTCTCTGAGACCCGGATGTCAGGAAGTGCTGCACGTGCTCATCCCGCCCTATGGCCTCCCAGGGCCAACTCTGTTCTGGGGTCCAGGCTCCCCTCAGTCCTCCCGCAGGCCCGTCTCCTTGACTCCACGGAGGACCTGGGATTCTCTCCCGTGCCAATGAGACACCCCGCCCCTTATACCCCCTCCCTAGCCTCTCTGAGACCCCGCCCCGTGCTCCCCCTCCCCAGCGTGTCTGAGACCCGGATGTCAGGAAGTGCTGCACGTGCTCATCCCGCCCTTTGGCCTCCCAGGGCCAACTCTGTTCTGGGGTCCAGGCTCCCCTCAGACCTCCCTCAGGGCCCTCACCTTGACTCCACGAAGGAGCTGGGATTCTCTCCCGTGCCCATCAGACTCCCCGGCCCTTATACCCCCTCCCTAGCCTCTCTGAGACCCCGCCCCGTGCTCCCCCTCCCCAGCGTCTCTGAGACCCGGATGTCAGGAAGTGCTGCACGTGCTCATCCCGCCCTATGGCCTCCCAGGTCCAACTCTGTTCTGGGGTCCAGGCTCCCCTCAGTCCTCCCTCAGGGCCCTCACCTTGACTCCACGGAAGACCTGGGATTCTCTCTCGTGCTCACCAGACACCCCGACCCTTATACCCCCTCCCTAGCCTCTCTGAGACCCCGCCCCGTACTCCCCTCCGCAGCGTCTCTGAGACCCGGATGTCAGGAAGTGCTGCACGTGCTCATCCCGCCCTTTGGCCTCCCAGGGCCAACTCTGTTTTGGGGTCCAGGCTCCCCTCAGTCCTCCCTCAGGCCCTGGGAAGTGACTGGCCCATGAGGGGGGAGCCCTCATGAATGAGATTACCTCCCTTCTAAAAGAGGCCCCAGACGGCTGCCTCATCCTCTTGTGCCATGTGAGAAGATGGCTAGTTGATACAGCTAGACAAGAAACCAGTCCATATAAAGAAGAGCTTTATTACTATTATTTATTACTCAGCCGTACAAAGGAACGAAATTGGGTCATTTGTAGAGATGTGGATGGATCTAGAGACTGTCATACAGAGTGAAGGAAGTCAGAAAGAGAGAAACAAATATCGTGTATTAATGCACATATGTGGAACCTAGATAAATGGTACAGATGAACCGGTTTGCAGGGCAGAAATAGAGACACAGACGTAGAGCACAAACATATGGGCACCAAGGTGAGAAAATGGTGGGGGCGGGCGGGGGGTGTGATGAATTGGGAGATTGGGATTGACATATGTACGCTAATAGGTATAAAATGGGTAACTCATAAGAACCTGCTGTATAAAAAAATACATAAAATAAAATTCAAAAGTTAAAACAAACCAAAGAAATAACAATAGGTTTATGACATTATCAATCACAGTAGAAAACCACCTGTAAAGACAAATGGACGTACTTGCCACAACGGGCTCTGCATCGCCAAGTTCGCTCCCCCAACTCCGCAGCCTCGCAGGAGGCCTTCCTATTGGTGGAAGGCCAATGGGCGTGTCTTTTGCTTCCGGAGGCGCCAAGCCTTGGGACCTCAGGCCCTCAGTGCGCATGGCTACTGCTGCTTCCGTAGCAGAGCGCCTCCTCACGTGCTCTTCTGATCCAACCAGTTTCTCGGTAAAGAGACGTCTAGAACTTTCTCCCTCATCTTCCTGGGGCTTCCGGGAGCACCCGGAAGCCCACGTGGCGTTCGCACAGAGTGCCTGGGACAGTCGGCGGCACAGTTCCTGGCTGCTCTGCTGAGACGAGCTCTTCAGCCCCTCGTGAGTGGGACTCCGGAGCCATCCACAGAGTCAGAGCGAGTCAGGAGACAGGCGGGGGCTTTGCCGGGGGCTGGACTCCGCAGGTACCGGGGGCCCCGGGAAGGAGTGGAGGTCGGGGGAGGGCTACGGGCTGCTCGGTTGGGAGTGGGGGAGCGGCGGCGGAGGGTAGCGGGCTGAAGGGGGGCTGAGGGAAGGGTCCCCCAGTGAGCGGGTCAGAGGGGAGGACCGCTGGCTTCCGGGGTGGCTGGTGGGGGGCGTTCTGGAGTCGGGGTGCAGAGGGTGGGGCTAATGGCTAAGCGTGGGGGGGGCCTGAGCGGAGGGCTTCCTACTGGTCGGGTGGGGCCGGCTTTGGGGGCCAGAGGAGAGGACGACTGGCTGCGGGGGTGGGGAGGACGGGGAGGACGGGAAGGGCGGGCCGCACCCCCGGGGCCGAGACGGGAGGGGCGGGCTAGCGGCTGCTGCGTGTGGCGGGAGGAAGGCTGAGGCGGGGGTCGATGGGGAGGACTCCCGGGCGCGGGTGCGGTAGGCGTTAGGGGAGCTCCCGCCGGGGCGGGGCGTGGGGTGGGGGGGAGGACGCTCGTGGCAGTTAGGGGGCTCCGGCTCCCGGGTGGGCGGGGGCAAGACGGGTGGGCTCTGCGTCTGGGGTACGAGAAGCGAGAGCCCCTGGCGCTGAGTGTGCTCGGGGGAGGACTCCCCGGTGTGGGGAGGTGAGAGAGGCAGTCTGACCTCTACGCATGGCGGGGCGCCCGGCTTCCAGGGCCCAGAGCGGAGCGCCACCAGCTGGTGGGGGGGGGAGGGTGTATGGAGGGGATGCAGTGCGAGGGGTCGGGGAGGAGCCGCCTGGCCACGGGGGGGGGGGGGCGTAAGTGAAGCTGAGAGGGGGAGGCGCTGGGGCTGCTGTGATCTGGTGGAGGCTGTTGGCCATGGCAGATGGATTTGTGGGGGTCCAGGGAGGGGCTCTGGCCCACTGCATGAGGCATCGAGAGCTTCAGGTCGCCTCTGTCCGGGTGGCACAGGAATTGCAGAGGTGGGTGGGCTGGGCAAGGCCCTGGCCTCCACACAGAGTACACAGATTCTTTACGAGGGTGCTTTGCACATTCACCCGGACACGCCATACCAGAGTTGTAAAACAGTCTCCATAAATTTAGCAGTATTGCAAGTTTACATGATAAGTTTTCTCATCACGGGGGAATTTTATTTGATGGTACTAATGATAATATATCTTCAAATATTGGGAAGCCCATGGATCAAAGAGAAAAATCACAGAGGGACTTAGAAAATATTTCCAAGTGAATACTAAAAAAGCACAACTTACCAAAATTAGTGGGAGGCAGCAAAAAGCGACAGGAGGAAACTGTATTCCTCTAAATGCTTCTGTTAGAAAAGAGTCAGGACATAAAATCAGTGAGCTAACAGTCCATTTAGAGATGCTAGAAGAAGAAGAGCAAAGGAAACATAAAATGAAGTAATAAGAGAGCTAAGAGAGGAAATCAGTGATAGAAAGCAAATTATGGACACGGTGAACAAAGCCATGCGCTTCTTTCAAAAGAGCAAGGAAACCGAGCAAGTCCTAGAACGATGAATCACGGAAACATAGAAAGAACGCTGATCCCCAATATGAGGAATGAAAGAGGGCCAACGTTACGGATCAGATGTACATTAACAAAGAGGATATAGGGGAATATTATGGGACATTATGGAAATGTTTATGCTAACAAATTGGAAGACTTGAAAAATTCCTTGGGAAAAAGGCAGCTTCCTAAAACTGAGGCCAGAATGTAGAAAAGGTGACGAGCCTTCTATCTGTCTTTTTTAAAAAAATTATTTTATTTTATTTTATTATTGTTTCTTGAGTCGTACGCAACAAGTGCTCTTTTGTTATTTTTTTTAAATTGTATTTTTACTTGTGGCTGCGTTGGGTCTTTGTTGCTGCGCGCGGGCTTTCTCTAGGTGCAGCGAGCGGGGGTTACTCTTCGTTGCGGTGCGCCGGCCTCTCATTACGGTGGCTTCTCTTGTTGCAGAGCACGGGCTCCAGGCATGTGGGCTTCAGTAGTTGTGTCACGTGGACTCAGTAGTTGTGGCTCGTGGGCTCTAGAGCGCTGGGTCAGTGGTTGCGGAGCATGGGGTTAGTTGCTCCGCGGCTTGTGGGATCTTCCCGGACCAGGGATCGAACCTGTGTCCCCTGCACTGGCAGGTGGATTCTTAACCACTGCGCCACCAGGGAAGTCCCTAGCCTTCTATCTTGTAAATAAATGTAATTTATAAAAAAAGTGTCCTAAAGTCAAACAAACCAAACAGGGCAGGGAGGTGCTCCAGGCTGCTGCTGTGAGGGGCACTAGGGTGGGCTGTGTGGCACAAACATGATTCTCTCCTCTTTGCACCCACAGGCCGGTTCCCACACTTCAACAGCCTGTGCACTCCTGTTTGATCGCTTCCCCCCACCCTCAGGTACTCGAAGATGGCAATGGCTCTGGCGGTATTGCGGGACTGGTGCAGGTCGATGGGCGTGAACGCTCAGCGATCTCTGCTCATCCTGGGAATCCCAGATGACTGCAAAGACCAGGAATTCCAGGAGGCTGTCCAGGCTACCCTGCATTCCCTGGGCAGATACCGAGTGCTGGGCAAGGTCTACAGAAAGGAGCTGGGGTCGAGTGTTGCCCTGGTCGAGTTTGCTGAGTGTTTAAATCGAAGCTTGCTCCCCCGCCAAATACCAGGCAAGGGAGGGCCCTGGACTGTGGTCTGCCTGCCCCAGGCCCCTGATGCTGATTCACAGGATAGACCCAATTTCCCTGCGCAGCCCCAGGGACAAGCAGTGGTTGGCAGGGCGGGTGAGGCAGGAACTGCAGGGGAGGAGGAAGCTGCAGGGGAGGAGGAAGCTGCAGGGGAGGCGGGAGTCACAGGTATGGAGGGAGACACAGGTGAGGAGGAAGCCTTAGGTGAGGAGGGAGCTGAAGGTGAGGAGGGAGCTGCAGGTGAGGAGGGAGCTGAAGGTGAGGAGGGAGCTGCAGGTGAGGAGGGAGCTGAAGGTGAGGAGGGAGCTGCAGGTGAGGAGGGAGCTGCAGGTGAGGAGGGAGCTGAAGGTGAGGAGGGAGCTGCAGGTGAGGAGGGAGCTGAAGGTGAGGAGGGAGCTGCAGGTCCGGAAGGAACTGAGGGTCAAGCAGGAGCTGCAGGTGAGGAGGGAGCTGAAGGTGAGGTGGGAGCTTCAGGTGAGGAGGGAGCTGAAGGTGAGGAGGGAGGTGCAGGTGAGGAGGGAGCTGAAGGTGAGGCGGGGGCTGAAGGTGAGGAGGGAGCTGCAGGTGAGGAGGGAGCTGAAGGTGAGGCGGGAGCTTCAGGTGAGGAGGGGGCTGAAGGTGAGGAGGGAGCTGCAGGTGAGGAGGGAGCTGAAGGTGAGGAGGGAGCTGAAGGTGAGGCGGGAGCTTCAGGTGAGGAGGGGGCTGAAGGTGAGGAGGGAGCTGAAGGTGAGGAGGGAGGTGCAGGTGAGAAGGGAGCTGCAGGTGAGGAGGGAGCTGCAGGTGAGGAGGGGGCTGAAGATGAGGCAGGAACTGCAGGTCACTCAGGAACTGCAGGGGAGGAGGAAGCTGCAGGGGAGGCGGGAGTCGCAGGTATGGAGGGAGACACAGGTGAGGAGGAAGCCTTAGGTGAGGAGGGAGTTGCAGGTGAGGAGGGAGCTGAAGGTGAAGCAGGAGCTGAAGGTGAAGCAGGAGCTGAAGGTGAAGCAGGAGTGTCAGATGAGGAAGGAGCTGCAGGTGAGGAGGGAGCTGCAGGTGAAGCAGGAGATGAAGGTGAAGCAGGAGCTGAGTCAGATGAGGAAGGAGCTGCAGGTGAGGAGGGAGCTGAAGGTGAGGAGGGAGCTGCAGGTGAGGAGGGAGCTGAAGGTGAGGAGGGAGCTGCAGGTGAGGAGGGAGCTGAAGGTGAGGAGGGAGCTGCAGGTGAGGAGGGAGCTGCAGGTGAGGAGGGAGCTGCAGGTGAGGAAGGAGCTGAGGGTCAAGCAGGAGCTGAAGGTGAAGCAGGAGCTGAGGCAGATGAGGAAGGAGCTGCAGGTTACAGAAATGTTGCAGGCGTGGCAGGACTTCTGAGTGTGGCAGGACTTCTGAGTATGGCAGAACCCACGGGCGGGGCAATGGCTGCGCCTGAGGAAGCAGTTGTGACAGCGGCAGGCGCCATGGGTGAGGCAGGGCCCGGGACCCAGCAGTGGAGGCAGGCCTCACAGCCCGTGCTGGACAGCATGGGCTACCAGGAGCTGGGAACCTTCTCTGGGATGGAAGAGCCGGGCCACGGGGAAGGGTCCTCTGAGAGCTGGCTGGAGCAGGCCAGCCACACGCTGCACCTGTGGCGCCACGTGTCTGAGAGGGAGAGGAGGAGGAGGCTGGTGGAGAGCTTGCGCGGCCCCGCGCTGGACCTCCTGCGCGGCCTCCTGGCGGAAGATCCCGAGCTGGCTGCCCAGGACTGCCTGGCCGCGCTGGTGCAGGTGTTTGGGAACAAGGACCCCCGGGGGAGTGCTCGGCTGAAGTTCGTGACCTGTGCCCAGCGGCCCCAGGAGACTCTCTCTGCGTACGTGATGCGCCTGGAAGGCCTGCTGCAGTCGGCCCTGGAGAAGGGGGCCATCCACCCGGCCATGGCGGACCAGGCGCGCGCCCGGCAGGTGCTGACGCGGGCCCGGCTGAACGACACGCTCCGGGACACGCTGAGGCGGAGGCGGCTGATGAGGAGGCCTCCCGGCTTTGCGGGGATGCTGCGGCTCATCCAGAAGACAGAGGCCTGGGACGCCGACCCGGCTAGCAGGGAGCACTTCCCAGGGCAGGAAGAGGCCCGTGTGGACGTTGCAGTCCTGGCAGCAGCCGCCCAGGCCGCCCCGGCCCATGAGGCCATCACCGCAGGCACCACTGCACATGGTGAAGATACCACCGCCCAGGCCGCCCGTTCCAAGGAAGGGAGCGCCGAGGACCACCCGGCACGTGAGGAGGCCAGTGCGGCAGTTGCCGGCACTGCCAAGGCTGGCGAGGCGGCCCCTGAAGACCATGGTGCCGCCAGGGCAGCCCCTGAAGACCATGGTGCCGCCAGGGCAGCCCCTGGCCCTGGGGAGACCAGCAAGGCGTCCGCGGCCACTCAGGAAGATGGAAGTGCTGCCGCCCCTGCGGGCCTAGGTCAGGCAGGACCCTCAGATGCCCCCGGGGTCCCCATGCCTGGCCGGATGGGCAGTGCTTCCCCGGTGGCCCCAGGAGGTCCTGGCTGGGAGCCAGAGGGCCTCGCCCAGGCAGAAGGCCAGGAGGCCGAGGAGACCCCCGAGGAGGGGCTCAAGCCCATCCCAGAAGAGCCGGGAAATGAGGACGGGGCTGCAGAGATGAGCCCCCCGGGGTCCACCTCGGGCCACTAGGCTCAGCAGGCCCCAGGGCCCCCACGCTTGGAGGCAGGGGGAGGCCAGGCCTGGCAGCCTACTGGCCCCATATTAGGGGCCACTCCAGGTGCCTGGGCCTCCCTCCTGAGAGGGGACCCCTATTCATCATCCCCTGGGGCAGGTTGCTCCCTGTACTGGCAAGCCCAAATGTGTCCCTGTAGGCCCCAGAAGGACCCAGGTGTCAAGGAAACCCCCAGCCCCCGCTCCCCTCCCCCCAACACACACACCCTAGCCATCGTCCCCCGCAGAGCCCTGAGGTGCGCCACGTGCCAGCCAAGGCTCTGGTCTCTGTGGGCCAGTGTCGTGAGCTCAACGTGTGCTTTCTGGGCATAGATTCAGGCCCAGCGCTGCCTGTTGTTGTGGAAATGTGCATGTGTTCTCCTCTGAGCAGTTCCCCCAACCCCTGCGCGGCGTGGAGACCCCGAGCCCAGTCCCAGGAGCCGGCGGGAAGGACGGGATGGACGAGGTCACAGCCAGCGCCCACCCCAGGACCTGGGAGCCCACCTGCGACCTTCGGAAGGAAGACCTTGACCGGGGCTGCAGGAGGTCTGCGGGAGGCCCCCCAGGGCTTGTGTTCTGCTGGGCCACCCCGTTGTTCCTCGGGACTCCACGTCCCCGGCTCGGTGGTGTGCGCCCTGCTGTGGGACTGTCCTGTGCCCGCCATAGGGCAGGGCCAGGCCCCGGGCATGTGGGCCAGAAATGGAGGGTCTGCCCTGGGGGGAGCGGGCATGGCCGGCGCCCATCTTCCTGGCGAGAGGCCACCCGCGGGGCCCTCAGGAAGGGAGACTGTGGGGAGATGGAGGGCCGCCGGGTGGGGTGTAGCGGAGGCACCTTTTTGAGGACCCTGGGTGGGGCCGGGACCCGTGAGCTCCGGTGGCCGTTAGAAGTTCCTCTGTGTGTTGTTATGCCCTCTGTTCAATGGTTTCAGTCAATGTTTCTGTTTAATAAATTTCCCTGAACGTTTCATCTGAGTCTGGCCTCTGCTGTGGGCAATGGAGGGAAAGGGCTGCTGCGGGTGAGGGCGGGGGTCCAGAGTCCGATTCCTGCTCAGCACCCATGGGACACCTCTCCGGGGGGAGGGTAAGGTAGGCACTTTGCAGACCCAGACATCGTGAGGGTTTTTCTTCCAGTTCATGGGTGAATTGTAAAGTTTTAGCGCCCTTGACCGTGGGCCGCGTCTCGGGCGATGCTCGTGCTTGAAATCGTGGGTGCTGTGCACGGCCCGGAAGGCCAGGGGACACACAGGAGGACTTCTGACCTCGTGGGTCACACGTGGGTCCGTGCACGTCTGCCTGGCCCGGGGGCTCCGGGACCAGAAGGCCGTGGCCGGTTTGCACGAGCGCTCGGCCTGTGGCTCTGCACCCGTGCACGAGTGTCTTCGTGCCCCCTGCGATGACGGGCGTGAAGCAGGAGGCTGACATGCTGACGGGCCTGCCCTTTAGGATGTCACTTCCTGGCTGGGCTGTGCTATCACCCCCGAGCAACCGGAGCACTTCTGTGAGGGGCTGAGCGGGAGTGTGAGCCCAGGGTGCTGCCGGCCGCGCTGCACTGTCCCGTTACGGGGCGGAGGGGCACGCCGCGCTCCGTATGGCTGCGGACGAGAAGGGCCCCGCCGCGGGCAGGGCGCCCGGCTTCGGCGAGGCGCCTCTTCCTCCCGACACAGCGGCTCCGGCCCTCGGCTCAGGGAGCTGCACCCCCCAGTCCCTCGCCCTGGACCAGCCCGTGCCCGCGGGGCACCCCGACCTCAGGCTGCTGCCTGGAGAAGCCGCTTTCCAGGATTTGACGGAAGAGCCTTTGTTGAAAAGGCCTCGCACCGCCTGCGAGGCCGTGTGGGAAGGCAGCCTGCTCTTCCACCCCTTTCCCAGGAAGCTGTGGACGATCGTCCACAGCAGTCGCTTTGCATCCATTGGGTGGAATGAAGACGGGACTTGCATAGGCGTCAACAGGCCGCTGTTTCAAAAGGAGGTTTTGGACAGGGACGGCCTAGACAAGGTGTTCAAGACAGAACGTGTGGAGAGCTTCATCCGCCAGCTTAACCGCTATGGATTCAGCAAAGTGTACCAGGACATGCACACGTCCCTCTGCATGACCAACCTGTCCACGAAGGAGCGGCCCGCCCACGTCCTGAGCGAGGTAAGGAGGGCGGGGGACGGCGGGGGAGGAGCCCTCTCCAGGGGCTGAGCCGCTGGGCCCGGGGGTGGGGGGCGGGTGCCAACCCCGGGGCCGCCTGGGACGGCTGCAGGCGTGTCGGGAGAGCTTCCTTTAAAGGTGGTACTTGGGCACCGGCGTGACGGCCGGAGCTGGCAGTGCCGCGCGCTGTGTTGGGACGTTGTTATGGGGGGACCCGAAGCGTTCTCAGCACAAGGACGTCACTTCTCTCCCTCCTCCTTTTCCCTTTGCTGTGTCTGTGTGAGGTGATGCGTGTGAACTGGACCCCCTGTGGTGATCATTTCACAGCACACGCGGGCAAGGCGTCATCCTGTACTCCTGACACGTGGGCAGTGCCGCTCGTGCCTGACACGCAGTCACAGCGGGGGACAAGAGGACACTGCTGCAACGCTGGCCCTTCCCGTCCTCCTGCTCGGGGACAGTGGCCCGCCGGGGGGAGGGGGGAGGTCTGTGTGCCCCCTTGACTCCCATAGCTCCAGAGCATCACTTGAGTGAGGGCGCAGGTCCTTTCCTGGGAAGCAGTCAGCGTCCCCGGTCTGGCCCCTGGAGGTGCTGGCCAGGGGGCGATTCGGACACTTCCTTAGAAAGCTACCGAACCTTGTTGCAGTCTCGTACCTGCAAACGCCAAGTCCCCTTTCGTGGGCCTTGTACTCGTCCTAAGGGGCCATTTTCAGTCATTTTCCAAGGGCGAAAGGTGATGGTGAGAGAGCGAGTCTCGGGGATGTCAAAGCTGGGGCACAGCGTCCTGCTGGGACCGGGTCCCGCTTTCTCCAAAGAGGCCCTGGGTCGGCTGGGGGAGGGCGCCCAGGGGCCCAGCCAGGCGGCTGCTGCTTGCGAGCAACTCTTTTGTGACTCGGGGTTTCCTTTTCTCTCTCAACCGCGACCTCAGTTACACTTCTACCACAGTCCCCTGTTTCAGAGAGACTGCCCGCACCTCCTGGTGAGGATGAAGCCGAGAGTGCACACTAAACCAGCATCCGGGCAGGTGGACGGCGAGCCGGCAGCCCCGGGGCACCTCCCGGCGCCCAGCGCCGCGGAGCCGCAGGACGGCCTCCCACCGTATCCTGAGCACATCCAGGGGATCCCGAGCTACCCGCAACTCGACCATGCCTCCGCCCTGGCCAGGACTGACTCTGTCGCTCCGGCCCCTCCTCGGACAGCAGCCGAGCCCCCAGCGCCGGATACCAACGTGCAGGTTCTGGTCCCTCTAGTCCCTGTCCTGGCAGAGGTGGCCCAGCCAGCCGAGGTCCCCTGGCTCTGCTGCGCCTGGCCTCCCGCCCAGATGAGTCCTCCCTGGCCCGTGCCGGACCTGGCGGCCGTGCCCCCCCCAAGTCCTCAGCCTTCCCCCCCACCGCGCAGCTCCCGGGGGCCGCGCTGCTGCCTCTTGCGCATCCTGGATGCCCGAGGTGGCCGCCAGGCCTGCCGCCTCCCTGACCTTGATCCGTCGGCCCCTGAGCCCCTTTGCTGCTGCTGCATGGGCTCCCGCTGTTTCCTGGAATACCCGACCCCTCCAGGCAGGCCCACAGAGGACCCTGACCAGGCAGACCCTGCAGACACACGGAGGTGGTAACGCGGCCAGAACCTTGCAGGGCAGTAAAGAGCACGGGGACATGAGAGTGATGTTCCACCCAACACGTGTTTGGCGCCTCCGTCCTGGGCGTGGCTGAGCAGTTGAGTCCCCTCAGCAGGAAACGATGACAGGTGACAGCCCACCCCCGGCACAGTGCGGGCACCTAGCAGCTAGCTAGTGAAGCCCCTCAGACGCCCTGTGTCCACCCACTAGAAAGACCCTTCAAGGGCTGGACAAGCACAAGGAAGGCCCTGGCACCCGCGGCTTCACAGTTGCGGGGGCATCGTGTCCAGCAGGGTCTCGATTTGACAGATGAGAAGAGCTCAGGCCTCCCCTGGTCAGAGGCCTGAAAAGAGCCCTTACTGTCCTGAGACGCACAGGTGTGGAGGTGACGGTCCCTGGCAGGGGCCTGCGGGTGTTCAGTTTGGGGGTGCTCTCTGGTGTCTGGACAGCAGGATTGAGGTTTGCTTTTCACTGCGGGTCCTGCGTCTGGAGACATTTTCCTGGTTCTCTTTTCCTTGCCTTTCGAGCTAAACACTTCAAGGGCGCCATGCTCCACCACCCTCTGGGCGCTGGGGTGTCGCGCTTATACCGCGAGTCCTTGTGGTCAGCGCCCAGTGATGTGTACAGAGCACTGAAGGCCAGGGCGCACCCCCAGCTCACAGTTGCTGCCTCCACGTGTGGGGGATGGGCCGGGGGACCTGGCCAGGACTCTGTGGCTGTCACAGTGATAGGGCGACATCCCCTCCCAAACACTGCTAAGGAGGGGGCGGGGAGCGGGAATTGCCTGGAGTTCCAGGGGTTAGGACTCTATGCTTTCACTGCGGTGGCCCGGGTTCAATCCCTGGTCGGGGATCTAAGATCCCCCAAGCCTTGTGGGGTGGCCAGAAACACAGAAAAGAAAAAAATAGGTGGGTTGGGGGAGGAGGGGAAGTAGACCCAAGGTACCAGGAATGATCCAAGCACCAGCAGCCAGAGGAGCCCCGGGTCTGCCCGGGTGAGGGGTGGTCCCATCTGCCGCTCCCGTCTGTCACAATGCAACAGCTAGTGCACGTCAGGGGGGTCTCTTGAGCAGCCCAACAGCAGTGCCCCAAATGAACGATGCAAAAATGGACAGAAGGGACGGAAGAAACCGGTCTACAGTAGAAGTGGGAGACTTCGGGCCCCCCTGTGATGGATTCAAATGGATCCCCCAGCTCCCACCCCAACCATTAAGTCCACCTGTTGCAGTGCTAATCCCAAGGTGCATGTATTTGGAGATAGCACCCTTGGGGAAGTCAGTAAGGTTAAATGAGGTCACAAGGGTGGGACCCTAGTCCGACAAGAGCGGTGTCCTTTGGCAAAGAGGAAGAGACACCGAAGATCTCCCTCCCTCCCTCAGCCTCTCTTCCACCCTCCCAACTTCCCTCCCTCTCTCTCCCTCCATTTCTCTCCCCCCCCCCACTCTCTCTCCCTGCCTCCCTTCTCCCCCACAACCTGTTCAGAGAAGCAGCCAAGTGAGGGACCAAGAGAAAACCAGCTGTCTGCGAGCCAGGAAGAGACGCCTTCCCTCACCTGAAACTGCACTTTCCAGCAAGTTGAGGTTGGACTTCTAGCCACCAGGACTGGGACCCAGTACATTTCTGTAGTTTTAGCCACCTCCTCTGTGGGACTTTGCTATGGCAGCTCTAAGCAGACTAACATAGCCTGCTTTCATTATGGGTACAGCGACCAGACAGCACCGCAGTAAGGGAATCACAGATTTGAACAGCACTGTACAAAGACTAGGTCTCATGACATGTGTAGACTATTAGCCCCAAGAACAGAGTAGACACGTGCTCGTCAAGCGTACCTAGAACGTTCTCCAGGGTACTCCAAGCGTCAGGCCACACAGCATCCCTCAGTAAACTTGGGATACAAACAAAAGGGCTGAAATCATACAAAGTATGTCCTCTGGCCAAAATAGAGTGAAATTAGACCTCAATAACAGAAGGAAATGTGGGAAATCTGCAAAGAGAGGGAAATTGAGCCGTGCGTCCCCAAATAACCGCATTAGTCTGGGACGATGCCAAATCCCACAGCACAGGATGAGGGGCTGAAACAGCAGACACAGATTCTCACGGTGGTTCCGACCAGGAGGCCGAGAGGGAGGGTCCAGCAGGGGTGGCTTGTACTGCGGCCGGTCTCCTTGGTTGCAGGTGGCCGTGCTCTTACCGCCCCTCACGTGGTCACCCTCTGTGCACGCACCCCCAGCCCCTGCCTTCTCTCCTTGCGTGTGCTGATCCGCTCTTCCCTCAAGGGCACCAGCCATCTTGGATTAGACCTCATCCTAATGGCCTCATTTCAACCTAAGAACCACTAACTCCAGTCACAGTGACATTCTGAGGTTCTAGGGGATTGGGGCTTCAACATGCAAATTTTGGGGGGACGCAGTTCAGTCCATAACAATAGCCCAGGGAACGTACAAGACATCACAAGGGAAACTAGAAAATACTTTGAAATGAAGAAAACACATACCAAAGGCCCCAGGACTTATGGCACGCGGCCAAAGAGGCACTTGGGACCTAAAGCTGCAAACACCCGTGTTCCAATGGAGGCGACACCTCAGATCAACCGCCTCATCTTGAACGGGGACAAGCGAGAAGACGAGGAAGGCGAGCCCAAGCATTCTGACAACAAATGTTCACGAGAAAAGAAAAACTGCGCTAATCCACGTACGCGGGGATCCCAAGACGTGCACTGGTCGGGAATCCTCACAACATGGGGGAGGGCGCATCCTTCTTACACACTCAGTAACAAGAGCTACAGCCACCGACCGCTTCATTTGCACAGGCTTTTTACAAGCAGGTCACATCATGGGGAAACCCACACCAATGCTTTTGCCTTGTACTGTTAGGAGGCCCATTTTACAGATGGAGAAATCGAGGCGTAGGGAGTCTCCATGATTTGATCAGCTTGTCACTAGAAGGACTCTTATTCAAGCTAAGCATCATATGCGTGCAAAGACCCATCCCCGCACTGGCCTGACCTGTCTCCCCAACAGTCAAGGGGGATTCAGCTGTCCTCCACGGGGTCCTACTACCTGACGCCTCAGGCCACATAATGGAGAAAACACAGGGAAGCCAGGCATTAGTGCCCATGAGAGCCTGACACTGGATTCTGCCCACGTGGCCTCCCCAGCCCCATCAGGTCACCATCTCTCGTGAAAGGGACACGAGGGCCAGGGAGGAGGGTGAGGGTCTAGGACTGAGGGCGTGAGGATGGAGAAGGGTCCCGGACGTGGGGGTCCGAGGCACGGCCCTCTGAAGGCGGCTCCTATGCTCAGGCTTGGGCCCTGCTCTCTCCTTCCACTGCCCACTCTGCTCCCTTCTGTCCCAGCGGCGTGGTGGCCCCACGTTCTCCTGCAGGCTCACTTCCCCGGGCACACTGGCTGTCAGGCAGGCGGCAAGCCTGCATGCAAAGCACGGGGACCGCCGGGCTGGAGGACTCTCCGCATCCCCACGGGGCGTGAGTGTCTGTGCCCTTCAGGGCCCTGCGGATGCCCCTCCTCCTGGATGCTTGCTCACACGTGGCTTTACACCCTGCTGCTGTCTTGTGAATGTCACTTGGCTTCACACCCTGCATCCCGCCACCAACCCAGCCCTATCCCTGTGCCCAGCCCCAGCTCAGGGACCACGGACAGGCACAGGCCCGGGCCCCGCACTTGCTCACAAAGGCCCCTAAAGCAGCAGCCGGCGATATTTGCCACAGAGGAGGGTAGGCGAGAGCCAGGCAGGAGGTCAGCCCTTTGCCAAAGAGGCTGGAGCTCAGAGCAGACGTTAGCTGGGGCTGGGGAATGGGGGCTTCTCGGGAAACAGGGCCACGGCTGAGACAACTCACACCAGCCCCTCAGGGGGCAGGCTCAGCGCACGTAGAGAACGTCAGAGCTTCCCGCTGATGGGCAGCAGCTCCCGTGTGCCCTGCGCCGCCCTGGTCAGGACTGGCTGTGTGCCGGGGTGGTGTGTGCTCGTCCAGAGTCTACTGGGGAGGGCGCTGCTGCCCCCCTGAAAAGTGTCTCCCTGAATGTCCCTGGGGCGCTCTTGGCGTGTCCCGGCCGCTGCTGCGCTGCCTGCCACGGCCGTCCCTGGGCTAGCACTGTCCCCCATCAGTCAGTTCACTGCACGAACGGGCACTAGGAATCCCTGCTTTCCCCCGGGAGTGCTTACCATTTGTGATGACAAAATCCCCTTCTTTTCCGGCAGGAGTGTCTGAGCAGGTTCCATTGGCCCTGAAATTCTCCACCTTTTCCAAGTGCCCACCTGCTATATGGCAGGTGCTTCAAATCCAGGATCCCACGTAATGTTCACGTTGTCGTACGGCGCTCAGCAGGGAGGGCTGCCTCTTTAGCCCCCGGCGCCGTCTGCACCTCCCACTGCAGTGACCTCCCAATCCCATTAGGCCCAGAAGTTGCCCCTTCCTTTCGATGCCAGGTCACAGCCCAAACCTGTGGGTCTCTGATGCCGCCGTATTTCTGCACCTGCCTGAACGCGGGGACACTGGCGGACGTTGCTTCTTAGTGGCTAGGACTTATTTCTAGTCTTATTCTGATCCCAGACTCTGTCCTTCTCCCCTCTGGAAATTGCTTTCTTTTCATGACATCTCAGAGAATTTGCAGCTCCATAGGAAACGGAATAGAAAACCAGTCAAAATTGCTGTTCTGTGTGTTTTACTCCTGGAGGATATATTATTCAATTTGGATGTGTGTGTGTGTGTCTGTCGGCATGGAGGGAAGGGTGGTGATTTCCCCAGCTGGGTGCAGCTCACGCAAAGCTCCCAGGATTCCAGTCGCACGGCCACTCCTTTCCACTTCGGCAGCCTCTCTTCTTTCCAACCCCCTATTTTCATTCATTTCATCCCACTGAAATCTAGACCTTGCTCACAAGTGGCCAAAGTAAACTCCAGGTGACTAAAATGGTCGTTTCCATACAGTTGGTAATTGGCTCCCCCAGGGCAGGGAGAGGAGGGCCAGCCCCGGGAATACCGAGCAGGGCTTCAAAGAGCAAGACCCTCATTTCTCTGGAAATCCTTGCAGATGGCGGCTATGAAACACCTACCTCTTCACTGTGGCCCACTGCAATGCAACAAGAGCCAGCACCCCTTCCTTCCTGCCCCAGGGCGAGATTTCTCTCGGCTTTATCCACGACCCAGAAGGACATCTCACAGCAATGTCCCATTTCAGACTTTCCCCTGCAACCCAAGACACACCCTCTGCATGTCTGGCTGCTGCCACCACCCAGCTTCATCACCATCACCTCCCACAGAAGGAACCCCCACTTCCCAAAGGCCCGAAGTGCCCTGGCTCGGGGCACTTAACACTCCAGGGCTCGCTCCTGGAGCCCCACCGCCTCGTCCCATGTTGTCTTATTCTGTGGGACTTAGGGGACGTCTCACCACCTTCCTCATGTGACAGTGGCTCCTAGACCATCACTCTAGGTGTGGGTGTGTCCTGCTTTTCCTAGCGTTCCCGCTACTAACACAGGCCCTTCCGGAGAGCAGAGGCTCCGTGGAGGTCTGCGGAATAAACAAGCCGGTGGGCAGGGGGCTTATTGACGCAGATGAACCTTCTCCTACTTTCTTAAAATACCCGTGCAAATCCAACTCAACAGAGATAGTTCGTTTTATTTACAGAATGACAGACAAGACAGGGAAGCAAGAATTGGAACAACAATGGCTTTTATTTTTCTATTTCTTCCCCCATCTATATCACTGCTAAGGACTTCCACATTTCCAGAGCAGTTCTGATTCCAATTCCCTGTTATCTTGTACACGGTCACAAAACGAACTGGGAGATTTCCCAACCTCTCTTACAAAACAGCAAAACTCTTGTTCTTGAACTAAATTAGTGCAAATACCTGTGGGATTAACGTCATACACAAAGTTAGACACTGAAGCTTGTTTAGTCTTCTATTCAAAGAACCAACATTTGAAAAATTCCTAAAGAAAACGACATGGAAGTCCATGTCAACATACACAACAGGAACCCAAAATGCTGCACACCGGCTTCCCCCAACTCGCCCGGCTCTCACTGCTTAGAAGGCTGACCGCTCCCTCTTCAAACTCAGAGTGAAGGAGCAGCCCCCCTTCCTGCCCCACGGGAGAAGCTGCTGGACGTGGGACTGGCTGCTGCACTGGCTCAGGCTCCCTCTTCCTCATCGCTCACACTCCCTGCAGACACGGATGGGAAGAACCTGGGAGCCATGCTATTGCTCCTGAGCAGATGCTGCAGGACCTGCCACTTGCTGGCCTCCGCGTAGGCCCGGGGACCCCACAGGAACTCGTAGCGGGCAGGGTCGCTGTGGGGCACCTGCCGGTACTTCAGGTAGCCCGTCTGCACCCACACTTCGGTGAGCAGCTCCCTCCCGCCACAAAACCCCAGGGTGTCTAGCTTTCCCCACACCTCCTCCTCAGGGACGCGGTCACCGAACAGGGTGACCATGGTCAGGACCAGCAAAGGGAGGCTGGCCTCGGGCGTGCACTGCCAGTCGCTCAGCACTGCATCCCAGGTGAGGCCCAGGGTGGGGACCAGGACGTAGGTGCGCTGGCGGGGGTCCACGACCTTCACGTCCACGCCAAACAGCAGCTGCAGGCACTCGCAAACGAGGCGGAAGACCACGGGGAAGTGGTCCCGATGCTCCCGGACGACCGTACTCAGCATCTCCGCCTCGGAGGTCGGCTCCCCGGTACGAAACTTGACGAGCAGGAACCCCACCAGGTCAGCCATCAGCGCAACAAGTGCCTCGCGGGACAAGGGCTCGGCATAGGCGGAGAAGGAGGGGGCGCCAGGGGAGGCGGAGGACGAGGGGGATGCGGCCTCCTCCCCCGCAGCCCCCAGCAGCGGCGCCTCCACCGGACCCTGGGCCGGGACTGGGGCCTCAAGGTCGGCCTCAGGCTGGCGGAGCTCACTCATCTCGACCGGGGGCCTGATCACTGGGGTCGGGCCGCCCACGGGAGTGTGGGCAGGGGACCTCGTACCTGGGGTAGAGAGGGGGTGTGAGCGGCCTCGGCGGAGAAAGGCACCCTGGGCAGCCCTGACAAAGGCCACTTACAGGTCTCGTCTCAAGGGCTGCCCTCGGGCCTCACAGGGGCGCTCCTCCCGGGTGGCCTGTCCCCTGCCAACCTGAAGAAGGAAGTGAGGGGGCTCCTCAGGGTGCAGCCAGCACGGCCCCAGGTTCTGGGGCTGACAGGGCGGTGGGGTGACTTGGGTGTTGTGGGGTCCCCTCTGTTCTGGGAGGGGGAGCCCCTGGGTACACACTCAGGGCACGCACCTCCCCTTGGCTCCTGGCGCTGCCTGGGCCTCCTCTGCTCTGTGCCCTGAGGACACGGTCCTCAGACCTGGGCCTTCGCCTCCCGGGTCCTGGAGCCCCTGGAAGAGGAATGGAGGGCGCACCTCTTGTGTACACTGTGGCACAGCTCTGGGCCTCGGTGCTGGTAGGAGGATTGGGCCGGACTCTGTGAGGTCCCCCCAGTTCTGAGTTCTGGGGTGGGTGGTCCCCTCGGGGTCGCTCGTCGTGCTCACTGTTCCCCTTAAGGGCCTGGACCCTCCCCTTTGCAGGCCGGAGGGGAAACTCAGAACAGGACCCCGAATCTGAACAGAAAGCAGTGAGGGGACCCCACAGGTGGCCGCACCTGCCCAGGGCCTCCCGAGGGTCCTAGGATGGGGAGATGCTGGGTCCTCACCTCCTCCTCACATCCTGCCTGGCCTCCCAGCGCTGACCACAGGGGCAGGTTTCTGTTGAGGCCCCTGTTCCAGGGCTGGGGGTCTGCTCAGTCCTCCCTCGGGGTCCTGGGAGTCCACCCTCTGGACCTGAAGGCTCACCCCTCACACCAAACACCTGACCTCCTGAGGACCCCGACCCAGAGGTCAGGAAACATCTCATCTGCTGACCGTGCTCTGGCGTCTCCAAGGCCCCCGCGGAAGGGCAAAGGATCCCTCCCTGTGTCGGGGTCTAACGTCCTCAGTCCTTCCTTCCTCGCGTGCAGGCTGGACTCTGGGCAGGACCTGGGATTGTCCCGTCTGCCAGTGTGAGTCCCTGCTCCTTATACCAGGTCTCCAGTCTCTCCGAGACCCTGACGTCAGGACGTCAGGACAGGCCTACCGTGCTCATCCCGCCCCGGGGCCTCCCACGGCCACCTGCAAGGGCGGTGATCTGGTGGGTCCCTTTTGTCCTCCCTCAGGGTCCCCTCAGTCCTGCCTAAGGGCCCTAACCTTAGTCCACCAGGGACCTGACATTTTACCCTCTGCCCACATGAGACCCCGCCCCTTATCCCAGGTCCCCAGCTTCTCTGAGACCCGGATGTCAGGAAGTGCTGCACGTGACGGCCTCCCAGGGCCAACTCAGTTCTGGGTTGCAGGCTGCCCTCAGTGCTCCCTCAGGGCCCTCACCTTGACTCCACACAGAACCTGGGATTCTCCGCAGTGCCCACCAGACACCCCGCCCCTTATACCCCCTCTGCAGCCTCTCTGATACCCCGCCCCGTGCTCCCCCTCCCCAGCGTCTCTGAGACCCGGATGTCAGGAAGTGCTGCACCTGTTCATCCCGCCCTATGGCTGGAAGGGCCAACTCGGTCCTGGGATCCAGGCTCCCCTCAGTCCACACTCAGGGCTCTCACCCTGACTCTACATAAGACCTGGGATTCTCTCCTGTGCCCGCCTAGGATCCCGCCCCTTATACCCCCTTCCCAGCCTCTCTGAGACTCCGCCCCGTGCTCCCCCTCCCCAGCGTCTCTGAGACCCGGATGTCAGGAAGTGCTGCACGTGCTCATCCCGCCCTATGGCCTCCCAGGTCCAACTCTGTTCTGGGGTCCAGGCTCCCCTCAGTCCTCCCGCAGGCCCGTCTCCTTGACTCCACGGAGGACCTGGGATTCTCTCCCGTGCCAATGAGACACCCCGCCCCTTATACCCCCTCCCTAGCCTCTCTGATACCCCGCCCCGTGCTCCCCCTCCCCAGCGTCTCTGAGACCCGGATGTCAGGAAGTGTTGCACGTGCTCATTCCGCCCTATGGCCTCCCAGGGCCAACTCTGTTCTGGGGTCCAGGCTCCCCTCAGTCCTCCCTCAGGGCACTCACCTTGACTCCACGGAGGACCTGGGATTCTCTCCCGTGCCCACGAGACACCCCGACCCTTATACTGCCTCCCCAGCCTCTCTGAGACCCCGCCCCGTGCTCCCCCTCCGCAGCGTCTCTGAGACCCGGATGTCAGGAAGTACTGCACGTGCTCATTCTGCCCTATGGCCTCCCAGGGCCAACTCTGTTCTGGGGTCCAGGCTCCCCTCAGTCCTCCCTCAGGGCCCTCACCTTGACTCCACGGCGGACCGGGGATTCTCTCCCGTGCCCACCAGACACCCCGACCCTTATACCCCCTCCCTAGCCTCTCTGAGACCCCGCCCCGTGCTCCCCCTCCCCAGCGTGTCTGAGACCCGGATGTCAGGAAGTGCTGCACGTGCTCATTCTGCCCTTTGGCCTCCCAGGGCCAACTCTGTTCTGGGGTCCAGGCTCCCCTCAGACCTCCCTCAGGGCCCTCACCTTGACTCCACGAAGGAGCTGGGATTCTCTCCCGTGCCCACCAGACTCCCCGGCCCTTATACCCCCTCCCTAGCCTCTCTGAGACCCCGCCCCGTGCTCCCCCTCCCCAGCGTCTCTGAGACCCGGATGTCAGGAAGTGCTGCACGTGCTCATCCCGCCCTATGGCCTCCCAGGGCCAACTCTGTTCTGGGGTCCAGGCTCCCCTCAGTCCTCCCGCAGGCCCGTCTCCTTGACTCCACGGAGGACGTGGGATTCTCTCCCGTGCCAATGAGACACCCCGCCCCTTATACCCCCTCCCTAGCCTCTCTGAGACCCCGCCCCGTGCTCCCCCTCCCCAGCGTGTCTGAGACCCGGATGTCAGGAAGTGCTGCACGTGCTCATCCCGCCCTTTGGCCTCCCAGGGCCAACTCTGTTCTGGGGTCCAGGCTCCCCTCAGACCTCCCTCAGGGCCCTCACCTTGACTCCACGAAGGAGCTGGGATTCTCTCCCGTGCCCATCAGACTCCCCGGCCCTTATACCCCCTCCCTAGCCTCTCTGAGACCCCGCCCCGTGCTCCCCCTCCCCAGCGTCTCTGAGACCCGGATGTCAGGAAGTGCTGCACGTGCTCATCCCGCCCTATGGCCTCCCACGTCCAACTCTGTTCTGGGGTCCAGGCTCCCCTCAGTCCTCCCTCAGGGCCCTCACCTTGACTCCACGGAAGACCTGGGATTCTCTCTCGTGCTCACCAGACACCCCGACCCTTATACCCCCTCCCTAGCCTCTCTGAGACCCCGCCCCGTACTCCCCTCCGCAGCGTCTCTGAGACCCGGATGTCAGGAAGTGCTGCACGTGCTCATCCCGCCCTTTGGCCTCCCAGGGCCAACTCTGTTTTGGGGTCCAGGCTCCCCTCAGTCCTCCCTCAGGCCCTGGGAAGTGACTGGCCCATGAGGGGGGAGCCCTCATGAATGAGATTACCTCCCTTCTAAAAGAGGCCCCAGACGGCTGCCTCATCCTCTTGTGCCATGTGAGAAGATGGCTAGTTGATACAGCTAGACAAGAAACCAGTCCATATAAAGAAGAGCTTTATTACTATTATTTATTACTCAGCCGTACAAAGGAACGAAATTGGGTCATTTGTAGAGATGTGGATGGATCTAGAGACTGTCATACAGAGTGAAGGAAGTCAGAAAGAGAGAAACAAATATCGTGTATTAATGCACATATGTGGAACCTAGATAAATGGTACAGATGAACCGGTTTGCAGGGCAGAAATAGAGACACAGACGTAGAGCACAAACATATGGGCACCAAGGTGAGAAAATGGTGGGGGCGGGCGGGGGGTGTGATGAATTGGGAGATTGGGATTGACATATGTACGCTAATAGGTATAAAATGGGTAACTCATAAGAACCTGCTGTATAAAAAAATACATAAAATAAAATTCAAAAGTTAAAACAAACCAAAGAAATAACAATAGGTTTATGACATTATCAATCACAGTAGAAAACCACCTGTAAAGACAAATGGACGTACTTGCCACAACGGGCTCTGCATCGCCAAGTTCGCTCCCCCAACTCCGCAGCCTCGCAGGAGGCCTTCCTATTGGTGGAAGGCCAATGGGCGTGTCTTTTGCTTCCGGAGGCGCCAAGCCTTGGGACCTCAGGCCCTCAGTGCGCATGGCTACTGCTGCTTCCGTAGCAGAGCGCCTCCTCACGTGCTCTTCTGATCCAACCAGTTTCTCGGTAAAGAGACGTCTAGAACTTTCTCCCTCATCTTCCTGGGGCTTCCGGGAGCACCCGGAAGCCCACGTGGCGTTCGCACAGAGTGCCTGGGACAGTCGGCGGCACAGTTCCTGGCTGCTCTGCTGAGACGAGCTCTTCAGCCCCTCGTGAGCGGGACTCCGGAGCCATCCACAGAGTCAGAGCGAGTCAGGAGACAGGCGGGGGCTTTGCCGGGGGCTGGACTCCGCAGGTACCGGGGGCCCCGGGAAGGAGTGGAGGTCGGGGGAGGGCTACGGGCTGCTCGGTTGGGAGTGGGGGAGCGGCGGCGGAGGGTAGCGGGCTGAAGGGGGGCTGAGGGAAGGGTCCCCCAGTGAGCGGGTCAGAGGGGAGGACCGCTGGCTTCCGGGGTGGCTGGTGGGGGGCGTTCTGGAGTCGGGGTGCAGAGGGTGGGGCTAATGGCTAAGCGTGGGGGGGGCCTGAGCGGAGGGCTTCCTACTGGTCGGGTGGGGCCGGCTTTGGGGGCCAGAGGAGAGGACGACTGGCTGTGGGGGTGGGGAGGACGGGGAGGACGGGAAGGGCGGGCCGCACCCCCGGGGCCGAGACGGGAGGGGAGGGCTAACGGCTGCTGCGTGTGGCGGGAGGAAGGGGGAGCTACTCCTGGCTGAGGCGGGGGTCGATGGGGAGGACTCCCGGGCGCGGGTGCGGTAGGCGTTAGGGGAGCTCCCGCCGGTGTGGGGCGTGGGGTGGGGGGGGAGGACGCTCGTGGCAGTTAGGGGGCTCCGGCTCCCGGGTGGGCGGGGGCAAGACGGGTGGGCTCTGCGTCTGGGGTACGAGAAGCGAGAGCCCCTGGCGCTGAGTGTGCTCGGGGGAGGACTCCCCGGTGTGGGGAGGTGAGAGAGGCAGTCTGACCTCTACGCATGGCGGGGCGCCCGGCTTCCAGGGCCCAGAGCGGAGCGCCACCAGCTGGTGGGGGGGGGAGGGTGTATGGAGGGGATGCAGTGCGAGGGGTCGGGGAGGAGCCACCTGGCCACGGGGGGGCGTAAGTGAAGCTGAGAGGGGGAGGCGCTGGGGCTGCTGTGATCTGGTGGAGGCTGTTGGCCATGGCAGATGGATTTGTGGCGGTCCAGGGAGGGGCTCTGGCCCACTGCATGAGGCATCGAGAGCTTCAGGTCGCCTCTGTCCGGGTGGCACAGGAATTGCAGAGGTGGGTGGGCTGGGCAAGGCCCTGGCCTCCACACAGAGTACACAGATTCTTTACGAGGGTGCTTTGCACATTCACCCGGACACGCCATACCAGAGTTGTAAAACAGTCTCCATAAATTTAGCAGTATTGCAAGTTTACATGATAAGTTTTCTCATCACGGGGGAATTTTATTTGATGGTACTAATGATAATATATCTTCAAATATTGGGAAGCCCATGGATCAAAGAGAAAAATCACAGAGGGACTTAGAAAATATTTCCAAGTGAATACTAAAAAAGCACAACTTACCAAAATTAGTGGGAGGCAGCAAAAAGCGACAGGAGGAAACTGTATTCCTCTAAATGCTTCTGTTAGAAAAGAGTCAGGACATAAAATCAGTGAGCTAACAGTCCATTTAGAGATGCTAGAAGAAGAAGAGCAAAGGAAACATAAAATGAAGTAATAAGAGAGCTAAGAGAGGAAATCAGTGATAGAAAGCAAATTATGGACACGGTGAACAAAGCCACGTGCTTCTTTCAAAAGAGCAAGGAAACCGAGCAAGTCCTAGAACGATGAATCACGGAAACATAGAAAGAACGCTGATCCCCAATATGAGGAATGAAAGAGGGCCAACGTTACGGATCAGATGTACATTAACAAAGAGGATATAGGGGAATATTATGGGACATTATGGAAATGTTTATGCTAACAAATTGGAAGACTTGAAAAATTCCTTGGGAAAAAGGCAGCTTCCTAAAACTGAGGCCAGAATGTAGAAAAGGTGACGAGCCTTCTATCTGTCTTTTTTAAAAAAATTATTTTATTTTATTTTATTATTGTTTCTTGAGTCGTACGCAACAAGTGCTCTTTTGTTATTTTTTTTAAATTGTATTTTTACTTGTGGCTGCGTTGGGTCTTTGTTGCTGCGCGCGGGCTTTCTCTAGGTGCAGCGAGCGGGGGTTACTCTTCGTTGCGGTGCGCCGGCCTCTCATTACGGTGGCTTCTCTTGTTGCAGAGCACGGGCTCCAGGCATGTGGGCTTCAGTAGTTGTGTCACGTGGACTCGGTAGTTGTGGCTCGTGGGCTCTAGAGCGCTGGGTCAGTGGTTGCGGAGCATGGGGTTAGTTGCTCCGCGGCTTGTGGGATCTTCCCGGACCAGGGATCGAACCTGTGTCCCCTGCACTGGCAGGTGGATTCTTAACCACTGCGCCACCAGGGAAGTCCCTAGCCTTCTATCTTGTAAATAAATGTAATTTATAAAAAAAGTGTCCTAAAGTCAAACAAACCAAACAGGGCAGGGAGGTGCTCCAGGCTGCTGCTGTGAGGGGCACTAGGGTGGGCTGTGTGGCACAAACATGATTCTCTCCTCTTTGCACCCACAGGCCGGTTCCCACACTTCAACAGCCTGTGCACTCCTGTTTGATCGCTTCCCCCCACCCTCAGGTACTCGAAGATGGCAATGGCTCTGGCGGTATTGCGGGACTGGTGCAGGTCGATGGGCGTGAACGCTCAGCGATCTCTGCTCATCCTGGGAATCCCAGATGACTGCAAAGACCAGGAATTCCAGGAGGCTGTCCAGGCTGCCCTGCATTCCCTGGGCAGATACCGAGTGCTGGGCAAGGTCTACAGAAAGGAGCTGGGGTCGAGTGTTGCCCTGGTCGAGTTTGCTGAGTGTTTAAATCGAAGCTTGCTCCCCCGCCAAATACCAGGCAAGGGAGGGCCCTGGACTGTGGTCTGCCTGCCCCAGGCCCCTGATGCTGATTCACAGGATAGACCCAATTTCCCTGCGCAGCCCCAGGGACAAGCAGTGGTTGGCAGGGCGGGTGAGGCAGGAACTGCAGGGGAGGAGGAAGCTGCAGGGGAGGAGGAAGCTGCAGGGGAGGCGGGAGTCGCAGGTATGGAGGGAGACACAGGTGAGGAGGAAGCCTTAGGTGAGGAGGGAGCTGAAGGTGAGAAGGGAGCTGCAGGTGAGGAGGGAGCTGAAGGTGAGAAGGGAGGTGCAGGTGAGGAGGGAGCTGAAGGTGAGGAAGAAGGTGCAGGTGAGAAGGGAGCTGCAGGTGAGGAGGGAGCTGAAGGTGAGGAGGGAGCTGAAGGTGAGAAGGGAGCTGCAGGTGAGAAGGGAGCTGAAGGTGAGGAGGGAGGTGCAGGTGAGAAGGGAGCTGCAGGTGAGGAGGGAGCTGAAGGTGAGGAGGGAGCTGAAGGTGAGAAGGGAGCTGCAGGTGAGAAGGGAGCTGAAGGTGAGGAGGGAGGTGCAGGTGAGAAGGGAGCTGCAGGTGAGGAGGGAGCTGAAGGTGAGGAGGGAGCTGAAGGTGAGGAGGGAGCTGAAGGTGAGGAGGGAGGTGCAGGTGAGAAGGGAGCTGCAGGTGAGGAGGGAGCTGCAGGTGAGGAGGGGGCTGAAGGTGAGGCAGGAACTGCAGGTCACTCAGGAACTGCAGGGGAGGAGGAAGCTGCAGGGGAGGCGGGAGTCGCAGGTATGGAGGGAGACACAGGTGAGGAGGAAGCCTTAGGTGCGGAAGGAGCTGCAGGTGCGGAAGGAGCTGAGGGTCAAGCAGGAGCTGAGGGTCAAGCAGGAGCTGAAGGTGAAGCAGGAGCTGAGGCAGATGAGGAAGGAGCTGCAGGTTACAGAAATGTTGCAGGCGTGGCAGGACTTCTGAGTGTGGCAGGACTTCTGAGTATGGCAGAACCCACGGGCGGGGCAATGGCTGCGCCTGAGGAAGCAGTTGTGACAGCGGCAGGCGCCATGGGTGAGGCAGGGCCCGGGACCCAGCAGTGGAGGCAGGCCTCACAGCCCGTGCTGGACAGCATGGGCTACCAGGAGCTGGGAACCTTCTCTGGGATGGAAGAGCCGGGCCACGGGGAAGGGTCCTCTGAGAGCTGGCTGGAGCAGGCCAGCCACACGCTGCACCTGTGGCGCCACGTGTCTGAGAGGGAGAGGAGGAGGAGGCTGGTGGAGAGCTTGCGCGGCCCCGCGCTGGACCTCCTGCGCGGCCTCCTGGCGGAAGATCCCGAGCTGGCTGCCCAGGACTGCCTGGCCGCGCTGGTGCAGGTGTTTGGGAACAAGGACCCCCGGGGGAGTGCTCGGCTGAAGTTCGTGACCTGTGCCCAGCGGCCCCAGGAGACTCTCTCTGCGTACGTGATGCGCCTGGAAGGCCTGCTGCAGTCGGCCCTGGAGAAGGGGGCCATCCACCCGGCCATGGCGGACCAGGCGCGCGCCCGGCAGGTGCTGACGCGGGCCCGACTGAACGACACGCTCCGGGACACGCTGAGGCGGAGGCGGCTGATGAGGAGGCCTCCCGGCTTTGCGGGGATGCTGCGGCTCATCCAGAAGACAGAGGCCTGGGACGCCGACCCGGCTAGCAGGGAGCACTTCCCAGGGCAGGAAGAGGCCCGTGTGGACGTTGCAGTCCTGGCAGCAGCCGCCCAGGCCGCCCCGGCCCATGAGGCCATCACCGCAGGCACCACTGCACATGGTGAAGATACCACCGCCCAGGCCGCCCGTTCCAAGGAAGGGAGCGCCGAGGACCACCCGGCACGTGAGGAGGCCAGTGCGGCAGTTGCCGGCACTGCCAAGGCTGGCGAGGCGGCCCCTGAAGACCATGGTGCCGCCAGGGCAGCCCCTGAAGACCATGGTGCCGCCAGGGCAGCCCCTGGCCCTGGGGAGACCAGCAAGGCGTCCGCGGCCACTCAGGAAGATGGAAGTGCTGCCGCCCCTGCGGGCCTAGGTCAGGCAGGACCCTCAGATGCCCCCGGGGTCCCCATGCCTGGCCGGATGGGCAGTGCTTCCCCGGTGGCCCCAGGAGGTCCTGGCTGGGAGCCAGAGGGCCTCGCCGAGGCAGGAGGCCAGGAGGCCGAGGAGACCCCCGAGGAGGGGCTCAAGCCCATCCCAGAAGAGCCGGGAAATGAGGACGGGGCTGCAGAGATGAGCCCCCCGGGGTCCACCTCGGGCCACTAGGCTCAGCAGGCCCCAGGGCCCCCACGCTTGGAGGCAGGGGGAGGCCAGGCCTGGCAGCCTACTGGCCCCATATTAGGGGCCACTCCAGGTGCCTGGGCCTCCCTCCTGAGAGGGTCCCCTATTCATCATCCCCTGGGGCAGGTTGCTCCCTGTACTGGCAAGCCCAAATGTGTCCCTGTAGGCCCCAGAAGGACCCAGGTGTCAAGGAAACCCCCAGTCCCCGCTCCCCTCCCCCCAACACACACACCCTAGCCATCGTCCCCCGCAGAGCCCTGAGGTGCGCCACGTGCCAGCCAAGGCTCTGGTCTCTGTGGGCCAGTGTCGTGAGCTCAACGTGTGCTTTCTGGGCATAGATTCAGGCCCAGCGCTGCCTGTTGTTGTGGAAATGTGCATGTGTTCTCCTCTGAGCAGTTCCCCCAACCCCTGCGCGGCGTGGAGACCCCGAGCCCAGTCCCAGGAGCCGGCGGGAAGGACGGGATGGACGAGGTCACAGCCAGCGCCCACCCCAGGACCTGGGATCCCACCTGCGACCTTCGGAAGGAAGACCTTGACCGGGGCTGCAGGAGGTCTGCGGGAGGCCCCCCAGGGCTTGTGTTCTGCTGGGCCACCCCGTTGTTCCTCGGGACTCCACGTCCCCGGCTCGGTGGTGTGCGCCCTGCTGTGGGACTGTCCTGTGCCCGCCATAGGGCAGGGCCAGGCCCCGGGCATGTGGGCCAGAAATGGAGGGTCTGCCCTGGGGGGAGCGGGCATGGCTGGCGCCCATCTTCCTGGCGAGAGGCCACCCGCGGGGCCCTCAGGAAGGGAGACTGTGGGGAGATGGAGGGCCGCCGGGTGGGGTGTAGCGGAGGCACCTTTTTGAGGACCCTGGGTGGGGCCGGGACCCGTGAGCTCCGGTGGCCGTTAGAAGTTCCTCTGTGTGTTGTTATGCCCTCTGTTCAATGGTTTCAGTCAATGTTTCTGTTTAATAAATTTCCCTGAACGTTTCATCTGAGTCTGGCCTCTGCTGTGGGCAATGGAGGGAAAGGGCTGCTGCGGGTGAGGGCGGGGGTCCAGAGTCCGATTCCTGCTCAGCACCCATGGGACACCTCTCCGGGGGGAGGGTAAGGTAGGCACTTTGCAGACCCAGACATCGTGAGGGTTTTTCTTCCATTTCATAGGTGAATTGTAAAGTTTTAGCGAAAACTGATAATTGCCTAAAAAGGCAGTAGAGAAGTTAAAATGTAAATGAAAACCTTGATTATCTCAGCAGGAAAAAGGGAACATAGGAGCAACAATAGTTGGACAGACACTGCTATGGACTGAATATTTGTAAACCTCTCCCCCTCATTCACCTGTTAGATTCTAACCCCCAAAGGGATGGCGTTTGGAGGTGGGGCCCTGGGAAGTGATTAGCCTATGAGGGGGGAGCCCTCATGAATGAGATTACCTCCCTTATAAAAGAGGCCCCAGACGGCTGCCTCATCCTCTTGTGCCATGTGAGAAGATGGCTAGTTGATACAGCTAGACAAGAAACCAGTCCATGTGAAGAAGAGCTTTATTACTATTATTTATTACTCAGCCGTACAAAGGAACGAAATTGGGTCATTTGTAGAGATGTGGATGGATCTAGAGACTGTCATACAGAGTGAAGGAAGTCAGAAAGAGAGAAACAGATATCGTGTATTAATGCACATATGTGGAACCTAGATAAATGGTACAGATGAACCGCTTTGCAGGGCAGAAATAGAGACACAGACGTAGAGCACAAACATATGGGCACCAAGGTGAGAAAATGGTGGGGGCGGGCGGGGGGTGTGATGAATTGGGAGATTGGGATTGAATATGTACACTAATATGCGTAAATGGATAACTCATAATAACCTGTTGTATAAAAAATAAAATAAAATTCAAAATTTCAAAAAGAAAATCACCTCCAAAAGAAATCTGAATTCTCACTGGCTACCTTATTTGACCATGGGTTGAACCTTCGTACTCCTTAACTGCTCTTGAGGGATTTGTCAGGTGGCGTCAATGTGGGTAGGATTTCTCTGTGAAAACAAGACGATTGATTCCCATCACCACTTCCCCACAAACACACAGATGCTAAAGGGATTGCAGAGTTCTTCCGTGAAAGTGCTGGGAATGTGGGCTCATCTCAGCGAATCCCTCCCTGCCTGGTGAAGCTGCTGTAAGGATTATTCAATGCAGAGGAGGGTGTACGGCACCTCTGAGGGCGGCTGGGACCCCAGGAAGTGTCCAGATAGAAATGGAGGGCTTCCCTGGTGGCGCAGTGGTTGAGCGTCCGCCTGCCGATGCAGGGGACGCAGGTTCGTGCCCCGGTCCGGGAAGATCCCACATGCCGCGGAGCGGCTGGGCCCGTGAGCCATGGCCGCTGAGCCTGCGCGTCCGGAGCCTGTGCTCCACAACGGGAGAGGCCACAACAGTGAGAGGCCCGCGTACTGCAAAAAAAAAAAAAAAGAAATGGGGGGGTCCTTTGAGAGACTGAGTTCACCTTTTTTTCTGTTGGTGGGCCCTAGTCTGACCTTAGATGAAAATAATATCAACCCACCACACAGGGGCAGGGGGGCGGGGGGAAGCACTCTGCAGAAGCCAGTCATTGTTGGAACAAATAACCCACACAGGACCTTGTGCCCCAACTTAGCCATGAGCCCAGGTGAAGGAACCAGGGCTGGCAAGGCGATTCCAGTCATGCATCATACACCTCTCCGGCACATGGGGACCAGCGGACACCTGCCTGGCTGACGATAGGCATCTGCTGGCCCCCCCGCCACCGCAGGCCGGTGTGAGCCCAGTCAGAGCCCCATTGGCCAGGAGAGGGCCAGGCAGGCGTGCACGGTGGGCAGGGGATGAGAGGAACACAGACACCCCCCACCCACCCCAGAGCTCAGGCGGCCAAGGGGTCCGCCTCACCTGCACTTCCCCTCCCAGAGGGACTCCAGCGATGCCTGCAGGTTGGTCACATACCGCTCCCTGAGGCTCTGATAGGACACCTGCAAGCTGAGGTGGAATGTCTTGACTTTGATCCGCTCTTCCTTCACCGTCTGCCACAGCAGGGCTCACAGCTGGGCCCCATGCTTGGTCTCCGAGGACCTCCCCTGCTGCAAGGCTGCGGAGTGACTCTCTGGAGAGAGGTGTCTAATTACATCAAACAGGTCGGTGGATGGGCAGTGTTCCGCACCTGGCTTGGGGGACTCTGAAACAGAGCCTTCTCGCTGGGCTGCTCACGGTTGTACCCCAGGCTGCTTTCTGCCCTCAGCACTAAGCCCTTGGGCCTGCAGCCCTCCTCCAGCTCCTGCAGCTGCTGGTGACACCGGTGGAGCCTTCGCTCAATCTGGGCAACGGTGGCAGAGGCACGCTGGTTCACCTTCTCTAAGGCCTGCCAGATGTGGGGGGCCTGCTGCCGGCCAGCTGTGGACACCAGCTTGAGGAAGCCCACAGTGTTCCTGTCCAGGCTGGCCTTTTCCACTCTCAGCTGCTCTGAGAGGTACAGGATGCGGTGCTTGACGCTGTCCTGTAAGTTCCGGGCCAGCTCCCCATCTGAGAGGCTGGAGGGGCCACTGGGGCCAGCCTTACTGGATGACAGGGATCTGCAGGACAGAACATTGGAGGGGAAGTTTGCAGTTGGGCTCTTAGTGTATTCCGCCTGCATTGGGAAACGAGAATCACAAAACAGGTACTTCTGTGAGATGCAAATGGTGGGAGAATTAGACACAAATTGCTCCACTCTATAACAGTACTTATGCATATGCGCAAGTACTTCATTTGCAAGATTTGTGCATCTGAGGTGGGCCCGACACAGACTGGACATTCTCCCCTCCTCTTCAGCACCTGGCTCCTTGCTCTATGGGTGTACCTCACTATGACCTCCAGGTGGCTAGCAACCCCCTCCACACCTGCCCTGTCTGTTCTTGGACTTCTCTTCCAAGAATTACCAACAGTGGGTCTCGTTTTATAGAGAACTGTTCTTGTAGAGCATGGAATAAACTCATTTCCATTAATCCATACAGCTTGCTGTATTGCTACTGCCAGATGGATAGAAGAGATAGGCAGGGAGATTTGCATCCTAACAGGTTCATTCCTTCATCTAATCATTCATTCAACACATATTTCCTGAGCGCCTACCATGTGGTACAGAAGCCAGACATATTCCTTGGTCTCACAGAGCTGACAGCCTAGGGTGGACAGTTCTGCTGTAACACAAACAAATGAGTCTGTTGCATGGTGAAGGATAATAGTAAGAGCCTTGGAGATAGAGCCCAGTTCAAATCCCGACTCTACCACTCTTGAGACCTTGAGTAAGTTAATAAACCGCTCAGAGGGTCGGTTTTCTCATCTCTAAAATAAAGATGGACATAGCAGCCTAACTGGAACACAGGAGACCATGGTACAGTAGACAAGGATGAGGTAGGAGAGGTAGGTGAGGCCAAGACAGGTGGAACCTCTGTTCTGTTTCTACTTTTTAACTAAAAGCACCTTCATGACTGTTTTTTTTAATTAATTAATTTACTTGTTTATTTATTTTTGGCTGCGTTGGGTCTTCGTTGCTGTGCGCGGGCTTTCTCTAGTTGCGGCGAACGGGGGCTACTCTTCATTGCGGTGCGCGGGCTTCTCATTGTCATGGCTTCTCTCGTGGAGCACGGGCTCTTGGTGCACGGGCTTCAGTAGTTGTGGCACGTGGGCTCAGTAGTTGTGGCTCACGGGCTCTATAGTGCAGGCTCAGTAGTTGTGGTACACAGGCCTAGGTGCTCCGCGGCACATGGGATCTTCCCGGACCAGGGCTCGCACCCGTGTCCCTTGCATTGGCAGGCGGATTCTTAACCACTGCACCACCAGGGAAGCCCTTCATTACTGTTTTCAATCTGCAAATGCTCTCCCAGTGGGAAGCAAGGAGTGATTATAGTGTAATAGATATTTTGGTTCTGTGTATTTTATTCTATGCAAATTATTCCTTGATATTTTAAAAAACATGTGATACCACTATGCACCTAGCAGATTGGCAAAACTTAAACTATAATAAATCTCAGAAAGGACATGGAGCAACAGGAACCCTCAATCACTCCTGGTGGGAGAGTAATTGGTACAAATATTTTGGGAAAGCATTTGGTAATATCATAAAGTTGAAGACATCCATACTGAATGGCCCAGCAGTTGCATTCCTAGATATATCCTTGAAAGGCAGGTACAATAATACTCCCAATAACCAGCTGCTAGAAACAACCCACCTGGCCTATCATCATAGAATGTGTAAGTGAACTGTAATATATTCAACAGTTTACTGCTATACAACAATAAAAATAAACTACAGCCTTGAAAACATGAATGAACAAGCATAATGTTGAACAAAAGAAGCCAAACACAGAAGAATCCATACTATATATGGTTCTGCTGATATAAAGTTCAAAAGCAGGCAAAATGAAATGATGTTGTTTAGGGATGCATACACAGGAAGGAAGTAAAGCTGTAAAGAAAAGCATGGGGACTTCCCTGGTGGCACAGTGGTTAAGAATCTGCCTGCCCGTGCTCTGCAACAAGAGAAGCCACCACAATGAGAAGCCTGTGCACTGCAACGAAAAGGAGCCCCCGCTTGCCGCAACTAGAGAAAGCCCACAAGCAGCGATGAAGACCCAATGCAGCCAAAAATAAATAAATTAATTAATTTTTAAAAAGAAAGAAAAGCATGGGCTTCAGTAGCATAAACATCGATAGTGGTTCCCACTAGAGTGGGAGAAGGGGATGGTGATTGGAGAGACATGAGGAGGCTAGTGTACTTGATCCGAATAGCAATTAAATGTGTGTTTACATTAACATTACTTCCTAAACTAAATGTTGATGTTTTCTGCACCTTTATATGCATATGCCGGATTTCACAATTTTTTTAACATCTTTATTGGAGTATAATTGCTTTACAATGGTGTGTTAGTTTCTGCTTTATAACAAAGTGAATCAGTTATACATATACATATGTTCCCATATCTCTTTCCTCTTGCGTCCCCTCCCTCCCACCCTCCCTATCCCACCCCTCTAGGTGGTCACAAAGCACCGAGCTGATCTCCCTGTGCTATGCGGCTGCTTCCCACTAGCTATCTATTTTACATTTGGTAGTGTATATATGTCCATGCCACTCTCTCACTTCGTCCCAGCTTACCCTTCCCCCTCCCCATATCCTCAAATCCATTCTCTAGTAGGTCTGTGTCTTTATTCCCACCTTGCCCCTAGGTTCTTCATGACCTTTTTATTTCTTATATTCCATATATATGTCTTAGCATACGGTATTTGTTTTTCTCTTTCTGACTTACTTCACTCTATATGACAGACTCTAGGTCCATCCACCTCACTACAAATAACTCAATTTCCTTTCTTTTTATGGCTGAGTAATATTCTATTGTATATATGTGCCACATCTTCTTTATCCATTCATCTGTTGATGGACACTTAGGTTGCTTCCATGTCCCGGGTATGGTAAATAGAGCTGCAATGAACATTTTGGTACATGACTCTTTCTGAATTATGGTTTTCTCAGGGTATATGCCCAGTAGTGGGATTGCTGGGTCGTATGGTAGTTCTATTTTTAGTTTTTTAGGGAACCTCCATACTGTTCTCCATAGTGGCTGTATCAATTTACATTCCCACCAACAGTGCAAGAGGGTTCCCTTTTCTCAACACCCTCTCCAGCATTTATTGTTTGTAGATTTTTTATTGATGGCCATTCTGACCGGTGTGAGATGATATCTCATAGTTTTGATTTGCATTTCTCTAAAGATTAATGATGATGAGCATTCTTTCATGTGTTTGTTGGCAATCTGTGTATCTTCTTTGGAGAAATGTCTATTTAGGTCTTCTGCCCATTTTTGGATTGGGTTGTTTGTTTTTTGGATATTGAGCTGCATGAGCTGCTTGTAAATTTTTGAGATTAGTCCTTTGTCGGTTGCTTCATTTGCAAATATTTTCTCCCATTCTGAGGGTTGTCTTTTGGTCTTGTTTATGGTTTCCTTTGCTGTGCAAAAGCTTTGAAGTTTCATTAGGTCCCATTTGTTTATTTTTGTTTTTATTTCCATTTCTCTAGGAGGTGGGTCAAAAAGGATCTTGCTGTGCTTTATGTCATAGAGTGTTCTGCCTATGTTTTCCTCTAAGAGTTTGATAGTGTCTGGCCTTACATTTAGGTCTTTAATCCATTTTGAGTTTATTTTTGTGTATGGTGTTAGGGAGCGTTCTAATTTCATACTATTACATGTACCTGTCCAGTTTTCCCAGCACCACTTATTGAAGAGGCTGTCTTTTCTCCACTGTATATTCTTGCCTCCTTTATCAAAGATAAGGTGACCATATGTACGTGGGTTTATCTCTGGGCTTTCTATCCTGCTCCACTGACCTATATTCCTGTTTTTGTGCCAGTACCATACTGTCTTGATTACTGTAGCTTTGTAATATAGTCTGAAGTCAGGGAGCCTGATTCCTCCAGCTCCATTTTTCGTTCTCAAGATTGCTTTGGCTATTCGGGGTCTTTTGTGTTTCCATACAAATTGTGAAATTTTTTGTTCTAGTTCTGTGAAAAATGCCAGTGGTAGTTTGATAGGGATTGCATTGAATCTGTAGATTGCTTTGGGTAGTAGAGTCATTTTCACAATGTTGATTCTTCCAATCCAAGAACACGGTATATCTCTCCATCTCTTTGTATCATCCTTAATTTCTTTCATCAGTGTCTTATAATTTTCTGCATACAGGTCTTTTGTCTCCTTAGGCAGGTTTATTCCTAGATATTTTATTCTTTTTGTTGCAGTGGTAAATGGGAGTGTTTTCTTAATTTCTCTTTCAGATTTTTCATCATTAGTGTATAGGAATGCCAGAGATTTCTGTGCATTAATTTTGTATCCTGCTGCTTTACCAAATTCATTGATTAGCTCTAGTAGTTTTCTGGTAGCATCTTTAGGATTCTCTATGTATAGTATCATGTCATCTGCAAACAGTGACAGCTTTACTTCTTCTTTTCCAATTTGGATTCCTTTTATTTCTTTTTCTTCTCTGATTGCTGTGGCTAAAATTTCCAAAACTATGTTGAATAAGAGTGGTGAGAGTGGGCAACCTTGTCTTGTTCCTGATCTTAGTGGAAATGGTTTCAGTTTTTCACCATTGAGGACGATGTTGGCTGTGGGTTTGTCATATATGGCCTTTATTATGTTGAGGAAAGTTCCCTCTATGCCTACTTTCTGCAGGTTTTTTTATCATAAATGGGTGTTGAATTTTGTTGAAAGCTTTCTCTGCATGGATTTCACAAATTTTTTAAGTTTTTAAATGTTCAAGAGATGGTTTAATCACAGATAAGAAATGGCTGGAGAATTAGTAAATTGTAAAACAGAACTAAAGAAAGCATCCAGAATGCAGCACAGAGGCACAGAGAAATATAAAATTTGAATAAAATTGAAAAATAGGAGACACAGAAGATAGAATGAGAAAATCTAACAAAAAATCTAACTGCCATGCCTCAGGAAGACAGACTAAGGTAACAGCAAGGTTTTAAGAGATAGTCACTAAGAATTTTCCAGGACTGATGACAGACATAAATCCACAAATTCAAGAAGCCCAAGGGACTCCCCTGGTGGTGCAGTGGTTAAGAATCCTCCTGCCAATGCAGGGAACGTGGGTTCAATCCCTGGTCCGGGAAGATCCCAGATGCTGCGGAGCAAATAAGCCCGTGAGCCACAACTACTGAGGCCTGCATGCCTAGAGCCCGTGCTCCACAACAAGGGAAACCACCGCAATGAGAAGCCCGCATACTGCAACAAAGAGTAGTCCCTGCTTGCCGCAACTAGAGAAAGCCCATGCACAGTAACGAAGTCCCAACACAGCCAAAAATAAATTAATTAATTAATTTTTTAAAAAAAGAAGCTCAAGAGATCCCAAACAGGATAAAACGGAAATAGATCCACACTTAGACACAGATCTTAGAAGCAGCCAGATTGTAAAAGTTGATTACCTTTAAAACCATGACTTTTAGACTGAAAGCTGCCTTCTCTAAGGCATCAATGAAATCCTGAAGAGTTGAATAATATCTTCAATATGCCGAGAGAATAACTGTCAGAGAGAAAAAAAAAAGGTCACATTCAAAGAATCAGAAGACAGAATGTCTTCAGCCTTTTCAGTGAAGCACTAAGAATTAGAAAACAATGAAGTAATGCCTTCCAAATTTGGGGGAAAAACGATTTTCTCACCTAGAATTCTATAACCAAACTGTCAATTTTTAGGTTAAAGGCGTTTTCTAACATAAAAGAACTCAAATAGTTTACTTCCTCTGCATTCTTTTTCTGGAAGCTACTAGAGAAGACGTGCCACCAAAACCAGACAGGAACCTACGACAGAGGTAGAGATGGGATTTATGAAACTGGGGCCCCAAGCTAAAAGAAAGGCAAGTGCAATCTCCAGGATGATGGCAGCTGGGCAGTGGGCCTGGAGGGCAAGTCAAAAGGCTCCAGGAGAGAGTGCTCCAAGTGAATGAAATATGCAGGACATCTTTCAGCAGCTGGAGAGGAGATATAGCCAGTTTGGGGAAGTGCTGACCTATAATAAGTAGTAGAGAACAAGCAACACGGGGTAGGGAGAGACAAGTGTTAACTCTAAGGAAAACAAAACATCAGGAGAGAAAGGAAAAGTCATCAGAGTTGCTGTAGACTTGATAACGTGAACATCAAAGAATAATCTAATGCAGATGATTGTATACTGTACTGGAAGGATGGGGGTGGTGAAAGAGCTACATCATCATCTTTAACTGTGAGAAGTCAATCAATAATTCCCAAAATCTAAAAAATAAAGAAACAGCACTATAAACAACTTATTTACAGAACTAGAGGTAAATGCCAAAAGAAACAGCTAAAAGGGTTGAATGTAGTTGATTCTGGGGAATGGATGGACCACTGTGGGTGGAAGCAAGAGATTGCTATTTTTTAAAAATATATATTTATTTGGCTGTGCCAGGTTTTAGTTACAGCATGCAGGATCTTTAGTTGTAGCATGCAGGATCTTTAGTTGCAGCATACGATCTCTTAGTTGCAGCATGTGGGATCTAGTTCCCTGACCAAGGATCGAACCCGGGCCCCCTGCATTGGGAGTGAGGAGCCCTGGCCACTGGACCACCAGGGAAGTCCTGTAGAGATCGCTATTTTTTGTAATAAACCTTGTAGAACCATTTAACTCTTTGAACCAGGGGTTGGCAAACTACGGACTGGTTTTGTACAGGTGTGAGCTAAGAATGGTTTCTACGTGTTTAAATGGTTGAAAAAAATCAGAAGAAGGAGGATATTTTGTGGCATGTGAAAATTATATGAGATTCAAATTTCAGTGTCCACAAAGTGTGACTGGCACACAGCCACAATGATTAATCTACATATAGTGTATGGCTACCTTTGTGCCACAACAAAGGTCTAGTTGAGCAGCTACAACAGAGAACATGTGGCATCAAATATTTACTATACGGCCCTTTACGGAAACAGTGCGCTGACCCCTGCTTTAAACAATGTTCATACGTAGCACTGATAAATGAAAGAACTAAGTATTTTTAAAGAAAGTAGCTAATAGGGAAAGTTAAAATTTGCTAATGACTTGTTCTATTGAGGAATTTTATAGATATCATATAAAACTAAAAACTGACAGAAGAATATGTTGGTGAAAAAAAATTCAAGGCAACCAGTAGAAAAAAGCCAGGTAAATAACATCCAAATAATCAAGGGCAGAAAAAAAGGAACTTGATTAATCCAAAAAAGGGAAGGAAAGGAGGAACAAAAAGAAATGAGATATCAGGTTAAGTAGAAAATACAAAATAGGATGGCAATAAGATGTGATTATCAATGGCTGTATACCATGTCCTTGAGAAGACTCAATACTGTAAATATGTCAGCCCTCTACATATTAACTTATAAATTCAATGAAATAACAGTTAAAAACCCAATGGGAATGTCTTATGAATGTTAGATTAGCTAATTCCAAAACACAAAAGAATAGCTAAGAAATTTTGGGAACGAAAAATAAATATGGTCTTGGGATACTTGGCTATCTGAATAAAACTAAATTAGAGCGCTACTTCACATCACGTACAATAATAAAGTCGAGACAGAATAGAGAACTAAATGTAAATATGAAACTCGAAAGGTATCAGAAGGACACAATAGGAAATGTGTTTATAATCTCTCTGTGGAGAACACCTTTTTGAACAAGTCTCAAACTAAAATGCCATAAAGGAAAAGATTTACATATTGTACTACAGTTTAAAAAAATCTTTAAACCTTCTTATGGTGAAGGAAGCATAAAGTTAAGAAGCAACATTTCGGTTTCGGTTCAAACACTTGCTTCTTCTTAAAAATAAAGTATCTCCATGAACATTTTTAAAGAGCAACAGATTAAGAAAAAAAGATTTGCAATTATCTCTAAGAGATAAAAGGCTAATCAACATATAAAGAACTCCTACAAATTAGGAAGCTAAAAACAAATCATCAAACATAAAAACAGCAAAGGGTAGTCATAGACAATTCAGAAAGGATGAACTATGAATACCAGTAAACATATGAAAAATGTGCAACTGCAAGGAAATCAGGCAGACATAAATCAAATGATTAAAAAAGATGTTCTCGGGCTTCCCTGATGGTGCAGTGGTTGAGAGTCCGCCTGCCGATGCAGGGGATGCGGCTTCATGCCCCGGTCCAGGAGGATCCCACATGCTGCGGAGCGGCTGGGCCCGTGAGCCGGCTGGCCGTCCAGAAAGTTCTAGAAAGAGAAAGAAGGTCCGCGCAGAGACGCCACACTGCCTCAAAACGCTCAGGCCGCCTCACTTGCTGTGAAGACCTCCCAACCCCCACTGCCGGGGGCTGGGCTGCTAAGGGGCTGGAGGGAGGCAGCTGCAAAGGGGAAGATTCCAGCGTGGCTTTTTTTATAGTGTGAGGAAGTGCGCAAAACAAACTGCACTATTGTATCAATAACTCTTTTAAAGCCTGTGAATGCATCGGCCCTCCTTTACTACAGTCACCACATCGCGCAACTATCACACCATCTACTTCCAGAATTTTTTTATCACCCCGAAAGTAGACCTGGTCCTGCGTGTAGGCAGCCCTCTTTGAATTGATAGGACGAGGGCAGATATAAAAGAATTAAATTATTTCGAATAATGTGCAACATATGAATAACAATTGTTCAAAATCCATGGAGTTGGAGGGCGCGCGTAGGGAGCGGCACGCCTGCGGCCAGCTGAGGAGGCTCCGCGCCATTTGCTCCTCAGACGCGGAGGGAGCGGCGCGCGGAGGGAGCGGCGCGCGGAGGGAGCGGCGCGCGGAGGGAGCGGCGCGCGGAGGGAGCGGCGCGCGGAGGGAGCGGCGCGCGGAGGGAGCGGCGCGCGTGCGGCTGGCTGAGGAGGCTTCGCGCCGTTTGCTCCTCACACGTGGGCGAGATCTCAGCTATGGCTGAACAGGAGGCGAGCGGAACGATGGCGGAAGAAGCCAAGATTGACGAGGACATCTTGCAGGTGCTGCGAGACATGGCCAATCGCCTGCGCCTGCACGCCATCAGGACCCTCTGCGCCTCAGGCTTTCGGTACGGCGCCCTGGTCGAAGCTCCGGTCGTTGCGCGGCCGGCCCTGCGGCGACGGCCGGGGAGAGAGTTGAACGGAGCCGTCGGGGGCGGGGTGCGCTTCGTTATTTAGTGGCCCCATTTCAGGCCCTCAGGGCTTGGCAGCTACCCGCACACTCGCGGCCGCCGCTGGCCACGTACTCAGGTACCGCGCCTCGCTGGCCCGCGGCCGGCCGACGGTGGCGGCCCAGGGCCTCCGGCCTCTCCTGCTCGCGGAGAGAAGCCGGGACGCGGGCCGGCGGGCGGAGCGCCTGCGTCCGCCCGGCTGGAGTGGGAGCGGGAGCGGCCCGGCGTTTTCCGTGTGAGTGGTTGTCCTCGACGCCAGGGTCCCGACCCAGGACGTGGAGTTAAGGAAATAAAGCCTAGAAGAAAGTAATAGGCGAGTGGGAATCGGAGCGAAAGGGGACTGTTGGTTCTGCTGGTGTTTTGTCGAGGACGTTTGCGTCAGTATTCGTGAGAGATGTCAGCCGTCAGTTTTCCCCGAAGGTATTTGTCTGCCTTTAGTGTGGAGGCAGTTCTGGCCCCAGCGTGAGTTTCAGTGTGTTCCCTTCAGTTTTGGGGGAAAGTTGGAGGAGGATTGAGGATTCACCAGTGAGGCCATCACGTTCAAAGTGTTTTTTTTGTCACGGAGCTTTTCGACTACTGATTCAATCTCCTTATTGTAGGTTTATTCAGATTTTCTATTTCTAAAACTTTCTTCTAGGTTAACTGATTTATTGGCGTACAATTGTTCACAGTCCTTTATAGTCCTTTTTATGTCTGTAGAATCGGTGGTTATATCCTTACTTTCATTCCTGAAATGTAATTAGTAATTTCAAATCGGATTTAGTAAATTCAGTAATTTTCTGTTTTTTCCTTACTTTAGCTAAAGGCTTTTGCTTTTGTTTTTGTTTTGGCTGCGTTGGGTCTTCGTTGCCGCGCGTGCGGGCTTGGGGGGGGCGGCTATTCTTCGTTGTGGTGCGCAGGGCTCTCGTTGTGGAGCACGGGCTCTAGGCGCACGGGCCTCAGTACTTGTGGCTCGCGGGCTCTAGAGCGCAGGCTCAGTAGTTGTGGCGCATGGGCTTAGCTGCTCCGCGGCATGTGGGATCTTCCCAGACCAGGGCTCGAACCCTGGTGGGTTAAGGCGGATTCTTAACCACTGCGCCACCAGGGAAGCCCAAGGCTTATTAATTTTGTTGATCTTTTCAAAGAACCAGCTTTTGTTTTGGTTCATTTTCTACATTGCTTTCCTAGTCTTTTATTTCTGCAATAATATTTATTACGTTTTCCATTCTGATAGCTTTGGGTTTAGTTCTGCTTTTCCTAGTTACTAAGTTGTGAAGTTAGGTTTTCTTCTTTGAGATCGTTCTTTTTTTTAAGTTTTATTTACTTATTCATTTATTTATTTTGACCGCGCTGTGCAGATTGCGGGATCTTAGGTCCCCGACCAAGGATCGAACCTGTGTCCACTGCAGTGAAAACGCCGAGTCCGAACCACTGGACCACCAGGGAATTCCCAGAGATCGTTCTTTTTTAATGCAAACATTTACAGCTATAAACTTATCTCTTGTCACTGCTTTTGCCACATCCCATAAATTTTGGTGTCTTATGTTTTCTTCTTCATTTGTCTCAATACTTTCCAACTCTCTTGAAGTTTCTTTGACCCATTGTTCGTTTAAGTGCGTTGTGGGGGAAGGTTGTTTTCTTTTTTAATCGAAGTATAGTCGACTCTTACATTAGTGTCGCGTGTACAGTATAGTGATTTAATGCTTTTATGTATAATACCCCATTTAAAGTTATTATAAGAGTGTGTTGTTTAATTCCCACAAATGTGTGAATTTTACCATTTTCTTTCTATTATTGACTTCTAACTTCACCCTGTCCTGGTCAGATAAAATAGTTTGTGTGATATCTTTTTTAAGTTTTGTTCTCCAGCCTGTGCTATAACTTTAAAAAGGCAATGTCAGTGAGTTTAAGACCTGCATGGTTTTGGATTTTTTTTTTTTTTACATTTTCATTTTGCTCCCTTCACCTTCAAAGTTAATAACAGTTTGCATTTTCTCAAGAGATCCGTAACAGCTTTTAAATCCAAATTATCCACTTGGGATACTTGCAAAGGCAAGAGGTTTAACTCTCCATTTTCTGTATTGTGAAACTTGAAAGGGGAGATTATTAATACACATGAGCTGGGCTTAAAATGTTACGCTTCTGACTTTTGGGGCGTGGCAGGGCTCTAGGGAGTTGGTTTTGTCCTCTGCCCTGCCACCTCCTCCCCTTATTAATTAATGGCAGACTGTCTGGACTCCCATGCAGGCTGCTTTCTAAGAGCAGCAGTTTCTTCATTCTATAAGGGCCTCAAGTTACACCACAACGAGAAACTTCTCGGTCTGACCATTCACTTCCTAAAAGAAATTCATTTTAGGAAGTAGAATGCGTTTTCTTTGTTGGATTTTTTTAAAATTTTCTTTCCCAGTTTTATTGAGATGTAATTGAGCACACAGCACTATCTAAGGTATACAGCATAATGATTTGACTTACATATATTGTAAAATGATAAATACAGTAAGTTTATTTATTACCCATCATCTCATAGATACCAAAAAATGGAAAAATGTTTTTTCCCTGTAATGAGAATTCTTAGGATCTACTGTTAACAACTTTCAAATATGTCATACAGCAGTGTTAATTATAGTCATTTTGTTATATATTACATCCCAAGTATTTATTTATTTATTTTTAAAATTTATTTACTTATTTGTGGAGTTTTGTGGGTTTGTCTGTTTGTTTTGGCTGTGTTGGGTCTTCGTTGCTGCACGCTGGCTTTCTCTAGTTGTGGTGAGCAGGGGCCTTATTGCAGTGTGCAGGCTTCTCATTGTTGTGGCTTCTCTTGTTGCAGAGCACAGGCTCTAGAGCACAGGCTCAGTAGTTGTGGCTCATGGGCTTAGTTGCTCTGCGGCATGTGGAATCTTCCTGGACCAGGGCTCGAATCCGTGTCCCCTGCATTGGCAGGCGGATTCTTAACCACTGCACCACCAGGGAAGCCCTGTATTTAATTATTTTATATCTGGAAGTTTGTAACTTTCGACACCTTCATCCAGTTCCTCCTCCCCTCAACCCCCACCTTTGGTAACCACAAATCTGGTGATCTCTTTTTCTATGAGTTTGGGTTTGGGGTTTTTTTTAGATTCCACAGTGTAATAATACAGTATTTCTTTTTCTGTGAGTTACTTCATCTAGCATAATGTTCTCAAGGCCCATCCATGTTGTCATAAATGGCAGAATTTCCTTTTTGTGCCTGAATTGTGTTCCATTATATATCTGTACCACATCTCCTTTGTCCATTCATCTGTCAGACACTTCAGTTGTTTCCATAGCTTGGCTATTGTAAATAGTGCTGCTGTGAACGTAGGGGTGCAGATATCTCTTCCACATAGTGTTTTCATTTTCTTCAGATATACTCCCAGTAGTGGAATTGCTGGATCATATGGTGGTTTGTTTGTTGGTTTTTTTTTAAGATCCTCCATATTGTTTTCCATAGTGGCTCCTCTAATTTACCTTCCCACCAACAGTGCACAAGGGTTCTCTTTTCTCCACATCTTTGCCAGATTTGTTAACTCATCTTTTTGATGACAGCCGTTCTGATAGGTGTGAGGGGATATCTCATTGTGGTTTTGACTTGCAATTTCCCTGATGATCAGTGATGTTGAGCGCCTTTTCATGTGCCTGTTGTATGTGTTCTTTGGGAAAATGCCTATTCAGATCCTTTGACCATTTTTAAGAGGACTTTTTGTTGTTTTGTTATGGAATTGTGTGACTTCTTTATATATTTTCCATATAAACACATTATCAGATATGTGATTTGCAAATACTTTCTCCTATTCAGTAGGTTGCTTTTACATTTTTTTGATGGTTTCCTTTGCCATGAAGAGTTTTGTTCAGTCCCACTTGGTTTTTGTTTGTTGTTTTTGTTGCTTTTGCTTTTGCTTTTAGTGTCTGATTCAAAGAATCCTCATGAAGACTCAGGTCAAGTAGTGTAGTGCCTATGTTTTTCTTCTAGGAGTTTTATGGTTTTTGGTCTTACGTTTAAGTTTTAATCCATTTCAAGTTAATTTCTGTGAGTGGTATAAGATAGGTGTCCAGTTTCATTTTTTTACATGTGAATATCCAATTTTTCCTGTATCAGTTGTTGAAGAGACTGTTTTTTCTGCCTTGAGTATTCTTGGCTCCCTCATCAAAAATTAGTTGACCACATACGTGTGGGTCTATTTCTGCTTTGTGAAATTTCTGATTAATGATATCACAGATGAATTCATACAAGTGAAATGACACTCAAATGCTTACAGAGTCACCAGGCGAACTTCCCCAAGTATGCCGGTGCTCCACTGATAGAAGGGGGCTGGTCTGTGTGGTCTTGCTCCCTACAGGGAGAGGAGTTGTGAGGTTCCAGGGCCTCAAAGCATCCTTAAAAGCTGTGAACTTGGTGGGCAGTGGCCCAGCATCCCTTTCCCTTGGCTGGATTCTTTCAGGCTGGGAGAAATGACTGCTGCTTCCAGTTTGAGGAGACCATGTGCTGAAAGCCCTCCTCATGCACTGTATGTGTCCCTGGTGAGTCACTTGCCTGTGAGAAACGACCTGTGCCCTGTCTTTCAGCCACCCCATATTGTGCAGCAGTGCATCTGAGATCATGTCCGTGCTGTTGTTCTACATCATGAGGTATAAACTCACGGACCCAGAGAACCCGAACAATGACAGATTCGTCCTCTCCAAGGTAAGCTGGCATAAGAACCCATGCTCAGACACTTGGTTCCTGAACTCATTTTAAAAGCCACCATGTGGCAACAAGACCTGAAATGGCCTCTGTTTATCCTTTTGGTGCTTCTCTCTTTGCCTCATGGCTTCATCTGTTCAGGCTGGTATAATAAAACACCAGAGACTGGGTGGCTTATGAACAGTAGAAATTTATTTCTCACAGTTCTGGAGGTTAGAAGTCTAAGATCAAGGCGCCAGCATGGTCATGCTCTGGTGAGGGCCCTGTTCCTGGTGGCAGACTTCTCACTGTATCCTCGTGTGATGTAAGGAGAAATGGTCTCTTTTATAAGGGCATTAACCCCACTCTTCAGGGTTCTGCCCTCATGACCTAATCACTAACCAAAGACTGCTACCTCCTAATACTATCACCTTGGGCATTAGGTTTTCAACATAATGGATTCTGGGGAGGGGGCACAAACATTCAGACCATGGCACCTCATAAAGATCTAAAAGGTGTTCTAGTGAGGGCTGCGTGGTGGGAAGGAAGACTTGTGGCAGCTGGCAGTCCTTCTTTTCCTTTGATGGTTGCCTCACTTTACCCCACTAAAGCCCCCCTTGTCAGGGTCGTGCTGCTCCGATCCTCTGCCACCTGGGTAGAGGAGGGCCACATGAGTGAATCCAACTTGTTGAACTCGAGGAACGTTGAGCTTGATTTGGAGGGATGTCCCACCTGTCCATCAGCTTTCTCTTCCATTTCTCTGCATATCTGACCTGATACCAATAAGGAGTTTCTCATTAGGCTATAGTACGCGATACCTCATGACATTGGGGGACAGGAAAGAAAAGAAATATTAAAAGCAAGGTCGATCTAGAAGAACAAGCAGCTCTTTTGATGCTGTCTGAAAGTTTGCTGTGTTCTGAGCAAAGCATTTAAAGCTCAACTGGTAGAACGACATGTGCAAATAGAAACCCCAGATCTGGGCAGCGGGAAGTAAAGACAGAGGCAGAGTATAGGCAGAATACCTGGAGCCGTAGTTGTGATCCTTGTTTTGGTGTCTAAAACATAATCTCAAATGAGGTTTGGCAAAGGATAAATAAAACGTGTGTGTAGAGGAAGAGAGATGAAGCAAACGAAGCCCATTAGTAATAGTCGACGTATTTAGGTACCATTTGTACAACGTTTCTGTAAGCTTGAATTTCCTTCATCATAAACACTGAATAACTATAGGTGTACAAACAAAGTATGGGTGTTTAGAGCTTTACTTTAAAAAAAGGGAAAGATGTGGGAATTCCCTGGTGGCCTCTCACTGCTGTGGCCTCTCCCGTTGCGGAGCACAGGCTCCGGACGCACAGGCTCACCATCCATGGCTCACGGGCCCAGCCGCTCCGCGGCATGTGGGATCTTCCCGGACCGGGGCACGAGCCCGCGTCCCCTGCATCGGCAGGCGGACTCCCAACCACTCCGCCACCAGGGAAGCCCATAAATTTAGTTTTTTTAAAAAAGAAAACACTCAGGAGCATAGTCCATCTTGGCTCTGGTTGGGAATGGAGTAAATGGATTTGCTAGAGGCCGAGAAGCCAGGGTCTCCATAATCTGTGCTCCCGGGGCAGGAGTGTCTATGTAGACAGCTGCATGAGGAGGCCGCTGGCTAAGGCCTGGCCATGGCACTGACTGAGGTGCTCATGATCTCTCCGTCCACCACCCAGGCCTTAGTTTTTGTTTTATCAGCTCTTTTGTTTTCTTTAGCCAAGGAGGCCTGGGAAGTAACCAAAAAGCCTTCTTGTAAATTTGTTCTTGAAGCATACTTTGTGTCAGGACAAAGATGAGAAGTACCAGCAGGAAGAGAAAGCTTTCTTTCCTGGGTGCCTTCAGCAGCTTGTGTGCATCTTTATTATTGGCCCCCAGTTGTGAGTGTCCCCCCCACAGCGAAATGATTCTTGGGAAAGGAAAGGGAACCCATGTTGGCATGCTTCCACCATACCAGACATCATGTTGATGCCCCATCAATCTTCTCAATTAATCCTACAGCCTCTTGCTTCCTGAACGGGGCTTTCCTCACCATCATACCCAGAGAGCAAAGCCTTATGGAAGTGGGCTTACTTGTCCCCCGCGTTAAAGCTGGGGGGAAGTGGAGTTGGTCTGAGTGTAGAGCGCAGGCTCGCTCCAAGGGCACGTAAGGCACCTGGGAGCCAGAGCTTGTTACAGGAGTAAGATAGGAGCTGTAAGGAGAAAGACTAAGCTAGCGACGCTGTCAAGAGAGACTTCAGTGGGACAGTTCTTGGGGCTAGAGATGCAAAACAGGGATCTGTGAGGGCACAAAGCACGTAGGGAAAGTTAAGGAAGGTCAGGAGCCCCAGGAAGAGCAGAACAGTAGGGTGGAGCAAACCAGGAGAGGAATCTGAGACGAACAAGTACCATCCACTCATCGTGGTAGTGAGAACACAAACCAGTCTCTGAATGGAGTTGACATCTGAATGGAGGAAGGGGGCAGACAAGAAACAAATCCAGAAATAGCATGTCAGATGGGGCTGAGCATCCTAGATCCAAGGGAAGTGGAGGGCAGGTACTAGGTGAAAGAGATGGTCCAGGAAAGCCTTGGTGTTGACATTTGAGCAGAGACTTGGAGGGTGTGAGGGAGTAAGCTGTGCCCTTATTTAGGCACAAGCACTGAGCACTCAGCAGAGAGGGAGCCACACCTGCTAAAACCCTGAGGCAGGCATGTGCGTGGCGTGTTCAAAGGACAGCCAGGAGGCCAGGCACCCGGAGCAGTGGGAGGTGATGGGGGTCTGGAGTGAACAGGCCACTGCAAGAACTTGAGCCCTACTTGACGTTAGATGACAAGACCTTGGACAGTTCTCCGCAGCAATTGAGGGGCGGACTTCGGTTTTATCGTGCTCCGCCTGGTGGCTGTGTTGAGAACGACTGTGGAGGGAAGCAGGGAGGCCACTGCTCTGACAGAGGCAAGAGATGTTTGTGGCCAGGCCAAGATGGTGGCAGCGGAAGTGTTGAATAAATTTGATATCTCTTCAGAAGCTTGGGAGTGAGTGAGGCCTTAGTGCAGCAGACCTTTGGCATTGGCACCACCTTGTGGCCCTCATAGGGCCACATTCTCTCCATGGGACAGTGATAGCCTGTGCGTACAAGCAGGTCAGTGGGGATAAATGGAGCGGTGGTAGAAAGTGATTTATTTCTAGCATAACCTCCTACATCACCACTTCTCAAATCTCAGTTGACTTGAGTTTTACAAACCAGGGAAATTGAAATCTTCTTCAGTGTTTCTAGTTTCTATTTAAGAGTCCATATTCTCCAAAAACATTGAATATCTGGTCTGTATACAACTAGATAAAAGGTCTTGTGGAAATGGCAAGACTCGTGCTTATATTTTTTTTCTGCTTTGCTCTTGGGCTCTGTTTAGGCTGCTGTGTGCAGAAGCTTCCCACTTCTATGTTGTCAGAGCTCCAGTTGTCCTCACCAGCTGGATTACGTGTGACTCTGTTGTCTTTGTGACGTTGATCTGACACTTTGGGGTGCATGAGGGTGTGTAGATTCATTTGGTCCCTTCTCTTACAGAGACTGTCGTTTGTTAATGTGGCAACTGGATGGCTGGGGCAAGGACTGGGGATCGCGTGTGGGATGGCATATACTGGCAGGTACTTTGACAAGGCCAGGTAAGGCGCTTACCCAGAAACCACTTAACTGTTCCCACCCCCCGACCCCCTCCCCCAGCACTTTGGCTTTATTTATCGCTTATTAGTTTGGGAAGACAGTGATTGTGTTAAAAGTTCAGGTTACCAAGTATTCAAGGAGTAAAAAGAAATCATATTTCATGATGCTGTTCTAGCATCTCCTTTTGGGTCCTAAGTGCTGCCTGCAGTATAGAAATCAGTTCATTAGGGACTTCCCTAATGCTCTGCCTGTTCGATCCCTGTTCAGAGAACTAGATCCCACATGCATGCCGCAAGTAAGAATCCCGCATGCTGCAACTATGAGCCCACACGCCACAACTGTAGGATCCCACATGCTGCAACTAAGACCCAGCACAGCCAAAATAAATAAATAAATATTTTTAAAAAGAAAGAAAACAGTTTATTAGGATTCAAGTCTAAGTTTTTTTAAAACATTTATTTATTGCTTGTTTGTTTATTTAGCTAGCTGCGCTGGGTCTTAGTTGCGGCATGCGAGATCTTTAGTTGCGGTATGCAAGGTCTTAGCTGCAGCACTGTGGGATCTAGTTCCCTGACCAGGGATCAAACCCGAGCCCCCTGCATTGGGAGCATGGAGTCTTAGCCATTGGAGCACCAGGGAAGTCCTAGGATTCAAGTTTTTACTAAGAGATACATCTTCCTGTTTCCCATATCTCAGTGGGGTTCACTATAGAGTGAACAGATGGTGTATTTGCCTTTCCATTGGGGACCCTGCATGTTAATCAAAGGTCTCTTTTTCTGGAATGGTCCACCTTCCTGAAGACAGGCAGATCCATGCCTTTCTTGCAGGGGTGTGTGCCCAGGTGCTGCTGATATAGGAGCAGCAAGATGGAGGATCCTGGGGGGCTCAGGGTTGGCCATGATGGTGTGCATGTTCTACTCCCATGGTTCACCCAGCGTGCCTGAGTCTGCAGCCCCTCAGTCCCAGGTTCCAGCCCAGGTGGCCCCTCTGGAGGCACTTTGTTGTGCTTCCTCCACAGTTGACCTTTTGCATCTCTCACTGTTGCCTCTGTTAGTCCCTATCCTGTGGTTAATCACTATTTTTATACTTCATTTATAGCATTTTTGGGGGGTCTGGGTTGTGTTTTAGTGGTTTAAACATTTCATGTTTCTGCTGCGGAGGAGTTTAATATTTATAACAGAACAAACGCTCCTGAGGTCGGATGTTTTGATTGTTATTATTTTATATAAATTTGTAAGATCAGAAATAGAAGGTAGCAGTGCTTAACATGGAGCTTATCAAGAAACCATATATGTAAACGTTTGGGCATTTAAGGGAGCTGCCTTCTCCCCATCTTCTCTTATTCGTTGGGCCCAGAGGAGTGGCAGAAGAATGTAGAAATTACTTTTACAGCTAGAATGAGAAGACTAGCCAAAGGTGCAGCCCGTGTCGTGAGGCCCAAGCTTTTAAAGCTGCATTTCCTCAGCTGTGGCATTTGGGCAGCGTTGACAAGGAAAATTGTCTTAGGTCTGAAGCAGCTGCTTCAGTCTCCTCCTTTGTTTCTCTCCATGAAATATATTTGCTTGAGCCGCCCAGAGGAGCCCCAGGCAGGGTCCTAACATCTCTTGGCTTGCCCCAGCTACCGGGTGTTCTGCCTCATTGGAGATGGCGAGTCCTCGGAAGGCTCCGTCTGGGAGGCCATGGCCTTTGCTTCCCACTACAGTCTGGACAATCTCGTGGCCATCTTTGACGTGAATCACCTGTGCCACAGCGGCACCCAGCCCCTCGAGCACTGCGTAGACCTCTTTCAGAAGCGCTGTGAAGCCTTTGGGTAACTGTCCTGTTTTTTGGCACCTTCTTTCTGCCCCATCCCCCCTTCGCCTTCTAACCTGGCCCACTTCTCGGTTGACAGATGGAGTACTTTCGTGGTGGATGGCCGCGATGTGGAGGCACTGTGCCATGTGTTCCAGCAGGCGGCTCAAGTGAAGAGCAAGCCCACTGCTGTAGTTGCCAAGACCTTCAGGGGCCACGGCATGCCACGTAAGGAAGTGTTGCTTTCCTGCTTGTGGTTATCAAAAACCTGCCTAGCGTATGAGGTGGAGAGAGGCTTAGTCTAGCTGGGCAGACAGCTGACTTCATGCACGGTGATTATGCCTGTGACGTGCGCCCAGCGCTTTTGCTCTTTTTCATGCTTGTAGATAGCAGATCTGGTCAGGGCAAGGGGGAGGAAGCCCAGACCCCCAGCAAGCGAGCACGAGGGAGTGGCTGAGAGGATAGTCCGTCAGTTAGACGACCAGCAGGGAGCCATCTCCACGGGAGTGCAGAGCCAGAGGGGGGCTGAGCGTGAGCAAATACGTAAACATGAGTGTATGTGCCTGCGAGCACCCTAGCCTGTTCCCATGCTACCTGGGAGGACACACAGGCCACTAGTAAAGCAGCGCCTCTGGGAAAGGTAACTGTGGAACTGAGGGTCGGGGAAGGGAGGGGGTTTTGAAAGTCTTCTTGCAGATTTCAAAGTGGACATCTGAAGTTGTTCATCTCAAGTATAAATAGTTGCAGTAGGTGTGATTCCTGGTGTGTTTTTAGTGTTGACATTTTAGAATAAAACTCTTCTATGACTCCTTCTCAAAATACAGTCTTATTCTGGTACCCCCGTTCAGTAAATGATGACTGGACCAGTTTGCTCCTGGAAGAAACCTGGGTATTGTCCTTGCCTCCACCTCTCCCTTATGTGCCCCCTACACACATACCCAGTCTGTCATCAATTCTGATTGATTCTGCTCCTGACATACGTCTCAAGTCTGTTTGCTCCTCTCCATCTCTCTTGCCCAGGCCCAGTCATCTCTCCCTAACTGCAGTCTCCCCAAGCCAGCCCCCACATGACTGCTGTGGTGACCCTTCTACAACATGGATCTGATCAGTCACCATCCCCCTTCCAAACCCGTCAGTGGTTTCCCATCTTGCTTTGGACAGAACTCAAACTCCTTATACCCATAAGATCCTCCATGCTCTGCTCTGCCTGTCCAGCCTCATCTCCCTCTCTCCCCTCCATTCACCAGCACATGGGCCAGTGGCCCCCTCAGGAGCCTCTCGGCCTTTGTCAAGGCTGTCTGCTGCGACTGTAGTACTATTTCAGGCCCCCTGTGCCAGGTTTTTACTCTGTGGCTGACATCTTCTCCATCTGGATGTCTTTCAGATGACCAAATAGGAGCTCATTAGGTACTTAGGGAATGAATGTGTTTTATCCATTGGGTTGCAGATGTTGAGGATGCAGAAAATTGCCATGAAAGGTCAATGCCAAAAGAAAGAGTGGAAACAATTATCAAACTAATTGAGAGCCAGATACAGACCAAGAAGAAGCTTAACCCAAAACCCCCTGTTGAAGACTCACCTCAAATCAACATCACAGATATAGAAATGACCTCTCCACCTGCTTACAATGTCGGTGACATGGTAGGCAAACTGCTTTTTTCTCTGCTTTTCCTAAATACAGAGGACTCTGTTTACTCTGATCTCCAGGAATGAATAAATTGTTAGGTGATGTGATATTTAACTAAAGATTATAAGCAACAAATATGGATTTACCTTCTCCTTTACTGTTTCTGATATTTATTCTTTGATTTCAAACTTAACTCAGGTCTGAATTTTCTTACCAGTCAGTCGCTGCTTATTTGTGTCCATTGCTATGCAACTTTTGCTTGCTTCTGTGTCTTCTCAAAGGATGGGGGCCTGGCTGGATTGATCTGTTGGGCTTATTCCCTGGATTACACAAGGAAACACGTCAATTCATCAAAGACCAGTTCTTCAAAAAGGAAACAAATTAGGCACGAAACCCTGAACATAAAGCCTTTCTGCTTTTAGTTACCACTTTTGTATTCAAAGTATGCAGGGTCTTCACAACCTAAGGAAATAAGGTGGCGAGCCTGGGAGGAAGGAAATATTTATTTATTTGGGGACATTTTGAGTGTTACCTACGTTTTCTTAGCCTGGTAATATGGGTGTAAAATAAATGAATTGACTATTTGAGAAATTAGAAAACAAATTTAAAAGCAGAAGAATGCTATTAATAAGGGAAAAGTACATATAAACAGAGGGTACTTTGGTAATATGCGTTAACACTTTAGCTGTTCATACCCTTCAGACTAGCAGTGCAACTCACAGGAATTTATCCTACAGAAACACCTGTGCAAGTGTGCAGAATAGAATGAATGTCAATGGCAGCATTGATTATGATGAGGTGTTTATGTCTGTAAGGTAGGTGGGATTATGGAAGCTTTTCATTTTTTGGAAGCTTCTCATATTTTACTAATAGGAAAAATTAAGGAAACAGGCCAGTTCGTAAAAAGTTAATGAATTAAAGAACAAGAAGTCACATTAATACACAAATCAAAGAGTTGGCTCTTTGAATTACTAATACAGTAGACAAACTATTATCTAGCCTACTTAAAGAGATGAAAATCATAAATGAATAAAATTAGTCGCTAGAGGAGACAACCACAGATGCAGAAAACAGAATTTTGAGAAAGCTATGCTAATTGGTATGAAAACCTGTAAAAAAAAAAATGGACCTCTTTTAGGAATACATAAAATACCAAAATTGACTAAAAAGACACAAAACACTTAAGTAGATCAACAGCCATAGAAAACTTTGAGAAAACTGTCCAAGAGTTACATACCTCCAAAGTGCCAGGCTCACTAAGTTGCAAGAGTGACTTAATTTTAACCTTCAAGGAATAGGTGAATTCCTAGGCTATTTCAAACCTTCTTGAATATGGAAAAAGACATTTATGAAGCCAAAATGTTATAGTGCTATCCCAAAGGAAAAAACTACAGGCCAACCTCACTTATGAATATTGATGTAAAAATTCTAAATAAAATGTTCGCCGGTCTCAACTCAGTACCTTAAAGAAGTATATGAATCAGTGAAGTTCAAATTAGTAATTCAGCAGCATTAGGAGGGGGGAAATGAGTAATGCATATCATTCAGCAGTATTAGGAGGGGGGAAATGAGTAACGCATATCATTCAGCAGTATTAGGAGGGGGGAAATGAGTAACGCATATCATTCAGCAGTATTAGGAGGGGGGAAATGAGTAATGCATATCATTCAGCAGTATTAGGAGGGGGGAGATGAGTAACGCATATCATTCAGCAGTATTAGGAGGGGGGAAATGAGTAACGCATATCATTCAGCAGTATTAGGAGGGGGGAAATGAGTAACGCATATCGTTCAGCAGTATTAGGGGGGAAATGAGTAATGCATATCATTCAGCAGTATTAGGAGGGGGGAAATGAGTAATGCATATCATTCAGCAGTATTAGGAGGGGGGAAATGAGTAATGCATATCATTCAGCAGTATTAGGAGGGGGGAAATGAGTAACGCATATCATTCAGCAGTATTAGGAGGGGGGAAATGAGTAACGCATATCATTCAGCAGTATTAGGAGGGGGGAAATGAGTAACGCATATCATTCAGCAGTATTAGGAGGGGGGAAATGAGTAACGCATATCATTCAGCAGTATTAGGAGGGGGGAATGAGTAACGCATATCATTCAGCAGTATTAGGAGGGGGGAGATGAGTAATGCATATCATTCAGCAGTATTAGGAGGGGGGAGATTAGTAATGCATATCATTCAGCAGCATTAGGAGGGGGGAAATGAGTAATGCATATCATTCAGCAGTATTAGGAGGGGGGAATGAGTAATGCATATCATTCAGCAGTATTAGGAGGGGGGAAATGAGTAATGCATATCATTCAGCAGTATTAGGAGGGGGGAGATGAGTAATGCATATCATTCAGCAGTATTAGGAGGGGGGAAATGAGTAATGCATAGCATTCAGCAGTATTAGGAGGGGGGAGATGAGTAATGCATATCGTTCAGCAGTATTAGGAGGGGGGAAATGAGTAATGCATATCATTCAGCAGTATTAGGAGGGGGGAAATGAGTAACGCATATCATTCAGCAGTATTAGGAGGGGGGAAATGAGTAACGCATATCATTCAGCAGTATTAGGAGGGGGGAAATGAGTAACGCATATCATTCAGCAGCATTAGGAGGGGGGAAATGAGTAACGCATATCATTCAGCAGTATTAGGAGGGGGGAAATGAGTAACGCATATCATTCAGCAGTATTAGGAGGGGGGAAATGAGTAACGCATATCATTCAGCAGTATTAGGAGGGGGGAAATGAGTAACGCATATCATTCAGCAGTATTAGGAGGGGGGAAATGAGTAATGCATATCATTCAGCAGTATTAGGAGGGGGGAAATGAGTAACGCATATCATTCAGCAGTATTAGGAGGGGGGAAATTAGTAATGCATATCATTCAGCAGTATTAGGAGGGGGGAAATGAGTAATGCATATCATTCAGCAGTATTAGGAGGGGGGGAATGAGTAATGCATATCGTTCAGCAGTATTAGGAGGGGGGAAATGAGTAATGCATATCATTCAGCAGTATTAGGAGGGGGGGAATGAGTAATGCATATCATTCAGCAGTATTAGGAGGGGGGAAATTAGTAATGCATAGCATTCAGCAGTATTAGGAGGGGGGAGATGAGTAATGCATAGCATTCAGCAGTATTAGGAGGGGGGAGATGAGTAATGCATAGCATTCAGCAGTATTAGGAGGGGGGAAATTAGTAATGCATAGCATTCAGCAGTATTAGGAGGGGGGAGATGAGTAATGCATATCATTCAGCAGTATTAGGAGGGGGGAAATGAGTAATGCATAGCATTCAGCAGTATTAGGAGGGGGGAGATGAGTAATGCATATCGTTCAGCAGTATTAGGAGGGGGGAAATTAGTAATGCATATCATTCAGCAGTATTAGGAGGGGGGAAATGAGTAACGCATATCATTCAGCAGTATTAGGAGGGGGGAAATGAGTAATGCATAGCATTCAGCAGTATTAGGAGGGGGGAAATGAGTAACGCATATCATTCAGCAGTATTAGGAGGGGGGAAATGAGTAATGCATATCATTCAGCAGTATTAGGAGGGGGGAAATGAGTAACGCATATCATTCAGCAGTATTAGGAGGGGGGAAATGAGTAACGCATATCATTCAGCAGTATTAGGAGGGGGGAAATGAGTAACGCATAGCATTCAGCAGTATTAGGAGGGGGGAAATGAGTAATGCATATCATTCAGCAGTATTAGGAGGGGGGAAATGAGTAATGCATATCATTCAGCAGTATTAGGAGGGGGGAAATGAGTAACGCATATCATTCAGCAGTATTAGGAGGGGGGAGATTAGTAATGCATATCATTCAGCAGTATTAGGAGGGGGGAAATGAGTAATGCATATCATTCAGCAGTATTAGGAGGGGGGGAATGAGTAATGCATATCGTTCAGCAGTATTAGGAGGGGGGAAATGAGTAATGCATATCATTCAGCAGTATTAGGAGGGGGGGAATGAGTAATGCATATCATTCAGCAGTATTAGGAGGGGGGAAATTAGTAATGCATAGCATTCAGCAGTATTAGGAGGGGGGAGATGAGTAATGCATATCCTTCAGCAGTATTAGGAGGGGGGAAATGAGTAATGCATAGCATTCAGCAGTATTAGGAGGGGGGAGATGAGTAATGCATATCGTTCAGCAGTATTAGGAGGGGGGAAATTAGTAATGCATAGCATTCAGCAGTATTAGGAGGGGGGAGATGAGTAATGCATATCATTCAGCAGTATTAGGAGGGGGGAAATGAGTAATGCATAGCATTCAGCAGTATTAGGAGGGGGGAGATGAGTAATGCATATCGTTCAGCAGTATTAGGAGGGGGGAAATTAGTAATGCATATCATTCAGCAGTATTAGGAGGGGGGAAATGAGTAACGCATATCATTCAGCAGTATTAGGAGGGGGGAAATGAGTAATGCATAGCATTCAGCAGTATTAGGAGGGGGGAAATGAGTAACGCATATCATTCAGCAGTATTAGGAGGGGGGAAATGAGTAATGCATATCATTCAGCAGTATTAGGAGGGGGGAAATGAGTAACGCATATCATTCAGCAGTATTAGGAGGGGGGAAATGAGTAACGCATATCATTCAGCAGTATTAGGAGGGGGGAAATGAGTAACGCATAGCATTCAGCAGTATTAGGAGGGGGGAAATGAGTAATGCATATCATTCAGCAGTATTAGGAGGGGGGAAATGAGTAATGCATATCATTCAGCAGTATTAGGAGGGGGGAAATGAGTAACGCATATCATTCAGCAGTATTAGGAGGGGGGAGATTAGTAATGCATAGCATTCAGCAGTATTAGGAGGGGGGAAATGAGTAACGCATATCATTCAGCAGTATTAGGAGGGGGGAAATTAGTAATGCATAGCATTCAGCAGTATTAGGAGGGGGGAAATGAGTAATGCATATCATTCAGCAGTATTAGGAGGGGGGAAATTAGTAATGCATATCATTCAGCAGTATTAGGAGGGGGGAAATGAGTAATGCATAGCATTCAGCAGTATTAGGAGGGGGGAGATGAGTAATGCATATCGTTCAGCAGTATTAGGAGGGGGGAAATTAGTAATGCATATCATTCAGCAGTATTAGGAGGGGGGAAATGAGTAACGCATATCATTCAGCAGTATTAGGAGGGGGGAAATGAGTAATGCATAGCATTCAGCAGTATTAGGAGGGGGGAAATGAGTAACGCATATCATTCAGCAGTATTAGGAGGGGGGAAATGAGTAATGCATATCATTCAGCAGTATTAGGAGGGGGGAAATGAGTAATGCATATCATTCAGCAGTATTAGGAGGGGGGAAATGAGTAATGCATATCATTCAGCAGTATTAGGAGGGGGGAAATGAGTAACGCATATCATTCAGCAGTATTAGGAGGGGGGAATGAGTAACGCATATCATTCAGCAGTATTAGGAGGGGGGAGATTAGTAATGCATATCATTCAGCAGTATTAGGAGGGGGGAAATGAGTAATGCATATCATTCAGCAGTATTAGGAGGGGGGAAATGAGTAATGCATATCATTCAGCAGTATTAGGAGGGGGGAAATGAGTAATGCATATCATTCAGCAGTATTAGGAGGGGGGAAATGAGTAATGCATATCATTCAGCAGTATTAGGAGGGGGGAGATTAGTAATGCATATCATTCAGCAGTATTAGGAGAGGGGAGATTAGTAACGCATATCATTCAGCAGTATTAGGAGGGGGGAAATGAGTAACGCATATCATTCAGCAGTATTAGGAGGGGGGAAATGAGTAACGCATATCATTCAGCAGTATTAGGAGGGGGGAGATGAGTAACGCATGTCATTCAGCAGTATTAGGAGGGGGGAGATTAGTAATGCATATCATTCAGCAGTATTAGGAGGGGGGAAATTAGTAACGCATATCATTCAGCAGTATTAGGAGGGGGGAAATTAGTAACGCATATCATTCAGCAGTATTAGGAGGGGGGAAATGAGTAACGCATATCATTCAGCAGTATTAGGAGGGGGGAAATGAGTAACGCATATCATTCAGCAGTATTAGGAGGGGGGAAATGAGTAACGCATATCATTCAGCAGTATTAGGAGGGGGGAAATGAGTAACGCATATCATTCAGCAGTATTAGGAGGGGGGAAATGAGTAACGCATATCATTCAGCAGTATTAGGAGGGGGGAGATTAGTAATGCATATCATTCAGCAGTATTAGGAGGGGGGAAATTAGTAACGCATATCATTCAGCAGTATTAGGAGGGGGGAAATGAGTAACGCATATCATTCAGCAGTATTAGGAGGGGGGAAATGAGTAACGCATATCATTCAGCAGTATTAGGAGGGGGGAGATGAGTAACGCATATCATTCAGCAGTATTAGGAGGGGGGAGATTAGTAATGCATATCATTCAGCAGTATTAGGAGGGGGGAAATTAGTAACGCATATCATTCAGCAGTATTAGGAGGGGGGAAATGAGTAACGCATATCATTCAGCAGTATTAGGAGGGGGGAAATGAGTAACGCATATCATTCAGCAGTATTAGGAGGGGGGAAATGAGTAACGCATATCATTCAGCAGTATTAGGAGGGGGGAAATGAGTAACGCATATCATTCAGCAGTATTAGGAGGGGGGAAATGAGTAACGCATATCATTCAGCAGTATTAGGAGGGGGGAAATGAGTAACGCATATCATTCAGCAGTATTAGGAGGGGGGAAATGAGTAACGCATATCATTCAGCAGTATTAGGAGGGGGGAGATGAGTAACGCATATCATTCAGCAGTATTAGGAGGGGGGAAATGAGTAATGCATATCATTCAGCAGTATTAGGAGGGGGGAAATGAGTAACGCATATCATTCAGCAGTATTAGGAGGGGGGAAATGAGTAATGCATATCATTCAGCAGTATTAGGAGGGGGGAAATGAGTAACGCATATCATTCAGCAGTATTAGGAGGGGGGAAATGAGTAATGCATATCGTTCAGCAGTATTAGGAGGGGGGAGATGAGTAATGCATATCATTCAGCAGTATTAGGAGGGGGGAAATGAGTAATGCATATCATTCAGCAGTATTAGGAGGGGGGAAATTAGTAATGCATATCATTCAGCAGTATTAGGAGGGGGGAGATGAGTAATGCATATCATTCAGCAGTATTAGGAGGGGGGAGATTAGTAATGCATAGCATTCAGCAGTATTAGGAGGGGGGAGATGAGTAATGCATAGCATTCAGCAGTATTAGGAGGGGGGAGATGAGTAATGCATATCATTCAGCAGTATTAGGAGGGGGGAGATTAGTAATGCATATCATTCAGCAGTATTAGGAGGGGGAAATGAGTAATGCATAGCATTCAGCAGTATTAGGAGGGGGGAAATGAGTAACGCATATCATTCAGCAGTATTAGGAGGGGGGAAATGAGTAACGCATATCATTCAGCAGTATTAGGAGGGGGGAAATGAGTAACGCATATCATTCAGCAGTATTAGGAGGGGGGAAATGAGTAACGCATATCATTCAGCAGTATTAGGAGGGGGGAAATGAGTAACGCATATCATTCAGCAGTATTAGGAGGGGGGAAATGAGTAATGCATATCGTTCAGCAGTATTAGGAGGGGGGAGATGAGTAATGCATATCATTCAGCAGTATTAGGAGGGGGGAAATGAGTAATGCATAGCATTCAGCAGTATTAGGAGGGGGAAATGAGTAACGCATATCATTCAGCAGTATTAGGAGGGGGGAAATGAGTAATGCATATCATTCAGCAGTATTAGGAGGGGGGAAATGAGTAACGCATATCATTCAGCAGTATTAGGAGGGGGGAAATGAGTAATGCATATCATTCAGCAGTATTAGGAGGGGGGAAATGAGTAACGCATATCACTCAGCAGTATTAGGAGGGGGGAAATGAGTAATGCATATCGTTCAGCAGTATTAGGAGGGGGGAGATGAGTAATGCATATCATTCAGCAGTATTAGGAGGGTGGAAATGAGTAATGCATATCATTCAGCAGTATTAGGAGGGGGGAAATGAGTAATGCATATCATTCAGCAGTATTAGGAGGGGGGAGATGAGTAATGCATATCATTCAGCAGTATTAGGAGGGGGGAGATTAGTAATGCATAGCATTCAGCAGTATTAGGAGGGGGGAAATTAGTAATGCATATCGTTCAGCAGTATTAGGAGGGGGGAGATGAGTAACGCATATCATTCAGCAGTATTAGGAGGGGGGAAATGAGCAACGCATATCATTCAGCAGTATTAGGAGGGGGGACATGAGCAACGCATATCATTCAGCAGTATTAGGAGGGGGGAAATGAGCAACGCATATCATTCAGCAGTATTAGGAGGGGGGAAATGAGCAACGCATATCATTCAGCAGTATTAGGAGGGGGGAAATGAGCAACGCATATCATTCAGCAGTATTAGGAGGGGGGAAATGAGCAACGCATATCATTCAGCAGTATTAGGAGGGGGGAAATGAGCAACGCATATCATTCAGCAGTATTAGGAGGGGGGAAATGAGCAACGCATATCATTCAGCAGTATTAGGAGGGGGGAAATGAGTAACGCATATCATTCAGCAGTATTAGGAGGGGGGAAATGAGTAACGCATATCATTCAGCAGCATTAGGAGGGGGGAGATTAGTAACGCATATCATTCAGCAGTATTAGGAGGGGGGAAATGAGTAACGCATATCATTCAGCAGTATTAGGAGGGGGGAAATGAGTAACGCATATCATTCAGCAGTATTAGGAGGGGGGAAATGAGTAACGCATATCATTCAGCAGTATTAGGAGGGGGGAAATGAGTAACGCATATCATTCAGCAGTATTAGGAGGGGGGAAATGAGTAACGCATATCATTCAGCAGTATTAGGAGGGGGGAAATGAGTAACGCATATCATTCAGCAGTATTAGGAGGGGGGAAATGAGTAACGCATATCATTCAGCAGTATTAGGAGGGGGGAAATGAGTAACGCATATCATTCAGCAGTATTAGGAGGGGGGAAATGAGTAACGCATATCATTCAGCAGTATTAGGAGGGGGGAAATGAGTAACGCATATCATTCAGCAGTATTAGGAGGGGGGAAATGAGTAACGCATATCATTCAGCAGCATTAGGAGGGGGGAAATGAGTAACGCATATCATTCAGCAGCATTAGGAGGGGGGAGATTAGTAACGCATATCATTCAGCAGTATTAGGAGGGGGGAAATTGTGATCATTAACAACAAAAGACTCAGTCCTGACAATGAAAAGGCAAGCCTTTTTGCAGGTGGTAGAGTTGTATGTCTGGAAAGCCCAAGAGAATCGACAGAAAATGGTTAGAAATAAGAGGAGTCCAGAAAGAGAGCTTGTAGCAAAACTAATATGCAAAGATTGATTCTTATATTAATAAAATGGAGAGGTTATCCCTTTTACAGTGGCAGTAAAAACTAAAATAACTAAAAATAAACTTAAGTATATAAGGTCTATGTTAAGATACTTATAAAACTATAGTCCTAAAAGAAGCTCACATGCCTTGTATGCATGAGATGCTCACCAAGTATTTGTGAGTAGACCATTGCCAAAAGGATGCTACACAAACCTGTCATTTCCCTTCCCTCTGGGGAGAGGAACTGGGAGAGTGGGAGGGAGATGGCCTTTTCACTCGATATTCTTTCATAACTTGACTTTTGTACTCATCTACATGAATTGCCTGTTTTAAAAAATACTTTTAAGAGTGTTTAGATGAATGAACAAAGACAAATAAATGAGGAGGCAAACCTTGTTTTTTAAATAACAGCTTTATTGAGATAATAAAGATATATAAAGCTATAGATTTCTATATAATCTACCCATTTGAAATGTACAATTCAGTAGTTTCTAGCATACTGACAGAGTTGTGCAACCATCACCACACTCGATCTTACAACATTTCCGTCATCCCGAAGAGAAACCCTATACCCATTAGCAGTTACTCTCCACTCCCACCCAGCCCCTAGTAACTGCTAATCTACTTTCTGTGTCTGTGGATTTGCCTATTCCAGACATTTCATGTAAATGGGATCATATAATATGCGAAGTTTTGAGTCTGGCTTATTTCACTTAGCACTGTGTTCTCGAGGTTCATCCATGGGGTGGCGATACTCCGTTTTATGGGTATATCATATGTTTTATTTATCCATTCATCTGTTGCTGGACATTTGGGTTGTTTCTACCTTTTGGCTATTGTGAATAATGCTGCAATGAACATTTGTGTACAACCTTTCGTATAGATGTGTTTTTCTCTTGGGTATATACCTAGAAGTAGAATTGCTGGGTCGTAGTAATTCTGTTTAACTCTTTGAGGAAATGCCAAACCTTGTTTTTTTTAATAGAAAAACTCAATATTGTAAGGATGTCAGTTCTCCCCTAAATTAATCCATAGGTTGAGTCCAATCTCAAACAATATCCTAATGGAATTGTTTATTATTTGTATTATGTTTCTAAAGTTCTACATTTTAATATTTACAGTGAGTGTCATCAGTTTTATAGTTAAACACTCACAGAGGCATTTGCATTTTGGGAAATTTAAATTTTTAAATCAACTATAGGAATGGGACAGAAGAATAAATTTATTTGGGGGAAATTGATACCCAGTGAGCCAAGTATGGATTTAAGATTGGCTAGCAGTCCTTTTTTATTACCCTAAAGGAGATTATTGGTGAATCACAAATTTTCTTTCTTCATTAAGGTAGATGACAATTTATAATTCTACCAATTCACCTTCCTTCTAAACCCATTCTAAGAAACTCTGCTGTTTAACTTCCAGATAGCTACTCGGAAAGCATGTGGTCTGGCCCTGGCTAAGCTGGGCCGTGCAAATGACAGAGTCGTTGTGCTGGACGGTGACAGCAAGAACTCCACCTTCTCTGACATATTCAAGAAGGAACACCCTGAGCACTTCGTTGAGTGTTCTTCTGAGCGAAGCATGGTATGTATGCTGGGAACATCCATCTGGAGCCTTCTCATTGACAAACAGTGGCCCACCAGACATAGGAGGCCTGTGCTGGGTTACAGTTTTTCTTTCCACTTATAAAAGCAAAGGAAATGGAGGAAAAAAGTGTCGGGAGAAACAAGTACAGAGCAGCCCGGCAGAGTGTGAGGGGTGACTTCCAGGACTGCAGGGAGGGGCTCCAGCCATCTGCCCTCAGGCCTCCAGGCCTAAAGCATGCACAGCTCCCTGGTAGCTCTAGGTGACCCCACTCTTCCTGCCCTGCCCATCCCACAACCAGGCAATCCTACAACATCCCAGAGGCCAATAGAGTGAAAGCTACAAGGGACTGTGGTTTTTCTTTCCACCTTGTTGCATGGGGCCTAATATATCCTAGATATTCAAATGTTGCCCTAATTGCAGCCTCAAGAATGTCAGTAGTGCTGTGGCCTTAGGTAGAGCTGTTCTGCTTATCTGTGCTTCATTCTCTTCCCAGGATGACGTTAATGCAGGAGTCTCTTATGCATGCACATATCTGCACACACTCCCCTCAAGAGAGAGAAGGGAGTTTGTGCGAGTAAACGCCTTGACTTGTGAAGCTCTGTGCCAGTGCAGAGGCCAGCGCACATGTACCTTCACATCGTAGAGGCCAAAAACAGCACTGGCCAGAAATCTGTGGGCCAGCAGGCCTTACGTGACCACCAGAGATATTGTATTTGGAACAAGTAGTATTTACAAATATTTTAAATTAGTTGCCAGCTTTTTTTTTTTGCCTGTACCATGTGGCATGTGGGGTCTTAGTTCCCCGGCCAGGGATCAAACCCGCGCCCCCTGCGTTGGAAACACAGAGTCTTAACCACTGGACCGCTGGGGAAGTCCCAGCTGCCAGCTTTTAAAAGTCAGGAAATTTTATATGGAATCCAAATTTCTGGATTCTCTTGAAGATTGGGAAGATCTGGCAACATTGGAACGACATTCCTTCCTGCCTGCCACCAGTTAGCTGGAGCCAAGCAGGGGCCCCATTTAGATGGGGGTCCACAGCCAGCTCACCATGTCCCTGCATCCTGCTGGCCCGCTCATTTGTTCACGGTGCTTCCCTGGCCCTGTCAGTGTTGGAATTTAAGCCCCCCCTGTTCAGTAAAGTAGGTCATTGCAATTGTAAGAATATGTACATTTTTCTGTGGGTCTCATTAAGCTAAGCTGTTTCCATTTTGAATGGAAAAAAATACAATTCATAATTTTCTGAATTAAGCCACCTATCAAAAAGCTTGCTTCCTAACTCATTGATTCTTTCAATCAGCAACTGAAAAAATGAATAAAGAAGCAGCCAGCAAGTGGGTAGTATCCAGTGCTACTGGGTGAAACTGGTGACTACAGTGGTAGCATGACTAGGGCCAGTCAGGAGCAAGGTCTCAGAGGACGTGACATTTAAGCTGAGACTTAAGTGACAAGGAGTCAGTCATGCATAGATCTTGGGGGGACGGTATTCCCAGCAGAGGGCCCAGCTAGCTCTGTGGCATGCCCAAATCTGAGCTGTTTAGGGAGCAGAAAGAAAGGCCGGTGTGGAGAATAGCTTGTTGGGGGAAGTGGGGGAGGTGACAGGAGATAGCGACTTGGACCAGGACAGTAGCTGTGGGGTTGGAGAGAAGCAGACTCATCCAGAATCAGCTTTGACAGGAGAGTCGGCAGGATGCCATGGGGTAGGCGTCAGGGCAGGAACCAAGGCTGGCACTAGGGCTTAGGCCAGAGCACTTGGGAACAGAGGAGTGTCGCTTCCTGAGATGGACAAGACTGGGGGAGGAATGGGTTTTGGGAACACAGCTCTCTTTGGGCCCTGGGGTGGGGGGGTCAGGGTACCTGTTAGAATGGGGATGGGGGTGCCAGGTAGGTTAGAGGATAGATCATTTATCTCCAAATGTGTTTGCTTTCCAAACTGCTGAATGTGTTTTTCTAAACTAGATATTTTTCTGCCTAGCTTTAAGTTAGCATCTAAATTTTTCATCACAGATTTAAGTAGATGCAAAGGATATAATTTCCCGTATATTGAAATTTGTGACACTTTAATACTCAAATCATCCAATTACATGAAGGCTCTCTTTGTCAGAAATTAAATCCGTTTTTCTACTTGAATTCTTATTTCCGTTCTGCTTCCCCAAATATATTTATGCAGGAAAGCCTTTTATTGACAGCTCTTTTCTGCAATAAAAATATGCATATACGCTGATAGTTTTTAAAAATTTTCCTATGTCCATAGGCCTTGGAGCATTACAATTTTTTTTCTTCTGGATTGAGCTACAGTTATAATTATTAGCTTGTGTAGCATTGGTTAAGTACACTTAAAGCTAGAATGAGGCGAGTTTCAGAACAAAATCTATTCGTATTTTAATGATGTAAGTGCAAAGAGATGTTGTTTACATAAATAAGGTGATGGGAAGGGAAAGAGTTTTGTTGTGGCAACATCATTCAATTCATTTGAATTCCTTCCCAGTTATAAGCCAAAAATCACACAGTGATCTTTCATGTACAGTTGTCGGTGCAAAATTACTTATAAAGGGTTGACAGTTGCATTAGGTTCTCTTTCAGTTTTGTTAAAAGAATTGGAAAACCCCTGACTTAAAAAAGAATTTGTTATCCAACCTTTTGAGTTCTGTAGTTTCTCAAGGCTGCTATGATTATTTCGAATTGTCCTTTCTGTTTTGATCCGGAGCTCTTACACTCCAGGATGTTGCCCGACTGAAGGACCCGATGTGGGTGAGAGAGCGCCTTTTGGCAGTCAGTGACTGGGAGGCGATTATCAGGGAGACAGCGGGAAGTAGGCCCTGGGCCCTTTTGCTGGCAGACAGACGTGGGAGTCAAGGATCTTGATGTTGAGACCAGCCACGGCCATGTTGCCCTTGGACGGTCTTTGTTTACCCCCAAGATGTTCATCTTCTAGTTTGAAACCTGCCAGGGTATGTGAGCCTGGCGTTCCAGGGGAGGTGAAGAATAGAGGGGGGGGGGGGGGTTAGCATCAAGCACATCAGAGTGACACAATGGGACCATATGCTGGTTCCCGGGGAGGGCACAGATGAGGAGTGTGGCCCGAGCCCCAGGACTCAGTCTAGGTGCCCCGCCCAGCAGAACCAACCTGGGCAGGAGAAGCAGCGTTCAGTGAGACGGGTGGTCTGTAGTGCTGGGGGCTCCCGAGAGGTCAGATATGATGCAGACAGGGTCAGGTGACCTCTGCATTTGGCAGCTTCTGGGTCCCTCACAGGGAATGGCAGCCTAGATGAAGGGAAACGGGCAGAAAGTGGGAAATGAGGAAGGGTGCGAAGTCTCCTGTGAAGGAGAACATAGACGAAGGGCAACACCTGGAGCGGGAGGACAAGGTGAAAGTGAGGGGGGAAGATGGAAGATACTAGCACACACTTCAGTGATCAGAGAGGGAGAAACTGAGGAAACGTGGGAGGGGAGGGAATAATTGCACGGTCAGAGGTGCCCTTGAGAAAGCAGGAGAAGGATGAGGTTCAGCAGGGTGGGCAAGTGGGGGCCTCAAGTAGGTACTGGTCTGTCCCGTCTCCTAATGACACGGTGGGGACGTGGGGATGGGATAGGAGAGCCTCCGGTGTTCCCCTCTCTGCCCCCGGAAGTGCCCAGGGGAAGCATGCGAAGGGGCAGGGAGAGAGGGGACAGAAGGTAGGGGAAGAGAATAGGAAGGAGACCCATGGGGACTGCAGGGCGGCCTTGAGTGTCCCGAGCTTCCACATCTTGGATTTGAAGGAGCAGGGTTAGCACTGCAGTTCCTCTCTTTTCTGGCAGCATTCAGGGGACACCGTGGCTTTGCCAGGTTTGGGTTTTTCCCAGGTAGGTGCCTGGGGGAGGGGTGGCAAGGTGAGAGGGTGCAGAGTAGAGATTTCCCTGAGATCCCCACACTCTGTGCTGGGGAACGGAAGGGGCAGTGGGGTCCGGGAGCGTTCTGATTCACCTTTGTGTTGCAGGTGAGCGTGGCACTGGGATGCGCCACCCGTGGTCGGATGGTTACTTTTCTTTGCACCTTCGCTGCCTTTTTGACCCGAGCATTTGATCAGATCCGGATGGGAGCCATCTCTCGAACCAGCATCAACCTTATTGGGTCCCACTGCGGGGTATCCATAGGTATGAGTCCTCAATGCCGTCATCTTAATCGCCTTCCTCCTTTACAGAGAAAGATTAGCCTGTAAGAGATTGAACTGCCGGCGTACTTAAGGTTCCATAATGTTCGGTTATCATAACCTCCTTTTTGAAAAAAGCCGTGTCATGTTCTAGAAGTTCCAGACACTCTGGGTAACTTTTGAGCTGATCTCTTGGTATTACTGAAAAGTGCCCATTTTTTCTGTCACCAAGAAATAATTATCTGTCCTGAGTGCCTCTTCTTTGTCAAACCACATACTAGGTAGGGATTGGGTCACCCTGGCATCACCGAATTGTTTACTGCTCTCTGGTTGCCTTAGTCTAAGTGGGGACGAGCAGCATGGGCACAGCAAAGCAAGGAGCACAGCCTGCCAGGGCTCTGCTGGCCCGAGCAGCCTGCTTGGACAGAATGGGAAACCTCGAGGCACCCAACACATGGGCATTAACCGTGGATGGGCTACGTGGAAACTGTAGGAAACACGGGAGCCAGGAGGAGGACCGAGGTGTGTGTTAGCAGTGGATAGAAAATCGGGCGAATCTGTGAGAACCTGAAGAAAGATTTCAACATTGCTGACAGAAGGAGGAGTCTCAGACTGCAAGAACAGCAAAACCCCAGTCCCCAGGGGTTTCTTGCCTGGGAAACATCCGGGAGTCGTGTCCGTGGATGACAGAAATGGGGAGTCTAGAAAGATGGGGCACTTGCTGCCACATGCTGGAGGGAAGAGCTGGAAGTGCATGTTTGGGGGTCGTCTTGGGGACTTCCTGGGAGAGCAGGACTGGCTAAGAAGTCTCTGGATGGGCCAGATGCAGGGGAAGAGAGCAAGGAGAGAGGGGGTCTGGGCTCTCTGCCTGGGGCTGGGTGAGGAGTAAGTTTTCAACTCAGCTAAGTGGAGAAGTGGCTCTAGGTCCAGCCCAGAGGAGCTGGGGTTCTGAGGAGAGACAGCAGTCCCAGGCCAGGCAGTGTACACGGTGACAGTTCCCTTCCTAGCTGCAAGAGCTAGGCCACCCTAGTGTACATTGGGCTTTCTCTTTCCACAGTTTCTTTCCCCCACACACGAAGGCCCCCTGAGTTCCAGCAGCACCCCGAGGGCACCCCAAAGGTTATGTTCTGTAATGCTCAGCTACTTTGAAGGCCATGAGAAATGAATGAGACCATTTGAGTCTGAAAACTTTAGTCTCTTGATGGAGAAGGTGGAAGAGCAGAGAAGAAATGACAGAGTCTGAGGGGACCCTCCTAGGGAGAAGAGAACAGGGCCAGAGGCCTGGTGCTCAGGGAGGAGTGTTGGGTCACTTAGGGCAGCAGCACTGTGACTGTGTGCCAGGTGTTGGCGAGGCTTGGGGCCAAGAAGAGGCCTATGCCATGTTGCTAGCAATGTCAGTGAGGAGCCTCATGCGGAGTGTGGCAGTGGCGTGTGCTGCGATGGTGGCCACCATGCCAGCACACTTGCTTGACTGACAGAGAGTAGGCTCATCTTTTTGTTGGCCTATGGCTTTGCTTTCTCAGGTGAAGACAGCCCCTCCCAGATGGCCCTGGAGGATCTGGCCATGTTCCGAACGGTTCCGAACTGCACTATTTTCTATCCAAGCGATGCCATCTCAACGGAGCATGCTGTGTTGCTGGCGGCCAATACCAAGGTATTTTTAAGGGGACACTGGTGCAGACAGAAAATGTTTCTGGGCTCTGATGCTAGTTTGGTACTGATGGTTTGATTTTTTTTCCCATTTTTTTCTCAGCATAAAGAAGATAGATACTCGTTATAGGAAATTTGGTTGTAGGATCCCTTTTAAAAGTAGAACCATTGCCCCAAAACAGGGTGATGAACCACGAAGAGCATGAATACATTCGCATTGTAAAAACCAGTGCCGAAGAATTTCGAAGCCCTGATGATGTGTCGGGTGGGGCTTGGGTCAAGAAGGAGGAAGTGCTCTGGGGCTCTGAGACAGGGAGCCCTTGGCAGGGCCACGGAAGTGGGCTCCAGCGACAAGCCATCATGTGCTGGCCTTAGACACAACCCGTGCAGCTGCCAGCTCGTGATATCAGAAAACTGGACAGTTGCCAGCGGGAGGCCACTGTAGACAAACCCTGGGGTTCCCAGCCCTGTCCCACCCTCAGAAACAGCTGAGACGGGTACAAGTCTGGCTTCTGCCCTGCCTGCCCCTCCTGAAGTCTCACCCAAGGGCATCAGATGGACACAACCTAACTCCTGTCCAGAACCCAGCTGCAGCAGAGGCTACGGGACAGAATCTTTATCTTTCTAACCACTCTAGCTAGCGGTCGCCAGACTCACCTCACCCTGCAGCCCTGCACACACCCATGCCCCTGCACGGGCAACCCTGGGCACAGTTGGGGTGGGTTGTGCAAGTTCCGTTCCAAGCATTTCCAACGTGTTAGAGACATGAGTTTCTTTGACTTTTTTCCTTTAAACCTAAGTGGCCTCACACATAGTTCTGGATTTTTCTACTTGCTATATCATAGACATTGTTTTATGTCCTTGCATGTACAGTGCAATCTTGTGTGCTGCAGGATCTTATTTGTGGGAAGTTCAAAAGAGACAAAGCTGTGGTGACGGAAATCAGAATAGAGGTTGCTTCTTGGGTGGGGAGAGTGACGGGAGAGAGGCATGAGGGAACTTTCTGGGCAGGTGCAAATGCTATCCAGACTCAGGAGATGGTTACACGGTGTATAACTTATCAGAATTCAGGGCATGCTCCACTTAAGTCAATTGTACCTCATAAAAATACACCGAATAGAACTAGTTCATAACATGTAAATGAACAAAAGGAATCAGTGTTCCTAAATTCATATATTGGTTTATCATGTATGATTTAAATATGTATGTAAATTAACAAATACTCTAGACATTTGAGTATTCATTTACATTCCTGTTTATATGTTCAAGGTGATAAAAAACGTATTTACATCTTTTTGTTGGAGAAATAGTCATTTTAGGTTCTGGTGTCTAAGGTACTTCTGAGGATGGAGCATTAGAAGCTGTTGGGACAAAAGTTGTTTCCCATGTGTTGTAGGCTTTCTATTCAAGGTGAGTCAGTGCTCCTGCCCCACGTTTATGTTCTGTGGAGACACAACACATCGATTTATATTTGAGAAAGCTTTCCTACATGGGTGAGCCAGCACAGTGTGGAGGGCTCGTCACGGGGCACCCAGCAGGGTCCTTCGTAGTAACCTGACCCCGTGACAGCTGGCCCTCACTCCAAAAGGCACATTTTGTTATTAGTACAAAGAATTGTTAGGTGCTCCCCCACTTCTTTTTGAGGTTTATTAGTTGGAAATTTAGTTTGATTTTCTAAACTGTGGCTCTGGTGTTCATTTACACCGTAGGGGATGTGCTACATTCGGATCAGTCGGCCAGAAACTGCAGTTATTTACACCCCAGATGAAATCTTTGAGATTGGACGGGCCAAGGTAAGGCCTTAAGTTCTCCAGTGTCTTCCAGTATCAGTTCATGAGGAGAGCACTGTTGTTGAAGCCAGTGCTAGAGACATCCACAGTTGACGCTTCATTCTTTCTTTGCACTAGTTTAAAAAAAATTCGTGACCTTTGCCTGCTTTTCTTCAGGAAGGAACATTCTGCCAGTATCAGCCTGAACTGAACTTTTCTCCTTTCTGAAAGGAGTCCCTTTGTTGAGCCCTTAAAGATAAGCTGGTAACAACTTGTTGCTTTGCTGTACCTTATCACAGCCTCAAGCTAAACAAAATAATAGAACCCATTTCAGATGAATAGTATATCTGTTAGGTTCTGGTTTTGCAGGTCCAAGGCCAGGAATATAACAAACAAATATGAACCATCTTGCCTCTGGCCATTGTGTGACCCTGAGGTTGTTTTTTCACACGGATTGTGGCCTCGCCCCCAGGCCTGCTGATAAAGGCTGGCATTGCAAGGTGCCTCCTATCTCCTGTATCCTTGAGAAAGCCCTAGAAGCACAGATTGTTAGCAACCAGCCATGTTTTGTAGTTGAGGGCCAGAGAAGGTGTTCAGGAAGACCAGGATTCAAGCCCCCACGGCGACCTGGCGTCTGTGTGCCTGCCTGTCGGAGCTGTGCGTGCAGAAAACCAGCAGCGTCTGTGGAGAAAATAAGTGATTGCCCACCACCTAGAGAGCAGTGCTTACAGACATTTGGGCACATTTTCTTCCTGGCTTTTTCTATATACACGTATATATATGTGTATATCTTAGTTGAGATCATACTGCATAGGAAAGTTTTCTGTCCTGTCTTTATCTTATAAGCCTTTTAGAACATCATTAATACTCTCCTTAAGTATGTGAAAGACTGGTAGCCACTCTTGAAGAGTAATAGGTGACTTCCAACTTGATTGCTAAGGGCTAGGCTGCTCCAGAATTCACAGCGGCTAGTGCTCAGAATGAGTGAATGAGCGCGGGATGGCTTTAGTGCCACAGTAGAGCAGGTGTACCCAGAGCAGTCAGTAGTCCCCCATAGCTCCATTCTGCTGAATGGAAAAGCTGTACTATTCACTGCAATGTGAACTACACGTTCACACTATTGTTCCCTGACTCCCATGTTTAACTCAAAGCCATATGTTTGCCTCCAGGGGCGGTGGGGAGTGTGTCTTGGTGATAGTCATATGGTTTTCAAAGCTTTCTCACATCTCTCTTTTTTTTTCCCCCCTGATGTTTGTCCTGTCCTGACAAAATGAAGTAACTTCCTGATGTGAGTTAATACGTGTATGATAATATGCCATGGATAATTCAAGGGCTGGGTTTGCAAGGGGGGCGTAGGTGTGTGTATGTATGTGTGTCTATGTAGGTATCTATACATGTGTGTGTGTGTGTGTGTGAAAACGCTAGAACATTCTCGAAGAATGGGGATGGGTGGTTTGAAGCCCTGAATATCTGTAGTCAGCAGTGGTTCTTAAGCTACAGCAAAATCTGTACAGAGGAATGCAATGCAGACTTCCAGATGCCTTTGGTTGGGTGACTTTGGAGGAAACAAAACGATGAAAAAAAGAGCAGAGAACCCTGTCTGCTTACAGAATAGCGAGTGGTTGGGAGCATGGGCTTTGAAGGCAGATGGGCCTGGCTGCTGGTCTCAGCCCTGCCCTGGGCGAGTTCCTCCTGCTCTGAGATTTGCTTTCCACAGCCACAGAAGGGGTCCACTGATGCACAGGCTTCACGGGGCACTTGGGCATGCACCTCAAAAATGCCTCCAAACGGTCCCCATTAGCATGTTCATGATCGGAGTCCATCCTGTGTGAGTGCCCCACAAGATGTTCAAGCAGTCCAGAGGTGGTGCCTTTTTCAGACCCCTTGGTGGGTGTGAGTCCATGCTCTGGAGCAGATGGGCTGTACAACTCGCTTCCGGCCTTCAGCCTTTCACATCCCAGTTGGAAATCCACCTGCTTTGCTAAAGGGTCATTTTGCATACATATTGTAAAAGAACTTAGTAATTTGGCATCTTGAATCCTGAGGAAAAGTAGGTGAGTTTGTTAAACAAACACGAAGTGGGGCTTATTAAAAAGAATAGGTCCTTGTTGGTCAGTGTGCTGACTCGGCCTTTTTTATAGTGAGCTATTAAGGGGTGAAATTGGTAGGCTCAGGAGAGCACTGTAGCAGAGGGTCCTCCACTTTGAGACACACTCTGTGTGTAGTAAGCACAGCATTTTTGTTTTGTGGGTGCAACACCAGGTCGTCCGCAACAGTGTCAACGACAGGCTCACAGTTGTTGGAGCTGGAGTGACTTTGCATGAAGCCTTAGCAGCCGCCGATGATCTTTCTAAGCAAGAAGGTCAGTTGGTTGTTGCTGAATGCTGAAGTTCAAGCTGGGAGTGGTAGGACTCGGGCTGCCTGTGTGCCCCAATCTGTCTTTTATTCTGAGTCTGCTTCATACACCAAGCTGGTTATCTCTGTTCTCCAGATATTTCTATCCGCGTCATCGACCTGTTTACTGTTAAACCCCTGGATGCAGCCACCGTCATCTCCAACGCAAAAGCCACAGGTGGCCAGATTATCACAGTGGAGGATCACTCTTCAGAAGGTGTGTGCAGGCCTTGGGGACCACTTTGAAAGTCTGCTTTGGTGCAGCGTGTTTTTGTTTTCCTTGACCAGAGGTGTGCCATGATCGTGGGCAGCACCTCCAGCCAACCACTCACCCAGCAACCTGTATTACTCGCTCTTTGCGACGGTATGGGTATAGGATCTCTTGCCCGCCTACACTGGCTGGCCAAGGGTGGGGCCATGCCCATCCTCGTTTGTGTGTGCTCAGCACAGTGTGCAGTGCCTGGTCCCCGGGTAGCTGGTTCAGTGGCAGTGCAGAGGAGTGTCTAACTTGGCATTGTGAGGGGAGGCGTCATAAGAAGCTTCACAGTTGCTCTTGAGTATTGAATGATTAATAGTTTGCCCCCCACAAAAAAATGGCAATGGTGCCTTGCAAGCAGAGAACACAGCAAACGCAGGAAAAGTGTGGCCAGGGAGAGGGGGCTGGGCAGTGTTTGGCTAGGGAAGGTCAGGTGGGGCAGAGGAGGGAGTGGGGAGCTTCATGTGTTTGCGTGTCAGGGGCCCCAAGAACACCCCGTGACCTGCAGGAAAGCACTCCAGTGCCCTCCCGGCTGAGGTTGATGACAGGGACAGGGCATGCACCAGCACCCCCAAGGACAGAAGACGCGGGTCGGGGGTGGAGAACCCCACACCTTCGGCTTCCCCTCTCCCTCCCATGAGGGGCCAGCCGAGCACTCTCCCTTCTCCGACAGATGCCTCCCTGGAGACCCAGGGAGCCCACTCGAGACTCAGCGCCCCGGGTTTCATTGAGGGCTGGTCGCTGCCCGGCACGTGCCAAACTTCCCGATTCCCAGAGGAAAGCAGGTGCGCCCCCTAAACCACCCTGTGGTGCCAGAGTCCAGGCACAGGGACCACCCTTATCAATAGGGAAAGTGTCTTGTTGATGCAGGGCACTCGCACCAGCCCACTGCCCGGGCACCACCCCGGGGCCAGCCTTGCAAGCCGGCCCTTCCGAAGCCGGCATCCAGTTCGTAGGTTCCTGACAGCTTTGAGAATCTGAGTTCCACAGACGCCTGCATCCCTGGAGCCCCAGTGGAAAGAGCCCCTGCCGTAAGTGAGGCTGGGAGCAATTTGGAGACCTGCACTTTTGAACGAGAATGCTTCTGGTCAGCCAGGGAATGGTTGTTTATGAATCAACGGCCAGTGAAAGATATTTTTCCCTGGGAACCACAAATTCAAAGGCCTCTATGTAATGGGGATTTAAGGCTGACTAGCTGTTTCCAGAGCAGAGCCTAATGTCCCTTGCTTCTCCAGGTGGCATCGGGGAGGCTGTTTGTGCAGCGGTATCCATGGTGCCTGATATCCTGGTCCATCAGCTGGCAGTGCCAGGAGCACCTCGGAGCGAAAAGCCGAATGAGCCGCTCAGTATGTTTGGAATCAGTGCCAGACAAATCACAGTGGCTGTGAAGTGTATTTTAATGAATTAAAATAGCTGTTGGCTTTGGGCAGGTAAAGACTGGCCTCTTTACCTTTCATTTATGCTTATTGCCAAACCATTACTTAAATCTATATTGTTGCGCTTTATTCTTTTTAAAAGCAAAGCCAGTTAACTACTTTCCTGTTAAGCCATAACTACGTATACAAGAGTAACTTTCACCTTTGAATCATAAATATGGGTTATAAGATAAGGTTTTAAGTGACAGAATAGCTAACAAAACAACCACCTAAAAAATTTTCTGATGAGACTACAGATAACTGGGCTGGGGACCAACATAAGGTAACAGTTTCTTAAATGTGTGTCATGAGTAAAGAAAATGCGAATTGAGTTGTAGCCCGCAGTTGCCCAGGTTTGGCAGCACTGTACGCCACGCTGTGCGCTGCTGTCCCAGTTCAGTTCGCCGGCTGCCATCCTACCTGTGGCCTCCCAGGTACTGTGTGGCTGCAGTTGCCCTAGAATTTCCTCTGGGGTTTGCCTTCATCTCCCCTCTTCCGTGAGGAGGCTGTGGGGCAGCAGGGAAAGCTCCTAGTATGTCCTGTGCTGCTTGCAGTGACGGTTCTGTGAAGAGAGGACACAACCCGTTCTAGTCCCCACACGGCACTCTCCTGGGAGGTCTCAGAAATGTCTCATTTGCCTAGTGACCAAACCAAACTGTTATCTCAGTTGTACTCATCTGCTAAGCATGCTAGTTAATGTTAATAAAGCAATTACAAACCGGCTGCCTGCTTTATTGCATTTGTGCCTTGTATGTGTAATTTGGTTTCTCCTTGATAAAATCCTAAATGAGGAAGGAGCTGTTATCTAAACCAGCAGAGAGCCAAGTCCCCTAACAAGCCCTGGAAATGGTACTGGGCAGGAGATGCACCACTAGAGGACAGTATACAGCCTGAAAAGCCAGCCCAGAGCTGACTCCTTAATTTCGCTCTGAGCATGTAAGCCATGTGCCTGGAATACAAGAAGAAAATACCTGCCAGGTAAATTAAAGATAGGCCCCGCCTCCGCAGCGCCTCCCCGCCCGCCCCCCCCCGCCCGCCATAACCGAAGAGTCCTGAGCCCTCTTGTTTTCGAGCTGTACGCCAAGTCCTCCTTTCCTGGAGACCCGGGGCGGGGCCTGCGTCGGCCCCAGGAGGTCTGTGCCCTCCCGCGAGAAAGGCCAAGAAAAAGCCGCCCCGCAAGATCCAGGGCTCAGGAGAGCGCGTGAGCACCGTTGGGCCCGCCCTGACCCGGCAGAGAAAAGAGACGTTGTGCTCCCCAGGGTGACTTGGAGAAGGGGAAGAGGAAGGTGGCGACCCCACCCAGATGGCAAACGAGCACCGTCACTCCTTGTCCGGCTGGGCCCAGTCCTGGCCTCTGAGAGCTGCCTTGATCTGTACTCCTGGGAGCTTCCACACTCCCGGGGCCCAGAATGTGGCGCCCACCCCCACACACAGTTCTTGCCCCGCCCACTGAGTTCCAGCGCCTCCTGAGTGTGCCTCTGAGATCTTCTAAGGTAAAGCACGGACCCTCCCCCCGCCCGCCCAAGAATACATCCAGAGAAGTGTCCAGAGCTAGTACCCATACCACCAGGGATCTAGGTATCCGCCAGAGGTGCCCACGCTTCTAGAGCTGGGGATAGCAAGAAGGTAACAAAGTCTTCCCCATGTCACTTGACAGGTGTGACACACCTGTTCTTCTCCAGGACGACCTTTCACTTTAGTGAATGGGTCCTTTAGGAAGGCTTGGGAAGATTTGCGCTGTGCACTTCCAGCAATGCTGCAACTAGGTCCTTCCCAGGGAACACAGCCTCCCCTTCCATCAGGGGGCTCTGGGTCTGGAAACTGGGTGAGAAGGTGTGACTCTCCACGGGGGCAACTCAAGTCAGGTTTTTGCTCCCAGAACTAGAGGATTTAGGGTTATACGCATCAAGCAGTCCTGTAGCAGGCTGCCCAACTATTTCCTTCTTAGAGGCTCATTTTCTTTTCTTTCTTTCTTTTTTTTTTTTTTGCGGTACGCGGGCCTCTCACTGCTGTGGCCTCTCCCGTAGCGGAGCACAGGCTCCGGACGCGCAGGCTCAGTGGCCATGGCTCACGGGCCCGGCCGCTCCGCGGCATGTGGCATCTTCCCGGACCGGGGCACGAACCCGTGTCCCCTGCATCGGCAGGCGGACTCTCAACCACTGTGCCACCAGGGAAGCCCTAGAGGCTCATTTTCTGTGCCTTGCTCACCTGGCTCCAGCCCGTCATTCTTGCTTTTCCTGGAACGTGCCAGACTGTTCCTGGGGTCCTTAGTCCTTCCGCTCGTGTTCCTGCGCTAATGGCTCTCTCAGCACCTTGCTGAAAAGAGCTGCTTCTGGACCTATCCCTGGAACACAGTTGGGGGATGGAGTGTTCAGGCTGGATATGATGAATGTACTCTCAAATTCCTCTCTCCCTAAGCCTAGGGATTCTGTCCTGCACCTCCTGTCAGGGCATTTCTGGCATCAAAACCCATGAAATGCAGGTCCGTAGTAGGTCCAAGCCAAGCATGTGAGGTGCTAGACTACACACCAGCTGTATGTCCTAATACTTTTCTCATTTTAAAATTTATTTATTTATTTATCTTTGGCTGCATTGGGTCTTCGTTGCCGCGCGCGGGCTTTCTCTAGTTGCGGCGAGCGGGGGCTACTCTTCGTTGCGGTGTGCGGGCCTCTCATTGCAGTGGCTTCTCGTTGCCCAGCACGGGCTCTAGGCGCGCGGGCTTCAGTAGTTGTGGCACTCGGGCTCAGTAGTTGTGGCGTGCAGGCTCTAGAGCGCAGGCTCAGTAGTTGTGGCGCACGGGCTTAGTTGCTCCACGGCCTGTGGGATCTTCCCGAACCAGGGCTCGAACCCGTGTCCCCTGCATTGGCAGGCGGATTCTTAACCACTGCGCCACCAGGGAAGGGAAGCCCCTGTCCTAATACTCTTAATCTGGAACCTCTAGTAAATACGCTATCAGTTAATCCACCCCATCGAGTGGCCCACCTCACCTACTGAGTCGCACACCCTGAGAACCTACTACCACAAACGTTCAAATACAGTTCAGTTGGTAGATATCAGTGAAGTCTGGAAAATTAATATCCTTATGGAAAGTATGTATTGACGCATGAGCTCTTTCCTCTAGGGTCAGGCTTTGGTCTGTCCCCCTGGATCATGCTGTGATTAGGCCCCAGTTATGGGTCTAATGGCAACAGGGTGTGGTGGCACAGGTGTGGAGGACAGAGGGTGTCCCCTTGCAAGGCATCTGCGCCAGGTGAGGTGATGACACAGTCCTCAAGGGAGAGAACAGCAGCCTGCCAGAGACGGGAGGGCAGGCTACTTCCACCCGCAAGGGAGGCTGCAGGGGACCGGGGGCTTCCCGACTGTCAGCCTCCACCGAGGGCAACCCGATGTCCCGATTCTAGGCTTCAGGGTCCCACTCCTCCAGCCAGTGCCGTAGCCTTCACACGAGAAACACGGAGAGGCTGGGAATTCAGGTGACCTTGGGATTCTGCAACCCGCACAATGATGCACGTTTCGTTTGTGTTTGTAGTGTTTGATTTCCAGTACCGTCAGCCCTGCAGGTTACAGGAGGAAGAGAATTTTTAGGGCTGCCATGGAAGTGCTCTGGCTGGCATACTGTGCCTTGAGCTGAGAGGTAAGGAATCGGACCTTGTCAGTTTTTTCTCCGTGCACTCCCGGGGACACTGTGGAGTCACCCCACACACAGCCTTGATCCCCAGCGTCCCCTCCACGACAGTTCAGGGCAGCAGCCGCTGCGGCTCCCCCGGGCACTTGCTGCACTGGCCCTTCATCCCAGTCAACCGCAGGGGAGAGCTTGATGAGTGGTGAGGCCCCCGCAGGTCATGGGTGCCTCGAGCCCCACTAGGTTACCCAGGGATCGGAGGGCTGGAGGAACAGAGATGGTACAGGAAGAAGCTGCCCCCCAGCCCCGGAGCCTGGGGAAAAGGGAGGGGGTTGAGGTCATCTGAAGCCTAGAAGGCAGGATAAGGGGCCTTGAAGAACAGAGGCTGGATCTCTGAGGAGGGGCTGCGGCAGTTTCTCAGGGAAGGAGAAAGCAGCAGCATCGCTAAGAGGGGGAACGGGACAGGAGGGGCAGGAGGTGATTTCCCAGGCACCACCGATCTTGCAGGGCACTGCTTCCTTCTTCGGTGGCATCCGATCTGTGGTTCCATTCATCTGTTGAGATTTTTATTTCAATGACTGTGGCTTTGTTTTTAATTCCTAAAGTTCTTTTTCTTCTTCAAATCGGCCTGGGCTTTTAAAATTAGTCTTACCTCTGTGATTCCTTCCTTGGTATCTTTGTTTTGTGTCTCGAGGCTGCTGAAGATTTGGGGAGTGGGAGTAGGCTTCTATCACAGTAATGCAAACGACTGGTAAATACCCATGAGAACTGCTCTGATCTCAGGAGAATCCAAAGGTAATGTCAGTCTGTGTTTCAGAGGCCGCCCCCCCCCCCATTAAGCACAAGAGTAGAAGGTGTTTCTCTTTCTCACCCTCCTTCCTTTACGGGCTGGCCCAAGGCCAGGGCGGGGATAGTCACCAGGACTCACCTCTGAGGCCTTCAGGACAAGCTGACGTGCCACACCCACCACGCCCGGGAGCCTCCCTGCGAGGGAGCAATCCAGATGCAGCGCCTCCCCGCAAAAGGACATCAGGCTTAGAGGCCAGTGTCCTTCATCCACACCTCGCCTCGGCCACCTGCTAGCTAGTGATTCAGAACAAGCTCCTCAACCCTTCTGTCACGTTGGCCTCATTTGCTCATCTGGAGAATGGGGATGACATGCTCCCAACTTCCTAGGGCCGCCGCGAGGGTGGAATGGACGAGTCCAGGCACGGAGCCGGCACTCGCAGCCCTCACTGAAAACCATATTATCTGGCCTCTGACAGGGATGCCCTGGGGACAGGACGTTGACAGGGCCAGTCGTCCCTCCGATGCTCCATGAGGGTGGGCGGTGTCTTCAATTTGAGCTGGCAGACCCGTCTTCCGCTGGGCCTCTGGGAGTCCCGAGGGGGAAGCCGGGGGTGAGGTGTCCCCTTCCAGGGAGCGACTGCTCTTCGGGGAGCCCAGCAGTACTACCACGATGGGGGGCGCTGGGCATCGTCTCTCTCAGCCTGCGGTTCTCTGAAGCCCCTCTGTCTGCGGCAGGGAGAGGGGAGGCAGCCCCAGCTTGTGGATGATGGGGGCAGGGGCTCCTCTCCTGCTCACTCAGACCCGTGCTGGGATGGACCCACTTCTTCGTACAGCCCTGTCCTTCCTTTTCACTGTGCAGGTGACCGTTCAAGAGCGCTGCTTTCAGGCGGATTTCAGTTCTGCTCTCTCACCTTCTGCGGCCCATTAACTCTGAGCCCCTCGGAAAGCCTGCCCGCAGCTCCTCTCCCAGGCCCAGCCTCGGCCCCAGCCACCCCACTGATTCCATTTGCGGTTTCCCCCATGGATCTCCCTCGCTCCCCTGCGGGCCACCTATGCACTTAAATAATATAGCTAAACTCTTCTCCTTACACATTTCCTTGTCTTCTCCCCAAGTGGACTGGCACCCTGGAGGGCAGGGGCTGGGTGTCTGAGAGGCACTGCCCCCAGTCCCGGTCTACATAACGTGGGGTCATGTGACAAACACCACCTCCCCCAATCTGCCGCCCTGCGCGCACAAGCGCAAGCGCAAACACACACACACACACACACACACACACACACACACACACACACACACACACACACACACACACACACACACACACACACACACACACACACACAGAGTGATCAGCCGGCAGGCCGAATGCCAGCCAGGGTCAATGAGGAATTTGCTGTGGAACTCAGAAATCCCGCCCGCCCCATCCCCCCGCAGTCACAACACTCTCCTCACACGAGGGAGGAGGCCTTTGTGCCCAAGATACATAACCCAGAAATCATCAACTGAGAGTTTAATAAATTTGCTCATATAAAATTGTATAGCTTCTCGGGCTTCCCTGGTGGCGCAGTGGTTGAGAGTCCGCCTGCCGATGCAGGGGACGCGGGTTCGTGCCCCGGTCCGGGAAGGTCCTACATGCCGCGGAGCGGCTGGGCTCGTCAGCCATGGCCGCCGGGCCTGCCCGTCCGGAGCCTGTGCTCCGCAACGGGAGAGGCCACAACAGTGAGAGAGGCCCGCGTACCGCAAAAAATAAATTGTATAGCTTCTTGACAGCCCAAACCAGCCAGCCTAGTCTTTCAAGACAAGAGACAGACTGAGGGAAAATATTTACAACACATGGAACAAAGGACTAACAGCCCAAGTGTATGACAAGCAGGGTCTTTTGGGGAGGCAATTATGTGCTGTCCATTAAAACTGTAAATGTCCATAGGCTTTGACCTGGCAGGGCCACTTAGAGGTAATTATTCTAGGGTGACATTGACACATGTTCAGAGCAGGTAGCAAAAACAAAGGAAAAGGAGAAGAAGGAGAAGAAGAAGGGAAAAGGTAAAAGTTCATCAGTTGGGGATTTGTTATGTAAATTATAGGGCGTGTACTCTATCAAATACCGCGTGGCCAAGAGAAGAAATGAGCTAGATGTTTCTGTACTGACATGGAAGAATTTCGAAGCTATATTATTGCTAGTTAAAAGAAAATCACAATTGTATGTACAGGGTTTGTGATTTTTAAAACTGTGTGAGTATAACTATGTTGGTGATTGCATACAAGAACATACTTAGAAGTGAGAAACAGAACTGTTAACAGTCTTGCTTAAGATAATGTTCTGTAAAAGCTTTCAATTATGTGCTTTAAATATATGCGGGTTGCTAACGTGTAAAATGGTCCAGCCACCGTGGAATGCAAATTGGCAGTTTCTTCCAAGGCTAAACTTCCACCTCCTTAGAACGCAGCAGTTGCACTGTTGGGCAGGCATGCCAAAGAAATGGAAACTTCTGACCACAGGAAAACCTGTACACGAATGTTCATAGCAGATTTATTTGTAGAAGCCTAAAGTGGGAATCGGCACCATGTCCCTCAGCGGGTGAAGGCCTGAACAAACTGTGGCTGATCCGACCACGGACGACAGCTGGCAATACAAAGGAAGAACTAACTATTGATACCTGCAACCGTTCCGATGGATGGATCTCAAGAGCAGTGTGTGAGTGAAAAAAAGCCCTGGGTGGCTCGCGGGATCCTAGCTCCGGCCCGGAGCAGGGATGGAACCCCCGCCCTTGGCAGTGAGAGCGGGGACTCCTAACCACTGGACCGCCAGGGAAGTCCTTATGTAATGTCTTCAAATGACAAAATTACAGAGCTGAGAATAGAACCCGGTTGCCATGGGTTGGGAGGAGGAGGGAGGGGGCTGTGGCTACGAAAGGTCCACAGGAGGGGTCCTTGTGAGGGGACGGGCTGGATACTGATGGCAGTGGGGGTCACCTGAGCCCTACACACACACACACACACACACACACACACACACACACACACACACACACGGGGATAAAACCCGGAGCAGCTCTCCGCTGGCACCAATGCCCTTTCCTGGTGTGCGGTCCCACCAGCTGTGCAACAGGCTGACGCTGGGGGAACTGCGGGAGGTGCTCCGGCCTCTTGGACGTTTCTCTGTAACTTCCTGTGAACTTAATTCCTTCCGAATACAAGTTCACACCAAAAGCACACAAGCAGGGCTTAGCGTGTACACATCGGACCACTCGCGCCACTCTGCACGGACAGTCCCTGCTCTCCCGGCAGGGACACCTAGAGGCCCGCAGCCGACCCGGTCGCCGGCTGAAGAAAAACCGCGGGGGGGGCAGAGCTGAGAGGGGCGCGGGGGGGTCTGCTTGTTTTGATTGGGCAAAGGAGGTGCCCGTCACACCAGAAGGGCCGGGTTTCCTGGGGGCGGGTCTCGTCACGAGTCGAGCTTGGTCATTGGCGGAGCCAGCTGGAAGGGGTGGGCAGGAAAGCGGTGCTCCGCGGCTTACGGTGGGCGCGCTGAGGGGAAGTGAGGAGACCCGCGTGGGGGCGGTCGGGGCGGGGCTCGACGCGCCGGGACAACGGCCCGGCCTTGTGGTCACCGCCCAGCTTCCCCGGACTCCGCCCCCCGCCCCTGTGGGTCCTGGGCCTGGCCAGAGTCCCCGTTCCCCGAGTCACCGGGGGCCTTTGGCTCCGCGATCCTGAGAGCTTGCACCCTCCCGCCACCCCACCCCTTGCCTGGCCCACTGTGTTCCAGCGCCCCTGAGTGTGATTCGGACGGTTCCCTGTGAAGCACGGACCCGCCCCCCTCCACACACACGTGGTATCCAGGGAGAGGTGGGCAGAGCTGCGGCCGTGCCCAGAAACTTGGTGTCGGCCAGGGGGGTCTGTCCATGCTGCTGGAGGGGGGGACGGCACGAAGTAACAAAGTCTTCCCCATGTCACTGGACACGTGTGGCCTGCTGGGAAGGAATCCTGCCCAAGCACGCCTGTTCTCCAGGACAACCTGTGGGTGCCTGCCTGCCTGCCTCTCACCTGGGAGGTCAAGGTGAGCCCCGCAGAGAGAGAAAGCTCATGGCTTCTCTAGAAGAGGGTGCGATGAGGAACCGTCCATCCCGGTGCTGGTTCTCACGCTGAGAGGCGCGTGGAACACCTGGAGGGCGCGTTCAACCCTGGGTTGCAGGGCCCCACCCCAGAGGCTCTGATCTGGCACACCTGGGGTGGGGCCTGCGAATTTGCTAGTCCAGCAATCCTGGGTGATGCTGCTGCTGGCCAGGGACCCCACTGTGAGAAGCACTGCTCTAGAGGGCTGAGACTCCTAGGTGTGTGCCCCCTGCCCTACCCCAGACTGGCTCCTCTGCAGGGTCCCCACGGGCCTGGGAAGCGCCAGGAGGATGCTGGCTCTCGCGAGATCTGGGGCTTCCCATTGAGCAGCCTTCACCCTTCCCCGCCTGAGGATGTGGTCCACAGCGCACCGCCCCCCCGCCCCCCCCCCCCCCGGCACCCCGGCAGGATCAGGTGTCAGGTTTGTACACGTGCTCAGCAGTTCCCCGACTGGGGCTGATAACATCTGGACACTTAGGAGGGAGGGGCGGAGGCCTGGGCGTGGGGATGGGAAGAACTCTCTGATGAGGCAGAGGAAAAAGACCTGACCGCCGAGCTCAGAGGTGGGAAGGGAACACGGGCCCTGAGACCAAGAGTGTGGATTTGGGGGAGGGTGGAGGCCAGAAAGGGGGTTGTCTGCCCGGGAACTGCCCTGACAGTTGTCTGGTCTGTGGGCGTGGCCAGTCCTCTCCAGCCGCCGCCGCCGCCGCCGCCTTTCCTGCCAAACGTTCCTCACCAAGAGGGTCTCCCAGCTCCTGGGTGATGCTGCCCAGACCTGCCCAACGCCCAGCGCCACCACCCACCGTTTTGGCTAGTCTTTGCGGTGGCTGGTCTTTGTTCGGCTCCAGGATCGCCCGCCTTCTAGTTGGAGGCGCAGAGCAAATGCAGTGCCAGTCACTAGGCACCATGTGTGCCCGGAACCAGCAGCTCTGGGACCCCAACGCTCGAGCACGTTCTGGCTGTGGGATCAGATGGGGGGTAGCCTTTGGCTTGCACTTTCCGCGGTCCCCTCCTGCACCCCCTTTTCCTTGGCGTCGTTGAGCTTTCCTTGTTGACTGGTTCAAGCTCTCTATGCGTTAACGATACGAGCCCTGAGTCACGTCTTGCTACTATTTTTTTGCCCCACTTTGTCACTTGTGTCTTGACTTTGTGGTTTGCGGTTTGTGTTGGCCAGGCATACGATTTTAGTGCTTGTGTCATCAGACTTTCCAGGCTTCTCCTGATGGCTTCTGGGGCTTCTCGTCGGTTTGTTTGCTTCAGACTGACTTGGAGTGGTCTTCTCCATTTAAAATGATCGTGTATTACTTACCCATTGCTGCGTAACAGATTACCCCAATCGTAGCACCTTAACACAGCCAACCGTCGTCATCTCCCGCGTGTGTGAAGGACAGGACTCTAGAAGGCTTGGCTGGGGGCTTCCGGCTTGGGGTCCATCACAGGCTGCAGTCGAGGCCTCCGCTGGGGCCACAGCCCCATGGTCTGCCTAGGGTGTGGGGATGGGCGGGGGCAGCTCTGCTTCCAAGATGGCTCGCGTGGCTGTGGCGGGGCCTCGGGCCTCCCCACCGGGCCTCTCCCTAGGGGTGCTCAGGGTGGGGCTTCGCCAGAGCCCACGACCTAGCACAGAGCAGCCCCGAGATCGAGCCTCAGTGTTTCTCTAAGAACTTCACCTCGAAGTGACACCCCCTCACCTCTGCTGTAATTTTATGGCTTACACGGGTCAACCCAGGAACAGCGGAGGAGGGGACGGTACCCGCTAGGGCGTAGCTTGTTCGCGTTCATGGCGGATGCGAAGGCTCAGAGGAGTGTCCTCGCTCCAGAATCTGTGTGCGGGACTCCTGGTCCGCACAGGCCCCTTGGGAATGCGTCCTTTGTCTGAGCGGGGGTGGCAGGTTCCAGCCCGGGACCCAGAGAAGCAGGGCCTGTGTTTGCAAGGGCACAGTGGGTTTTCACCTTTAAACGGTTGCAGACAAAACACACAAAAAGCCAGAGAAAGAGGGCCTTCCCTGGTGGTGCAGTGGTTAAGAATCCGCCTGCCCATGCAGGGAACACGGGTTCGAGCCCTGGTCCGGGAAGATCCCACGTGCCGCGCAGCAGCGAAACCCGTGCGCCACAGCTACTGAGCCCGCGAGCCTGAACTACTGAAGCCCGCGTACCTGAGCTCGTGTTCCGCAACGAGAGAAGCCACTGTGGTGAGAAGCCCGCACACCGCAACTAGAGAAAGCCCGCGTGCAGCGACGAAGACCCACCACAGCCAAAAATAAATAAATTTTTAAAAACAAAAGTTAAAAAAAAAAAAGCCAGAGGAAAGAAAGAACATGTGACAGGACCCCAGCGTGGCCCACAGAGCCAGCGGTGCGTGCCCTCTGCCCAGGAGTTTGCAGCCCTGATGGGAGTCCTGGCTAGTTGCGCTGCCATGGGCGCGGGGGCCAGAAGCGCTTTCTCACCACAGCAGCCCATCCACTGCCAGGGCCCTGCAAGTGCGCACCCAGGCCTGGGCCCCAGTGCTCCCCGACCTCCAAGGTCCCCGCCCCCTCTCCTTCTCAGTGGGGTGGGGGCGGGGGCAGCTACCTTGCCTGAGGCTGGGGTGGCCTCTCTTGTGCCCATAGGTGCAGGCCCTCCTCTCCCAGCTCCCCTCCCCACCCCGCCAGCCTCCCACCGTGCAGCTGGGAAGTGGGTAGGGGCAGGGAGCAGAGAAGGGTGGGCCCCATTGTGAGGGTGCAGGCTGGCGAGCCCCTGTCCTCAGTGACCATGCCAGGTAGCCCCGGGCTGGGCTGTGACGGCTCAGCAGTGGCAGGCGCCAGCCCGGGGTGGCAGGCGAGTGTCCCTTTGGTCCCAAGAAGGAGCTCCCACTGTGGCCAAGGGAGAGGTGCCCGCCGCATCCTTCTTGCCTGGGAGTCAGACGTGACTCCCGATGACACGCTTGGTGGCTCTGAATTTGTCACGCAGGTTCTGTGGGTGGTGAGTGCCTTTCCTGTTGGCTCTCGCTGCTGGGCAACGCCGGGGCCCTTGGCGACAGCTCTCCGGCCCCGTCCGAGGCCGCCATGCACTTCTTGAACCCCAGGACCGTGGGTGTCGGGAGAGCCGGGCTCTCTGTCTCCGTCCCAGGAGCAGAGGCTGAGGCCGAGGCCGTGCTTCCTGGGCCCGGCCTCGTGGCTGTGGTGGTGGCTGCCGGGGACACCCTCCGGCCGCGATGTGGGGCCGCGGGGTCCTGGGGCTCCGGGAGACTCTCGGGCCCGCTGCAGCCCCACACTCCTGGGCCATCTGACTGTCCCCCTAAGTAGAGCCATCTTCCAGTCCCTCAGCCCTGGGCAGAAGGCACGACAAGGCGGGCCCGGCTTCCCTGCGGTCTTCCCTCTGAGGCGGCCTGCCCACGGGGGCCCAGGGCACTGCGTGGGCGCTGGTCCTCCCTTGCCCGAGGGAGCTCTTCCTAGCGGCCTGCTCTGTGGATGGGCATAATCAGGGCAGCGGCCAGGCCCTGTCCCCACCCGGCCGCCACCCACCTGCAGTGCTCATCCTTGGCCCTCACCCTCTCCGCCCGCCCGAGGACCTGGGTGCCTCCCCCCCGCTGAGTACCGGCGTCAGTACCTGGCCCGTCCTCAGTAGGTGCTCTGACCCCAGGGCGGTCCCCCGGCCCCGCCCATCGTTTAGCGCTTTCCTCAGTCCTGCTCCCCTGGCTGCGGCCTCGCTGGGCTTGTGGGGACCTTCCAGACACACACACACACACACACTCCCATCACTGGCTTCATCGGGGTTCCTGGGGGGTGTGGAGGTGGCTGCCCTGGAGCACCCTGGCCCTGCGCCCTGGCGTTGGGTGAGGCCGCCCGTGCTGGGGGCCTGCACAGGAATCCCAAGGGTCTCCAGACTACTGTCTCCCTTGTTGAAGTGCTGGGGCTCCCTCACTGTCGGGTGGGCGGCAGTCCCATCCTGAGGGGCCGGTGCTCCCCTTTCCTCAGCCGCGTCCCTCCCATCCTCCTGGGGGAGCGGGCAGCACGGAGGGTCGGGCGCAGAGGTGTGGCCAGAGCAGGGGTGGAGGCTGGCCAGCCTCCAGGTGGGGTGTGGGTGGTCAGCTCCACCATCCCCCTGCCCTGCCCTGCCCTGCCCGCAGCTGGACCTGCAGGATGGGGGGCTGCTCCCAACTGGGGTGACCAGCCACCCCGTCCCTAGACTTAGTAGGTGAGATGGGGCCAGCCTGGGGGAAGGCGTGTGGCCGGGACCTCGCCTCTGCTCCTGGCACCGGCTGGTGAGCGGGGCTCGGGCGTGGGCGTGGGGCCTGTTGGAGCTGGGCCACCACCCCTGCTGGCTCTGGGTGGGTGGCCCGGGCTGGACACCCTGCGTGGGAACCTGGCTGAGGCCCAGGCCTCGCACTTCCCCGTCTCCTAGCAGCCGGGGTGTCCTCTGGGGGATTTGCTCAGTGGGGCCAGGTCCCAAGCCATTTCTCCCCAGCAGGATGGGGTCTCGGTGGTCCTTTTCCTGGTGCCATCTGCCTGTTCCCCACCCACCAGAAGCCCTGGCAGGGATGGCAGCCCAGTCACGCTCCCTCCTGACCCCTGCCTGGGCGGGCCTCAGGCTCAGGCCTGGTGTGTCCCGTGGCCTCTGTCCTCAGGGCTGTCGTCAGGGTCCCGTTTCCCCCCTCCAGCGTGGCATCTTTTCCGCCGCTGACGCCTAGCATGCCTCATGGCTGCCTGGGTGTGATGTGGAATCCGCGGTGGGGACGGAGCCTCCCGGTTAAGCTCAGCCTGGCTCTGGGGCCATTCTCCCATGGGGGCCCGTCCAGCAGGCGGGGTTCGGAAAGGTTGGGAGACAGGACTGTCTCCTCCTGGCGGACTGGTAGAGGGAGCAGGCAGGAGGCTCTGGGCGAGTCGGCGGGAGGGGCGTCTGGTGGGCCGAGGGGAGAAGGCGGTGCCTGGGGGGGGACCATCTCTATCCCCCCAACTGCGGCTGGACTTCTCTGGGCCTGCCTCTGCCCCTTCTCCACCTGAGCAGCTTCTAGAAGTAGAGTGTCCAGGGACTGGCCGTAGGCCAGCCCAGGGGCAGTAACGCTGGGCACCATGCCCCTTTCCTGCAGACCAGTGGCTGCCCCTGCTCTGCCTGCCCCCTGCATGCTGGGGACGAGTGGCTGGAGGCTGGGGGGCCCTGGGTCTGGGTGTTGGGGAGCTGCCACTCGCCCCTGCCTGCTCGTCTTCCTGTCCCTTCCTGAGCTCATGCTGGGAAGCAACTGTGATCTGAATCCGAGCTCATGGTGGCCCAGAAAGTGCTTCCAGAAGGGGGCATGGCCAGCATGTTTTCAGCTGCCCAGTTGGGAGAGGAGGCCTGAAAGCTTGAGTCTTGGCTGGCTCTAAGGCCCTTCCCCGCATCCGGGGGGTGAAGCTGGCTGCCACCCAGGGGAGGAGCAGGGTGGCTGTGCGGCCGCAGGAGGGACTTCAGAGTTGCGTGCAGAGGGCGGAAAAGCATGGAGGGCTCGGGGTGGGGCACTGGGCACAGAGGTGAGGGAGGCCCTGAACAGGGCTGCAGAGGAACGGTGACCTGAGCGGCTGGGCTTGCCCTTGCACACCGATGGCAAGAGGGAGGTAGGGCAGGACAGGCGCAGACACCTGTCACTGGAGTGGGGATGGGGCAGACTCTGTGGCCAGTGCCTTGAATGCGTCCACCTGCTGCCACCTGCCCACTGAGGGGCCTGGAGACCCACAGCCTGCCCCCCGGGGCGGGGGGCCTGGTGACAGTCCCTCCTCAGGGGATGGTGGCACGTTTAAGCTGTCTGAGGGATGGCCAGGGCTTGCTGTGATTTCAGGTCCAGCGCTTTACCTCCTGTAGCCTGGCCATGGCCTGGCCCTTCCCCGGGACAGCATCCGCTGCTGGTGGGGTCTGGGATGAGCACACTAGCGTCAGGCCCTGTTCTGGGGGCACGACACACCCCTTGCCCCACATTGGTCTGAACTCAGGGAGGCAGAGGAGGCCAGTGCAGATGGGACCCGAGTCGGGACCCCCTGGGTGCCAGGGCAGTGGGAGGGGGCCGGGCCTGGAGATCCAGCGGCCTGTGGTCTGGGCCCGTGCTTCCATCCAGCCTGTCCCCCGTGTCCGCACCCTTGCCAGAAAGCTCGAGCCACCCTCGGGAGAATGGAAGCAGAACTTTATTCCTCTTGGCTAGAGAAGAGAACTAGCAGGTGGTTGTGCACTAGACCCCCACCCCTCACCCCTCCCAGGAGCAAAGAAGACAGGCAGGCTGCCTCTGCTCGCCCCTCTCCTTTGCCCGAGTGGAGGCAGGGGAGCGCAGCACAGGGCAGGGTCGGCTGCGGTGACAGGGTGGCCAGGGCTGGCCAGGGCTGGGGCGGGTGCTGCTTGGGTGGCGGAGGGCGGGCGCAGGGGCACTTCTCATCCTGGGAGCTGCTGGCTGGCACGGACACAGAACTCAGGGCACCAGGACGCGGTAGGGGCTGCCTGGGATGTGCTCGTCACCCCATTTGACCACCAGCGTGTACTCCCCCTTGTCCTTGAGCAGGTAGGAGACGCTGTAGAGCCTGCTGCCCACGTGCTTCACCAGGATCTCCTCGCAGGGTGTCCGGGGCCCGTGTACCCCTACCAGCAGCATGTTGTTGCCTGGGGGTGGGGGAAGGGGCCTCAGTGCCAGGCCCCAAGTCCCTCCCCTCAGCTGTGACTGCGCTGACTCCCTTCTCCTGTCTTGTAACCTCCCCTTCCCACCTCGTCGCCTGTTTTGGGGTGACAGCCCTTCCTAAAGAGCTGCCAGCAACCCCCCACCCCCCCCCCACCCCGGGCAAGACCAGCAAAGGAAACTCCAGCTCCTCCAGGGCACTTTCCTGAAGGGTAGAGGAGACGGCAGGGAGGCCCAGGTTGGAAGCGGCCCGCTCCCAAAGGCATTCCCACCGCCCTCGTTCCCCTTGCCATGTTCCCAGGCACTGGCTGTCCGCTCTTATGTCTAGCCTCATCTCCTGGAAGGACGCCCACCTGCTCTGCTGCAGTCCACCGTGAAGCTGCTCTTCTGGCCCATGTAGGCCTTGCTCAGCCCCACGCCCTTGGCCAGCACCTTGCTGGCGTCGGTGGGACCTGGGCCTGGGGCCCCGTGCTGGGGGGCGCTGGCAGTCTTGGTCAGGGAGTCCACAAACACTGATGATGTCTCATGGAGGCTGTGGTTGCTGACCAGACGGTGACCTGCAGGGCAGAGCAGGAGGGGCTAAGAGGTGGCCAGAGTGTCGCGCACTGGGTTGGGTAGCCGCAGTCTGGTACAAGGCTCACCTGTAACTCTGGCCTTGAAGGGGCTGCCCCCAATGTGGTAGGGGCCGCCGTACTTGATGGAGATGAGGTAGCTGCCAGGTGCCATGGGGGTGTAGGTGACGCGGTAGCCCTCAGGGCACTCCTGGCAATCCATCTTCACCTTGGAGGGCCCGTCGATTGTGACCGAGAGGGCACCAGCGCCCGCATTGCTTGTGTTCACGATAAACTCAGCTGGGCTCCCTGGGGGCACGGGAGGTTAGGCAGAGCTGGCCTGGCCTGTTTCCCCCCCCCCCCAGCCCTCCAGCGTAGCCTTGTCACCTCCACACGCCTCCTGTTGTCACCAAGAGCTCGGAGGAGGGACCCGAGCAGTTGTTCACACACTGGAAGCCGCACCCGCTGACCTACCTGTGACGCCACCTTCCAGGCCAGCCCCGTAAGCGGACACCAGGCCTGGGTCCCCTCCATGCCCAGGCTCCCCAACTCGGATCTTGAACGGGCTTCCAGGGATGTGGGTGCCATTGAACTTGACATCAATCAGGTAGATGCCATTCTCCCGTGGGATAAAGCGCACGGCGTACTTATCTGAGGGGCAGAGGAACATGCCGTGGGCCTGGGGTCTCTCCTCCAAAACTGAGCAACCGGCATCGGCGAGGGGCTTCCCTTGCCTGCCAGCGTTGAGTCCAGCAGGTCTAGGGGGCCACTCAGCTTGTTCTGGAGGCCGTGCTGGGCACCCACACCCCACTGCACAGGCCTCCTGAAGCCTGAGGGGTGAAGCTTCAGATGCCCAAGCTACCCATAGGACTCATTTGGACTGGAATCGTTTGTAGGCAAAATGCCCGCCTCGATGCCTCCTTCTCCAAGGGTTACCATGAGTGCCTTATCCCCCACGTGTTCACTGGGACCCAGAGACAGGCAGGAACTTGCTTGAGGTCACGCGGCTGGGAAGGGGCAGGATGAGGCTGTGAACCAGTGAAATTGGGCTGGGCAGCTCCTCCCACCCCCGGGCTGTCCCCGGGTTCCAGGCCTTGGCCAAAGGCCTGGGCAGCCCCCATCACTGGACTTTGGGTCTCTCCCTCAAGAGACTGCACTATACGGCCTGCAGAAGGTGTTTTCCTTCCTAGCAGCACGGCTGCTGAGCTAGGTACCCCAAGGGCTTGGGTCACATGCTGGGGAAGCGCCGCCCGGCTGGAGGAGCCCAGGCCTCTGGGCCCCGTCTCGGCTGCTTCCGGAGTCTGCGCCTCCCCTTTGTACCCTCAGCCTGCTTCCCAGCCAGTGGGCCAGGCCCGGGGGGAGGCGCACTGCTCCCAGTCGGGCCAGGGCGGACGGCTGGCTGGCCGGGAAGGGCCAGGGCCTCACCTTGGTCGATCTCCGTGACATAGCACTCCTCCAGGGCTCCTGAGGGGCTGTGCACCTTGGCATCGATCGCCCCCTTGGCCCCGTTCAGGCTGACTGCAAAAGAGGCTGGCTGGTTGACCTTTAGCCCTGACTCCTGGAAGCACAGCAGACGCGGTTAGGGGCTGGGGCGGGGCAAGGGAAGTAAAGGGCTCCAGAAGCAGGAATCCCACTGGGTTGCACTTACCCATCTGGCGTCCAGCTTGGTTTAAAGAGGGAGAGCCATGGATTCTCGAGGGGCAGCAAGCTACAGGCACACACCCCCGCTCCCAGACCCACGCTCTACAATCACACACCGGGCGGCAGGAAGGGGGTGGCCCCGCCCTGCGGGCAGCACTCAGCCCTGGCAGGCTGTCCCTCTTTAAACCTCAGCCCTGGTGCTCAAGGGGCACAGGCTTCTGTTCAAAGCCTTTAGAGCTGAGACACGAGAAAAACTCCACGCGACGGTCAGGGGTACTTCCTCCGACCCCAAGCGTGGGCTGCACCCGGCCAGAGCAGAAGCCCGGCGCCCCGAGCTGGGCTGGGCGGGTCACTCGACACAGGGCCAAGGCCTGCTCTGTGCGGCGGCTCTGGTCTGGCCGGGCCCAGGAGCCCCAGGCGGGCGGTTTCTCTCGGTGCCTCACCTGAAGACTAGAAACAGTAAGGCGGCGGGCGTCACCAGACGGAGAAGCCACGGGCACCACAAAAGGGCTATCGGGGATGTGCTCCTCGTTGAACTTGACTGAGACCTCGTAGTCACCTGAGCAGGGAGAGAGAACAGAGGGCGTGCCGGGAGGTCCCCACCTGTTGGCATTCGAGCCTGCCACCTCCCGCAAACAGCCTGAGTGGCCCTGGGACCTCAAGGTGGAGGGTGGGAGCCGGGCAGGGCTGTCCGCGTAGACCCAGACCAGCGCCCAAAGCCGAGTCCTGCCTCCCAGCCCCAGCCACGCCTCAGTACCTGGCTCCTGGACCACATAGGCCACGCCACAGGAGCCATCCTTGCGGTCCTCGAAGGAGATCTCGGCCTTGCTGGGGCCCTCGACAGCAATGGCCAGGCCTCCGGCGCCAGCTTCCCTGGTCCAAATGCTGAATTCGGCTGCGGGAAGGTACAGTGTGTCCTCACGGAGGGCTGCTCCCCCGGCGTCGGCCCCCGCCAAGCATGGCTGCTAGCCCCCTCCTGCCCCCCAGCCCCCGCCCAGGAGGGGCAAGAGCCCCGCAGGAAGCAGGCCTACCTGGCACTCCAGCTTCAGCCCTTTCCAGGCCAGGGCCCCCTGCGCGGACCTTGTGGGCTCCCCCTTCCCCCAGGGGCCCTACGGTGAACTGGAAAGGGCTCCCAGGCACGTGCTGGCCCTTGTACTTGACGCTGACGGTGTGCATGCCCATCTCGGCGGGCACGAAGCGGATGCAGTAGGTGTGGTTCTCCCCTTCCACGATCTCGGCCTCATGGCTCTTGCCTGATGGGCTAGTCACCTGGGCTGTCATGTCCTGGATGCTAATTTCTGTAGGTGGGGGACAGCCTGGTGAGCAGGAGACCGAGGGTCCGCCCCTCTGCTTGGGACCACCTCGGGCTGGCACCTAGGGCTCCCTGGGACCCTCCCTGGCTCCTGTAGCTCCTACCAGGGATCTTCAGGCTGAGGTCACAGTGACTGCCAACGTTAGCCACCGACGGCGCCCGTCGCCTGCGTGTGATGCTCTCTTTCACCCGGCCCTCGCCTGTCACCTTCACGGAGAAGGGGCTGCCTGCAGGAGGAAAGCACAACCCACATCCCACACAAGTTACGTTCTGCAGGTGGACCCTGGGTGTGGCAAGAAGGTTGCCCAGCCATGGGGAAGGCGCGTGGGTGCCTCACTCACCGGGCACGTGCTGGTCAGCGAACTTGATGTTGATGATATAGTTTCCAGGCTCCGTGGGGCAGTAGGTGACCCTGCATGTGCCATCCTCCAGGTCCTCTGTGTTGATGTCCACCTTGCTGGGACCCTCGATGGACAGGCTGAGCCCACCATAGCCTGCGGGAGGGACACCCCTGAGCCAGGGGGCCAAGTACAGTGGTCTCACCCCAGCTTCCAGGCCGCCACCGCCTACCTGCATCACGGGTGTCGATGATAAACTCTGCGGGCTCAAAGGTGCGGCCTTCGTGGAGGCCCTGGCCTGAGACACGCACGCGGCTGGCATCCCCAATCTCCGACTGGCTGATCACCACTGGAATGGGGCTGCTCGCCACATGCTGGCCATTCTTCTTCACGTGCACCAGGTGCTCCCCGGTCTCCTTGGGCACGAATGAGATCCCTGGACACGGGGAGGGGCTGTCAGCTGGGGAGAGGCGTGCCCCCACCCCCAGCCTCCCTCCTTTCCAGAAGGCCCTGCTCCCCAGCCTCTTACCCACGTGGCCATTGCGCAGCCGCTTCAGCAGACAGGGCTCCTCCCGGCCCGAGGGCGGCACCACCGTGGCTGTCAGCAGGCTGAGGTCCGTCTCCGAGATATTGATGGGGATGTCAGCGGCAGAGCCCACCTTCAGGTGGGACATGCGCATCGAGTCGTCACCTGGCAGGGGACGGTCACTGTGTGTCCAGGCACAGAGGAAGACTGCACCCACCCTGCCACCTGCCTCCTTTTGTCACCGCTCTGGGTATCACCTACCTGTGACCCTGGCAGTGAAGGGGCTGCCCGGGATGTGCTGCTCGTTGTACTTGACCAGGATGCTGTAGTCACCAGGCAGCACGGGCAGGTAGGAGACGCTGCATGTCCCGTCGTGGTTGTCGGTGCAGCTGATTTCTGCTTTGGATGGGCCCTCGATGGCCAGGGACAAGCCCCCTGGAGAGAGTTGTGGGTGAGGGTGCGAACTGTGCCCAGGGACACTGCGCCAATGAGGAGAAGCCCCAACGGGCAAGCAGAGGCCGGGGGTGGGGCAGGGAGCCTCATCTGGGGAGCATGTCCAGTGTCCAGCTCCCCACCGGATGACAGTAGCCCGTGACACACAGGCGGGTCAAGACGAGAGCTGCCGCTCACCCTCTCCTGCATCCTTGGTGTTGACAGTGAAGACAGCAGGCTTGTTCACCACCCCGTGCGTGAGGCCAGGCCCGTAGGCTGTGACGTGGCCGCAGTTCACATAATCCACGTAGAACTGTAGGGGGCTTCCTGAGGCAGGAAGAGGGACCACGTGGAATGGGGGCCTCGTGTCGTCCCCAAGCCCCTCCCCCAGCCCCACGCCCCCGTAAGGTGGTGGTGGCATGCTGAGGGGCGCACCTGGGATGTGCATGTTGTCGTAGCGGATGTCCATCTCATGCAGGCCGGCCTCGCTGGGTGCGTAGCGCACGGTCACAGTGCCATCCTTGTTGTCGGTGATGGCCGGCTGCGCCACCTTGCCCGAGGGCATCCGCACCTCCCCTGCAGGGCAGTGGGGCGCGGGTCAGGGCAGCCCGTTGGCACACTCTGGCCTCTGTGGCTCCCTAGCTCCTTCCCGCCCCCGCTCACCAGTGATCTCGCCCTTCTTGATGGTGAAGGGGATGACAAGGTCGAAGGGCCTCAGGCTGGTCACATCCAGCCCGTTGACACCCACCAACGGTCTTTCTGGGGCCTGCAGTGGAGACAGAGGGCCTGAGTGAGGAGCTGCAGGAGGGAAGGGGTCCCGCGTGGGAGGATCCGGGGTCCCTCCTAACAAGCGGCAGAACAGGGCCTCACGGGACACCCAGCTGGCCGGTCCCCGAGTGTCCCCTAGGGCTGGGAGGAGGTGGGCCAGGCCATACCCAGGTCTGCTGACCGCCCTGGGCGTAGGTGTACGGCGGGGCCAGCTGCTGAGGCCGTAACGGGGGCTGTGCCGTGGGCTGGTCCCCAGCCAGCGCCTGCAGAGCAACGCACAGGAGCTGGAGACTCTGTTGTCACACATGAGCCCCGCCCGGACGCCTCGCCCCCGACCCCTCCTGACCGTCACTTGGAAGGGGCTGTTGGGCACGTGTTCGCCACCGAAGCGCACGCAGATGACATATTTGCCCGGCTGGGGGGCCGTATAGAAGATGTCAAAGGTGCCGTCCTCGTTCTCTACCACGTCCACGTCCACCTCGGAGCCATCGGGTGTGCACACGGTGCAGGTCACCTTGCCTTTGCCCGCCGCCTTGGTGTCCACGGTGATCACCGTCTCCTCCCCAATCTGGATGGTGGGGCCGATGCCAGCGCCTGGTGGGGTAGGGTGGGTCCCCAAAGGGGGGGCCAGCGCATGAGCTCGGCGCTCGGGCCGCTCCTGTCCACCTGCCGCCCGCCCAGGCCTCTTACTGCCACCACCAAGCACAGCCAGGCCTCCCGCCCCCGCCCCCCCAAAGCTGGGATGGTGAGTGATTTCTCAGAAGGCAGGAAAGGTTCCCCCGAGCCACCTCAAGCCTGGGAGTCCTGTCTCGGGGGAGTCCCCCACATGGGAAAGGCCCAACGGATGGCACCCAGGAGTCTGAGAGGAAGGAAGGGCCGGGAAGCCCACGAGGTCACCGCCGCCATCAGGGCACAAGCATTTGCCGCCACCGCCCCCACCCACTTGGCTTCAGCCTGTGCCGTGGACCACGCTGACCGGCGCCAGCGCGCCGGCTGGGCCCACGGCTGCCTTCGCCCCTGCGGCCTGGCCCCGGCCCCCAGTGCCGTGTGCGGACGCGGTGAGGCGGAGACCTGCTGCAGCGTGGGGAACGTGACACTCGCCCCGCGCCCCCCGGGCCTGAAGGTGAAATTGGAGTTTCCTGACAACTGAGAACGCTCGCTCGACCGGAGGCTTGCAGAGAGGGGCGGCCGGGCGTGGCCCGGCGCAGGCAGGGAGCTGGGAGCAGGGAAGCAGGTAGGCAGCAGGGTTAGCACCCAGGCAGCACAGCGCAGCAGGCAGTGGCAGCACCCAGGGGGAAGGGGGGCAGGAGGCCCAAGCCAGAGCCACGGCTGCGAGGTGGCGAGAGCAGAGCAGCTGAGCAGCCTCCAGGGCCCCAGAGTGCCCGAGGAGAGGGGAGGGACAGTGACGTTATGATCTGGGCTCAGCCGTGGAGGCTCGGGGGGCTGTAGGCTGTGAGGCCTGACAGCGAGTGCTTTCTGGAGCCCGGCCCCTGCCAGGGAAGCAGCTGGGGGCACCGGACCGACTCGAGGGCTGAGTGCAAGGGGGTCCCCCGGCCAGCCTGCCACCGAACTCTCCTGTCCGCCGAGGGCTCCCGCTTTGCGCAAGGGCTCCATGCTGGCCTTCCGCGGCTCTCCTGAGCGCTACACCTGGCCCCCCGCTGCCCGCCCCTGCCCTGGGAGGCCTCACCTCGCACACAGCCACACCTGGTCTCCCTGGCTCGGAACCTGGACCCGCCACCTAGCTAGTAGCTCGGGCCCCAACCTCACAGTCAGCCCCGACTCCCCGCTTTCCCTGCCCGGCGCCCAGCCCCTCAAGCCCCACCACCAGCAGCCTAGCCCAAGCCACCCCTCCGACTGGTCCAGAGGTGACTTCAGTTCCCCAGCTGGGCGCCCTGTCTCCATTCTGCACGCGGTGGCCAGGTAAACCGAGACCACTCCCTCAGCCCAGCCCTGCCCCTGCCTCTGCTCCCCCCAACCCCGGCCCTACCCCCTGCCCTAGGCACGCAGGGCTGGCGTCTCAGACCCCGAGGCCTGCTGTCCAAAGTCGTCGAGCCCCTGCCGTGGAGCCCCAGCCACCCTCTAACTTTCTCCCTGGCTGCCTCGGCCAAGGTCCCGGCCGACAGCCTTCAGAGGCTCCCGTGTAGTCGTTGCCTCTTCTTGGTGTCCCTGGCTGGGGCTGGCTCTCCCCTCCCATGCCTGAGCAGGAGAACCTCCGTGCCTGGTTGGGGACCATCTGAATAACGTCACTGCTTGGGGAATGGGGGGAGGGAGGGGGGAGGGGGGCCACCGAGTGCACTTTGGGGCTCTGAGGCCGGGCCGGGCCCCGCCATGCTGGCCGCCCAAGCAGTCGACGCTGGTGCTACGGCACTACCAGCCAGCCCCACCCACTCATGCAGCCTGCACCTCCCCCGGCCTGGGACGCAGAGGCCCCCGGGAGGTGGGGATGGGGGTCTGTGGATCCGGCCGGGGCCGGGGACTCCCGCTGCTTGGGGGAGACCCCACGTGAGAGCCCTGGACGCGGAAAGAGGAAGTGAAGAGAAAGGGCCTGCTGCCCGCCCCCGGGACTTCCCCGGGAAGCCAAGATCCCCAGACCCCAGAGCCCCCAGGGGGGCGCCTCTCAGGATGCACCTCACCCCAAAGCTCTCAGCTGCAACCCGACTTCTCAGATGGGGAAATGGAGGCCCAGAGGGGGAGGGCCGGAGCACTCATGCTCAGCTCCGGAGGCCTCCCTGGGCCCTAACCCTCCAGTTCCCCCCTCTGTCCCTGCCAAGAGCTGCAGCTGGAACTGTCCTGGGAATCAGCATGGAAGAGGAAAGGAAGCTGCCCTCCGGGCAGGAGGGGCATTGGGAGTGGCCCCAGCAAGCAGCTTACCTAGCCCGTGACCTCCGATTGACACTGAGGTGAGAGGGCAGAGAGCAAGGAGAAAGGTCAGGTGAGTCACTCAGGGGGCGGCCCCCACTCCCACACGCCGCCCCAAGCAGCGAGCCCGTGCACACAGGCACACCCAAGCCCCGTGCTGAGCGCCGCGGCCGCTGGCGGGCTGGCTCACCTGTGACGGTGCACTTGCTGGCATCCCCAGTGGGCACGGCCCGAACGCGGTACGGGGAGAAGGGGATCTCGTCACCACCATACTTGATGAGGATGGTGTAGCGGCCCGTCACGTCTGGCACGTAGGCCACCGTGTACGTGCCGTCGTGGTTGTCTTGGATGTGCGTCTTCTTGGGCTTGCCCTCAGGGTCCTGCATGGCAGAACACAGGGGAGGCGGTTGGCCCAAGCCCAGCCAGGCCCGGGGTTCCCTCAGGCCCTCTCAAAGGACCAAGCGTCGAGCGCCACTGCTGCAGGGACAGCCTCTGAGCCGCTCAAGCACCGTGGCCCAAGACGGCTGCCTGCATCCACCACTGTCCTTTACTTCCCCACGGGCAAGGCCCAGAAGGGAAGCGCCAAAATGCCCAGTGACCCCCCCGGCCCCCCGCACCCTGCGTGACAACAGGCAGGGGCAGGGACCTGGCGCCCCTCCTGCTTTACCCCCACGAGGACCTCTCAGCTCCCATCCTCTACCCCAGGGCCTGCCCCAGCACTAGGACGAGCTCCCCCAAAGATCTCAGAGTCCTAGCCTTACACCTGGCCCCAGAGAATGTTACAGGCAGAAAAGCTGAGGCACTAAGGGCTTTGGTGACACCCGAAGTGAGCAAGTGCGTGCGTGGGGCAGCCCGTGTCTGTCACCACCATCCTAGAGGCTGGCACGGCTTCTAAGGGAGACCAGAGAGCTGGGCCGCGGACCCGCGCGGCGCCCCGCTCCAGCCTGGGCCCCTCCCCTCCCTCGCCTTCCCTGTGCCCGGAGCTGCACCGCAGCTGGAGCAGGCGGCCACCCGTGCGGCCGGCTCACCGTGATCTGAACCGCCAGCAGGCCCTCCCCTGCGTCCTTTGCGTCGATGGTGAACTCCACAGGCAGGCTGGCGGGCACGCCAGTGGTGTTGAGCCCGGGGCCGCTGGCCTTCACCTTGCTGGCATCATGCGTAGGCAGCACCTTGACCTTGAAGGGGCTGTTAGGCCAGGACGCTGTGAGCGGTCAGGAAGGCTCTTGGTGCCCAGCCCAGGCCCCTCCCCACACGCAGAGGGCCCAGCCTCTTACCTTCGGGGCACCTCTTCTTCCCCGTACAGCACCGAGATGCTGTAGGGCCCCTCACGGCTGGGCACATAGTTCACGGTCTGGGTACCATCGGCGTTGTCCACCACATCCACTGGCTCCACCAGGCCTGGCCCCAGGCCCACAGACAGAGCCTTAGCCGGTGCCCTGGGCCCCTAGGCCCACCACACTAGAAAGCCGAGTTTGGACCACGCACCCAGCCCTCACCCCAGGGGGCCTCGACTTGCCCTCACCTGCCCGTCCCCAGAACAGCCCTGAGCCCCTGTGACATCTCAGACCCTTGCCCGCTCTACCTCCCTCCCGCCTGCCACATCTGCTCAGCGGTCTGTTCTGCCTCCTTTAGGTCCCCTGCCCCAGGGCACTGGCTCTGGGGTCACCTGAGGCTCCTCCGTCAACTGCCTGCCCACCGGCCCCGCCCCCCGCCCCCCGCCGTCGCTGGGTCCCCTCCCTCAGAGGACTGCACTCTCCTGACCTGACCCCCACTCCCAGGCACAGGAACACTCACCTTTGGGCCCCTGCACTTTGACCTGCAGCGGGGCCACGCCGGCCTTGCTCGTGTCCACCTGGAAGGACTGAGGGAGGTTGGCACGGACCATGCCTGGGCTCAGGCCAGGCCCAGAGCACTTGACCTTGGACGCGTCTGTCACATCATGCACAGGGACCTTGAAAGGACTGCCTGGAGGCGGGCAGAGGGATGGCAGGTGTGTGAGACAAGAGCGGAGGGCGGACAGGTGGTCCCAGCCCGGCCCCAGCTGACCTGCCTCCTCACCTGGCACCTGATGGCCGCCGTAGGTGACGTTAAGGCTGTAGGTGCCGGCCTCATAGGGGACGTACTCGACCGAGCAGCTGCCGTCCTTGTTGTCCATGCAGGACATCTTGGCCTCGGAGGGGCCCTCTACAGCCAGGCCCAGGCCCCCTGTGCCAGCTCCCCTGGTCCAGAGAGACAGCCCGTCATCCCCTGGGTTCCAAGGCCCCCTGCAGCCCCTGCCTCCGGGGCTCTCACTCACCTGGTCTCCACGGTGAACTTGTTGGGCTTGTTGGTGGTGCCGCTTTGGATGCCCGGCCCATGGACGCGCACTCGGGAGGGGTCACAGCCCTCGGTCACAGGCACCTGGAAGGGGCTGCTGGGCACAGGGCTGCCGTCGTAGGTCACATCCACAGAGTGGAGTCCTGCAGGAGGGCAGGCTGAGTCAGAGGGAGCCCAGGTCACCCTGCCCCCACCCCCGGCCCATCCCTCCAGCGCCCTGGCACGCACCCTCCTCGTAAGGCGTGTACTCCACTTTGTACGTGCCGTCGCCACAGTCCTGCACGTAGGTCTCGGTCAGGTTGCCCGAGGGGTTGGCCACGCGAGCCTTGACGTGCGGCCCTCCGGTCTGCGTCAGAGCCCGGGCATCCACACTGAACTCGGTGGTGGCTTCTCGGAAGACGCCTGCAGGGGGGCAGGGAGAGGAAGAAGAATGGGGCTCCCAGGGCCCCGGCTCCCGCTGCTCCCACGCCCTATGGTGGGGGGCCTCTCACCTTGGCCCTCAATCCCGGGCCCATAGCACTGGACGCCTGAGGTGTCCACTGCGGGCTCCACCTGCAGCTTGCTGGGGAAGTTGGGCACGGGCTGGCCACCGTACTTGATGGTGACAGTGTAGGCCCCGGGGCACAGGGGGATGTAGGTGATGGTGTGCGTGCCGTCGCCGTGGTCCTGGATGTGCACCTCGGCTGGCAGCCCCGCCTCGGAGCGGATCTCAATGGTCAGCTCTGCGCTGCCTGCGCTCGAGCAGTCCACGTGGAACTGGCCCGCCTCACCGGCGGTGGCCCGCTCCAGCCCGGGGCCCGAGCACTTGACCTTGGATGGGTCAAAGCAGGGAACCACGTGGGCCTTGAACGGGGAGCCGGGGATGTGGGTGTCAGCGAAGAGGATGTTGATGTTGTAGTCCCCGGGCTCCGTAGGCACGTAGGACACAGAGCACGTGCCGTCCCCGTTGTCCAGGCACTCCAGCTGGGCCTCACAGGGGCCCTCCACTGTCAGGCCCAGGCCGCCTGTGCCGGCGCCCTTGGTGTCGATGGTGAAGCGGGCAGGGGAGCCTGCACTGCCCCCCTGCAGCCCGGGCCCAAAAGCTTTCACCTGAGGGAGGAGGGGCAGGTCAGGAGCCAGAGCCACGCCACCTCCCCGACCCTTGACCCTCAGACCCCCAGCCTGACTCCGTCTGCCTCCTCTCGTTCTGGCTCCCCTCCCCCACCAGACGGGCACAGGCAGGCCTGAGCAGGGCCACCGCTCAAAAGGACAAAAATGAGAAGGGGTGAGGGCGAGTCTGGAGAAGAGAGGGGGTGGCGCCTACACCCCAGTTACCTTGCTAGGCTTGGTGGGGGGCACAGCTTCGAGAGAAAAGGGGCTTCCGGGCACAGGCACGCCGTCGTAGGTCACCTCGACCTCGTAGGGCCCCTCCTCACGGGGCACAAAACGCACCACGCTGTTGTCAGCCCCTAGGCCTGGCTCCACCTTGCAGGGCACTGCTGTCCCCGAGGGGCCCACAATCTTGGACACCACTTTGCCTTGGCCACCGGCACCCTTCGACTTGACTGTGAACTCCTGGTCTTTGCCAACATCCACCTCTGTTGACGCGATGAAAGGAAGGGGAGAACTGTGGCATGGGCCCAGGCAGCCCCGGGGCGCGCTCAGCGGCTGGCTGTGACAGGCCCCAACTACTTACTCTCTCCCAGGCCGGACACCTTGATCTTGCTGAGGTCCAGGCTTGGAGACACCGCCACCGAGAAGGGGCTCTTGGGGATCGGATCCCCTCCATAAGTGACACTGACACCCACTGGGCCCTGGGAAGGGTACAGAAGGGCAGGGTCGTGGGTCATGGCCCTGGTCCCCCTGGCCTGGGGCTTCCCAATTTGGGCATGGGGTGGGGCTTCAGAGACAATGGCTTCTCTCTGCCACTGCACCGCCTGGACTTCCATGCCTTCTCTCTCCCAGGTGGGAAACGAGAGTGGGCGGGCAGCCCCCCGGAGCTGCCCACCCAGCCCACCACGTGAGGGGGGCCCACGGGCTCAGCAGGTATATGGACAGGCGCGGCCACAGGGGGTCAAGGTAGCTACCTGCTGCACAGGAGTGTACTTGACGGTATAGGTATTGTCATGGTGGTCAATGAGGTCCACATCACGCACCGCGTCCCCCTTGGCCAGCCCCGAGAACTGGACATCCAGCTTGCCTTTGCCGGCGGCTTTGGCATTGACCGTGAAGTGGGTGGGTTTGCCAAGCTCAACACCTGAGGAGACACAGCTACCCTGTAGGGGCACCTTGCCCCACGCCCCCTCGGGGCTCCCCAACCTCCCCATGGGGTACTCGTCCTCACCGGTACGACTGAGGCCAGGGCCCTCGGCCTTCACCTTGCTGGCGTCATGGGAGGGGTCCACCTTGACCCGGATGGGGCTGGTGGGCGTGGCCTGCAGGGGGCGGGAGGAGGAGGGCTGAGAGGAGAGCCACACCCCAACACCCAGCAGCATTAGGGGCCGGAAGCACCAGCACCCACCTGGTCCGCGAAGAGGACCATGATGGTGTAGCTGCCAGCCCCGCGGGGTGTGTACTTGACCGTGAAGGTGTCGTTGTCATTGCGGATGATGTCGAAGTCAATGTCGGCCTCGGCGGGGCCCACCACGCCGGGGGCACACTTGATGCCGATGCTGACGTCACCTGCGGGGGAGGAGGGAGTGGAGGCTGGAACCTCAGGGGGACGCCTCGCCCACCCGCCCACCCGCGCTCTCGAGGCAGGGCCTCACCCTGGCCGGCCTCCGTGCAGTCCACAGTGAAGTAGGTGGGCTCGTGAGCCTTGAGTCCCGTCTTGGCCACTCCTGGGCCGTACACCTTGACCTTGTTTGGGTGGCTGCCGGCTCCCACATTCACCTGCAGGGCACGGGGGCAAATGCAGGGGCATGACCAGTCTGGAGGAGGGGCAAAATGGCGTGACCACCCTGGGGAGTGCCATGTAAAGCAACCATTTGATGCTGCAGTGCCGCCACCCTTCGCCGTCTATGCAACCAGGGCAGTGAGATCGCTCGTCTGCACTAACGCCTGTACTGGAACGTCCGTGGCAGCACTGCTCACGACAGCCAAAAGGTGAAAAACCCCAAATGCCCGTCAACAAATGACTGGACACCTAACACGTGGTCTATCCGTGCAGGGCCTAGGAGCCCGTCCCCAGGGAATGTCTAGAGAAGGTAAACCGCACAGCCAGAAGCGGGTGCGTGGCTGCGTAGGGCCGGGGGCAGTGGAGGCGCAGAGGGGTTTCTCTAGGGGACGGTGAAAACGTCCCCATCCTCGACTGTGGTGATGGCCGCACAGCTCTCAACTCACTCACAACCACCCAGTTGTTTAATTAAACGGGGTAGGCTGTACGGTATGCGAGTTTCATGGAAGAGGGCCGTACCACAGCAAAGCGGGCACCCAGGGAAGTGGGCTAAAGGCCCGTCTGAGGCCTGCAGAGGGCAGGCTCACCCGAAAGGGGCTGCTGGGGATGCTGACGCCTCCCCAGGACACCACGGCCGTGTGCTTCACCGGCCTCCGGGGCACGTAGGAGCAGCTGTAGGTGCCGTTGCCGTTGTCCTTGACCACTGCCTCCACGGGGCAGCCCTCGTTGTCCTGGAGAGCGGGCGGGAGCAGGCGGCCTCCTGGTCAGTGCCCGGGCCTGGGCACCTGCCCACCCTGCCCCCACCACAGAGGGCACCACACCTGGACTTGGACCCTGAGAGGAGCCTTCCCGCCGTGCTTGGCATCCACCGTGAACTCTGCCGGCTTGTTGACGGCCACACCCGTCTTCTCCAATCCAGGCCCACGTGCCTTCACCTAATGGGAGGCCACCCAGATCTCAGGGGACCAAGTGCTGGCCTCCAAAGACAGAGTGGCAGGAGCACACTGCCGGCGATGCCAGCCCAGGGCCCTAAAGCCCAGAGACCCAGCCCAGCGGCCCGCACCCTTTACCCTGTCTGGATGGAAATCCTGGGGCGCCTCGCGGATGTCGGCCATGAAGGGGCTAAGGCGGATGTCTTCACTGTTGCACAGCACGTGCACGGCATACTCGCCAGCCTCCTGGGGCCAGTAGCGCACATCACAGGAGCCATCGCCCTTGTCATCACATTCGATCTTGGCCTGTGACGGGCCCTCCACAGAGAAGCCTGAGAACAGCCGCCAGCTCCGTCAGTGCCCTGGAACCTCGGGAGGGTGGCCCTTACCAGCCTCTGCCCCCAGGTGCCCACATCGCAGCCTCCAACTTACCCAGGGTGCCCACGTCGTCCCCAATGGCCTCCACCACAAAGTCTGCGGACTTGCCAACGACGCCGCCCTCCAGCCCGGGGCCCCAAGCCCGCACCTTCTGATTGCCACACTCGGTGCCCACCTTCACCTCGAAGGGACTGCAAGGAGAGAGCCACCCAGGGGAGTGCCAAGGGGCCCCGTCTTGGAGGGGGGCCGGCCCAAACCCAGCAGAGGGAGGAGTGCGCCACCTCCAAGCTCAGCCCGGGGTCTCACCTGCGCCCGATGTTCTGGCCACCCCACGTGATGGTGACAGTGTATGTGCCGGGGACCATGGGGTAATACTCGAAGCCATAGACACCATCCCCCAGGTCCTTCTGTTTCACGCGCTCCTCGCCCTCTGCCGGAGACAAGGGAGGGCCTCAGGCCTGCCCAGCAGTGGCCGGGGACTGGCACCGCCCACCCCAGCCCAGCCACAGGCCAACTTACTGGGACCCTTCACGGTGACCTTCAGCTCCCCACTGCCCGCGCCCTTCGTGTACACCTTGAAGTCGGCAGTCTCCTTCACTCGCACACCCTTGGGCTGGAGGCCCCGGCCGACGGCGCGGCAGGCCCCTGGGTTACAAGCTGTGAGCAGAAGGCTGGCTGAGCTGCTGGGAGCCGGCGCTGGGCGACCCCTCCCTTGCTCCCACAAGGCTGGGCCATCGGGCCACACGGGCCGGTGAGGGACGCGTAAGAAAGAAGTGGAAGGGACCGTGACCCTAGGACCTGTGTGGCCCAGGCCAGGACACGGCAGGCCTCCTCCCACCTGCTCCAGCCATGCCAGCCCCCAGCCCCCCGCCTAGCCCCCCCTAGGAAGACAGATCCAAGTACCGTTGACCCTGTGGGCAGAGCAGAGAGCAGCAGGTTTCTAGACAGCTGGAGCGAGCTCTTCCGAAGGTGAAAGCGTGGAGAGACAGAGAGAGATGGAGAGGGCGAGAGGAGGAGAAGGAGGAGGGTCCCAGCCGGGCCAGAAAGAGTGCGCCCGCACAGCGGAAGGACAGAAGCCCGGGGAGCCGGGGCGGGGGCTGGAACGGGACCTGCCCGGCTGCCCCCCTCCGAGACCGCAGGGCTGGAGCCGTGCCCAGCGGGGGGCGGCCGGGACTGGCCTACCTTGGCCAACAGTGACAGTGTAGGGGCTGCGAGGGATGGGCACACCAGCGAAGGTGACATGCACCGTGTGGACGCCCTCCACGGTGGGCTGGTAGCTGCAGCGATACGTGCTGTCACCCCGGGCCTCCAGCTGAGGCTCCACGGTACCCTTCCGTCCTGTGGGGTCCTGGATCACCACTTCCACCTCGCCTGTCCCCGCTCCTGCCAGGAGGCATCGGTTCAGATCCCGGAGCCTCCAGGCCGCTCCCGCGCCCCCCCAGCTCTTCCCCCAGACCTGCCGGCCTCGGCACCCTCCCCTCACCCGCCGTGAAGATCTCAAAGTAGGTGGTCTTGTTGGCGATGTTGCCGCTGGGCTCCAGGCCAGGGCCCTGGGCCGTCACTTTGCTGGCATCTCCCTGGGACTTGTCCACATACACCTCGAAGGGGCTCTTGGCGATGTGCTGGCCGGCAAAGAGCACAGTGACCTGTTCCCAGGAGGGGCGCACCGTGAGGGCAGGGTTGGGGCACCCTCGCCACTGCCCTCGCCACTGGCCTCCCCTTGGGCTGAGGGCTCACCTTATGAGTCCCCGTCACCTCGGGGACATACCAGACAGAGAAGGTACGGTTCTTGTCGTTATTGGCGGTCACCTTTGCCTAGGGTGGGAAGGAGTCCGTGAGCCGTTGCTCAGAGCGGCCCCCCCACGCGGAGGCCCGGCAGCGCCCTGCCCTGCCTGCTGGCTGCCCTACCTCCTCCTGGTGCCCGGCCGGATCCTCCACGTACACCAGCACCTCTCCCTGCCCGGCGCTCCTGGTCTCCACAGTGAACTCTGCCCGCTTCTTCACCATGTTGCCTGTGGGCTCGATGCCTGCCCGGGGATTGGGGGGGGCCACAGGCTGGCTGTGAGGGCTGGCGCACCCCCGCCGCAGCCCCATCAGGCTGTTCGGCCCCAACTGCGCTCCTGCCGTGGGACAGGCCTGGGCCTGTTTTCTAGAACGCTGGCTTGAGTTTGCCTCGGGCTGGTGTGGCGGGGGGAACACAGAGCCAGTGGCCAGTTTTGACCAGCCCTGACCCACTCCTGCCTGACTCACGGGGGGGCATTTGATAACCTGGCAGCCACGTGACTGAAGCCTCCCCGGGAGCTCACGTTCAGGGAGGAGGTCACCTTGCAGGAGGACCCCCCGCCTGGCTCTCTCACCTGGCCCGTAGGCTCGGGCTTTCTTCGGGTTCAGTTTGGGCCGCAGGGGAGCCCCTGGTTTCAGCTTGGCCTTGGGGAACTGGGACAGGTAGGTCATGACGGAGTGCTCATCCACATTGGGGTCCACGATCTCCTCAGGGGTGATCACCTGTCACGCGCGGAAAAAGGAGCCAGTTGGCCTCCAAGCCTCAGGGTCCTGGGACACGCCACCTCTCCGCACTGGGCCCTCAGCCCCCAGACGGCCGCGGTTGGCCCGGCGGAGCGTACCTGAGGGATGCCCAGCCAGTCGTCGGCCTGCTGCATGGCTTCCCTGGCGTTGTTCACGGGCTTGCTGGCATCCCAGGAATCCCAGTCAGGGCACAGGCCTGCGGGGCAAGGAAGGCCATGAGTCTGGGGGGCCAAGAGACCTGGCTGCAGGCCATCCCCTCCGGCCCCCTACCGGCGGCCCCGCCCCCCGCTGCCCCTCACCCGGGGCACAGCTGTCGACAAGGGCGCCCAGGGCCCTGCCACTCTGCCAGTCCCGGCTGAAGTTGGTGATGGGCAGCTGCGGCAGCTTGTTCTGGATCCAGCCCAGGAGCCTCTGCTTGGGCGTCTGCTTCTTGGCCTCCTCGTCCTCCTCCTCGTCCCACATGGGCATGGAGATGGAGTAGTGCAGGATCAGGGTCCAGATGAGGCCCAGGATCAGCTTGAGGTTCCCGTCCACTATGGCCTTGCTGTCTGTAAGGGGAACGAGCGGCAGCGCTGGGCGGGCAGGGCTGACCCGGGGTTTGGGGGTGGCACACATTCGGGGTGTCAGGCCACTCCCAGGCACTGGGGAATGTGGCAGCATAGCAGGCCCCAGGGAGGAGGCACAGGCCCCCGTGGGCAGGGTGGGGTGTGGCTCGGGGCCCCTTTGGGGGTGTGAAGGAGGTTTGGAGGCAAAGCACCTGTAGACACATGACAATACAGCACAACGAGGGGGCATTGCTGGAAGCCCTGGGGGCCGTGGGGACCCAGAGGAAGGACAAGAGACAGACCTAGGCGGCAGACAGGGCCAGGGGAGGCCTGGGGAGGAGCCCCCTTCTGCAAAGGTGGCTCTGGAGTGAGTGGGATGAGTGCTCTGCAGGGGCCCACCGCCCATCCCCAGGGATCTCCAGGAAAGGGCCCCTGACCTGCACTGAGAAAGAGGAAGGCCGGCGGGTGGAGAGGTTGGGAAATGTGGCGGCTGCCCTGGGGTCGCGGGGGCGGGTGGATGGGTGGATGGCATGGGGCTGGGGAAGCGGAAGCGGTGGCGCGCGTTGGGCAAGGACCCTTTGGGTGGAGGGTGTGAGCCCCGCCCCCCACTGCCATAGTGCTCCCCCTCCCCCCACAGAGCCAGGCTGGGAGTTGGGCAGCAGCCCTGATGCAGGGGGAGGGGCTGGGAGCCCCAAGGAACCGGTGGTTGGGCTGCATGGCCCTGACTCACTGGGGCCCGGCAGAGATGGCCTGCCAGCCAGGATGCCGGGCAGGACACATTCCAGGGGCCCCCTCACCCAGCCCGAAGGGGAAGGGCGGAGCCAGTGAGCCTGGGTTGGGCGCTCAGGGCCCAGCTTGGGAGTCTGGGTGGCAGAGGTCATGGGTGGGGTCCCCAAGTCCTGCTGCCTCAGCAGAGCCTGCTCAGCTGCTGCCCGCCCTCCTCGCCACCTAACGGGCCACTGGGCTACAGGCTGGTGGCCGCCAAGCTCACCACAGGGGAAGTGGTTAGGGCGGGCACCCTGCACCCCATCCCCATGGCAATGCCTCTGGGCTCTGAGCCCCACCCAAGGCCCTTCTGGGTCTCAGCCTCCTCAAGCGAACGGGGTGGGGGGGCCGGGGGGGGCCTCTGAGAACTCAGGAGGGCAGCTCATCTTTGGAATCCCTGCTGGCGTGTTCCACCTACCCTTCCCCAACAATCAGTAGAAAATACTTGTTTAGTGAGTCAACTTGGGGGTGGGGAGAAGGGGATGGGCGCCACCAGAAGGGCCATCAATGGCAGGTAGCCTGACTCCAGCGGGCAGCAGCTTGCGGACCAGCTCAGTGCCACTCAAAGCACAGCGGCCTTCCTGCTCCTAGGCTGCGGTTGGTCCCGGTCCCTCACCACTGCCTTGCACTGTCCCCAAATGGCAGGTAGGAGGGTGGAGTGGGGGCTTCAGGCTAGGGGTTACTGGAAGGTTCAGAGAAGCCCAAGGACACAGGAGTAGCCAGGCCTTCCCGCCAGGCTCCCACCCGCAGAATCGCGAGTCTAGCACAAGCCCTCAGCAGGCCCGAGGTCCACTACGACCCACGAGGGGAAACACAAGGCCAAGCTCATTAGCCATCATCGGGCTGGGCCCTCCCCACCCCCGGTCCATAGGAGGCTGGCCTAGGCCCTCCCATCCACCTCACAAAAGAGGGTGGGAAGGACCGGGCTCAGAGTTGAGAGACTGACTGGTTGGATGGCCCCGCCCCATCCCACCCCCTTTCCCCAGCCCCCCGGGCCAGCCTGCCCCCTCCCTCCCCTAATCACTGCTGCTTTCCAACATTTTTTTGCCTTATATGGCAAAGCTCTGGGAACTAGGCCTGCTCCAGCCAGCTCACAAGAGGAGGAGAAGGAGGGAGGGGGGAGGAGGAGACCCCCCCCAGACAACTGGGGTGTGGCCCGCCTCCCCACATCCGGTTGCCCCCCCACCCAAGGCTCAGAGATGACTCAGCTTGGCTAGACTGAGGCTGGGACTGGGGGGTGGGCCTCGGCCTCGACCTGCATTCCAGAGAAAGAGGTGGGGCCCTTGAGACCAGCCCTGAGTGGTTGGGGGCACCTGAGTCTCGGTCCCTCCTTTTCTCAGGCTCCGCATGGACCGGGCCAGGGCTGTAGGGACAACTGGAAGGCCTCTTTCGATTCTGAAGAAAAGAAAGCTCGTGCCCCTTCTCTCCCTGTCGCATCTCCCCGCCCCCCCCCAAGTCACCAGTTCTGGTGCCTGTCCCTGTGTGGCTCTCATCTCCGAAGTGCCTGGGATGATGCAGTAGGCCCGACCACTGCCAGCCTCACCAGCCCGGTGACACGAACACTGGGCTGGCAGCGAGCCCAGCACATGCTGGAGTACCTCCCAAACAACTCCTGCATATTCTAGATGCAGGAAAGCAAGTCCTACATGGAGGCAAGAGTTTGGCACAAGCTCGACAGTAACCAGGTATCTAAGAGACTACAAGCCAGCTCCCTTCACTGGCCAGCGCCCAAACCCATCTCAGGTGCTGTTTTGCTAGCTATGGCCCTCTCTGGCCCCCTAGTTCCCGAAAGAAAATCTAAACTTGCGGTATGAGCCATCTTCACTGGGGGGCACTAGACAATGGGACCCACAAGCTCCAACCCCCGTTTAAGGAACCACAGGGGTGCCTGAAGCCCAGAGGGCCCTCTCCAAACTGCTGTAGGGGGTGGAGAGCCCCGGCCTCCCCCTCGTTAGAGATGGGGCACCAGGCGCACGGCCAGAGCTTGGCCAGTGCCCGCCCCCCCAGGCCCTCTCCCACCGCGGGCGCAGCGGCGGGGGCGCGGCCTGTGGAGGATGTGAGCTCAGCCTGGGCGTGGGCCAGCCGGGGACCGGCGGGCGGGGGCGCGTAGCGGTCCGCACGCACCGCCGGCCTGCGAGCCTTTGTTCTCGAGGCCCACACGGAGCTGGGCGGCCCCGGGGACTCCCGGGGCGGCGCCACAGCTTAGGGGGGGTGTCTGCGAGGGGTCGGCCCGGAGAAGATGGGAGGACGCGCGGAGCCCCCCTCCCTCGCCTCCCAGCGCCACCGGGCGGCCCGCGCCCTCACCGATGGACACGAGCTTGATGCTCTCGCGCTCCAGGAACTCGAGCGCCACCGACACATTCTCGAGCTGCATCTGGCGGAAGGTGGGCCTCTGGTTGTGCTTGCGGTGCATCTTCTTCTGGCTGAGCACCTCGAGCAGCGCGATAAGCCGCAGCCCGTCGCTCAGGTCCGTCTGCAGGTTGGCGATACGCTTACTCACGCACTTGAGGTGCTCGTTGCACCAACGCGTGAATGTGTTCTGCTGGATCTTCTTCCACGGCGCATCCTCCGCCAGGTCCTTCTCGGTGGCCGGCATCTCGGCGTCTCGCGTGTCGGCGCCACTGCCCGGAGCCGCGCCCGCAGCGCTCTGGCCCGCCCGGGAGTGGGAGCTACTCATTTTGAGGCGCGAGGAGCCGAGGGGCGGTGCTGCAGCCCAAGCGAGGGGACGGCCCTTTAATTAAAGTCGCAGGCACCTCAGCGAGCGCGGGGCGATGCAGACAGCAGAGGTTGCGCTGCGGAGAGAGCGAGCCCTTTAAATGCGGGCGGGGGCGGGGCTGGGAGGCGGAGTCACATTGGGGCGTGGCCTTGGGTGGGGCTTCGGGGCCGTGCCCGCCCCGCCCCACCCCACCCGTTGGAATGCCCCCCTGAGTCCCCCCGCCCAGGCGATTTCGACCCGACCCCCAGCTCCGGGAAGGGTCGTTGGGCCCCGTAGCGGGCAACGATGCGCTCAAGTCCTGCGATCTCCCTCCTGCGCTGCAGGAAACGCTGCAGCGAGGAAAGGCTGAGCAGCGTCTGGCGCTGGACCTCTTGGCTTCCAGCGGGCACACCATACAAGGGACTTTCCTTCCCCAAGGCCCCTGCGGGGGGTGGGGTGGCTCGCCCTCCCTGAGTCACGTGAACTCCGCTCGGTCCCCGCAGCCCCCCGTCGTCCCCTCTCCCCCGAGCTCCGGCGCTTGGGGTTCCCTGGACGCGCCCCAGCCGGCGGCCCCGGCGGCAGCAGCAGCAGCAGCGGGAAGGGGCCCGATCTGAAGGGCGAGCCCTTGGAGAGCGCAGGTCTGGGCCAGGCGCTGCTGGCAGCGCTTTGCGCGCGTGCGCCAAGCCAAGGAAGCCCGTAGCGCCCGAACCCTAGGCCGCCCCCCTCAGACCCCCTGCCCCAGCCCGCCTTCCCGCTCTGCAGGGTTTGGCCTGCGCACCTGCGCCCCGCCGGTCCCCACCGCCTCCCTCCCTCCCCGCTCCACCCGGGAGGAAATGGGGCACTGGGCCAGGAGGCCACCGGCACTCCTGGAGCCAGCAGCCTTGGAAGGGGCCCGGGCGTGCCGATGCGCACTGGCACAGGGCGCGGTGTGATGCATGCAGAGACAGCGAGTGCCCGCCTCACCCACCAGCTGTCCACCTGGGGCGGGAGGGGCTTCCTCTCCTGTCGGAATGGCCCCTGAGCCCAGTGTGACCAGCAGCCAGGCAGCGGCGGGGAAGCTGCTCCGGGGTTCCAGTAAGACTTGGTGGGCTCTGAGCACCTGGGTCTCGGTGGGCTTCAGGGCCGTGGTAGTGCAGAGCGGGCCCCCAGGACAGGGGGGCCAGGGGACCGAAGGGGGCAAACCACGGAAGGCTGCCAAGGCCTGCTGGGGAGCCGGGATGGTGTCTCCAGGGCAATGGCGAGCTATTTGCTCAAAATTAATTTTCTGGTAGATAACTGGAGACCGTGGGAGGTCACTGTGGGGAGACATTGACCGGCAAAGGCACAGGGGCAAGAGGCCTGTTGGGACATTCACTGCCACCCTCTTCAGTGAAGAGAAGCCAGCCTACTCATGGCTTTGTCACCAGAGTGGACTCACTTCCCCCAGTCCTGTGTACCTCCCCTCTCCAGGATGTTCCCTTCTTTACATCTTTTTTCCAGAAAGGCATGTCTCTGTCCCTCGTGCTTGATTCTTAGATTGACCCGCAGACTAGCAGTAATTAAGTTATCTGCTAAAGACCAGTGGGAGAGGAGGCCCTGGGTCAGCCAGCACGTCATGCCCAAATAAGGTTGACTCTTGCACAGCCCTGGTGTCGGCATCACCCGCAGTGGGGCTGCAGTCCCCACCGGCATCTCCCTTGCCCTCCAGCATGCTCGCTTGGGGGCTGCCTGTCCCCCCACTGGTTTTTCCTCACCAGTGGTGGTGGCATGGGGTCTAAATGATGTTTTTCAGTCTGAGGCTCACCTCCTGTGCACTGTCCACTCCTGACCACTTTCAGACACATGTGCACAAAACTCCACACTGCGGTGTCTGGGAACTGGGATGGAGGTGGGAGAGAGAGCTGTAGAGGGGGACTCGTGTGGACCCCTCCCTACCAGGCCCCATTCAAGAGGAGGTGAGAGTTGTTCTTCTGATTCCCCTGCCCCACTGGAAAGCAAGTTCCCAAGGACAGAATTACACCAAGAATTGATTTTCACTCCATAACTGCCATCCAATTGGGTCATCTGTGTTCATTCCTTAATCTTCAGGGAGCAGGGAAACTGAGTCAGAGTAAGCGACCAGAAGCCAGCTCCAGCAGAAAGGGGGACAGAAGCTGGGTGCCCTGGCTTCCAGCCCTAGGCTTTCCCTATTTGGGGGCAATAAGTGATGGGGATGTAGAGGGTTCTTGTCCCTAGGGGACATAGTATCACCACCAGGTGGCGCCCCATCCCAAAGCCCCCAGATCGGGCAGCCCTTGGAAGCCAAAATCCAGCTCTTTCATATTTTCCCTTATTTGGAGTAGATTCTTGGATGTTAGACACACCCCGCCTCCCACCCCACTCCTGCCCTCAGACCCCAGGCCAGGCCCTCCCACAGGGGTGCTTCGGCTGATGAAGAAAGCCGAAGAGTGGCAGGAGGGGCTGCTCAGGCAAGTCCAGGTGCAGCACGTGACAGCACTCAAGTCCTGAGCTCCCACTTCGACAGAGCGGCCTGGAGCACACACAGGTGGGTCTGTCAGCGGACTTCACCTGCTGCTCCCGGACCAGGTGGCATGGGAATCTGGGGACCCTGCCGCTCACATCCTGGCTGGTGTGAACATCTAGCTCAGAGCCAACCTGGGACAGGGCGCAGCCTGAGAATCTGGCCTGGCCACCCTCCCACCCGGGTCCCCGTGGAGCACAGCAGCCCAGGAGCCAGCCCCTATGTACCCAAGGCAGTTGGTGCCCAGAGGACTGGTGTCACAGGTACCCACTGTCGCCCTCCCGGGGGGCATACTGGCTGCGAAGTGTCCTTCCAGGTGGTCACTCGCGCTCAGCCCACACAATGTCCTGCTTTCAGGGCCTTGCCTTCCTGGACAGTCATGCAGTGACCCGCTCACGGGCACCCACGAGAGCCCATATCCTGCCAAACTCTCAGACACCTTCTCTCTCAGGGACCCCCGTGGCTTTCGGCTCCCACACTCCTGGGCACACACATAGGTTCCCGGGGAAACCCGGGAAGGCGGCTGCGCTCACGCACCCGGCTGCACCTGGCCCTGGGCTCCCGCTCCGCGAGCAGCTCGGTGACCGTTCCACTCGGTGCCCGCCTCGGAGGCCTCACCTGCTGTCCCTGCGGGCGGCCGGCGACCGCGGGGTGGCGCCTGGCCGGTCCTAGAGCCCGCGCCGAGCGCCTCGGGGCTCCGCTGGCGTCCGCTGCGCGCCGCGCGCCTCCACGCGAATGGGCCGCCGCCGCTCGCCTTCTTGTTTGCCGCACCCCCGCCCCGCGCCCGGCCCGGCCCGGCGAGAAAGCCTTAATTGGTAAAATCGCCCAGGAGCGGGGGTGGCGGGGCGCCGCGGGGGCGCGCCGTGAGCTCAGGCGCCCGGGCCGCCGGCGACGCCCCCCCACCCCCGATGAGCTCACCGTCCAGCGAGGGGAGGGGCGCGCCCAAGGGGTCGCAGGGCCTGCGTCTCAGCCCAGCAGCAAAAGCCACCTCCTCCAGGGAGCCGCCCACAGTCACGGCCCCCCGCCTTTGCCCCGAGCCTGGGCTGTCCAGACAAGTTTGATTCTGCCTTGGGGGTGGGGGGTGACAGGCCCTTGCAGGTGCTCACTGAACGCCTACCGCCCGGAAGTCCGCACTGGGGCAGGGACCCGAGCCCCGTGATGAGCCAGCGTCCTGGCTGCCACTGATTTGGCCCCTGATGGGTGCCAGGCCTGGCCTGGGAGCGAGCAGGAGAAATGTTCGGGATTCTCAGGAGCATGATTAGGTGCAGGGCTGAGCTCTGGGCGTGTACGGTGGGGTGCCACCGAGGGGCCAAGTGTCTGTGAACCGGGTGGGCACAGCCATGCCCCGGCTCTGCCAGGCTCCCTCTTCCTCTTCTACGTGCCCATTGCCTGGTAGCTTCATATTCAGCTCAAATGTTACTTCCTTGGTGAAGGCCACATAAAGCAGTGTCTTAATATTTTGCCCACAACCCCCGATAAGAACTACATTTTACATCCTGAGCCAGTACCTGCATGCACACACAGATGGACACAAATAACTGAAACAAACGTTCCACCAAATGAAACCTTCCCTTACTACCTGAAAACACTCTATTTCCTATTCTATTCCACTTCATAAAAAGAGAGAAAGAAAAGAAGGAAGGGGGCTTCCCTGGTGGTGCAGTGGTTAAGAATCCACCTGCCAATGCAGGGGACACGGGTTCGAGCCCTGGTTCGGGAAGATCCCACGTGCCATGGAGCAACTAAGCCCGTGCGCCACAGCTACTGAGCCTGTGCTCTAGAGCCCGTGAGCCACAACTACTGAGCCCATGAGCCACAACTACTGAGCCCGTGAGCCACAACTACTGAGCCCGCGTGACACAACTACTGAAGCCCGCGTGCCTAGAGCCCGTGCTCTGCAACAGGAGAAGCCACCGCAGTGAGAAGCCCGCGCACCGCAACGAAGAGTAGCCCCCGCTCGCTGCAACTAGAGAAAGCCTGTGCACAGCAACGAAGACCCACCGTGGCCAAAAATAAATAAATAAAAATTTTAAAATACCTTTAAAAACAAAAAGAAAAGAAGGAAGGGAGGAAGGGAAAAAGGGAGAAGGAAGGAAGGGGTAGGAAGGGAGGAAGAAGTTTGGTCACACCTGCTAAAATGCTGGCTCTGCTGGCAATGACCTTTCCACCTTGACCCATGGTGGGATCTCCTTGCAGTACCTCGGCCTTTGTCTCTCCCTGCTCCATCTACTGGGACCCCGTCCCCACAGCACTGGGTTATCCTCACTTGATCGATGAGTGGCCTGAGTTTAGATCCATGAGGTGGCTGTGTTGGAGCTCATGGCCAAGGCTGTCCTTCAAGGAGGGAAACCCACCTACCACAGGCATTGCAGTCGGAGCCAGGGGTACAATAGGTGGGGTAGCAGGAAGGAGACACCTTCATTTTACTGTTCTCTTTACACTACTATCTCCCTCCCCTCCCCCCACACCCCTGAGACACACACATCTCGGGGTCTCTACTTCTTCCAGGTCTGGGGGAACGGTTTGTACAGCACCAGCTCTTCCCTGGTAAAGACCGTAATAAACACTTTTTCTCCTTGTGTTGAAGGTTCCTGAAAAGCACTAGAACCAGCTCCATTCCCACTGCCAAGGCAAGCTGACTCTCCAGCTAGCCGTGCCAACAGTCCCAAGGTGGACAGATGTGTTCTAGGGCTGGAACACAAGGTGTTAATTGAGAGGCTTTTGGTCAGCTAACCATTCCCTGCTGTATATTGGCTGTAACAATCTTCCACATGTTAATTTTCACAATAATCACCATCTTACGACTTTTGTTACTATCTGAGCAATGTTTTAAAGTATTTGATTGCCAGGAAAAACCCATAGGATGTTTCACATCCTTGAAGAGAAAAACTAAGTTTTGTATTGTACCAAAGTATTATGGTTCTGATCTTTTTTAAAAAATATTTATTTGGTAACACTTTATTTATTCGGTTGCACTGGGTCTTAGTTGCAGCAGGCAGGCTCCTTAGTTGTGGCATGCATGTGGGATCTAGATCGAAACCGGGCCCCCTGCATTGGGAGTGCAGAGTCTTAACCACTGCACCACCAGGGAAGTCCCCTTAAGTTTCTTATCTTAAAGAAAACATTAATAGCTCAATAAATAATAATCTCCTTGGACATGACTGTTGAGAAATGTATTCATGTTGATATTACTTTTCCTTATAATTTTTGATGTTGCTGGGATTACAAGTTATATAATATACTGCTTAGAATCCATTCCCCATTCTCAAAGGAGAAACTGTCTTCTTGTTCTTGACTTGGAATCGGTGGCTTCCAAGCCCACTCTTCCCAGCGAGACTCCCCTCAAGGCCCCAGATTTCCCCTAACAGCTCCTCTGCTGACTCAGAAACCCCGCTGGGCCACACTGTCCAGGTTAGGACCTCGAGTGCTAGGTATTGGCTGGGGGAACATCCATGAATGAATTGCACTCGGGACCCTTGCGCAAGTCTCCTCCTTCTCTGGGTCCCCAATTCCTCCTCTACGTGACAGGGGTGGTGCCGAGGGCCTCTCAGCTCTGACGGTCAAGGGCTCGCCTGGTTTCTGGTGGTCTGGGATGGGTCTGCCTGCAAATGGGGCTGGACTTGGGCCCCAGGTGGGCTTGTGTGCAGGGGACCATCACAAGTCAGACTCCTGGTGCCATCCATGGTGGGACCACATAGCGGGGCAACTGGGGGAGAGGTAAATAAAAGGCAGAGGGCCAAGGCAGGTGCCGGGGGAGGGGTTGTTCCTAGAGGAGAAGGCAAACTTAGAATTCCTTGACCTCATAAGGAAACAGCTTGGGTCTGTATGGGGAGGGGTGGCATGGGGAGGACAGCCTCTGGGACAGGGGCCAGCACTGCAGAAGGCTTGGAGAGGTACTGGGGAATCTGATCTTGCCAAAACTGCAAATTCCAGGAGGCCAACTCTGAGCGGCCCAGAGCCCAAACGCCATCTCCCTCCCTGCTCTGAGATAAGCAGCAAGACCCTGCCCTGCCCTGGGCTCTGCCCCCTTGTACTGCCATGCATGTCTGGGGCCCTCATATTTTGGGAGACAGAGCAGGCCTCATCTTTACTCTAAAACCCAGTCTACAGCAACTTTTCTGAGGGTCTTTGTGTGTGATCAAACCAGGGCCCTATCTTCTCTCCACCCCATGAGCGAACCTCCATGCAAAACTGGTCTGTGACCCTCGCCAGCTGGGCCAGCCTTCCTGCCTGGTCTTCTCCCAGGTACCAGCCGTCATCTATGAGAACCTCCTCCCCAGGCTCCCAGTTCTGGGAGAAGCACTTCAGTTCCCCCACACTCCATCAGCTGCCTTTGTTTAGAACGTGACTGTCATCTCCTTCCCAAATTCCACAGGGCAGCTCTTTACTGACCAAGCCCCTCACCAACTCCTAGTGACAGTCCCCGCTCCCCAGCAGGCCTTGGCAGCCTTCCGTGGTTTGCCCCCTTCGGTCCCCTGGCCCCCCTGTCCTGGGGGCCCGCTCTGCACTACCACGGCCCTGAAGCCCACCGAGACCCAGGTGCTCAGAGCCCACCAAGTCTTACTGGAACCCCGGAGCAGGTCCCTCTGAGTCTGGAAGCCCCCACCCCCGCCCCCCCGCCGCTGCCTGGCTGCTGGTCACACTGGGCTCAGGGGCCATTCCGACAGGAGAGGAAGCCCCTCCCGCCCCAGGTGGACAGCTGGTGGGTGAGGCGGGCACTCGCTGTCTCTGCATGCATCACACCGCGCCCTGTGCCAGTGCGCATCGGCACGCTCGGGTCCCTTCCAAGGCTGCTGGCTCCTGGAGTGCCGATGGCCTCCTGGCCCAGTGCCCCATTTCCTTCCGGGTGGAGCGGGGAGGGAGGGAGGCGGTGGGGACCGGCGGGGCGCAGGTGCGCAGGCCAAACCCTGCAGAGCGGGAAGGCGGGCTGGGGCAGGGGGCCTGGTGGTCTGGGGGGGCGGCCTAGGGTCCGGGCCCAGACCCACGCTCTCCAAGGTCTCGCCCTTCAGATCAGGGCCCTTCCCGCTGCTGCTGTTGTCGGGGCGTCCGGCTGGGGCGCGGCCGGGGAACCTCAAGCGCTGGAGCTCAGCTGAGGGTGGACAGCAGGGGGGCTGCGGGGACCGGGCTGAATCCACGGGACTCAGGGAGGGCGAGCCCCAACCAGCGCGCGGCCCCGCCCCACTTTCACGTCCTGGCCGGTTTCTGCCGGTTCCATGGCCACAGGCCCCGCCCCTCTTCGCTTCGGGCCGGAACAGGCCAGCGAGTGACGTCTTGGCTCGCCGACCCCGCCCCGCTCCCAGGTCCCGGCGGGTCTAAGCTCGTCCCCCTGGCGCGCAGGCCCCGCCCCTCGTTCCCGTCTTGCCCAAACTCGCCAGCGTGTGACGTCTCTGGGCTCGCAGGCCCCGCCCCCCTCCCGGACGAACAGCCCCACCCTCTCCCACGGCCCGACCGGTCCTCGGCTCTTCGGCTCTAGCGCGCCCTACATCCCTCTTTCGCCTCTAGCCAATCCCGTCAGTCTGTGACGTCGGGGCTCGTCAGCCCCGCCCCGCCCATTCCCAGGGCCCGACCGCTCTGCGCCGGGGGCTCCCCGCGTCCTGGCTCCGCCCCGCACAGCGCGCGCGGCCCGCAGGGGCCGCGGTTGGACGCGATTGTGACGCAGGCGTGACGCGGGCGTAGCCGCTCCCGAGGCGCTCGCGCTGCTCCTGTCGCGCTCTGAGGCGGTCGTAGCTCGGCCCGTATCACCAGGCCCGGGCCACCCCCAGGCCTCTGCCGCCCGCTGCCCGCCATGGACGACTACGCGGTCCTGTCGGACACCGAGCTGGCTGCCGTGCTGCGCCAGTACAACATCCCGCACGGGCCCGTCGTGGGTACGCGGCGGCGGCCGGCCCCTCCCCGCGCTTCGCCCCGCGCCCCTTTCCTTAACCCCTCTCCGCGCCGCCCCCGGTCTCGCGGCCCGCGCCCTGACCGCCCTGTGCCCCTTGTGTGGCCAGGTTCCACTCGCAAGCTCTACGAAAAGAAAATCTTCGAGTATGAGACCCAGAGGCGGAGGCTGTCGCCCCCTAACTCGTCCGCATCCTCTTTCTCCTGTCGGTTCTCGGGTGAGGCCCCCGCCCCACGGCTCCACCTGGCCGCCCTCGGGGACAGGGTTTGGGAGGAAGGGGTCGCGAGGGGGTGGCAGGGGCGCCGGCCGGGAGGGGCACAGGGGAAAGGGGAGGTGAACCTTGGAGGCAAACGGCCCTGGCCCCCCCCGTTCAGACTTAGATTCAGCGGCCGTGGACTCGGATATGTACGATCTGCCCAAGAAAGAGGACGCCTTACTTTACCAGAGCAAGGGTAAGGCAGGGGTGGGGTGGGCACCCAGACACCTTCGTTCCGGTGTCAGGGAGAACCTGAGATCTCAACCCCCACCGTCCTGCAGTAGTCCTGGAGGGGAGAAACCGAGTCACAGGCCCCCAAGTGGGATTCAGATTAGGGCCATCTGGCCAGGTGGGGACACCGTTGCTCCCTCTTCCCCGCTGCCCCCCTTCCCAAGGCTATAATTATGACTACTGTGAGGAGAGTTACTTGACCACCAGGACTTACGGGGAGCCTGAGTCTGTGGGCACATCCAAGGGCTTCCGCCAGCCCTCGGCTTCACTCTCAGATGCTGACACCTTTCACCACCAGGTGAGCTGGCTGTTGGGCACCCTGTACGTGGGTACAACCTGAGGGGGTGATTGTGGGGTTTGGATAAATCAGGGGGGCCACTGGGTGCAAATGGTGGCTCCGAGAGCCTCCAGGGAGAGGTGGGGTCAGCAGACACCTGCCAGGTCAGGGCCTTTCTGTGGGGGGCTGTCAGAACTGCTTGACTAGAGTGCCCGGTACGTGCCCTGCACCCTTGCCTGGGACCTAGGTTTGAGCTCTCTCTGAGAATCCTGGGGCAGAAAGTAGGGTGTAGGCAGCTGGCACAGTCACTTAGCAAGTGGCAAGGCCCCACGGACATAAGGCCGGGAACCAAGAAGGGTGCTGGAGGGTGGCGAGGCCCAGGCCTTGAAGCAGTGTTCAGAGTAGGCTGGCAGGGAAGTTGGGCTGAGGGGCATGACGGGGCCACGCTGCCCCTGCCAGCCAGTATCCTCACCCTGATTCACTTCTATAGGTTCACGATGACAATCTTTTCTCTTCTGAAGAGGAGGGCAAGGATAGGTGAGTAGTAGGGAGGGCCAGGGACTGGGGCTGATTCTGGGCGCAGGCCTTCCCGGCCTATCTGCTCCCCTCTTTGCCTCAGGGAACGCCCCGTGTATGGCCGGGACAGTGCCTACCAGAGCATCGCACACTACCGCCCTGTTTCCAACGTCTCCAGAAGCTCCCTGGGCCTGTCCTATTACCCCACCTCCTCCTCCACCTCTGCCGTGTCCTCGCCTTCATCTCCTCCTTCGTGGCTCGCCCGCCGTGCCATCCGGCCAGAAAAGCGGGCCCCTGGGGCTGCTCTGGGCCAGGACCACCAGGTCCCGCTCTGGGGCCAGATGCTCCTGTTTCTCATCTTTGCTGCCTTCCTGGTTTTTGTTTACCACTGCATGCAGGCCTAGGATAGCAACCCCTTCCGGGCGGAGCCCTAACGCTCTGGCCTTGTGGCTTGGGGCCAGCTGCTCTTGGAAGTCCTGGCTGACTGCCTTAGCAGTGTTTTCTGGGGGAGGGGGATTGGGGCTTTTCTGCGTGTTCTAGCTTGGGGGTACTGGGACAGGGGCAGTGTTTGCTTCCCCTGCCTTGTCCTGTCGGGGAGGCAGCAGGCCTGGGCCTCTGCAGCATGGTGGGCCTGGACAGGTGTTCCTCTGGAGCCTCCTGGCCCCACTTGCCTCTGACCCTTAGGGCCTAGGAGGGCAAGAGCCTTCTCCTGGAGAGGAGAACATGGGTGTCATCATTGCATGCCTCCTGTTCATTGTCACCTCATTGGGGGGGATTGACCAAAGGACACCCTGACTTTGTTTTCGTGGACAATAAAAAGACCGTTTATTTTTAACGTGTGGGCTCTTCCCTTTAATGTGGGGAGGGGGTGGGCTGCCCCCTGCTAAGGCCCTCCAGGCCTTGGGCCTCCAGAATTGCCATCTGGCGTTGTTGGTTCTTCTTTTCTTCCTTTGCGCTTGGGGTAGGGATCACATGCTACCCATGGACATATTTGTGCTTTGCTTTTGGGGTCCACTCCCTGACTCGTTACCCAAAGCTCTTGTAACTACTCATAAAAATAACCGTCACACGGAGAACCCACTTGGAAATGCAGGCGAGGCTGCTTGCACGATGTCAGTTATGGGTGTTTAACTTTCCAGCAGAGGCCAATCTTGGTGTCCAAGGGTGGGGGGGATGAAGAGGAAACGAGGCATCTGCTTGGTGAGCCATTTCTGCTGGAAAGCTGATTGTTTAATGCTACAGGAGAAGGCTCTTAGTACTCTGGAATGCTCCATCACCTTTCGGTAAACCAGTTCCTCACCTGGCTATATTCCTTCTTATTGCCAGGTTTTCTGCTGTGGGTATTTCATAATTTTCAGAGAAGGAAACCTAGGGTAGACTGCCACAAGAGGCCGTGCGTCCTGGCTCTGCACTGCCAGTAGAGGGCAGTAAAGCGTGGAGAGGCTGGCTCCGTGTAAACAGGCGGGAATCAGAGGCACCACAAGGGCTACCTCGTTGTGTGGGGGCCTAGCATCAGTCCCTCTCACCTCTGACCGGCTCCTTGCTACAGGTGGCAGGACTTGGCAGAGCCTGGCCTCTCACCTGCATGTACACCATGGGCTCCTGAGCCTTTCGGGGCCTCTTGGCTGTCTACGGCTGCATGGTGAGCTTTGGTCAGGGCTGGGACTGGAACCATCCTACCGAAGCTCCTGGACATTTCTTTTTGATGCATCCTAGTCTCCCCATTTTTTTTTCTTGGGCGGGTGTTTTCTTAAAAATAACACAGGGCTTCCCTGGTGGCGCAGTGGTTGAGAGTCCGCCTGCCGATGCAGGGGATGCGGGTTCGTGCCCCGGTCCGGGAAGATTCCACATGCCGCGGAGCGGCTGGGCCCGTGAGCCATGGCCGCTGAGCCTGCGTGTCCGGAGCCTGTGCTCCGCAACGGGAGAGGCCACAACAGTGAGAGGCCCGTGTACCGCAAAAAAAATAATAATACATACTTTTTTGTGCATTTAAAATAAACAAAAAAGAATGATGGGACTTCCCTGGTGGTCCAGTGGTGAAGAGTACACCTTCTGGGACTTCCCTGGTGGCGCAGTGGTTAAGAATCCGCCTGCCAATGCAGGGGACACGGGTTCGATTCCTGGTCCAGGAAGATCCCATATGCCGTGGAGCAACTAAGCCCATGCACCACAACTACTGAGCCTGCGCTCTAGAGCCTGCGAGCCACAACTACTGAGCCGGTGCGCCTAGAGCCCATGCTCCACAACAAGAGAAGCCACTGCAATGAGAAGCCCGCGCACCGCAACAAAAGAGTAGCCCCCACTCGCCACAACTAGAGAAAGCCCACATGCAGCAACGAAGACCCAACACAGCCAAAAATAAATAAATTTATTTTTTAAAAATCCACCTTTCAACGCAGGGGACACGGGTTCCATCCCTGCTGGGGGAACTAAGATCCCACATGTTGTGGGACAACTAAGCCCGCGTGCCACAGCTACTGAGCTTATGCGCCTCAACGAGACAGCCCACGCACCCTGGAGCCCACGCCACAACTAGAGAGAGAAAAACCCGCACGCCGCAATGAAGAGCCCGAACATCACAGTTAAAGATCTTCTGTACCGCAACTAAGACCTGACGCAGCCAAAATATATATATACTTTAAAAATATTTTAAAATATATACAAAAAAGGATGAAAAAATTGCTTCTAATTTTCTTACCCCTCCCACAGGCTCAGCCTCCTTTGTTTGCTGCAAGCCCCTCCCACCTGGCTCCCCCAGCACCCAGCCAACTGTGGCATGGACTCCCCAGGTCTCCAGCTTCTGCCCCTTGCCGTCCCAGTGCAAGAGCTGAGACTTGTTTGCTTCATGGTGGGTGGTGGGCATGGGCAGGGGGTGCTGCCTTCTCATTGGTGACAATAAGGCCTGATGGTCAGATCAATGAGCCTGAATGAGGGTGGGGGTACAGAAGAGGTAGTCAGGTTGCCAGTGCACCAGAACTCCAGGGTGGCATGCTGAGACATCTTGCTTCAGCAACGGGTCCCACATCAAGTATGTTGGGAAGCGGGACCGAGCCTGTGAATACAGCTCCCCCACAGGCTCTCACTACCTGGCACTGCTGTTCAGCCGGAGCCCCACCAGGTCTTGGCGGAGAGGCAAGTGGAGCCTAGGGACGTGGTAAGGTTGACTCGCTGATACCCTGTGGAGTAGCTGGGGCGGAGGGGGACAGCATGGGAGCAAGGGGAGCTGGGCTTGGGCCCTCCCAAGGAAGGGGAGAGAGATGGCGTGGCCTCCGGGTGGAATGATCCTCTCCAGGCCTCAGGTCCTTGATCTGTTCCAGGAAAGAGGGGGAGGCTAGGTGTGCTTGGCAACCACTGTGGTGTCTGAGAGAAGAGAGGAAAGAGTCTCCACCCAGGTGACACAGTCTCCCTGTTCTCATTCATCATTCCCCAAGGGCAACCACATCCATTGATCACCATGCAGCAGAGGGAGGGTTTCTGCAGGCTCCTGAGTGGCTTCAAGCTTCCCGCCCCAGGGCTCTTAGACGCCCCCCTCCCAAAGAGTTGTAGCTCCCAAGGGCTCTGGACCGCCCCCAGCACTCCCCTTCAGGCTTGGCCCCACTTCCCAGGGCTCTGAGACTACCTCCCGCGAGGGCTCTGAGGGGCCCAGCTGCCTAAAAGTCCCCCGAGGGCTCTGGAGTTCCATCACAGGGCAACTGAGGACTTCCATTCCCCAGGGCTTAGGCCATCCTCCCTTCCCCCACCAAGGGCTCCAGTGGTGCTGGGAACACAGCAGGGGGCAGCAGCTGCCCAAGGTTAAGGGGACAGTGACTCCCCTGCTGTGTAGGTGCCAGCAGAGGGGGGAGGGAATGGTGGTGGTGGTGGTCCTGCCAGGCAGGGAGGAGCCTGGATGATGCAATGGAGCTGGTTGCAATGGACCTGGATGCGTGGCTGCTGCCAGAGGTCTGAGCCGCATCCCTAGTGGAGCACAGAAAGGAGGGCCCTGTGGGTGGGGCAGGGGCATGGAGCCAGGAATCCTAGCTCAGGATCCTCCCACCCTTGACCTCCACCCCCTTGTCAGGTCCAGGGTAAGTAGCAGACAGTGTTGGGCAGACCTAGGTCCACCCCTACCTTGACCCCCACGCTGTGCTGGAGCTAGAGATGGTGGCTACTGGGCTGGTCCCCACACTGCAGAGGACAGTCCATCCAAGAGAACAGTCCAAGGGGGGCACAGCCTGTGGATCCACGACGATGGACCACCCCAGGCCCTGAGGGTCTAAAGGACAGGAAAGTGCCACTGTTACTACCCCGGGGGCTGGCCAGTTGCCCTAGGTTCAGGGTGGCCATCGCTGGAGACTCTACCCCTCCCCCCAGGGCAGACAGCTCCAACAGGCCCCAGGCCCACGCCCGAGCCCCGCTCACCAGCAGGTGCCAGGAGCAGAGACGAGGTCCCGGCCACACGCCTTCCCCCAGGCTGGCCCCATCTCACCTACTAAGTCTAGGGACGGGGTGGCTGGTCACCCCAGTTGGGAGCAGCCCCCCCATCCTGCAGGTCCAGCTGCGGGCAGGGCAGGGCAGGGCAGGGGGATGGTGGAGCTGACCACCCACACCCCACCTGGAGGCTGGCCAGCCTCCACCCCTGCTCTGGCCACACCTCTGCGCCCGACCCTCCGTGCTGCCCGCTCCCCCAGGAGGATGGGAGGGACCCGGCCCCTCAGGATGGGACTGGCCCCTCAGGATGGGACTGCCGCCCACCCGACAGTGAGGGAGCCCCAGCACTTCAACAAGGGAGACAGTAGTCTGGAGACCCTTGGGATTCCCGTGCAGGCCCCCAGCACGGCGGCCTCACCCAACTCCAGGGCGCAGGGCCAGGGCGCGCCAGGGCAGCCACCTCCACACCCCCCAGGAACCCCGATGAAGCCAGTGATGGGAGTGTGTGTGTGTGTGTGTGTGTGTGTGTGTGTGTGTGTGTGTGTGTTTGCGCTTGCGCTTGTGCGCGCAGGGCGGCAGATTGGGGGAGGTGGTGTTTGTCACATGACCCCACGTTATGTAGACCGGGACTGGGGGCAGTGCCTCTCAGACACCCAGCCCCTGCCCTCCAGGGTGCCAGTCCACTTGGGGAGAAGACAAGGAAATGTGTAAGGAGAAGAGTTTAGCTATATTATTTAAGTGCATAGGTGGCCCGCAGGGGAGCGAGGGAGATCCATGGGGGAAACCGCAAATGGAATCAGTGGGGTGGCTGGGGCCGAGGCTGGGCCTGGGAGAGGAGCTGCGGGCAGGCTTTCCGAGGGGCTCAGAGTTAATGGGCCGCAGAAGGTGAGAGAGCAGAACTGAAATCCGCCTGAAAGCAGCGCTCTTGAACGGTCACCTGCACAGTGAAAAGGAAGGACAGGGCTGTACGAAGAAGTGGGTCCATCCCAGCACGGGTCTGAGTGAGCAGGAGAGGAGCCCCTGCCCCCATCATCCACAAGCTGGGGCTGCCTCCCCTCTCCCTGCCGCAGACAGAGGGGCTTCAGAGAACCGCAGGCTGAGAGAGACGATGCCCAGCGCCCCCCATCGTGGTAGTACTGCTGGGCTCCCCGAAGAGCAGTCGCTCCCTGGAAGGGGACACCTCACCCCCGGCTTCCCCCTCGGGACTCCCAGAGGCCCAGCGGAAGACGGGTCTGCCAGCTCAAATTGAAGACACCGCCCACCCTCATGGAGCATCGGAGGGACGACTGGCCCTGTCAACGTCCTGTCCCCAGGGCATCCCTGTCAGAGGCCAGATAATATGGTTTTCAGTGAGGGCTGCGAGTGCCGGCTCCGTGCCTGGACTCGTCCATTCCACCCTCGCGGCGGCCCTAGGAAGTTGGGAGCATGTCATCCCCATTCTCCAGATGAGCAAATGAGGCCAACGTGACAGAAGGGTTGAGGAGCTTGTTCTGAATCACTAGCTAGCAGGTGGCCGAGGCGAGGTGTGGATGAAGGACACTGGCCTCTAAGCCTGATGTCCTTTTGCGGGGAGGCGCTGCATCTGGATTGCTCCCTCGCAGGGAGGCTCCCGGGCGTGGTGGGTGTGGCACGTCAGCTTGTCCTGAAGGCCTCAGAGGTGAGTCCTGGTGACTATCCCCGCCCTGGCCTTGGGCCAGCCCGTAAAGGAAGGAGGGTGAGAAAGAGAAACACCTTCTACTCTTGTGCTTAATGGGGGGGGGGGCGGCCTCTGAAACACAGACTGACATTACCTTTGGATTCTCCTGAGATCAGAGCAGTTCTCATGGGTATTTACCAGTCGTTTGCATTACTGTGATAGAAGCCTACTCCCACTCCCCAAATCTTCAGCAGCCTCGAGACACAAAACAAAGATACCAAGGAAGGAATCACAGAGGTAAGACTAATTTTAAAAGCCCAGGCCGATTTGAAGAAGAAAAAGAACTTTAGGAATTAAAAACAAAGCCACAGTCATTGAAATAAAAATCTCAACAGATGAATGGAACCACAGATCGGATGCCACCGAAGAAGGAAGCAGTGCCCTGCAAGATCGGTGGTGCCTGGGAAATCACCTCCTGCCCCTCCTGTCCCGTTCCCCCTCTTAGCGATGCTGCTGCTTTCTCCTTCCCTGAGAAACTGCCGCAGCCCCTCCTCAGAGATCCAGCCTCTGTTCTTCAAGGCCCCTTATCCTGCCTTCTAGGCTTCAGATGACCTCAACCCCCTCCCTTTTCCCCAGGCTCCGGGGCTGGGGGGCAGCTTCTTCCTGTACCATCTCTGTTCCTCCAGCCCTCCGATCCCTGGGTAACCTAGTGGGGCTCGAGGCACCCATGACCTGCGGGGGCCTCACCACTCATCAAGCTCTCCCCTGCGGTTGACTGGGATGAAGGGCCAGTGCAGCAAGTGCCCGGGGGAGCCGCAGCGGCTGCTGCCCTGAACTGTCGTGGAGGGGACGCTGGGGATCAAGGCTGTGTGTGGGGTGACTCCACAGTGTCCCCGGGAGTGCACGGAGAAAAAACTGACAAGGTCCGATTCCTTACCTCTCAGCTCAAGGCACAGTATGCCAGCCAGAGCACTTCCATGGCAGCCCTAAAAATTCTCTTCCTCCTGTAACCTGCAGGGCTGACGGTACTGGAAATCAAACACTACAAACACAAACGAAACGTGCATCATTGTGCGGGTTGCAGAATCCCAAGGTCACCTGAATTCCCAGCCTCTCCGTGTTTCTCGTGTGAAGGCTACGGCACTGGCTGGAGGAGTGGGACCCTGAAGCCTAGAATCGGGACATCGGGTTGCCCTCGGTGGAGGCTGACAGTCGGGAAGCCCCCGGTCCCCTGCAGCCTCCCTTGCGGGTGGAAGTAGCCTGCCCTCCCGTCTCTGGCAGGCTGCTGTTCTCTCCCTTGAGGACTGTGTCATCACCTCACCTGGCGCAGATGCCTTGCAAGGGGACACCCTCTGTCCTCCACACCTGTGCCACCACACCCTGTTGCCATTAGACCCATAACTGGGGCCTAATCACAGCATGATCCAGGGGGACAGACCAAAGCCTGACCCTAGAGGAAAGAGCTCATGCGTCAATACATACTTTCCATAAGGATATTAATTTTCCAGACTTCACTGATATCTACCAACTGAACTGTATTTGAACGTTTGTGGTAGTAGGTTCTCAGGGTGTGCGACTCAGTAGGTGAGGTGGGCCACTCGATGGGGTGGATTAACTGATAGCGTATTTACTAGAGGTTCCAGATTAAGAGTATTAGGACAGGGGCTTCCCTTCCCTGGTGGCGCAGTGGTTAAGAATCCGCCTGCCAATGCAGGGGACACGGGTTCGAGCCCTGGTTCGGGAAGATCCCACAGGCCGTGGAGCAACTAAGCCCGTGCGCCACAACTACTGAGCCTGCGCTCTAGAGCCTGCACGCCACAACTACTGAGCCCGAGTGCCACAACTACTGAAGCCCGCGCGCCTAGAGCCCGTGCTGGGCAACGAGAAGCCACTGCAATGAGAGGCCCGCACACCGCAACGAAGAGTAGCCCCCGCTCGCCGCAACTAGAGAAAGCCCGCGCGCGGCAACGAAGACCCAATGCAGCCAAAGATAAATAAATAAATAAATTTTAAAATGAGAAAAGTATTAGGACATACAGCTGGTGTGTAGTCTAGCACCTCACATGCTTGGCTTGGACCTACTACGGACCTGCATTTCATGGGTTTTGATGCCAGAAATGCCCTGACAGGAGGTGCAGGACAGAATCCCTAGGCTTAGGGAGAGAGGAATTTGAGAGTACATTCATCATATCCAGCCTGAACACTCCATCCCCCAACTGTGTTCCAGGGATAGGTCCAGAAGCAGCTCTTTTCAGCAAGGTGCTGAGAGAGCCATTAGCGCAGGAACACGAGCGGAAGGACTAAGGACCCCAGGAACAGTCTGGCACGTTCCAGGAAAAGCAAGAATGACGGGCTGGAGCCAGGTGAGCAAGGCACAGAAAATGAGCCTCTAGGGCTTCCCTGGTGGCACAGTGGTTGAGAGTCCGCCTGCCGATGCAGGGGACACGGGTTCGTGCCCCGGTCCGGGAAGATGCCACATGCCGCGGAGCGGCCGGGCCCGTGAGCCATGGCCACTGAGCCTGCGCGTCCGGAGCCTGTGCTCCGCTACGGGAGAGGCCACAGCAGTGAGAGGCCCGCGTACCGCAAAAAAAAAAAAAAAGAAAGAAAGAAAAGAAAATGAGCCTCTAAGAAGGAAATAGTTGGGCAGCCTGCTACAGGACTGCTTGATGCGTATAACCCTAAATCCTCTAGTTCTGGGAGCAAAAACCTGACTTGAGTTGCCCCCGTGGAGAGTCACACCTTCTCACCCAGTTTCCAGACCCAGAGCCCCCTGATGGAAGGGGAGGCTGTGTTCCCTGGGAAGGACCTAGTTGCAGCATTGCTGGAAGTGCACAGCGCAAATCTTCCCAAGCCTTCCTAAAGGACCCATTCACTAAAGTGAAAGGTCGTCCTGGAGAAGAACAGGTGTGTCACACCTGTCAAGTGACATGGGGAAGACTTTGTTACCTTCTTGCTATCCCCAGCTCTAGAAGCGTGGGCACCTCTGGCGGATACCTAGATCCCTGGTGGTATGGGTACTAGCTCTGGACACTTCTCTGGATGTATTCTTGGGCGGGCGGGGGGAGGGTCCGTGCTTTACCTTAGAAGATCTCAGAGGCACACTCAGGAGGCGCTGGAACTCAGTGGGCGGGGCAAGAACTGTGTGTGGGGGTGGGCGCCACATTCTGGGCCCCGGGAGTGTGGAAGCTCCCAGGAGTACAGATCAAGGCAGCTCTCAGAGGCCAGGACTGGGCCCAGCCGGACAAGGAGTGACGGTGCTCGTTTGCCATCTGGGTGGGGTCGCCACCTTCCTCTTCCCCTTCTCCAAGTCACCCTGGGGAGCACAACGTCTCTTTTCTCTGCCGGGTCAGGGCGGGCCCAACGGTGCTCACGCGCTCTCCTGAGCCCTGGATCTTGCGGGGCGGCTTTTTCTTGGCCTTTCTCGCGGGAGGGCACAGACCTCCTGGGGCCGACGCAGGCCCCGCCCCGGGTCTCCAGGAAAGGAGGACTTTGCGTACAGCTCGCAAACAGGAGGGCTCAGGACTCTTCGGTTACGGCCCGGGGGCTGCGGAGGCGGGGCGAGGGCGGGCCTCTCGCTCCGCCTCCCGGTCGACAAATGAACGTGGGCAGAGCCTCCAGCAGGGCGCCTCCCTGCTGGGCTCTGGAGCGCAGGGGGAAGGTACAGAGGGCTTGTCCCGGGCTCCGCCATGCCCAGGAACACGCGCGCGGCCGCCGTAAGCCCCATTCGGCATTTTCCTTCTTTCAACTCTAGGAACATACGTCTTTCATAGTTACGGCAAAGCCTCGGGCAAGAGTTCTACGCCCACAATGGCCAGCCGGAAGCCGGCTTCTCTCGCCGATGTGGCGAAGCCCCATTCGCCAGCTGGCCGCCTGCGGTACGGGACCTAGCCGCCTCCCCGCTCTGCGCTTGTGCCCAGCCACTCCCGCACGCAGGCGCAGAGCACCGCTGCGACTACGGTCCGGAAGTGTGACAGAGTGTCTATCCGCCCTCACCCGGACTCTATGGTTCCTACGCGTGAAGATAGACGGCCTATATAAGGCCTGCGCAGGCGTAAGAGCGTCTCTTTCCCTTCGGCGCGGTGAGTAGTCGGCGGTTGTGGCTCGTGCGGTGCCCTTGCCATTTCTCTCCTCTAGTTCAAGGCCTGTCTTCGACTGCTCTTCCGATCTTGTATGTTTTGTTGCAGCCACTGAAGATCTTGGTGTCGCCATGGGTCGCCGCCCCGCCCGCTGGTGAGTGCCTGTTTCGCTGCTGGGAAAGGGGGGGAGAATTGCATTTGGCTGCTAAAAGCAGCCGTGGGTGGGGTCTCCCTAGTGCGGCTTTCCTGTCCTGGGAACGGACCCCGCGTATTCTCCAAGAACTTGCAGGTCGCTTTAGGTCTTTGTTTGTACCATTTGGTTTTATGAATTCATGCTGGTGTTTACCGCTTCCCCCTTTTCGTTGGAGTGGCCGGTTGACCCAGGTCTGCATATGTTAGCCCCATTTTACGGCTACAAGCGACGTCCGCCTTGCATCGCGCCTTCAGAGCTGAAAAGTCGCTTGCTTTTTAGGTTCGGTGCCCTCAGGGCCTTTGTGTGCCATCTCCGTTTTATTTCCAGGCGACGTGCCGTGTGGGCTCCTTGGTCGGCAAGGGCAGTCCCAGAAAAGCGTGTTCAGCCGCCTCGTGTGCCCTTCAGGGGGCGCCCATCACGAGGCTTGGAGGCCGACTTAATGCCACGTGCCCAAAGGACTTTAGGTGGATGGCATGAAGTGTGTTACTCTTCGCAGTATTTAAATTGAGAAAGTCCGTTTCAGGATGTTAGCCTTATAGGAAGTTGAAAACACAACAGGGCATAGAGGGTGGTTTTTTTGTTTTTGTTTTTTTTACTTTTATAATCTCCTAGCATTGGTGTCCTAACTTCTGGCCACATCTTGCTTTAGCACCAATTTCTAGGAATGAAGACCAAGCTTAGAGATGACATATGTCATTCCCCCTCTCCCAACGCCCCTTTGGTCGTAGATTGAGGAAGAACTCAAAGTGCCTATTGTGGAGTTCACTTGTGAATCCCTGCTAACTTGGGTTCCTCCCCTTCCCCGCAGTTACCGGTATTGCAAGAACAAGCCATACCCAAAGTCTCGCTTCTGCCGAGGTGTCCCTGGTAAGTGGTGGGAAAACCCCCAAACTGGTTTGGCTGCACTGACCCAGTGGCTATGGCACACACACACTCACCAGATTTTTTTTCTAGATGCTAAAATCCGCATCTTTGACCTGGGGCGGAAGAAGGCAAAAGTGGATGAGTTCCCACTCTGTGGCCACATGGTGTCGGATGAATATGAGCAGCTCTCCTCTGAAGGTGAGGCAGGTTTCCTTGTTCACCATTCCTGGTCCCTTGTATGTGGGCCCCCGGGCAGACCTAGAGCTCACTGCACTGGAATTATCAGGTCATTAATCACGAGCAGCCAATCGTGAGCCTCTTTACTAAACTCCCCCAGCCAATACAGGTGTTCCCAGAGAGCCATGGTAAGTGCTTCTGTGCCATTTTGTCTCACTCTGCTGCCTCCCCCGCCCCAATAGCCCTGGAGGCTGCCCGTATTTGTGCCAACAAGTACATGGTGAAAAGCTGCGGCAAAGATGGTTTTCACATCCGAGTGCGGCTCCACCCCTTCCACGTCATCCGCATCAACAAGATGTTGTCCTGTGCTGGAGCTGATAGGTGAGCTGGGTCCTGAGACTCCTGGCCTTTTCAGATGTTCTCCCATACCTTAAAGCCTGGGCTTGATTACTTTTTTCATCAGTCAGGGCAAAGAGGTGGCCTCACAAAGATTCAACCACCCATAGCAAAGCCAGGCCAAAGGGCTAGCAAGTGGACTTAAGTGGACAGTCCCAGAGACAAACACAAAAGGCGCCATGGCTCTGGGAAACAGGTAGAGGGAGGTGCTCCTGCCGGAGGAGCTCCTCTTTGAGCCTAATGACGTGAGCTGCAGGCAGGCAGGTTGCTGGCGTGGTCACAGGTTGGATGGCTTTCAGATGAGCCCAGTAGCACCTTGCAGGGATTCTAGCTAGTCTGTTTTAGGGTTCTCTGTGTTCTCTGCAGCCAGTTAAGCCGACTGTGCTCTTTTCCCCATGGGGGCCCGGTGCGCAATGGCTGCAAACAGCAGCCTCCTCGGTAGTGTATGCGGCCTGTTGCCTGTACGGGTTGCCCTAAGGGACCTTGGAGACAGCCCTTTCCGGTGGACATTAATGACTGGCATGCTGTTCCCAATCTAGGCTCCAGACAGGTATGCGTGGTGCCTTTGGAAAGCCCCAGGGCACAGTGGCCAGGGTCCACATTGGCCAGGTTATAATGTCCATCCGCACCAAGCTGCAGAACAAGGAGCATGTGATTGAGGCCCTCCGCAGGGCCAAGTTCAAGTTCCCTGGCCGCCAGAAGGTATGTAGTGCTACAGCCTTGGTTTCACCTTTCCCTGCTCCTGTCCCCAGGCCTCCTGACTCAGCTGTTTCTGTCTCTCTCTAGATCCACATCTCCAAGAAGTGGGGATTTACTAAGTTTAATGCAGATGAGTTTGAAAACATGGTGGCAGAAAAGCGGCTCATTCCGGATGGCTGTGGGGTCAAGTACATCCCTAATCGTGGCCCCCTGGACAAATGGCGGGCCCTGCACTCGTGAGAGCCTTGGCGCTGCCCCTCCCCACCTGTGGCCCCTAATAAACTCTACTTTCTTCTCCTGTCTTTGCATCTGGATTCATGGGGGGTGGGGAGCCTCTGGGAGTCCTAGGGTTGCTCTCTCTTCTCTTCAGAAAAAGGCTGACCACTAAGCTGGCCAGTTGGCACTTAGCAGGGCCAGCACTTGGACCTGCCTTAGATCCCAGGCAGTAGGTTCACAAGTCCCCCTGCATGTGCATGGAGCACTTCCTTAGCAAAGCACCCACCCTGGGTGATGGAAAGGGGTCTCGGGCAGCTGTGGAAGCTCTTCCCCAGGGTCCCAGACCAGGACAGGAACATTGTTGGACATGGGGAGGAAGGAAGCAGACCAGACATGGTTCTGGCTGTATTTTCACCAGTTACCCCTGGAGTAAACATTTGTCCTGGGCCTAACCACATTTCCCCGTCTACAGAGTTGAGAAATCTCGTCACCCCACCCCATCCTAAGCCTAACCCACTACCCCTTACAGGGCCTCACTCCCAGGGCCCTTTACTCCTGATATCAAGCTCCTATGGCTGAGATAGGGCTTGGCGACAAGAGACCTTTGGGCAAATAGTGTGCAGTGCCCTCTGGCCCAGGGGATCCTGGTGTGCTATCTGACACCAACTGCCAGGGCCACCCTGCTGTAAGAGCAGCCGAGTCCTAGAGCTCTGCTAGGTGGGGTGGCCTGGGGCTGTGAGCCCAGGAGAAGAGGACCCTAAAGGGATTTGTTCCAGAGCCCGGCATAGTGGCCGGAGAGCCTTGCTGCAGTCTGGCTGTGACTGCGTGCAGCAGTCGGCCCCCGAGAGGCCTCTGGCATCTTGTAATCCTTAGCGACTGCCATTTCTAAAGTTTAAAACTACCTTTTAACCTAAAGTTGATGCTTCTAAATCATAAAAACATAACTCGCACTTAAACGGCTCTGATGTCCTGCTAGCCGTCTTTAATGAGAACACTAAGTGGGGTCATTGTTGCTGCGGCTGTAGTATCCTGTATTCCTTTCCCCTGGGGGGTTGCATGCACGGTGACTTCTGTAGATACTATAAGTGGTTTATGCAGATGCTTTGTGTGCACCTGTAGGGTTGGTAACCAGCCTCCGAGGTGTCAGGGCAGCTAGCTGGGTTACAATGAACTTAAACATTTCCTGTGGACTACTTACCGTGTGTGTGTGTGTGTGTGTGTGTGTGTGTGTGTGTGTGTGTGTGTGTGTGTGTGTGTGTGTGTGTGTGTGTGTGTGAACTGTTCAGCTCCGTCCCTGTATCTAGTCGGGTCTTGCTTCATGTGAGTCCCACGTATGATAAAGATGACCCTTTGCCATGTCTGCTACACACATGTAATATCCCTGCAATCAAGGCTTTCTGTTCTCAGCGTGTATGGTCTTGGCATACAATAAATATTTATTTATTTGGCTGCATCGGGGTCTTAGTTGTGACACGTGGGATCTTCATTGCAGCATGGGGGATTTTCGTTCCCCCACCCCAGCCCTGGAGCCTGCCTTTTGTCCTCACTCCTGACACTACCTGGGCTTAGAGTGGCGTGGTTCCAGCCTCAGGGCTCCTGCCTTCCTCTTCCACATTCTCATGCCAAGCACAGGCCAAAGCAAAGGCACATAGAGGAGTGGCAGGGCATAGAGGAGTGGCAGGGCATAGAGGAGTGGCAGGGCAGGATAGAACGGGGGGGTTGAGTCCAGAAAATGGCATAGTCCTCGCAACTGGGCAGCTGGCATGCGGTGGCTTCAGGCCACCAGGCCCAGCTGGGGGGACAGGAGCAGCAGCAGTGACGGTAACAGAGCGGCCAGGCTGAGGGTCTGGGCCCCGTGCACCGCGCAGCTCAGCTCCACCTCCACGGGGTAGTGATCGCTGATGTTGAGGGCCTGGGGGTGGGCAGCGGGACAAAGCGTCAGTCTCGGGGCCTAGGGGCTTCTCCACGAGCCCGTTCCTGCCTCACCCCTTTACCTCCTCCTCGGTGAGCCCGAGGCTCTGGGGGAAGTCGAAGGCGGCTGCGCCGCGCAGCATGCTCTGCAGATGCTCCCCGTGTAGCACTATGCGGTCGTAGGTGCAGTGGGTGCTGGCCCGCACCGTGGTGTCCACGCCATCAGGGATGGCCCAGTGGAAGCCAGCCTGAGTCCGAAGGACTAGGTCATCCAGGCGCTTTTTGGTCAGTGAAGCACAGTCAGCGTTGAAGTCCCCAAGCAGGATCACGTCCTGGAGAGGGAAGCAGCAGTCGGGCCTGGCCACCTGGCCGTCCTGTCCCCCTCCCTCCCATACAATTGGCCCAGCCCTACCTCGCTCTGCCAGCGCTGGGAGGCGTCCAGAAACACGTGGTACAGGGCGTTGAGCTCCGTCTCTACGGCCTTCGGCGTGGTGTGCAGTGGGACCAGCACCAGGCTGGGAAGGACTGCAAGGCCCCGGGGACAGAGGGCTCCCAGCCACTCCTGGCCCTCCTCTGCCCAGTCCCCCCAGGGCCCCGTAGAACCCACCAGACCCCCATTCCTGCTCCCTCATAAGGGGCCACCCTTCATCCCTACCTACCCTTGCTGGGCAAAGAGAACCGGCACACAAAGGGCTCCCGGGCAAAGAGGTCATTCTGATCGTCGTACACGTAGGAATCCAGGACCTGCGCCCTGTGTGACCTGGTGGACCACTGGTTTCAGTTTGCAAGTGCTCACATCAGACCTGGCACCCAGGGGGCAGCCCTCTACCAGCAGCTCCATTTCATGTGAGCACAGCCTGCCTAGCCTTTCTTTCTAGAACTTCTTTTAGATTGAGATATAATTTGCACATCGTAAAACTCACCTGTGTAAAATGCACGATACAGTGGCATTCAGTACATTCACAAGGTTGTGCAACCATCCCCACAACCAATTTTAGAACATTCTTATCACCCCAAAGAAACCTCGCCCATGAGCAGTTCCCGTTCCCCTCCCCGCCAGCCCCTGGCAGCCCCTGATCTGTCATGTGAACGGAATCCAATAATACATAGTCTTCTGCGTCTGGTTCTTTCCCTCAGCACATGTTTCAGGTTCATCCAGGCTGCAGCCTGGCTCAGACTTCCTTCCTTCTTAGGCTGAATGATATCCTACTACGTGGAGAGACCGCCTTTTGTTTATCTGTTCATCAGCTGACGGACACTCGGATCATTTCCACTTTGAGATTGTTATGAGCGGTGCTACTGTATGGGCGTGTCTCTGTTCCCCCATCATTTTGGAGTGAATTCTAGACATTATGTAATTTCATCTATATATAGGAACAGGTCTCCTTCCCTGACTGCCACCCTTGCCCTCTCAATCCTGACCCCCGCCCCAGGCTATCCTCCCAGGGACTTAGGGCTGTTTCTGGAAACTGGGTCTGCCCAGGACCCACGACAGGCCCCTGGTGAGCCTCTTCCCAGAAGCTGCAACCAGTCACTCCCAAAGAGGGAGCCAGCCTCACCCCGAGCCCCTGTGGCTTCCACAGGAGAGAGGCGGGGGGGCCCCACTTCTGTACTTGCAGAAGGAAGGCCACCCGCTGGAGGGACACGTGGGCACTAAAGCTGTCTGGGGTAGAGGACAAGAAGACCCCAGGGTAAAACCACTGAGGAGAAAAAGGGTGATGCGGAGGTGAGGGCCACCCTTGGGGCTACTGCGCCGCCGCACACCGGGCCAAGTGTCCAGACCGCCCCGGTCACCATCTGCACTCACCGGTAGATATACACGTATTTCTCCTTGTACGTGCCACGCCCCAGCAGGTGGCTGCTCAGGAAGCGGTAGGGCCCAGAGTCATCAAATCTGCCAGGAAAGGGGAACCTCGGGTCAGTGGCCCTGAGGCTCTGTGGGGCCCCCAGTTTAGACCCACAGAGCCCTCCTCACCGATTGAGTTCTCGAAGCAGGAGTGGGATGGCACTGCCAGTAGAGTCCACCACCTCCTGCAGCACTGTGATGTCACAGCGAGCCAGGATCTGCAGGACACCAGGAAGGCCAGCCCCACTCAGTGCCAGCCACCCTGGGAGAGGGGTGGTATCCCTGGGGGCCCGGCACCAGCGCGGCCAAGAGTGGCACGACACGCTGGCTGCAGGCCTAACAGAGCAGCGAGGCTAGAAGGGACCCGGGAGAAGACTGAACGCCATCTCCACCAACACCACACCCACTTTATGGAGGAGGAGACTGAGGCCAGTGACAGGGAAGGAAGGTGCTCCATGTCTCCACACCATGTCTCCTGATGTCCCCTCTTCTCTGGCACATGCCCCTGGTCAGGTAGGGCTAGGGGGCTTTGGGCCATGGTCCTTAGGGGCACAGCTTCTCTGCAGTGATGAACCTACCTGAACTAAGGTGTCCAGCACAGGCTCCCTGGCCACCTTGCTGAGCGTCAGCCGCTGGGTGTTAAAAGCACAGATGTGAAAGGTGTCAGCCCCACCAGCCAGGAGGAGGAGCAGAAGCAGTGCATGGCCGTGTATGGGCTTCTGGAACCCTCCAGAGGAATCCAGGTTGCTCCAGGTTCAGGTCCCAGTTGGGCTCAATTCTAGTTCCAGAAGGACATGGTAAAATGCGACAGAGAAAGCGATGCCGCCCTGCTGCTGCCCAGCACCAGCCTCCCAGAGCTGCCAGCATCACACATTTCCTGCCTTTCTTGTGGACACCTTCCCACATCAGCATGTATGGTTCAGTCTTGTTCTTTTTAACTGCGGTCAAATACACGTAGCATCACGTTCACCATCTTAACCATTTTGAAGTTCAGTGGCATGAAGCACCTTCACATTGTTGTGCAGCCATCCCCACCATCCATCCCCAGAACTCTTCCATCTTCCCAAACTGAAACCCTGTCCCCATTTGACACTAGCCCCCACATCCCCTCCCCCAGCCCGTGCCCCGCCCCCATCCTACTTTCTGTCTCTAGGAATCTGCCTGACTCTAAGCAGCTCATACAAGTGGAGTCATACAGTATCTGCCTGTCTGTGACCGTTTGATCTCACTGATCATAATGTGCTCATTTCATCCATGTCAGAATGTCCTTCCTTGTAAATTCTAAATAACATTCCACTGTATGGATGGACCACGTTTTGTTCATCTATTCACCTATCCATGGACACTGGGTTGCTTCCACTTTTTGGCTACTGTCAATACTGCTACTGTGAACATGAGTGTACAGATATCTCTTCAAGTTCCTGCTTTCAATCCTTTTGGTTAGATACCTAGAAGTGAAATTGCTGGAACATATGGTAATCCTATATTTAACTTTTTTGAGGAACCGCCATACTATTTTCCACAGTGGCTGCCGCATCTTACATTCCCACCAGCAGTTCACAAGGGTTCAACCTTAGAGTTGATTCCAACTTTTCACTGCCATTAGCAACTAGAAGGACCATCTTCGTGCATCTCTGTCTCCTCACTTGGCAGACATTATGCTTAAGACAAACTCCCAGCAGTATAATTGCTGGATTCAAGGGCGTATGCATTTAGAATGATCTCGGACACACCAACTCACCACACTGCAGTGTGTGATGGAGCCCCTCTCCCCATCCCCTCCACTACTGGTGAGCCCTACTTGTTCATCTTACCAGCTGGAGCACCCCTCTTCCCGAGTGTCTTTCGGGCTCAGGCCCTTGCTCAACTCCCTGTTGGTGTTGCCCTCATACAGCGACGTAAGTCCCTCTACTTCTGTCTGCCTGCTTTTCTCTGTTGCCTTGTCACCTTCCCCCTTGGTTTCACTTTCTGCCTGCCGGGGCTCCATGCCTGTTTCTCCCTAGCCACCTGCTCTGTCATTCATGCTAGTTTGGGTCCCCTGCCCTGGTATCTATTCTGGGATGTATGTAGGCCTTTAGGCAGCCCTGGGCTGGCAAGGGCAGGCTTGGAGGCTCTGGGGCCAGGGGCTCCCAGATGGGCGGAGGAAAAGAACTAGAGAGTTCCTGGCCTCAGCCCAAAGTCGGTCCGGGCTCCCAACACCAGCCCTTAGCCCCAGCCCTGGGATTCCCTTCCCCTCTCGCCTTCCCTCACAGGCTGGGGGCAATTTCCTCCTTCCCTCTGGCCAGAGGGCTCCCATACCTGTGCAGAACGGGTCGTCTCCACACCACCTTCCTGTGCTGTGAGCGGATCGCGACTCCCCACGGAATCACAACGTCTGCCTGGGCAGGGACCGTAGACGAAAAAAGAGAAACAGACTCTCAACTCTCCCCACCCGTCAGGGCTGGCTCGGCAGCCCCACCCTTCCCGGTGGGCGGGCCCGGCCCTGGCTCCACCCCGGAGGCCGCCGGGAGGTTGGGCAGCTGGCCTGGCTTGGGCCTGGCCGCCCACTTTCCCACCAGACCCCGCCTTCCCCGCCCGGGTGGGACAGGGCGCTAGCGGAGGCAAAGGCGGGGGAGGTTTTGAGCAGATGACCGTGCTGTGAGTCAGAGTTTTTCCTGTGCCCAGGGCGCGTAGCGAGGAGCTGCGGGCGCCCGAGCGCAGACTCTGTTCTGTGCTCTCCCAGGCCCGGCGCTCAGCCCCCGTCCCCGGCCGCCTGCAGGAAGGATACGGTGGGGAAGACTCCAGAGCTGGAGCGGGTGCCTGAAAAAGGGAAGCTCCGCGGCGAGCCTGGGCACCCCCGAGGACAAGGGCCTTATCTCCAAGTCCTCGGGCCGGGCCCGGTGTGGCTGCGCACTCCTGAGCGCTCTGAATACCCAAAGCGAGCGACAGTCGGCGCAGGAACTGGCCATGGTGGTGGAAGCCGAGGGCGGACTAAAAAACTGTACCTGAGAGATTAGAGCGCTGGCAGCTCAGTGCCCCGTGGGGGTCCTGCACTGTCGCTGCTGGGACAAGTGGGGGACTCAGGCGGTGTCTGCGGGCGGCCGATGGGTCCTTACTGAATGGTTGTAGTGCGGTCTTCGGGGCAATGTCCCCGTTGGCAGGACCTACGTGCTAATGGATTGGGGGTGGGGATGAGCCGAAGACTGGGAATTTTTTTTTTTCCGCGTCTTGCTGGATCTTAGTTCCGGAGCAGGGATTGAACCCAGGCCCTCGGCAGTGAGAGCGCCGAGTCCTAACCACTGGACCGCCAGGGAATTCCCGGGAAAAATATTTTTTAATCAATAAAATTATACTTTGCTTTAAAAATAAAAAATAGACTGCTTAACGCCTACAGGGCTTTCTTTTTGGGGTGATGAACATGTTTGGACCTAGTTAGAGGTGGTGGTTGACAACACTGTGGGTATACTAAACGATATAAAATAATATATATAGTATTTCCTATTGTATGTTATATGCTGCTATATATTACATATTGCATCACACGTTACATTATATTACATACATACATTAGTATAGTACAATTCTGTAATATTGTGATTATATAAAGTTGTAGGGCTTCCCTGGTGGCACAGTGGTTAAGAATCGCCTGCCAATGCAGGGGACACGGGTTCGTGCCCCGGTCTGGGAAGATCCCACGTGCCGCGGGGCGGCTAGGCCCGTGAGCCATGGCCGCTGAGCCTGCGCATCCGGAGCCTGTGCTCCGCAGCGGGAGAGGCCACAACAGTGAGAGGCCCGCGTACTGCAAAAAAAAAAAAAAAAAAAAGTTGTATGTAGCTAATTATGTAAAGTTACATAATGTAACATATACAATACATAACGTTTAACATTACATATGTTACATACATAAAATAATGTAATATAAAATGCTATAAAATACTATAAAATGGTTAATTCCGTGTTATATGAAATTAATGAAAACAAAGGGGGAAAGAAACTAAAGTAAAAGTGCTCCGCCAGCCCCGATCTTTTTTTTAAAATAAATTTATTTATTTATTTTTGGTTGCATTGGGTCTTCATTGCTGTGCGCAGTGCACGGTTTTCTCATTGCAGTGGCTTCTCTTGTTGCGGAGCACGGGCTCTAGGCGCGTGGGCTTCAATAGTTGTAGCACGTGGGCTTAGCTGCTAGCACCGCGGCATGTGGGGTCTTCCCTGACCAGGGCTCAAATCCGTGTCCCCTGCATTGGCAAGCAGACTCTTAACCACTGCACCACCAGGGAAGCCAGCCCCGATTTTGTGTGGTGTCAGGTAATCGTGCTGCGCAGCCCATGTTACTCTCGGAGAGTTCACCGGGGAGGAACTAATGAGACAAAACGGACCTGCAGCCGGTGGGCGGCCTCAAATCCGCGCTGCTCCGGAGCGGGGCGGGGCCACGCGGCCCGCGGGCCCGCCCCCGCTGCCGTCAAGCGGCCCGAGCGCGTTTTGCGACAGACGGCGGTAGAGCCCGGCGCCGTCGCAGGCTCGCTTTCCGGCGGGTGCGGGGGCTTCGCGGCTGCTTCTCCCGTCTGCGCTAGGTTCTCAGTGCGCGCCCCATCTCCTGGCTCCAGGGCGGCTAGTGTGTGGCGAGAGATCGGGGATGGGCCCGGTTCTGGCCTGACCTACTAGGTGACCTTGGTCGAGTCCCCTGTCGCGCCGAGCCGCGGCGCCCGTCTGTGGCGCGGGCCTGTTAGGGACCCATCCCCCGAGCGGTTGAGGACACAGACCTAGAGTAGCCCCACAGCCTGCCCCAGGGCAGGGGGAGCGCCGGGCCGCCGGGGGCGGTGGGGGAAGCTCGGTCGGGGCGGGGAGATGCCCCTACGTGTGAAATGGCCGTTCCCCGCGGTGCCGCCGCTCACCTGGACCCTGGCCAGCAGCGTCGTCATGGGCTTGGTGGGCACCTACAGCTGCTTCTGGACCAGTGAGTGGACCCAAAGCCGAGGCAGGGTTGGCCACGGGTCTCCACGCCCAACCAGAGTTGGGGTTCGGGGTTGGGGGCGCTGGCAGGGGCTGGCTTGGCCGGGGGGGGGAGCTCTGGGCTCCCCGGAAAGAAAGCAAAGATCCCGACCCTCCCGCTCTCCCGCCAGAGTACATGAACCACCTCACCGTGCACAACAAGGAGGTTCTGTACGAGCTCATCGAGAACCGAGGCCCAGCCACACCCCTCATCACGGTGTCCAATCACCAGTCCTGCATGGATGACCCTCACCTCTGGGGTACACGGGCCAGTGTGCTGGGTTTGGGGAAGCAAGGAGGGAACCTGGGACAGGGCCAAACACAAGCAGAACAAACTCACTCCTCACGGGCTGCTTCGCATAGCTCTGGCACTCCTGTTGCTGGGCTGTCCTGCTCCAGGGATGGAAGTTTGATTTGTGGCCCCTTCAGCATCCTCCTAGGGAGTGTAATTTGGAGAGCGCCTCAGGTATTTGGAGGGAATGGACGTAGGGCAAGGTCTGACAGCTTCTTTACTCTGACGTATCAGGCCCAATGTGTCAGACCCTCCATTCTCTAAACTGTTGACGGTTCCAAAGAGCCTTGGGAACAAACCTGAGGACCACAGAGTGTCCTGTCAAGGAAACTCTGGGCTAGGGGCTGGAAGACCTGGGTCCTGTTTCCAGCGTTGCCCCAGGCTGGGTTTGTAGCCTTCCACCAGCCTCGCTGGGGAGCCCGCTTCCCCACCTAGAAGTTCCTGCTCTGCTGACTTCACAGGGAGGGGCTGGGCTCCAGCAACCCAGATGGCTGGGTACAGGGGTGCCCGGGGCTCCCACTGCTGGACTCAGGAGGTTATAGACTAGGAGCTAGAGCTCGTGGGAAGCCATTTGGTCAAATCAGAGCCTTTCATAGCTCACCCTTGCCGCCGAGCAGAGCATGGCCTGCAGGGTGCCACAGGCAGATTCCAGGAGACCAGGAAGGAGGCTCTAGAGCCACCCAGTAACCTGGACCAAGGTGGCGGCAGTGACAGTGGGGAAATGGGTAGAATAGCGGGCGGGCGGGCGGCCGTGGGGACTAACAAGACATACGGGCTGGGAGAGAGGGAGGGGCCCGGGAGAGCGTGGGGGTCCAGCCCAAGGGTCGGGAAGGTGCCACTTTGGGCCACAGGGAAATGGCAGTACTGCTGTCCATGTCCCTCACTCCCCAAAACAGGATGACAGAAATCGGCGCCCCCTAGGTACAAGGCAAGTTGGGGCATGAAGTCTTTCCTCTCCTTCTCCAGGGATCCTGAAACTCCGCCACATCTGGAACCTGAAGTTGATGCGTTGGTGAGGAGCAGTGGGCCCCTCGTGGTGGGCCGGCAGGCTTCACCCATCTCTGCCCAGGTCTGCCCTCCCCCTACTGTGCCCTGGAGGAGCCTCCAGCAGTCCAGGCAGGGCACGGGGTGGGGCCCCGCAGGCACTCCTGTGCCTCCATTCTGCACTGCCCACGATGTCAGGCCTCACGCTGGGGGCAGGGCAGAGAAGCAGGGTGCAGGGGAGGCCGCGGTGACCACGTCTGTCCCCGCTCCAGGACCCCTGCGGCCGCAGACATCTGCTTCACCAAGGAGCTGCATTCCCACTTCTTCAGCTTGGGCAAGTGCGTGCCCGTGTGCCGAGGTGAGGTGCTTCTGGGGGCTTCTCTGGCCTCCCTTGGGGCCGGGAGACTGGTGGTCCATGCCTGTGGCTTGGCAGTGCTGGGAGTAGAGGGACCCTGGTGGGCCAGGCAGCCAGGGAGCCGGGGGCCACTGCCTCACTCGCGTGAGGCCCAGCTTCATCCTGCGGCAGGAGGGGTGGCAGTGGCTTCTTGGAGCGCACTGCATTCCCTGCGACTGCCTGAGGATCGTGTGCCTCCGGCTCCGATGTTAGACGTGGACGAGGCGTTATCCACGGTTCCTTCTCTTGAGGACGTTGCTGAGAGAGACTCACTGATGGCACTGTGGTGTCATCAGTGTGTGATGGTGGTGGCGTGTGCCGTAGGGTGAGGGGTGTGATGTTGAGTGATTAATCAGCACCTCTCAAGAGCTTCCGGAGGTAGGGCCCATTTTCATCCCCTTCTCCAGATAAGGGGACTCAGAGGGATAAAGGTGCTGGCCCAGGGTCACAGGGCAAGAGGTGGCAAAGCCAGGATTCAAATCCAGGTTGCTTTTCCCTCTGGGGAAGCAGGATTTTTCCAGGGAGAGTATGAAAGGAAAGGCATCCTAGACACGGGAAGCATGTAGCGGACACTGGAGAGGTACGTGATAAAGGTAGAAAATGTGCATTGCAGGCTGAAAGTGAAGGTTCTGGAACAATCATGTGAAGAATTTGGGCTCTGCTTTCTCATCAGGGTAGTGACAGGGCTTTCGAGTGTGGTTAGAGAGAGAGCCCCCGGCTGCAGTGTGCCTGGAGGGCAGAAGCGGGGTCGAGGATTGTAGCTGGGCCTCTGGGGGTCACCACAGAGAGCAGAGACGAGACGGCTTTGGGATACGCTCTGGAGCCGGAGTGGACAGGACTTGATAGGTTGGGTGTAGGAGGGGGCGAGGAAAAGAAAACGCAAAGATGACACTAGGTGATGTCTGGTAACGATGAGCCACTGGGAGGATGGGACTAGGGGAAGGCAGCATGGTGGTTGAGAGGAGCCTGTCACCTGAGGAGGGAACGGTCCAGAGACAGTGAGATGCGCAGCTCTGGAGCTCGAAAAAACGCTTGGGAATAAAGATACCGGGAACTCAACCGCAAACAAAGTCACAAACATAGAAGTGAGATCGTAGACGGGGAGAGCACGGAGAGAGCAGGGCCCCAGGACAGCACCTCAGCACAGAAGGAGATACGAGCCACCAAGACAGCAGAGAGCAGTGGCCAGAGAGGAAAGAAGCAAAACAGGGCCCCTCGGTACTGTGGAAGCCTCTGGTGACCCTGGAGAAGCCACTTCTCTGGACTGACGGCCACAGGAGCTTCGGGGCAGGGCGTGGGGTAGATGGAGGGGGGTTGGCCACTCCTCCCAGAGGTTGGGTTGTGAAGAGGAAGTAACCAAAGGGCGTTGGAGGTCAGGGAAATCTTATTTCTAGTAGATGGAAGTAAAACACGGTAAAATCCAATAAAGTAACCTCAGATAATAAACAAGGCTCTTTAATGAAAAGCTGCAGCGCCCACCCTCCAGAGCCGCAGACCTAGTTACTCCCCAGAGAGAGCCACCCGGAACACTTTCTGTTTTTGGTGCTTTTGGAGGTGGCTTCCTTTCACTGAAACACAAGCAGAGGCTACAGTGTCATGGCAAGTGCACTGCTCTGAGAGACGGCGACTCTGCGCAGGCAGCCCATCCCTGAGTCTCAGTTCCTCCTCTCTGCAACCTCAGAGGCCTTCCGTGTCCACTTCTAGTCTCATTCTGCTTTTTGACCCGCATCTAAGTTTTATTGCACAATAAAAGCAGCAAGTGAAATCTTAATCCTAAGCACCTTCTGGTGAGAGAAAGTGGGCAGGGACAAGCTGTTTCTCAAACGCATTTGACGTGCAGCAAAGATCTAACAACACGTATTGAAGCAAAGGAAGTATCTGGCATATGTTGCTTCTGTGTTCCAGAAAATTCCCCTTGCCCCCCAAGCATAGGCCTTGTGATAGGACGTGAAGTGTCAGAGTGATCTTGCACAAGCTATACAAGTGAGTAGAAGTAGCATTTGCAAAAGCTAAACATTACGAAGTGTTGCTCCCAAAGCACGGTCTTTGTAAATTTTGATTCCAAGCTGGATGGCTCGGTTGCACCAGTGGGTTTTTGTAGAGCAGGAGCCTGCGCCCCTGCAGCCCACCCCTACCGGCTAATGCGAGCCCAGGTAGGGAAACTGCTGCTCTCAGCTGCGACGCCCTGAGAAACTGCAGTGGGTGACTGCTCCCCAGCTCCAGCCCCTAAGGGAGCTGCCGGGCCGGGTTCCCATTTGGGTTGGGTTGAGGCTCCTGGATCCCTATCTAGCACCTTCCAAAGACTCCGCCTTGCAGAGAACAGGTTGAAAGTCCATTTCTTAGTGCATTGGCCCAAAGAGTCCTGGTGTCAGTCTGTCTGTCTCTCTCCCTCTTTGTGCTGCGGCTCTCTACTCCTTACTTGATAACATAAGGATATTTACCCCGCTTCTTCAACCTCCCCCCTTCTCTGTCTCTGTCCACTCTACGGACAAGGTTGACGAGTGAGGCTCCACTGTGCGTGGGTACAGATTGCCCCCACGTGCCTCCAGGTCAGGAGCCAGCACGCGGCATTGGGCATTCATGTCTGTGTTGTTGCTGACCGCCGGGCCACCTGGGTCCAGTGTCGTGGTCCCAGGGAAACTCTAAGGCGAGTGTTGCTAGCACCGGGGGCGGCTCAACCCTGCTGTTTTCCATGTAGCAGGTTTGAGTTTTCCCCAACTCTCAGTGACACTGTGTTCCGTCAAACATTCTCCCGTTCCCGAGAGGCCTGGCTGAGGGTGAGTCTAGTTTTCAGGGGGAGCCTTTCAAGGAAGGGGCCAGCAGGAGGCAGGGCCAGCAGAGGCTGAGGGCTCAGGAAGGGCTGGGGGGCCTGTGAGGAGTGGCTGCGGGAACTGGCCTGGCAGAGACCCCGGGGACAGGGTCGCTGTCCAGAATCTGGGGCCCAGGTGAGGCTGGAAATCACGCACACACTGGGCCAGAGGCAGCAAATGGTAGGCTCGCCCCAGGGGTGGCTCACCCTAAAGCTGCAGGAGCCCAATCAGGGAGGCAGCCGAGCAGGCCCGAGGGACTGGCCTTGGAAGGTGTCCGTGTGGGCTGCCCGCTGGGGGATGGGGAGCTGCTGCTTCGTGCCCAGGGAGGGCGGAGGGGGGCCCTGGAGGATGGAGACTGAAGGGAGGGACTGTCTCTTGGCAGGAGATGGCGTCTACCAGAAGGGAATGGATTTCATTTTGGAGAAGCTCAACCACGGGGACTGGGTGCACATCTTCCCAGAAGGTCAGTGGGGCTGGCAGGGTCGTGACCCTCTCAAGAACATGGGTGGGACTGCCCCCCCGCCGCCGCCGCCCGGCAGCCCCCAGCCTCACCTCCATCCTGCCTCTCAACAGGGAAAGTGAACATGAGCTCCGAGTTCCTGCGCTTCAAGTGGGGTGAGAGCCGCTGGCCGCCTCCGGCTGGGTTGGACTGTGGCAGGCGGGGCAGAGGAGCGTGTTGGGAGCGGCGGGAAGGGCAGGTGCCGGCCCAGGGCAGCTGCTTTTGACTGGGGGAAGGCAGGAGTGGCCCCGGCCGCAGGCTGGCACCGCAGCTCCACTCATGCCACCATTTCTGCCTCTCTCTGGGGTAGGAATCGGACGCCTGATCGCCGAATGTCATCTCAATCCTGTCATTCTGCCGCTGTGGCATGTCGGTGAGCCAAGGCTGCGGCCCAGGGAAAGGGGCTTCGCTCGCTCGTATTGGCGGGTGGGTCTCCTCTGGGGGGCAGAGAGGGGGTGCCCGAGCTGCCCTGCTCCACCCCACACCTGCTTCCCAGCCTTCTGTCTGCTGTGCTACAGGAATGAACGACGTCCTTCCTAACAGCCCGCCCTACTTCCCCCGCTTTGGACAGGTGGGTAGGGCTGCTGACCTTGTCCGTCTATCTGTCTGTCTGCCATCTGCCCCATGACTCCCACTCAGCACCACTGAGGCCAGATTCAGGAGGCTGCAGCAGGGGCAATGGAGTGAAGCGGGGTGGGGTGTCTTCCTGGCACCAAGGCCGGGGCCGGGGCCGGGGCAGGCCTTGGGACTGGGACAGGACAGGATGGGATGACTAGGGCATGGACCCCGGGACTGGGATGGCCCTTGGATGTCACTGAGCCCAACCACCTCGTTTTAAAGAGGTTAGAGTGGACCCGAGGGAGTACTCAGCAAGGTGGGGACAGGACTTGGCCTCTGGCTCCCCAGGGTGCTGGGGCTGTGGGCACCCCCCGCTCCTGTCGCCCACAGAAAATCACCGTGCTGATTGGGAAGCCCTTCAGTGCCCTGCCTGTGCTCGAGCGGCTCCGGGCAGAGAACAAGTCAGCTGTGAGTTTCTCCCCCAGGCCATCCCAGAGCTGTCCTAGCCCATCCCAGTGCCCTTGGCCTCCCAGGGACCCTGGGCGAAGCTCCCTGAGGGCTGCAGGCCAGCCCCAGTCCTTCCCCTCAGGTGGAGATTCGCAAAGCCCTGACAGACTTCATCCAGGAGGAATTCCAGCGCCTGAAGAGCCAGGCCGAGCAGCTCCACAACCACCTGCAGGCCGGGAGATAGGCGCCACCCTGCCCAGACCCTGCCCAGATCCTGCCCTGGCTTTCCTCTTGGACTGGGGCGGGGACAGGGAGGGGCAGCGAGGCCTGGGACAGAGGCAGCTCTGGGACCCGAGTCCCAGCTGCCGGGAGATTGGTGCTGCCTTGGGTTCTGGCCCTGCACAGAGCTGGGCTGGGGGATGGACTGATGCTTTGAGCTCAGATACGGTTTTTTAGACAGATTTGTTCAGAACCCTTAACGGGTGCCCTCTCCTAGTTGGTGTGCGTTCCAGCTCCTCTGTGGTTCTTCAGCTGAAAGAAGGGTCTCAGCTGCTCCTCCCACTTGGCCACGCAGGGAGGAAGACATTTAGGCAGCGGCCTCCTTCCTTCTTGCCTTCAAGGTGTTCTCTCCCAGGGCCGGGCACTGGAGGGAGGGTAGTTGAAGCGGGGCAGTGGCCAGGCCTGGCTTCTACCCGCCTGCCCTGATCCAGGAGCTGCTCACCACTTCCTCAGGGATGGCCGTCAGCCACGTCTTCCTTCTGCCCGTGCTCCCCACAGGCGTGGGCCCCTCGGGCAGGGCCCGCCCTGGGCTGCAGGTAGAAGAAATGGAGCCCAGCCAAATGGAGCCTGCAGCGAGGGCCCAAGACGCGGCCCCTGCCCTCACGCTGGGGCCTCCCTGGCAGCACCTGAACCCCTGGCGCCTGCGTTTTCATGTTTTATAAACAATAAAGCATCTGTGTTGTGCTCTTTTACATCTGGCCTCCCTGTAGGGGTGGGGGTGGGAGGTGACCCTCTGGACAGGAAGGCTGGGCCTTAGAGCTCTGGGCACATCGAGAGCACTTGACCAGATGGGCTCTCAGTCTGTACCAGTCGCCTAAGGCTTCCGTCATTGTCTATGATCCCCATACAACCTTGCAAAAGTAGGGATTAATCTCATTCTGTAAAGGACGCAGAGCGAGGTTCATGGACTTGCTTCAAAACCCAAAGATTTGTAATACACGTAACTAACGCAGGGCTCACACCCAGAATAAAGAAAGAACTCCTATAAATCAGTAAAAGGATAAACAATCGGATAGAAAAACGGGAAGATTGATGTGAGCAGTCACTTCATAGAAGAGGAAACAATGGCAGAGCTGAAAATACGTGTACTGTATGAGTTTGCTGTAACTGCAGTAACAAAGCACCCTAAACTGGTAGGGTTAAAACAACAAAAGATTTATTCTCTCACAGTGCTGGAGGTCAGAAGTCCAAGGTCAAGGTAACGGCAGGGTTGGCTCCTTGTGGGGGCTCTGAGGAGGGATCTGCCCCTCTCCTAGCTTCCAGTGGTGGCCAGCAATCCTTGGTGTTCCTTGGCTTGAAGACACAAGTTCACTCCAATCTCTGCTTCCAGCTTTGTATGGCCTCTTCTTCTAAGGACACCAGTCGCTGGATTAGGGCTCGCTACTCCACTATGACCTCATCTTAACTAATTATACTCACAAAGATCCTTTTTCCAAATAAAGTCCCATTCTGAGGTTCCAGGTGGACCTGAATTTGGGGGGACACAATTCAGCCCAGTACATACACTCTATGACCTGATATATATACCCTTTGAAATGCACGTATATGTGCACATACGCAAGTATTGGCAGCACCACTAGCCGTGCTAGCTAAAGTGGGAAACCACTCAGATGTCTCTCAACACTAGAAGGGCTCAATGACTTGCAGAACATCTCCCTAGGGGAATAGCAGTCATGTTACTGTTATGCAATGACTCACATTAACCTCCCAATTTTTTAAAATATTTATTTTGGCTGCGCCAGGTCTTAGTTGCAGCACGCAGGATCTTTGTTGCAGCATGCGGACTTCTTAGTTGTGGCTTGTGGGATCTAGTTTCCCGACCAGGGATCAAACCCGGGCCCCCTGCACTGGGAACGCGGAGTCTTACCTACTGGGCCACCATGGAAGTCCCTAACCTCCCAATTTTGAGCACAGAATCTAGACACAAAATGTAATACTGATTAATTCCATTTATATAAAGTCCGAAAACAGACAAAACAAAATCATCATATTGAGGGATGCCTGCTTATCTCGTGTGATGGCCTGGATGTTTGTGTCCCCCCACCCAATTCACTGAAACCTAATCCCCTAATGGTATTAGTAGGTGGGGCCTGTGGGAGGTGCTTAGGTCATGAGGTCATGGGGGTGAGGTCCTCATGATGGGATTAGTGCCCTTATAAAAGAAGCTCCAGAGAGTTCCCTCACCCCTTCCACCAGTGAGGATACAATGAGAAGTCTGCAACCCGGAAGAGGGCCTTCCCCTACCCTGATGGTACCCTAATTTCTGACTTCCAGCCTCGGGAACTGTGAGCAATAAATTTCTGCTGTTTATAAACGCCACAGTCTGTGGTACTTTGTCATAGCATCCTGGACGGACTGACACAATTGGTAAAATTATAAAAACCAAAGAGATTATCACAACAATCAGGTTTGTGGTCACTTTGGTGGAAGGGAGAAGGAAGTGATGGGAGGGGGATGAGGGGGTTTGGGGAGGTAGACATTTGAGTTCTTGACTTTGGTGATGCCAAGGGAGTGTTTTTGTTTGCTTTGCTAAGTCATTGCGCTGTACACCTGGATTTTGCAACTTTTCTTTTTTGGGCCAGTGTAGGGGTGGGGGGCAAGGAGTGTGTGGGGAAGGCAAGCCTGGGAGGGCTGAGAGGTGGTCTGGGTGAGCAGGCTCAGGGTGTGGACTCCACCTTGCCTGGGGACACACTCGAGATGATGTGGGATGCAGGGGTGAGGCGATGGCGCCCTTCCCGCCCCTTCACCTGTCTCACGCCCAGCACAGCATGGAGTTCAGTGTTTCAGCAGCAACGTTCCAGTGCCTAGTCACTTGCTGTGCGGGTGTTGTAACACTCCCACAGGGACCCTGGTGGTCTCCTGATCCCCAGATCCCAGCTACGGTGGGGTGCCCTGGAACCTGTCTCTTCCAGTGTGTCTCCTGCCTGGAAATGGGCAAGGAGGGGTGCTCCTAAGGGAAGGGGGAGACTGAATCACTGTGAACGATGGTGCCGTCTGCCGCGGCCCCTGAGACATCTTGCGTTCGTAGGTCGTGAAAAGCCTCCCGGCAAACAGGGACGGTAGGGAGCACCGGCACCTACCAGGGAAAGAGTGAAACCAGGGTCGCGGAAGGCTTACCACCAGACTAGCAAGGATGGCACGATGCTACCCGCGTCCCCCGCGCAGGATGATGCCATTTCGTCAAGCTCAAGGACAAGCAGACTGAGCACTAGACTGTTTAGGGGGACATACTGAAGTGGTCAACCTGTAAGAGAAAAAAAGAGAGAATGATAAACAACAAATTCAGGGTAGCCGTTACTTCTGGGCGTGGGGCAGGAAAAAGGGATTGGGGGAGACAGATTCTTGCCCAGGAACTGGCAGCACTCTGTGGAGTCTGGGGTGGGTGATGAGGGCTCCTTTTCTTGTATATTTCACATAAAATAACGCATCATGTGTAACGTGTGTAAGACACAGGCCACAAGTGTCTACGTAACATATGTAATCTACGTAGCACACAGATATTACACATATTTTGGAATGTGTCCAACATTATATTAAAACAATTTAAGCAGACATGGAGTTGATGGGGGCCCAGAAGGGTTTTAATGAAGCACCGGACAGAAGGTGCTCGTGGGCGCTGTCAACAGTTAGCGAGTGACTCAGCTTAGCTGTCACCTTGTGGTCAAAGCAGACTCAGGTGGTGCCCCCCTTTGTGGCTCCCTCCCAGCCCCGTGTCTCCGCCTTTGGAACATCCATCACCCTGGGCTGTGACTCACTATTCTGCATCTCCTCCGGATCAGATTGTGAACTTGAGGGGCAGGGTCCGAGTCTGACTCAGTGCCTGGCCCATAGCAACCGCTTCAGGAAGCCTCGAGGTCACCACTCCAGGGACCTCCGGGAACTGAGGGAAGAAGAAAAGTAGCCACGGGACTTTCTCCCTTAAGGATGGTGAGCAAGAGACTGCTGGCCAGCAAGGTCACACTTTTGAGAAAGTCTTTGCCTTGAAACTTTATTTAAATGGTGCCCTTTGTGTTCCTAAGTCTGCCCATGGCCATTGGCTCCTCGTTTGTTTTTTTTTTAATATTTATTTATTTATTTGGCTGCATCGGGTCTTAGTTGCAGCATGTGGGATCTTTAGTTGCAGCATGCGGGATCTTTAGTAGTGGCCTGTGGGATCGAGTTCCCTGACCGGGGTCGAACCTGGGCCCCCTGCATTGGGAGCGCAGAGCCTTAGCTACTGGACCACCACAGAAGTCCCATCGGCTCCTCTTGTCACCCTGTGTCACTGTTCTGATCCCTGGGGCCTCTGTCCCTTCCCTCGACAGCTTTCACTCCTGTGGCATCATTATAGAACTTACCTCTCAAAACGTGTCCCTTGCCGGGTCTGTCCTGGGCCTGGAGGACTTTGACTTTACTGTGATGCCCCAATTGGGGGTCCTCATTTTGTTTCCCCCCCAGGTGCTGGGCCGAGAAAGATTTCTAGGACTTTGGTGAGTGACGGAATGACAGACCGAGGGGATGCAACTGACCCCCAGGGCAGCGAGTGACAGCAAGAGCAAGGCCAGGGGAGGGCTTGAGCATGAGGGGCTCTGGTTTCCCCACCCCCCGCTGGCTGCCCTGGCTTCGACCTCTCACTTCAGATGCTCCTGGGGCCCTTGCCCCACCATCATGCCACCTGGTCGAACCTCGGTCCTGCACCAACACTGAGGCAGTGACCTCTGCAGTCTCTTTTGCCTTCCCTCTCTGCCCCTCCATTACCCTGGCCAGGCCCCCATCATCTTTCTCCCAGATGATGGCAACAGCCTCCTCCTGGCTTCTGCTGGCACTCCCATCCCTATCATCCGTTCTGCTCCCACAGCCAGATCCGCCTTTTCAAATACAAATCAGATCGTGGCACTAGAACTTCCAACCTCTCCCAGGGTTTTGGGGGCACAGAAGGCTCCAGCACAAACCTCTCCCCTCAGCTGGCCCGGACATGGCCAGTTGGGGGCCCCACAAACAACCCAGACTTAACTGTCCCCAACTGATCTCATCTCCCAGTCCCCAACTCAGAGACATCCAAGAGCCACCTTCAGCCACTGTCCTCCCTGACCATGCCAAGCCCACCTCCTGTCTTCAGCTCAACTGCCACTGTCTTAGTCAGAGCCACATGTGTGACAACCATGACTACAATCTCATAAGCTGTTTCTCAGACAAGTGCAGGTGACCGATGGTCTGTCAGCTCCATGGGGCTGGGTGGGAGTCATTGTGTACACGGTGCAGCGGCTCCCAGCATCGTCCCCCTTCTCGTGTGCACGCAGATTGAATCCTGCCAGGGAGATGGTGTTTGAGGGGCAGGGGCGGCAGCAGCAGTGGTGGGGCACAGTGTCCCAGTGTCTAGTCACAAGTGCCCACATCTTTGCAACTACAAACGGCGCTGCAGTGGATCTCTTTGTATGTGCATCTTGTGCTTGGCTGAGTACTTCTGTTGAATGGATCCTAAGAGGGAAACTGCTTGGTTAAAGGTCAGACACGTTTTAGTTTGTTAGACGCTGCCAAATTAGCCTCCCAAAAAGTTCTACCAATCGATACTCTCACCACTGTGTAGGTGAGACTCTATTTCCTGACATCCTTGCCAGCAATGGGCCTGATCAAACTTTCCTCTCTCTCTCTCTCTATATATATATATATTTAAATAAATTTATTTATTTATTTATCTTTGGCTGCGTTGGGTCTTTGTTGCTACGCGTGGGCTTTCTCTAGTTGTGGCGAGCGGGGGCTACTCTTCGTTGTGGTGCGCGGGCTTCTCATTGCAGTGGCTTCTCTTGTTGCGGAGCACGGGCTCTAGGTGTGTGGGCTTCAGTAACTGTAGCACGTGGGCTCGGTAGTTGTGGCTTGTGGGCTCTAGAGCGCAGGCTCAGTAGTTGTGGCGCACGGGCTTAGTTGTTCGGCAGCATGTAGGATCTTCCCGGACCAGGCACGAACCCATGTCCCCTACATTGGCAGACAGATTCTTAACCACTGCACCACCAGGGAAGTCCTTCCCTATATGTTTTATTATGAAAAATATCAAACATATAGCGTGTTAGTTTCCCAGGGCTGCCATAACAGATTACCACAAACTGGTAGGCTTAAACCAACGGAAATTTATTCTCTCCCAGTTCTGGAAGCTAGAAGTCCAAAGTCAACAGGGCTGTGCTCCCTCTGAAAGCTCTAGGGAAGAATTTTTCCTTGCCTCTTCCAGCTTCTGGTGGCTCCAGGAGTTCCTCAGTTGGCAGCTACAAAACTCTGTCTCCATCATCAATTGGCCTTCTTCCCTGTGTGTCTGTGTCTAAATTTCTCTCTTCTTACAAGGACACTAGTCACTGGATTTAGGGCCCACCCTAATCCAGCATGACCTTATTTTGATCACATCTGCAAAGATCCTGTTTCCAAATAAAGTGACATTTACAAGTTCTGGATACACATGACTTTTAGGGGGATACTCTTCAACCCAGTACATGTACCAAGGTCAAAAAAAGCTTACAGTGAACACCCATATACTCACCCGCTAGATTTCAATGGTCACTAATATGAGAAATGAAAAATGGCACAGAAAGGGACTTCCCTGGTGGTGCAGTGGGTAAGAATCCATGCTCCCAATGCAGGGGGCCGGGGTTCGATCCCTGGTCAGGGAACTAGATTCCACATGCATGCCTCAACTGAGAGTTCACATGCCGCAGCTAAGGAGCGCGCCTGCCGCAGCTAAGGAGCGCGCCTGCCGCAGCTAAGGAGAGCGCCTGCTGCAGCTAAGGCGCCCACATGCCACAAGCAAGGAGCGCGCCTGCCGCAGCTAAGGAGCCCACATGCCGCAGCTAAGGAGCGCGCCTGCCGCAGCTAAGGAGCCCACATGCCACAAGCAAGGAGCGCGCCTGCCGCAGCTAAGGAGCGCGCCTGCCGCAGCTAAGGAGCGCGCCTGCCGCAGCTAAGGAGCGCGCCTGCTGCAGCTAAGGAGCGCGCCTGCCGCAGCTAAGGAGCCCACATGCCGCAGCTAAGGAGCGCGCCTGCCGCAGCTAAGGAGCCCACATGCCACAAGCAAGGAGTGCGCCTGCCGCAGCTAAGGAGCGCGCCTGCCGCAGCTAAGGAGCCCACATGCCACAAGCAAGGAGCGCACCTGCCGCAGCTAAGGAGCGCGCCTGCCGCAGCTAAGGCGCCCACATGCCACAAGCAAGGAGTTGGCGCAACTAAACATGTATTTTTGTAACGGCACAGAAAAAGATGAAAGTCTCCCAATTTATTTGAGGTGGTGTCTCTCATCTTCTGACTCTAGCTGTCACTCTGTCTCTTTCCTCTCTTTAAGGCAAACTTCGAGAAAGGACAATCTATACCGTGTCTCCACTTCCTCACACTGACATCGCTCTCACCAAACTGGTGTTGCGAAGTACAAGAAAGTTTTCTGTCCTCATCCTACCTGCTTCCTGGCAGCAGTCGAGAATGACGTTGTTAACCATGGTGTGCTTGAAACTTCCCTGGGTTTCCCCCTCCTCTTTGATGCTCCTTCTCCGATCTCTCTTCTGGATCCTCCTCCCTGCCCATAGTAAGTGCTGGCGTTCCTCTGGACGCTATCCTGGGCGTCCTCTTCTCTCCCTACCTGTATAAAGGAGGGTCCATCTGCAGGAAAAAGAAACCACTCTTGCTACTTTAAGCACTAAGAAGATTAAAACAGGGAAGGGGGAAGCTGTGCGTGTGGGAACCAGCGGAGTCCGCTCCGCCCCGCTCCTTCTGCAGGGTTGGAACCCGCGGCGTCCGCAGAGGGGCAGGAGGCTGTGGGAGCCGGCGGAGCTCGGTTCCGCCCCCTTTCCTACTTGGAGCTTGCGCGCCTGGAGACACGTACAGCCAACCAGTGAAAAGGAGCGGCTGTGAGTGGCATCCACTGCGTCCAATAACCTGAGGGTCTGGAAAGCGGTCTTGCGCCCGGGCCAATGGCGGCTCGAGGCGGAGCTCGGGCGGGGGCGACGGTCACCTGATCTGCGGCGGCCGCGGTGGGTCCAGGCAGTGGAGGCCGAGAGGTTTTGATGGCGGCGACGGCGGTGGATCGAGTGCGGGCGGGGATGCGGCGGTCCCTGGCGCTCTGGCAGATGCCATGGCTGCCGCTGGTGATGGTGGCGGCAGCGGCGGTGGCGGTGGCGTCGGAGCAGCAGGTGCCGCTGGTGCTGTGGTCGAGTGACCGGTGAGCGGGGCGGGCCGGGGCGGGCTGCGCTGCGCGCCGCGTCGGCTGAGGTGCCCTCGCCCGACTCCGGGGCTGTCCTTGGCGAGGGGCGGCGGGGCCCAGAGGGGGACTGTCCCTTACTCGGCGGCTCCATAGCGAGTGGGCTGGGTCTAAGCTCTGGGCCCCACGCATCACGCTGGGAGCCCGTGGGTTTCCGATCTCAAGCCATGAGCCTCCGCTTGACAGCACGTCTTCTGTCCCCTGCCAGAGACCTCTGGGCTCCTGCGGCCGACACCCACGAGGGCCATATCACCAGCGACATGCAGCTCTCTACCTACTTAGACCCCGCCCTGGAGCTGGGCCCCCGCAACGTGCTGCTTTTTCTTCAGGACAAGGTGCGCCTGCCACAGCCCTCTCTCCCTCGGTCATCAGGAGGCAGGCAGGCCCCCTCCCCCCCCCGCCCCAGGACACTGAGGCCCATTCCTCAAGGGAAGCTTCAGTGACCTTGTCCCAACTCTAGGGAGGTGTGGTTCCTCCCTTGGGAAGGCATGTAGGAGAACGTTCAGTGGGAATGGTGAGGGCCTTGAAATGGCACCCACTTGATTGGGGGAAATAAAGGGTCAGAGGCCAGATGCCCAGTGAGTGCCAGACCCTTATCTGATCTACTCTACATGGTGGGGATGATGAACCCTGTTTACAGATCAGAAGAGTGATGCCCAAGGATGGCAAATGACTTGCCCAAGGTCACACAGCTAATGGGTGGCAGAGTCGTGATTCTAACTGTAATCATCGTAAGAGAGAGAATCGAAGAATGATCACTTACTGAGTGCTTCATTCGCACTATGCTGAGCTGATGTCATTATCTCGGTTTTACTGCCAAAGAAGGATTGGCTGAAGTTGTGTGGCTTGTGCAAGCCACAGCTGGTTCCAGCCTGAGTCTGTTGGACACCCCTCCACCCCAGGTTTGTGCTCATATCCAGCACACTGTTTACCCTCCCATCTGGGTCTTTCTGCTCCTAAAGCAGGCACGTAGACCACAAGAAGGTTCTAGGGCAGTGTAGGACTGTCGTTTGGGTTATCGAGCTTCTGCTTGTCCGTTCCTCATTGATGGCCTGTATGGCTCATTCCCCTTTTGGTCTTGCTCTGTCGTTCTGTGGGCAGGTGGTGGTGGCTGTGCTGGCCTGTAGTCTTTCTAGGAGGTGGTAAATAATGTAGTCAGACTGGAACTCAGTTCTAGTTCTACTACTTACTGGCCTTTGGACATGTGAAATACTCTGCAAGTGCCCCTTTCCGCATCTGTAAAATGAAGACACCACTGACATCAGAGGGCTGTGAGGAACATTTCTCACAGTCCGTGTGAAACATGTAGCTGGCATCCCCACCCTGTCTTATGGCATTCCTTCAATTCATTCATTTGTCAAATATGGACTCTGCCTACTGTGTACCAGGTACTAGGTGTTGGGGACACAGCAGTGAGCAGAATAACCCAAGCCCCCCCGGAGATGCTGACATTGTCGTGAGGGTGACAGGTAAATGCTAAGTTGGTGTATGCTATAATGTCAGTTCTGTAGTCCTTAGAGAAGAAGGAAGCAGACTAAGGGGACAGAGTGACTGGCAATGCCGTTTAAGGTAAGGGTGACCAGGCAAGCGCTCGCTGTGGAGGTGGTATCTGAGCAGAGACCTAAGTGGAGGGAGGGATGGAGCCGTGTGGCTGTAGGGGAAGGGCATTCCTGACAGAGGTAACAGCAGGTGCAAAGGCCCTGGGCAAGGAGCGCTCCTGGTGAGCCCGTGGAAGAGCTGGTGTGGCTGGAGTATAGTGAGCGAGAGAAAGGGGTAGGAGATGGTCAGCCAAGGAACTGGGAGACAAGGGGGGAAGACGTTGGTTGCAGTTCTAAATGTGGCAGGAAGCCTTGGGTGATTTCGAGCAGGGAGTGCCATGAGGACACAGCGGTGGTTCCTGGGCTTTCAGAATGAGAGCTTAGGTGGCCAGACAGGGTCAACATTCCTGCCCAGAAGGGAGAGGAGGCCGGGCAAGTATGTATACTAAACAGGAGGAGGTTAGGGAAGCTGATTAAGATCTCCTCTGGGCCTAACCGGGAAAAGCCAGAGGAAGCTGGGAGTTGGGATGGAGGGGCAGAAGCTGAAGGACATCTCTAGGTTGCAGAGGAAAAGGGATGGGGTTGGGGCTACTGTGGCCCAGAGAGCTCAGAAGCCTTCAGTGCTTTCTCCAGCATGTTCTGAGATCCTCACCTCTCTCTCCCCTTCCACCAAAACCAGGCAGGGAGGGGCACTTCTCCCCCTCCTTTGCAAAGGGTCCCATCCAGACCGGACGGACGCGGCTCTACCTGTCGCAGCTGGCGCGCAGGCTCTCCTTGTCTCTGACTTCTGCCCTGGGGGGCGTGCAACCAGTGCTCCTGGCTGCCCCCCAGCTCCTCCCCACAGCTTCCCTCTTCCCTCCGCAGCTCCTCCCGTCTGCTCGCGGGGGGTGGCTGACTCTTACTCCCGAGGTTACCATGAATCAGCTGCCCACAGACTTCCTTCCAACCCCATGACCACCTTCCTTGTTCCCTCACCCTGCCAAGAGGGTGCTGGAGAAGACAGAACCTTCCACCGCCCCACCCCACCCCTAAAATACACCGTTGCTCACTCTTCGGACCAGATCAAATTTGACTCTAAATGAGATTCTGCTGGCCCTGCAAACGCACAGGGAAGGTGTCTGCCCCCTGCGCTGGCCCTAGTCCAGCGTTCTGAGGCCATCTCCCTGCTTCCCTACTAGCTGAGCATCGAGGACTTCACAGCGTATGGTGGCGTGTTTGGAAACAAGCAGGACAGTGCCTTCTCTAACCTGGAGGTAAGGGTCCTCTCCCAGCTGCAGGCCCTGGAGGCCATCCTGCGCCCCCTCTCCCAGCACAGTAAGAACTGTCCCCTCAGGAGCCAGAGATGCTGGCTGAAGGTAGAAAGGCCTTAGTGTCAGGGCCAGGGGTGTGGCGTGTTTTCTTTGTCACCTGGAATGAGAGCCGGTGTGGGTGTGGGCGTGGCTTTCCAGAGAGGTCTGGGAGGCTGGCCCGGGTCCACTGGCCCCTTGCTAACTCATCCTCTCGCCTGCCGCTCTGTCCCCAGAATGCCCTGGACCTGGCCCCCTCCTCTCTGGTGCTTCCTGCCGTCGACTGGTACGCGGTCAGCACTCTGACCACTTACCTGCAGGAGAAGCTCGGGGCCAGCCCCCTGCACGTGGACTTGGCCACCCTCCGGGAGCTGAAGCTCAACGCCAGCCTCCCGGCCCTGCTGCTCATCCGCCTGCCCTACACAGCCAGGTACGGCCCGGCCTCTAGCCTCAGGGCCCAGGCCCCGGTGGCGCAGCTCAGCCAAGGAGAACAGCCCTCCCGTTAGCACCTTGAGGCCCTCCCAGAAGGTGCCTGTGTGGCCAGAAGAGGCGGGAAAGACCTCAGCCCGTCGGGCCTCCCGAGACAAGGCAGACGTGGGCCTTGCTGGCGGGGAGCTGGCCCGCCTAGCGGGGACCATACACGGAGCAGGTGGCAGGGACTTGAGCTGGACTCCGGAGCTGGGGGAGGAGGGCCGGGGGATTCCAGGCGGGGCTGTGAGGTGAGCAAAGGTACCGGTGGCGGGAGTGGGCCCGCAGCTCGAGTGTGCTAGGTGGCGGGGCTACCAGGCAAGGACGGCGGCCCAGGGCAGCGGAGGCCGTTTGGATTTGGGCGTCTCTAACGTTCTGTCTCTTCCCCAGCTCGGGTCTGATGGCACCGAAGGAAGTGCTCACAGGCAACGGTGAGTGGGGTCGGGGCGGTGCACGGTTTCTGTCCTCATCCCACCCTTGGCCGCAAGGAGCTGGCCCATGCTGCTCAGCCCCTCCGCCCTCCCAGGGTGGCCCGCCTGCATCTTGGCAGCAACTGGCCAGCTGGGCAGGGCCCCGCCGGTCCCCAGGCCTCGGCCGTCTCTGGCTGGGCCCAGCCTGGCAGAGCTGTTGGGTGTCCAGGGGCCTTCCGTGTGCAGCCTGGAGCCAGTTTCCACTCAGGCGGCCTGAATCCTCGGGTTTGGGCTTGAATATACCAGCAACGTTTCAAAAAACAGTTCCAAGGACTGGTCTTCCTTTGGCTGTAAAGGACAGTCATTCCTCCTGGCAAGGTCACTGGACACTTTCCAGGTGTAGAGTTGGAGTTTTCTGTGTCTGTCTGTCTTTCCTCCCTCCACTGAGTTAGGATGTGGCATTAGGGATTCAGTGACTGGGGCCACGGTGGCCGGGGGGAGGCTGGGGCTGGGGGGATGATGAGAAGCGGCTGCTGGAAACAGCGAACACCAGTGAAGGTTGCTGGGACCCGGCTCTGCGAGGGTCTCGGCGTCCCACCAGAGGACGTGCCGGTTGCTGGCGACGGGGACCGCGCACAGGGCAGACATCCGGCGCTCCCCAGCTCAACACGGCGATCCCGCTGAGCACCGTCAAGAGAAGCCTCCGAGAGGGTGCATGGAAGGCCCCAGCCTCGCCCCTGCCGTGTGACAGTCGGGCGGGTTCTCACGGGCAGTGGCAAGCGTGGCTGCGAGCGGCCGCCTGTGACTTGCTTCTCTGCCCACCCCCCCCCCCCGTTGCTCCTCAGATGAGGTCATCGGGCAGGTGCTGAGCGTGCTCAAGTCGGAAGACGTTCCGTACACGGCGGCCCTCACGGCAGTCCGCCCTCCTAGGGTACGTGCCCTTGCCCAGGGCTCCGGGATGTGTGGCCAGGGGCCTGGAGGGGGGCCGGCTTCTCCTCCGGGCAGATGTCGGGGCGGGGGGCGTGGGTGAGCCGTGAAGTCCTGCTTCCTCCTTCCAGGCGGCCGCTGCCCATCTCACCCCAACAGCCTTACTGGCTGGCGTATTCGGACAGTAAGTCCAAGTGTTCCTAAGGTGCAGAGACGAGAAACATCACAAAGGCTTAGGGGCCACCAGGGGAAGGCTTCCCAAAGGAAGCTTTGAGTATGAGCGTGACTGGTGGGACTTGAGATGGTGGAGAGAGTGCCCAGCGGGACCGCAAGGGCAGGCCGCTTGTTTCAGGGCCTGCTGAGAGAACCAGGGCTGTTGAGAGAAGGCTTGTGGGCTCTTTCTGCAGGTGGCCCGCGATGTAGCCTTGGTGGCTGGGGGTCTGGGTCGCCAGCTGCTGCAAAGACAGTCGGCATCGCCTATGATCTTTTCCCCTGTGAGTTACAACGACACTGCCCCCCGGATCCTGTTCTGGGCCCAAAACTTCTCGGTGGCATATAGGGACCACTGGAAGGACCTGACCTCCCTCACCTTTGGGGATGAAGACCGCCTCAACCTGACCGGCTCCTTCTGGAACGAGTCCGTTGCCAGGTAAGGGCGAAGTACGTGCCACTGAGGGAGTATGTGTTGGGGGCTGTCCGCCGTGGGGATGCAGGTGGCATTGTGGCGGGGGGGAGGCTGGCGGAGGGCTCCTGAGTGGGCGTTGCTCAGAGCTCTGCCTCCTCACGCCTTCTCGTCCTCGGCCCGACCTCAGTGGTTAATACCTTGGGTCCTGCTACTTCCCCCTTGGGCAGCCTCCGCAATCCCCAGGGGGAGCTGAAGGAGTGGCCATGGGTTCAGGTGAACCAGAGGGAGGAGCTCTCAGCTGGAGGTGGGGAACCTGTGTGCTGGCTGGTTCCTGACTTAGGGTGTGATGGGGCCTCAGTTTTCCTGTCTGTCAAGTGGGGGGCACTGCCTCTTCAGGTGGCTGTGAGGACCCCGTACAGCTTAGGTAGAAGGATACCTGAGGAACTTGCTCTAAGATGCTCAAGGCCATCCCAGAACCTGAAAACTCACCTCTTCCTCTGACTCTGCAGGCTTGTGCTGACCTACGAACAGCTCTTTGGTACCACAGTGACATTCAGGTGAGTCCGAGAGGCAGGTGCGGGTGGGCTCGTGCGGCTCCGGCCTCTCCAGCTGCCTGACACCTCCACGGCCTCCCCCAGGTTCATTCTGGCTAACCGCTTCTACCCGGTGTCTGCCCGACACTGGTTTACCCTGGAGCGCCTTGAAATCCACAGCAATGGCTCCGTCGCCTACTTCAATGCCTCCCAGGTCACGGGGCCCAGCATCTATTCCTTCCACTGCGAGTATGTCAGCAGTCTGAACAAGAATGGCAATCTCCTCGTGCCCGGCACACAGCCCTCTCTCTGGCAGATGACTTTTCAGGACTTCCAGGTAGGAAGGGGGAGGGACCGTGCCCGGAGGTGGGGAGCCCAGGGTGGAGGTAGCCCAGTACTGGGAGGGGCTGGGGGAGCAGAGGCCTGAAGAGTCTCAGTGTGCTTTGGGTTGGGGTTAGGGCTTGGGAATGGAGTTGAGAGTCCTGTCGCCTTGGTGCTCCCACGCCCTTACTGGGCCTCCCTGTGCGGGGCCACTCGGTGCTTTCTGTCCCACAGATCCAGGCCTTCAACGTGACGGGTGAGCAGTTCTCCTACGCCAGTGACTGTGCAGGCTTCTTCTCCCCGGGCATCTGGATGGGGCTGCTCACCTCCCTGTTCATGCTCTTCATCTTCACCTACGGCCTGCACATGATCCTCAGCCTCAAGACCATGGACCGCTTTGACGACCACAAGGGCCCCGCCATAGCTCTGACGCAGATCGTGTGACCCTGCGTCTGCGGGGGGGTGAGGGCGTGCTGGTGTCCAGGTCGTCGCGTTCCCACCAGAGGCATGCTGGACGGGAGGGCTTCCCCTCTGCCTACGGTAGCATGACTCCTGGCTCCTCTTAGCCTGTCTGGCTCTCTGTTCAACCTGCTGAGGGTCTTCCCTGGGCTGCCCACTCCCCACCTCTATCACCAAGGTGTATGTATTCTGCGTAGACAGTAGGCAAATTTCCCAGGCTTGGTCATTGTGAAGGAAGGGGCCGTGAGTTCTAGGGCCCGTCCTCCTCCCCCTTTCTCCTTATTTATTCTCATTTCTCCACCTTCGCCCCTTGCTGTTTATAAGTGCTTTAGTGTAGCCACTGCTCCCTCCCCAGGCTCTGTGGGGCTCCTTGTAGCAGCCAGGAGCTGGAAGTTCCCTGAGTTTGGGGGGTGTGGAAGTACTATTTAACTGTCTGTCCTGCTTGGCTGGTGTTATTGTTTTTTGGTGATGTTGTGCTAAGGATAAGCAGTGCACTGGGTTTTTTTTTTTTTTGGCCTGAGAAGGAAGGGACCTCCATGGCAGGAGGGCTGGGTGTGATCTCTGGGTGCCTGGCAGGAGCCTGGGGGGCTCGTGGTTTCCTTCCTAATAAAATAAAGACGGGTCGCCATGCTTGGGCCTCTTGTTACTCATTTCTGCGCTGGGCACAAGGGAGGATGCGCTTGGCTGAGGGCTGCCGGAGGAGGCGTGCGAAGGTACCCGTAGCCTAGCGCGACCAAGAGGGAGGCGGGAGGGTCTCGCACGGGTCCGTCCTGCGGGCTGCTTTTCCGGCGGCCAGGGGAGGCCGAGAGGGTTGTTAGCAAGCTGCGTCCCTAACCGACTAAAGGAGGGCGGGGGCGGTCAGCGCCCGGGAAGGGGGTGGAGACGGCCGCGACAATGGCCGCCCCTACGTCCCTAGGGGGCCGCCTCGGGCTGCCGCAGCGGCGCGCACCCAACCCGCGGGGCCGCGCTGAGCTTCCCGGGGGGCGGGGCGCGTGCGGCTCCCGCGCACGGATCCCTCGCGGACCTCAGCACCGGCTGCCGAGCCGCCCCGCCCGCCCGCCCCGCCCGTCCCGCCCCGCCCGCTCTCCCCTCAGGGCCGTTGGCGAGCGGACGCTGCCCGCAGAGCCGCGCTGGTGCTGGGGCCCGGACCCCAGCAACCCTCACGGGAGCCAACCCGGGGAGGCGGTGGCCCCGGTCGGCGCGGCGGGGGCGGGGAGGGGCCGGGACTCTTTGACGCGGCGGAGGGGTCGGGCTGCGGCCGAAGCGCCGCCATCTTTGGTCCAGTGCGGCGGCGGCGGCGGCGGCGGCGGCGGCGGCGGCGACGGCGGCGGCGGCGGCGGTGGTGGTGAAGGAGGAGGAGGAGGAGGAGCCGACGGGCGCTGACACCGAGGCCTGACCATGGACGAGGAATATGATGTGATCGTGCTGGGGACCGGCCTCACCGTAAGTGCGGCCTCTGGCGTCCGGGGCTCCGCCTCGCCCTCTTCTCCCCGGGATGCTGCAGCCCTCGGCCCCATCCTCCCATCATTGCCATCGTGGCGCTGCCGCCCCCGGCGTTCGTGTCCCCGAAAAGACAGCCCCATGCCCATCCCCCCTCGACGTTGCTTCTACCCACTGTCTTGGCCCATCTCCAAGAAGCGGCCCCTCTTCTGGCCGCCCCCCCCAACTCCCCGGGCCCCGACCCCTGGCCCCTCCCGCCCTCCCTATTCCGGCCGGCAGGGCCGGAAAACGCACCTCCGCTCGCCCCGATGTCTCCCGTTGCTCCTGACCCCGCCCACCCGGCCCCCACCCAAGGCCAGCCCAGCATCACCTACCATCTTGCGCTAATTCTGGTGGGGATGTAGTAGTACAAGGACCGCCGGTCAGGTCGGGGGACCTGGCCAGGATGGGCCCTCATCCCGCCTCCCCGGGTTCTTATGGGGCCCGGGGACCCATGGAATGTTCCAGAAGGAGCAGCAGTGGGGGCAGTGACCACATTCCCGTTACCCCACCCCGGTTTCCCGTGGAGACCTCAGGCTGAGTCGTATTTGCAGCCTTTGTCCTTGGGCTGATGACAGTGACTGGTGAGGGTGTTTACCCTCCCCCAAACCCCCTCGGACTGCTGCCTTGAGAGATGCATCCCCTTCAGTCGGGTGCAGAAGCTCCTTCCGTGGCTGGGAAGGCTCACGGTCAGGAGCTCCTCTCTGAGGAAAGAGTAGTCCAGGGTGGGGCCTGGGATTTCAGTCCCATGCTAACGAAGCCTTTTTTTGCTTCCCGCTTGGGTCCCTTTGGCTGTGCAGCTAGGTCGTCCCTGAGGTTCATTGTGTTTTATCTGCTTTTCTGTGGGCTCTACGTAGGTAGATGACTTTCTTGGTATCTGGGTTGCTGGAAGACCCTGCGTGTGTCTGCTGGATACGGTCTTCCTTGTTCACCTTTTTGCCTAGCAAGGTTATGAAAGGAAGCCGTGGTCAAATGAAGCACCACCCCCAATTTTAGGCAAGGCGACCAGCCACGGATGGAAGGAGCTGTCCGTTGGGGCACAGTCCTTCCAGCTTTGCTCTCCTCTCAGGGTTGGGGTGGGGAATACATCAGGGCTCCTGGTGGGAATGTGGGCAGGTAGGAGTGCAGTGAACATCGCCCCTCGCCCAGGAATGTATCCTGTCGGGTATCATGTCCGTGAACGGGAAGAAGGTGCTGCATATGGACCGGAACCCCTACTATGGGGGCGAGAGCTCCTCCATCACCCCCCTGGAGGAGGTAGGGTGCTTGGGGCCCAGGCCCATCCCTTGTTAACCTCTCGTGTGGGGTGCGGAACGAAGCAGCTCCCCAGGTTTTCTGGGCGGGGGGTGGGGGCGGGGGGGGTCCTTGAGGTGCATCTCGGTCTCTCTCTTCTGCCTGCAGCTGTATAAGCGTTTCCAGTTGCTGGAGGGGCCCCCTGAGACGATGGGCCGGGGCCGAGACTGGAACGTTGACTTGATCCCCAAATTCCTCATGGCCAACGGTGAGGGAGATGAAGGAGGTATTATGGGGGGGTGATTGGGATGACCAGAGGAGAGTCAGACTCCAGAGAAAGGCAGCCAGACCAGGTGGAGCTTCTGGAGTGGGCCACGCTGACTCTTGCCTTGCCCACACCACCCCGCAGGACAGCTGGTGAAGATGCTGCTGTATACAGAGGTGACGCGCTACCTGGACTTCAAGGTGGTGGAGGGCAGCTTTGTCTACAAGGGGGGCAAGATCTACAAAGTACCATCCACCGAGACTGAAGCCTTGGCTTCTAGTGAGTGTGGGTCCCCTGAGCCGGGGAATCGTGGGGCGGGGCAGCTGTCCAGAGCAGGGCGCCCCTTGCCCAAGGTCACGTTCCTCACACCGCACCGGAAGCCCCTTGCTCTGTCACCCCTCTGTGCCCTGGGCCATGCCTCCCGCTGGTTGCCAGGAGGGGAGTCCGCGTGCGGAAGGGATGTGGAGTCCTTGACAGACTTCAGGTTTTGACAGGGGCTTCACCTGATTAGTGAAACGTCCCCAAGTGTCGGAGCCGGGAGGGCCCTCAGAGCCGTCCAGCCCGACTCACCCTTCGTACATATGGGGAAACTGAGGCCAAGAAGCACAGAGGGGTTCATCTGAGGTCACGTGGGGGTCAGCAAGAGAACTCAGCTGGGAGCCAGGGTGCGCGCTTGCTCCGCCTCCTTGGTGGGATGGAGAGTTTCATTGTCTGTGGTGCAATGATTGTTTTCACGTTGCCCGCGCAGATCTGATGGGCATGTTTGAGAAACGGCGCTTCCGTAAGTTCCTGGTGTTTGTGGCAAACTTTGATGAGAATGACGCCAAGACCTTCGAGGGTGTTGACCCCCAGAACACCAGCATGCGTGACGTCTACCGGAAGTTTGACTTGGGCCAGGATGTCATCGACTTCACTGGCCATGCCCTGGCGCTCTACCGCACCGATGAGTGAGGGGAAACTGGCATGGCAGACCACCCCTCATCCGGCCCTCACCCTGCCCTACCTGCTCCTGCCTGCTGTTCTCTTGGCCCACGCCTCTCGTACTCAGCCTCGTGCTCGCTTGCCTGTCGCCTTTTCTGTCCCTTCCCTACAGTTGACCCGTGGGCTTCCCCAGGCCATTGAGGGTGGTGGGAAGGCTGGCCTGGTGCCTGGGTGGGGTGAACTGGGGGTCCTGCTGTTGGAGCCTCTTCTGACCCCACCCCCCCAGCTACCTGGACCAGCCCTGTCTTGAGACCATCAACCGCATCAAGTTGTACAGCGAGTCCCTGGCCCGGTACGGCAAGAGCCCGTATCTGTACCCACTCTATGGCCTTGGCGAGCTGCCCCAGGGCTTTGCAAGGTAAGGGCGTGGCCTCGGTCGGTTGGCGGTCCCAAGAAGGACTGAGGCCAGCGATGGAAACGGCCCCCTTGGGTACCTCCACAGCATTTTGTACTTTCCCACTGTGGTCCTAGTTCACTTCACTCCATCCTTGGGTGGTGACACCACAGTGGGGTATTGACGTTCAGAGTTGAAGAACCACAGGTGGGGGCTTGCTTGGCTCCTGGCCTGAGTCAGGCAGCGCTAGGACTGGGCACGGGGCCTGGAAACCTCGAGTCGGATTCTCCAGAGCCCTTCGTTCTGTTTCCCAGAACATTTCCGTGAGGAGCCACCCTCACGCTAGCCCTTCGCCGAGCATTCTGGCGATAAGCTCCGGAGAGGAAGGAGCACTCCAGGTTCAGTCCTGAGTGTGTGGCTGCGACAGAGTTGGGAAGGGCCGCCAGGTCTCCTGAGCTCTGCCTGCCTGGGGCCGCCTTCTCTGCACCCTCGTGCTGGTAGGGGCAGGTGGCGCAGTATCACTGGTCCCCGTTTGTCCTGGGAGGGCGCCCTCACCATCACTCTCCCCACCACAGGTTGAGTGCCATCTACGGGGGGACCTACATGCTGAACAAACCCGTGGATGACATCATCATGGAGAACGGCAAGGTGGTGGGCGTGAAGTCCGAGGGAGAGGTGAGCCGTCCCCGCCGCGCAGGCACGCTGGTCTGGGCGGGGTTCGCCCCCTCCTTAGAGGTGCTCTTCCCAGTGACCCTGGCTCTGCTGGGTCCGCTGCTGCTCGGCTCTGAGGGCCTCGGGCTGGGGACCGGGGCTCCAGAAGAAGACTATGTAGCCGATCTTGTTGGCAGACGTCTGCGTATCAGGGCCCCCCTCCCCGAGGTACAGGAGGAAGCTGCATGTTGTGGGAGTGTCCTGCCTGCCGGAGCTGCCAGCCCTCGTCGTGAGTCCAGGCCCTGAAACCCCGAGGGGTGTGATTAGATAGGGACAAGGCCTTTTGGTGTTTTCACAGGTGGCCCGCTGCAAGCAGCTGATCTGTGACCCCAGCTACGTCCCAGACCGCGTGCGGAAGGCTGGCCAGGTTATCCGTATCATCTGTATCCTCAGCCACCCCATCAAGAACACCAATGATGCCAACTCCTGCCAAATCATCATCCCCCAGAACCAGGTCAACAGGAAGTCAGGTAGGACTGGAGGAAGTCACGTGTTCTCTCCGGTGTGGCTCATGCCTTTCCCCTCAGCCTGGGGGCTGGCTCCCTGCCAGACCCCTCCATGGGAGAACAGGGACCCACACTGCAGTCCCCATGACCTGAGGTCCAAGGCATTGGCTGGCTTGGTCTCTTCTCCTCCGTGAGGGTGGCAGCTTGGATGCTGCCCGCTCTGCAGGGCTGGGGAGGGTGGGCGGGCCAAAATTGAGCTTGGCCCCCCACATGCCCGTGTTAACCGAGCCCTTCCTGCGGACAGACATCTACGTGTGCATGATCTCCTATGCACACAATGTGGCCGCGCAGGGCAAGTACATTGCCATCGCCAGCACCACGGTGGAGACCGCAGAGCCCGAAAAGGAGGTTGAGCCGGCCCTGGAGCTGCTGGAGCCCATTGACCAGAAGTGAGGGGCTGGGGGGCTGGGGCGGAAGCTGGGGGGGGAAGGGAGCCAAGGAGCCGGAGGGTGGGCATCAGGGAGGGCAAGGCTGGTTGTGAGACCTGTCTCGTCCCTTCCATCTGCCCATCAGGTTTGTGGCCATCAGTGACTTGTACGAGCCCATCGACGATGGTTCTGAGAGCCAGGTAAGCAGCCTGTCCCGGCCCCGGCTCCTGGCTGCCCGCCCAGGGCCCCTGCCCAGCTCACCTCGGGCCCCGGGCGCTGGCTGTTTCCAGGTGTTCTGTTCCTGCTCCTATGATGCCACTACACACTTTGAGACAACCTGCAACGACATCAAAGACATCTACAAGCGCATGGCAGGCTCCGCTTTTGACTTTGAGAACATGAAGCGCAAACAGAACGATGTCTTTGGAGAAGCTGACCAGTGATTGCCGACCCCGGCCCCAGCCCCTGGTACCCTCTGCCCCAACCTGAGCCTGTTCTCCTCAAGGGCTGGGGAGATGGGCGTGGCTGGGCACCCCCGTTTCCAGCATCTTCTGCTTCCCCCACCACATTCCTGTCATCCACCTCATTGATTCACTGACCAAATCCTTAACCTTAGTGATGGTTTGGGAGACGGGGCGGGGGGGGGGGTTGGTTAGTATCCTCTTTCTTGGCCCTTCCTTATCCTGGGAGAAGGGGGTTCCTCTCCTTGTGTGTGTCTCTCCCCCCACCCCTAATTCTTCTGCTCTGTTCGGGAGGAACGTGGAGGAAAAGCTGACTTCTGCCCCCACCGCTCTTACCCCTGCTCTAGTGGCCTTTGGAGATGCCCCCTGCCTCCCCCCACCAGCTCTTGTGTGTTGGAGAGAAGGGGCCCTCCCAGCACAAAGTTGCAGTCCTTTCCCTACCCCACCCCCGTAATTTATTCTAATTTATTAACTTCGGCCCACCCTGTGTGAGAAGGGAGCACTGTGCCCTGCAGCCTCACGGTGCGGCCTGGGGCTGCGGAGCAGCTACCCTGGCCTGGCCTTCCTAACCCTGGCGACCCTGGTGCAGCCTGGGAAGGAAGAGGGCTTGGGTGTGGCCCCATTGGAGGTTGATTTGGTTTTTGTTTCTTGTCTTTGTGTCTGCTGGTACTTGCTGAGAGAGAAAAGACATGTGAGCAAAGCAGAAGGAGGTGGGAAAATGGATCCAAACCCCGTGTGCCCTGCCCTATTCCTTCCCCTTAGTGGTGGGAAACCCTTATCTTGCCAAGTGAATGTGTCCCCTTCCCCAACCTCTAGTGTATTTCACAGAAAACAAAACCTCCCAATAAAACTGTGTTGAAACCTGAGCCCAGATCGTTCGTTTTATTTCCCCAAAGCTGCATCTGGAGAGGGCCTTGGCTCCCTGGGCTGTCCTCCTTTCCTACCCAGGCTTGGGACTGCGTGGGGTTTAGCTTTGCTCCTGATGGCTGTAAGAGGTGACTCCATCAGGAAGGAAACAGGTCACATCACGCTGCCCAAGGGGTCAATGTGAGAGGAATCGAGGGAGAGGGGTCTGGCCTGGGGTGGGGGCTGAGGTGGAGGAAGCAGAAGCGCAGGCCCAGCCTCATGGCCTGGGGAACCGCGGGGCTGGGGCCCAGTCTTGGGAGGGGAGTCAAAGCCAAGGAAGCAGGGCGAACCAGAACGCTCTCAGGCAGGGAGTCAGCGAGGGGATGGGGATCCGCCCTTAGACTGAGATCAACATCGAGGAAGTGAGGGGCCCGGGGGCCCAGCCTTGGGGTCAACAGAGGGAAGCAGGACTGGGAACCCAGCCTCGTACCGGCGGTTATTGTTGAGGAACTGATGGGGAACCTATAAAGAGAGGGACCGCGGCGTCCAGCTTCCGGCGGCCGGCGGGGCGGGGCCGCTAGCGGGGCGGAGCTGGGCGGCACGCAGTCACGTGCCGGGGGCGGGGCGCGGTGGCAGGGAGTTCCCCGGTAGCGACGTCACGGCGCTGGGGTCAGTTGACTGCACGGCCGACTCCACAGCCGTTGCAGCCCGTGAGACTCGGCCGGACCGCTGTCGCTGTCGCCGCCGCCATGGCTCAGTACAAGGGTGCCGCGAGCGAGGCGGGCCGCGCCATGCACCTGATGAAGAAGCGGGAGAAGCAGCGCGAGCAGATGGAGCAGATGAAGCAGAGAATCGCGGAGGTGCGGGCTGGGCCGGGGCGCCTCGGCGCATGCGCGCGGCCCGCCGCCCGTGCTCTGCTCCCGCCGCCCGGGGTCGTGCGGGGCCCCGGGGAGCGGGAGCAGAGCGCGGGCGGCGAGTGGGGGTGGGACCCTTGCTCGCCGATCTCTAGCAAGGGGCGGAAATGAGCCGGCGACAGTCTGTTCATGTGTAAAATGGGCGCAGAAGGCTGAGAGGAGGTGGGCTGTGACAAGCCTCCAGCAGGAAGGAGCCACACTCAATGGTTACATTTTTGGCATTGGGGCGATCCTCGAGGGCACAGAGCATTCTTTCTCTGGCCCTTCAGCCCTGAGAGTCAGGCCCAGATCCAATGGATATCAGGAAGGGTGGGCCCCAGCCAATCCACCGGACTCATTCTGGAGCCCTTTTCATGGGACAGAGGCAGGCAGGAAGGTCTGGGGTGCTCGCGGTTCACTAAGGGCTTCAGTGAGTGGCCAATGGCAGTGGGCCGTCAGGAAGGAAGGAGCCCTCCACTTAGGCCTTTGGGGGAGAGTCAAGAGCAGGGCCTCGGCGCAAGGGGAGGGCAGGCCTTAGGTACTGTGGCAGCCGGGCCCAAGGAAGTGGCTGCATGCTGAGGCCCGGTGCTGCCTCGGTTTACACTTGTGCCCCAGCCCCACTGTCGCAGTGCGGACTCAGTGGTGGGACGGAGGTACATTTCTCTGCTGGCCGCCACCTGTGGAGGCTGCTGGCCAGAGAGGGACCTACTTGGTACCAAGTGGGATGGGACTGGGCTGGAGTGAGGAGGCCTCGTGGGAAGCTGTTGGCAACATCTGGGGCAGGAGGGAGCAGCATTGCTCGGTGAGGGACCGGGCCGCCAGCCACTCTCTGCTCCCTCCTGGCACTCCTGGCCTTGGGTCTCCAGAGCTTCAGCCTAAGAGCTGGGCGTGAAGAACACCAACCACTGAGTGAGCTCTGGTTCCCAGTGGGACCTGTGGAGGGGCCGGAGCAGCACAGATGGCACGGGGAAACGACCCCACTTGGTTCCCTCGGCACTGGAAGAGCCTCTCACAGCCCCGTGGAACCTTCCATCTGTCAAGGGAAGGGGACATGTCTTTCCCAAGGTCACATCATAGTGAGTCTAGGGACACACCTGGGACTAGAACCCAGGTCCCCGCTTGCATGGTGGGGTGGCAGGTGCCCTCACTGCTGCTTTCCCTCCCGGACAGGAGAACATAATGAAATCCAACATTGACAAGAAGTTCTCTGCGCACTATGACGCCGTGGAGGCGGAGCTCAAGTCCAGCACTGTGGGTGAGCAAAGTGCTTGTGTCCCCACTCCCGGGCTGAGGCCGGCTGCATGGCTGACTCTGGGTGACCGCCTCTTGCCCCCGCGTCTCCTCACCTCGCAGGTCTTGTGACCCTGAACGACATGAAGGCTAAGCAGGAGGCCCTGGTTAAGGAGCGGGAGAAGCAGCTGGCCAAGAAGGAGCAGTCGAAGGAGCTGCAGCTGTGGGTCGTCTCCTCCCAGCCAGCGGCCTTCCCCTCTGGATGGAGCTCGTGCTTGGGGGCGGGTCAGGCTGGTCCTGCACGTGGAAGGGGAGGGGGGACCCTTTTTCATCATCAGAGCCCTGCCTGCCCGTGAACTTGAAGTGCCCCGGGCCAGTAGGACTCCTCTGGGCCTGCGCTGAGTGGGACCCGCACTGAGCACACAGGTGGCTCTGGGCCGGGGAAGGGGCCTCGGGGGTGGGAACATGCGTGACGGCCACCCATGCCTCGGCAGGAAGCTGGAGAAGCTGCGAGAGAAGGAGCGCAAGAAGGAGGCCAAGCGGAAGATCTCCAGCCTGTCCTTCACCCTGGAGGAAGAGGACGAGGCAGGCGACGAGGAGGAGGAGGCGACCATGGACGACGACGAGCTGGAGAGGGAAGGTGGGGGCAGGTCCCGCTGGCAGAGCTCTGTCCTGGCATCCAGCTCGCAAGTGAAGAAGCACCTCTGCCAACAGCCTTGACTGCCCGCCGCATTCGGGGTCCCGGACCTCACAAGTTGGGGCAGGAGGGAAAGGGCCAAGCCTTCACCGTGGCAAAGTTGAGTGGGGGGCTCGCTTTTGGTGGCCGATTGAGTGGGAACCAGCTGTGTGGTCCCTGGGCAGCTGTGTGGGGCTCGTGTGGCTGGGCACCAAACTTAATTCTGTTTGAATAATTTCAGTGTAAATTGACCCAACCGCAGAAACTAAGCGGCTGCTCACTGGACAGTGCAGGACTTGCCCAAGGGAACAAGGGGCCACAGGAACGACTCGGGAAGGCTGAGGTCACCATGGGGCCCCTGTGTGCTGGGCACCCGCTCACGGCCGGGCCAGGGCCGAGGCAGACGGACAGAAGCCGGGTGCCGTCCCTGTCCTGGTGGGAGACACACAGGGAAGCGTGTGTCTCGCTGGGGCCAAGGGAGGGGGAGAAAATTGAGTTGGGCCTTCAGGGTGAGGGGAATCTCATTAGCACCCAGAGGGAGGCGGGTGAGGAGCATGCAGAGTCAAGAGATGAGTGTGCCCAGAAGCAGAGCGGGCAGAAGTGGACGCATTTGAGGACCGGGGAGGATGCAGCACAGGCCTGGCCTGGGTTAGAAAGCGTGACGGCCAGGATGTGGTGGCCTGGGATCAGTGTTGGGGAACCACGGCAGGGGATGGCACTGGGACAGCTTTGAGGGGAGCGGCCAGTGCTGTCAGGAGGAAGAGGCTGCCAGCCCCCCGGGGGGGAAACCCCTGGGGTAGTCTCACTACTGTTTAGTAACAGTAACTAGTAATATTTGGTATCTAAAATATTCCCACGGGCAGGTCAGTTCCATTTGGTGTGAGCTGCCCATCTGTGTGGCAGAGGCCACCTTTGGGACAGCACGGGTCTGGGGGGAGGCTTTCAACCTCTCTGTGTGTCACTGGGGCTTTGAGGGTGCTTCCCTCCCCCTGGAGGTTTGGTTTCCGGGGCCCGGCCATGGGTAGCTGGCGTGGAATTTTTGTAACTTGTCCAGGCGCTGGAACCCCTGCCCTGGAGTATGGGCTTGTCTTCTAGGTCGGCGGTTCTCAAAGAGTGCTCCAGGGACCCCTGGGGGTCTCCGAGACCCTTTCGAGAGGTCTGCGAGGTCAAAACCATTTTCATAATTGTGCTAAGACGTTCTTGGCCTTTTGCACTCTTGTTCTTTCATGAGCGTGCAGTGGATTTTTCCAGAGGTCACATGACATGGCATGCCGCCCTCCCTCCGACAGCTGATAGAATGCATGCTTTCGTGTTCTCGAGTCTTTGGCACTTCCCAGATTTAATTTGCAGTTTGGTGACTGTCAACGGTTACAACTCCCAGGGACAAGAGCTCTCTGGGGTCCTTGGTGACTTGTAAGACTGTCCAGGGTGCCGAGACCAGCAAGTTAAAGAATCACTGTTCTCGTTCATTTGTGTCCTAATTGGGGAAAGTGAGTTGCAGAGTCCAAGGTGTCAGGCCTGGCCTGAGCCCAAGTGGGGCCTCTCCTTCCCTCCTCCCCGCGGGTTCTGATAGTAGCAACCATAGGACTTTGGGCTTCAGTTTCGTCTCCTGGTAAAAAGGAACGTCGTAACCTTTTGAGGCTGTCGTGAAGAGTGGATGAGACGTCAGATGTGGATGTCCTGCTCCTCTGGTGCAAAGGACCTTCTCTCCCTCTGGCACCGGCACTGAGGCCTTAAGTCCCCCGAGGCACTCCAGGTCACAGCTGATGGGGCAACAATTTGGTACCAGCCTCCTGTTCAGCTGCTGGCAGTGGAGACCAAGGTGAAGGCCCCTTGGCAAGGGCACCTCTCATAAAGGTTTCCATAGGTGCTGTGAAGAGGGCTGTGCGTCCTGGCCAGGACAGTCCAAGAAGCCTCCAAGGAGGTTGCATTTGAGCTGAGGCCTGGGTGACAAAGGTCTGGGGTGCCCCGGAGGCAAGGGCCATCGTGCCACTGACCCTTGTGTTTCCTTTTGCTCCAGAGATCACCACAAAGAAGAGGAAACTGGGGAAGAACCCAGATGTGGACACGAGCTTCTTGCCTGACCGAGACCGGGAGGTAAAGGCGGCCTGACCCCGACCCTGGCAGAGGCTTTTGCTCAGGAAGTGGGGCCCTGCGTGCCCCCTGGGCAGCCCTGGGCCTCCCTCCTTTGCCTCTTTCTCTTCCAGGAGGAGGAGAATCGGCTCCGGGAGGAGCTGCGGCAGGAGTGGGAAGCCAAGCAGGAGAAGATCAAGAGTGAGGCTCCCGGAGGGGGATGTGTGTGGCCCGGGGCTGGGAGCCGCACCCGCGCTCCTGCCAGCGCTGCTCTGGGCAGCGCCCCGAGCCCCAGGGAGCTGGCAGGGAGTGGGGACACCGGGGTCTGGAGGCCAAGCGGCAATTCTGTTTTGTAGGCGAGGAGATCGAGATCACCTTCAGTTACTGGGATGGCTCTGGGCACCGGCGTACAGTCAAGGTGACGCTGCGGGGCCTGCGCCCCGTGCCCCATGCCCCTCGCCCCTCGGGCCCAGCCTCCTTTGGCCTCGGTGGGAAGGAGCTGTCAATCCCTTGGTATGGGTGGCTCCTGGGGGTTCGGGGGGAGCAGGGAGGAGGGTTCCGGGCTTCCGTCCTCCCTTCCCAACTCCTCGGTTGGTTTCCCCGCACGGTTTCCCTCTTGCCTCTTCTTGGGTCACTCACAGATGAAAAAGGGCAACACGATGCAGCAGTTCCTGCAGAAGGCCCTCGAGATCCTGCGCAAAGACTTCAGCGAGCTCAGGTGGGGCTGCGCGGGCGTGCAGCGGGGTGCACCGGAGTCTGCAGCCTCAGCCCTGGCGCTCGGGACCCCAGGTGGCGGCTGCTGCTCGCGGCACGCCGGGCGCCGTGCTCCTGAGAAGGGGGCCGTGCCCCCTTTCCCATCCCCCTTCCAGCATCGCGGGCCTCTGCCTCCTAGCTCTGGTGCCCCGGTGTCCTTGGCCACCTGCTATCTGGTCCTTTCTCCCTCAGGTCGGCAGGGGTGGAGCAGCTCATGTACATCAAGGAGGACCTAATCATACCCCACGTGAGTCCCTTCTCTGGGGGCTGCGGGGAGGGTCTCGGGCCGTGGCACACCTGGGGGCTTCGAGGGGGGCCCCGCCTGCCCTGGGTCTTCGGCTCGGGTGGGCAGGGCTGGAACCCGACTTGCAGGCGGCCGAGGTGGCTCACCTGCCGTCGCCTTCCTGCCCTCTGCTCGTAGCACCACAGCTTCTATGACTTCATCGTCACCAAGGCACGAGGGAAGAGCGGTGAGTGTGCCTGGCCCCGCCCCCCGGCCACTTGCCCGTGTCACGGGGCGGCAGCTGACGGGGCCTGGCCTCTTGTCTCCTTGTCCCTGCAGGGCCCCTCTTCAATTTCGACGTTCACGATGACGTGCGGCTGCTCAGTGATGCCACCGTGGAGAAGGATGAGGTACGGTGGGCAGGGGCACTGCGCGGGTAGGAGGGGTCCAGCCACATGGCCCTGAGCCCTGAGCCGCAGCGCCCGGCCCTTCTCCCGTCCTCAGTCGCACGCGGGCAAGGTGGTGCTGCGGAGCTGGTACGAGAAGAACAAGCACATCTTCCCCGCCAGCCGCTGGGAGCCCTACGACCCTGAGAAGAAGTGGGACAAGTACACGGTACAGAAGCCCTCGAGCACTGGGTGGGAGCTGGCCTGGCTGCCCGGCGGGAGGCCCGCCCGGCCCTGCTCAGCTCACCTTTCCTTCTCTGTCCCCTCGTCCTGCACCAGATCCGGTGATGTGGCAGCAGCGCAGCCCCAGCCCCTCCGGCTCCCTGCGGCGCCCTCCCTGCGGCCCCAGGATTCCAGGCGCCCGGCTCCCTGCTCCCGAGACGTGACGGGGCTCAGCCCCTGCCCCTGGTGCTGTGTTTACCGCCTTTTTCTTTTACGACAGAGATACACACGTCAGAGCTAGAGCACCTGTTGTGCATTTTATTTTAAAGATTTTTTTGTTTATTGAGCTAAAATTCACATAGCATAAAATTCACCGTTGTGACCATTTGAAAGTGTACCATCCAGGGGTACTTAGTACATTCATAGTGTTGTGAATCACCCCGAAAGGAGGCCCCACGTCCATTAGCAGCTGACCCCCAGCCCCTCGCATCCCCTAGTTTACTTTCTGTCTGTGTGGATCTGTCTGTTCTGGAAGTTCCACATAAATGGGATTATACCGTATCTCTGCTCTGTGTCTTGCAAGAAAGCGTGTGTTTGGCAGGGGTGGGAGGGTGGGAGGGATCCACTGGGGCCTCAGCAGGCCCAGCTCGTCCCCACTGCGGCACCTACATGGGGAGGAAGGGCGTTCCTCCCCGTGCTTCCCGCCCAGGACTTTGGGCTCCTTTGTGTCTCCTAGCTGCCCGTTCCATGAGGGACACGGCTGGCCTGTGGCTCCCAGCCACCCTGTATCCCTGTCACAGCATCTCTCCCCAGACTGGACACGGGAAGGCCGCTGTGGATGCCCTGTACTCACTGCTTGCCCACTCGACCCACGGCCAGCTCTGCTCAGGCTGCCCTGGGGCTGGTCGCTGTCACGGCCCCAAGGGGGGAACTTGTCTTGGGGATGTGTGCTCCTGCTTCCTGCCCCGCCTTGGCGGCCAGCTCCCCTGGTTCCCCTGGGCCCAGCTCCAGGAGGCTGAGGAAGGTAAGCCCACCACCCCTGCTCCCCCCTTATTCCCCTTGCCTGAGACTTGGCAGAGGGGACAGGGGACAGACCCCAGCCGGCAGGGAACGTCTCCGCTCTGGGTCCGGCCCCACCTCCCTGGCCAGTGTGCAGATCTGACGCTGGTGGTGGGCTTTGCTGGGTGCACAGGCTCTTGTGCCCTTCTCTGTGGCAGGGCCCTCTGTCCTGTTCAGCTGTGGCCTGGGGAGGCCCATCTGGCAGCTAGGAGCTGTCACTTGGGCTTCCTTACCCTGTGTCTGGGGCGGGGCCATCCAGGGTCACTTGGAGGAGGGAGGAGGGTAGAATAGGCCTGGGCACCCTAAGTCCTGGATGTGGGGAACAACTCTGAGGAAGTCGATGGGGCTTTCTGTTGGGTTCCGGGAACCCTGCGGGGGGATCCTCTGGCCTGCGCCAACGCCCTCCTGCCCCCTTTGAGAAGCCACCAGAAGACTGCATGATTTGAGGGAGCCGCCTTTGGCCCGGCAGCTTCTGGAAAACAAGCCCCTTGAGGCCCAATTTTGGGTCCTGTCAGGGAAACAGCCCTAAGTTGCTGGGAAGAAGGGAGACGTCTGGGGTCAGGGTCAAGGGGGCAGGGAGGCTGTCAGGGGAGGAGACCCCCTTCCCTGTGGCCATTGGAGGGATGGAAAAGACACCATGGTTGGTGGGGCCCAAGGGAGGAGCCCCTTATCCTGAGAAAGGGCCAGCTTTCTGCTTGGCAGTCTTGGGCTCCCTACTTCCTGCCTGGAGGCCAGTGCAGGCCAGCACTCCTGCCAGGAGGGGCACTGTCGTGCTGGGGGCCCTCTCCTCGGGACCTTGAACTCACGTGAGTGTGGAGTGTAGGGGAGAGGTCCGGGGGGCCGCAGAGGAAAGTTGGGGGCTGCTGGGACTATTATCTGATGCTCTAGAACTACACGAGGTCACCGAGGCCAGTGAGTGCTCACCAAGGTTTCTGGGGACTAGTGTTTGCCGGGGGTGGGCTAGGCGTTGAGGAGAGCAGGTGTGTCGACACAGGAAGGCAGGCTGGAGGTGAGTGGGGTGGAAGGGAGGGAAGGAGAGAGGGGAAGGCGAGGAAGGGAGGAAAGGTCAGAGAGGCAGTGCCCAGAATGAGCGGGAGGGGCGGGGGCCAGCTCTTCACCCTCCGGGTCCAGTTGCCCCAACAAAGCACCCGGTTATTGCTTAACAATGCATCCCCCAGTAGCCTGCGTGTCTCTCCAGATCTGTGCATACACAGCCTCCTCCGTTTTAAATCTTCTTAAAACTTTTTGGCCGTGCCATGCAGCCTGCGGGATCTTAGTTCCCCAGCCAGGGATGGAACCCGTGCCCCGGAAGTGGAAGTGCCAAGTCCTAACCACTGGATGGCCAGGGAAGGCATAATTAATTTTCCAGACAGTGGCAGACTCCCCCCCCCCGGCCCCTCCCATTTTGCAGCACCACCACCAGGTGAGAGTCCTGGTTCCCAGGCTTCGAGCACAGTGCACTGTCACTCCTCAAGGGGTGGGGGACATATGCAACCTGAGATGGCTTAGAGACCATGTGGTCTCTTAACTGTGGGATTTTGTTTTTTATTTTCAATTTCTTTCAGCTGAGGAAAAATTCACATAACATAAAAATAACCATTAGCCATTTAAAAATGCGCATTTCAGTGGCAATGAGTATATTCGCAATGTTGTGCAACCATCACCTCTATCTACTCCCAGAATATTTTTATCGTCTTAAAAGGTGAGAAGAGGGCTCCCCTGGTGGCGCAGTGGTTGAGAGTCCGCCTGCCGATGCAGGGGACGCGGGTTCGTGCCCCGGTCCGGGAAGATCCCACGTGCCGCGGAGTGGCTGGGCCCGTGAGCCATGGCCGCTGAGCCTGCGCGTCCGGAGCCTGTGCTCCACAACGGGAGAGGCCACAACAGTGAGAGGCCCGCGTACCAAAAAAAAAAAAAAAAGAAAGAAAAGGAAACCAAGGGAATGAAATCCTCCGATTCAGGGCCGCGGTGGCTGGCTGGGGAAGGGGCCAGGTGTAAATGGCCGACAGCCTCAAGTCCTCGTGCTGAGCATCTGCATGTTATTAGCCGCGGGCCCTCCGGATTAAGGACCGTCGGGGGGAGAGTATCCTGAGCCAGGACCGCGAGTCCCCGGCTGGTGTGCGCCCTAAGGATTGGGACACCGGAGGCCGCGCACCGGCGGCAGGTGGCCCCGGGCGCGCCTCCGAGCACCGGGGCGGGGTCTGCGCGTGCCCCGGGTCCTAGGGGGTGTGTGGCGCGGGGGCGCGCGGGTCCCAGGGTTGCGGGAGGCGGCGGTCCGGGGCGGGGGGTGGCGGGGGAGAGGCGCGCGCCACGGACGCGGCCATTGCGCGAGGGGGGTCGGCTCGCTGGGCGGGGACCCGGGCCGCTCACGGGGGCCCGGGCTAAGCACTGGGCCTCTCCCGGCCCCAGGGAGGGGCGGCCCCCGCCCGCGAGCCCTGCCGCTCGGCCCTCCCTGGGCGCCCCCGCCCGGCGCGGTGGTACGGTCCGGGTTTAAAAGGCCCTGGCGGCCGCGGGCCGGCCCAGTGTGTGGGCGGTGGCGGCGGCGCGGGCGCGCGGGGTGTAAGGCGAGGGGTGCGGCGGCGGGGGCGCGCGAGTGGGGCGGTGTGGGGCTCGAGGGCGCGTCCACGTGGCCGGCGGGCGGCCACCCGGAGCCAGCGGCGGCGGAGGGACAGGTAGGTGGCCTCCATCCCCCAGCCGCCTGTGCGGGCCGGCCTGCTCGGCGGCCCTGGGCTCCGGCAGCTCGGGGATTCGGCTCGGCCTTTAAGGGGTCGGGCCCTGCCCCTGCCTCTCGGGCGCCGGCCTGACTGGTCCTTCGTGCCCGGCGCCGGTAGGGACGGTCCGTCCGCGGCTAGCCCCCGGCCCGATGGGGACCCTTTGTGGCGGAGGAGCGGCCCCTGCAAGGACTGCTGCGGCGCCTCCATCCACTAGGGTCCTCGTGGATCTGCCGGGGGGGGGGGGCAATCCCTGGTGGGGGCAGGGCGAGCCGGGCAGGCAGCACCGCGCGGGGCGTTGGGGAGCGGGCGCTAGAGCCAGGTCTCTGCGAGGGTCTGTCCCCACCCTCGGGCTCTGCTGGCAGGGCCGTAGCAGAGAGGCTGGGTGTGCCTGTGATGCCCGAGGCTCCCGGTTACAGGCTGAGGTTTGGGATGGGCACTTGGGCTGCAAATTCTGCCTTTCCAGGTCTCCCTCCTGACCTGTCCCATCCCCATTCTTAGGCCTGTATTCCTGTGCGGTGTGGAGGAGGTGAGGGTGGCATGAGGCCTCCCTTCTCCGTCTTCCTTTCTTCTCTGGTTCTTGCATTAAGGATCCAGGATGCGGACCTGACAAAAGAGCCCCAGAGAGATGATCAGCCTGAGCTGAAACTTTGCAGTTCCAAGCTGGGTCTTCTCCTTGTTCTAGCAAATGCATTTTTTCCCCTTTCCTTGGTTGCTGCCTTGGTTTGGTTCCCCGCACCCTCCCCAAGCTGAGTAACTTGGTCTCCCTTGGGGCTTGGGCACTGAGAGGGTATCGCTGAGCCCTGCCCCCTTGGCTGCCACGACACTTCTCTGCTGTCTTTGCTGCCTGGCGCTGGCCGAGAGCTGGGTGTGGCCTAGGGGTGAAGACCCAGCCAAGCCTAGTACTGCTCCTGTGGTCCCCCACCCCGTCTCCCCAAAGTCTCAGCTGTGTTTCAGAATGCTGCTCCCCTTCCATAGGGCTCCTTGGGCCCCCCTGCATCTCCCCTTCCCCAGCTAACGTGTGGATTCGGAGGGAGAGCCGCGCAGGGCTGCCTGGGCATCCGTCTGGCTGTGCCTGAGCAGAGCCTGACTTATGTCTGTCTCTGTGCTTTGCTCTGGGGGCAGGCGACTCGGCTTTGTGTTCCAGCCGGTAGGCTAGGCAGGCTCCTCCTGGACAGCCAGCAGACGGAGGCCCCTGGGGCGAGGAGGCAGCCGGGGCCAGGAAGGTGGAAGTGGCAGCCCTGGTTCCCATCTGGTCTCAGGCTTTGATGCCTCAGACCTCTGTCCTGGGGTGGTGTCCTGACACCAATTTGCGATTGTTCTCTCCCTACCTTTTCTCCTTTCCCCAGCTAGGGTGTGAGGCACGTCTGTGGCCTTGGCTTGCCCACGGTTGGGTTGCTCTTGTGTGCGGCTGGCCACCCTCAGCTCTGGGATCTGGTGTTTGGCTTCTCCTTCCTGGAGGGCCCCCCACCCTGCCTTTCCTAGCATCTGGCTCTGCTGCCCCCTTGGGTGTGGCCCAGCTGAGGCGAGGCCTCCTGGCTCCTTTCCAGCAGTGGGTGGGGGATGATTGATGGCCCCCAAGTCTGCCTGTGCTCTCTGCTCACTCGTGCGCCCTGGCGGAGGCCCCTCCTCTCTCCCAGCCGTGGTCGCCATCTGGGGCTCTGGTATGGTGGTGGGCGACTGGCCTCCACCCTCTGTGGCGTGGCTCTCGGCCTGCTGGGGGCCCTAGGCCAGGCAGGGCCGGAGGCGGCTGGGCGCCCTGGGCCGGGGGCCTCTGACCGGCACTCCCCGTCTCTCCTCAGGCCCACCCCCGGGGCAGCTGCCGGCCATGCCCGCCGTCGGCCTCGTCCTGCTGTTCCTCCTTGCCGTGGGGCGGGCCCTGGGTGGCAGCACGCCCTTCCCTGCCTTCTCAGTGACGGACACCTCGCTCACCCATCTGGCCGTGCACCGGGTGACCGGGGAGGTGTTTGTGGGTGCGGTGAATCGCGTCTTCAAGCTGGCCCCCAACCTGACCGAGCTGCGGGTCCACGTCACGGGGCCCGTCGAGGACAACGCTCGCTGCTACCCACCCCCCAGCATGCGTGTCTGTGCGCACCGCCTGGCGCCTGTGGACAACGTGAACAAGCTGCTGCTCATAGACTACGCAGCCCGCCGCCTGGTGGCCTGCGGCAGCATCTGGCAGGGCATCTGCCAGTTCCTGCGCCTGGACGACCTCTTCAAGCTGGGCGAGCCGCACCACCGCAAGGAGCACTACCTGTCGGGGGCCCAGGAGCCGGACTCCATGGCGGGCGTCATCGTGGAGCAGGGCCAGGGGCCCAGCAAGCTGTTCGTGGGCACCGCCGTGGATGGCAAGTCTGAGTACTTCCCCACGCTGAGCTCCCGAAAGCTCATTGGCGACGAGGACGGTGCCGACATGTTCAGTCTGGTGGGTGAGCCCGCCCACCTGCTCGGGCTCTCGCAGGCTGTCCGGCCCCCAACCCCTCCCCCACCTCCCTTCTCGCCCCTCTGAAGAGCCAGCTCCCGTGCCCTCCTGCCTTCACTCTGTCCTGGCTCTGCCTCTGGAGCCTTTCTGGCCTGGGGTCCTGTGACCACGTGGGTCGGGGGCAGGGAGATTGTGAGGGAAGACCCCCGGGGGCCATGTTGTGGGCGCAGGGCCAGGCTGGGTGGCGGGGGCCCAGGGGCCACGGTTGGGGAGGTCGAGGGTGGACCTAGGCCTCATCCCAGGCTGTGTCCTCCACCTGCTCCCCAGGTGTACCAGGACGAGTTCGTCTCCTCTCAGATCAAGATCCCCTCAGACACGCTGTCCTTGTACCCAGCCTTCGACATCTACTACGTCTACGGCTTCGTGAGCGCCTCCTTCGTGTACTTCCTGACACTGCAGCTGGATACCCAGCAGACACTGCTGGACACGGCAGGCGAGAAATTCTTCACGTCCAAGATCGTGCGCATGTGCTCGGGGGACTCGGAGTTCTACTCGTACGTGGAGTTCCCCATCGGCTGCTCCTGGCGCGGCGTGGAGTACCGCCTGGTGCAGAGCGCCCACCTGGCCAAGCCCGGCCTGCTGCTGGCCCAGGCCCTGGGTGTGCCGGCCGACGAGGACGTCCTCTTCACCATCTTCTCTCAGGGCCAGAAGAACCGGGCCAGCCCGCCGCGGCAGACCATCCTCTGCCTCTTTACCCTCAGCAGCATCAACGCCCACATCCGGCGCCGCATCCAGTCCTGCTACCGTGGGGAGGGCACGCTGGCCCTGCCTTGGCTGCTAAACAAGGAGCTGCCCTGTATCAACACCGTGAGCCCTCACCCGCCCCACCCCTGCCCCCGGGCTGGGCCCTCTGCCCCTTCCTGGGTGTGCGGGGCCAGCCCAGGCGGTCGTACGGCAGCTGATGGGCCGCCGCGTGTGCCAGCCTGGGCTCAGTCTTGGGAACGACAGCTTAGCCCGGGGTCCCCCGCCCCCGTCCTCCCCTCCCTGCCTCTGCTGCTACCCACCACCTCTCTGTGTGGACCAGCTTGCTCTCCCCGCTGCTGCCTGCTCGCCTCCCTCCTCATCCCCCGATTTCCTGTGGGGTCCTGGGGCAAACAGTTGGTCTTGGCTGGTAAGGAGCGAGCTCCAGATTCTGCTCCCTCCTAGAACGTGGGCTCTCATTGCCTCTGTCCAGCTGGTGCCCCAGGCTCTTACTCACGCGTCCTCCTCCTGTCTCCCCAGCCCATGCAGATAAACGGAAACTTCTGCGGGCTGGTGTTGAACCAGCCGCTGGGCGGCCTGCACGTGATCGAGGGCCTGCCCCTGCTAGCCGACAGTACTGATGGCATGGCCAGTGTGGCCGCCTACCCCTACCAGCAGCACTCTGTGGTCTTCATCGGCACCCGCAGCGGCAGTCTGAAGAAGGTGAGCCCCGGAGCGCTCGGCGTGTGGGCGTCAGGGCGCACTGAGATGCAGACGAGGGCTGGGGTCAAGAACGTGCGGCTGAGCCCTGCAGCACCTTGGATGGGGCCTGGCCCCTGGGGGAAGGGGGACTTCCCAGGCTGGGGCCCAGGAGCCCAGCTGTGCTCCACGGGTGGCCTCTCAGCCACCCATGCTTGCAGTGCCACCGCCCGCCGTGGCCTGAACTGCTGGCTTCCTGTGGCTCTGGGGGCAGACCGGGTCCACCTCCGGTGCTCCCTACTGGGGGAGCAGGAGCCGTCGTTGCTGGGTCCTCAGTCGAATGAACGAGGAGACAAATGTGGACCTAACCCTCCTTGCCCTCTTGTCCCCTCATGGGCACGGGGGCTGCAGTGCCGGCAGGGCCGCAGCTGCTCCTGTTCCAGGGTGTTCTGAAGGGACAGGAGTCAGGACAACTGCCGCATTCCCTTCCTGCTCACCTGGGGGATGTGGGGCTGTCCCTGGGGGCAGGTTTGTGAAGGGAGCCACCGAGCTCTTGGGGCCTGGTCTGCTTCCCTCCTGGTCCCCGTCTTGCATTTGTCACAGCTTTATTGGGGTGTAAGTGCCGTGTCACAACCCCCCCTCCCCGTTTAAAGCATACATCTCAGTGATTTCAGTAAGTCCGCGGAGTTACTCAAGCATAACCGCTATCTCATTCCAGGATGTTGCCATGATCCTAAAAATCCCTTCCCTTTTAGCTTTCACACTTTCCCTGTCCCCCAACTCTGGGCAACGCTCATCTCTGTCTCTATGTCCTGGGAGCTTTTTTGGATTGGCTGTGTCACACCCAAGGGCCTCCAGGGGGCAGCCTTGGCGTCCTCCTTCCCTGGTCTGTGAGAAAGGGGGCGGCGGGCAGGCTGGGTCCCTGGCTCAAGAATAGGACGCCTGGGAGCGTGGGGTGCTGCTGTGGCGTCAGGTGGCTGGTCTCGTGGCCCAGGTACGGGTCGACGGCTCTCAGGAGGCCCACCTGTATGAGACGGTGCCTGTGGTGGACGGCAGCCCCATACTCCGCGACCTGCTCTTCAGCCCCGACCACCGGCACGTCTACCTCCTGAGCGAGAAGCAGGTGGGCCCGGCAGGTGGTGCGGCGGGGTGGGATGGGGGTGGGGCGGGTGCTGACACGGCTGCCCCCAGGTGAGCCAGCTCCCGGTGGAGACCTGCGAGCAGTACCCAAGCTGCGCCGCCTGCCTGGGCTCGGGGGACCCGCACTGTGGGTGGTGTGTGCTGCAGCACAGGTGAGGAGCCGCCCGAGTGCCCACTCCCCCGAGCTGTGCCCCTGTGGCCTCCCCCTCCCTGCCCTTCTACTTTCTCCAGCTAGCGAGTGGAACCTCTACCCCGAGTGACATCCCTCGGACCCCAGGGGGTGAGGCCGAGGCATGCGGCTGCCTGGTGCCGTGGGCTGGGCCGGCTGTCCCCTCCGTCCCCCCCAGGCCCCCGCTGCACTCCCGCTCCGGGCCTTGCTGGGGCAGCTGTGGGATGGGCCTGGCCTGACCCCGCGCAGATGCTGCCGCCATGGGGCCTGTCCAGGCGCCTCGGCCCCGCGTGGCTTCGCCAAGGAGCTGAGCAAGTGTGTCCAGGTGCGGGTCCGGCCCAACAATGTGTCGGTGACGTCGCCTGGGGTGCAGGTGAGTGGTGCGGAGCGTGCGGGTGTAGAGGCCCGTGCACACGTGTTGGGGGCGCTCCCAGCTCTGGGCCCTCTGCTTCCCCCAGCTGACCGTGGCCATAAGCAACGTGCCGGACCTCAGTGCGGGCGTGAGCTGTGCCTTCGAGGAGGTGACCGAGAGCGAGGCCGTCCTGCTGCCCTCTGGAGAGTTACACTGTCCCTCGCCTTCCCTGCAGGAGCTCCGGGCTCTCACCCGGGGGCACGGTCAGTGGCTGGGCCGCGGGGGGCAGGGCTGCTCTCCGTCCACGGCTCACGTGTGGCTCCCCTGGGCTCGCTGCAGGGGCCGCGCGCACCGTGCAGCTGCAGCTGCTCTCCAAGGAGAGCGGCGTGAGCTTTGCTGGGGCTGACTTCGTCTTCTACAACTGCAGCGCCCTCCAGTCGTGAGTACCGGCCCCCCGACCCCGTCCCCGTGTCTCTGTTGCTCGCGGTGTCGTGTAGGCCTCAGGCGGGCCCCGGTGCCTTTTGCCTTTGGCTCCCCGTGTGTCCCGCAGGTGGGACGGTGAGGGGCCAGGCCCGGTCTTCCCCGTGATTTCTTTTTTTTTTTTTTTAACATCTTTATTGGGGTATAATTGCTTTACAATGGTGTGTTAGTTTCTGCTTTATAACAAAGTGAATCAGTCATACATAAACATATGTTCCCATATGTCTTCCCTGTTGCGTCTCCCTCCCTCCCACCCTCCCTATCCCACCCCTCCAGGCTGTCTCAAAGCACCGGGCCAATATCCCTGTGCCATGCGGCTGCTTCCCACTAGCTATCTACCTTACTACGTTTGTTAGTGTGTATATGCCCATGACTCTCTCTCGCCCTGTCACAGCTCACCCTTCCCCCTCCCCATAACCTCAAGTCCGTTCTCTAGGTTCCCCGTGGTTTCTGAAGCCTCTCCCCTCTAGGTGCATGTCCTGCGTCGGCAGCCCTTACCCCTGCCACTGGTGTAAGTACCGCCACGTGTGTACCAGCCACCCCCACGAGTGCTCCTTCCAGGAGGGCAGGGTCCACAGCCCCGAGGTGAGGCGCGCGCCACACGCGAGGGGGCTGGGCTCTTTTCTGCCTTCGGTCTTGGGGTTTTCTTGGAGCCCCCTTAACCGGGGGCCAGCCCAGCTGGCTGATGGGCGTTCTCCTCTCAGGGCTGCCCTGAGATCCTGCCCAGCGGGGACCTCCTGATCCCAGCAGGTGTCACGCAGCCTCTCACCCTGCGGGCCAAGAACCTGCCGCAGCCCCAGTCGGGCCAGAAGAACTACGAGTGTGTGGTCCGGGTGCAGGGGCGGCAGCAGCGGGTGCCTGCCGTCCGCTTCAACAGCAGCAGCGTGCAGTGCCAGAACGCCTCGGTGAGGCCCACCCGCCCCGCCTCCCTCGGGGGTCCAGGCTGTGCAGGGCTGGGCGTGGTGCAGATCTGTGCCCAGCAGACTCTTCTAGAAGCCTCAGCTGACAGTGGCCAGGGACCTTCTGAGTCTCCTGCTGGGGATTTCTGAGCTGGGGGAGGGGCGGTCTGTCACCTTCACTGGGGTCACGCGGGTCCCTCTCCCCCAGTACTCCTATGAAGGTGACGAGTATGGTGACACCGAGCTGGACTTCTCCGTGGTCTGGGATGGAGATTTCCCCATCGACAAGCCCGCTACCTTCCGAGGTGACCGGCGGGATGGGGCCGAGGAGCTCGCCTCCTGGGGCGGAGAAGGCACGTGCTGGGGCCGGGCCCACAGGGGACCCTTCGTCGGGGCCCGTAGCTGCCCCCCAGCGGCGCCTTCTGTGCCCACAGCCCTCCTGTACAAGTGCTGGGCGCAGCGGCCCAGCTGTGGCCTCTGCCTCAAGGCTGACCCTCGCTTCAACTGTGGCTGGTGCATCTCGGAGCATAGGTGCCAGCTGCGGGCCCACTGCCCGGCCCCCAAGACCAACTGGGTGCACCCAAACCAGAAGGGCGCTCGCTGCAGCCACCCCCGCATTGCCCAGGTGGGCCTCCCCACCACCCGCCGCCCTCTGGGTACCCACTGCCTCGGCTCACCCTCCCGCCTCCCCTCCTGCTCCGCAGATCCACCCGCTCATGGGGCCCAAGGAGGGAGGCACCCGGATCACCATCGTGGGCGAGAACCTGGGCCTCACCTCCCGAGACGTGGGCCTGCGGGTGGCCGGCGTGCGCTGCAACTCCATCCCCGCCGAGTACGTCAGTGCCGAGAGGTGAGTGTGGCTGTGCGGGCGCTGGGCCTCCCCGCAGCCTGTGGCCGGGCGCCCGGGCCTGACCTCCGACCTGACCCGACCCCTAGGATCGTGTGTGAGATGGAGGAGTCGCTGGTGCCCCGCCCGCCACCAGGGCCTGCGGAGCTCTGCATCAGCGACTGCTCGGCTGACTTCCGCACGCAGTCTGAGCAGCTCTACAGTTTCGTGGTACGTGGGCTGCCCGCCCCCTTCCCTCTCCCACTCCTTCCTGGCAGGGGGCTGTGGCCTGGCCCTGTTGGGCGCCCGCCGTCTCCCCGCTCCCCTCAGGGCTGCTTCTCCCGTAGACGCCCACGTTCGACCGCGTGAGTCCCAGTCGGGGCCCAGCCTCGGGGGGCACGCGGATCACCATTTCCGGTCATTCTCTGGACGCCGGCAGCAGAGTCACAGTGACCGTGAGAGACGGCGAGTGCCAGTTCGTGAGGTGAGTGTTGCAGGCGGGGACCGTGGGGCCGGCAGGTGGCAGCCCTGGGCAGCCTGCTCCAAGTCCCCGCTTGCTGGCGTAGGAGGGATGCGGAAGCGATCGTGTGCATCTCGCCTGTCTCCACCCTGGGCCCGAGCCAGGCCTCCATCACCCTGGCCATCGACCGCGCCAACATCTCCAGTCCCGGCGTCCTCTACACCTACACCCAGGACCCCACCGTCACTCGCCTCGAGCCCACCTGGAGCATCATCAAGTAAGGCCCTCGGGAGAATGGGCCTGGCTGGCAGAGGGGAGGCTGGGGGCCAGGCCTCGCCTGGTGACCAGGTGACCTAGGGTTGGGGAGGCCCTGGGCTCCCATGGCAGCCTCGATAACACTCCAGGGCTGGGCTCAGGGTGGTGGGGAGGAAGCCTGAGGCCCCTCACCCCCATACCTAGTGGAAGCACCTCCATCACCGTGAGTGGGACCCACCTGCTGACGGTCCAGGAGCCCCGGGTCCGGGCCAAGTACCGAGGCATCGAGACCACCAACGTGAGTGCCAGCTGCCGCCATCCCACCCCTGACCCTCTGCCCGCTGTGGCCTCACGTGCTGGGCTGCCCACCTTTGTCCCCACAGACGTGCCAGGTGATCAACGACACCGCCATGCTGTGTAAGGCCCCTGGCATCTTCCTGGGGCGGCCCCAGCCGCAGGCCCAGGGTGAGCACCCTGACGAGTTCGGCTTCCTGCTGGACCACGTGCAGACGGCCCGTTCCCTCAACCGGTCCTCCTTCACCTACTACCCCGACCCCAGCTTCGAGCCACTTGGGCCCTCTGGGGTCCTGGATGTCAAACCTGGCTCCCACGTAGTGCTGAAGGTGCCAGTGTGGTGGGCGCCTAGGGCGGGAGGGGCGGGGCGGTGGGGAGCCCTGGCCAGCAGCGCTCTCCATCTGCAGGGCAAGAATCTGATCCCTGCGGCGGCCGGCAGCTCCCGCCTCAACTACACGGTGCTGATCGGGGGCCAGCCGTGCACGCTCACCGTCTCGGACACGCAACTCCTGTGCGACTCCCCCAGCCAGACGGGCCGGCAGCCGGTCATGGTGGGTAGGGGGCAGGGAGGCTGCCAGAGCAGCCTGGGGCGGGGGTGCGGGTCAGCTTACGGCGCCTGTCCCTGCAGGTGCTGGTGGGCGGCCTGGAGTTCTGGCTGGGCACCCTGCACATCACGGCCGACCGGGCGCTGAGCCTGCCGGCCGTGGTGGGGCTGGCGGCGGGGGGCGCGCTTCTGCTGCTGGCCATCACTGCCGTGCTGGTCGCCTACAAACGCAAGACTCAGGATGCCGACCGCACGCTCAAGCGCCTCCAGCTCCAGATGGACAACTTGGAGTCCCGGGTGGCCCTGGAATGCAAGGAAGGTGCCTGCATGAGGGTGGGGGTGGGGCGGGTGGCAGGGGCTCCCTCCTTCCTCTCTGCTCACTGTCTCTCACCGGCCCTCCCCAGCCTTCGCTGAGCTGCAGACAGACATCAACGAGCTGACGAACCACATGGATGGCGTGCAGATCCCCTTCCTGGACTACCGGACCTACGCCGTGCGCGTGCTCTTCCCGGGCATCGAGGCCCACCCAGTGCTCAAGGAGCTGGATGTGAGTGCCCCCTGTTGCCTGCCCATGCCCTGTCACCCCCAGGGCCACCTCCACCGTCTGAGATGCCCTGTCCCCCCCGCCCCCAGACACCCCCCAATGTCGAGAAGGCCCTGCGTCTCTTTGGGCAGCTGCTGCACAGCCGCGCCTTCGTGCTCACCTTCATCCACACTCTGGAGGCTCAGAGCAGCTTCTCCATGCGCGACCGTGGCACTGTGGCCTCGCTCACTATGGTGGCCCTGCAGAGCCGCCTCGATTACGCCACGGGGCTGCTCAAGCAACTGCTGGCGGACCTCATCGAGAAGAACCTCGAGAGCAAGAACCACCCAAAGCTGCTCCTGCGCAGGTACTTGGGTCCCCCTCCGCCAGCCCTGCCCCTCCCCTGGGAAGCCCAGCCCTGCCCGGCCGGGGCCCCAGCACCCCTTTCACCCTAGGACCGAGTCCGTGGCTGAGAAGATGCTCACCAACTGGTTCACCTTCCTGCTGCATAAGTTTCTGAAGGTGCGTGCGCTCAAAGGGCAAGCGGGGGGCGAGGGGATGTGAGGAAGCAGTCGGCCGCAGGCGGGCGGCAAGCTGTGTCCCGGCCCTGGCTGCAGGATTTTCATGCCCGTCTCCGCGGGGTGGGGGGGGGGCCGGGGCAGCGGCTGGGGCGGAGCCTGACGCCGCCCGTCCGCCCGCCCACAGGAGTGTGCCGGGGAGCCGCTCTTCCTGCTGTTCTGCGCCATCAAGCAGCAGATGGAGAAGGGCCCCATCGACGCCATCACGGGCGAGGCGCGCTACTCCCTGAGCGAGGACAAGCTCATCCGCCAGCAGATCGACTACAAGACGCTGGTGAGCGGGGGTCCAGGTGCGCAGGGTATCGGGCCTGAGGGGAAGCCTCACCCAGGACCCACCCTGTGGTCCCCCTCGCCCTCAGACCCTGCACTGTGTGTGCCCGGAGAGCGAGGGCAGCGCTCAGGTCCCGGTGAAGGTTCTCAATTGTGACAGTATCACCCAGGCCAAAGACAAGCTGCTAGATGCTGTGTACAAGGGCATCCCCTACTCTCAGCGTCCCAGAGCTGAGGACATGGACCTAGGTGAGGCCCCTGCCCTCTCCTCCTGGGCCCCCCCACCTCCTGTGGCCACGTTACCTTGGCTGGCGTTCACTCTCCCCACCTGAGCTCTGTCCTCTGAGGGCAGTGGGCCCAGGGTCCCAGGGCTCGTGGAGCAGGACCTCAGAGCTGCCTGTGGCCCGCAGAGTGGCGCCAGGGCCGCATGGCCCGCATCATTCTCCAGGACGAGGATGTCACCACCAAAATCGAGTGTGACTGGAAGAGGGTCAACTCACTGGCCCACTACCAGGTGAGGAGCCGGAGGTCGCCTCACGCCCAGGTCCCTTGTGAGCCATGGCCCTGCCCTGAGGCCACAGGAGTAGGGGTCCCGGCCCCTCCCCTCTCTGGCCCCCGCGCCACAGGCCCCCCTTGGGTAGCCGCCCCACACGTGCCCTGCCGGGCCAGGGTAGGCGGTGGCTCAGGCCCCTTGGCTTGTCGGCCTCCTGCATTGCCCCCCTCTCTGTCTCTGGGATTTGCAGGTAACAGACGGTTCCTTGGTGGCACTGGTGCCCAAACAAGTGTCAGCCTACAACATGGCCAACTCCTTCACCTTCACCCGCTCTCTCAGCCGTTATGGTAGGCGTCCTCGGTGTGGGGTCTCTGCTGGCCCCGTGCCCTGCAAGGCTGTGTCGGCCATCGTGGGGAACCCCCAGCCCCACCCCGTCTGAGCAGCCAGCCTGGCTCTGGCGGCCCCCCTGGACCCTGCTCTCAGGAGGTCTCTAGTTCCTTAGAGCCTAGAAGTGCAGTGGGCCCGTGAGAGCAGACGGGCCCCCTCGGCCTGCAGGGCTCCCGGGATGGAGGGGAGCGAGAGCCACGGCGATGGCTGGTGTGGCCCCACTGGCCTAAGGGGCACACCACCCTCTGCCCCAGAGAGCTTGCTCCGCACGGCCAGCAGCCCTGACAGCCTCCGCTCTCGGGCACCCATGATCACGCCCGACCAGGAGACGGGCACCAAGCTGTGGCACCTGGTGAAGAACCACGACCACGCCGACCACCGAGAGGGAGACCGAGGCAGCAAGATGGTCTCGGAGATCTACCTGACGCGGCTGCTGGCCACCAAGGTGTGGGCCTGCCCCGCGCCACCCTGGCCTTAGTGCACGTGCCTTGTAGCCTGGCCTTGGCCCTGGGGTTGGCCTGGGCTGCCTGGGGAAGGGGCCACTGGATTGTTCCAATCCCAAGGGACTTGCTCAACGCTTTTGCCACGGGAACTGCCACCCTGAGGTCGAGGCCAAGCTTGTCTGAGGGGTGGTGGCTGAGCAGGGAAGCCCTGCTCGTTGTCAAGCCTCCCCGTCCCCATCTGTCCTGCCGTGGGGACGTCCCGCCCTGGCTCCCCGTCAGCTGGTGTCCTTGCTGCGCCCCTGCAGGGCACACTGCAGAAGTTCGTGGACGACCTCTTCGAGACCGTGTTCAGCACGGCGCACCGGGGCTCGGCCCTGCCCCTGGCCATCAAGTACATGTTCGACTTCCTGGACGAGCAGGCCGACCAGCGGCAGATCGGCGATCCCGACGTGCGCCACACCTGGAAGAGCAACTGGTACTGCCGTGCACCGGCCCGCGGGCGGGGGCGTGAGGAGGCTTGGCTGGGGCTTGGGGACCACGGTCAGGATGCCGGCGGGGGCTTGGCTGGTCACCCTGGCAGGAGAGGACAGCGGCCTGGCACTGATGGTGCCGCCGAGCACAGAGAGCAAGTGCGTCTGATTCCGCAGGTGGGCTCTGCCAGGGCTTTGGGCGTCTGGGATGTGGGTAGTGTGGCCAGCGCCCAGAGGTGCCCTTGGCCCTGCTGCTCACCTGGTGATACCGCTGACACAGGGCAGAGGTAACCAGAAGCCCGGTCCCGGGGTTAGCCGTGCGAGGGGGGCGCGTTGAAACTCACCGAGGACGGAAGACCGTCCACTCTGACTTCTCACTGCTTGAAGTCAGGCAGAAAATTAAAGAAGAGGCTGCCAGCTCTCAGTGTGTCACTCTCGCTGCCTGTGGGCCTGCGGAGGTGAGCGCGGATGGGAGGGTGTGTGCAGGGAGATCGCGGAGCTGCGGGCCTTTGTCCCTCTGTCCAGCCTGCCCCTGCGCTTCTGGGTGAACGTGATCAAGAACCCGCAGTTCGTGTTCGACATCCACAAGAGCAGCATCACGGACGCCTGCCTGTCGGTGGTGGCCCAGACCTTCATGGACTCCTGCTCGACGTCCGAGCACCGCCTGGGCAAGGACTCGCCCTCCAACAAGCTGCTCTACGCCAAGGACATCCCCAGCTACAAGAGCTGGGTGGAGAGGTGGGCCCCAGTGTGTGGGGAGGCGGGGCCGGGACCCCAGGGGACGCGGCTGCTGGCGAGGGAAGAAGGCCCGGAGGCTGGCCTGGCAGCCGGGGCAGGGGCTTTGGCTTCTGTGGCGCCTGCTGGCACGACCTCCTCGGGGCCCCAACAGGTACTACCGGGACATCGCCAAGATGGCGTCCATCAGTGACCAGGACATGGACGCGTACCTGGTGGAGCAGTCCCGTCTCCATGCCAGTGACTTCAACGTCCTGAGCGCGCTCAGTGAGCTCTATTTCTACGTTACCAAGTACCGCCAGGAGGTGCGTGCCACCCCCTCGGGCCCCTGCTCTTTGGCTCTGAGGGTACAGCTGGTGGCAAAGGCAGGGGCGTGGTGGGGGTCAGCGAGCCCAGCTCTTGGACTCCTCACAGTTCCTCCCCCAACCAGGCCCTTAAGGTGGCACAGGTGACACGCTCTGTAGATGCTGGGATTTGAGGGACCCAGTAGAGAAGCCACTGGCTGGAGCGCAAAGTTCTGGTCCGGCAGAAGTTAGGGGCCGGGAGCACACGGAGGGCTGGGTTGACGGGCTGGGGCCAAAGGTAGGCGCGGTCAGCCCACCTGCCCGGTTTGTGGCTGGAGAGTCAGGGAAGACAGATGCGCCGGCTCCAGGGGTGGATTCCTGGCTGGAGATGAGAATGGGTGGGCCCGGACAGGGCCCCGAGCCTGGATGAGCTCCCCAAGGCGGGGGCCATGGGCAGCTGGAGAGGGAGACGTGGCCCAAGAACTTGAGTGGCCCTGGGACATTCAAGAGGTGGCAGAGAAGAGGGGGGACCGGCTGCAGAGTCTGAGGAGGCTCGGGAGGGGCCCCCGAGTGCCAGACGGGTCCTGGAACACGCGTGAGGACCCCCCCCACCCCCGCCCTGGGCGTCAGGGAGGAGGGAGCGATGGGCTCTGTCGGGTGCTGCCCACGGTCACGGAAGGTGAGGCCCGAGGTCGCGGAGACCTGGGTGAGAGAGGTCTGGGGTGGGGTGGGGGTTAGGAGGGACGGGAAAGGGGGGCCTCCAGTCCAGACCACCCTGTGGGAGGGGCTGTGTGCTGGCTGTTGGAAGGCGGGAAGAGGTTGTGCAGTCGGAGGAGGGGTTGGGGTCAAGGAGGAGCTGCGGGCCCTTTCGGAGGCCAGCCGCTGGGCCCCTCCCACGTGGGAGGGGTGGGGGGCATCGGGGGTGGGGCTTGGCCAGGAGGAGCCCGCCCCTCAAGAGCCCGGCTCTGGGCCTCTTCCCGCAGGTTCTCACCGCTCTGGACCGAGATGCCTCTTGCCGGAAGCAGAAGCTGCGCCAGAAGTTGGAACATATCATCGGCCTCGCATCCAGCAACAGCTAAGGGAGGTGGACCCCGTGAGGAGGGGGCTTCTCAGTCCTGAGCCGTACTCCCGTGCAGAGGGGCGTCTCCCGCCTGGGTCCCGGGGCTGAGCCCTGGATCGGGTGGCATGAGGTCACCGGGCCAAGATGCCCCTGGCACAGCCGGGCCCCTGTCATTAGTGCCTTGCTTTGGGCCCTGCATGGGGAGGGGGTGACCGGACCAAGCCCCCCACCCCGGCAGCAGCAATACCCCCGCCCTCCTGCCCTCGTGCCGGGGGTTGTGGTTGCCCCTGCCCTCCTTGCTATTTATACCCCAACCACCTATTTATTTAATTTATCTCCACCTCACCGTCGTCTCCATCTGTAAATACGCGCCCCCTCCTCCCCCGGACCCCCTACCCCCCCCCCACCCCCGAGGTTGCCAGCCTCACTCACCTTCTCTCCTTGAGCCCTCCCTACTCCCCTGTGACATGGTCAGCCTTGGCCTAGCCTCTGGCCCCGCCCCCTTGCCCTGGCTGGCCCCACCCATGCCGAGGACGGGGCCTCGGCACCAGCAGTCCTTGGGGCCGGTGAGGCACCGAAGTTGCCCTCGGACGGTGGCTCGGCCAAGGGGTCCCCCTGCGGCCACTGCAGCAGCCCCTCCAGACTTCTCGGGCCGGGACTGTACCCCCTCCCGGGGCCCCGTTCTCTCTGAGCGCCTGGAGAGCTCGAACCAGGCTCCTGCCAGGGCGTGAGCTGGGCCTGGGAGCACCAAACCTCCCTTCTCCGGGCCCTGCTGCTAACCCCCCTCAGTGTGGTCTGCGCGTCCGGACCCCTCATCCTCCGCTGCCCTGTCCTGCGCCCGCCCCGAGGGGCAGAGGCAGCAGTGCCTTACTCCTTTGTCCTTCTGCCTCCTCAGAGGAATCTGGCCCCAGCCCGCGCTCCTGGAAACCCAATTGGCCCCTTTTTCTCTTTTTTGCATGAGGTTTTCTTTGTCCCTGTAATTTTTTTTCCTAATTAAATGTTGAGAAATGGATGCAGTGTGTGGCTTTGTCCTCGGGCAGGTGGCTGCTCCCAGAACGTGGAAGCAGGTGGGGAGGCTGTCGGACTCTGCATGAGCTGCTCGCCCTTGATGGGGGGAAGGGTGACTCGTTGCAGGGTTTCTGAGGACTTGAGGCGCTCTAGGGCGACGTCCAATCCATCAGTGAGTCCTGGTGGCTCCACCTTCAAGACACATGCAGAATCCGCGCCCTTCTCCCCACCTCCACTGCCCCCAACTGGTCCAAGCCGCCCTTGTTGCTTGCCTGGATGCCAGGGTCCCCATTTCTGCCCTGGCCGCCCTCAGCCTCTTCTCAGCTTGGGAGGCACTGGGACCCTCCCTCTTAACATACACGGTGGACCTTGTCCCCACTCTGTTCAAAACCATCCAGGGCTTCATGGCCCCCAAACGCCTTCATATCTGACAACTCTACTGTCCCAAGTGCACTGCAATCACTGTGCTCCTACCTCCCTCCTGCCTCTCACCCTCTTGTGCCACGCACCTGTTCAAGTAAGCCGGGTGGGGAGAAAGCAGGATGCGATGTTAAATAGAGCGGTCAGGAATGATTTCCGGGTGAGCCAGAGGGATCCCCAGAGGAAGAGGGTTCCAGACTGAAGAGAACCAGTGCAAAGGCCTTGAGGCAGTAGCCAGCCTGGCATGTTTTTTTTTTTTTTTAATAAACTTACTTGAGGGCTTCCCTGGTGGCGCAGTGGTTGAGAGTCCGCCTGCCGATGCAGGGGACACGGGTTTGCACCCCGGTCTGGGAAGATCCCACATGCCGCGGAATGGCTGGGCCCGTGAGCCATGGCCGCTGAGCCTGCGCATCCGGAGCCTGTGCTCCGCAACGGGAGAGGCCACAACAGTGAGAGGCCCGCGTACCGCAAAAAAAAAAAAAAAAAAAAAAAAAAAACCCAATAAACTTACTTGAGGCAGGAGCCAGCCTGGCATGTTTTTGTTTTTTTTTAATAAACATTTATTTATATTTTTGGCTGTGTTGGGTCTTTGTTGCTGCTCACGGGCTTTCTCTAGTTGCGGCGAGTGGGGGCTACTCTTCCTTGCGGTGTGCAGGCTTCTCATTGCGGTGGCTTCTCTTGTTGCGGAGCACAGGCTCTAGGCACGCGGGCTTCAGTAGTTGTGGCTCGCAGGCTCTAGAGCACAGGCTCAGTAGCTGTGGCGCACGGGCTTAGTTGCTCCGCGGCACGTGTGATCTTCCCGGACCAGGGCTCGAACCCATGTCCCCGGCATTGGCAGGCGGATTCTTAACCACTGAGCCACAAGGGAAGCCCCTGGCCTGGCATTTTTGAACAGTTAAGGAAGCCAGTGAGGCTGAACCACGATGAGCAAACGAAAGGGTGGGAGTGGAGAATATTGGAGAGGAAACGGGCTGGATTACATCTGGCGTTTTTTTTTTTGGCTGCACTGGATCCTCGTTGTTGGGTCTTCGTTGCTGCGCGCAGTCTTTCTCTAGTTGCGGCGAGCGGAAGCTACTCTTCGTTGCAGTGCACAGGCTTTTCATTGCGGTGGCTTCTCTTGCAGAGCTTGGGCTCTAGGCGCGCAGACTTCAGTAGTTGTGGCGCGCGGGCTCAGTAGTTGTGGCACATGGGCTTAGCTGCTCCGTGGCATGTGGGATGTTCCCGGACCACGGATTGAACCCGTGTCCCCTGCATTGGCAGGTGGATTCTCAACCACTGCGCCACCAGGGAAGTCCCTCACATCTGGCTTTTCAGGCCACTGTAAGTTCTTTGGCTTTGTCCCTAAGAGTCCCTTTTGGAGATTCTTTTTAACAGAAGAGTGACGCAATCTGACTTATGTTTTAAAGCAACCTGGCAGCTTCACCAGTTCACCTGTCAGGCCAAGGCAGTAGGCTGATTCTGGGCTTTGCTGGGTGAGGGAGGGAGAATCAGACTGACGTCGGGCCCTAGAGCCTGGGGTACTGTAGCTCGGGAGCTGCCGGCAGAGAGGATCGTGGGGATCTGCAGAGGGTCCCCCTGGAGTATCACGGGGTGCTGATCGGCACAAGTGTGTGAGGAAGCCGCCCCGGGCCTGGGAAAGGGCTGCCAGGAAGGACTACAGGGAACTATGCTCAGGGCTCAAGCAGGCCCTGGATGAGCACCTGTCCCCACTGGCCAGGATGGAAACCTCGGAATTCAAGAGGCCTGAGGGAGGGCACTCAGAAGGGTCTTGCCTCAGTAGCGGGAAAACAATTAATTCTACAGTAGAAGCTGCTCTAGCGCCATGTAGCAAATCTTAGAAGCAAGATTCTAAAGAATCAAATTGTCTCCGAATAACCGCAGCACCTGAGAACAAAGTTCGAGTATGTTTACGGACACAAAAGTAGCCAGCACCCAAGGGAAAGCACACAAGGTCTGCTATCCAAGCAAAACCACTTGGCATGAAAAGCGTAAGTAAAGACCAGCCCATTAGAAGGGGATAGATAGAGCAATCAATAAAAGGCAACCAGATTGGAAAGGAAGAAGTAAAACTCCCATGATCGCAGGGTATTTTAGAGGGAGCTAACTCCCCCTGCCCAGACCCTGAGCCAGGTGCGCCAGCAGTTTTCTTCACTGATCTGAAACAAAGCCAGTGAACTACAAAATTCCTAGCCTAGTGCTTCTGGGTTGTTTGCTCTTCTCACACACGCTCAGTTTTTAATTTTTGCGGGACACTAACCTAATGGTGACATAGATGTGGGGAAACCAGAATTGTGGTGGGAGGGCACAGTTTCTGGAGTGAGTAGAATAGAACCATTTGGGGAGGAGGCAGAGGGACAGTGGCGTGAAAGTGCTCAATTCTCATCTCCCCATCGATAATTAAAGTCTTAAAAATGGTTTTTAAAAAGGGAAGAAAGAAAAAGACCCTTGCTGTAGCCACCAGAGCTGCTGCGTGCTGGCGGGGGAGACGCTCCATCATCACCGTCATCGCCACGCCCACCGCCACCATCCCCAGCACCAGCATCTCCCTCCCTCCAGCCCACGCTGCCAGAGCTCTCTGGGTTCTGTGCCGGCAGACTCCGTTCACGCACATGCAGGAACAGGGACCGGATCTCCCCCGCACTGGCTTGAAAGAATCCCCTAAATGCAGCCAAAATACATGAAACACAGGCTGTGAAGAAACTGGGCCTCAGGTGAGGGAGGACCGTCAGGGATCTCTGGGAGCTGAGACCCCGAAGAGGTGAGCCGTGCAGCTTCCCCAGCTTGCTGTCTACACGGACTGTCCGGACCGAGTCCAGCCGCCTCCCCGGGTCTCGGGGGTGGATCGCAGAGCGCACGCAGCCGGAGTTGGCGGGTGGAGCACCGGAGAGGACACAGCGGCACAGGGAGAGAACCGTGCCCAAGGGCGGAGGGTCCATTGGAGCGCGCCGAGGACCACTGAGCAGCATCAGTGTGGAAGGGAACTCTGCGAGGCGGGGGACAGGGCCACCCAAAGGATGGAAGGTGAGTCTGCCCAGCGCTCGAGCAGGACAGGGACTGGCGGTCCCATTCTGGCGGTCCGCACCGGCCAGAATGCAAACTTCATAATTGGGGAGGCATCCTGAAGGGGGCTCAGAAGGCTCGCGCCTCAGTAGTGTGGGAAAAAAATGAATCCTATGGGACTTGCCTGGCGGTCCAGTGGTTAGAACTCCACACTTCCAATGCAGGAGGTGCGGGTTCGATCCCTGGTCGGGGAACTGAGATTCCACATGCCACGGGGTGCGGCCAAAAACTAAAAAAAAAAAAAAAGTGAACCCTACACTGAAAGCTGCTCTGGTCCCACACAGCACATCTTCAAAGCAAGACTCAAAAGGATCTGTCCCCAGTAACGTAACAGCATCCCAGAACAGAGCTCAAAAAATATGTCTAGGAGTACAAAGATACCCAGCACCCAGGGAAAAAGGCCAAACGTCTGACACTGAAGAAGAAACTACCAGGGGTACAGAGTCAGCCAAATCCAATCCTTAACCAGGAGAAAAGTTCATCACTGAAAGGCACGCAGATTGGAAAGGAAGAAGCAAAACTGCCTTTATTCTGAGAAAACGTGATCAACGATGAAAATCCAACGGCATCTACCAAAGAGCTACTAGAATATAAGTCAGCTTAGAAAGGCTGCGGGATACACCACCTTTTACAGGAAGCTAACTCCTTCTAACTAAAGGCTTGAATGACTGTCCTAGCACTTTTTCTTCACTGATCTGAGACAAGGCCAGTAAGCCACAAAGCTCCTATTCGAGTGTTTCTCGGCTGTTTGCTCTTGTCATACAAACCCAGTTTTTAAAAAAATTTTACCGAGACCCAGTAGTGACAAGGATGTGAGAAACCAGCGTTCTGGTGGGAGGGTACACTTTCTGTACAATTTGGAGAGCAATTTCACACACTGCAGCGTGAGAGCTTCACATATTTAACCAATTTACCTCTTGTAGTCTATCTTAAGAAAACAATCACTCAGGCAAAGCTCTACATACCAGCATTCCACTGAATCATTACCTATATAATATGGCAAAAATTGAAAATGATTCAAACATTCAATAATGTATCTTTTATGTATCCATTCAATAATGCTTTTGAAGAATTTTTAGAAAAAGGTTCATGTTAGATGAAAAATATGAGGAAAAATGCTAAACTTGCAAAATATTATTACTGTTACACATTTACTACATAAATACCACTATAAAACTAAGAAAATATTCCAAAATGTTGACAGTAGTTAATACTGAATGACAGACAGGACCTATCCTCTTCCATTTCTTCAACTGTCTTCAGTTGCATTGTACTACTTGAATATCTGAATCACAGAACCTCCCCTCCAATTTAAGGACAGAGGCAAGAATATTTAAAGGTGCTGTAGTTGAAAATAAAGTCAGACATAGCATCGTAGCTCAGTTTTTCTTTTTTTTTTTTTAAAGATGTTGGGGGTAGGAGTTTTATTAATTAATTAATTTATTTTTGCTGTGTTGGGTCTTCGTTTCTGTGCCAGGGCTTTCTCTAGTTGTGGCAGGCGGGGGCCGCTCTTCATCGTGGTGCGCGGGCCTCTCTCGCGGCCTCTCTTGTTGTGGAGCACAGGCTCCAGACGTGCAGGCTCAGTAGTTGTGGCTCACGGGCCCAGTTGCTCCGCGGCATGTGGGATCTTCCCAGACCAGGGCTGGAACCCGTGTCCCCTGCATTAGCAGGCAGATTCTCAACCACTGCGCCACCAGGGAAGCCCCATAGCTCAGTTTTATTTTCAGTAGTTAAGAAACATTTAAGCACCAAACAAAGTAAGTGAACCCTCAGCACGCAAGGGCCAGTAGAGGCAAAAGATGAGGCCCCCATAATAAAGTGGCAACTACTACAGAAATCACTGCCCTAGGAGGGATGCACTGTCTAGGAAGGGACACAAGTTTAGACCTTAATCCCCTTCTCTAGCCCTGGCTTAGCGTGCAACAGGGGGCCCAAAGCGCTGCATGGTCCGTATCACCAGAGAAAGCTGGTCAAGAAAGTTGACGATGGAAATTTGGAGGAGGTGGGAATCTTCAGCTCTCCAGTGGCTAAAAGTGATGGAAAAAGAAAATCAAGGTGATGGTAGCAACCCCTCCAGTCCCTCTCTGGCTCTGCCCCTCTATGACACCGAAGCCGCTGCCATCTCCATTGGAGTGCCTGCTGGGGCGGAGATGGGTCCAGTGCACCGTGTCACCTCCCTAGATCCAACCCTGGAGTATCTCCGAGTCTCCAATAGAGCGCCCTTGGGGGAGACTGGCCCGGCCACCTGCTGCCACTCCCAAGCAGCCCTTTCTAGAACTTACACCGCCAGGACGCTGCCGCTTACTGTGAGCTCCTTCCCAACAGCCCCATGGTGCAGTTCGGCATCTGGGGCCAGGGACCCACGGGCGATCTCCGCCTCCAAGGTGGACGGGAAAGGCACACTTAGGGCGCTGATGGAGATTCGGTTAAGGCAACATCCACACGGATCTGGTGCTTTGGGCCCTGTCTCAGGGCACCCTGACCAGCCTCACCCCTTTCAGAACCGCTTCCAGCCCCCCAGACCACGCCTGGCCCTAATCCACCCTAGCCGCCCCGCTGCCCCGTGCTCTCATTTCTTCGCCCCCAGGCGCCCCGGCTTTCCTTCTGCTCTTATTTCTCCCGCTCAAGCCCACCCCGCAGCAGCCCCTGACTCCCCCTTCTCCCCTTCGCTCCCAGGCTGCCCCTGACTCGTGCGTCCCTCTGTCCCACCTCCCACCGCACGCAGCCTGCAGCCCGTTTCCCACTCCGCCCTCGGGTAGGATACAATACGTGTGGCCGGCTTCCCGGCCTTCTGGCTGTGGACGCGGGGTGTCCGCCCGGCCCCGGAGAGTGCTGTGCCGGCGCGGCACACAGAGCTCCGTCGTTTGCAGCGGCAGCAGCACCCCCGCTGCGAGGGCCGCCCCGGTCCCCCCTGCCCCCGCTGCCCCCCTGGCTGTCCAGGCCTTCAGCGCCGCCCGCCATCCTGCCTGCGCCTGCGTCCGCCTCTGCCGCCTGCATGGCTGCAGCGCGCTCTGCCTCCGACTCTGCCTTCGGGCCGCTGGTCTCCCCATCCGCTCTCTCCGATGTCGGCTAAGAGACAACGGCTCCTTCCTGAAGCTCCGCCCCTCGCGCTGACTCCGCCCCGTGCGCCTGCGCAAACAGGCCCCGCTGAGGTCGAGGGGGTGCGTGGTGGCTTCCCGCGGAACCGGCCTGGCTGGGCGTCCTCCAAGACTCCCTTGGCCGCAGAGGAACTGAGGCTCCCTCCCAAAGCCCTGGCCCTTCGCAAACTGTGTGACGCGATTTTAACTTCCTTTTTCTGTTTTCCTGCAAGTTTTTGACAGTGACCTTATACGACTTTTTTTTTTTTTTTTGCGGTACACGGGCCTCTCACTGCTGTGGCCTCTCCCGTTGCGGAGCACAGGCTCCGGACGCGCAGGCTCAGCGGCCATGGCTCACGGGCCCAGCCGCTCCGCGGCATGTGGGATCTTCCCGGACCGGGGCACGAACCCGCGTCCCCTGCATCGGCAGGTGGACTCTCAACCGCTGCGCCACCAGGGAAGCCCTTATACGACATTTTTAATCAAAAATAAGTTTTTAAACTGCCGTGAAATTTCCGATGGTGATAGTCCTGTTAGTTTTCTATTTTCCTACTTTGTAATCATAAGGAAGGGCAAAAAGCTGAACTGGATCACCGAAGCCTGTTGGATCTCCCCGAAAATAAATCTTAAATCACCCCACTTCTCTCCACACAGTAGAATCAGTTCTTAATTTTTGATATAAATCACATCATATCATGTCCTTGCTTAAAATCCTAAAACAGTTTCCCATTGCCTTTAGAATCAAAACCAAACTCCTTCCTGTGTGACCTGGCTCCCGGCTCCTCCACTCTCAGCCCCCACCTGCCTACTTCCTCACTCTGCAGCCTCTAGGGTCTTTCTTTTCTCTGCTCCTGACCAAGGGTGGCCTGCCCCCGTCCCCCTTTGCACTTACTCTTCCTCTTTGGAAGACTCTGTCCCCAGACTCCCGTGGCTGGTTCCTTCTTGTCGTTAAGATGTTAAGATCTTCGCTCCAGTGTCACCTCTGAGAGGCCTTCGGGATCACCAATCTAACATACTACCCCCAGGCACCCTTCATCACATTTGCCCATTTCAGTCTGTTGCCTTTCTAATAATCTGAAACTGTAACTTTGTTTTGTTCACTTCTGTTGATGTACTGTCTCTGGTACACTTTCACTGCAGTTTATGCAGTAGGTGCTTTGCTGCTTGTCGGATGAAACAGTGTATTAAGCAAGTACAAAACTCAGTGTCTTGGGCCTAGCAATGCCACATGTAGGAAGTTACTTCACAAATATGAAACAACATATTTATAAAATTACTCACTGTAATATAACTGGTAATAGAAAACTATTGGACACAACGCACATATCCATCAGCAGGGAACTGGTGAAATCAATTGTGGTTCATTCATACAATAGTCCTTTTTTTTGTTTGTTTCTTTTTTTCTAACTTAATTTTATTTATTTATTTTTAACATCTTTATTGGAGTATAATTGCTTTACAATGGTGTGTTAGTTTCTGCTTTATAACAGAGTGAATCAGTTATACATATACATATGTTCCCATATCTCTTCCCTCTTGCGTCTCCCTCCCTCCCACCCTCCCTATCCACCCCTCTAGGTGGTCACAAAGCACCGGGCTGACCTCCCTGTGCCATGCGGCTGCTTCCCACTAGCTATCTATTTCACATTTGGTAGTGTATATATGTCCACGCCACTCTCTCGCTTTGTCACAGCTTACCCTTCCCCCTCCCCATATCCTCAAGTCCATTCTCTAGTAGGTCTGTGTCTTTATTCCCGTCTTACCCCTAGGTTCTTCATACAATAGTCCTAAGCAGCAGTAAAAAGAATGAAAATCTCTAATGAAAAATGAAATGATTTCCAGGATATATTGTTATATGAAAATATGTAAAAAGCAGGGTGCAAATGACAACTGCACACACGCTCACAGACACACATGCTTATTGGGGAAAAAAATGTAAGGAGGATGGAAAACCCCGAAACTAGTGAAAATTATCACCTATAGGGGGTTGAGATGGGTATGAGATTTCTTGTAATATATCCTTTTGTATAGTTTTGACTTTGAACCATGCAAATATTTTATATGTTCAAAAATACATTTGAGGGACTTCTCTGGTGGTCCAGTGGTTAAGACTCTGCGCTCCCAATGCAGGGAGCCGGGGTTCGATCCCTGGTCAGGGAACGAAGATCCTGCACACTGCCGCTGAGACCCAGCACAGCCAAATAAATCAATAAATAATTAAAAATATATATATATTTGAAAGAGTGAAAAAAAGCCAAAATTGAATATAAACAAAAGCAAATAAGCCTAACTGCATATCCAGTTGACAACAGAACCACACAGAGAAAATAAGTCAGGTACCTTCCAAATTCAGCCTTCTGACTGTGCTCCCTTCATGGGATATATTCTAAGGACAGAAAGACTCCGCTCTATTCCCAGTATGTATGTTGTTGGCAATGATAGTGTTGAGGTGATTGTGGAGCTAGAGTCTAAGGTAGACTGTATCTGGTAGAGGACATGAGTAAATATATCCGTACATGGATGTTGACAGGAACATCACTGTGGAATGAGGGAAAAGAACTGTACTGCCAGACTGGAATTGGGGGCTGCAGTATGAACTCTTAAAAAATAGATTTCCTAGTTTTGTCCAGTGAAAGAGTCTAGAAGCAGTGAAACTCCAGTAGCAATGAACACACCCTGTACCCAGACCTTGGTTTCTCAATACCATTCTCCACTAAAAGGAACCAGAGGTCCTTGGAGAGGTGGAAGATTCTAGGTATGGGGCAGGAAAAAATACAAGATGAGCCTGGAGCACCTTGTGGTGCCAGAAAGTAAGGACATGCTTGAAAAGCAAAAGGATGAGGTATGTCAAAAGGACATGGGAGCCAACCAGAAAGAACCAAAGCTAGAATATCTGAGCATCCAAAAGGCTATTCAACCTTTTGGAGGAGGCACCAGGGAAGGCGGCATACATTGACGATTTATGCACATTACTCTATGCACGCTATAGTCCAAAAAAAACAATGCAGGGGCTTCCCTGGTGGCGCAGTGGTTAAGAATCTGCCTGCCAACGCAGGGGACACGGGTTTGAGCCCTGGTCCGGGAAGATCCCACATGCCGCGGAGCAACTAAGCTTTTGAGCCACAGCTACTGGGGCCGCACATTGCAACTACTGAAGCCCGCGCGCCTAGAGCCCGTGCTCCGCAACAAGAGAAGCCACCGCGGTGAGAAGGCCGCGCACCGCAGTGAAGAGCAGCCACCACTCGCCGCAACTGGAGAAAGCCCGCACGCAGCAACGAAGACCCAACGCAGCCAAAAAGAAATAAATCAATAAATTTATTTATTTAAAAAACAAAGAAACGATGCGTCCACCATGACAATTGTGAAAAGGGAAAGCTCTTTATAGAGAAATGCCAACTAAAAATTGTAGAAAGAAGGAAAGCATGAGAAAACCACCATTTTGCAGCCACCAATGCAATTCATCCAGTTGGGGATCATCCTTGGATGGTAAAACCATGAGATAAAGCTTGCTGGGGAAAAGATAGTCACTGGGTCTCAAGGTGTCACCCAGATTACTTGTGCATTGGGGAGGGAAAATGCAACTTTACAAGGGAGTCACAGCCCAGAGCTGTGGCCTGAAGCTCAGAGACAGGGCTGGGATGAGCCACAGACACGGGTGCAAAACTCAGAAATGGTGATGAAGGTGGGCAGGCTCCCCAGGGAGTGACATGGAGAAGGGGTCCGGGGACAGAGTCTCGGGGCCCCCCGACAGTAAGAGATGGGGGTGTGGGGGGAGAACCAGCAAAGGAGCCAGAGGAGTGAGCCACCAAGTGGAAGGAAAAGCAGAGAGGGCGGCAGCAGAGGTGGCCAGGGGCAGGTCCCCAGGAACTAGGGGAGACTGCTCTGGCTGGGCCTTGGAGGGGGACAGGGGCGACTGTCTCTCCTGCAGGCTTTTCAAGGCCCGGAGGGCTGAGGCCGCCACGGCTGTCGCGTCTGCTGCTGGCGGGGCCTGGCATGGCTGAACAGCGCCTGTCCCACCTGCTGGAGCTGGTGAGGCCCGGTCTCGTCCAGGCCTGTAGGGAAAGCCTGCAAGGCGCCAGCAAATTGTGGGCACGGCTGATCTGTCGCCTGGGTGCTTCCAACTCCATGAGCCCCACCCCCAAAGAAACGCTGCTTTCCTCTGAGTCTGCCCCTCCTCCTGTGTGCCCGTGGGAAATGGCATCACAGGCATCTCATCCCAGGTGCCACAGCCCATTTGTCTGCGAGGCCACTTCAGCTGGGCCCTTCACTCATCCTGCCGTCTCCTAGCGGCACTGTGGTCACCACAGGGCTGTGAGCTGCACCCCACGGCCCTGGGGATCAGCGACTGGCTCGAGGCCCCTCTGTGAGGAGTGGACAGCGGGTCTCGGGGCCACACAGTGGCCAGGGGCCAGGGGGTAACAGGTGGGTCAGCACCCACCTCCGGGGCGGACACTTGGCCCAAGGGGTACAGTGCCCACGATAGACATTCCGGCCCCTGTGGAAGGATCTCAGCATTTGGAGCCTGCGGTGTACATGGGGCCACCCCGAGAATCTAAGGGCAAAGGCGGGATGCAGCCTGCGGCCGTTCTGTCTTCACGTGCGGTCGCCCGTCTCCTCTCACGATGGCATGGGCCTTCCCACCCGGGCCTCCCATCTCTCATGCCGGCAGCATCTCCTCCCTCTCCATGTTCCCGCCCCGGCCCTGCCCCTGCACAGCTACACCCTGCTGCGCAGACAAGCTTCCGGAAGCAGGGGTCCGCAGTCACCGTCACGGCCCCTTCCCCACGGCGCCGCCGACGACCTTCTTGCTACCGAGGCGAGAGGAGGCTCTGCCATGCCCTCCCTGTGCTTCTCGGCACCACTAGACAACTCCCCCCCCCCACGTCTTCCTGGAGGGGCGTTCTTGGCCTCTGACACCGAGCTCTCCCTGCAGCCTCCACAGCGTCTCCAGTTGGTGAAGTCCCTCATGGCCCAGTCCTCTCCCCTCTTTTTATGCCACGCTCCCAGGGAAGCCATCTCATCCGTCCTTACGGCATCTAGGACATCGTGTCCACAGGCCGCTCCCGAACGTCATGGAAGGCTGCACGGGGCTGTGGAATCAGACCGGGTCCAGATCCCAGTCGGTTCTGTCAGCGAGGCGCCTACCATACACCCTGAAGACGCCACTCCTGTCTCCCTGTCCAGCCTGATCTACCCGCCACCGACTTCCTGACACCCCCGTCCAACTGCCCAGCAGATGGCTTTGTCACCCCCAAGCCGGGAGGCACTGGCACAAGGGACTCAACAACCGCCTCTAGGGTCTGTCTGCAACATGCGTCTGCGTGTGTCACTCCCCTGCACTGCACCGGTCAGCCCTCCCCGAGGACCTGGCTTTCGCTGAGAATCCCCCTCTCCCGCCCAAGCCCCCCCCCCCCCGCCAAAATGATGGAGGCACCACCCGGTTCTGACCAACGAAAGGACAGCGTTTATTTGCCGGGGGCATCTGAGAAAGAAGCTACGCTACAGGTCGGGAAGGTGCTCCTTGCTGGCTGTGATCGAGGGATTTGGTGGAAGCTGCAGGCAACCATCTTCTGATCCTGAGGCAGAGGCCTGGGATGAAGCAGACGCTGCAGAGTGCAGAGGGGAGGTAGGAAGAAACTGGGTATTTGGTGAAACTGTTTATCTGCTGCCAATACCCCTGGACTTCTCAGTTTCGTAAACCAATACATTTCTTTTATTGCTTAAACCAACTTCCTCTACGGTTAAATCAATTACTGGAAACCAAAAGCCGCCCAGCTAATACAGCTCCTTTCAGATCAAAGTCTCACATTCACCTCTAGTGCGACTCGAAGTGTCAGTATAAACCTTCCTGACGGAAGCGAAATGAGAGTGCAGGCAAGTCTGTCACACGGGCCCTGCTGCGGGGCGGGGCCAGGGCCTTCCATCTGTTCTTCAAAGCCTTTGCCCGTCAGGCCTCTGTCCGTCCTCCCAGCCCGGGGACCCGGCGCTTACCCCACGAGGCCCAGGCAGGAGGGCGGCCCAGGCGCCCTCCTCCAAGGAGCAGGTGCCTCGATGATCTCTAGGGCCCACCCGCCAGCGGCTTCTGCCCCTCCCTGGCCCCCAAGGTTCCTTGTCAGGCAGTGAGTGGTGTGCACAGTGAAAGTCCCTGTACACACGCGGCGGGGGAAGGGTCTACTTTCAGGCTGTGGGTGAGCGCAGGGTGTAGGGGCCTGGCTGAGTAACCTCGAGCCCATCACCTGTCATCTCTAAGGGTCGAGGACCGCCCGTGTCCAGGAGGAGACAAGCAGAGGGGGTGCCCAGAGAAAAGCTGTGACACTAAGGGCCAGGGCATCCCATCTCTGGGCCACGCTTGGCCATCACTCAGCTTTTGGCCTCACTTTGTATCTGGGACACAAGGGGGAGGATGGCTGCAGACTCCCGACCCCGGGGGAGCTGGGGGTAAAGGAAACTGACTGAGGTCTAAGGAGTGGCCCTCACTGTGCAGAGTCAATGGCTAGGGACCAACATGGCACAGGGACTTGCCCAAGGTAACACTCCAGAGCTGGGTGACGTCCCAGACCCCCCAACACGCTTTCCCTTCATCGAGTGCACACTGGTGGCAGCAGCTTGAGGGGGCCCAAGGCTGGCTGTCACTTGACCTGCCAATGTCAGACCTGCCAGAGGCGAGGTGACAGGACTGGGCAGCAGGGGCCAGCTGCTTCCCCTTTCAGGCCTGGAAAGGTATTGCTCGAGGGTTCATCCTCAGTGGGCTGAACACGGAATGCCAAAGCCCACCCCTCAGAACCCTCCTAAACAACCCTCTCACCCTGAGGCACTTCTAGAAGCTGGCTGGACTCAGATTGTGGCTCTCCCACTTCAGCACTAGCGCCAAACGTGGGAGCAAACCCAGGTCAAGAGCCGGATACGGGTACCCGCGCACCCGCCAGCTAGTATTACGAGCCGAATTGCAACATGAGAACACATTTAATGCTACGTGCAGCTTGTGGCCTGGCCCGGCTCCTCCCCGCACTCCGAGAATCCTACTTGGCGACCCCCTTCTCCATAGCTTCAGTCACTTCAGGGTGCAGGAAGCGGCCAGCCAAGCGTTCGATGTCATCCAGCGTCAGGCGGCTCAGGGACCTCTCATAATCCTGAGGAGAGAAGGCCAGGAGGATTCAGCGGCGCGGGTCAGGGGGACACTGGGATAGGGGCAGGGGCTGCGAGCGGCTGGCTGGGACGGGGAAGTCCCGGGCGACCCTGCTCACCCTCTGGAGTTGGTCCAGGACTCTGCTGGCATCTGCGGCGCTGAAGTGACGGGCCAGGACTTTGGAGATTAGAGGCCAGGTGGCCGGGGGTGGGGGCGGGGCCTCGGCCACTGTCCGCGCGCTGCTTTCTTCCAGTAACACCTTCTCCAGAGGTTTGACCACTAGGTTGAGCTTGGAATTGGGCCCAATGCTGTAATCGGAGAGTCTTTTCCCATCTGCCCGAGAGAGATTGATGGAGCTGTGGCCCGCGGTGGTGGGAAAGGCCTCGGGGAGGCCAGGCGGAGCGCCGCGGCATCCGGCTGAGGATGCAGCCTCCCCGGGGGTCAAGTGGCCAGAGCCCCCTCCACTCCACTGCTGCCCGGGATCGGCCCGGACGCCCCATCCCCTGACTTCCCGCGGGGCTCCCCGGGCGTCTCCTCTCCCCGGTTACCTGCCAGGGCCTTGCCCTTGAACAGCAGCCGCTGCTGGCGGACGGGGACGTTCAGCCTCTCGGAGACCAGATGTTTCAGCGTGGACACCAGCTCGTCCTCCGACACCTGGCCGGGCCGAGGGTGAGAGGCACGCGGTGAGGCCGCAGCCCCCGCGGAGGGCGGCTCTCCTGGCTTCCCCTGAGCGGCCAGCCCGCCCGGTTCGTCCCCGCCCTCGGCCCGGCCCTGCGCCCAGGGGCCAACCGCGTGAGCCGGCACGGCGGCGGGGACCGGCGGCGCTACCTGCAGGTTGCACTCGCGGCCCTGGAGCGCCTTCACTGTTAGATGCATGGCGGCCGCGGCGGCGTCCACTCCGGCCGGCGCGAAGCCCTACAGACCCCCGCCGCGCGCCGCCGCCCCGGGCGCGCGCCAGAACCAGCTGCCGCTGCCGGAAGTCGCGCGAGGGGCGCGCCTGGCGTCGCGGCCCCGCCCCCCGTGTCGCGTTCCCCAGCGCCCCCGCAACCCCCCCCCCGCACCCCGGAGCACGGGGACCGGCCCGGACCCGGGCCCCGCGGCGACTGAGCCGGGAAGCCCGCGGGGATGAGAAGGGGCGGAGGAACTAGTCGGGCCCGGTCGGCGGAGTCGGGGAGCTGGGACTCTGGGGAGAAGGCGGGCCAGGGGTTCGCTCGCCCCCGCTCACTGCCCGAGGGCGGAACAGGTCGGCGCTGAGGCCGATTCCCTGCCTCTCAGGAGTCCGCTGATGACCCGGCCCTGCAGAGCTCGCCCCGCGGCCCTCCTGCTGCCTCCTTTCTAGTCGGCCTATGGAAAATCAGCTGAGCTTGGGAGCGGGCGGGGGAGCCAGTCCTCCGCTCTCATCTTCCCACCGCTCCTTCTGGAACAGAGAGACCCAACTCTCAGAGGGGATGCATGGGTAAGAAGGGCTGAGAGAGAAAGTCTGGGCAGAGGTCACCGTGTCACCCAAGCCAGCCCTCCACCCTGGCCCACACTTACCCAGCCACACCCTCCCCCCCCCCCCCCCCCCCCCGCCGCCCGCCGGCCTCAGAGGGCAAAGACTGGAAGGGACCCAAGCTTGCTTCTCTCTTTTATTGAAATATATTTTCTAGGCAGTGCCCACCTACTGAACTCAGCATGGCCTCTTTGGCACTGAAAGCTGGAGAATAAAAAACGAGTAAAAAAAATAAGCCTGGATTTTTCTGAGTGCATAGAGTGCATGAGAACTAAAGGCCTTTGGTACACAGAACTGTGGGGGCCGTGGGTGGAGGCTGGGGCTAGGGGTGGCGAAAGCTTGACCCGGGGGGCCTCAGGGAACTGCACACACACTGCTATAGATGAAGTGGCCAGTAACTAAGGCCAGCATCTCTGAGGTGCCACTCAGTGCCACAAGGAAGGGGGCCTGGGAGGCATAGTCAGCCTGAAGGCGGCGGAGGGACAGCTGCAGCATGGCCAAGGCCAGCAGGCTGTTCTGCACCCCGACCTCGATGCTGACAGTCCGACGCTGGGCCACTGGCAGCTTCAGGCACGTGGCCAGGCAGTAACCCACCAGGAGGCCGACCGGGGGCACTGTGAGGCCCACCAGCACAATGGGCAGCCTGACGCCCGCCAGGATGAAGACCCCCATGTGGCAGGCCAGGAAGAGGCCGCCCAGGAGCAGCACGAAGCTGAAGGGCTTGATGACCTGCAGCAGCAGCTGCGAGAACCTGGGGAGCTTCGACCTGATCAGCACGCCCGCTGCTATGGGGATGGCGATGAACAGCAGGGTCCCCAGGATCTTGGAAATGGGCACGTGGAGTGTTTCGTGGCTGCTGAGCAGGCGGCTGTAGATGGCCGAGGACAGCGGCAGGAAGCCGGTGGCAGCCACTGTTGAGATGAAGGTCATGGAGATGGCCAGGGTGACATCCCCCCCAAGGAGGAGGCTGAAGAGGTAGCTCCCCCCGCCGCCGGGCGACGAGCAAGTGATGATGAGGCCCAGAGCCAGGGCCTTGGGCAGCATGAAGACCTTAGCCATCAGAAAGGCATAGAAGGGCATAACCAGAAACTGGCCCAGGAGGCCCAGCAGCATGGGCTGGGGGCTCTGCAGGAGCCCCTTCAGAACTTCGAGCTCTACTTTGCACCCAAATGAACACTTGTTGACAAAGATAAGAGGCAGGAGCAGGTAGAGTACTGGGTTCTCTGAGAAGTGGGCCAAGTCAGTGCCAAGGGCGGCAGGGTCTTCAGCACGTGAGACCTTGATGCAGAAATCTCTCCGCTCCTCAACCAGCGTGGGCGGGGCCTCACAGGGGTCCAGGAGCTGGAGGTGGAGTGGCGCTAGCCCAGGCAGGCCCGAGTGGATGCTCACCACGAAGCCGCCCCCACCAGCCCAGGCTATGGCACTCACGTTCCTGATGGTCAGCAGCTCTGTGTCCAGGGAGGTGACCCTCAGCACGGGGCTGGGCCCCGTCCCGTTGCCCTGGCCCGGGTACTGGCTTGAGACCACGATGATGCCCTCGCTCTCCTCTGGGAACTCAAACTCCGTCACGGAGCCATCCCCAATGCTCAGGTAGCGGCGCCCTGTCAGGGGCACGGTACGGCCCACAGCCGCGCTGAGACTGGCGCTGGCTGTGCCCCGCGCCCCCCAGAGCAGGCTGAGAAGCAGCAGGCTGGCCCTGAGCATGCCTCGGGGGCCCGTGCAGACACTGCCACCCCCCAGGCCCAGCCACCTGCTAAACACCATGGCTCCTCCCAAAAGGTGGGGAGCCCGGGCCCCCTGCGGCTTAGGAGAGCAGCTCTGCGGGTGCCGTCGGGTTGTCCTGAGAAGGGTCCATGGGCAAGGCCTGGCCCTGTGCTGCCTTCCTTGATAGCAGAGCTCTTCCTGAGGAGAGAAGGGACACAGAGAGGTAGGTGGCTGGTGAAGGCGAGCAGCTGTGAGCCCAGGAGCGCAGGATCTGGAAGCCCACTGTTCGGAGACGTGGCAGCGCCCCTTGCCGCGAGCCTGGGGATGGAAACGGAAGGCCTAGTGCTGGCCCTTGAGTGCCATTCGGCTGCCCCCATCCCAGTCGCAACTGCCTCAAGCTTCTCATCCCTCACCCAGAGGGGCCACCTACAGGTCGGAGTTCGCCTTCAGCCCGCTGATACGCGCTGATTTCCCTGGGTTTGCCCACCACAGTGACCATCTGGAGATGTCCCGATACCAGAGGATCTGGGAGAGCCATCCTCAGTCCTGTCACCACTAGCCTGTGCCCCACCTGCTCTGAGACGCAGCTGCAGCAGTACCACCACTGGGACGAAATCTCTGAAGGACTGCCCAGGGATGCCAAGGAAGCCGGCCCGCTGAGAGCAGGTTAGGGCATTTGAGTGTCATCTGCCAGGCAGAGAGCAGCCGGCAAAGGGTGGGGGGCAGTGGGTGGCCACCAGGCCAAAGGCCCCAGGGGCTGATGTTCACCATTGGCGCATGAACGGCATTGCTGTGCATGGCCACCTGGCCTACCCTTCCTGCTGACAGGGGTGCGATGGGGGTTCTGGGAGGGCACAGGTCCCCTCTCCCCAGGGGAGCTGCCGGAAGGGGCAGCAGGAAGGGATCAGATTGGGCCACGTGTCCACCGGGGGTTCTCCTCCTTCTGTCAGAGCTCCCACTCCCCTGGCGGTCCCAGAATTTGAGCTCCTAGAGCCACTGTGCCAAAGTCCAGGGACTCCTCCCCTGCCCACACATGGCCCTAGCAGAGCCTGGAACTACCAGTGACAGGAGGAGTGTTTCTAGGAGGGCAGGGCGCCTCAGGGGGAAAGGAGTACGTTTGTCTCCTTCCACTCCTCAGTTTGGGCAGCCAGCAGCCGATTGCCACATCACCTGCAGGAACTGGAGCAACCAGGATGAGGGCACAGTGATTTTTCATCATTACTGTTGACTGAGTCACATCCTACGCTGTCCCAGTCTCGGAAGAGGCCCCTGCTTCTCTAGATCCCATCAGGGTTGGGTCCTGCCCCCTCCCCCCCCTCACCGACGCCGGGGGAGCAGGGGAAGTAGGTGGTGAAGTTCCGCTGTGCCACCCTGGGATGCCATGGCCTCTCCTGGCTTGGGGTTTGCGTCACTTACCCTGGAGGCCCTGATCCAGCCTTGAGTCCCACCACTGAAGAGGGAGGCAGGAAAACCAGAGGGAGTCACAGGGAAAGGGTGAAGGCGCCCGGCACTGAAGGCGCCGGGTGCTGTGAGCCAGCTCAGAGGCAGAGGAGGCGAAGGGCTATCCACCCCGTCCTTCCAGTACCGCTGGCGGCTTTGAGTCACTGCGTGAGGGGTCTGGCCCGGATCCCCACTATTTCTGCTTGAGGTACCATTAGAGTTTGGGCAGATGCGCCCCTAGGCAGGCGAGGGAACCCCGGGCCGGTGGCTTTTTCCACACGGGCCAAGCGTTCGGTGTCAGGGCAGTTGGCAGTGCTGACCCGGGTCTCCTCCCTACCTGGGAGTCCAGAAGTTGGCGGATGGGGCACAATCAGAGCTCGGGCAGGAATCGGGGAGCGGGGGGAGAAGGAGCGCGCCGCCGCCGGGTTCGCGCTGCAGCCCCGCAGCCTGCAGGCCGGCGACCCGCCCGGGCAGTCCCGGGGTCTCTCACGCCACTCCCGGTCCCCACGGCCGCGCCAGGCCTCACGAACGCGCGGTGGTGGCCCTTCCCCGGCCGGGGCCAGAAGCCGCCTTCCAACCGCCCTTCCCAGACCGAGGCTCTCACCTGCCTCCGCGGCCGGCAGGGCGGGTGGACGCCTGCGAGCTCGGCCCGCCGGGGCCCCGCCCCGAGCCGACGAGGCCCCGCCCCGCCCACCCCGCGGCGGCCTCCTCACCTCTGGCGGCCGGGGCGGGTCCCGACCGGATGTGGCGTGTCTGGGAGCGACGAGGTGGCGCGCGCGCGCCGGCTTGTCAGCCTTCCGGGTGGCGGTCGGTCGGCGCCGGGTGCGGACTCGTGTGGCCACCGAGCCGCGGGTCCCAGCCTTGTGCGGCCGCCGCCGGGGCGACTCGCTCCGCGTAGGCACCCCAGTCATTCCCAAACACGCCGTGACCTCTGGGGGCACCGGGACACAGGCTTAGACGTTAGCTGAGCTAGGACGCCCGAGGGCTGCTGCTGGTGGCGGGAGACTGGGGTCAGGGTTTCGCCCACGGTCCTGCTCAGGGCGCCCAGTCCTGTAGCCCGAGAGCCGGGTCCGACCGACCCAGACTCCGGGGCCCGGGCTCGGCCTTGTTCCACCTTCCTTCGTTCAAACGTCGACCGAGCGCCTATTTCCACACTGTGTAATATCAGTGAACTTTTAAACCTCTCAAAACTATTTGGGGCCACCAGCAAGGTCCGGAGGCTTCACGGAAAAGGAACGCACACACATGGCATAAGGAAGGGCAAAAAGGTGGTGAGGACGTAGAATGTGGACGTGGGAAGACAGTAAGCAAGCAAGTGTAGAATGACGGGGGTTTACATGTTCCCAGAGGCTGCTGGGCACCTGCGGTCAGGCAGCGGGACGAGGGCTGCCCACTGCTCTGGAAGACCTCTTGTCAGGGCTGTGATGGAGGCCAGTGGTGCCCAAACTTGCAGGTTCTTGCCCCCAGGAGGTTCATAAGACACATCGTAGAGAATGTCCAAAAAGACCCGTAGCATCTCTTCTATTTAATTTTTCCAATAAATAATTGTAATCATTTAAATAAAAACCTATTTTCATTTAGCCTTATTTAAATACATTTTACTTGTTTAAAAATTCTAGTTGTGTACGTGTGCTATAAAGTTCAGATTAGTACATGCGTGTGACATGTAAGCAGACACAAACATGGTGAGGGTACACACTCTGGGTTTGATTTATGTCAATGATCCAGAAACATTCAGAGGCCATAGCTCTAGGCTGTTCTTTAGCCTCAGTTCATAAGCCATTTGTGTGTGTGGACTTGGTGTCCCAGAAAGTCTGTACTGTCCCTCTCAAATGGGTTGAGCTGTCCTGATGGAAGCAGCCTGGCACAGGTGAGAGGGCTGAACTTGGCACATGCTGTGTGGAAGACTGCAGTTTGCAAAAGAGCAGTGGTGCTGTCGCTGCCTGAGGATGGGGTAAAACTGGCCAGAGGGAGAAGGGGGATGGGTCAGCTGGAAGGACTGGGGATGGAAAACCTAAAAGATGTGTTAGCCCTTGAGGAAACCTGTGTTTTTATATTCCAGCTGCACGGGAATTGGTGCCAGGGGTCAAGGAGAGCAAATGTAGTTAGAAGGCTGCTCCCCGCTCTACCATCAGTCCTTTCAGTCTTCCCTGAAAAGCCAGAGCGGGCTGGTGGGCTGTCCGACAGGAGGGAGTTTAGAGGCCTTCCCTGGAGGAAAACAGGCGTGGCTAAATTAAAGACAAGAGAATGTTTGTAGTTAGTTTAGGGGATTAATAATTTACCCCAGAGGAGAAGGAAGGTCTCTACGAATCAGTCAAGGATATCTAGTTCCAAAAGAGAAGTCAGTTGGACCGACAGAATAGATGGCACAAACGATAGTGACAGCTGAAACAACATCCGTGCACTTCAGATGGGAGACCTGCCACAGTCCTGCTAACAGGGCCACAGTGATGACCCTGAAAAGTGTGCCTACCTCCTGCTCTCCAGGCAGGGGTCTCCAAGTAGACCGTGTGATAAATCAGCACGCATGGAAGGCGTACTCTATACAAGCACAAGTATGGGATGCATTTGGTATTTACCGGGAAATGTAGTGACAACTGGTGTTTTTGCATGCCCAGCAACAGGTCACGGCCCCCGAGTTTTCTTTGGGGGGGCCATCCCTCCTCCATTCTCGGTACACAAGGTTTGCATGAGGATGACCCCAACACTGGCCTCTAGGGTGGGCACAGGCCCAGAGGTAGCCAATCAGAGCCACACAGATTGAGACAAGGATAAACCCATAATCCAATCTGGACCTATGAGAGGTAGTGCCTGGGGACTTGGGCTGGAACGACTGGGAAGGTGGGAGCTCTTTTCTTGCTGGGGTTGCTAACCTGGGACATCTACTGTCACTCCCCCTGCCTGGGGAAGACAGCATGTTTGAAAAGGATGCAAACACAAAGAAAAGCGGAGCCGAGAGATGGAGAGCCTGTATCCTAAGGACGTTACTGGAGCTGGAATCACCCATGGGCGTTGGGGTCTGTTACAGGAACATTAAGCCCCCCCCCCCCGTCATTATGTATTTATTTTTGTATATGCCAGTTGGGTTGGGACCCTGTCATTTGTAACTGACGATGTCTTAACTCCTGAGGGTAGGCCTGGGGGACAAAACCCTGGCGGAAGAGGACCGCAGGATGTAAAGATGTACCTCCGCTTTGGAAGGTCGGGCGGGCTGCATTGCACACCACTGTCAGCATCCTACCTGTGTTGGGCCACGTGGGGGATAAAGCTGGCCTGCCGTTTCCATCTGTGTGGCTCTGGCGCACGCAGTGAAGGTCTGGGGCAGGTCAGCTGGCTCAGCAGTTGTATAATACAGAGGCACCTCCCAGCCTTGCGGTGCGGCCCTTCGCTGAGATGCGTTTCATTTGGGGCAAGCGACTAACCTTGTGGGGCCCTATTCATCTGGCTTCTAACCTCCCAGCTCCAGGGAAACTTTCCTGAGCACACCAGGGACCATTTATCTTCCGTAAATGGGGCTCACCAGCAACCAGCAGCATTGCTCGCTAGGGTGTGCAGATGAAACACTGGCCACACGATGATCACTGTGGCAGCCCCACTGGGTACATGTAGATTCATCAGACTAGTGTCTCTACTTTGGAGGATGTTCAAAATGTCCATAATAGAAGGTTTAAAAATGAATACATGTATGATACTCTAGTGGTAAGTACTCGTCATTATAAACACTGTCAAACGCACAGACTGTATGACACCAAGAGGGAACCCTGATGTCCACCCTGGGCTTTGGGTGGTGATGACGTGTCAGTGGAGGCTGGGTATGTGGGAACTCTGGACTTTCTGCTCAACTTTGCTGGGAACCTAAAACTGCTCTAAAACAGGAAGTCTATTTAAAAATGAAGACACGTAAAGCTCTCGGCACAGGGTCAGGCTGCGTTTCAGCTTCCGTGAACACCATCTTCCAGGTAAGCGACCTGGGCCGTCCTCACGTCTCCACTTCCTGGTCCTTTGCAGTCGTGGCTATGGCCTCACAAGCACAGCTTCTCGTCCTGGGCCGTCCCTCGCCTCTCTCTCCTCTTCTGCCACCTCCTTAAATACTTTCATTTCCTGATGCCGTGTTCACACTCTCGCAGCACCTAACCCCTAGAGGGGGGACTCGCAGGTCCACTGCCCCGGCCACGGCCCCCTTCAGCCTACCTGGCTGGCGCCCCGATTCCTCCATCTGGGAAGTCCCAACCGCCTTCTCTCCTTTTTGTGACCCCAGACCATTTCTGCACCCTCATGTACTTTTCCAGAAAACTCCTTATAGTTTCTTACTGGTTCTCACCCCTTGCAGGGAAATATAACTGCAATCTGTGAGAAATGCCAAATAGCCCACGTGACTCGGCCTCTTGCTGGCCTGATTTCAAAGGCATCTAACGCTGAGCACTGCGGGGGAGACACACTAGCTCTCGCGGGAGGCTGCGGGGAGGGGGGAAGCTCCTGGGTTGGTTTTAATCCCCATCCCTGTCCCTATAGGCCTGTGCCGTGTCTAAGGGCAAGGCTACAGGGATGCCCACAGGGGAGCCCCTCTGCTCACCACCTGAATCACATCTCAAGGACAACACCACCCGACTCCCCTCTGAATGCATCTCATTCCTTCGGGGGCCACCAGTTTATTAAGACGTCATTTAGAAAGCGGGCCCTCTGACAGACAAACCGCAGGAGCTGCCACCCGCCACGCTGGGAACCGCCATCGGGCCGGCGACCTCACTGCCCGGCCGGCCTGGCTCCCAGGCGGGCACCCCTTCCCGCGAGAGCAAGGCAGGAGGCAGCCAGGCGCCGGGAGTGGCCACCGCGTTCGGCTCAGCAGAACGAATCACACTGGAAACAGGACTGGCCTGCAGAGCAGCGAGCCACTCTGGAATGGAGAGGCTCCGGAAGATGCCCCGACCTGCCAGGCAGCTGCTACCAGACTGGGGGCCTCAGGCGCTTGGGACTTGGGTGGGTGTCGGCCAGCAGAGCGCTTTAGGAAAAGGAGACGGGTACCTGGGGTCCCAGGACAAAGCGCCATGGGGCCGCAGCGCAGCCCCACCACTGGGCATGGTCTGGTCACCAGTCACTGCCTCGGAGCCCTGCCGTGCTGGGGCAGGAGTGCCCCTGGCTGGGCGTGGGGTCGGGCCTCGGCGCTGTGCCGGCGCCCCCTCCTGACTGGGTACACACAGCCTCGCTTAGTCTGGTCCTCGAGCTTGGCCGCTAGCTGGCTGTGGTCCTCCTGGGGATGCAGCCTTCCATCTCCAGCGCCTCGGGCCAGCCTTCGTACTTATTGGTGTGCTTACTGTTCTTCACGTGCTGCGGGTCGGTGGGGGCAGGAAGGCACGGGCTCAGCCCTCGGGCACCAGGGCCAGACAGAACTCCCTGTCCCCCTGTGCCAGGGTCAACCAAGCGTGCAGCCTCGGGCACCCGCCACCTGTCTGTCCCAGCGCCTCAGCGTTCTCATCTAAAGATGGCAGCAGCTGCCCTGGCCTGCCCCATCGCAGGTGGAGGGGGGGATCACCTTCTTTGAACTTAGGTGGGCCTGGCACACGCTAGGAAGGGAAGGAGGGGGAGTGTGTCCCTGCCCTCACCCAGCCCTCAGGGAGCCGCTGGAAGCTCCGGGAAGAGCGAGGCCAGAGGGGGCGTTTCTTCTCTGGGGGCTGAGCTGCTCTTTCGGCAGCCGGAGCCTTCCAGAAACTGGTGGAACAGCCTGTTTGCCTTGTTCTGCTGTGGGGAGCAGGGTGTGCAGTGTGAACTGGGGTGCTGGGTTTTGGGGGGATGGGACAGGACTGAGCAGCCTGGCATGCAGGATCTTAGTTCCCCGACCAGGGATTGAACCCGTGTCCCTTGCAGCAGAAGCGCAGAGTCCCAAACATCGGAGAAGTCCCAGGAGCATCTTAAAGACGTGTGGGCTGCTGTGTGTGTGGGTGCTGGGCGTGAACAGAGGGGACCTCAGAGGATGCAGGCAGGAGGGGAGGGCAGACTGGCCTGTGCCGGGCAGTGGGGGTCCCAGGGCCTGTGCCCATACCTGCTCAAAGGGGCTCTTGTTCTGCACACCCTTGGCCCCTACAAACACCCAGCTGTCCCGGAAGGCCAGGTCCTTGACATTCTTGCTGCCCAGATCGCTGAAAAGCTTCCTGGTCTCTTCATTCATCCTGCCCCACAGAAGGAAGAGATATGAGCCATGACCACAGAAGGGTGAGGCCTCGGCCAGCCTCGGCCATTACTTACTTGGTGGCTGGGTCATCGTAGGAAGCCACAAACACCAGGGTGCCTTCATGCAGCGGCCGGATAAACTTCAGTAGATCATTGACGTCTAGGGGGACAGTTCCCATGGAGCATCAGGCACCACTGAGCACCCCTCCCTCACCAACCCCTGTTCTCCAGATGAGGAAACTAAAGCAGTGATCAGGCCAGGGACGCATCCCGGCCAGGGCTGCTGAGTGAGTGCAGGGACCAAATGGTATAAGAAGCCAGGGCTGAAGCCCTGACCATACACCTGTCCTTCTCCCTGGCTTTTCTGAACCCAAGGAAGTGCTCAAGACTCCCCAGCGAGCAGACAGAAGGAGCAGCTTTCAGGGGGAAGATGCCGTCATTCCGCCCACAGTCAGAAGGCAGAGGCCGCGGCCTGACTCACCTCCCGCCCACATGTCGAAGGCGCGGGCCTCGATGAGCTCTCCGCTTACCCCTGGTCGGAGGGAAGGATGGGTGCTGCTGGAAGCTTTTCACCTCCCCCCATCTTCACGCCCACCGTGCCCCTCGTTCAGACTGCTGGGACCCACCCGAGGCTGTGGAGCTTCTGCTCAGTATTGGGGGCCCTCCAGGGGCTCCCCATGAAGCAGCCTCCCACCTCCTGGAAACTTCCAGTTCTTCACTGCTGCCACGCTCTCGTCCATCGGGTCACCTCTTCTGTGGAGCCTTCAGCTCGCACAGACCCTTTCCCAGGCCCCCCTGCGAATCCCTGGTGGCGGGGTGGGAGGAGGGCGGCAGGTCACGGCTCAGCTTTGCCTCTCTGCTCCGTGGGCAACTCACCGTTCACCAGGGCGATGTTCAGTCCCCGGCCCACGTTGTCCTTGACACTGCTCATGAGCCTAGCAGGGGGACAGAGCCTTCCAGTGGCACGTCTACCCTGCTCGACCCCGGTCCTCGCAGACCCAGCTCCCCTCCCCGCCCCCACCCGCCTGAGGGGCTCACATCCTGTCCTCCAGGCAGATCTTGGGTCCAATGACGTTGGCAGCCCCGCTGACCACGCGGAAGGCCAGGTGCTCCTCGGGACACGGCTGAGGCAGGCCGCATTTGTACTTCCTGGCCCTCGGCTCTGGGTAGGGACAACAGGGGTGACCCATGGGCCTGGCCCTGGGGGCACCCGAGATCTGAGAGGGGAAGGTCAGGACCAGCCCATAGGGAGGAATGAGTGACCACAGACCAAGGGACTGGCGTGGGGTGGGGACGTGGCTCAGGCCAAGGAAGGGACACTTCCATGGACACTCTGTATCCCACTGGGGCTGGCCTCAGGGCAAAGTGACAGGGACCCCAGGGAGGCTCTTCGGCCACTGGTGGGAGAAGAGAAAGGAGGCAGGAGGGCTGGCCTGGGCTGTGGCCCCACCGGGAGCAGAGGACAGGAGGGAAGGAAAAGCTGCTGGGAGGGCAGGTGCAAGGACCCCATGGAGAGTGCACAAGGAGGTTGGTCTCTATTACGAGGTGACCTGTGTCCCCACAAAAGATGTTCTCAAGTCCCAACTCCCAGGACCTCAGAACGTGATCCTCTGTGGAAATAAGGTAATTGAAGTTATAATTCATTAAGATGAGGTCATCCTGGAATAGGGTGGGACCTAAATCTAATGACACGTGTTCTTATAAAAGAAGAGAAGACACACACACATGGAGGAGAAGTCCTTGTGAAGATGGAGGCGGAGATGGGAGGGAGGCGGCCACAAGTCCAGGGACACCTGAGGCCACCAGAAGCTGGAGCCTCTGGAGGGAGTGTAGCCTTCCAACACCTAGATTTCAGACTTCTACCTTCCGGAACTGTTGTTTAAGCCACCTGGTTTGTGCTATTTTGTTACGGCAGCCCCAGGAAACTGATACAGATTCTGATACCAAGAAGTGGGGTGCTGCCATGATAAATCCCTAAAAATGTGGAAATGGCTTTGCAATTGGGTAATGGGTAGAGGCTGCAGAATTTTGAGGTGCATATTAGGAAAGGCCTAGATTGCCTTGAAGAGACTGTTGGTAGAAATATGGACATTATAGGTGATTCTGGTGAGGGCTCAGAAAGAAGAGAGAAGAGCAGTAGAGAGCTTCTATGGTCTGAGATAAGGCACATGTCATCGGGACCAGACTGTCACTAGAAATGTGAATGCTAACAGTGCTTCTGGTGAGCTCTCAGACAGAAATGAGGAACATGTTATGGGACACTGGAGGAAAGGCCATCCTTGTCATAAAGTGGCAAAGAACTTGGCCAAGTTGTTTTCCACTGTTTTGTGGAAGGTAGAACTTGTAAATGCTGGACTTGGAGACTGAGCTGAGGAGATTTCCAAGCGCAGTGTTGAGGGTTTCTCCTTGTTGCTCAAAGTAACATGTAAGGGAAGAGACATAAATTGAGGATGTAACTGTTAAGTATGAAGGAACCAGAATGTGAAGATCTAGAAGATTCTCAGGCTAATCATATTGCAAAAAACGAGAAAGCAGGCTTGGGAGAGAACACCACGGGTGTGGCTGGACAACTGTTCATGAAGAGCTGGGCCGCGTGGCCTGTGGGCCCGCTCAAGCACGCCAGCGGAAGCTAGGAATGGAGAGGTGAGGTTATCCAGGAAAGATCTGGAGGATTCTCGTGTCTTACAGCTTAGACCCTCATGAATTGCACAGGAGATCAACAAAGTTTTTGAGAATTTTATACCAGTAGAAACACTGCCAGCCTGGACTGAAAGGGACACAGAAAGGACAGAAGGGAGGAAGGATGATTCCAAGGGCAGAGCAATGGCTGCAGAGGCCAGAGATGGCTCAGGCCCAGAGGGAGGGTAGGATCGTCCCCTACATTCCAGATCCCCCCTACCCCCACCAAAGGCCCAGGTATTCTTCTTATGCTTTGAAATCGAATGGATTTGCCCTGCTGGGTTTGGGACTTGCTTGAGACTGATGACCCCTTTATACCTTCCAATTTCTCCCTTTTGGAATGGGAATGTCTATCCTATGCCTGTCCCCCTAGTGTATTCTGGAAGCAGGTAACTTGTTTTCTAGGCTCACAGCATGCAAGCAGCTCGTGGGCTGTGACAGCTAGTTTGGGGAGGGATGAATGGAGAAGAGAAAGCCTGGAGGGCTGGGGACAGGCACGAGTGTCACAAAAGTGGTAAGAGGGGTGGGCACAAGGGAGGAGCAGGGAGGTGACAGGAGCCTTACCTGCAGTCACTGAGTTCTCTGGGCCTGTGGGTACAGAGAGTTGTTTCTGTTAGTGTGGACCTTTCCTAGGGCCTGCAGCAAGGAAGCCTGCTCCTATACTGTGAAGTCAAGGTGGAGGGGCAGTCAGGTTCAGGGGCCAAGGGCTAAGCCAGGCTGACCTTGCCACGTACGTTCCCGCTCAAGTCTAAATGATGTTCAGATGCAAAGCTCTCTGCTCCAGGAAAAGGGTAGATCAGAATTGCAAAAAGTACTTAGGTGATGTGTCACCAGTAACGAGGTGTCGAGTCCCCTCCCCATCTCAGAACCCAGCAGAAAGCCTGCAGGGAACAACTTGGGAGTCATCCCCAGTGTTCAGCAAAAGCCCCCCTGCCCCTCACATGGGCCCCAGTGAACAAAGGATTCTAATTAGCGGGGATTGGCGTTTCCAGCTGAAGCAACTAGGTGGTAGGGGGAAGGCTGTGCCGGATGCCAGGAGGCGGACCGAGGGCAGCTACAGGTGCCCTGCCAGGAAGAGACAGAAAACCCAGGCCACCGCCACCTCCACCCCGAGCCTCAGGCCGCAGGCCCAGGTGGCCGCGCCGGGGACCTCGTAGCGGGACGAGGGAGAGTCCCACACTCACTGGCGAAGAGTTGCTGGATGCGAGGAAAGCCGCCGCCAGGCCCACCGAGGAGGATGCTGGCTACGAGCCAGGTGAGGCCCACGGAGATGACCAGGGCCATGATGCGGAGGGGACCTAGAGGCATGACAGACACGGGCAAGGCCTCCTCAGATGCCAGCGAGCTCCCGAACGACCCCAGGGCCTCTCATGATCGGATCTCCCCAAGCACTTGGGAAGAAGCGAGTGGAGACCAGGAAGGTGGGAGCTCCTGGCGGGTGAAGGAGGAAGCTGAGCTCCAACCCCAAGGCTCAGCTTGGCTCTCCCTGGCGGTGTGGAGGGGCCTCCTAACCTCCTGCTTCTGAGGCTACCAATGTCTTTGAGTCCCTGCCATCCTGCCCTCCTTTCTCCTGTGATGGTGACGGTGGAGGTTCCTACTCCTTTGGAAGGCCAGGCAGTCCTCCTGCTGTGAGCTGGGCACCGAGCTCTCCACCCTGCTCGGCTTTCTTAGCATAGCGGTCACTTTGTCTCCCTCTTTCCCCTCTATTTTTTTTTTTTTTTTTTTGCGGTACGCCGGCCTCTCACTGTCGTGGCCTCTCCCGCTGCGGAGCACAGGCTCCGGATGCGCAGGCTCAGCGGCCATGGCTCACGGGCCCAGCTGCCCCGCGGCATGTGGGATCCTCCCGGACCGGGGCACGAACCCGCGTCCCCTGCATCGGCAGGTGGACTCCCAACCACTGCGCCACCAGGGAGGCCCTTTCCCCTCTACTTTCAACACCTCCCATCCTCAGAAACCGCGGGAGGAAAGGCCTCCTTCGGAATCACATCCGCAGCCAGCGGTGGGGCTCTGCACCCTCCCTTCCTCTCCCTGCCGGCTTCTCCAAAGTCCTGTGTGCTGGCTTCTTCCACAGACTTCCCTCCCCGTCTCGCAACCTGCTCCACTCTGCCCTTGCCTCCATTACCCCCGCAGGACGGCTTGCGGCCAAGGCCGCCTGGGACCTTCTTGATGCCAGCGCCCCGGGTTACCTGTTGGCCCTAATGTCCCTTGACCCCTCAGGTGGCCGCGCAGGCTGTGGCCCTCCCACGGAAACCCTGCTCGGCTGGCTTCTGGGACGGCGCCCTTGAGCCCCACCTGGATGCTCCTCGTCCTTCTGGCTTAGATTGTCCTCCTTGACCCTCCCCTGAAAAGCTGGACTTTCCCCAGCTCCTGTCCCAGTGTCCTCTCTGCCTCTACCCTACTCTCCGGCTCCCCTCCTGCCTCGACCCTACCTAGAGGTGCCTTGAACTAACCCTCACGGGCACTGGCTGTATTCTACCACTCCTGAGGCCCCACTCTCCCAGCCAGCTCCTCATGGGTCAGCTTCCCCGGGGTACATGCAAATGCTTCAATTTTAGAAGGTATGAAGTCCACCCCCAAGCCGCCTTCATCTTAGCTGTCCAGGCGACAGTAGGGCTGGCACTGGGTTCACATCCAACCTCAGGGCCACTATGGTCAGCTTCTCATCTAAGACCACTGCCTCTCCCTGTCCACCCAGCCGCCGTGCTCCCTGGAGCTCTCTCCCACAACTTTTTCCAAACAGCGGCCAGTTATCCCATTTGGGAGAAATCTATTATAATCCTCATCTCACAGCTGAAAAGAGAGAGCTGGGAACTGAAGTCCTCAGAGGTGAAAGGATTTGCTCAAGGTCATAGAATGAGTGTTTGTGCAGAGTCCTCTGTTTCAAAAACAAAACCCAGGGACTTCCCTGGTGGCGCAGTGGTTAAGAATCCGCCTGCCAATGCAGGGGACACGGGCTTGAGCCCTGGTCCGGGAAGATCCCACATGCCGCGGAGCGACTAAGCCCGTGCACCACAGCTACTGAGCCTGTGCTCTAGAGCCCGCGAGCCACAACTACTGAGCCCACGTGCCACAACTCCTGAAGCCCGCGTGCCTAGAGCCCGTGCTCTGCAACAAGAGAAGCCACTGCAATGAGAAGCCCGTGCACCGCAAGGAAGACCCAACATAGCCAAAAATAAATAAATAAAAAATAAATAAATGTATAAACCCTCCCCCCCCCAAACCCAGTGGTGCCACCACCCCTGGCCCTTCCAGACAGACCTCTGGACACCTGGGCCTCCAGCCAAGTCTCCTTTCCAACTCTCTCCGGTTCACTGTGGAAGCCACCCACCTGCCAACCTCATGTCCACTTCTCCCGCTGGGGTGGGGCAGCCGTCAGGTGCAGCGTTTGTGGACCGTGCGCTCTGGGGGGCAACAAAGCAGAAGAGCAGGTTTGGGTGGGGGTCAGGGATGATGAGCCCGTGCTGGGTCCCAGCTGTGGGGCGGGCGCGGTCGGTGCACCGACTTGCTCGGCCAACTACATGGCCAGGCTCCTCGGGAAGGCGGAGAGAAGCCCGGCTGGGACCGGAGGGGCCTCGGGAACCTGGAGGCTCACGATCGTGCCCACGGGAGCCTCTGGGCCTGGGAAGTGGAAGTGGTTCTCCCGGACGCGGGAGTGGGAGGCCCCAGCTCGGGCCCCACACACGGCCCCCCGGGCCTGGAGGTCGGCGACGCGGGCCGGGCCGGCCAGAGACTTGCCTGGCGGTGGGGGGATGCGAGCTCGGTCAGGGGCAGCCCCGTCAGGCCGGCCGCCCCGCTCTGCTCGGCGACGCGAGGCGAGGGAGCTCCGCTGCGCGGAGCGAGAGGCCCGGCAATGGCGGCCCAGAGCGGTAGCACGGCCCGCAGGCGCCACCCCGCCATCGGTCGGGGCTGGGCGACCGGCCACCGGGTGGGAGGGGCCCCGCCCCGCCCCGCCCCGCCCCGCCCCGCCCCTGACGCACGCTCCGGCGGAGCCGCGGGGCCGGGCTGCCAGGCTGCCATGGGGAGGGGCCCTACTCAGCCCCGCCCCCGAGGTCTCCTCTGAGGCTTCGTTCAGGAGGGAGAGCCCAGCGTTCCCAGGCTTTGAGGGCGGGGCTGTGGTCGTGCCCCGCGCTCGGATTTCTGAAGTTTAGGAAGGGGTGGATGGATCTGGGGGCGTAATTAGACATTGTTTAAAAGTTCAAATGTGTGCCTTTTCGAAACCCGGAGGGACAGAAGCGTGTACGGGAAACAGCAGAATGCGAAGAGCCAGGGGCCAGCAGGCTCAGCCTTCCGCGGCCTCCCTTTCGCCGTCTTCTTTCTAGAGGGCAGCGCGCTCACACGCTGTCACCCCTGCCTGCTCCTCCAGCCTCCTTCACAAAGGCGCCCCCGACACCGCCCAGGGCACCCCGATCACCTCCCGCGCTGGGAGAGCTGGGGCCACCTCTGTCGCCTGGACCCATCTTTCTGGACGGCAGCAGCCGGGCGGCGTGAGAACCACCGAAACATCCGTGCCCTTTGACCCAATGTCACCGCTTTCTGGAAACCTTCCTAAGGAAAGAACCCAGAATACAGAGAAAGGTGATAGAGCCAGGCAGTGACAGAGCTCTGGTTAGCATCCAGGAGCTTCTCCACTGGCATTCACAACACTCCCTCGTTCTCCCTAACAGGATCAAGGTGATAAGTTTCAGGCCCCTGTGCTGCTGTCACGGGTTGGTATTTGAGTTTTGTCATGGAATTTGGGACCAGAAATAGCACTGACCATTTGCCAAACTCTCACATATCTGTGAGTACCAAGCCCTGGGCACCGTGCCCTCCTTAGCGCTCTTCCCTGTAATGCTGGCAGTCGTGGTGCCCAGTAGGCGAAGCTCCTGCCAGGCACAGGGCAGTGGCCAGACGGCTGCTTCTTAGAGGACAGTGTTTACACCTTGCTCAGGGCAGGCATTTTGGAAAGGCTGGTTTAATGAGCCCCCCTGAGGGCCCAGAGGCACATTCACCAACCCCAGGGGCACCACGCTCGAGAGGGCCAGAGGCCTGGGACTCATCCCAAGCCTTCTGTGCCTCAAGGGGCAGCTTTGTTTCTCCAGGAATGTTTTTCGATGGGGACTTGGAGAGCATGAGACCCTCTTGTCATAGACCCTCATGGCCCTGCCCCAGTGCGGGCACCCAGCGGGAGATGGCAGAGAATGTAGTTCCCACAGCTGCGGCACCAGTTCACTGTTTCCTTGGCTCCTCGTGTCCCTGCCTGAGTGTAGGCACCCAGAGCCCGCGTGCTCAGCTGATCCCTCGTTCCCCTCTCAGTGTAGACACCGAGCACGGAGTTGTCACTTGACAGTGGTCACGTGGGCCTGCATGCTCATGCCCCCGTGCCGGCACCTCCCGCCTCTACCCCCGAGTAGGCACCCAGAGCTGAGGTGACGGGCGACTGTCTTATTGCAGGACCTCTTGCCTCTACCCTAGATTAGGCAATCAGATCTCCAGTGACAGTTGAATGCCCTCACCTGAGGCCACCTCTGCCACAGTGTAGGAGTCCAGAGCTGAGGTGACAGTTAAATGGCCTCCATGGTCCCTCACTCCGTTCCAGTGTAGCTACCAAGATTTGTGCCTGTAGTTGACTCACCTCACCTGGGCCCTCACGTCTCTGTGGTGTGGAGCTGTACAGAGGTGAAGTGGCATTTGAGTGCCCCCTGCTGGGCCTCACGTCTCTGCCCCAGGGTGGCTGCCATCGCTGAAGGGCTACCTGTGTGCCCTTGCCTGCCCGTCATGCCTTTACCTGAGGTTGGGCCTCTAAGCCTCGCCCTGGTCCAGGCATCCCACAGTTAAATGTGAGTTGAACGCTGAAACCTGGGCCCAACGCCTCTCACTCAGTGTAGGCGCCCAGAGCTAAGGGGACTGTTGGCTGTCCTCGCCTGGGCCCTCCTGCTGTGTCCCACTGCAGAGATTCAGTGCCAGTTGAAAGCCCTCAGCGCCAATGTTGCCACCCAGAGCTTAGGTGACAGGTGTCTTTCCTCACTAGTCCGTTGTGTCTGTTCCCCATCCTAGGGCCCCACAGCTGTGACATTTGTCTCAATTCAGCGAGGCCCTAAGGACTATGTCAGAGATGAGGTGACTGTCCTCACGGGGTCCCTCATGCTTGCGGCTCCAGAGTGGAGGTGACAGCTGAACGTCCTTACCCGGGACCTCATGCTTCTTCCTCATTTCAGGCTCCTAGAGCTGAGATCACAGCTACTGTCCCTCTCAGGCCTCTCATCTCTGTCACTCACAGGCAGCCGGTGTCAGGTGACAGTGGACCATCCTCACCAGAGCCCTCTCATCACTGCCACAGGGTAGCACCCAGATCGGAGGTGTCCATTGATTGCCCTGACCTGGGCCCTCTGTCATGGTGGGGACACTCAGACAGATGGGGAGGGGAGGGTCCCCACCCCTCCCTCCCTCCCTTCCTCCCTCCCTTCTCACAGGCGGTTATCACATTTTGGGGGCCCAGGAGGAGCTGGGTCCCTCCTCCACTTCAGGCTCCTGCCCCTACATGGATCTTCTGTGTTGCTAAGAGTCCCCCTCGGTGACGCCATGCCAGAAGGTTCCCCAAGGGGCGTGGGTCCTGGGAGGACTACCCCCAGCACACAGTTCTACTGGGTCCCCCAAAAGGCTGTAGGCGTCTGTGGGGCTCTGTGAGGGGGCTCTGAGCACCAAGACCCCAGCGGGGTCAGGAAGGGCTCCCTGCACCTCCGTTTATTTGGTTTTTATCCCGAAGGTTTGTGGTCATCCTCAGGCCCGGATTTTGAGGGTTTGAGGTCCCAGGACTGGGCCGGGGACGCGGCTGTCCCTTCCCCGGGAGCAGCACAGCGCCCCTGGCGGCTAGCAGAAGGCCAGGCTGCAGCTCCGAGGACCCGCGCCACCGCATTCTGGGCCACCATCTCGGGGTCTGGTGCCATCCTGGGCCTTTTGCAAAGCCTCATTTGCCCCTCACGGGCACGTGGCTGCACCACAGAGAGTCAAGGGCAGGACCCTCTGTAGCCACGCTGGAGCCAAAGTGTTACAGGAGGGCGCGTGAGTCCCTAGGCCCACACCATCAGCTCCCGGCGAACCTGAGCGACTTACGGCCCCTTCTCCAGGCCACAGGCATCGGGAGGACCAAGGCCACTGCCCGTCCCCCCGCCCCCAGGCTGAAGCCTGGCCTGTAGTCCTGTCCACGTGGGGCTTTCTCAGCTGCTCTGCATGGACCTGGGCCAGGAGGCACTGCAGGATCCGGATTCCAGCCGCCCCTGTCCCAGAAAGCACCCCCCCCCCGCCACCCCGTCCCCGTTCACCTAGGTCTACGTGAACTCTGTGGTCTCCCTCCTGCAGAAGCTGGATGGAAGCGGCACGTTCTCTGGTTACAGGAGGGGTCGGGGAGAGCGGGGATGGCACCTGAGGATGCAGCTGTGTGCAGGCTGTGACTCACCACCCTAGCTTGTGGGACAGGAGGCGGCCAGCCCCCACTTGGGTTCCTTCTCGTCTACTTACCGTTGCTGCAGAGTCCTGGGCGGGAGCCTCAGCTCTGCCCCCAGCCCCGGGGGCCGTGCGGGGGTTAAGGAGAGCTGGTTGTCAGCGTCAGGCTGAGGAGAGGCCTCCGTGATGGGAGCGAAAAGCCCTGGACAGTTGCCTTCAACAGTGGGGGTGGGGACAGATGGGCCACAGGCCCAGCTGAAGGGAGGAGCCACGGGCCAGGTTCTTGCCAACGGCCTGAGGGCCTGGCCCCGCTGCCACAGAGCGTCCCCGACACGGGAGCCCTGAGCCCTGCCAGCTGTGAGGCGCTGAGGCATGGAGTCTGCCTGCCTGGGGCACGCATCGGGCTGCTGGCTCGTTCTGTACCAGCATCTGAGTCTTTTGTCTGTTCGTTTGGTTTGGGTCAGCCTGCTGCTCTCCCCGGAGCTCAGTGAAGAGCTGAGCCGGTGGCAGGGGCAGGACAGACGCACAGGGAGTGTCCTCTTATTCAGAAGTGGGGTGTGTGCAGACGTAATCAGATCAAGGTGAGGTCATCCTGGAGGAGACTGGGCCCCAAATCTAATATGACTGGTGTTCTTGTAAAGGGAAAACAGAGCGAGACAGACACACGAAGGAGAATGCACATGAAGACACAGAGAGACCGGAGCGACGGGTCTACGTGGCCAGCTGAGCCCCTGGAGGGCGCTGGTCCTGGAGCTCAGCCTGCCGGCCTCGGCACTGGGAGAGGATACCTTTCTGTTGCCTTAAGCTTCCCTGCGTGTGGTGCTTTGTTACAGGGGCCCCAGGAAACACAGGCAAGGGAGGCTGGTGAGGCCAGCTGTGCACCTCTCCACGGTGCCCAGGGTGCGCCCTGGACTTGCCCCTCCCCCTTGGCATCTGTTCCCGAATCCCTTAGCCACTCCTTCCTAAATACTTGTCGCCTCAGTGGGCCGGCAGTGCTCCTGAGTGCCCTGGCTGGGGCAGGGGCACTGCCTGGGGAGGGAAGGGGAAATGAACGTGACTTGTTCTTGTGCCCAAGGTGGTCTCGTGACGAAGTTCTAGGGTGCGGGGCAGAGAGAAGGGGAAGGCCGGGCTTGGTCAGGACTGAAGGATACCCACGTTCCCGCCCAAGCCAGCGGTGGAGGGAAGTGGGTGGCAGGGAGAGGCGAGGGCTGGGGCCCATGGTCGCAGGTGGCAGGAAAGAAACAACCAGGGGACAGGCAGGCCTGTCTGCGGATTTAATGGCAGGGGACTGAGCCGGGGCATCCCACCTGCCGCTTCTGCTTTTCTGGTGGCGAGGGCACCACCTGAGGGCGGGGTGAGATGGGGCGGCCGTGGAGTGCTGAGTTAGGGTGGCCGCGGGAGCTGTGGGGGGCAGAAGGCCACTCGGGAGGCCCGACACAGGTGCGCTGCTGGGCCCTTCCAGCACAGAGGTCCCTTCCAGTGGGGAACCAGGAATGTCAAGTGGCGCTGAGACTGGGCCGCGCCTGCCCCCTTCCCCTGCGCTCCGAGGACCTTGCCCCCCTGCTGCCCACAACTGCAGCCCTCCTTCTCCTTCCTCCAGGAGGGCTCAGTCTGGGGGACAGAGGCTGGCTCGGGTGGGGATGGTCACAGTGCTGGGTGGCAGAGGAATGAGACTGGGCCCAGGGGCGGGTGGCGTGGCCCGAGCCCGGGCGGGAATGTGAGGCTAAGGGCTGTGGTCCCGAGTCCTCCAGAGGCGGGTCCTCCCGAGGTGGGTCAGGCGGGGGCGGGGAGGGGGTGGTGGCGGCGGGGGAGCACGGAGAGGCGGGGCGGGGGTGGGCCCGGCACAGGGTCAGAGCTTGTGCGGGTTCACCCACTTGTAGGTGCCCTCGTACTGGAAGCCCACTCTCTTCATCAGCTCGTCCGCTTCCACAGGGCCACGGCTGGGAGGGGGACAGGTGGGGGGAGAGGTGAGGAAACCCTGAGCCCCAGAGTCCCCCTCCCCCATCACCCCCATCACCTCCCCCTGCCCGGCCCCCGCACCTGCCGTAGACGTAGGGGATGGGCTGGGCCTTCTCGAGTTCGATCTGGTGCAGCAGAGGAGTGAAGATCCGCCAGGCCTCCCGCAGCTCGTCACTGAGGGGACAGGGGGCGGCGATGGGGTGGGTGGCGGCCCAGAGGGAAGGAGGTGGGGAAGGGGGGGAGGGGCCACCCCTCACCTGCGCACGAAGTGCATCTGGCTCCCACAGAAGACGTCCAGGATGAGGCGCTCGTAGGCGTCGGGGAGCTTCACGTTCTGCCAGCGGACAGGCGGGAGGGAGTCACCGAAGCGCGCGCCCCTTGGAGCCCTGGACGCCACCCCCTCCCCACAGGTGGGCACCCACCTTGTATCTGTTGCCGTAGGTCAGGTCCAGCTCCGACTCCTCGGGGTTGAAGAACATGCCAGGCTTCTTGGTCATCATCTTGGTGTACACGGCCTCATTGGGCTGCACGCGGATCACCAGCTCATTGCGCTTGCACTGCTGTCGGAAGATGTCCCCGGCCACGTCGCAGAACTGCAGGCGCACCTCGGCCTTGCGCTCGTTCAGGGCTTTGCCACAGCGCAGGATGAAGGGCACCCCTGGGGGGACAAGGCCAGCCTTGGGGGGCTGTTCGGGTGGATGAGGGGGCCAGGTCCCACCACCGCGGGCCCAGCGGCATCACCTACCATCCCACCGCTCGTTCTCCACGTAGAGGACGACGGCCGCAAAGGTGGCTGTGGTGGACCCCCGGGGCACTGTGGGGTCATCCAGGTACCCTTTTGTGGCCTCTCCCTCTCCGTTGGGGTTCCCCACATACTGGCCCAGGACCACGTTGCTCGCCTGCACCTCTGAGATACATTTCAACACCTTGACCTGGAGAAGAGCCAGGGAGAGGGGCCCCTTGGGTAACAAGGACAGCAGGTGCCAGGAACCATGTGACTCCGAGGGGTGGCCTTCCTGGACGGGTGAGTGGCCCAGATAGTCAGGAGGCTCCGTCATGCAAGGGCCCTCTGGGGCCACCTCAGCCCACCCTCACTGTTTCTGAAGGAGAAGCTGAGGCCTAGAAGGTCAGTTCTGGGACAAGACACCTCGGGCTCAGGGCTGGTTGCTGCAGAAGGGGGAGGGGCCTGGGAGGGCACAGCTCCACCCACCTTCTCATCGCGGACGTCATCCGAGTGGGTGGAGGCGGGCTTCTCCATGGCCACCAGACACAGCATCTGCAGGAGGTGGTTCTGCATCACATCCCTGGTGGGAGGAAGGAACGGACAGTGAGCTAAGGCCTCTCCTTGTTGGCCAGGTTCTGGGGGCTCAGGGCCTTAAACTGGGCTTGTTTCCTGATCCCCCGTGTCTGCCAGGTCCCCTTAAGGCAAAGGAAGAAGACCGTGACCATTCCTGACTGCTCAGACACTCCTGCTGCCAAAACAGGAAGAGGCGACCCTGCAGGGTGGCGGGATGCCCGCCCCCCCGATCTCCCAGGAAGGGGAACCAGGCTCTCACCGGATGATCCCAAATTCATCGAAGTAGCCCCCACGACCCTCAGTGCCAAAGGGCTCTTTGAAGGTGAGAATGACGCAGGCGATGTTGTCCCGGTTCCAGATGGGGCCGAAGATCCTGTTGGCAAACCTGCAGGAGGGGCAGGGTGAAGGCTGGTGGGCGTCCGAGGGGGCAGCAGCAGGGCCCCCCAGCGCCCAGTCCTGGCCCCGGTCGCACCTCAGCACCATAAGGTTCTGGACCATCTCCTTGCCCAGGTAGTGGTCGATGCGGTAGATCTGGTCCTCGCGGAACAGGGAGGCGATGTGGTTGGACAGCCGGTTGGAGCTCTCTAGGTCCCTCCCGAAGGGCTTCTCCACGATGATGCGATTCCAGCCTCTGTGGGAGGCCAGAGCTGCGTCACTCCCACACCCTCCCTGGGGACCAGGGCTGAGCCCCTCATCCCCCTCCAAAGCCCCTTCCCCAGGGAGTGAGGGCAGAGCCTCCCTGCCGCCGCTCCGCAGTGAGATGAGCCAGCAAAGCTCTGCCGGGCCGGCCCTCCCCCGGCCTCGGCACGGAGAACACCTCCTCTCCTTCCTAGCCCTCAGCGCCACGCTCAAAGCTGACTGGCTGGTGGCTGGAAGGAGCGCCACTGGCTGGCTCTGCTCCCTCCTGGGCCCCGACCTAGTGAGAAAACGGGGAGGGGATGCCAAAAGCAGAGCCACCTCCATGGGTTTTAATGTGGAGAAAGATCCCTTATTCCTCACGGAGAGTTAATGTGAGACAAAGTGAAACCGACATGGCCGTGGCTTTGGAAAAACGACAGAGCGCTGAGCTGCTGCGGCACAGACAGCAGGGTTCCCGTGGACCAACGCCGCCCTCTGGTGGTGGTCGAAGGGACCCTGAGAAACGCCGAAAGCTAGAGTAAGCGACCGGCAGCAAGAGTTTCGTGGAGCAACACTGCCACCTTGTGGTGCTAGGCGGGACTGCTGCCAGGGACAACGGGATTTCATACGGGGGATTTGGAAGGTAAACACGGGTGGTAGCATTTTCAGTAAAGGCTGTTAGAGAACTACTCTTACTCCTATTGCCTTCTTTGGAGAGGTAATTCATGGCAAGAACAAACACGGGACATCTATCTTTTTCAGACTCCCTAGATCGGTCGGCCCAGGAGGCAGGAAGGGAGGGTGAAACAGCAGTCTTACGTCTGGCTCATGCAGGTTTCATGGATGTTCTTGGTGACAGCCTCATAGACAGTGGGGGGCAGGGCCAGGTAGAAGAGGCGGTTGGCCTGTGGCCCCTGGTGGAGAGCGTTCATGTGGCTGTTGAGGCGCTCATAGGAGGCTGCATCGTTGTACTGGCCAGCCACGTAGGAGTTGCGGGCAAAGAACTCCTCCAGTTTGGGCTTCTCCTCCGGGGCAGCCTAGAAAATACGGACACAAGGATGTCGGACCGGCCCCTCCCTCCCTCCCTGATCCCATAGGCAGGGTGGGCTTCCTGAGAAGTCAGCCATCCTAGCCCTGCACTGGGCTCACTCCCATCTCGTCGGCTTTGCACACCCATGGGGGCGGGGGCCGCGTGACCTAAGACGGAAGCCAGAGTTCAGGAAACTTTGACCTGGGAGACAGATCTCTCTCCAAAGTCATTCCACCAAAGTATGGTATGTTGAGAAAAGTCAGGCTTGCAGCATTTCCATGGTGGAGGGGCCACAGGGTACAGTGGGGAGGAACTGGTGAGCCCAAGTCAGAGGGGGCTGGGAAACAGGGGTCTCAGGCTGGCATCAAGGAAGCAGTGGGAGCAGGTGGGGAGGAGTGCCAGGCTGAGGATCGCTAGGGAGGAAGTGGCCCCGGCACAGGGGCGAAAGGCTGGGCCTGGGGGGAGGGAGGAAGGGCATCTGCGATGGGAGGCGGGTGTGGCACGTATGGAGACCCCAGAAGCCACTCACTTTGAAGAAGGGCTCGCTCTGCTTGCGGATGTCAGCCACTGTGAGGCGGGAGCGGGCATAGCCCACGATGTAGGTGTCTTCGGGCAAAAGGCCATCCCGGAACAGCCACCTGAGGGCAGAGCACAGCTGTGGCGAGGGCGAGGGCAAGAGGACCGTGGGGGGCAGTGAGCAGTGGGGGAACAAGCTTACCAGATGGTGGGGTAGATCTTCTTCTTGGCCAGGTCACCCTGTGGCAGAGAAAACAGGCATGGTTAGGAGCTGAGGACATGCCCTAGATCATCTCCCCCCAGGACACCCGGGTATCCTTGTCCTGCCCCTGTGTACAGCCTGAGCAGCTTGAACTAGAGCCCAGCCTAGCCCTTGACCCTGACCCGACAGTGCTCGCACACTGCCGGGGGCACTTCGAGGCAAAGAGACCTCGTGCTGGCCAGGAGGCAACCACCAACCCGCTGGTTCCACGATCCACAGACCCCAGTCTCTGGTCGAGCAGGCAGAACCAAAGCCAACACAAGATGCCCGCTTCTAAACAGCTCATGGGCTAAAGAAAACCCTAAATTCCCTGGAACCGAATGGCAATGGAAGTAGCACACATCAAATGAGACATGACCTTAAATGCTTAGGTTAGCAAAAAAGAACGGCTGGAAGCTGCTGAGCTCAGAATTCAATTGAAGAAGTTAGAAAAAGGACAGCAGAATTTTAAACCCAAACAAATTACAAGGCAGAGAACAATGAAAAATAAAAATGAATAAAATGGAAAACAAACCTAAAGAAAAGATCAAAAAGCCGAAAGTTGGTGCTTGAAAAAGACTAATCGAAACAGACAGCCTTCTGGCAAGACTGGTTTTTTAAAATAATTAATTAATTAATTATTGGCTGCGTTGGGTCTTTGTTGCTGTGCGTGGGCTTTCTCTAGTTGCAGCGAGTGGGGGCTACTCTTGGTTGCTGTGCGTGGGCTTCTCATTGTGGTGGCTTCTCTTGTTGTGGAGCACAGGCTTCAGTAGTTGTGGCTCACGGGCTCAGTAGCTGTGGCGCAAGGGCTTAGTTGCTCTGAGGCATGTGGGATCTTCCCGGACCAGGGCTCAAACCGTGTCCCCTGCACTGGCAGGTGGATTCTTAAACACTGCGCCACCAGGGAAGTCCCAAGACTGCTTTTTAAACAGGCACCAAGAATTAGGAGTGCAGTGGGACAAAACTACCGATGGGAAAGACAGAAGAGAGGTTTATGAACAACCTTACTGCATGTCTGACAACTTACATGAAATGGACACATTTCTAGAAAAATCCAATATACCAAAACGGAGCAAGGGACCTGACCAGGCAATGGTTATAAAGGAGACAGGATTGCAGCCACAGCCTTCCCAACGAGACAAGCCTGGCCCTGATCCTGGCACAGAAAGCTCTGCCAGCGGGTCTCCCAGGAAGAGAGAACACCAGTCTGAGGCAAAGCCTGCCTGGGAAGCACCTGCTGAGCCATGTGATGGGGCCCCAGAACCCTGCGGCTGGAACCTCTGAGAAATGCACACAGGAGGCCCCAAGCCCATCTCGCCCATGTACGCAGATACAGATGCAAAATTTCTGCAGAAGATACCAGCAAACCCAATCATGCAACGTCAAAAATGGAATATGTCAGAATCAAGTTGGGGTCATCCTGCAAACGAAAGGTTGGTTTGATGCTGAAAAGCAAAAAAAAAAAAAAAAAAAAAAAAATCACTGAAATTCACCACATTAACAGATTAAAGGAAAAAAAGCTGTAAGAAATCTGTCTACTCCTTTTGATTTTTCAATCTAGCAACCTTGCTAAACTCACCACATGTAGATAAAGTGTTCCAGACATCAACATCTATCACAATAGGACCTCTTACCAAACTAGGAATAAAAGGGAACTTCCTTATCTTGATAAACAGCACCTATAAAAACTCTCACAAACATCATATATTGTGGGGAAATGTTGAAATAATCCCCTTTAAACAGCCAGGAGCAAGAAAAGAGCGCCTGCCATTGGCTGTTTATTCAATGCCCCACCAGAAGCCCTGACAGCGGCAGGTGGAGAGCAGACAAGACGTGAGGACGGGAAACGAAGAGCCACGCTGGCCCTCTTTGTAGCTGACAGTCTGTCCGTTAAAAGAAAACCACCTCAAAGCAAGCTACAGGCAAATTATTACAATTAATGAGATTTTAGCAAGGCTGATAGATTTTAAAAAATCAACAGATGGGAGTAGAAACAGATTTCTTAGGACACAGAAAGCAGTAATCAGAAAGACGGATAAATGAAGGTTTCAGCAAAATTAGAAACTCCTGTTCACCATAATACACTACTAAGAAGGTGAATAGAAAAAAAGAAAAAAAAAGAAGATGAATCCACCCAAAGGCTCAAATCCATCAACAGGGGATGGACAGGCAGCATCGAGGGGTGAGCCGAGGGGTTCCCTGGCGGGCCAGTGGTTAGGGTTAGGGCTCCTGCTTCCACTTCAGGGGGCCTGGGTTCGATCCCTGGTCGGGGAACTAAGATCCTGCAAGCTGTGCAGGAGGCCAAAACAAAAACAAACAAAAAAGGGATGAGCCAGTGACCCACCCAGCACATGTGAATCTCAAAATCATAATGCTAAGCCCCAGCCCCAGACACAAGACTAAATACCCTGAGCTCATTTAAGTGAAGCTTTAGAAAAGGCAAAATGATTGCACGGTGATGGAAGTGGCAGCCGCGGTGTTCCAGAGCAGGAGGTGGACCACCGCCCAAGGCCTTCCTGGGGAGGTGGGAACATCCTCTTTGCTAATAAAGGTGTGTGCACCTTTACAGTGAAAATGGGTGCCTTTCAACGTGTACAAGTTTTACCTAAAAATAAAAAGACTGAAAAGAATAATAACCGAGCAGAGGGTGGGGCCCGGGTAGCCTGAGCGCTTAGCTGTTGACTTGTGTGCGCGTGAAACTTTCCAAAGTAAGAGCAAGGGTATGAACACACAGTAACTGTGGGCAACAATATGGTCATCCCACGAAAGTGACAGAAGACTCACTAAAATGTCACTGAAAAGTCCCTTCTCTCCACTCCAGTTCAGTCGCCGTGGCCACGGCAACATGCGTTAATTTGGTGACCTGACAAAGGAATTCTCCACTCAGGTGGAAGAGGCTTCCAGCGAGGGCATGGCTGGGGGGGTGGGGTGGGGGGCAGAGGAAGCCTGCGGGGCACAGCAGGCCACCCTTTCATGCGCCCGCCCTGTAATCAGGGAGGGCCGCTGGGCGGAGGCGCTGGACTCACCCTGGGCAGGAAAACCACCTCCAGAGATAAGGACCCAAATCTTCGCGGCAAAATGACCTTAGGAGCCACGTAACCACTGGACGGGTTCTATGAACCACTGCAGAACGGAAGCCGCGTGACCAGAAGCGAAGCAATTCCAACCTGATTAAAATCCCTGCCCCCTAGACAGGCAGTTAGGAAGGCACTTGGGGGGCTCCTGGGTGGTGGTGGAGGTCGGGGCGGACCACTTATGAGACTCAAACGTTCGCGTTCCTCCTGTCCTTGGCTTCAGCCTCCAACTCCCGGGCTGAGCCGACCTCTGCATGCAGACAAGCCCAGGTGTCTGTTCCACCCCAGGTCACCACCTCCAGGCTCCACTGGGACCCCGACTGCCCGAAGTGGGCGGTTCCCAAGCCAGCGTTCCCCATGCTGCTGCCCCTGCCCATGTCTTGCCAACTGCTCAGAACTGATCCCCCACGTGCCTGCCATCTTCCACGGGAGACAGCAGTGCATCAAGGTCCGGCTCCGACCCCCAGCCGGGGCCTCGAGCTGCCCCCGAGCCCAGTAGCCCCCAGCTGCGGCCCCCTCCTCCCAGGGCCCATCGGCGCCTGCTTCCTGCTTCTCCATCACTGGGACCGGGCCGGTGGGAGACTCCACTCTGGTCCCCGGGGCTCGGTGGGCCCCGTCTCCTCCCGGGCTTGTCGGGGACTGGCCGGGAGAAACGACCAGCACCACGGCCCACAGCCACCTCCCGCCTTCCTGGCCAAGTGGAATGTTTGCTTCCGATCAAATTCCAGCAGGCTGCCCGCCGGGCCGTCCTGCCTGACTCACGGCGCCCCACACCCCACTGCTCTCACTGGTCCCTTTGGGATTAACTAGCAATAGAACCTGCTCGCCTTGTTCAGCTCAGCCCTGCAACCAGTGGCCTGTTGGGCTCCGACTCACCCGACGGGAAGACGAGGTAGGACCCAGGACAGTGGGGGGCAGGGGCCCGGGGAGGCCCACCCTCCCCACCAGCCTGGGCTGGGCTCCTCTGCCAGGACCGCTGTGGGAAGAGAGCATGCTGCACATGGTGGGGGCGACGATGGGGCTCCCGAGGACCACAGCAGGGAGGGACGTGCCTGGGGACACATGGTGATGTAGCAGGAGAAGCAGTACCTGATTCAAATTTCCAGCTGTCAGCAAAGGGCCGTGGGCCGCCACCTGCCTGTCACCGCCCAGGTCTGACCTCAGTCTCCAGTTTTATAAACCCTCGGTCTCGGTCTCGGAGGCTTTTAGGGTGGAGGGGCGCGGCAGAGAATGCAGAGGCCGGCTGCCAGCTGGAGGCCAGGAAGGGGTGGGCTATCCCTGTCCCACTAGGGCCACCCGGGTCAAGGATCGCCCAGGTCCTGGGGTGCAGCGCAGCTCTGCTGGGGCCCAGCTGGATCCCAGCCACTGGGGTGAGACCCTGGGGCTGCTGAGGCAGGCTGGGCTGCAAAACCAACAAAAGGGCCTCACTCCTACTCCCTGGGGCTCATGAATCATCAGGCCTTTGGGGGAGTGCCAGAGTCATCATGACACAGCAAGAATCTTATCGCCCTAAGAGGGGAGGCAGCCCAGAAACACCCTGAGGAGAGGGAGGGCTGAGGCTGCCAGATCATGCCGTGCACAGGCCCATCACTGGGATGGGACCTGAGCACCGATCGAGCCCACGGCCCTCGTGGTCCAGGTGGGGAAACCGAGGCCCAGAGAGGCGAGGGACGTGCTGAGGACCATGCAGTGAGCCAATCTTGCCCGAGGGGGCTCCCAGTCCTGTTCTCTTTCTCTCGCCCCGATTGCTCTCTCCATCCACTGTGGGGGGAAAGCGGCTCCGGCCTGGGAGAGGACACATGTGATCTGCCGGGCCCCAGGTTCCTCTCCCAATGCTGGTCTATGAGGAGAAACTGAGCTCTTTCATTCCAGAGCTCTCTGGACTGGGACAGTAAGTACCTCCACTCCCTTCCCAGCTGAGGGTGGGAGTCCTGAGAAGGGAGATAGTGGTCTCAGAGCAGGGAGAAGAGAGTGGCTGAAAGCCCATCGGTAAGACCACAAGCCAGCCTCAGGACACGCCCAGGAAGGAAGCTGGGCATGCGGGCGACGGTTGGGTAAGTGGCCCAGGGAGGAGAGGGGGCAGAGGACGGCCCCGCAGCCCAGCCTGCTCCAGGGGCTCTGCGTCCGCTCGTCCTTCTGAGAGGAAGGCTCTGTTCCATGGCCCTGGGAACATGAAGGCCTGGCAGTGTCTGCTGTCACATGCACTCACCTTGGGTTCCGGCCCCCAGCACAGTTCCCACGAGGAGGGGGAGGGAGGGGGGAGGGGGGAGGGAGGAGGGAGGAAGCCTCCCAGCTGGGCTAGGTGGGAGCTCTTCTAGGTGCTGCCCTTGCAGGGACACCCCCCCGCACCTGGAACAGGAGGAGGGAGAAATACACAAGGGCTCTTCCTCAAGGACCCTCCTCCTCCCCCACTCCACCCTGCTGGAGCGGCACTTCCCACTTCTGCTCTAGAAGCCTCTGGTTATTGCTCCCACAGCAGAGGAGAGCAAAGGGGAACCCTACTGTTGGCAAAGAAACAAAGTTGCCTAAGCCCAAGCCCATCCCACATGAAGGCAGTGGAGTCACAGAATCAGCTCAGCAGAGCCCCAGGGCCCTCCACACTTGTTTCAAAAGACCTCAGTTATTAAGTGGAGACAATGAGGTTCAGAGAAGGAAACACACCTGCCCCAGGCCACAGAGCAAACTTGGATGCTCTCAATGAGGTATCTAAGTGTTGAGGGCCTGGGGTCATATGCCATTTACTGAGGCCTGGGACCCTCTGTTGGAGCATCCTGTGACAGGCCGGTATGGGGACGGGGCGGGGGGGGGACGGGGGGAAGGAGGAAAAATAATCCTGAGTTACTGTCTCCCCCAACCTATTTCTTAGACAAGGTCCCAGGTGTTAAGGTTTCTGGCTCCTCTAAGGGGATGAGGCCGGGGCCAGGGTGGGGGCCAGGTCTGCTCCGTGTGCTCCTCCTGGGCACCCCCCAGTCCTGGGTGACAGGGGGTCAGGGGACAGTGTTTGGGGTGACCTTCCTTCCCTCCCACTGGCAGAGCCCTGCATTCTGGCTCGCTTTTCCAAGTTCTGAAGAGAATCACAAAACTGGCAGGAGGCAGGCTCTGCAAAGCACGGTGGCGTGTTACGACACATGAACGAAGAACTGAGTTCCTCCAGAGCTGAGGGGACAGTGGTGTGGAAGTCACAGAGAGACAATGTCTGCTCCATCAAGAGCTGACTAGTTTGGGTAGAACTCTCGCTTGAGGTTTATATAATAAGTTACCAGCAAAGATGCTCATATCATGGGTAGCAGATTCTTGGTCAAGTCCACGGTGAAAAGTGAAAAGAGAAAAAAGACCACTTTCACTTTGAGATGAAACCTTGACAGCCCCCCAGCCCCTGCTCATGTCTTACCACTGGGTAGATCTTGTTTCCACACGGCACGTGGGGAGAGTGCTTCCGTCAGGGGTCATGGCTCTCTGAGGACCCACCCTCCCTCTCCTGTTCCCCCACCCTCATCACGTATGGTCAGCATGCTTTACTTCTGACTTTGCTTCTACTCTTTGGCCTTTCTGATCAGAGAAAAGTGGCAGTTCCACTGGCTAGACAATGGGGCTGGTCTCAGTTCCTCAGCAGGCCTTGGAAGCTGGGGCAAAGAGATGGTATTTCAAGAAAGGTTGAGTGTTTTTCCTCAGGGAACTTGACAGTAGAGAGATAAGGCAGAGACCCAGCCTCGAATCCTACCTCTGGATCTAACTGTGTGACATCTGTCAAGTCAGAAACAGGTTTGGAAAACATACTCCCAGAATGAATCGCTTCCCCTGTTTGCATATCAGTTTTCCCTGTGGAGGAGGAAGTCCAACCAGACAGTCTCTAAGGACCTCCCAGCTCCAGGACATAGGTCTACAGTCAATGGCTGCACACGGACTTCAGAAATGCCTCGCGGTGTGTGTATACTGGGTGGTGGCAGGAGGAGTGGCACATGAGCAAGGGCAACAGCGAGAGCCCAACCGAGCAGAGCCCGAGGGACCCGACGACAATCAGTTGGGAAAGCCCAGGTACCTAAAGGGAAGGGAACTGAAGCAACGTCACGCTCTAAGTCTGCTGATTCTACGATGTGGGGCCTGGGGGAGACTCACCGATGCACCCATGATGATAAAGATATGCGTATCAGCCTGATGGAAGGCATCGCCCTGGTACAGCTCTTCCCGCAGGATCCCGCACACCTGGGTCCGGCTCAGAGCCACCTGCCCTGCCATGATGCTCTCTGGTAGAAGAAAAACTGGTTAACAAGGCAGGAGAACAGAAGAGCATTGAGAAGCTGGCCCCTTTCTGGAGGGGTCCTTTGGGCTCTCACCCAGCTGGTGCCTGATTATTGAAACCACTCACTGTGAATGGCTGGGGAGCAGGACGTTTGGGAGGTTAGAAACTGCTGGCCCTGGGCTCTGGCCATACTCTCTGGGCAACCTTCTTTCATGGTGTATGTTACCAAATTACCCAAAGCATTAATGAATTCCTTCTAGGGCCTCCGCTCTGGGGGACTGAATAAAACCCTGCTGTAGCATTGTACGACCTGCTTAAGACTATCTCACCCGGGGTTCAGGCGGAAACTCCACAATGAGCTGGAGCATGCTAGATTGTGCAGCTGATGGAGTGTAGCTCCAGCCCTCCTCCTGCCACGCTGCGAGACACCGGCAAGCCCCGTGTCCAGTGTGGCGGGGGGGCGGGGATGTAGGGGACTGTAAGATCGGCTAAGACCCTCTCGATTTTGCCCCGTTCCCAAGTATGGGAAATCAAAGTGCCTCGCAGCGCCGCGACCGCCCACTCAGTTACCTGTGCTTCGACGCTGCCACCCGTCGCGCTCGCAGCCCCGGAGTTCCCGGCAGTTTCCGGGGGCTACTCCCCGCCGGCCCATTTAACCGGCGGGGGCGGGCACCTGGTCTGAGCTGACCAGCCTCAGGCGAGACGCGCGGGTGGGGCCTCTGCAGGCCCCTCCCTCGAGGGGCGGGGAGGGCCAAGGGGCGGGCAGGTGCGCGCGCATTCCAGGCCGCCCCCCCCCCCCCCCCCCCCCCAGCGGACCCTGTGCGAGGGCCCAGCCCTGGCCCACCCTGCCCTTTGAGCACCTGCGCTGGCCGCCGGGCTACGAGCTGCTTCCTTTACCCGCCGCCGTTGTACCGTGTCCCCGATGCTTCGAGAGTCCGCGTGCTGCTCTCTGCTGCTCGCCCGCGTGCCCATCCCCGGCCCGACCCCGCCCCTATAGTCCGGCTTTCTCGCGTGCCCTGGGAGGTCCCGCGCCCTCGCGAAGGGCTCCACTTCCGCCGGCCGCGTGGTCACGCCCCTCGACCTTGTTTGTGGGCGGGGCCTTCAGCAGCCCCGTCCCCTCGCTGGACCGGTCGCCGGATCAGGTCAAACCGGCCCTATTAGATGATAGCCTCGTCGTGGCTCCTCCCCTAACGGGGGCGGGGCGGCCAAGCGCCCCGAGGCTGGATGCAGCCGACGGAGAGACAAGGGGGAATGCGGGTCGCGACGCATATTACTGGGGAACGTCCTGAGGGCCAGCCGAAGCTGCCGGGCTCGGGTTTCGGTCTGAGGCAGCCTCCCTCACACCTCTCCCCGGCCGGCCGGGGTCGGGGCCTGAGTGTTTTACTTCCGGATCCCAGTTACGACACCGGAAGCCGGAAGTGGGAATTTGGCAGCGGGAGAAGGGAAGGGCTACCGCGGAACCCAGGCTTTCTCGGAGCATCGGGGCCCGAGGAGCGCTCGGGGCCCGCCACTCCCGCCTTTCTCACGTCGGACCGACTCTGCTGACAGGTGTGGTCCTCTTTTCCGAAGACAGGGTACCATCGGTGGGTGTTCCGCTGCCTCCGAGACCCCCCCCCCGGACGACCAGGCTTCCCCCTCCTGTTGGGCCCCAGCCAGGTTCTGCCGCCAGCTTCTAGACCAGGGGCCGAGCCCAGCCGATTTAGGACTCAGGTTACTTTAGCGGCGAGCGGGACTGTTCCTGCCTCTTCTTCCTCCACCACGACGGAGTCTGACCACACCCCTAGTTTGTGAATGACTCTTCTAGTTCGGAGACATTTTCTGTTCATCAAACTTGACTGCATTTGAGGTTAAGTTCTTTAAAAAGGCCTCAAATATAACTTGGCAGCTAAGTATCTTAACTCATGTGCCTCATTTTGCTCCTTTTGCAAAAGGTGACTGTCTCCCGGACCTCATATCCTTTCTGTGACTTGAGGATGAATGGGCCATCCTGGCATGTTCGAGGAACTCATTAAGGCGGCCACTATATCTGGAGTAGAGTGAGCGAGGGGAGAGTACTTAGAGTGGAAGCCATGGGGGACCAGATAGTGCACGGCCTTGTAGGCGGGTTGTAGGGTCTTTGAGTTTTACGCGATGGGCAATGAGACACCATGGTAGGGATCCGAGTAGAAGAGGAATGTGATCAGAGTCACCTTTTAGGCTGATTGTTCAGCTGATTGTTCGCTGATTGGCGCGGTGGGGAGAACAGACTGCAGGGGGCAAGGGTAGGAGCAGGGTGACCTGTTAGGAGGTTATTGTAGTAATCCAGGTGAGAGACGATGCTGCTCTGATCATTTTATTATGTAAAATTTCAAAGATGTTCAAAAGTAGAAAGAATAGTCTGGTAAATCCAATGTATCCACTTCCCAGCTTCAACAGTTACCAACTCGTGGCTACTTTTGTTTAATTTATACCCCTCACAGTATTCTATTATTTTCAAAAATAGCTTTATTGACATATAATTCACATACCTTACAATTCACCCATTTAAAGTGTACAGTTTGCTGGTATATTCACAGACTTGCACAACCATCACCATTAATTCCAGAACATTTTCGTCACTCCAAAAAGAAATCCCATAAACTTTAGCCATCACCCCCATCACCCCATCTACCCCAGCTCTAAGCATCCACTAGTCTCTATGTATTTGCCTGTTCTGGACATTTCACATGAATGGAATCATATAATATGGGTCTTTTGTGACTTGTTTCTTTCTCTTAGCATAATGTTGTAGCGTGGGAACGTACTAGATTTTGTTTATTCATCAGCTGATGGACACTTCGGTCATTTCCACTCTTTGGCTGTTAGGAGTAATGCTGCTGTGAACATCCCTGTGTGGACACAGGTTTTCATTTCTTTCAGGTAGATACCTAGGAGTTCCCCCATTATTTTGAACCAAATTCCAGACAGTGTAATTTCGTCCACAAATATTTCAGTGTGCATCTCTAAGAAATGACTTTGAAAGAAACATAACCACAATACCACTATCACACCTAAAATAGTTACCATTATTTGCTTAGCATCATCAAATAAATTCTAAGATACATTTTGACAGGATTTCCTGATGGATCTGACGTGAGCTGTGAGCGGCAGAGAGGACTCAAGAAGGACTCCTAGGTTTTGTCCCGCTAACTGGAGGATGGATTTGCCACCAGCTGCTAATAAGGAAGGCCGTGGGTGAGCTGGCTTCTGGGAACTGTCAGGAGTGCAGTTTTAGAGACGTTAGTTTTTTGTTTTTTTTTTTTGCAGTACGCGGGCCTCTTACTGTTGTGGCCTCTCCCGTTGCGGAGCACAGGCTCCGGACGCGCAGGCTCAGCGGCCATGGCTCACGGGCCCAGCCGCGCCGCGGCACGTGGGATCTTCCCGGACCAGGGCACGAACCTGCGTCCCCTGCATCGGCAGGCGGACTCCCAACCACTGCGCCACCAGGGAAGCCCGAGACATTAGTTTTGAGAGGATGACTAGATACCCAAGTGGAGATGTGGAGTTTGATGTGTTAGTTTGGAGTTCAGGAAGGAGTTCTGATTTGGGGTATCATCAGCATTAAGATGAGGGTTACAGCTTTGAGTCTGGATGGAATTAGTATTGGAGTGACTGGAGTTAGAGAAAAGATCCCAGAACAGAGCCCTGGGCACCGCCATGTGAAGGGCTGGGCTGACGAGGATGGTCCAGTGAAAGAGCCAGAGCAGGGGCAGCCCGTGAGGCAGAAGGAGAACCAGGAGAGTGGGCTGTTCTGGAATCAGGGACCAGCGATCCGTCAGATACTGCTGGTGGGTCAGGAGGGTGTTCAGGTAAGTATCAGTAATAGTGAAACGTCCAGGCTCACTTGGTGTTTGAGTCTCTGGCTGAAGCTCAGGCCCTACTCCTGGAAACTTCTGTTGGGATTGGCCTCCTCCTCCATGTAGTCAGTCTTCTTGGTCAGGACTTAAAAGGGCTCCAGGCTGCTGCTGTCCAGCATAGCCTCCCTCTCTATACTCTAGTTCACAAGAGAACGCAAACAGCTCAGCCTGTGTCTGCCACTTTCTCTTCGGCTGTGAGCCCAGCTCCCACTTTCAGATGCTTCAGTACACATCAGATGCTAGATGTCCACCTCGGCCCCTCAGGTCCAGGGAACACTCATCAGGCTCTGAGTGAAGCCCCTCTTACTTGGTGTCTGGACTTCCTAGGGCTGCTGTGGGAGATTTCCACAAGCCAGGGGGCTGAAAACAACAGAAATTTATCCTCTCCCAGCTCTGGAGACCAGAAGCCTGCGATCAAGGTGTTGGCAGGGCCGTGCTTCCTTTGGAGGTTCCAGGGGAGGGTTCTTCCTGCCTCTTCCAGCTTCTGGGGGCTCCAGGTGCCGCTTGGCTTGTGGCCACATCCCTCCCATCTCTGCCTCCATCTTCACGTGGCTTCTGCTCTGCGTCTGTATCTCTGCTCTTCTGTGTCTTATAAGGACCCTGCCATTGGATTTAGGGCCACTCTCATCCAGGATGATCTCATCTCCAGATCCTTAACTTTATTACATCTGCAAAGACCCTTTTGCCAAGTCAGGTCACAGTCACAGGTTCTGGGGGTCAGGGCGTGGACATACCTTATTGGGGGCCATCATTCCACTCAGTACACTAGGTGAGGGGCCAGCACCCTCTACTCGTGCTTGGAGGTGTAGGTGTCGGGGTAGGATTCCCGGCACACTGGCACCTCCCTCCAAAAATAATCTCCGTGATTTCTCCTCTCTGGTGAAGTTCCTCAGGTTACAGCCTGGAGATAGTGCTAGGCACAGTTTACAACCAGTGCTGAACCGTGACCTTTCCAAGCGCCACATAAATGCCTGTGCCTCCCTTTGGAATGGGAGTATGTGCCACCTCTTAGCAGCCTTTTCTGCTTGGCACAGTGCTCGTCATTCTGCTTAAAGTGTGGCGCCCGAACTCCTCCCCGGCCTGCAGGGTGGGAGAATTCTGCGTAGGCCTCCTCACGTGATGCCTCTGCTGGCTCTCTGTTTCAGACCCTGACGTGTTGGATGAGCAGGCCCCCTTGGAAGAGTCCACTGTGTGAGATGGTGCAGCCTAGCGGCGGCCCGGCAGGGGACCAGGACGTGCTGGGTGAAGAGTCTTCTCTGGGGAAGCCAGCCATGCTCCACCTGCCTTCAGAGCAGGCTGCTCCTGAGACCTTCCAGCGCTGTCTGGAGGAGAATCAAGAGCTCCGAGGTGAGGGAGACAGCGGGTGTGTGGAGTAAAATGTCCGGGGACCCGGCACTGCTGGGGGAAGGATTATCGCACTCACCTGCCCCTCTGCCTTGACTGGGACTGGGGTGGGCCAGTTAGAGACTGAAGCTCAGCCACGCTTCCTCTTTGTTTCAGGTGGGATTCCCTGGAATTGGACTTTGAGATACAGAGTGGCATGCAGGACGTTTATTTAGAGTTCTCTTAGGAGTAACACTGGGGGGGGGGAAGGGCAGGGCAGTGAAGAAGCAGGGGAGGGCGGAGGGAGAAGCTGGGCCGCAGTGCAGGCCAGCCCTACAAGGAGCTCTGGAGCGGGAAAGACCCTTCTGCGTTGTCCCACTTGGGCCAACGCGGCCAGGCCCCCTGTGTCTCCGTACTGATCAGTCATTAAGCACTGGCTCTCGTGGGAAGGGGCGAGGCTATCCTGGGAAGGAGCGAGGTTATTCCGGGAGGGGCGTGGCTATCCTGGGGAGGGGGCGTGACCTGCTCCGGAAAGGGGCTGTGGTCCGCTCTGGGAATGGGCGTGGCCTCCCTGAGAAGGACCAGTGGGCTGCTTTGGAAAAGGGGCGTTCAGGCTCTGTGGGCGGGGCATGAGCCCGGCGGGCCGCTCCTCGAAGATACCGGAGCTGAGGGCTGTCCTCCAGCAGCACCCACCCCCCAGGTGGCCGGGTTCGAGTACCTTCCGGGCCGCCCCCTCCCCATCGCCATCACAGCCCCCGCTCACTCACTGTCCATGTGCTCGCCTGCATCGGGGGCAGCTTCTCCAGGCCCCAGGGGCCGTCTCATCGCGCCCTCACCTGGTGTGGCTGCCCTGGGGTGTGACCCACTCCTGCCTGCTTCGCGTGAGACAGCCCTCCCCCCTGGTGGTCGTGCCCCGGGGGCTCCTCGTCTGGCGCGCCGCTCCTTGGGTACGGTAGCCCCAGGTGCCCAGGCGGCACCCCTGCTTCTCACTCAGTGAGACTCTTGTGTTTTGTGCTGTGAGGACCTTCTACACTGCCGAGCCCAGAGCTGCAGGTGGAGATGGGCGGCACAGACTCCCCGGGTGGGTCACGGGGAGTGATGGGGCACATGGCCACTTTTGCTTCATCCTGGTTCCTGTTGGCAACTCAGGGCTTAGAAAGGTCGCAGCCTTTGTGTACACCATATCCCAGAGGACAGGGCCTTGGTTATTTTCACTCAGCCATCCACTGTCCAAGCTGGTGGGCAGGTTGGCATGTGACATAAGCAGTGGAGGCCACAGTCATGGGACCACTCCCCGACCCCTCTGCTGGACAGTGCATCCTCTGGTGTGATGGGATGTCACGCGGGGCCCTGTGCTGATGAGTCACGTGCCCTGTAGGCCTCGGAGACTGGTGCTGGCTGAGGCCCTGCAGGCAGGGACCAAACTTGTGCCCAGAATATGTGTCTCTTTTTCTGTGAAGATGAGTCGCCTTCTCTTGCAGGATGGAAAGGTCAGCCGGCCACTTAGGGGCTGCTTGGTCTTTTGGAGCGCTGGCCTGCTTTGGAGACAGCCCTGATTCACGCACAGAGGGCTGGGACCTACCTGCTTGAGGACAGGGTCCTCCCCCTCAGCGCTCAGACATCTAGAGGTTGTTCTGGGCACTGTGGCGTGTTGAGCAGCGTCCCTGGCCTCTACCCACGAGGTGCCAATAGCACCCCTTCAGTTAAGACAACCATCAGTATCCCCAGATGTCATCAGATGTCCTACTGTGTTGGGGCCACATAGAGCTGGCAGCCGGGCTGAGGGGCGGGGAGACAGCTCACCCTCCATAGCTATGTGCGTAGTCTCTGCTCATCCCCAGGACAGCGCTCTGGCAAAGGGGACTCGGGCTGGCCAGACAGGCACCATGGACCCCCAGCTGCCCCCCAGGGAGCTCGGGCTCTGCACGTTTCTGCTTATACGGCTGCAGTGTATCAGGCCCTGGTCCAAACCCCTGGGGCCCGAGGTGTCTGCCCCTGTGATGCTTGTGATTGTGTCCATGGAGGAGGGGGCAGGAGGGAGGACGTAGGATTTGTTTGGAGTATTTGTGGGTAAGCTTCATGGTAGAAGTCGTTTCTACCTGGTGTAGGAGTCCATTGATGTGGCGAGTCCAGTGAGAAGCATGAGTGGGCGCCAGTGTCTGGGGCCAGAGGGGAGTGACTGCCAGTGGGTATGAGGTTTCTTTTGGAAGATGGAAATGCTCTGGAGCTAGGCAGAGGTGATGGGCGCACAGCTTGGTGAGTATACTATAGCCACTGAGTGACCGGATACTTTAAAATAGTTCAAGTGGTGAATTTGGTGTTCTGTGAATTGTACCTCAGTTAAAAACAGAAGTTGCGTGTGAGCTGAGCTGAGCCTTGGTGGAGGCTGGTGAGGAACCTGAGGCAGGGGACAGTGGGGCGCACAAGGTGGCTTTGGAGCCAGGCTCAGGAGCCACTGTGGTTCCGGCGAAAGAATGTTCCATCAGTAGGCACCAGTTAGCTCGTTGGGGGTTTTGACCAGAGGGGGGCCTGAAGCTACTGCCTGCCCCCTCTTGTCCAGCTCTGTGGTGGCTAGAACCTTTGCATGCCACGGATCAGTTCTGTCACTCCCAACGGATTTCTGCTGCCTGGGGTGTCCCCAGGTGTGTGGCTGTCCTTTCCTTAGGCCCTGCTGACTGCCCGGGGAAAGGAGGATGGACTGGTTCTTGAGGTTGTCTTGAAAACCAGGCACTTGGGCTGCTTTTTTGTTCACCTTTCCTCATCCTGTGAGATGGGTGTGCTTGTCCCCGTTGAACATGGACATGAGGATGGTGAGGCTCAGAGAGGTGGCTAAGTGGCCTGCTCCAAGGCTTCTCACCACCCCCCCTGGTCTGTGGCCAGCAGTGCCACGGGCAAGTTTGTTCTGGTGGCTGTGCCCCCGAGTCTGATCCCGAAGGCAGTGACCCAGGGCCCCAGGGCGGCCCACCTCTGACCCACGCAGAGGGCAGATGAGTTCCAGAGTCACTTGCAAAGAAAGTGGCATTTGACACGTGCTTTTTTCTTTTTTTTTGGCTGCCATGTGCGGCCGGTGGGATCTCAGTTCCCCAACCAGGGATTGAACCCACTCCCTGACAGCGAAAGCCTGGAATCCTAACCACTAGGCCACCAGGGAACTCCCGGACACATGCTTTCAAGTGAAGCTGACGTGGTTAATATCTTGGAGACACTGGGGGCACGTCATTTGCGTAGTTGACTTCGAAAGCGCTTGGCGAAGTGAAGGGAGTGTTTGGAAGCTGTCAGGGTGGGAGAGGCCGCGGGGTGGTGGAGGCCGCGGCCACCAGGCTCACCTGCCCCCTGCCACCTCTGCAGATGCCATCCGCCAGAGCAACCAGATGCTGCGGGAACGCTGTGAGGAGCTGCAGCGTTTCCAGGGCAGCCAGAGGGAGGAGAAGGCCTTCCTCATGCAGAAGTTCCAGGAGGCCCGGGACCTGGTGGAGAGGCTGAGCCTGGAGAAGCGGGAGCTGCACCGGCAGAGGGAGCAGGCCCTGCAGGAGGTGGAGCGCCTCAAGACATGCCAGCAGGTAGCGGGCCACTGCTGCCCGCCCCGGACCCGCAGGGACTGTGCTCGGGGTCGTGGGGGGGGCTCCTGGAGTTGGGAAAAGCCATTGTCCTCGTGGTCATGGCGTTAGGCTTAGTCACCCAGGAGGGATGCAGGTTGAAATCAGCAAAGATAAAAGGAACAGAGGGCGGGTCCAGGAGAGGCTGGGCCACGTGTGATGGCACGCACGGGTACCACCGCCAGGGAAGCTCCCGTGAATGGTGCGGTCTGGGGACTTGAGTGGGGGTTGGTCCTGGAGGCCTGGGGCACCCACGTGACTGACCTGAGTTCCCGGGTCTCTGCGCCCCGCAGGTCAAGGTGATACATGTGGCCTGGGGCCCCGCCCCAAATCACCCTGGTGGTGTAGACTGCCTGGTGGGGGCCCTTGGGGAGGTGTGTTAGGTTCCTGGAGCTGCTGTGACAAAGTACCACAAACTGGATAGTTTTAAGCCACAGAAACGTATTGTCTCCTAGTTCTGGAGGCTGGAAGTCCAAGATCAAGATGAGGGCAGGATCTGGCCAAGGCCTCTCTCCCAGCCTCGGGTGCTGGCTGGCAGGACTTGGCGTCCCTTGGTTTGCAAACACACTGTCATGGGGCCTTCTCCCCGCATGTCTGGGCATCTCTCCTCCTCTTATGAAGACACTGGTGTCAAAGAGCAGCTCAGCCGGCCATTAGGTAAAGGGGTAAAAACAGGTTTTGTTTGGTAACTACCAACAGCAGGGGAAGGTGCTGCGCACCCTTCTGATGGGCACAGAATTGCTGGCGATTTGAAGGGAGAGTGAGGTGGGGGCAGCGAGCAGGGGCTCAAGTGAAAACCCACGCGGGGTGGGTCAGTGTCAGTGCGGTGAGGTCAGCAGCGTCCACCCCGGGAGTCAGTTCTGGAAGTTAGGATTCCATCCCACGCAGACACACGCAGACCGAGGCCCTATCCTTCCTGAGGATTTCGTTTCAGAGGAATGGCTCTCAGGTCCCCAAGAAAGACTCCTGGGTTGTCTCAAAGGGACAGAGGAAGGATTCACATGTTGGGAGCCCTCTTAGGAAAGGCTCTGAGGATGGTGGGGGTCTAGGTCAGGTGTTGGCTGGAGCAAACAGTACATTCTTTTGCCAGCCCTCTTTTCTCAGACAGGAACTCAAAAGGGGGCTGGGCCGGCCTAGGGTCGTGACCTTAGGCTGCAAGAAGCCACTCTAGAGTTTGCTCGAGTGTCCGAGTCTTTTGTAGTTCTCAGCAGTCACTGGATCAGGGGCCCACCCTCCTCCAATACGATCTCATCTTAAGTTGGTCACATCTGGAGAGACCCTGTCTCTAAATCAGGTCCCATTTACAGGTACTGGGGGTTAGGCCGTGGCCATGTCACTTTGGGGCCATCGGTAAAGCCACTACAATCCTGAACTGGTGTACTCGGCGCAGAAGTGAGAAGGAGAAGGCTGCTGTTCTCAGGATGCCTTCAGAGCATCTGCCTGCCCCGTGCTCACGTGATGGGATGCTGGCTTCACGGTAGCGATCAGAGCCACTGCCAAAGCCCTATTTCTAGCTGTCAAGCCTGACAGTAGCGGGTATTGGAGGGGCCATGGCTTCATGTTGCTGGTGGCAGCATCAGTTGGTGCCACTGCTTTTTTTTTTTTTTTCGGTACGCAGGCCTCTCACTGTTGCGGCCTCTCCCGTTGCGGAGCACAGGCTCTGGACGCGCAGACTCAGCGGCCACGGCTCACGGGCCCAGCCGCTCCGCGGCATGTGGGACCCTCCCGGACCGGGGCACGAACCCGTGTCCTCTGCACCGGCAGGCGGACTCTCAACCACTGCACCACCAGGGAAGCCCCAGTGCCACTGCTTTGAAAAACTATTTGGCATTTTTCTCTTCAAGTTGAAAATTTAGGTCACCCCCAACTCATCAGTTGCACCCCTGGTATACGTAAGAGAAACTCCTGCACATGGACAACAGGTGATGGGGATAAGACGGTGACCCCAGCAAAAACCTGGGCATAGCTGAGTGCCCGTCCCTGGAGAAAGTGGTAGAGCCACAGGCTGGAGTTTTTTCCAACAGCTCTTCCAGGATAAAACTCAACATACCATGAAATTCACCCCTTGAAAGTGTAGAATTCAGTAGTTTTTAGTATAGTCACAGAGTTGTCCAACCGCCACCTCCATCTGCTTCCAAAACATTGTCATCATCCCAAGGAGAAAGCCCGTCCCCACGAGCAGTCACTGCCCAGCCCCGGGCACATGCTCACCTTCCTGTCTGTGTTTGCCTGCTCTGGGCGTCTCCTGTGAGTAGGATCCACCGTGTGGCTCTCATGTCTGGCTGCTTTCACTCAGCATCACTTTTTTTTTTTTTTAAAGTAATATTTACTTATTTATTTATTTGGTTGCACCAGGTCTTAGTTGTGGCAGGTGGGCTCCTTAGTCATGGCATGCGAATTCTTTTTTAAATTTTTTTAACATCTTTATTGGAGTATAATTGCTTTACAGTGGTGTGTTAGTTTCTGCTTTATAACAAAGTGAATCAGCTATACATATACATATAACCCCATATCTCCTCCCTCTTGGGTCTCCCTCCCTCCCACCCTCCCTATTGACATGCGAATTCTTACTTGCAACATGCCTGTGGGATCTAGTTCCCTGACCAGGGATGGAACCTGGGCCGCCTGCATTGGACCTCAGAGTCCTAAGCACTGCGTCACCAGGGAAGCCCCAGCATCATGTGTTTTGAGGTCCATCCACGCTGTAGTCTGTCTGGATGATATTCCAGTGCATGGAGAGACTGCGTTTTGTTTATCCAGTCGTCATTTGATGGACATTTGGGTCGTTTCCACTCTGGCTGTTAGGAGTAATGCTGCTGTGTGGACGTGGGTTTTCACTTCTTTCAGGTAGATACCTAGGAGTTCCCCCATTATTTTGAACCAAATTCCAGACACCTCATAATTTTGTCTGTCAATATTTCAGTGTGCATCTCTAAGAAACATAAGAACAATACCACCATCACACCTAAAGTAGTTACCGTTACCTGCTTAGTGTCATCAAATAGATTCTAAGAAACATTTTGACAGGATTTCCTGGTGGATCCGATGTGAGCTGTGAGAGGTAGAGAAGACTCCAAGGTTTTGTGCCGCTAACTGGAGGATGGACTAGATGGGGAAGGCCTCACCGGGGTGCCATCTAGTCAGGACTGGAATACATGTGGGTATCTGGGGAAAGACTGTTTTAGAGGTGGAGAAAGCATGTGCAAAGGTCCTTAGGCAGGAGCATGTCTGTGATGTTCAGGGAAGACCGAAGAGGCAAACATGGCTGGGGCAGAGTGGATAGGGGCTGAGGAGGGCAGAGTCATGGTGGGGCTAATCATGTGGGATTAGTAAGCCAGTGAAGGATTTGGGCTTTGATCCTGAGTGTGACCGGACCCGTGGGAAGGTGCTGTGCTAGTGTGAGACATTATCTGGATTCCTGTCTAGTGTAGGGGTGTTATGGGTTGAATTATGTTCCCCCAAAAGAAATGCCCATATCCTAACCCCTGGGACCTCAGAATGTGACCTTATTTAGAAATGGGGTGTTTGCAGATGTAATCAAGTTCAGATGAGGTCACACTGGCTTAGGATGGGCCTAAATCCAATGACTGGTATGTTTCAAAGAAGAGAAACAGACACCCAGGGAAGATGGTCACGTGACAATGGAGGCTGCTACAGCCAAGGGCCCTCAGGAGGAACCAGGCCCGCCGACACCTTACTCTTGGACTCCCGGCCTCTAGAGGCAATCCGTTTCTGTTGTCTTAAGCCCCCTGCTTTGTGGTCCTTTTGGGGAAAGCTTACTGCAGCCTCCGGGCCTCAATGTGGAGAAGCTGGGCAGGCAGTTGGGTAGCTAAGCTGGGGTGCCGGAGGGAAGTCTGTCCTGGAGGGAGGAATCTGGAAGCCCTCAGTCCGTGGAGGGTACTGAAAGCCTTGAGACGGAGCAGGTCATCATCGTGCGCGTATAGCTGGAGAGGAGACGCGGCCCTGAGACTGCCCTTGAGAAGGATGGTGGGTGGGGCCGTGTGTGCGGCCGGGAGCACAGGGCTGCTGGTTCCTACTGAGGGGTTACTGCGGAGGGGCCGGGTATGCAGAAGACCGGGGCTGCATCCTTGGCTTGAGCAGCCCGAGGTCTCAGGGGACCGGGATCTGGACAGTTTGATGACGGAGGCACACAGACTCCTGCTGGGCTCAGCCCTCGCGGCCTGCTTGTCAGCCTCGTGAGACTCGAGGCACCTCCGTGCTCCCGTGTCCCTGGGTCTCCTGTTGCCCCATCTGCAGGGATGAGGAGGGGCTTGGAGTGGGGGCTCATGGGACTCGATCCCTTTCCACCGCTTCAGTTGCCTCGCTGGGGGGGAGAAGCTTCCAGAGGTGAGAGGTGAGATGAGTAGGGGTGCTGAGGGTGCGAGGGGAGCCCTCGGGGGACCCGTCTCAGTGCTTTCAGCTGCCCTGGGGCTTGGGGCTGCCAGGGGTGAGCAGCTGGTAGGGAAGCATCGCCGACAGGAGGTGGCTTTTTTTCATGCAGCAGATGGCCGAGGACAAGGCCTCAGTGAAAGCCCAGGTGACGTCCTTGCTGGGGGAGCTGCAGGAGAGCCAGAGCCGCTTGGAGGCCGCCACCAAGGAGCGGCAGGCTTTGGAGGGCAGGTGAGTAGGGAGGGAAAGCCAGCCTGGAGGCCGTGTCAGGGCGCCCGAGAAGAATGAGGCCATTCAGGGGCTTCCAGAGAGCTCCTCTGTGACAGGATGGATGGGAGCACACGGGCGTGGGGCAGGTGTGTGGCGGGGCTGTGGACTGGGTGTCCAGGACCTGAGTCCCAGCGGCACTTCTGGCCTCTCTGACCTTTTGCTGGAGTTTGGATTATTTCCTGAGGGGGCATTTGCCGGGCAGTGGGGAAGAGCACCCCCGTGACCTGCAGGAAAGCACTCCAGTGCCCTCCCGGCTGAGGTTGATGACAGGGACAGGGCATGCGCCAGCACCCCCAAGGACAGAAGACGCGGGTCGGGGGTGGAGAACCCCACACCTTCGGCTTCCCCTCTCCCTCCCATGAGGGGCCAGCCGAGCACTCTCCCTTCTCCGGCAGTGACAGATGCCTCCCTGGAGACCCAGGGAGCCCACTCGAGACTCAGCGCCCCGGGTTTCATTGAGGGCTGGTCGCTGCCCGGCACGTGCCAAACTTCCCGATTCCCAGAGGAAAGCAGGTGCGCCCCCTAAACCACCCTGTGGTGCCAGAGTCCAGGCACAGGGACCACCCTTATCAGTAGGGAAAGTGTCTTGTTGATGCAGGGCACTCACACCAGCCCACTGCCCGGGCACCACCCTGGGGCCAGCCTTGCAAGCCGGCCCTTACAAAGCTGGCAGCCTCAGGTCCACCAGTCGCTCTCTCCTGCAGAGGGAGGTTCCTGTAAGCGGGGTCATTGGGTCAAAGGGCACGGATGTTTCGGTGGTTCTCACGCCGCCCGGCTGCTGCCGTCCAGAAAGATGGGTCCAGGCGACAGAGGTGGCCCCAGCTCTCCCAGCGCGGGAGGTGATCGGGGTGCCCTGGGCGGTGTCGGGGGCGCCTTTGTGAAGGAGGCTGGAGGAGCAGGCAGGGGTGACAGCGTGTGAGCGCGCTGCCCTCTAGAAAGAAGACGGCGAAAGGGAGGCCGCGGAAGGCTGAGCCTGCTGGCCCCTGGCTCTTCGCATTCTGCTGTTTCCCGTACACGCTTCTGTCCCTCCGGGTTTCAAAAAGGCACGTGTAATTTTTAGGGCGCTTTTGGGTCTTCCCCGCCTATCTTTTTTCTATGCACATGAAAGAAGCCAACTTTGGTCACTTAATGACCCTGCAAGGGCGTTCCTCCAGCAATTGTAGGCTCTTGGGCACCCTCCTTCCCTGTCCCCCGCCCCCGTCTCCGTGGCTGAGCATGCGCGTGCTGAGCTGGACGGCTCGGGGCAGGAAGCCTGGCGCATCTCACATCATTCGGCGTGGCCATTTAAGTGGCCTCAGACTTAATGCACATGGCTGCCCTTTGAGCCCTGGCCTGTCACATCGGGCCCCTGGCAGGCAGCACTTCCATCTGCTGATGACAGTGGCAGCCGCTAACTTTTGTCGGCTCCCAGATGGGGACCTGTGTTCAGTAGATTTGGATGGGCGCGTGCACACGGTGAGACCAGAGACCATCCCCAGTAGCCTCCCCCACCAAGAAGCAGCCACTGTCGTCGCGCAGGGAGCTGTGTGGACGTAGGGATGTGGAGCGGGGAGATGGCGGGCTGGGCCGGAGGTGGCTGAGGAGAGCTGAGCTGTCACTGCGCCATGGGACAGGGCACCGGGAATTCTCTGCTGAGGCTGCTGCTGTCTCCTGGGTGGGCAGGCGCGAGGCTCTTCGTGCAGGTGCGGACCCCAGGGCCCAGACGGGCCTGCGCCCCCTCGCCACTTCTGGAGCTGTGACTGGTCGGCAGAGAGCCTCTGAGCACTGACCCTGCCTCCCCTTCACCTCCCCCCGCCCTGCCCCATTTCTCACCTTCTCCCTCTCCGGCTTCCAGAAAGGCTCTCTTTGCTGGCTGTCTCCACCTGCTTTCCTCCCAGTCCCTCCCAGCCCATCCACTGAGATGGCTCTGGCCAGGGCCCCCAGCGCCCACGTGTCGCAACCCAATGGGCAGTTCCCTGGGGCTCCTCTCCCCTGGGACCACCTCCTTCGCCTTCCAAAGGGCTTCTCTGGGGGCTGCCATCAGCCCGACCCTGCCCCCATTCGGCTGCCCTGCAGTTGTCCCTGTTTCCAGTGATAGTGCGTCCACTGTGATGCCTGGAGGACCCCCTTGGTCCCACCTCTCTGTGACTTGTCCCCCCCTCCTTGGTCCCACTGTGCCGTGACTTGTCCCTGCCTCTGCACAGCATGGCGGGGATGCTGGGAGCACAGGAGGGTCCTGCTACAGGCCCTCTGTGACCGCCCATGCCCTCACCAGGGTCCGGGCCGCCAGCGAGCAGGCCCGGCAGCTGGAGAACGAGCGCGAGGCGCTGCAGCAGCAGCACAGCGTGCAGGTGGACCAGCTGCGCCTGCAGAACCAGAGCATGGACGCCGCCCTGCGCATGGAGCGCCAGGCTGCCTCGGAGGAGAAGTGAGTGGGCCGCTGCCTCCTGGGAGCCCTTCCAGGGGCCGGCCGGTGGGGAGGGCCCAATGCTGTCCCTTACCGTTGTCACACCCCAACGATCCGGCTTTCAGAGGGTGACATTGTTCGCTCTCCGGTCCACATGTCAACAGCGTCCCGTCTGGGATCCTACCTTCTCCTTGTTGGCGTGTCTTTTGAGTCTTCTTTAATCTAGAACAGTCCTCCTGCTTTTCTCTGTTTTTCTTGAACTTGACTTTTTTGACCAGTACAGGACAGCTCTGTTTTATTATAAACATTTCTTTGTGTACATTTTGAAATGCCAGATTGATGGAAAATGATATGAAATAGGTAGCAAAGCTTGCCTCAGAGCTGACGGCCTTCCAGGCACACAGGCACCCTGAAAGCCACATTCTGGTCTGTGGCCGTGACGACAAGGAAGAGGGTGGAGTTGGAAGCAGTAAGAGCTGTGGCTGGGTCAGCACAAGGTGGTTCTCCAGCCTCAGCTCCTTTTCCGTAGGAGGAAGCTGGCCCAGCTGCAGGTGGCCTATCACCAGCTCTTCCAAGAGTATGACAGCCACATCAAGAGCAGCATGGTGAGCAGTGAGTGGAGCCGAGTGGACATGGTGGCGGCATCTCCTGGGCTGCCGGCCTGGGGCTGACTCCCTCAGCTCAGGGGTACTGGAACTCAAGGCCCTACCTTAACAGACTCACACAGCTGGCTCTGGAGAGGGATCCTCCATTCGACCTAGAGCTTCGTCAGGGCTCTGGGGTGATGGCTCAGGACAGGCAGTGGGGAGGCGGGGACGCTGGGGCTGTGTTGTTTGCAGCCCATGTTGGACTAGGCGGCGCCTCCAGATGCTCCGCCTGTGGGCAGGACCACGCTTGTCTCTGCAGCTGGTCCCTCCCGCCAGGCGTCCCCAGATTTCCCTGGGAATGTTTCCATACCAGTGTTGAAGGTGGCTGATACCCCTTTTCTAGTTTGTCCTCGTCAGACTTATACTGAGTGCGGCTTCTAGTGATCACATTCTAAGAAGGATGTAGTCAAACCCGAACATACCCGGAAGAGACTTATAAGGGTAAAGCCTGAAAAGTGGGTCCCATGAGGAAGAGTTAGTTAGGAAAGCGTGTCCCTTTGATCTCCAGAGGGAAGGCTTGGTGGTGTGTGTGTGCGTCTGTGTGTGGGGCTGTGGGGGGGGGGGCATCCGTGAGGGACCAGCAGACCCTCGACCAGGTGGCAGAGCGGAAGGACCGACGGGCCTCGGCTTAGCGGGCACATGGTGGAGCATTAGTGCATGAGACTGGCTCAGTGTGCAGCACGTGGCCTCAGGAGGGAGTGTGGCCCCCGTCCTTTGAGGGGTCAGAGGACTGTCCAGCTGGGAAGGGAATGTCGGCCTGGGGGCGGTTGTGCCAGATGACCTCGAGGTCCCCTCCAGCCTCCGCCTTTCCTGGGCCCTGCATAGCACGGGCTGGCTGGGCCCAATCTCTCGTTCCTCTCGGTTCTGCCTTCCTGGAGCGGCAGCTGGCCTGGGGGCAGCCCTGCCCCAAGGCTGAGCCAGACCAGGCCCTGTCAGCTCCCCGTCGCCCACATCTAGGGATTGCAGCTGGAAGATCTCAAGCAGCAGCTCAAGCAGGCCGAGGAGGCCCTGGTGGCTAAACAGGAGCTGATCGACAAACTGAAGGAAGAGGCTGAGCAACACAAAACTGTGATGGAGACGGTTCCGGTGCTGAAAGCCCAGGTGAGGGCTCTCCTCTGCGGCCTGCGCGCGGGTGAGCAGACCGGGCCACTGGCGCTGGGACCGGCATGCCTCTGGCAGCGCTTTGCACTGGCCTCTCGGAAGCTCTTTGAGTCCCTCGCAGTGTTCCTGGAAGCCTCGATGCCTCTGGGGTGACTGTCTTCGTGCTGTGGGCTCTGGGAGAACAGGAGCGGGCTCTGCCTTCCCCCGGCCCCCGTGGCTGCCGTGGAGTGTCCAGTGCGTGGCTGATGGAGAGTGGGCACTGCCCCTGTCTTGGCTTTGCCAGGCGGATATCTACAAGGCGGATTTCCAGGCTGAGAGGCAGGCCCGGGAGAAGCTGGCTGAGAAGAAGGAGTTCCTGCAGGCGCAGCTGGAGCAGCTGCAGAGGGAGCACAACAGGCTGAAGACCAGCTGTCAGGAGTCGGCCAGGTGGGCCTCGGAGCGCGGGACCCACGGGGAGTGGCAGCGGGTACCGGGCCTGTCAGGTTAGGGGGAGCTGGCCTCCCTCTCCCCGCCTCGCGCCTCGTCCTTCCATCAGCTTTGTACGTGCTGGAGATTGACTCATACGTACTGATCGGACGGTTTCTTTTCTCAAAGGATCGAAGACATGAGGAAGCGGCATGTAGAGGTCTCCCAGGCCCCCTTAGCCCCTGCCCCAGGTGAGGGAGCTGCAGGGGGAGGGCTGGGGAGGGCAGGGTGCTGGGAGGAGGTGCTGAGGATCCTGGAGCCCAGCGAGAGAGCCCCTGGCCCCTCCTTCCCAGCGGTACCGCCCCTGGGGGCGGGGCTAAAGGGGAGGCGCTAGCGGTGGGGACCCAGGTCACTGGAACCAAGGTATCTTGGCACTTTCTGCCTTGGCCCTTCCCTGCAGTTTGTGCAAGGGGACACACAAGAAGCCCGCCCCCACCAGTGCCTATTCTCTTTCCCCAGCTCATCACTCCTTTCACGTGGCCCTGCCCAGCCAGAGGAGAAGCCCCCCTGAAGAGCCGCCCAACTTCTGCTGCCCCAAGTGCCAGTATCAGGCTCCTGACATGGACACCCTGCAGATACACGTCATGGAGTGCATCGAGTAGGGCTGCCTACCGACACCCAGCCCAGGACAGTGCAATCTGTTGCTTTCCTCTCCTGTCTGCCTGGTCCTGAATTAGGGGCTGGGTGACAGAGGGTGGGCCCCTTCTCTGAGCCCCGAGACCTAGCCGCAGGGCCTTAGGTCCCCGTCCGCTGGTTCACCTCTTTTAGGGCACACAGAGCCCCAGATAGGTGCGATGCTCTGCTTTTTCTGTTCGTTCTGTCTGCTTGAGTCCGGGGTTCGCTCTTCTTTCACCTGTGCTGGGGAAGCCAAGAGCCCAGGCCAGGGCTCCCAGACAACTGATTCCCAGGCTGAGACGGGCAGGACCCTTCGTCCCGGCCGCCTGGCACAGTGCGGTGCTGCTCTCATGGGCCGTGTGCTGTTCCATTGGCGGCTGCACCACTGTGGATCGAACTTGTCTGCTGCTAGCGGACGTTTGCGTTGTTACTGGTCTTTTTACTGTCATAAACAACACCACGCTGAAAATCCTTGTGTGTCCGTCATATGTACCTTTTGGTTGGATGCCGCAGAAGCGGCACCATTGAGCAGGGGGGTAGACAGTGCCGGCGCTCCCCTACCCTGGGCGTGCTTTCCCACTCCTCCCTCACTCCCCATCGCCCTGCCGCAGATGATGGGTGTCCAGCCCGTGGGCTTGTGCCGTCCACCAGGCGAGCCGTTCTCTGTTAAGAGGGAGCTTGAGCATCTCTTGAGAGCTTGAAGGGTCCTGTTCAGTTCTTCTGGTGTAGACAGCTTGTTTGTGTTTTTTGCCCATTTCTCTATTGGGCTGTTAGTCTTTTGTTCCTTGACTTACAGCAGCTCTTTGGTCATTAGTGGGATCAGCTCTTGTGTGTGATAGAAATTTCGGTTATCTTTTCCTCCTGACTTGGTACCGGTGTGTTTGGACTGGAGATTGTCACTTTTTTTTTTTTTTCTTTTTTTTTGCGGTACGCGGGCCTCTCACTGCTGTGGCCTCTCCCGTTGCGGAGCACAGGCTCCGGACGCGCAGGCTCAGTGGCCATGGCTCACGGGCCCAGCCGCTCCGCGGCATGCGGGATCCTCCCGGACCGGGGCACGAACCCGTGTCCCCTGCATCGGCAGGTGGACTCTCAACCGCTGCGCCGCCAGGGAAGCCCTGGAGCTTGTCATCTTTGTAGTCACGTTTATCCTCTGTTCCTTCACGGCTTTGGGTTTGGAGTTGTTGCGACCACCTCTTGGTCTGGCGAGGGGCATGTCCCACACGTACGCTTGCCCTGTCCTTGCCCTGACACTGCAGTGCGCTCTTGTCCTCCCCAAGTGCGTTGCCACCCAGCGTGAGCAGTGGCGGCCGTATGTCATCACAGCCCAGAAGTTTGTGATGCCGCCCCCACACCGGCCTGGCCAGCAGAAGCCACTCAGCAATCTTTGCCAGATTACCAGCACCAGAGGACTCTTCCTGGTTGGTTTGCAAAATTCTGGCTATTTCCGAGGATGTCAAAGCTGTGGGCATTACCCCTGCAACTGTGGTTTGCTCCTCAGCGCCCAGCCTCTTCCTGCACCCCGTGGGCTGCCCTGGTTGGGAATGGGTTTTGTCCAGGCCGCCCTGCTATGCGGCAGTGACAGGGTGGGCTAGGATCGGGGTATAAGTCTCCTGCTGGAAGACGGCCCAGCCAGCATCCTGTTCCAAAAACAGGCCTTGGCTGGGGGCTTTCTTGGCATCTGCAGGGGTGGGAGGGGCTGGCCCACTTCCTGAAGCCCAAGTATGGAGTTGCAGATGGTCCTTCGGGAGCACGTTAAAGGCACAGAGAGGTTCTCCGCTCCTGGGTGCTGCGTTTCAGTCCACATCCTGCAAGTTTTCGACGAGCACTTTGTGTTTTGGGGGGAATGTGTTAGCTTCCTGTTGCTGCTGTAACAAATGGCTGCAAGCTTGGTGGCTTAAAACAACAGGAATTCATTCTTTGCCAGTTCTGGAGGCCAGAGTCTGAGGTTCAGGTGCGGGCGGGCTTGGCTCCTGGCGCCTCTGAGGGAGCCTCAGTTCTGGGCCTGTCTCCTAGCTCCTGGTGGCTGTCCTCGGTGCTCCTTGGCTGGCAGACGCGTCTCTCCGGCATCTGCCTCCGTCTTGACGTGGGCTTCTCCACTTCTGTCTGTGTCCTCTTTCTTCTCTTCTAAGGATACTTGTCGTTGGATTTGGGGCCCACCTGTGTCATCCAGGATGGCCTCATCTGTAGACCCTTAACTTTCATCACATCCCCCAAAACGCTTTTTCCAAATAAGATCACAGCCGCAAGTTCTGGGGGTCAGGACACGTATATCTCTCTTGGCCACCATTCAGCCCAGCACAGGGGCGTCTTCTGGAGCCCACAGATTAGGACAAACGCAGTCAAAGGCAGGCGTCTCCAGGAGCTGCAGCTCTGTCGGAGGGCTTGTTCCCCAGGGTGATGGTGGTGAGGAAAGCTGGAGTTGGCGGTGGGTGGGCCCTTGCAGGCTTGGGGACTGTCGATCCTTAGGACGTCTTGTCTCCAGCTGGACACCGCTGCTGCGGCCAGTGGACGTGGCCGGGAAAAGGGGTCAGTGCCGTTGGACCACCTGCAACCTGTGCTGGCTCCTGGCTGTGTAGGGATTGGCTTCGTGCTTCTAACAGGGTGGCAGGCGCACAGGAGCCCTTCTCTGATCAGCTCCCTTTTCTGAAAGGGGGTTGAAAGAAGGGGAGACCCTGGAGTGGTGCGAGGCGGACGTTCTCCCCCCCCCCAGGAGTGCGCCAGCACCTCGGCGGTGACCCCCACGCAGGCCGCACGGCGGCAGCGGCGAGAGCTTGACACTCGTGCTGCCCACGCCCCGGACCGGCTGAGTCGGGGCTGGGATGGGACCAGGCGCTGGCCGAGAACCACTGCTCTTTGGAACCCTCTCTTCCTGGAGGCTGTCTTGATTACTGTAACTTTGGAGTATAGTCTGGAGTTAGGGAGCCTGATTCCTCCTGTAGGGCCGACTGGACCTGAGAGACCGAGGGTTTTAAACCAGGGCTTCCACTCTCTGGCTTTGCGAACAAGTGGCTGGATTCCTCCCGTGAGGGAAGCAGCCTGCCTGTAGGATTAGCTGTGGCCCCTTGATACTCGTGACCCTGGGTTTGGGAGGTAGAGACAGACAGACAGAAGCACATCCCTGTTGTCATTCCCACACGCACCACTCCGTTACCTGCTTAAGAGGAATCCAGATGACCATAAAATAAGCAGCATATGAAAGGTTTTCTCCCTCACGAAAGACTAAAACAACACAGACTCAGACTACACACAAAGTGACGTCAAAATAGCGACAAATGAAGACTTCCAGTGCTCTGCCGACAAGGCGCAGGGACCCCCTTCCGTGGGGGCCGGTCAGGCGGGGTGACGACTTGGGCCTGTGCAGCCAGCACTGCAGACACCTCATCACCTGGAATACACTCTGTAGCACCTTGGTGTGAAAAAGCCAATAGACACAGTTATGTATAAAGTGCGACCCCCAATAAAAGAGCAAAAGATGCCGTGCACACCCTGCTACCACTTGGATGGATGTGGTGGTAGGATTACCAGTGATTAAGCTTTCCTCATGTATGTATTTCCTAGGTGCCTATCATTTGCAGGTATGAGTTTGATACATAGAGGATGTATGTTACTGCCCTGGGGTGGGTGCAGCAGGGGGCTTTGACACCAGGTGGCTGACAGCAGATGGTGCGAGGGCCGACTCGACGCTTCCATGCTGCGTGCGCACAGTGCATGGGGCAAACGACAGAGACGTGTCGTCTCCCAGTTGTGCAGGCCGGGAGGCCAAGATCCAGGGCTGTGGGCAGGGGCAGTTCCTTCTGGGGACCGCGAGGGGGGGTCTGTTCCAGGCCTCTCTCCTGGGCTTGTAGTTGCCGTCTGCTCCTGTGTCTTCACGCCGTCACTCCTCTGTGCGTGTCTGCGTCTCCAAATGTCCCCTTTTTATAGGGACACCAGTCCCATCGGATGAGGACCCACCCCCGTGAGCTCACTTTAACTCGCTCACCTCTGTAGAGGCCCTGTCTCCAAATGCAGTGGCATTCTCACGTCCTGCGGGCGAGGACTCCCGTGTGTCTTCTTTGGGGGCACACATTCCAACCCATAGCACGTGGGTCACTCAGCCCTGTTCTATAGGAGGCCCGAGACAGCAACGAGTCTGCTATTTTCTGTTAGAAAACACAGCTCTGCCTGCATTGCGAGTTGGATGCCTTTGGTTGCCAGCCAACCACTGACATGTTAGAAAGGGGACAGGGCTGAGCAGGTTCCCTTGGCCGCGGCAGGACATTGCCCGTCTGAACAGACAGAGCAGACACGTCCCTGTGCGCGCTTCGCTAGGAGCAAGAGCAGCAGCGGCTCCTTGGGGAGGAGATGGGCCCAGACGGCGTCTCCCTGGCCCGTCTGCTGCTTGATGGCGGCCTGGTGATTCTACCTTTCTGAGCCTCAGGCTCCTCAGCCATGAAATGGGACCATCCGAGTATCGGCTTCCATTTGAGCAGGTTGTCCTTCGCACACTGTTCGTACATGGCGGATGGAGAAGAGGAAACGAAATAGCACTGCAGTAGCAGCACTTTCCGGGTGGGCAGTGTGGGGTGTGGCTGCCTCATGGTTTCTGCGACCTCCTCCCTTACTTTCTGGAGTGTCTCATGCCTTAGTGGCGGTGAAGCCACGGCAAGGGCGGGTCTTGAACAACCTTGGCCAAGGCAGAGCTGAACTGTGGCTGAGGTGCAAACCACAAGCCTCCAAAGCAGACGTCTCAACCTACAGTCACGCTGCGCGCTGCACCATGGGTGGGTGGGTGGGGGAATGTCCCCAAATCCAGGTGTGTAAAATGGGGAGCACGTTACTGCCGCGTCTGTGAGGTCAGCCAGGTGGGCATGGTCATGAGCCTTCACTGTGTTTCCTCATTTATTTGCAGAAGACCTCTCTAGCCCCATCAAGGTAAACCAGTGTGTAGATATTCAGAAATGGAATGCGAAAACGTGCTCGGACAGACAGCTGCACGTTGACCCGTGCTTGTACCTTTCCCGCTGACCCTGACATCTGAGAGCAGTTAAGTGCAACCAACTGAACGTAGGGTGGGAAGCAAAACTGATTTCATAAGAACATAGCGGGACTGTTGGGCTGACACAAATGTTGTAAACACGGTGCTCCACGGCAGAGGTTCCAGTGTTCTTGGTTGGATTAGCTGCTCTGCTAACCACAGGGGTGGCCAACCCCATGTTTCACTCAGGCATGAGGAGCTGCTGCTTTAGGAAATCAGGAAGAAGTGAACAATGCATCTAAGCCTTATTCTCGAGTGTGGTAACACAGCTGAGGAACTTCTGACAGACCCGGGGGTTTGTTACATAAGTGCTTCTGTTACCCAGTTGTTGGCAAGCACTGGCTTCCTAACAGCTGGGCTTCTCTGAGCATGTCCCCAGCACACACACACACACACACACACTCACACACACACACACACACACACTCACACACACACACACTCACACACACACACACACACACACACACACACACACACACACACACACTCTCTCTCTCTCTCTCTCTCTCTCTCTGACTGCTAACTCTTTGTTGATCCCTGGCCTGCCCAAGTGAGACATCGAGGTGTCTGCACGACTGTCCACTTGTGCTCCCAAAGCAACTTCAAACATGATGCAACTCATTCTGGAAACCTAAGAGCACATAATTCCAAACTGGTAATTCATTTTTAAAAAGCTAATTTTTTTAAACATCTTTATTGGAGTATAATTGCTTTACATTTGTTGTGTTAGTTTCTGCTGTATAACAAAGTGAATCAGGTATACGTACACATATATTCCCATATCTCCTCCCTCTTGCATCTCCCTCCCACCCTCCCTATCCCACCCCCGCATCCCGCCCCCTAGGTGGTCACAAAGCACTGAGCTGGGCTCCCTGGGCTATGCGGCTGCTTCCCACTAGCTATCTATTTTACATTTGGTAGTGTGTATATGTCCATGCCTCTCTCTCACTTGGTCCCAGCTTACCCTTCCCCCTCCCCCTGTCCTCAAGTCCATTCTCTACGTCTGCGTCTTTATTCCTGTCCTGCCCCTAGGTTCTTCAGAACCTTTTTTTTTTTTACATTCCATATATATGTGTTAGCATACGGTATTTGTTTTTCTCTTTCTGACTTACTTCACTCTGTATGACAGACTCGAGGTCCATCCACCTCAGTACAAATAACTCAATTTCATTTCTTTTTATGGCTGAGTAATATTCCATTGTGTATGTGTGCCACGTCTTTATCCATGCATCTGTCGATGGACACTTAGGTTGCCTCCATCTCCTGGCTATTGTACATAGAGCTGCAATGAACATTGTGGTACATGACTCTGTTTGAATTATGGTTTTCTCAGGGTATTATACCCAGTAGTGGGATTGCTGGGTCATATGTTAGTTCTATTTGTAGTTTTTTAAGGAACGTCCATACTGTTCTCCATAGTGGCTGTACCAATTCACATTCCCACCAGCAGTGCAAGAGTGTTCCCTTTTCTCCACACCCTCTCCAGCATTTATTGTTTGTAGATTTTTTGATGATGGCCATTCTGACTGGTGTGAGGTGACACCTCATTGTAGTTTTTCTTTGCATTTCTCTAATGATTAGTGATGCTGAGCATCCTTTCCTGTGTTTGTTGGCAATCTGTATATCTTCCTTGGAGAAATGTCTCTTTAGGTCTTCTGCCCATTTTTGGATTCGGTTGTTTGCTTTTTTGATATTGAGCTGCATGAGCTGCTTGTATATTTTGGAGATTAATCCTTTGTCAGTTGCTTCATTTGCAAATATTTTCTCCCATTCTGAGAGTTGTCTTCTCATCTTGTTTATGGTTTCCTTTGCTGCGCAAAAGCCTTTAAGTTTCATTAGGTCCCATTTGTTTACTTTTGTTTTTATTTCCATTTCTCTAGGAGGTGGGTCAAAAAGGACCTTGCTGTGATTTATGTCATAGAGTGTTCTGCCTATGTTTTCCTCTAAGAGTTTGATAGTGTCTGGCCTTACATTTAGGTCTTTAATCCATTTTGAGTTTATTTTTGTGTATGGTGTTAGGGAGTGTTCTAATTTCATTCTTTTACATGTAGCTGTCCAGTTTTCCCAGCACCACTTATGGAAGAGGCTGTCTTTTCTCCAATGTATATTCTTGCCTCCTTTATCAAAGATAAGTTGACCATACATGTGTGGGTTTCTATCCTGTTCCATTGATCTGTATTTCTGTTTTTGTGCCAGTACCATAATGTCTGGATTACTGTAACTTTGTAGTATATTCTAAAGTCAGGGAGCCTGATTCCTCCAACTCTGTTCTTTGTTCTCAAGACTGTTTTGGCTATTTGGGGTCTTTTGTGTTTCCATACAAATTGTGAAATTTTTTGTTCTAGTTCTGTGAAAAATGCCAGTGGTAGTTTGATAGGGATTGCTTGGAATCTGTAGATTGCTTTGGGTAGCAGAGTCATTTTCACAATGTTGATTCTTCCAATCCAAGAACATAGTATATCTCTCCATCTATTTGTATCACCTTTGATTTCTTTCATCAGTGTCTTATACTTTTCTGCATACAGGTCTTCTGTCTACCTAGGTAGGTTTATTCCTAGGTATTTTATTCTTTTTGTTGCAGTGGTAAATGGGAGTGTTTCCTTAAGTTCACTTTCAGATTTTTCATCATTAGTGAATAGGAATGTAAGAGATTTCTGTGCATTAATTTTGTATCCTGCTACTTTACCACATTCATTGATTAGCTCTAGTAGTTTTCTGGTAGCATTTTTAGGATTCTCTATGTATAGTATCATGTCATCTGCAAACAGTGACAGCTTTATTTCTTCTTTTTCTATTTGGATTCCTTTTCTTCTCTGATTGCTGTGGCTAAAACTTCCAAAACTATGTTGAGTAATAGTGGTGAGAGTGGGCAGCCTTGTCTTGTTCCTGATCTTAGAGGAAATGGTTTCAGTTTTTCACCTTTGAGAACAATGTTGGCTGTGGATTTGTCATATACGGCCTTTATTATGTTGAGGTAAGTTCCCTCTATGCTGACTTTCTGGAGGGTTTTTATCATAAATGGGTGTTGAATTTTGTCGAAAGCTTAAAAAGCTGATTTTAAAATTTTATTTTCAAAGGTGTTCTCCAAACACTTCGTGATGTGGGTGTTTTTATAAGTTGTAGGAAAATACACGTGAGATTTACCATCTTAACCATTTTTAAGTGCACAGTTCAGTGGCATGAAGCGCCTGCACAGCGTTGTGCAACCATCCCCACCATCCATCCCCGGAACTTTTTTCATTCTCCCAAACTGCAGCTCTCTCCCTGTTAGACACTAACCCCATTTCCCACCCTCTCAGTCCTCATCTCTGTCCTGTGTCAGCAGCGTAGGACATGCAAAGAGCAGCTCAGCCGGCCATTAGGTAAAGGGGTAAAAACAGGTTTTGTTTGGTAACTACCAACAGCAGGGGAAGGTGCTGCGCACCCTTCTGATGGGCACAGAATTGCTGGCGATTTGAAGGGAGAGTGAGGTGGGGGCAGCGAGCAGGGGCTCAAGTGAAAACCCACGCGGGGTGGGTCAGTGTCAGTGCGGTGAGGTCAGCAGCGTCCACCCCGGGAGTCAGTTCTGGAAGTTAGGATTCCATCCCACGCAGACACACGCAGACCGAGGCCCTATCCTTCCTGAGGATTTCGTTTCAGAGGAATGGCTCTCAGGTCCCCAAGAAAGACTCCTGGGTTGTCTCAAAGGGACAGAGGAAGGATTCACATGTTGGGAGCCCTCTTAGGAAAGGCTCTGAGGATGGTGGGGGTCTAGGTCAGGTGTTGGCTGGAGCAAACAGTACATTCTTTTGCCAGCCCTCTTTTCTCAGACAGGAACTCAAAAGGGGGCTGGGCCGGCCCAGGGTCGTGACCTTAGGCTGCAAGAAGCCAGACAGTGTTTGCCATCCCTGAGTGCCAGGGGTTGAATGGAATGTTCCTGCCAAGAGTTCTTGTAGTTCTCAACGTCACCCTCTTCCCCTTCCTCAACTGTGTCTTTAGGTCTTTGTTCCAGCTGGCCTCCCCACCCCCTTGCGGGGAATGCCCTTTTCCAAATCTTTGCATGGCTGGTTTCTCTTTTGTTGTTCAGCTTGAAGTTGAAACATCACCTCCTTCATCTATAGTCTCCATCCTAAATCCATTGCCCTGTTTGAATTCCCCATCTTTTCTGGTTTGTTTTCCATCTCCCTCCACTAGAGGGCAGAATCCCCTGGAACAGTGTGCATATAGAAGGCGTGAGCTTGCCTTGAAGCCCCATCAAGATCCCTCTGTCCATATTTTTGCAGACATCACCCCATCCCGATAAATGGTACTTGACAGAAATGTGTATTAATGTGCTAGAGATGATCACACAGAAAACCTCTTTTAGGGAGCATGTGACTTAACTTGGGGGGCCTCTTATAACCATCTGTATTTTTTATTGATATTTCTCTGGTACACGAATGGGTAGATCATGTTGGCTATGTACAGGCAGGAACACAGACCCTGGGGTCACCTGGACAAGTCACAGCTCTGCCCCTTATTTAATCTCTCTGAGCTGTAGTTTCCCCATTTGTAAAAAGGGCAGAATGCCATCTGGTTACTTCAGAGTTACTAATGAGATGAGGCACGCAACACACTTAGAGTAGTGCACAACCAAAGGTAGAAGGCAAGGGACTTCCCTGGTGGCACAGTGGTTAAGAATCCGCCTGCCAACACAGGGGACACGGGTTCGATCCCTGGTCTGGGAAGATTCCACATGCCACGGAGCAGCTGAGCCCGTGTGCCACAACTACTGAGCCTGAGCTCTAGAGACCACGAGCCACAACTACTGAGCCCACATGCCACAACTGCTGAAGCCCTCGCGCCTAGAGCCCGTGCTCCACAACAAGAGAAGCCACCACAATGAGAAGCCCGGGCACCGCAACGAAGAATACCCCCTGCTCGCCGCAACTAGAGAAAGCCCGCACGCAGCAACGAAGACCCAACGCAGCCAAAAAAACCAAACAAGACAAAACAAGAACAAAAAAACCAAAGGTGGAAGGGAAAACTGTGAAAGCAATTCCAGTTCAGGCCATGCCAAAAAACTGGATTTTCCTTTAGATTATAATTGTTGTGAATGTAAGTTTAAATTTTAAGCAGGGTCACCTGGCGGCTGCTAGGCTGCAGGAGCTGGGGGAATTGGGAAGTGACTGCTAGTGGGTACAGGGATGATAAGAAGATTCTGAAATTGGTTGTGGTGATGGTTGCAAAAATCTATGAATATACTAAAACCTGCTTGACTGTGCACTTTAGACGGCTGGATTGTATGGTGTGTGAGTTTATCTCAATAAAGCCGTTATAAAAAAACGTTGTCCAAGAGCCCTGTGCAGCTTCCTCTGAGCTCCTTTGAAAATGCAAATGAAGATACAGCAAAACATTTACACCTTTCCCAAAGCTCTGTTTGACAGATGACCATTGGACAGGTGGTGCCGTGTGCACTAACCACAGGGCAGAAGAGAACAGGGGACTGTCTGCCTTGGTCTCATGTTGCAGGTGACCCCACTCTGTCCTTTCCCTAGAGGCTGCTTTCTCTAGAGTCATTCAGAGGTGAACCCCCCACAGAGGGGGGTGTGCATGTCGGGGGTGGGCAGGCAGCAGCTGACGCTACCACATCCTTGGTGGAGCAGAGCTCAGGGCAAGTGTGGTAGGTCCTGGAGGCTCTGGAAGCAGGGAGACCCAGGGATGGAACCGTTCTGAGAATTCCACTGGTTCCATTGGTTCTGAGCATTGTGGGTCTGGGGGCGAGGTGGGGACTGATTTCTCAGAACCATGTGGATGAACGTCTGCTGCCAACAGACAGGTTGGAAGTCCAAGATGAAGGTACCGGCAGATTTGGTGTCTGGTGAGGGCCCACTTGTGCTTTGTAGACAGCCGTCTTCTCACTGTGTCCTCACATGGCAGAAGGGGCGACTGAGCTCTTTGGGGTCTCTTTTGTAAGGGCACTAATCCCATTCATGAGGGCTCCACCCTCATGACCTAAATCATCTCCCAAAGGCCCCACTTTGCAGGTTAGGATTTCAACACATGAATTTTGAGGGGACACAAACATTCATTCTATGGCATAATTCAACCCATAATAGTACCATTAGATGCCAAGCAAAAGCAATCAATTCTTTTCTGGAGAATGCCATCCTAGGCTCCAAAGAATCCCCACAGAAAAACTTCTTAAGGGCAATGAGCAGTACACAGTTCAAAAACAACCAGGCACTCCATAACACAAGGCATCCTGAACAGGACAGGTGCCCTGAGACACCTCAGGAAATTGAAATAAAAGCAAAAATAAACAAATGGGACCTACTCAAACTTAAAAGATTTTCCACAGCAAAGAAAACTATCAGCGAAACCAAAAGGCCACCTACTGAATGGAAGAAAATATTTGCAAATGATAGGTCCGACGATGGTTTTTTCAAAAAATTTTTATTGGAGTATAGTTGATTTACAATGTTGTGTTAGTTTCAGGTGTACAGCAAAGTGAATCAGTTATACGTATACATATATCCACTCATTTTAGATTCTTTTCCCATATAGGTCATTACAGAGAATGGAGTAGAGTTGCCTGTGCTATACAGTAGGTCCTTAATACTTATCTATTATATATATAGTAGTGTGTATCTGTCAATCCCAATCTCCCAGTTTCTCCCTCCCCCCACCGCTTACCCCCCCTGGTAACCGTAGTTTGTTTTCTACATCTGTGACTCTATTTCTGTTTTGTATATGAGTTCATTTGTACCATTTTTTTTAACATTCCACATATAAGTGATATCATATGATATTTGACTTTCTGTGTCTCACTTACTTCACTTAGTATGACAATATCTAGGTCCATCCATGTTGCTACAAATGGCATTATTTCATCCTTTTTAGGGCTGATTAATATTCCATTGTATATATATATATATATATACCACATCTTCTTTATCCATTAACTGTTGATGGACGTTTGGGTTGCTTCCATGTCTTGGCTATTGTAAATAGTGCTGCTATGAACATTGGGGTGCATGTATCTGCTTAAATTAGACATGGAAAGGACACCCCCCCCGGAGAAGGGTAAGTCTTTGAATCGCTAGTGTTGGGGAGAGAGTGGGTGTGTTTTATCTGTTTGGAGGAGAGTTGCAAAATGGGAGACAGGAGACTGACGTTGGCAATATTGTCTGAAAACCTACATGATGGACTAATACACGCAAAGCAATAGAAACAGTGTATGGAACATAGGAAGTGCCAGCTATTACTACGGAGTCCAGTAGCCAGAGGGTGGACCCTGCTGAGTGCTGTGGCTTGGCCCCTCGCCATCTACTTCAACCTTCATCCGGTGAGCCCTGTTCTGCGGCACAACTGTTCTTACATATGTCTCCCCACCTGACAGGAAGCCCCTGAGGGAGCCATGTGTCCAGGCTCCCCGCCGGGTCCCCGAGGGCAGACAGGCAGGTGAGAGAGACAGGCGTAGACCAGGTCTACCGAGACGGTCAAAAACTGACTCAGAACCAGAACCGAGAGGAACTGGAAGGGAGGGAAGGCGAGCCAGGGATGCCCCCCACCCCAGGGAAGGGGCAGCCGCTGCCGGGGCCACTCCACATCCACTCGGGAGAGAAGGCTGCCGGGCCTGGAGGCACAGGGTGGGGAGGACTCTCCAGCCAGGGGGTGGGGATGAAGTGGCCCGGACTGAAGTCCCTGCCCCTCCTCGGGCTCTGGCCCTCGTGCCGTCTCCTCCCTCCCGTGGCAGCAGTGTTTGCGGGCAGACACCCACACCCCCCCAGGCAGTGCTGCCCCCAGCCATGCCGTCACCCCGGCTGTACCTTTCCTGTTGACTTGACCCCCTTCAAGACACAGAAGTAGACCGTCACCCAGCAGGCCAGCAGACACAGGGTCACCTCCCAGCTGAGGGCACCCGGAACCTCCAGGCCCCCGGAGAGCCGCAAGACTTTTTTCCTGGGGGAGGGAAAGCCCATGAGGTCTGTGCCACCAAACGGCCAGGAGACTGGGGGTGTCCCTGGGGTGGGGCCCTCCGCCCGCCGCCCCCGCTGCCACAGCCCTTGCGTCCAGCCGGTCTCCCCCATGCACCTGGCCGACTCCGGGAGTCGTTGCAGTCTGTGTCCCCGGAGCCTTGGAGCTCCTGTCGGCCCGGCCCCACGCCGTCCCCAGCGGACCCAGCAGCAGCCCCCTGCTTCCCTCCCCAGGCGGGCAGGCACCACCCACTACGCATCCCTGGCATCATCCCCCCAGGGCCGGGCCCCGACACACGCACTCGTGCCCATGCACACACATGCAGGCTCGAGCTACGTGTGGGAGACCAGAGGGCTGGCGGGGCCTGGCCCAGAGGTGCCCAACTCCCTTCCAGAACTCGATGACAGGGACCTGCGTTCAGCAGGTTGGTCACACGTGAGGGTGGCTCAGCTGGCCCCAGCACAGACTTTGAGGTGCATGGGGCTCGCCTGGGGTTTGCCGGTTTGCTGGGAAGCAGTCACGTGCCCAGAGGCCTCGCAAGCGTGACATCCGGGGAATGGCGGCGGGGCCTGTTTGCGCAGGCGCCCTGGGAGCCCCAGTGACGTCAGCCGCCGAGGGGCGGAGCTTCCTGTGGGGGCCTCGTTCCCTCAGAAGCTCGTGCTGGGCGTGGAGGGTAGAAGCGAAGCCTGTAGGAGCATGGAGGCCGCAGCCCGAGGCGATGGCGGCGGCGTGGCGAGAGGTGGTGAAGGCCAGGGCGAGCCAGATGGAGCCAGAGGTGTCGCACAAGACGTTGGAGGTCCACAGGCCTTGCAGCTGCCGCCTGCTCCTGGGCCGAGAGGAGATGGTTTCCCCGGGGCGGGCAGACGCCGAATATGGCGTCTCCGTGGCCACGCCGTCCCACGGCCCGGTGGCCAACCCGCACCGCACCCAGGTGGACGCGCCGCGCCGGGACCAGGTGGAGACGCCGCGCAGGGACCAGGTGGAGACGCCGCCTACGCACCAGGTGGACACGCCGCGCCGGGACCAGGTGGACACGCCGCGCCGGGACCAGGTGGAGATGCCGCGCAGGGACCAGGTGGACACGCCGTGCTGGGACCAGGTGGAGACGCCGCGCCGGGACCAGGTGGAGACGCTGCGCAGGGACCAGGTGGAGACGCCGCGCCGGGACCAGGTGGACACGCCGCGCCGGGACCAGGTGGAGACGCCGCCTACGGACCAGGTGGACACGCCGTGCTGGGACCAGGTGGAGACGCCGCGCAGGGACCAGGTGGACACGCCGCGCCGGGACCAGGTGGAGACGCCGCCTACGGACCAGGTGGACACGCCGCGCCGGGGACTGGTGCACACACCGCCTCGGGGCTGGGTGGGTTTGTCGGGCCCGTGGGCAGAGGATCCGGAAGCCAACTGCTCCAGTTATATTCTGTTTGAGGAGAGGCCGAGGGATGCGCCTTCGGGAGCCAGTGGAAGGGGGAGAAGGGGGTCAGCCCGGGGATGTGGAGGGGTGGGGGAAGGGGGAGCAAGACCGTTGGAGGCGCTGGCCTCGTGGGGGAGGGCTCAGCGGGGGCGGGGAGAGGTGGGGGGCGCGGGGGGAGACGGCCTGAGGGACCAGAAGGGGGCGGAGCAGACCTGGAGGGGGCCGAGACAAGTGAGAGCGGCCTGAGAGCACGCAGGCCTGCGGCACAGGCCAGGTCGGGAGCCGGTTCCTTGGCCGTGCCGCCACCGGCTCCTTCCCGGTGCCCCTCCGATGGCCCGTGGAGGCAGAGAGGGCCTGCCAGCCCCCCGGCGCCACATGGCCAGCGCCACCGAGGGGCGGTGTGGAAGGAGCTCGCAGTGTGCGGCAGCACCCTAGCCGTGTCAGTTCTCCGAGGGGCCCCGGTGGGGGGCGGTGGCAGGTGGCCGGGCTGGCTCTAAGCGTGAATTGGAGACCCCAGAGGCGGGGTCTGAGGCCGTAGACCTGCGCGCCGAGCCTGCCGCGCGCTGAGCGGGCAGAGCATTAGGCGCACAGTTACCACATTTCACTGGGTTTTCTCTTGCTCTCCCTTTTAGCCCAGTGAGTGCTGAGGACCCGGGCTGACTCCAGATTTCCATCACCTCCGGTCTCAACCAGCCTTCTCTGTTGCTGCGGACCATGCAGCACTTTGTGCTCCATGTTTTCACTAAGCCCGGGCCAGGAAAGGGGGCGTAGGACTAACCTAGCGCCTCTTCCTGGGCAGGGCGTCCCTGCCCGGTGCGTTGATTCCTACACTAGTTGCCACTTTATTCTGGGGCCCTAATTGTTTGCTTGCATTGGTCTTGCGCCCGCTTGGCCCTGTTGTTTCCCTGTTGCTGGAGGAGGAGGTGCTGAAACGTTTGTTACGGCAGAAAATAAAACTGAACTACTACTCCGTGTCTGAGTATATTTTCAGGTACTGCGCCTCCACGGTTTCTTGCTTTGTCCTTGGTTTTAAGGGAAGGTTCTGGGCTTCAGGTATTCTCGTAGTACAAGGTAATTGAAGACGGTGTAGGAGATGGAAGAAAAGTAAAATGCATTATGTCGTGTCATTCAGCGTTAACTACTATCAGTATTTTGGAATATTTTCTTAGTTTTATACTTTCATTTATATATAGCAAGAAGATAATGTAATTTTTGCAAGTTCATGGTTAAGTTTTTTCCTGAATTATTTTCATTTAACATATGAGCTTTTCTCCCCTGAAATTTCTTCAAAAACACGTACTTGGTTGCATAAAAGAGGTACTGTAAGCGTTAACATTTAATACGTTTCCAGTTTTCCCTATTATAAGAAACGAGTCAGTGGAATTCTTCTGTGTAAGTATTTGCCTGACTGGTTATGTCCTCAAGGTAGATTCCAAAGGGTAGAATTGCTGAGGTAAAAATTCACTTTTCTATTGATTTTTTAAGGCTGTTGGTGTACAGTACATGGTTGCTGCTCAGAAAGTGTGCCCTCCCACCAGAATTCTAGTTTGCCCACCACCTTGTACCAGTAGGTCTGATTCCTGCCAAGATAAAAAGCTTAGTTTGCAGAAGATCAAACAACCCAGAAACACTGGAACTGGAACTTTGTGGTCTACTGACCTTGTTTCAGACGAGTGAAGAAAAGTTTTGGGACAAGTAGTTCAGTCTTTGGGGGAGGAGTTAGCCCCCTCTAATGTATAGTGTTTCCTGCAACCTCGCTAAATTCCCTTATAGTTTTAGTAGCTCTTCTGTGAATTACATCATATTTTCTACATACATGATCAGGTGGTCTGCAGATAAGGTAGTTTTACTTTTTCCGTTCCACTTGGGATGCCTCTTTGTGATTGATTTCTCTCCTAATGGGACTGGATTTTCCTGCTGCTTTTCGTGCGTGGTGATTTTATATTGGACGCCAGACATTGTGAAATTTTACCTTGGATGCTGGATATTGGTGTTCCCAAACATATTCTTGAGCTTTTTTTCTGGGACTCTGTTAAGTTACTTGGAAACAATTTGAGCCTTTCAAGTCTTCCTTTTGGTGAGAACAGGGCAGGTTTCAGTGTAGGAATAATTTAACTAATTAACAACCTCCAATATTTGTTAGAAACAGAGACTTTTATACTTTATCAGTTGGAGTGTTAGTAAAGCTATCGGGACATTTATTTGGCATTTTACATTGAAGTTTAAGCTGTTCTTACCCTTTGGCCTACCTTTGGGAATCTTTCAGAGAGAAACTCTTGCATATGCAAACAAGGCAGAATTAACCAGAATGTTAATTATAGCATTGAGTAAAAAAGCTTCAACTGAGTAAAGATTCAGTAAATTACAGTAAGCCCATCCTAGTGGAAAACCGTGTGGCAGTTAGAGAAAGAGCAAGGTAGATAGCTGGGTACTAAGAAAGATTAAAACAAGTTGAGAATCTCTGCGTGGTATATGCTATGTTCTCTGTATGGTATGTTCTGTTCTCACACTGTGCTGCCACCATGTGAATGTGTGGGGATATGCATAGTAACTACCTAGAGTGAGCCACCTCCACTATCAGGAATGCTCATCTCCAGACATTAGCATTAGCGAAAGAAACTCCCACCTGGTAAATTTCACACGTACGTACTGTTTAAATATTTTCATCACGTATGTATTCCTTCTGACATAAGTATTTTTATTTTGGGAAAGTACAAATACTGTTCTGTTAGATTAAGGAATAATCTTTCCTAGTCTTGTTCCTTTAAAACATTGGACATTGATTTTGAATTTGATGAAAAGTCTGCACCACTGTAGAGGACATCTATGGGTTTTGTCACCCAGCATCCGTGTCCCTTCTCTTGGTACCGGTATCGTCATGTCACGCTGGAAAATCTCCCCTTTCCTTTTCTCTCGGCCATTATGGTTCTGATAGAGTTGACGTCACCTCTGATTCCAGGGGTGGGCATGTGGCTCAGGCCTGGCCAATCGGAGCACTGCTTTCCTCCGGCCGTGGTGATCCCATCCAACCAGTGACACTTTTGGGGCTGCAGGAGGGCAGACTGGTAATGGACAGAGGGGAAGCTAGAGCAAGAAGAAGACACATCTCAGAGAACCGAGTCCTGGATCCAGCCATGCCCGAAGACAGGAACTACCTCTGTACCTTTCGGTTATACAGACCCAGAAATTCTCCCTTTCGCTTAAGGTAATGGGAATATTTTTGATTGTTTCTGTTCTACTTTTTTTCACTTGCAATAGCAAAGTCTTGAGTATTAATGAATTGAGGGAATCATAATTTTATTTAAGCATAAATCATAAATTTATTTTCATAATTATAATCATATTTATTTATAATTGAGGGAATATTTTTGATTGTTTCTGTTCTACTTTTTTTCACTTGCAATAGCAAAGTCCTGACTATTAATGAATTGAGGGAATCATAATTTTATTTATTTAACTACTGTGGTCTGAGGACTTGGCCCTCCTTTATTACTTCAAGGGAGAAATAGGCCTCTTTTCTTGTTAAGGGATTAGCTCCTTGCTGATCAACTCATATTGTGGTAGAAAAGGAGACAAATGAGTCAAAGGAGGGGAGGCACTGCAAGGGGCAGCTGGAGGAAAGGGACAAGGAGAAGGACCTTCCCTTTCCAGACAGGGCACCGAAAATTGGCCCAGAAGTGGGCCATATAGTGGATTTGGAGAAGCCTGTGCCTTCCACATTGTTTTCAATAGCTGTATAATATTCCACAGAATGTGTATACCATAGTTATTTTAACCAATCTCTTGTACATAGGCCTTTAGGCTACTTATAATTTTTCAGTATTATGAACCATGCTGAAATTAATACCCTGGTACATTTGTTTTTGTGTAACACATTATGTACAATAGGATTTTAGAAGGAGGCTTGTTGGGTCAAAGAGTAATCTCTTTTTAAAGTGTTTGATATGTATTACCAAGTTGCCCTCCAAAACGTTTGCATCAATTTAACTCCAACCAACTGTGTATGAAAGTGTCCATTTTCTTACTTCCTACCCTCTATTTGGCAGCTTAGCCCGCCATAATAAAATAATAATAAAATACCACAGACTAGGTGTCTTAAACAGCAGAAATTTATTTTCTCATAGTTCTGGAGACTTGAAGTCCAAGATCAAGGTGCCAGCAGGTTGGTTTCTGGTGAGGCCTCCTCCTTGAGTTACAGACAGACACCTTCTCGCTGTGTCCTCACATGTCCTTGTGCGTGTGTGTGTGTGTGTGTGTGTAGGGAGAGAAAGAGAGAGCTCTTTGGTGTCTTGTTCCTCTTCTTATAAGGACACCAGACCTATTGGATTAGGTACCCACACTTATGACCTGATAAATATAACCTTAATTACCTCTTTAAAGTCCCTATCGCCAAATACTGTCACATTAGACAATAGGATTTCAACATACGAATTAAGGGGGGATACAATTCAGCCCATAATGCACACCAAGCAGGACATTTTCAATCCTTTAAATCTTTGCCCATATAGTAACCAAAATCATATCTCAATATTGTTTCACTTTCTTTTGATTTCTAAACTGGTTTAACAATATTCATATGACACCTGGCCACTGGTAACTCCTCTTCTGAGAACTGTCTTTTCATATCCTTTTTTTCTATTTTTTAATTGTAATAGTCATATTTCACTTATTGATTTGAGAGTGCTCTTTATATGTTAAAGATATCAAATCTTTGCTGTAATTTGAAAACGCTTTTCTTCCTCATTGCTTCATTTTAACTTTGGTCATACTTCTTTTCTATATAGAAGGTTTTTAAAAACTTTTAAAATGTATTTAAGTCATCGATCTTTTCATTATGATTTCTGTAGTTTATGTCCAATAGAAAGCCTTACCCACTACTGTAAAACTGTAAAATTTGTCACTCATAACGTCTTCTAGTACTTTAAAATTTTAATCCACTAGGAATTTATTTGGGTGCAAAAAATGACATTGACCTAATTTTGTTTTGCCCCCAAAGGTTAGTCAGGTGTTGGAACGTTATTTATTTATTTATTTATTTATTTATTTATTTTTAGTTTTTGCAGTACGCGGGCCTCTCACTGCTGTGGCCTCCTCCGTTGTGGAGCACAGGCTCCGGTCGCCCAGGCTCACCGGCCATGGCTCGCGGGCCCAGCCGCTCTGCGGCATGTGGGATCTTCCCGGACCGGGGCACGAACCCGTGTCCCCTGCATCGGCGGGCGGACTCTCAACCACTACGCCACCAGGGAAGCCCTGGAACGTTATTTATTTATAACGTTTATAATCCGTATTTCTCGACCGAGTTGAAATGTCATCGTCACCAAAGTTTAACCCCCACCTTTGTTTATTCTTGCAATTTGTTCTTCTAGCTAATTCGGGTTGAGTGATCTGGGATGGCCTCTCTGAGGAAGTGACCTGAAGGATTCAGTACAGAAAGTTGGGATTGGGGAGGGAGAAGAAAGAGACAGAGAAAGACAGACAGACATTTGATTGGTTCAGCTTAAGTTGCCTTCCCAAGAATGCAGGGAGTAACGTGAGGACAAGAAGGGGATGGGAGAGAGGAGATTAAAGCATCAATGGATTAGAGGACTGTTGAGTTGGGGATACTTGAACATTTGAGTTTTTCTGTTTTTTACTATTATAAATAATGGTGTTGTGAATATTTTGTTTAAAAGGGTTGCATACACACATGTGTAAATATACAGAGTCCGAGGTTTAGTGATGAGAGAGTTTACAGGTGGAGTTCATAATTTTGCAAGAACTATGCATTCCCACATGACATATTTATGCAGGTCTCTGTAATTATAGCATATTACCTGGTTAGGGAATGAGGGAACATTACTCTACCATGTAGTAGGGTGAAGGATAGGTGGAGAAAGGCCAAGATATGTGTCTGCAAAATTGACGTCCAAAATAAAAAACAAGTTCCATATTCTCACGGAAGGTAGGGTTTATCAGCCAGGATGCCAGCAGTTGTGTCTAAGGGACCAAGCCAGAGATGTGACTGGAGAGAAAATGTAAAATTAAGTCAGCAGTCAGAGTGAAACCGAAATTGAAAGAGTACATAAAGAGCAATGGTGAAATTACTTGGATTACACAAGTCAGAAGAAAGCTGGTCTAGATTTTACTTTTCACAGAAACATTAATTTCCAAAAGAATTAAACTTGAAATGGGAATAAATGAAAGCATACAATTAAATAGAAAATATGAAACCATAAAAATGAAAGGAGAAAACATTGATGAAGACATTTATGCATGATACAAAACCCAGAAGCCATGCATGAGTAAATATGAATCAATGTCCGAACACAAAGAAATGTGAAACGTATTTATGGCAGAAAACACCGTGAAAGCATCAAATTGGGAATCAATTGGGATGATTCTTTATAAACCAGATAGTAAAAAATGCAGGAGGGCTTCCCTGGTGGCGCAGCGGTTGAGAGTCCACCTGCCGATGCAGGGGACACAGGTTCGAGCCCTGGTCCGGGAAGATCCCACATGCCGCGGAGCAACTAGGCCCGTGAGCCACAACTACTGAGCCTGTGCGTCTGGAGCTTGTGCTCCGCAGCAAGGGAGGCCGTGATAGTGAGAGGCCCGCGCACTGCGATGAAGAGTGGCCCCCGCTTGCCACAACTAGAGAAAGCCCTCGCACAGAAACGAAGACCCAACACAGCAAAAAAATAAAATAAATTAATTAATAAACTCCTACACCCAGCAGCTTAAAAAAAAAAGAAAAAAAATTAAAAAAAAGGCAGGATACAAAGTGCAGAAGGCAAAAAAATAAAATCAATGTCTAATTATACAAAAATGTTAAACTCTGTTATGAACAAAACACCATAAATAAGATGAAAAGACAAACGAGTTAGGAAAAAATCAGTGACACAAATAGCAAACGAAAGAAAATGTCTTTAAAATGTGAAAAAAAACCAAAAAACTCTTAGAAATCAGTACATAAAAGACAAACAATCCAATAGGGAATTGTACAAATGACAAGAACATGGCATTCATGGAATAAGAATTATAAACAGCCAAATTGGTACTTGATGTGATCTTATTTATGTAAAAAAACATTGTAAATGCAGGTTAGCATATCCTAGGAAAAAATCTGGACGAATACACATAAAACTGCTCATAGGGGTTAGTGCAGAGACATTATGAGAAAAAAATTTTATTTATTTATTTATTTATTTTTGGCTGCCTTTGGTCTTTGTTGCTGCACTTTGCGCAAGCAGGGACCACTCTTCGTTGCAGTGCACGGGCTTATTTCGGTGGCTTCTCTTGTTGCAGAGCATGGGCTCTAGGTGCGTGGGCTCAGTACTTGTGGCTCGTGGGCTCTAGAGCGCAGGCTCAGCAGTTGTGGCACACGGGCTTAGTTGTTCCGCGGCATGTGGGATCTTCCCATACCAGGACTCGAACCCGTGTCCCCTGCATTGGCAGGCGGACTCTCAACCACTGTGTCACCAGGGAAGCCCCCTATGAGAAATTTTAACTTTCTAATAATGCACCTTTATGTAAAGCATAAATGATTTTATTTATTTCATTAAAATTTTTTTAACCATTTATAAAATTGAAGTATAGTTCGTTTACAGTGTTGTGTTAGTTTCAGGTGTATAGCAAAGTGATTCCATTACACACACACACACATATTGTTTTATATATATATTCTTTTTCACATTCTTTTCCACTATACTTTATTACAAGATATTGAATATAGTTCCCTGTGCTATAGAGTAGGTCCTTGTTGTTTATCTATTTTATATATAGTAGTGTGTATATGTTAATCCCAAACCCCTAATTTATCTTTCCCCGTCTCCCTCTGCTATCCTCTTTGGTAACCGTAAGTTTGTTTTTTATGGCTGTGAGTCCATTTCTGTTTTGTAAATAATTTCATTTATATAATTTTTTAAAGACTCCACATATAAGTGATATCATATGATATTTGTCTTTCTCTGTGTTACTTCACTTAGTATGCTAATCTGTAGGTCCATCCAGGTTGCTGCAAATGGCATTGTTTCATTTTTTTATGGCTGAGTAATATTCCATCGTATCTATTCCCACATCTTCTTTATCTGTTTATCTGTCAATGGGCGTTTAGGTTGTTTCCATGTCTTGGCTACTGTGAACAGCGCTGCTCTGAACATAGGGGTGCGTGTATCTTATTGAATCATAGTTTTGCCTGGACATATGCCCAGGAGTGGGATTGCTGGATCATATGGTAGTTCAATTTTTAGTTTTTTAAGGAACGTCCATACTGTTCTCCATAGCGGCTGCACCAAATTCATGCCCACCAACAGTGTAGGAGGCTTCCTTTTTCTCCACACACTCTCCAGCATTTATTATTTGTGGACTTTTTTTTTCTTTTGCTGCGTTGGGTCTCCATTGCTGTGCGCGGGCTTTCTCTAGTTGTGGCTGTCGGGGGCTACTGTTCGTTGTGGTGTGCGGGCTTCTCATTGCGGTGGCTTCTCTTGTTGCGGAGCACGGGCTCTAGGCGCACAGGCTTCAGCAGTTGTGGCACATGGGCTCAGGAGTTGTGGCTCGCAGGCTCTACAGCCCAGGCTCAGTAGTTGTGGTGCGTAGGCCCACCTGCTCCACGGCCTGTGGGATCTTCCCGGACCAGGGCTCGAACCCGCGTGCCCTACACTGGCAGGCGGATTCTTAACCACTGCGCCCACAGGGATGTTCCCCCAGCAATGTTTTAAACAGTCCCGCCCCTGCCTTCTGGTGTCTCTGTTTGAGAGAACCACTGGCTTCAAGTACGACCTATTCATTTCCTAGTGGTTTAAACTCTTGCCCCAGAGCAGGAATGAGAGAAGCAGCAGACACAGACACTCTCCACACAGACCTTTGCTGAATTAACGTTTGTTAAGTAAGTGGTTTTAAAGGGAAAAGAATGGAGCAGACTATTGTTTTCCACAGGAAAATCATTTCAAAACTAATAATTCCTTATGAAAATATTTAAACAACATGGAAATCTAAATAGTGAAAGGTTTCCTCCCTAAAGCCCAGTGATGACATTGAAAGCAGGGTGGCTCATTCCAGGTGGTGACTCTGCCTTTCCCCACATGGTCATATGGTCGGAATGTATTCAAAAACAGGAATATGCCATACCCAGAATTCTGCAATTTGCTTTCATCTCTTTCCATATTAGTTCCCAGCTATCTACTGTGCTCTGACTGCCGTATGGTACTCCACCAGGACGGACTTGCTGTGATTTACTGAACGTTTCCCCTGTTGATGTACATTCTACCGATTTTTCACAATGACAAACAATGCTGTAAAAAACACTGTGGTCAATGCTGCCTTGTTCACATACACAAGAGTTTTTCTGTGATAGTTTCCCAAAGGTGGGTCAAAGGATATGCATATCTTAATATTTAAGAGGAAATGCCAATCAAGTGTCCAGATAGATTTTACCACCACTCTGAGAGTGTATGAGTCTTTGTTTCTAACTATAGCCTTCTCAAACACAGAAGATTTCAGTTAATTAAATTAATCCAAAGAAGACGTGGCACATATATACGATGGAATATTACACAGCCATAAAAAGAAACGAAACTGAGTTATTTGTAGTGAGGTGGACGGACCTAGACTCTGTGATACAGAGTGAAGTAAGTCAGAAAGAGAAAAACAAATACGGTATGCTAACACATATATATGGAATCTAAGAAAAAAAAAGGTCATGAAGAACCTAGGGGTAAGACAGGAATAAAGACACAGACCTACTAGAGAATGGACTTGAGGATATGGGGAGGGGGAAGGATAGCTGTGACAAAGTGAGAGAGTGGCATGCACATATACACACTACCAAACGTAAAACAAATACCTAATGGGAAGCAGCCGCATAGCACAGGGAGATCAGCTCAGTCCTTTGTGACCACCTAGAGGGGTAGGATAGGGAGGGTGGGAGGGAGGGAGACGCAAGAGGGAAGAGATATGGGAACATATGTATGACTGATTCACTTTGTTAGAGAGCAGAAACTAACACACCATTGTAAAGCAATTATACTTCAAAAAAGATGTTAAAAAGTATTAATCCTACAGTGAGACCTGCTCTGGTCCCAAAAAGCAAATCTTATAAAACTAAGACTCAGGGGCTTCCCTGGTGGCACAGTCGTTGAGAGTCCGCCTGCCGAGGCAGGGGACACGGGTTCGGGCCCCGGTCCGGGAGGATCCCACGTGCCGCGGAGCGGCTGGGCCCGTGAGCCATGGCCGCTGAGCCTGCACGTCCGGAGCCTGTGCTCCGCAAAGAGAGAGGCCACAACAGTGAGAGGCCCGCGTAACGCCAAAAAACAGACAAACAAAAAAAAAAACTAAGACTCAAGAGGTTCATACTGTTTCCAAGTCACTTAATAGGATCCCAGAAGAAAGCTTAAGAATAAGTTCAGGAATAGAAACACATCCAGCACCCAAGGGAAATCTTATAATGCCTAGCATCCAATCTAAACTTACCGGGCATGCAAAGAGGCAGGAACATCCAAACCGTTATGACAGAAATCAGTTAAAATGCATCGATTGGAAAGGAAGAAGTAAATGTGCCTTTATTTACAGACAAAATGACTGTATATGTAGAAAGGCCCATGGGATTTATAAAAAGAGCTATTACTATCAACTAGTGAGTTTAGCAAGGTTGCAGAATACAGGCTGTTTTAGAGGGAGCTTATCACCTCACCCCAAACACTTAACCAACTGCCCCAGCACTTTTCTTTGCAGACCTGAAACAAGGTCGGTAAGCCACAAACTCTTGCTTAGTATTCTGGCGTTATACGTTAATATAAAAATGTAACTATAGAACTAAGAAAATATTCCAAAATTAACACTGAATGGCAGGACACAATTTTCTTTTTGTTCCACTTCTGACATTGTCTTCAATTAGGTGTGCTACCGGAATAGCTGAATCCCAGACCTCCCCTCCAACCTGAGCACAAATGCAAGAATATTAGGAGGTGCAGAAGCTAAAACTAAACTCAGACACAGAACAGCAGCTCAGCTGTATTTTCTGCAGTTAACATTTAATCACCAAACAGAATACGTGGACCCTGAGCGCCCAAGGGCCAGTACAGGCAAAAGACGAGGCCGCAACAACTGGTGACCACGGAAGAAAGCAATGCCCTAGGGAAGGCCGCCAAGGACACGACACACAAGTTAGGGTTAGAGCCCTGGGGCCTGCTGACGCTAAACGTAAAAGCGGGTAAAATTGTATCGCAAGATGTGAACCACCCAGGAAAGCTGGTCGACACAGAAGATGATGGAACTTCGGAGTTGGCCAAAGTCTTCAGCAGTGAATCGGCTAAAAGGGAGGGAAAAATACAATTCAAGTTTGGGGAGGCACACGTCCCTCCCTGTCCCCCCACACCGACAATCCCAGAGCAGCACACTTCTTCTTTAGGCTTAACCCTCCCTTACAGCTCCACCTGGCCTGAGCCTGGCTCTGGCCACCTGCCACCAGCCCCTCCCTAGACCCCTGTAGAACCCACATGACCAGGACGGGGCCCTCCACATTGAGCTCCCTCTGAATGGGCTCTGGGACTACAAAGTATACACTCAGCAACTGGTGGGCGACCTCCGCGTCCATGGGCGATGGGAAATGCACAGTAAGGGTGCTGGAGGAGATATGGTTAAGGCACCACCCGCACTACTGATTTCGCCTGTGCCTCAGGCTTCCTCCTCACTGAGACCCGCCTTCACCCCCCCACCCCGCGGCTTCCCCGCCAGACCACCCCTTAGGCCGTCCACAACCTCCCACCCTATACACTGAGGCCACCCTGGACATCACCACCCCTACCCTCTGGTTTCCCTCAGGTTGGTTTGCCCCACCACCATCCCGTCAGCCCAGACCACCCTTGGCCCATACCCTCCAGCCGCCCAGAGTTCCCTCCTTCTACACTTCAGGCCCCACCGCCTGCAGCCCCTCCCCACAAACCACCTCCAGCCCAGCCCCTGGACGCCCGGCCCACTGGGGCTCCTGCAAAAGGATACCACTGTAGCGCCTGCGGACCCGGATCTCCGGCCCCGGGTCCCGCGTCTCTACGTGGCCCTGCTGCGTGGTCTGCCCACTGGATCTGCACAAGGCCACCGGCTGTGCCACCTGCCTCTCCTGCGACGCCAGGGTTGCCAGGGTCTTCAGGGTCGCCAGGATCGACTGGGTCACCGGGGTCGCCCTGGCCACCACATGCTGCTCCCACTGCAACGGCCGCGGCACCTGCACCTTCGTCTGCTGCCCTCATGGCTCCTTCACCATCTGCCTCAGACTCCATCTACAACCGCTTCCACCCTCCCTACGAGCGGGGGAAGAAGAAAACGGTCCCTCACAACACCAACCGTCTAACGGCCCCTCACGTGGGGATTCCCAGAGCGCCTGCGCAAACACACCCCTGGTAACGGCTCCTGACTCGTGATTGGCTCCCACCGACAGAGCCTGCAGGCTCTCCAGCCAATGGTCGCCCCCTTACGAAGCTCCACACCGCAGAGCGCTGTGTAACCCCAATGAGCCTGCGCAAACAGACACCCACATCTTCCGGTCCCTCTAACCGGCCTACCTCGCTCGGGCCCAGGCTCCCCGTAAGCGGCTTAGCCGTGAGGCCTCCAGGTGACGCCCCTCCACTTAGTGTGGCTGGAGCTCCCCAGTGCACATGTGCAAACAGAGCCCCGCCCCCACCTCCTAAGGCCTCCGGGCACGTAAGTTTCCCTGCCAAGCCTGCAAACCCCAGGCGAGCCCCGAGCACTTCGAAGTCTGTGTCAGAGGCAGCCTGGCCAACTTCACGTGTGACCAGCCTGCTGAGCGCAGGTCCCTGTCATCGAGTTCTGCAAGGGAGTCGGGCATCTCTGGGCCAGGCCCGGCCAGCCCTCTGGTCTCCCACACGTAGCTCGAGTCTGCATGTGTGTTCGTGTGCACGTGTGCACGTGTCCGGGCCCGGCCCTGCGGGGATGAGGCCAGGGATGCAGAGCGGGCGGTGCTTGCCCGCCTGGGGAAGGAAGCGGGGGGCTGCTGCTGGGCCCACTGAGGACGGCGTGGCGCCAGGCCGCCAGGGGCTCCAAGGTTCCGGGAACACAGACTGCAGCGACTACAGGCTGCAGGCTTGGCCTTGGCTTGCCAGGTGCATGGGGGAGACCGGCTGGCCGGAAGGGCTGTGGCGGCGGGGGGTGGGGTGGGGGTAGGGGCGGGTGGCCCCACCCCAGGACCACCCCCAGTCTCCTGGCCCTTTGTTGGCACAGCCCTCATGGGCTTTCCCTCCCCCAGGAACAAAGTCTTGAGACTCTCCGGGGGCCTGGAGGTTCCGGGGACCCTCAGCTTGGAGGTGACCCTGTGTCTGCTGGGTACTGGTCTACTTCTGTGTCTGGAAGGGGGTCAAGTCAACAGAAAAGGTACAGCCGGGGTGACGGCAGGCCTGGGGGCAGCACTGCCTGGGGGGGTGTGGGTGTCTGCCAGCAAACACTGCTGCCACGGGAGGGAGGAGACGGCACCAGGGCCAGAGCCCGAGGAGGGGCAGGGACTTCAGTCCGGACCACTTGATCCCCAACCCTGGCTGGAGAGTCCTCTCCACCCTGCGCCTCCAGGCCCGGCAGCCTTCCCTCCCGAGTGGAGGTGGAGTGGCCCCGGCAGCGGCTGCCCCTTCCCTGGGGTGGGGGGCATCCCTGGCTCGCCTTTCCTGTCTCGCCTTCCCTCCCTTCCAGTTCCTCTCGTTTCTGGCTCTGAGTCAGCTTTTGACCTTCTCGGTCTGTCTCTCTCACCTGCCTGTCTGCCCTCGGGGACCCAGCGGGCAGCGTGGACCCATCCCTCCCTCAGGGGCTCCCTGTCAGGTTGTGGGCACAACTGTGTGAACAGACACACAATAAGACAGCCTGCCGGTGGTTGCGGGACACGCAGGATACGGCCAGGTGTCTGGAGGGCGGGAGCGTTCCAGCAGGGTCCGCAGAGCAGCCGCTTGGCGCTGCTTGCGTGGGAGGCAGAGGCGTTTGCTGCCGTCTTGATCTTGCCTCTGTCTCTGGCTAGCTGAGTTCTAATCCCCGGCACCAAGGACCCCCGCCTCTCTGCAGACCGGGACCTGGAGTCGGCACGGGAGGCGTGGGACCTGCGTGCGGGCTGCGGCCTCGCTCCCTGCCAGGGGAGGGCCCTGCCTCTCCCTCCCTCTGCAGCTGACCTGTGCTCGCCGTGGGGCTGCTGGTGCCCCAGCCAAGCACCCAGCTTCCTTTGGGAGGAGTCGTGGCTCTGATGAGTAGAAGGGGGTGCCACTGGGTGGCCTCCCTCCTCACCACTGAGCACACCGGCCAGCAGGGACGGTGGCCTTCCTGGCAGCCCTGCGCAGGCGGGGGAGGTGGGTGCCACAGGACCCCTCTGAGCACCCCCGCCCCCCAGGTCGTGTATTTCACCGCTACATTCCCCTACGTGGTCCTCGTTGTGCTGCTCGTGCGTGGAGTGCTGCTGCCTGGAGCCGTGGACGGCATCATCTACTATCTCAAGCCTGACTGGTCGAAGCTGGCGTCCCCTCAGGTGAGGCGGAGGTCGGGTGGGGGGACACTGTGCGGGAGCAGGCCGGCCTAGCAGCGCTCCTCACACCTGCTCTCCCCTCGCTCATCTCCAGGTATGGATAGATGCCGGGACCCAGATTTTCTTTTCTTACGCCATTGGCCTGGGGGCCCTCACGGCCCTGGGCAGCTACAATCGCTTCAACAACAACTGCTACAAGTAGGCACTACAGCCCTGCCACCCCTGCCCTGCCTGCCCGTGGGCAGCAGGCAGTCTCACCAGCCCACACGGTCCCCTCTGCCCCCAGGGATGCCATCATCCTCGCACTCATCAACAGCGGGACCAGCTTCTTTGCTGGCTTCGTGGTCTTCTCCATCCTGGGCTTCATGGCCACAGAGCAGGGCGTGCACATCTCCAAGGTGGCGGAATCAGGTAAAGACGCCCCAAGCCCCAGCCCGGGCTCCGGAGCAGCGGCAGCTGCTGTCGTAACGGACCGTGTACGCGAACGCACACAGAATGACGTTCTGAGAAATGAGAACAATTCAAACTCAATTTGTCACATCACTCTGGGCCAGGAGGCCTGGCTGAGCAGCTGCGAGGCACAGCTGTGCAGCCACCTCAGGCCAGGCCACGTGGAGCCCCGAGCCCCCATCCATCTGTATCCAGGGGCCTCGGGGTATGTCCTCACACTTGCCTGAGTGTTGTAGAGGGAAAGGTCGGCCTTTTCTGGGTCAGTGGTGATCTGCGACCACAGTAGCTGCCGGAACCCAGGTACAGAAGGCTGAGCCAGACACGCCACTCATGAGTACAGGTCTACCAAGGGCTTGCGGGGACCTTCCAGCCCCTGGTATGGCGCGCGCGCGTGCAGACACACACACACACACACACACACACACACGCGCACACACACACACACACACACACGAGGGCTCGAGTGGCCCGGCAGTGTCTTGACACAAGTGGAAAGGCCCTTGGCCACAGGGTGCCCTGGCATCGTCCACTCCTCTGGTACCGTGGTGCAGGGTGGAGGGGGACAGGACGTGGGTGGGGGGCTCCAGGTGTCCACACCCTGCCCCTTCCCCCTCAGGGCCTGGCCTGGCTTTCATCGCCTATCCCCGGGCCGTCACGCTGATGCCTGTGGCCCCGCTCTGGGCTGCTCTGTTCTTCTTCATGCTGCTGCTGCTTGGCCTTGACAGCCAGGTTTGAGAGGGGGGACGCAAGAGAGGGGGCTGGGAGGTGGGGGCATGGGGGCTGGCGAGCAGAGGCCACACTGGGCGACGGGAGATGGCGGGTGGGTGGGGAGGGGCACGGCCTGAGTTGCCCGGCCACAGTTTGTAGGTGTGGAAGGCTTCATCACCGGCCTGCTGGACCTCCTCCCGGCCTCCTACTACTTCCGTTTCCAAAGAGAGATCTCCGTGGCCCTCTGCTGCGCCCTCTGCTTTGTCATTGATTTCTCCGTGGTGACCGACGTGAGTGGGGGCAGGGTGAGGGATGCCCCTGGCCTCAGGCTGCCGGCTGCCACCTTCCCTGACCTGGCTCCATCCCCAGGGCGGGATGTATGTCTTCCAGCTGTTTGACTACTACTCAGCCAGCGGCACCACCCTGCTCTGGCAGGCCTTCTGGGAGTGCGTGGTGATCGCCTGGGTGTACGGTAGGTCTGGGCCGACAGGCAAGCCGGGGGTGCGGCACGGTCAGGGGTGGTGCCTCTCTAGCTCTGGCCCTCCGGCCTCACGTGACCCCAGGAGCCGACCGGTTCATGGACGACGTGGCCTGCATGATCGGGTACCGACCTTGCCCCTGGATGAAATGGTGCTGGTCTTTCTTCACCCCGCTGGTGTGCATGGTAAGGGCCGGGAAAGGCTGGGCAGGGCGAGGGACACCGAGGGCCCGCAGTGGTGGCTGCCGGCTGAGCGCGAGGCTTCTCGCCCGCAGGGCGTCTTCATCTTCAACGCGGTGTACTACAAGCCGCTGGTCTACAACAACACCTACGTGTACCCGTGGTGGGGCGAGGCCATGGGCTGGGGCTTCGCGCTCTCCTCCATGCTGTGTGTGCCCCTCCACCTCCTGGGCTGCCTCCTCAGGGCCAAGGGGACCGTGGCTGAGGTCAGTTCCCCGCGCCCCGTCTCCCGCACACCATCCCTCCCTCCCGTTGGGTGGAGACGTGACCTCCAGAGCGCCCTGCCCCTTCTCCCACCTGCCGGGAGGGACAGACCGTTGTGCCAGAGCCTCTGGGCCAGCTCGGAGGGGGGTGTACGGGAGGAGAGTTGGCCCTCCAGGGCCTCACTCAGGTGGTGGCGGCGGAGGAGAGGCCTGTCCCTAGCCTCTGTTCTAGCAGCCACTCGGCCCTCCACTGAACCCCTATTTCCCTAGCGTAGGGAGCGGGGCCTGGTCAGGAGGGGCGTGGCCCCGGGCCCCAAGTTGGTGGCAGGTGGCGGGAAGCGGAGAGAGGCCAGGGACAAGCAGGTGCCCCTCCCCAGGGACTCAAGGTGTCCCTCTCTCCCGCAGCGCTGGCAGCACCTGACGCAGCCCGTCTGGGGCCTCCACCACTTGGAGTACAGAGCTCAGGACTCGGATGTCAGGGGCCTGACCACCCTGACCCCAGTGTCTGAGAGCAGCAAGGTGGTGGTGGTGGAGAGCGTCATGTGACAGGTGCCCCGGCTCACATCACCAGCTCACCCTCTCGTAGCCATAGCAGCCCCTGCTCTAGCCCCCCACCCCCCCAGGGGGCTTGCCTTTCCCTGACACCTATGGGGTCTGCCGGGGGGGGGGAGGGGAGGAAGCACCAGAGTGCTTATAACTAAAATAACTTTTTCCATTTTTAATAAAATGCCAAAAATATCACAACCCACCAAAAATAGATGCCTCCCCCACCCCCCTTAACCAAGCTGGTGCACACGCTGCTTCCCAAGCCCTGCCGCCCGCCCTCCAGTGCCCGCTACCGTCACGTCTCACCTGACCCCACCAGGCCCTGCCTGCCTCTCTCCAGGCTCTGCCCAGCACACCCCTGGGTGGCCCCTCACCCCAGGGGCAGCAGTGGCAGCTCGGGGAACAGGGGGACTGGAGAGCAGAGGGGGCAGGCGAGGGGGGGGCAGCAGAACCAAGGCGAATATTTCAGCTGGGCTAGACCCCTCTCCCCGTCCCTTCTCTAGAAGCTTAGAGAGCCAGCCAGCAAGGGAACCTTCAGTTCCTGAGCCAGTTGCCACCAGTAGCAGTTGTGTGAGCTTGAGTGCATGTGTGCGTGAGTACATAGGGTATAGACATAGATCTCTGTTTCTTAGCCAAGGGGGCGTCATCTCTTACCTGACAGATTGCTGTGCGCCTGCTCTCTGGGAACCCCTCCTCCCTGGGCAGGTCAGTGGGTTATCGTCATGTCACCCAGGATCACGCCCCAACCACACAGACCCACGTCCTGTCCCACGGCACCCAGGAGAGGGTCTCCCTCCTCCCTGGGGCCCCCTGTGCCGCCAGACTCCCACCCCACTGCCTGGGAGTGATGGAACCCCCTGTCTCTGCACCCCTGCCCACCCAGGGCCTTGTGTGTGTGCACGTTTGTGTGGGTGCACACGTGCACAGGAACACGTGGGTCGGTGCTGTGCACACACGGCAAGGCCGTGGTGGATGGGGACCCGAGGCTGCTCTCCTGTCAGCAGCATTCCCTTGCCTTAAGTGCGCACTCGACCGAGGCGGTCATTAAAAAGGGGTCGGGGACTCAGAGGCATCTGAGCTGTGCCTTAAAGGAAGAGCGAAGTTTAGATAAATGGCGAGGGTGGGAGACCGGTCAGTACCTTGACTTTTCTAGCGTCTTTATTGCGGACATTTCACGTGCACGCACAAGGAGAGAGGGTAGTGTTTTTAAGAATCCGCCTACCTTTCACCCGGCTTCAACACTTGTCAACGTTTCACTAGTTTATTTTGAAAATAAGGGTTTAGGGGTGAGAGTAGTGAAAAGAATATCTCTTGAAGAGATAAAAGAAGAGGCACCCCTCGAAGCTTGTCCACATAAAGGGGTGCCCGTGCACCCCTCTCGTAAGGTATCACACGGCCCTGAAGCACAGGGCCCGCGTAGGGTTGCAACGGGATGTGGTCGGCAACAAGCGGCTACTGGCGTTTTGGTCGCTGTCTCTCTGACTTTCACGTCAGTTCTCTCTCCACATACGCTGAAGCTAGCGATCACCCCACCTTCACTTTGATCAACCTGGAGTCGCCGTCTGGGTTCCCTGCAATGAACCCAGATGATAGCACCGCCTCCTGCCCCTCCAGGCTCTGCCCTTTCCTAGGTCTGAGGGCGCAGGCCAGAGAGCAAGTAGGGCTGGACACGAGGGAAAATTACCCACGTGGTTCCTGCCCTCCAAGATCTGCCACTCCCATTGAGGAGTGCCCCTCTGGTGGCTCTGAGGGCCCCTCTGTGGCAGGAGGTGGGGTCATCGTCTAGGAATGATGAGGGAGGTGGTAGGAGACATGAATTGAGGAGAGTAGGCAAGGTTGGGGTTTGGTGAGGAAGGTTTTGGGGGTTTAAACTATGAGGAAGTGTATTGTTGACCGAACACGAAGGCTAGAGGGAGGTGATGATGGTTGTGGTTGAGTTTTCCAATGAAGGGTCATCAAGGACCCAGACGCTTTCCTTCCTGACCCTTTTAAACAGCATGTGGGTGTTCTAGGCTTGGTGCCGGGTGAATGACTCCTGCCTATGAAAGAAGAGCTCGTAACCATCGTATATTTTCTGAATAATTGGTTTTATTTTAGTCTTTTAAATAAGGTGCTCAACTCGCCAGCCTCATCTGTGAGCTCTTTTGTGCCTTATGCTTTGCCGCATCCCCAGTGCCACGGGCAGTGCCTGGTACCCACAAGGTGCTCATTCACTCATTCAAGAATTATTTGCTGCTAAGTGCTAGGATGCAGGGATCCAGGGCACCTTGCCCAGCCTGTGGGGTGGACGTGGGGTCAGCAAACACTTCCTTGAGATCGTAATGCCGGACCTGAGTCCCTGAATCGCGGAGGCTCAGCAGGATATTGAAGGCTTCCCTTCCATTAGCAGCCAGAGTCTGAAGCTGTTCCTATGCCAGAACTCACGGGAGGGCGGGGGTGGGGGGGTGGGGTCAGCGTCAAATTAGTGCTGATTGAACACCTGTTATGTGCCTGGTGCCGGGGCGGCAGGTTAATCACAGTTCTTGCCTGCAAGGAGCCTCTCGGCCAGTCAGGAAGAGAGCAAAGCCCTTCAGCCCTAGGTAATGAGTGAGCGCACGGGCCCTCCCCAAGGCCGCCAGGAGTGAGCGGCCCTCGAACCCATGGCAACATGAGGAGGGGCCAGCTGGCCCAGAGGCTGGAAGCGGGGTAGGTCGGGAAACGCGGCGGAGAGGAGGGCGCGCAGGAGGAGGGTGGAGTGGGTTACAGCCCCTGGGCTGGCTCTGCCTTTGCCCCCTTGCCTTTACCTCATTTGGACTTGGGAGCTCGCTCCTTGTACTTCTAGCTCTTTGGCCGGAGAAGTGTCTGACGGTGCTCCAGAGTCTGGGTGTCATCGTCCGTGAAGGGGCCGTGAAACGTTCACTGACCCCCCCAGAGCTGCTCCATCTCGGAAAGCGTCAGGGTTTGTTCCACGTGTGACGGCGGGAAAGGGGGCGGTAAGGTCCAGGCGCCCGCAGAACCACAGCGCAGCCCTCAGGAGGAGGCGTGGGGCTGCGAGGGCTGCACGGACATGACCGACTGGGCTCTGGCACGTGGAGCCCTCTTCCCGCTCCCCTTGCGTTGGACTGCCGGCCTCGTCTGGTCGTGGCTCTCCAGGAGTCTCTTGAGGGCCCCCTCGACTTCCTTGTTCCTCAGACTATAGATCATAGGGTGGAGCAGGGGAGTGACACTGGTGTAGATTAAGGACACGGTTTTGTCCTGTTCTGGGGCGGATGTAGATCAATATTAGGCCAGCAGGTGCCCAGCACAGGCCTTGCTCCCGCCCTCAGCCACGTGGGTTCTGAGGACGGCAGCGGTAAGGAACCCGCAGGAGAGCAGGCTCAGCAGGAGGGGAGCCAACAGGATGAGCAGGCAGACGAGGAAGACCGCGACCTCACTGGCCTGCGTGCGTGCGCGCAGGCCAGGAGTAGCACAGCGGGGACGTCACAGAAGAAATGACTGATCTCATGAGACTGACCAAAGGGGAAGAGGGATATCAGCGTGGGGAGGGTGAAGGAGAGCGCAAGTCCGCTGACTCACGCCGGAGCCAGCACCTGCAGACACAGGGTCCTGGCTATGATGAGTGTGTAATGCAGGGGCTTGCAGATGGCCTCAAAGCGGTCGTAGGCCATCGCAGCCACGAGGAAACACTCTGCCCTGCCCAGGGCGCTGGAGAGATGCATTTGCAGGGCTCAGCCCAGGAAGGGCATCCGCTGGCTCCCGGACAGGAAACTGGCCAGCATGCTGGGGACGATGACCCATGTATAGCCGATTTCAATGGTGGACAGGTTGCGAAGGAGGAAATACGCGGAGTCAAGGAGGGTGATGAGCGCAAGAGTCGTGTGCCCTGCTAGGGTGACAAGATGCATGATTAGAAACAGTCCAAACAGGGAGATTTGTAACTCAGCCAGGTCCCCAAAGCCCAAGACAATGAATTCAGAGCTCAAGGTGTGCTGCTTCTGCAGTGGGGCCATCCTGCGTTCTCCTCTGTCGAGCTCCTGGGCCGGAAAAGGCAGCTTTCTAGCAGTTCTCTAAGTCGTGGGAGACCCTGGAGCCCTCTCCACAGATGGCCATTGTCCCCATTCTGTGAGCCTTTTGAACTCTGCCTTCTGTTCAGCGAGAGCGGCGGAGTGCTCGCTCTGATGGTGACGTCACTTTAGTTCACCTGTTATTACAGAAACGAGCCGAGATGAGTGAAGTTGTCTTTAACAGACCCTAACGAAAGTCCTCCTTCTGACTACGTTTTGAAGAGCGGCCTCAGGGTAGGGGTTGGGTGCTGAGCGTGATGTTACTTAGGTTGGAACAGAGGCCGGGCCGGCGGGGTCATTGACGCCGTGGGGAATTCCCGTGGGATGGAGGGTCCGGCGAGTTGGTCTTAAAGACACTTTGACTCTGTGCGTTGACTATGTTGTCCCTCCCTCGCCACCGCCCCTCCCACCAAACTCCCAGGATTCCTGCAGCCTCCCCCGTTTCAGCTCCGCTGAGTCGCAGGAAGACCCCGGCTTACGTGTCACCCCGCTCTAGACACCTCTTCTGAGCCCTGGGCTGAGTCAGGCGGATTCTCTCTCTGGCTACCCCAAAAGCCTGTGGGCTCCATGATGGCAAGAATGATTTCTTATTTAGCCTCTCCAACAGTGGCTGGCACATATTAGTGTTACTGGTGAAGATCTGTTGACTAAAAGTCTGTTGCTCGTTTCTGCATCCTCTGCAGTTAGGGCAGAGTCAGACATTGAGTAGGCACCCAACACGTATGCTTGAGTTAATGGTTAAGTGAAAGCAGGGAACCTTTGACGTATTGGGGATGCTGAGGTCATGATCGTCCAGGGTGGGAGGAAGCAGGACAGAACTAGGACATAGTCGGCACCTTCCCAGACTTTGGGGGACACGTTTGCTTCTCTCTTCCCCGGTAGGACCAAAGATACAAGTAGGAGGCCTTATGCCTCGGCTTCGATTCCTTCCTGTGCATCCCTTTCTCACAGCAGAGGAGAGGAGAAGCTTGCTGAAGAGTCTAGAGATCTAACACATCGAGACTCAACAGGAGTGACCTGTTGAGGTCACTGAGATGGGTTCTCTTTATTTTCAGCGCCTCGTGGAAATGGAGTTGTCACCTCAAGGACAGGAGCTCACTTAGGTACCATTTGGACCGGGGCCAAAGTGTGAGACGCGAAGTGTGTTCACTGAAACCTGAAAACCCATTCTGCTGATGGTTTTGCTTGGCCCAGACGGAGTTTGTGCTTCCAGTTTTCCAGCCCCTTGCATGTTACACTGACTATTCTTTGGGTGTTCACTGACCTAACGGGCGCCTAGAGTCTCTGAGCAGCACGGGTCCCTGGAGGGCCGTTTGCAGAGCCGATGGTCACGACGTCTTCCCCGGATGACGCCTTCCCTGCTCCCAGCCCTGCCACCAGCTCCGCCTGGAAATCACACTAAGTGCCCTGCTCTGCCAGCGGTCTGAGTGAGGCCATCCTTTCCGGGTTCTTGTTTCTCTTCCTTGGACTCGGACCCTCGGCTCTGGCTTGGCCACAGCTGATCACTTCCACTCTTTTTTCCCATGACGGGGCTGCGGACATGTGGGGATTGCTTTGTTTCATTTGGGCCCTAAACCTTGAAAACACTGAAAACACAAAAATGAAAGTCAAAGACTTTCAAAGACACGTGATCCAAACGGTTGAAAAGCGAGAAGTGAAAGTCAGTGTGACTTTCTCCCCCTGCTCTCCCAGAGAGCATCGCTCTCAGCCGGGGGGCTCACTTCCTTCCCTGCTTTGTCCGGTGCGTACAAACGCAAACACTTCACGCACACGCACACACTCACACGCGTGGGCATACACACACATACACACTCCCACACGTGTACACAGAAACAAGCATGCACACACCTTACACACGCAAGCATAAACACGATCACATGTACGCACACATACACATTTGCACACGTGTATGGACACACACAGTGCACACCTGCGCGCATACATCAACACACACCTGCACGCATATATGCACATGTTCCCACACTCACACGTGTATGTATATAAACGTTCACCACAGTCACACATTAAAAGCTGAAATGGGATCATATACACATATAAACTTACTGCCCTTAGTGTTTTCACCGCATAATGTGTCCGGGAGAGGTTTTCAGTCAGCACATAACTGGTTTACTTCAATCTTCTTTTGTTTTTTTTAACATCTTTATTGGAGTATAATTGCTTTACAATGGTGCGTTAGTTCCTGCTTTATAACAAAGGGAGTCATACTTCAGTCTTTTAACTGCCGCATTCTACAGTATGGATGCACCGTAATGTCATTAAGTGTAATGAAATAATACAACAAACACACGATAACAGATAAAACCTATACACAAAAGTAAATAAAACATAATTAAAATAACTGAGACTTTAATCAGTCTTTCATTACTTCGGTGTTGCAGTGGTTTCTATTTGTTTCTTACCACACGCCACGGTCCAAAGCATAGCCCCGAGTGGAGCGCGGAGCAGCGGCCCCGCGTGAGTACGGCTCGTGCATCCTTCCTGCTCTTTTCTCGCGTGCCTGGAACGGCCCCGGAGAAGAGATCTGGTTTGGTTACCTGGGAGGCACAGATCAGCGCGTGAAGCGGAAAACCGGGGAGAAGCCCGAGGAGGAGGAAAGCCCATCTTCAGGGAAGCAGCGGCAGCGCCCAGTGGCCTGGACCCGGTGGCACAGCTTCCCGCAGCCTGGCCGGTGGCTTTCCCGCCTGTCCGGACCACGGGGAGCGAGCCCTCGGAAGCACTGTCTGATGGCTGGAAGGAAGGGAGTGTCCTTAGAGGAGCTGCTACGTTGGCCCTAGAGGAGAGGTGGGGAAGGGGGCCGTCCCTGTGGTCCACCCCACCGAGGGGAGGCCCTTCCCTAGGTCACACAGCTGAACCCAAGCCCAAACTCAATTGCTCAGGTTTTCCTTGCCAAAAAAAAAAAAAAGAAAAAGAAAAAGAAAAAACAGTCTAGATCTTGACAATGTTGTTTAACTCAGATCTGCTGAAATTGCGGGCCCACTGTGCCGTCACCAGTACGCGAATGGGCCTCAGGCTGATTTTAGAGGCAGAAAATGCACAGGTTTGCTTGGGTTTGAATCAAGCCATCAGGCCTTGCTAGAGAGGAGTGCAGAGTGGGCAGTGGAGCCCGAGATTGGTGAGCTTTTAAGCCCCCCAGCCCCCAAAGCTGAGAGTCTACAAGGGGACTTAATCAGGGCCATCGGGGATTCCATTTTTAATCTGCAAACTCTGAGTCATCAAAGTAGCTTCATTGAACGAAGTGGGGACTGAGGGTTATGGAAGCTTGAGAAAGCTACTACTCAGCTGACCCAGGCTTCTGTCTAATACTTTCATCTCCCCGGTTCTGGTCTAGGTGTAGCCCGATGTCCAACCTGCACCGTGCCCTGCATCCTCGTAAGGCAGGACCCCAACGACGCCTCGCCTACATTCATAAAGCCAGTCTTCCCCCTGCAGCCACTCTGGGCCTTCCTTTGGTTCACTTCCACGGCCCACAGGCTTGCTCAGAATAAACCTCCCTTCCACCGCCGTCCTTTGGAGGATAGCCCTGCCCGGGCCAAAGCCTCGGAGGGCTAGCTCGGTGCTGGCCTGCAGGCGGCAGTGGGACAAGGCCTGCCCCGCAGCACTCTGCCACACTCTGCAACCGGAAACAGGACCCCCAAGAGCCCTCTGGGTACTTAGAATTACACACACTTCCCCTTGAATCATTCCAGTCGTTTCTGCCTCTAATCATGACCCCAGAGGGGCTGCCAACAGTCCAAGGTGGGCCTACGGCACTTTTCGACCTTCCTCTCCCTCCTCCCTGGCCTGTTTCTCCTCTTGGCCCCAGTTTCTAATACAAAAGCTCTTCTGCCATCTAATGGAGAGAAGCACCGTGCAACTCTCCAGCGTCGATGAGTGACCTGATGTGGCGGCAGCGCGGGGCTGAGGATATGCTGTCTTCCTCCAGCTAATGCGCATGCCCACCTTAGTGCCAGCATTACCGGCACGTGGGGTCCGAAGGGAGGGATGGCAAGTAAGAGGTTTTAAACATAAATTCAGCACTTTGGAAGAAAGGCACCTCAAAAGGGCCCTAAGTAACTGGGGCTGCCGCCTCTGCAAATTCCTAGATGTTCTAAGGCAGTGTCAGCGCAGCTGCCACACCACTCACAGCCACAGACTCTGTGTGTCTCCCCTGGTTTCCTCGAGGAAAGAGATGCCACATGGAGATGCAGTGAACTACACTGTTGGTGAGCAGCGTCCAGAGGTCCACGTCTCCTCACCAGGGGGAATTTGTCAGAGGTTCTCAGTGTGGACTATTTGGTCTCTTTCTCCTTCCCTTTCCACTCCCTCCAGTGGGTTGTTCTGAGTCTAACTGTGTGGGGTGTAGGGAATTAGCTGTATTCACAAACCAGCCCTTACCAGTGTAGAGGCTTTGCTTCCCCATCTGTTGGGACTTTTCTTGTATTTCTCAAGTGGTTCAGAACTCCGGCAGGGAAGAGGTATGCTGTTTATTGGCCCTTCTTCACTCCCCCAAATTCTCAACTTAAGTGCTAATATTTGTACCTAAGTTTCTTAGAAATTGTGCTGCCAAGGAGGCAGGCGTGCAGTCCTGAGTGGGGAGCCTCAGAATTCCCTTCATTTCTCAGGGAGGGAACTCCGCTCCCGCTTCCTCACCTTACGGGCAGTGGGTCGGGACACTAGGCCTCTTCGTGGAACCATGTGCTTGTATTCGGTTAGGACGTGATGATGGAGCAATCTGGTTGATTGTTCTTCCCTTAACAGTCTCTTCATGGTTGTTCTGATTTACTGAGGTATAGTTGATGTACAGTATTATATAAGTTTCAAGGGGCACAGCGTAGTGATTCACAGTTTTTAAAGGTTATAATCCATCTATAGTTATTATAAAATATTGGCTCTATTGCCTGTGCTGTACAATATATCCTTGTAGCTTATTTATTTTGTACATAGTAGTTTGTACCTCTTAATCTTCTTAGTGACAGATTGATGGGTTCTCTTTATTTTCCTGCCTTGTATTTTGGCAACCACAAAGAGTTCCACAGTTGAAATTACCTGTAGGTAGGAAAGCATCGGATTTCTAGGACCACCAGGCACCCCATGCCCCTGATTTCCTTCCATCTGCTTCCTTCCCTCGGGGGAGAAGCGTCCACAGACCTTGGGGCCGGGATGGGTTGGTCTCAGCCAACCCAGATTTTGGAGTTTGCGGGAATACCTTGTCACCTAGTTTTGTTGTGGACGTTACCCTGGGTTTTTGGTTTTGCTATCGTTTCCTGTATCTCTTTCTCGTTCTCCTTCGGTGCTGGGAGAGTAGATGAGGATTTTGTGAAGATTCAAAAATGATGTTACCACCTCTGCTGCCACCTTCCCAGAATCGAGAAACTGTATGACTTCTGGGTCAGAATGATTAATAAAGATATCTTAACATCGATACAACAAAACACAGAAAAATTAGACGTTCTGGGCAAATCGTGACTTGACATGGATCTAAGTCCTCTGTCCATGTTTCTCCTGAAACGACAAATGACGGGGGGCCGAGGGGCGCAGGAGAGCAGAGCTCCTTGGGGAATTGCACCCACTGACTGAGAAGGGTCAGGGCTGGAGGTTCGGCAGCCGGAGGAGGGGGACGCAGCCTTCTGGGGAGAAGTCCACCTGATACTGGTCGCATCTGATGATGTCAGGGCCAGAGCTGGGCACTGCCACGGAGTGGCTTTCTGGGGGGACTGTGCCCAAACGACCGACTGGCTACTGCCCTAGGATAGAAAAAGAACGTCTGTGCTGCAGTCGTCTTGGGCTCCAGCCTCACCACCCTCACTATCACTTGCTCCACGTTGAAGAGGACAAATCTAAAGCTGAGGGAGATGAAGCATCTTAGCTTCCCCGCAGCCACCCAGCCGGGAAGGGGTGGAGTTGAGTTGGGCCTCGGGTGGTCTGCCTGGCCCCAGCTCAGCTCCACCTCACAGTCAAGTCTGGCCTCAGTTTCCACTGTAAGCAGACTAACGCTTGACTCTTGTCTGCTTCACGTGTCTGTGTTTGGTCCCCTATTAGTCTCTAAATTCGTCCATACACCCTGGCACAGAGGAGGTATACAGCAAATGATGGCTCTCAGTCTATTAACGCTGGTGTGTGGTCAAGGATCACAGAGGCTGCTCACGTCAGTAATGTGGTTGGCATACACCTCTAATTGTTTCCCCTGAGGTTCTCTTGCCAAGATCCTTTTGTATTTCCTAAATCTCTCTCTGCTTAACAAGGGCCAGCACAGGTGACCCCCAACCCGGACTGCAGATCGGAAAGTTGGGATTCCTTTCCTGAGCCGTACTGTGAGCCATGTGACTCGGGGACGTGCCGCTCTCTCCCTAGAGGGTGAGTCTAGCTGAAGATGCGCCAGGTATGCTTGTCCTTTGTGTGTCCCAAGCGAGAGGACGGGACTTTCTTATGACCTATGCTGACTTCACTGCAGCCCTGAGCCGCTGGGCAATGGGAGGCCGGCCACAGGCTACAAGGGAACTCAGAGGCAGAGGACTCCAGAGTCCCTGGCAAGTTTGTGCCCAGAGGGACGTCCTTTGCCCCTGTCCCAGGTGGACCTCAGAATCTGGGGACCAACTAGTCAGGAAATGTTGATAGCTATGGAAAGAGTGCAAATTTAGACTACACCCCTGGGAAAGAAGGACTCACCTCTGCCCACATGTTCATTCTCTGCTGCGGTCGGTGCCTGCTCTGCAGAAGTGCAAGGGCGTTACTGATCAAGCATCCTGTCCCGGAAGGACCTACCATTGACTCCTGATATATACAGCTCTTAGGTCCTCAAGGCTGTTTTAACACCTTACTATCAAGCTCCTCAAGGCACAGGTGATTGAGCCTACCGGCTTCCGTCTAAAGGAAATCACGCACAGACCAGAGACTACAGTTCTCTCCATTTCCCAGCTGGACTAGAAATCCAAACTTCAGGTAAGTGAAGACATCATGGTTGGCCAGAGCACTGTTGAAATCAGGCAAACAGGTTACGATTTGACAAGAGAGGGCTGGTGAAAATCTCACCGTGTTCATCCCAAAGCAGGTTTAATCTCAGGAAAACAAAGTTTGGCTCAAAGGCAGAGCAGGAAGGGGCTCTCCTTCTGATGTTCTCTACTCCCATCACTGAGCTGCTCAGCCCATCTCACAAAGGCAGTTCGTGGCAATTCCATCTCATGCCCTGGGGGCTGCAATGCCGTTTTCGGAAATAGATGCCATCTATGGAGTTCTCAGTGAAGAGCATGCTGGGGCCTTTTCCCCGGGGACGATGTTGCCAGTATCTCAATGGTACAGGATACTTTTGCGTGCGTAGAGGCTGCTCTCCTTAGTCCTCCAGACGGCTCAGTCTGCTCACACAGCGCCACTCCATGAGGCCAGAGTCAGCCCCGATGGCAACGAGAAGCCACCACCTTCTGTAAGGACTAGCCCGTTCCACGCCCCAGCACACGGCGCCAGCTTCCTGTGGAACCAGGCCCATCAGTGGCTTCTGAAAAGCTGCGTGATCTTCATGACTGCCGTTCAAACCCCGGTAGGCACCCTGCTAGGGGAAAGTGAAGGCTTCCCAAGGCACAGGCAGGGAGAGGTAGCTTTAAATTATGAATATTCACAGTAAGCCAGAAATCACATCTTTGCCACTATTTAAACTTATGAACAATTTCCGATGCTAGCTTAAAAATGTGTGTGTGTGTGTGTCATAGTTTCACAAAATTCTTTTGCAGGGAAGTGAGCAAAATTGTCTGGAGTCCACTGACTGGAGTCGATAGGACCTTGGCTGCGGCCTTCAAAGCCCTCGGTGGAGGTGGCCTCAGGCCTCTCGTGTGTCTGCTCTGTGACCGGAGCACAGCAAGCGTATGTCCTCACAGGAGCAGAGGTGGGCGCTGCTTCCAGGACCCCGCACTGTTTTTAGAATCGAACGGCATGAAGGCACGAAAACCCTCATGTGGGAAGTGAAAGTGCGAGTCACACGACAGAGGTGTGACTTCAGCCTTGGGGACCAGCAAGGAGGGGGAGGGGAAGGCCTCTTTCCCTAGGACTGGAGTGAATCACTTTCTCTCTCATTTTCGTGTTCGGACCATACAGTCACGAAGCGTCTGAAAAGCTGTCTGTGTCTGTGTCTGCTGCTTCTCTCATTCCTGCTCTGGGGCAAGAGTTGAAAGCCACTAGGAAATGAATAGGTTGTACTTGAAGCCAGTGGTTCTCTCAAACAGAGACACCAGAAGGCAGGGGCGGGACTGGTTAAAGCATTGCTGGGGGGACTTCCCTGGTGGCGCAGTGGTTAAGAATCCGCCTGCCAGTGCAGGGCACGCGGGTTCGAGCCCTGGTCCGGGAAGATCCCACAGGCCGTGGAGCAGCTGGGCCCACGCACCACAACTACTGAGCCTGGGCTCTAGAGCCTGCGAGCCACAACTACTGAGCCCCCGCGCCACAACTCCTGAAGCCTGTGCGCCTAGAGCCCGTGCTCCGCAACAAGAGAAGCCACCGCAATGAGAAGCCCGCGCACCACAACGAACAGTAGCCCCCGACAGCCGCAACTAGAGAAAGCCCGCGCACAGCAATGGAGACCCAATGCAGCAAAAAAAAAAAAAAATGTCTACAAATAATAAATGCTGGAGAGTGTGTGGAGAAAAAGGAAGCCTCCTACACTGTTGGTGGGCATGTAAATTGGTGCAGCCGCTATGGAGAACAGTATGGAGGTTCCTTAAAAAACTAAAAATCGAACTACCATATGATCCAGCAATCCCACTCCTGGGCATATGTCCAGGCAAAACTATGATTCAATAAGATACACGCACCCCTATGTTCAGAGCAGCGCTGTTCACAGTAGCCAAGACATGGAAGCAACCTAAATGCCCATTGACAGATAAACAGATAAAGAAGATGTGGGAATAGATACGATGGAATATTACTCAGCCATAAAAAACTGAAACAATGCCATTTGCAGCAACATGGATGGACCTACAGATTAGCATACTAAGTGAAGTAACACAGAGAAAGACAAATATCATATGATATCACTTATACGTGGAGTCTTTAAAAAAATGATATAAATGAACTTATTTAGAAAACAGAAATGGACTCACAGCCATAAAAAACAAACTTACGGTTACCAAAGAGGATAGCAGAGGGAGAGGGGGAGAGATAAATTAGGGGTTTGGGATTAACATATACACACTACTATACATAAAATAGATAAACAACAAGGACCTACTCTATAGCACAGGGAACTATATTCAATATCTTGTAATAAAGTATAGTGGAAAAGAATGTGAAAAAGAATATATATATAAAACAATATGTGTGTGTGTGTGTAATGGAATCACTTTGCTATACACCTGAAACTAACACAACACTGTAAACGAACTATACTTCAATTTTATAAATGGTTAAAAAAATTTTAATGAAATAAATAAAATCATTTATGCTTTACATAAAGGTGCATTATTAGAAAGTTAAAATTTCTCATAGGGGGCTTCCCTGGTGACACAGTGGTTGAGAGTCCGCCTGCCAATGCAGGGGACACGGGTTCGAGTCCTGGTATGGGAAGATCCCACATGCCGCGGAACAACTAAGCCCGTGTGCCACAACTGCTGAGCCTGCGCTCTAGAGCCCACGAGCCACAAGTACTGAGCCCACGCACCTAGAGCCCATGCTCTGCAACAAGAGAAGCCACCGCAATAAGCCCGTGCACTGCAACGAAGAGTGGTCCCTGCTTGCGCAAAGTGCAGCAACAAAGACCAAAGGCAGCCAAAAATAAATAAATAAATAAATAAATAAATAAATAAATAAATAAAATTTTTTTCTCATAATGTCTCTGCACTAACCCCTATGAGCAGTTTTATGTGTATTCGTCCAGATTTTTTCCTAGGATATGCTAACCTGCATTTACAATGTTTTTTTACATAAATAAGATCACATCAAGTACCAATTTGGCTGTTTATAATTCTTATTCCATGAATGCCATGTTCTTGTCATTTGTACAATTCCCTATTGGATTGTTTGTCTTTTATGTACTGATTTCTAACAGTTCCGTCCAGCCGGTCTCCCCCATGCACCTGGCAAGCCACGGCAAAGCCTGCAGCCTGTAGTCGCTGCAGTCTGTGTTCCCGGAACCTTGGAGCCCCTGGCGGCCTGGCGCCACGCCGTCCTCAGTGGGCCCAGCAGCAGCCCCCCGCTTCCTTCCCCAGGCGGGCAGGCACCGCCCGCTCTGCATCCCTGGCCTCATCCCCGCAGGGCCGGGCCCGGACACGTGCACACGTGCACACGAACACACATGCAGACTCGAGCTACGTGTGGGAGACCAGAGGGCTGGCCGGGCCTGGCCCAGAGATGCCCGACTCCCTTGCAGAACTCGATGACAGGGACCTGCGCTCAGCAGGCTGGTCACACGTGAAGTTGGCCAGGCTGCCTCTGACACAGACTTCGAAGTGCTCGGGGCTCGCCTGGGGTTTGCAGGCTTGGCAGGGAAACTTACGTGCCCGGAGGCCTTAGGAGGTGGGGGCGGGGCTCTGTTTGCACATGTGCACTGGGGAGCTCCAGCCACACTAAGTGGAGGGGCGTCACCTGGAGGCCTCACGGCTAAGCCGCTTACGGGGAGCCTGGGCCCGAGCGAGGTAGGCCGGTTAGAGGGACCGGAAGATGTGGGTGTCTGTTTGCGCAGGCTCATTGGGGTTACACAGCGCTCTGCGGTGTGGAGCTTCGTAAGGGGGCGACCATTGGCTGGAGAGCCTGCAGGCTCTGTCGGTGGGAGCCAATCACGAGTCAGGAGCCGTTACCAGGGGTGTGTTTGCGCAGGCGCTCTGGGAATCCCCACGTGAGGGGCCGTTAGACGGTTGGTGTTGTGAGGGACCGTTTTCTTCTTCCCCCGCTCGTAGGGAGGGTGGAAGCGGTTGTAGATGGAGTCTGAGGCAGATGGTGAAGGAGCCATGAGGGCAGCAGACGAAGGTGCAGGTGCCGCGGCCGTTGCAGTGGGAGCAGCATGTGGTGGCCAGGGCGACCCCGGTGACCCAGTCGATCCTGGCGACCCTGAAGACCCTGGCAACCCTGGCGTCGCAGGAGAGGCAGGTGGCACAGCCGGTGGCCTTGTGCAGATCCAGTGGGCAGACCACGCAGCAGGGCCACGTAGAGACGCGGGACCCGGGGCCGGAGATCCGGGTCCGCAGGCGCTACAGTGGTATCCTTTTGCAGGAGCCCCAGTGGGCCGGGCGTCCAGGGGCTGGGCTGGAGGTGGTTTGTGGGGAGGGGCTGCAGGCGGTGGGGCCTGAAGTGTAGAAGGAGGGAACTCTGGGCGGCTGGAGGGTATGGGCCAAGGGTGGTCTGGGCTGACGGGATGGTGGTGGGGCAAACCAACCTGAGGGAAACCAGAGGGTAGGGGTGGTGATGTCCAGGGTGGCCTCAGTGTATAGGGTGGGAGGTTGTGGACGGCCTAAGGGGTGGTCTGGCGGGGAAGCCGCGGGGTGGGGGGGTGAAGGCGGGTCTCAGTGAGGAGGAAGCCTGAGGCACAGGCGAAATCAGTAGTGCGGGTGGTGCCTTAACCATATCTCCTCCAGCACCCTTACTGTGCATTTCCCATCGCCCATGGACGCGGAGGTCGCCCACCAGTTGCTGAGTGTATACTTTGTAGTCCCAGAGCCCATTCAGAGGGAGCTCAATGTGGAGGGCCCCGTCCTGGTCATGTGGGTTCTACAGGGGTCTAGGGAGGGGCTGGTGGCAGGTGGCCAGAGCCAGGCTCAGGCCAGGTGGAGCTGTAAGGGAGGGTTAAGCCTAAAGAAGAAGTGTGCTGCTCTGGGATTGTCGGTGTGGGGGGACAGGGAGGGACGTGTGCCTCCCCAAACTTGAATTGTATTTTTCCCTCCCTTTTAGCCGATTCACTGCTGAAGACTTTGGCCAACTCCGAAGTTCCATCATCTTCTGTGTCGACCAGCTTTCCTGGGTGGTTCACATCTTGCGATACAATTTTACCCGCTTTTACGTTTAGCGTCAGCAGGCCCCAGGGCTCTAACCCTAACTTGTGTGTCGTGTCCTTGGCGGCCTTCCCTAGGGCATTGCTTTCTTCCGTGGTCACCAGTTGTTGCGGCCTCGTCTTTTGCCTGTACTGGCCCTTGGGCGCTCAGGGTCCACGTATTCTGTTTGGTGATTAAATGTTAACTGCAGAAAATACAGCTGAGCTGCTGTTCTGTGTCTGAGTTTAGTTTTAGCTTCTGCACCTCCTAATATTCTTGCATTTGTGCTCAGGTTGGAGGGGAGGTCTGGGATTCAGCTATTCCGGTAGCACACCTAATTGAAGACAATGTCAGAAGTGGAACAAAAAGAAAATTGTGTCCTGCCATTCAGTGTTAATTTTGGAATATTTTCTTAGTTCTATAGTTACATTTTTATATTAACGTATAACGCCAGAATACTAAGCAAGAGTTTGTGGCTTACCGACCTTGTTTCAGGTCTGCAAAGAAAAGTGCTGGGGCAGTTGGTTAAGTGTTTGGGGTGAGGTGATAAGCTCCCTCTAAAACAGCCTGTATTCTGCAACCTTGCTAAACTCACTAGTTGATAGTAATAGCTCTTTTTATAAATCCCATGGGCCTTTCTACATATACAGTCATTTTGTCTGTAAATAAAGGCACATTTACTTCTTCCTTTCCAATCGATGCATTTTAACTGATTTCTGTCATAACGGTTTGGATGTTCCTGCCTCTTTGCATGCCCGGTAAGTTTAGATTGGATGCTAGGCATTATAAGATTTCCCTTGGGTGCTGGATGTGTTTCTATTCCTGAACTTATTCTTAAGCTTTCTTCTGGGATCCTATTAAGTGACTTGGAAACAGTATGAACCTCTTGAGTCTTAGTTTTTTTTTTTGTTTGTCTGTTTTTTGGCGTTACGCGGGCCTCTCACTGTTGTGGCCTCTCTCTTTGCGGAGCACAGGCTCCGGACGTGCAGGCTCAGCGGCCATGGCTCACGGGCCCAGCCGCTCCGTGGCACGTGGGATCCTCCCGGACCGGGGCCCGAACCCGTGTCCCCTGCCTCGGCAGGCGGACTCTCAACGACTGTGCCACCAGGGAAGCCCCTGAGTCTTAGTTTTATAAGATTTGCTTTTTGGGACCAGAGCAGGTCTCACTGTAGGATTAATACTTTTTAACATCTTTTTTGAAGTATAATTGCTTTACAATGGTGTGTTAGTTTCTGCTCTATAACAAAGTGAATCAGTCATACATATGTTCCCATATCTCTTCCCTCTTGCTTCTCCCTCCCTCCCACCCTCCCTATCCCACTCCTCCAGGCGGTCACAGAGCACCCAGCTGATCTCCCTGTGCTATGCGGCTGCTTCCCACTAGCTATCTACCTTACGTTTGGTAGTGTATATATGTCCATGCCACTCTCTCACTTTGTCACAGCTATCCTTCCCCCTCCCCATATCCTCAAGTCCATTCTCTAGTAGGTCTGTGTCTTTATTCCCGTGTTACCCCTAGGTTCTTCATGACCATTTTTTGTTTCTTAGATTCCATATATATGTGTTAGCATACCGTATTTGTTTTTCTCTTTCTGACTTACTTCACTCTATATGACAGACTCTAGATCTATCCACCTCATTACAAATAACTCAGTTTCGTTTCTTTTCATGGCTGCGTAATATTCCATTGTACATATGTGCCACGTCTTCTTTGGATTAATTTAATTAACTGAAATCTTCTGTGTTTGAGAAAGCTATAGTTAGAAACAAAGACTCATACACTCTCAGAGTGGTGGTAAAATCTATCTGGACACTTGATTGGCATTTCCTCTTAAATATTAAGATATGCATATCCTTTGACCCACCTTTGGGAAACTATCACAGAAAAACTCTTGTGTATGTGAACAAGGCAGCATTGACCACAGTGTTATTTACAGCATTGTTTGTCATTGTGAAAAATCGGTAGAATGTACATCAACAGGGGAAACGTTCAGTAAATCACAGCAAGTCCGTCCTGGTGGAGTACCATACGGCAGTCAGAGCACAGTAGATAGCTGGGAACTAATATGGAAAGAGATGAAAGCAAATTGCAGAATTCTGGGTATGGCATATTCCTGTTTTTGAATACATTCCGACCATATGACCATGTGGGGAAAGGCAGAGTCACCACCTGGAATGAGCCACCCTGCTTTCAATGTCATCACTGGGCTTTAGGGAGGAAACCTTTCACTATTTAGATTTCCATGTTGTTTAAATATTTTCATAAGGAATTATTAGTTTTGAAATGATTTTCCTGTGGAAAACAATAGTCTGCTCCATTCTTTTCCCTTTAAAACCACTTACTTAACAAACGTTAATTCAGCAAAGGTCTGTGTGGGAGGATTAGGCAGAGGACATCCCCCTGAAGTGGATGTGGAAGCCCAGAGTCAGGGGATGGGAGCTGATGGGAGGGCCAGTAGCAGGGCACATGCTCTATTATGAGAAGCATCTTTCCTAGTCTTGTTTTTTTAAAAGAACCATTAGAAATGGATTTTCATTTTGATGAAAAGTCTGCACCACTGTAGAGGACATCTGTGGGTTTTGTCACCCAGCATCCGTGTCCCTTCTCTTGGTACTGGTATCCTCATGTCACCCTAGAAAATCTCCCCCTAGAAAATCTCCCCTTTCCTTTTCTCTCGGCCATTATGGTTCTGATAGAGTTGACGTCACCTCTGATTCCAGGGGTGGGCATGTGGCTCAGGCCTGGCCAATCGGAGCACTGCTTTCCTCCGGCCGTGGTGATCCCATCCAACCAGTGACACTTTTGGGGCTGCAGGAGGGCAGACTGGTAATGGACAGAGGGGAAGCTAGAGCAAGAAGAAGACACATCTCAGAGAACCAAATCCTGGATCCAGCCATGCCCGAAGACAGGAACTACCTCTGTACCTTTCGGTTATACAGACCCAGAAATTCTCCCTTTCGCTTAAGCCAATGGGAATATTTTTGATTGTTTCTGTTCTACTCGGCTCCCTGTTAGAGTTGACAACAAAGCCTTACGGTGGCCTGAAAAGTCCTACGTGATCCAGCCTGTATCCTCTCTGGCTTCGTCCCTTCCCCTTCCCCTTCCCCTTCCCCTTTCCCCTTCGTATTTTTTTTTTTTTTACATCTTACTGGAGTATAATTGCTTTACAATGGTGTGTTAGTTTCTGCAGTATAACAAAGTGAATCAGTTATACATATACATATGTTCCCATATCTCTTCCCTCTTGTGTCTCCCTCCCTCCCGCCGGCACGCTATCTTATTGTGTGTCTGTTCACACAGTTGTCCCCACAACCTGACAGGGAGCCCCTGAGCGAGGGATGTGTCCACGCTCCCCGCTGGGTCCCCGAGGGTAGACAGGCAGGTGAGAGAGACAGACCGAGAAGGTCAAAAGCTGACTCAGAGCCAGAAACGAGAGGAACTGGAAGGAAGGGAAGGCGAGCCAGGGATGCCCCCCACCCCAGGGAAGGGGCAGCCGCTGCCGGGGCCACTCACCTCCACTCGGCAGAGAAGACTGCCGGGCCTGGAGGCACAGGGTGGGGAGGACTCTCCAGCCAGGGGGTAGGGATCACGTGGCCGGGACTGAAGTCCCTGCCCCTTCTCGGGCTCTGGCCCTTGTGCAGTCTCCTCCCGTGGCAGCAGTGTTTGCTGGCATACAGCTACACCACCCCAGGCAGTGCTGCCCCCAGCCATGCCGTCACCCCGGCTGTACCTTTCCTGTTGTCTTGAACCCCTTCCAGACACAGAAGTAGACCGTCACCCAGCAGGCCAGCAGACACAGGGTCATCTCTCAGCTGAGGGCCCCGAAACCTCCAGGCCCCCGGAGAGCCACAAGACTTTGTTCCTGGGGGAGGGAAAGCCCATGAGGTCTGTGCCACCAAACGGCCAGGAGACTGGGGGTGTCCCTGGGGTGGGGCCCTCCGCCCGCCGCCCCCGCTGCCACAGCCCTTGCGTCCAGCCGGTCTCCCCCATGCACCTGGCCGACTCCGGGAGTCGTTGCAGTCTGTGTCCCCGGAGCCTTGGAGCTCCTGTCGGCCCGGCCCCACGCCGTCCCCAGCGGACCCAGCAGCAGCCCCCTGCTTCCCTCCCCAGGCGGGCAGGCACCACCCACTATGCATCCCTGGCATCATCCCCCCAGGGCCGGGCCCCGACACACGCACTCGTGCCCATGCACACACATGCAGGCTCGAGCTACGTGTGGGAGACCAGAGGGCTGGCGGGGCCTGGCCCAGAGGTGCCCAACTCCCTTCCAGAACTCGATGACAGGGACCTGCGTTCAGCAGGTTGGTCACACGTGAGGGTGGCTCAGCTGGCCCCAGCACAGACTTTGAGGTGCATGGGGCTCGCCTGGGGTTTGCCGGTTTGCTGGGAAGCAGTCACGTGCCCAGAGGCCTCGCAAGCGTGACATCCGGGGAATGGCGGCGGGGCCTGTTTGCGCAGGCGTCCTGGGAGCCCCAGTGACGTCAGCCGCCGAGGGGCGGAGCTTCCTGTGGGGGCCTCGTTCCCTCAGAAGCTCGTGCTGGGCGTGGAGGGCAGAAGTGAAGCTTGTGGCAGTATGGAGGCCGCAGCCCGAGGCGATGGCGGCGGCGTGGCGAGAGGTGGTGAAGGCCAGGGCGGCCCAGATGGCCCCGGAAGTGTCGCACAAGAGGTTGGAGGTCCACAGGCCTTGCAGCTGCCGCGTGCCCCTGGGCCGAGAGGAGATGGTTTGCCCGGGGCGGGCAGACGCCGATTATGGCTCCTCCGTCACCACGCCCTCCCACGGCAACGCCGTCCACCGGCCTGGGTGCCACCCCGCACCATACGCAGGTGGACACGCCGCGACCGGACCAGGTGGACAAGGCACGCCTGGATCAGGTGGAGACGCCGCCTACGGACCAGGTGGACACGCCGTGCTGGGACCAGGCGTACACGCCGTGCCGGGACCAGGTGGACACGCCTCGCCGGCACCAGGTGGACACGGCGCGCCGGGACCAGGTGGAGACGCCGCGCCGGGGACTGGTGCACACACCGCCTCGGGGCTGGGTGGGTTTGTCGGGCCCGTGGGCAGAGGATCCGGAAGCCAACTGCTCCAGTTATATTCTGTTTGAGGAGAGGCCGAGGGATGCGCCTTCGGGAGCCAGTGGAAGGGGGAGAAGGGGGTCAGCCCGGGGATGTGGAGGGGTGGGGGAAGGGGGAGCAAGACCGTTGGAGGCGCTGGCCTCGTGGGGGAGGGCTCAGCGGGGGCGGGGAGAGGTGGGGGGCGCGGGGGGAGACGGCCTGAGGGACCAGAAGGGGGCGGAGCAGACCTGGAGGGGGCCGAGACAAGTGAGAGCGGCCTGAGAGCACGCAGGCCTGCGGCACAGGCCAGGTCGGGAGCCGGTTCCTTGGCCGTGCCGCCACCGGCTCCTTCCCGGTGCCCCTCCGATGGCCCGTGGAGGCAGAGAGGGCCTGCCAGCCCCCCGGCGCCACATGGCCAGCGCCACCGAGGGGCGGTGTGGAAGGAGCTCGCAGTGTGCGGCAGCACCCTAGCCGTGTCAGTTCTCCGAGGGGCCCCGGTGGGGGGCGGTGGCAGGTGGCCGGGCTGGCTCTAAGCGTGAATTGGAGACCCCAGAGGCGGGGTCTGAGGCCGTAGACCTGCGCGCCGAGCCTGCCGCGCGCTGAGCGGGCAGAGCATTAGGCGCACAGTTACCACATTTCACTGGGTTTTCTCTTGCTCTCCCTTTTAGCCCAGTGAGTGCTGAGGACCCGGGCTGACTCCAGATTTCCATCACCTCCGGTCTCAACCAGCCTTCTCTGTTGCTGCGGACCATGCAGCACTTTGTGCTCCATGTTTTCACTAAGCCCGGGCCAGGAAAGGGGGCGTAGGACTAACCTAGCGCCTCTTCCTGGGCAGGGCGTCCCTGCCCGGTGCGTTGATTCCTACACTAGTTGCCACTTTATTCTGGGGCCCTAATTGTTTGCTTGCATTGGTCTTGCGCCCGCTTGGCCCTGTTGTTTCCCTGTTGCTGGAGGAGGAGGTGCTGAAACGTTTGTTACGGCAGAAAATAAAACTGAACTACTACTCCGTGTCTGAGTATATTTTCAGGTACTGCGCCTCCACGGTTTCTTGCTTTGTCCTTGGTTTTAAGGGAAGGTTCTGGGCTTCAGGTATTCTCGTAGTACAAGGTAATTGAAGACGGTGTAGGAGATGGAAGAAAAGTAAAATGCATTATGTCGTGTCATTCAGCGTTAACTACTATCAGTATTTTGGAATATTTTCTTAGTTTTATACTTTCATTTATATATAGCAAGAAGATAATGTAATTTTTGCAAGTTCATGGTTAAGTTTTTTCCTGAATTATTTTCATTTAACATATGAGCTTTTCTCCCCTGAAATTTCTTCAAAAACACGTACTTGGTTGCATAAAAGAGGTACTGTAAGCGTTAACATTTAATACGTTTCCAGTTTTCCCTATTATAAGAAACGAGTCAGTGGAATTCTTCTGTGTAAGTATTTGCCTGACTGGTTATGTCCTCAAGGTAGATTCCAAAGGGTAGAATTGCTGAGGTAAAAATTCACTTTTCTATTGATTTTTTAAGGCTGTTGGTGTACAGTACATGGTTGCTGCTCAGAAAGTGTGCCCTCCCACCAGAATTCTAGTTTGCCCACCACCTTGTACCAGTAGGTCTGATTCCTGCCAAGATAAAAAGCTTAGTTTGCAGAAGATCAAACAACCCAGAAACACTGGAACTGGAACTTTGTGGTCTACTGACCTTGTTTCAGACGAGTGAAGAAAAGTTTTGGGACAAGTAGTTCAGTCTTTGGGGGAGGAGTTAGCCCCCTCTAATGTATAGTGTTTCCTGCAACCTCGCTAAATTCCCTTATAGTTTTAGTAGCTCTTCTGTGAATTACATCATATTTTCTACATACATGATCAGGTGGTCTGCAGATAAGGTAGTTTTACTTTTTCCGTTCCACTTGGGATGCCTCTTTGTGATTGATTTCTCTCCTAATGGGACTGGATTTTCCTGCTGCTTTTCGTGCGTGGTGATTTTATATTGGACGCCAGACATTGTGAAATTTTACCTTGGATGCTGGATATTGGTGTTCCCAAACATATTCTTGAGCTTTTTTTCTGGGACTCTGTTAAGTTACTTGGAAACAATTTGAGCCTTTCAAGTCTTCCTTTTGGTGAGAACAGGGCAGGTTTCAGTGTAGGAATAATTTAACTAATTAACAACCTCCAATATTTGTTAGAAACAGAGACTTTTATACTTTATCAGTTGGAGTGTTAGTAAAGCTATCGGGACATTTATTTGGCATTTTACATTGAAGTTTAAGCTGTTCTTACCCTTTGGCCTACCTTTGGGAATCTTTCAGAGAGAAACTCTTGCATATGCAAACAAGGCAGAATTAACCAGAATGTTAATTATAGCATTGAGTAAAAAAGCTTCAACTGAGTAAAGATTCAGTAAATTACAGTAAGCCCATCCTAGTGGAAAACCGTGTGGCAGTTAGAGAAAGAGCAAGGTAGATAGCTGGGTACTAAGAAAGATTAAAACAAGTTGAGAATCTCTGCGTGGTATATGCTATGTTCTCTGTATGGTATGTTCTGTTCTCACACTGTGCTGCCACCATGTGAATGTGTGGGGATATGCATAGTAACTACCTAGAGTGAGCCACCTCCACTATCAGGAATGCTCATCTCCAGACATTAGCATTAGCGAAAGAAACTCCCACCTGGTAAATTTCACACGTACGTACTGTTTAAATATTTTCATCACGTATGTATTCCTTCTGACATAAGTATTTTTATTTTGGGAAAGTACAAATACTGTTCTGTTAGATTAAGGAATAATCTTTCCTAGTCTTGTTCCTTTAAAACATTGGACATTGATTTTGAATTTGATGAAAAGTCTGCACCACTGTAGAGGACATCTATGGGTTTTGTCACCCAGCATCCGTGTCCCTTCTCTTGGTACCGGTATCGTCATGTCACGCTGGAAAATCTCCCCTTTCCTTTTCTCTCGGCCATTATGGTTCTGATAGAGTTGACGTCACCTCTGATTCCAGGGGTGGGCATGTGGCTCAGGCCTGGCCAATCGGAGCACTGCTTTCCTCCGGCCGTGGTGATCCCATCCAACCAGTGACACTTTTGGGGCTGCAGGAGGGCAGACTGGTAATGGACAGAGGGGAAGCTAGAGCAAGAAGAAGACACATCTCAGAGAACCGAGTCCTGGATCCAGCCATGCCCGAAGACAGGAACTACCTCTGTACCTTTCGGTTATACAGACCCAGAAATTCTCCCTTTCGCTTAAGGTAATGGGAATATTTTTGATTGTTTCTGTTCTACTTTTTTTCACTTGCAATAGCAAAGTCTTGAGTATTAATGAATTGAGGGAATCATAATTTTATTTAAGCATAAATCATAAATTTATTTTCATAATTATAATCATATTTATTTATAATTGAGGGAATATTTTTGATTGTTTCTGTTCTACTTTTTTTCACTTGCAATAGCAAAGTCCTGACTATTAATGAATTGAGGGAATCATAATTTTATTTATTTAACTACTGTGGTCTGAGGACTTGGCCCTCCTTTATTACTTCAAGGGAGAAATAGGCCTCTTTTCTTGTTAAGGGATTAGCTCCTTGCTGATCAACTCATATTGTGGTAGAAAAGGAGACAAATGAGTCAAAGGAGGGGAGGCACTGCAAGGGGCAGCTGGAGGAAAGGGACAAGGAGAAGGACCTTCCTTTTCCAGACAGGGCACCGAAAATTGGCCCAGAAGTGGGCCATATAGTGGATTTGGAGAAACCTGTGCCTTCCACATTGTTTTCAATAGCTGTATAATATTCCACAGAATGTGTATACCATAGTTATTTTAACCAATCTCTTGTACATAGGCCTTTAGGCTACTTATAATTTTTCAGTATTATGAACCATGCTGAAATTAATACCCTGGTACATTTGTTTTTGTGTAACACATTATGTACAATAGGATTTTAGAAGGAGGCTTGTTGGGTCAAAGAGTAATCTCTTTTTAAAGTGTTTGATATGTATTACCAAGTTGCCCTCCAAAACGTTTGCATCAATTTAACTCCAACCAACTGTGTATGAAAGTGTCCATTTTCTTACTTCCTACCCTCTATTTGGCAGCTTAGCCCGCCATAATAAAATAATAATAAAATACCACAGACTAGGTGTCTTAAACAGCAGAAATTTATTTTCTCATAGTTCTGGAGACTTGAAGTCCAAGATCAAGGTGCCAGCAGGTTGGTTTCTGGTGAGGCCTCCTCCTTGAGTTACAGACAGACACCTTCTCGCTGTGTCCTCACATGTCCTTGTGCGTGTGTGTGTGTGTGTGTGTGTGTAGGGAGAGAAAGAGAGAGCTCTTTGGTGTCTTGTTCCTCTTCTTATAAGGACACCAGACCTATTGGATTAGGTACCCACACTTATGACCTGATAAATATAACCTTAATTACCTCTTTAAAGTCCCTATCGCCAAATACTGTCACATTAGACAATAGGATTTCAACATACGAATTAAGGGGGGATACAATTCAGCCCATAATGCACACCAAGCAGGACATTTTCAATCCTTTAAATCTTTGCCCATATAGTAACCAAAATCATATCTCAATATTGTTTCACTTTCTTTTGATTTCTAAACTGGTTTAACAATATTCATATGACACCTGGCCACTGGTAACTCCTCTTCTGAGAACTGTCTTTTCATATCCTTTTTTTCTATTTTTTAATTGTAATAGTCATATTTCACTTATTGATTTGAGAGTGCTCTTTATATGTTAAAGATATCAAATCTTTGCTGTAATTTGAAAACGCTTTTCTTCCTCATTGCTTCATTTTAACTTTGGTCATACTTCTTTTCTATACAGAAGGTTTTTAAAAACTTTTAAAATGTATTTAAGTCACCGATCTTTTCATTATGATTTCTGTAATTTATGTCCAATAGAAAGCCTTACCCACTACTGTAAAACTGTAAAATTTGTCACTCATAACGTCTTCTAGTACTTTAAAATTTTAATCCACTAGGAATTTATTTGGGTGCAAAAAATGACATTGACCTAATTTTGTTTTGCCCCCAAAGGTTAGTCAGGTGTTGGAACGTTATTTATTTATTTATTTATTTATTTATTTTTAGTTTTTGTAGTACGCGGGCCACTCACTGCTGTGGCCTCCTCCGTTGCGGAGCACAGGCTCCGGTCGCCCAGGCTCAGCGGCCATGGCTCGCGGGCCCAGCCGCTCCGCGGCATGTGGGATCTTCCCGGACCGGGGCACGAACCCGTGTCCCCTGCATCGGCGGGCGGACTCTCAACCACTGCGCCACCAGGGAAGCCCTGGAACGTTATTTATTTATAACGTTTATAATCCATATTTCTCGACCGAGTTGAAATGTCATCGTCACCAAAGTTTAACCCCCACCTTTGTTTATTCTTGCAATTTGTTCTTCTAGCTAATTCGGGTTGAGTGATCTGGGATGGCCTCTCTGAGGAAGTGACCTGAAGGATTCAGTACAGAAAGTTGGGATTGGGGAGGGAGAAGAAAGAGACAGAGAAAGACAGACAGACATTTGATTGGTTCAGCTTAAGTTGCCTTCCCAAGAATGCAGGGAGTAACGTGAGGACAAGAAGGGGATGGGAGAGAGGAGATTAAAGCATCAATGGATTAGAGGACTGTTGAGTTGGGGATACTTGAACATTTGAGTTTTTCTGTTTTTTACTATTATAAATAATGGTGTTGTGAATATTTTGTTTAAAAGGGTTGCATACACACATGTGTAAATATACAGAGTCCGAGGTTTAGTGATGAGAGAGTTTACAGGTGGAGTTCATAATTTTGCAAGAACTATGCATTCCCACATGACATATTTATGCAGGTCTCTGTAATTATAGCATATTACCTGGTTAGGGAATGAGGGAACATTACTCTACCATGTAGTAGGGTGAAGGATAGGTGGAGAAAGGCCAAGATATGTGTCTGCAAAATTGACGTCCAAAATAAAAAACAAGTTCCATATTCTCACGGAAGGTAGGGTTTATCAGCCAGGATGCCAGCAGTTGTGTCTAAGGGACCAAGCCAGAGATGTGACTGGAGAGAAAATGTAAAATTAAGTCAGCAGTCAGAGTGAAACCGAAATTGAAAGAGTACATAAAGAGCAATGGTGAAATTACTTGGATTACACAAGTCAGAAGAAAGCTGGTCTAGATTTTACTTTTCACAGAAACATTAATTTCCAAAAGAATTAAACTTGAAATGGGAATAAATGAAAGCATACAATTAAATAGAAAATATGAAACCATAAAAATGAAAGGAGAAAACATTGATGAAGACATTTATGCATGATACAAAACCCAGAAGCCATGCATGAGTAAATATGAATCAATGTCCGAACACAAAGAAATGTGAAACGTATTTATGGCAGAAAACACCGTGAAAGCATCAAATTGGGAATCAATTGGGATGATTCTTTATAAACCAGATAGTAAAAAATGCAGGAGGGCTTCCCTGGTGGCGCAGCGGTTGAGAGTCCACCTGCCGATGCAGGGGACACAGGTTCGAGCCCTGGTCCGGGAAGATCCCACATGCCGCGGAGCAACTAGGCCCGTGAGCCACAACTACTGAGCCTGTGCGTCTGGAGCTTGTGCTCCGCAGCAAGGGAGGCCGTGATAGTGAGAGGCCCGCGCACTGCGATGAAGAGTGGCCCCCGCTTGCCACAACTAGAGAAAGCCCTCGCACAGAAACGAAGACCCAACACAGCAAAAAAATAAAATTAATTAATAAACTCCTACACCCAGCATCTTAAAAAAAAAAGAAAAAAAATTTAAAAAAAGGCAGGATACAAAGTGCAGAAGGCAAAAAAATAAAAGCAATGTCTAATTATACAAAAATGTTAAACTCTGTTATGAACAAAACACCATAAATAAGATGAAAAGACAAACGAGTTAGGAAAAAATCAGTGACACAAATAGCAAGCTAAAGAAAATATCTTTAAAATATGAAAAAAACCCGAAAAAACTCTTAGAAATCAGTACATAAAAGACAAACAATCCAATAGGGAATTGTACAAATGACAAGAACATGGCATTCATGGAATAAGAATTATAAGCAGCCAAATTGGTACTTGATGTGATCTTATTTATGTAAAAAAACATTGTAAATGCAGGTTAGCATATCCTAGGAAAAAATCTGGACGAATACACATAAAACTGCTCATAGGGGTTAGTGCAGAGACATTATGAGAAAAAAATTTTATTTATTTATTTATTTATTTATTTATTTATTTATTTATTTTTGGCTGCCTTTGGTCTTTGTTGCTGCACTTTGCGCAAGCAGGGACCACTCTTCGTTGCAGTGCACGGGCTTATTGCGGTGGCTTCTCTTGTTGCAGAGCATGGGCTCTAGGTGCGTGGGCTCAGTACTTGTGGCTCGTGGGCTCTAGAGCGCAGGCTCAGCAGTTGTGGCACACGGGCTTAGTTGTTCCGCGGCATGTGGGATCTTCCCATACCAGGACTCGAACCCGTGTCCCCTGCATTGGCAGGCGGACTCTCAACCACTGTGTCACCAGGGAAGCCCCCTATGAGAAATTTTAACTTTCTAATAATGCACCTTTATGTAAAGCATAAATGAATTTATTTATTTCATTAAAATTTTTTTAACCATTTATAAAATTGAAGTATAGTTCGTTTACAGTGTTGTGTTAGTTTCAGGTGTATAGCAAAGTGATTCCATTACACACACACACACATATTGTTTTATATATATATTCTTTTTCACATTCTTTTCCACTATACTTTATTACAAGATATTGAATATAGTTCCCTGTGCTATAGAGTAGGTCCTTGTTGTTTATCTATTTTATGTATAGTAGTGTGTATATGTTAATCCCAAACCCCTAATTTATCTCTCCCCCTCTCCCTCTGCTATCCTCTTTGGTAACCGTAAGTTTGTTTTTTATGGCTGTGAGTCCATTTCTGTTTTCTAAATAAGTTCATTTATATCATTTTTTTAAAGACTCCACATATAAGTGATATCATATGATATTTGTCTTTCTCTGTGTTACTTCACTTAGTATGCTAATCTGTAGGTCCTTCCATGTTGCTGCAAATGGCATTGTTTCAGTTTTTTATGGCTGAGTAATATTCCATCGTATCTATTCCCACATCTTCTTTATCTGTTTATCTGTCAATGGGCATTTAGGTTGTTTCCATGTCTTGGCTACTGTGAACAGCGCTGCTCTGAACATAGGGGTGCGTGTATCTTATTGAATCATAGTTTTGCCTGGACATATGCCCAGGAGTGGGATTGCTGGATCATATGGTAGTTCGATGTTTAGTTTTTTAAGGAACCTCCATACTGTTCTCCATAGCGGCTGCACCAATTTACATGCCCACCAACAGTGTAGGAGGCTTCCTTTTTCTCCACACCCTCTGCAGCATTTATTATTTGTAGACATTTTTTTTTTTTTTGCTGCATTGGGTCTCCATTGCTGTGCGCGGGCTTTCTCTAGTTGCGGCTGTCGGGGGCTACTGTTCGTTGCACTGCGCGCGCTTCTCATTGCGGTGGCTTCTCTTGTTGCAGAGCATGGGCTCTTGGCACACAGGCTTCAGGAGTTGTGGCATGCGGGCTCAGTAGTTGTGGTTCACGGGCTTGGTTGCTCTGTGGCACGTGGGATCTTTCCGGACCAGTGATTGAACCTGTGTCCTCTGCATTGGCAGACGGATTCTCAACCACTGCGCCCCTGGGGAAGTCCCTATTATTTGTAGACTTTTTAATGATGGCCATTCTGACCGCTGTGAGGTGATACCTCATTGTCGTTTTGATTTGCATTTCTCTAGTAATTAGCGATATTGAGCATCTTTTCATGTGCCTGTTGGCCATCTGCATGTCTTCTTTGGAGAAATGTCTACCTAAATGATTTTATAATAAGCATATATTGTAGTTGAAAAAAATAAAACATCTCTAAGCGTCCAGAACTGTAAATACACAGTGATTCCAGTTTTGTTTCCCTGCTTTAAATACACATGCACATACATTTGCTGTTCAAAAATACACCTGAAGGAAACCATGAAAATGTTCACAGTGGTTTTCTGTAGGTGGTGAGATTGTGAAGGGTATTTTTTTTGTCATTTCATGAACTTCCGTAACTGCACAACTTATTCAGTGACAATGTTTTATTTCTATCAATACAAAAAACAATGTTTTAGAATAAAAAAATGCAACAGAGATATTTGATCTTTGCTAGAATGGAGGAAAACCTGGCACACAAAATAAGATTCACCAGATGGACCATCTACACTAAATTTGAGACTCCTATGTAGTTGGATTAACTCCCAAAGCATCAGGTATGTGCCAGCCGCACTGTGGAGGAGTGTGGCCTTGCTTCGCATGTGCCGTAGACGATGGGGTCGAGCATGGGAGCGAGGCCCACATACAGCACAGAAAGAACCCGGTCTCTCAAGCCAGAGTGTGAAGAGCTGGGAAGGATGCAGTGGAGGACTGAAGTGATGTAGAAAATACAGACCATGGTGATGTGAGCGCCACGGGTAGAAAAGGCTTTTTTTCGGCCCTCGGCAGAGTGAGTCCTGAAAACCGCAGCGACAACATGTATATAGGAGCTCACAACCAGGGCACAGGGTGCAAGAGCCACCAGAAAACCGAAGAAGAGCAGGGCAAGTTCATTGGCCCACGTGGTGGAGCAAGAGAGTTTGAGCAGTGGAGGGAGGTCACAAGAGAAGTGGGTGATAAGGCGGGGTCCACAGAACTTGAGGAGAGCCGCAAGGATGGTGTGGGTGAGGGCACTGGTCAAAGCAAGCAGGCAGGAGATTGAAGCCAGTCCTGTCCGGGTCCTTTGGCCCATGAGGACTAGGTAGCGCAGTGGCTGGCAGATGGCTGCGTAGTGGTCATAGGCCGTGGCTGTGCACAGGCAGCACTCCCAGGGAGCCAGGAAGTGGAGAAAGAACATCTGGGTGAGACAAGCATGATGGGGCATGACCCGCACTGGTGCCAGCAGATGTACTAGAATCTGGGGCACCATGGTGGAGATATAGGCAGTATCCAGCAGCGAGAGGTTGGCCAGGAAGAAATACATGGGAATGTGGAGTCAGAAGTTCCCAGCCGCAGCCACTATGTAGAGCAGCAGAAAGCTGGCAAAGAGCAAAGCCTCAACTCCTGTGTCCCATTCCCCAGCTGGGTGGAACCACGCACGGAAACTCGCACCTGTGGAGTCCAACTCAGAGTCACACGAGGGTTTAAGTTTGGAGTTTCAATTTACAAAAGGGAGTGGTGGTGAAGGAAGAGACAAAGAAGGCTGGTTTCAGGCTTAAGGGAATAAAACTCAGAATTGGAAGAATGCAGTTAGGCTCAGGAGACCGGCAGTAAAGGAGAGGCCAGCAGAATGGAAACCCCATCAGTCCTCACACTAAGAGGAGGTGCACAGACCTTGAAGTCACAGTACATGCACATCCTATGAGAATATCAAAGGCAGTCCCTCAGAAACTTCTACCTGAGTAAGTGGCCCTGCACCTTGTAATTACCTGAAATTGTCCCATCACCAACCCAACAGAACCCCTACTCAGGATCAGTGATGAGATCAGGTCCCTCCTTCTCTTGCGCTGAACCTTTCAGTGCCTCCCATCTCACTCAGAGTCAAAGCCAAAGTCCTCCTCGTGGGCTAGCAGACCCTCTGTGATATGCCCTCTCCTTTCCTCTCTGGTCATCAGACAAGAGTTTCGTCAGCATCTTGTCCCATGTCACATCTTCAGACCTACCTACAGCAGCAAACATCCTTGCCTATTTCCTGCCTTGGAGGAAGAGGGCTCTGCCCTTCTATCCAAGGCTAACTTCTCCAGCTGCTCTTCATCTCAGTACTTGGCAATCCTTTTACATGTGAATGTACTAAAGGCCACTCAGTTGTTTACTTTAAAATGCTTTATTTTATGGTATGTCAATTTTGCCACAATAGAGAAGAAAGCAAATTAAAGACTTTCTTCAGACATATAAAAGCTGAATTATTGTCAGCAGAAAACCTGCACTACAAGAAATGTGAAAGACAGTTCTCCTCAAGGAAGGATGACACCAGATGGAATTTTGGATTTATGTGAATGAATGACGAGTTCCAGAAATGGAAAATATGTAGGTAAACATAAATTTTTCTCATTTTAGTATCTCTTTCAATCATAGCAAACTGTTTAAGCAAAAATATTAACAGCATAGTGTGCGGTTTATAACCAATGTAGAAATAAAATGTATGACAACAATAGTACAAAGGACATGAGTGGGTAATTGGAAGTATATTGTTGTAATGTTCTTACATGATATGTGGAATGATTTTCAACCATTTGAAGGTAGTCAATAATAAGGTAAAATGCCTATTAGAAACCCTAGATCTAAAAAAAGATATAGTGAGGATAAAATGGAATTCTAAAACTTATTCAATCTAAAAGAAGTCATGAAAAGATAGAACGAGGAACATAGAACACATGGGACAAACAGAAAATAAAGTACAGGATGGTAGATTTAAACTGAGCCATATCACTAATTACATTAATGGTAAATGGTCTTCAGTTAAAAAAAATGCTTCAGTTAAAAAGCAGAGATTGTCAAAGTGGATAAAAGGGCAAAACAAAACATATGCTAAGCATAAGAAACCCACTTTAAAACATAAAGATATAGGTCTGGTAACAGTAAAAAGATGGATGAAGACATACCATGCAAACTCGAGTAATAAGAAAGTTTGAGTAGCTATATTAATAGCAGGCAGAGTAGACTTTACGATAAGGAATATGATGGGATGGAGGACATTTGCTAATGATAAAGGGGTTATTTCATGAAGAAGTCATAATAACAAAGCTTCAAAATGTATGAAACAAAACTCACAGAAACGAAAGAAGTAAAGTAGCAATCAAGAGGAAACTTATCTTAAGTAACAGAACGATATTGCAGAAAATCAGACATAGAAGAGCAAATTTTAATTTTAGATTTAACCTAAATAAGCAGTAGGAAAGAAATAATGACGATAAGAGCAGACATGAATAAAATGTAAAATGAGCAAATAAATGATAGAGAAAAATCCATGAAACTGAAAGCTTTTAAAAATACCAGTAAAACTGATAAAAACTGTAACCACGGAATGTTAGGAAAAATGTTTGTGAATAAATTTTCCAATTTAGATGAGATGGACAAATTCCTTGAATGACGCAAATCACCAAAACTAACTCAAGAAGTGGAAAACCTGAATATCCCTAAATCTATGAAAGAAATGGAACAGAAAACTCCAGGCCCATATGACTTTACTAGTGGATACTATGAAATACTTAGAGAAGAAATATTACCAATCCTATACAAACTCTTTCAGAAAGTAGAGGAGGGGAAACACTTCTCAAATCATTTTATGAGGCCAGCATTACAAAATACCCAAACCAGATGAAGACATTGCAAGAAAAGAAAACCATAGACCAATATCCTTCATTAACTTACACACAAAAAACTTAAATATTAGCAAGTTTAATCCAGCAATACATAAAGAGGACAATACATTACAACCAAATGAGATTTATCCCAAGAATGAAAGATTGGTTTTGCATTGAAAAATCAGAGTTATTCATCATATTAACAAAATAAAGGAGAAAAACCATGTGATCATTTCAATAGATGCAGAAAAAGCATTTGACAACATTCAACAACCACTATGATAAAAACTCTCAGAAAACTAGGACTAGAAAGAAACTTTCTTAATCTGATAAAGGCAATCTACAAAAATCCTACAGCTAAAATGATAATGGAGGAAAATATAATTCCCCACCCCTGAATTTGAGAATAAGGCATGGATGTTCACCACTTTTATTAAGTATTGTCCTGGAAATCCTAGGCAGTGCACTAGACAAGAAAGAAAAATATAAGTTATACGGATTGGAAAAAATAGAATTATCTTTATTCAGAGATGAAATGTTTGTGTATGTAGAAAATCCTAAGCAATCTACAAAGAAAGAAACGTGAGATTTAAAAATCACTATAATTTATAATAGTATCCCAAAACATGAAATACTTAGTGATGCATTTAATAAAATACGTGTAAAACATTTACAGTGAAAACTAAAACCTATTAATAAGAGAACTTAAGACCTATAGTAATGGAGAAATGTATCACGTTCATGGATTGGAAGACCCAGTATTTTTTTTTTTTAGTCACAAAAATTTAACGTTTGAAGATTTCCATCACAAAGCAAGATTACACATAGACAAAAATTAGGAAAGTAAACAAATAGAAAATTTGTTAGCAGAGGAAAGAAAAGTAGTACATACATATGGCAAAATATTCAATCCCACAAGTTACTTATAAAATGATAATTAAAATAGCAAGTGAATACCAATTTATAACTAGTAAATTAGATGTACTAAAATTAACAGCCAGTGCTGACTAGGTTGTAGTCAATGGGTATACTATATTGGTGACAGGGTGAATTGATGTAATTCTTTTTGGCAAACAATTTGCAATACATTTGAAAAGAAACATACATCTATTGCATGTGATACTGGACATCCTGTAACACAGCATCTACAGCTTTGTCTCCTTCTCCTCCCACAGTGGACAGAAATAATTCCATATTCAATCTTTCCAAGGTGCCCCACAGTATCAGTTACTGGGTGTTATCTGACATCCTCAGATATATATGAGGATGAAGGATCAGAAATATTAAACCCAGGCCCAGGAAGTATGAGTATATATTAGGAAAAGGATACCACAAAGGAACGAAGACACAAGTATTAAGAAGAAATTTGGGGGGCTTCCCTGGTGGCGCAGTGGTTAAGAATCCGCCAGCCAATGCAGGGGACACGGGTTTGAGCCCTGGTCTGGGAAGATCCCACGTGCCGCGGAGCAACTAAGCCCGTGCGCCACAACTACTGAGCCTCCGTGTCACAACTACTGAAGCCCACGAGCCACAACTACTGAAGCCCTTGCGCCTAGAGCCCGTGCTCCGCAACAGGAGAAACCACCGCAATGAGAAGCCCGTGCACCACAACAAAGAGTAGCCCCCACTCGCCACAACTAGAGAAAGCCCGTGCGCAGCAACGAAGACCCAACACAGCCAAAAATAAATTAATTAATTAATTTTAAAAAAAGAATATATTTTTAAAATATCCTGCTGGTCATCAAGAAGATAACAGCAATTCCAATTTTTTTGGAAATGAGTGAAGGATATGAATAGGCTAGTTACAGAAAAGGAAACCCCCAAAAGCCGCAAGGATATAGTAGGAGTGGAGATGGGTACAGCCATAGCAGAGAGCAGCATGGCGCGACTGAATCCAATGACGTGTTCCCATCCCTAAAGCCCAGCAATTCTGCTCCTGGGAACTTGCCACTGGTCCCCTTAATGGGTATGTATGAGGATGTCCATCAGGTACTTTTCACAGAGGTGGGAGTCAGAGCCCCCTAGACGTCCCACTGACCCTCCTTCTAACCTTATTTCAGACCCTCAGGTGAGTCTGGTTAATTCATGAGTTTCCTCTTGTGATATGGACGACAGCAGAAGCCAACATGCTAGACCCTTGCTCAGTACCTTCTCTGGGCTTTTCCCGCACATGTCCAACCAGTGTCCACGCCTACTCACTACCTACCCGTGTGAGTCCGATTCTGCACTGATGTTTTTTTTTTTCCCCAGTGATGATGATTCAAACCTCTTTGCTAAACCTAAAACTAAAAAACTATAAGAATGTCTGCTCACGGCTCCCCCTTTGCAACTCCCACAGGGGAACCTGGGACACAGAGCTCATTGAGTCTTCCGTGACTGTGAGGCTTTAATTCCCACCTGGCTTTCGTACAAGACCACAGCTCGGCCTCCCTAGTCCAGCTCCCTACTGCCCATTATTCAGAGAAGATGGCCTGCTCTCCTTTCCTCGTGTTTATATGTTAGTCTGGCCTGAATTGTAAGCACTTCTGTACCCTCTGCTTTCTCCTGAAAAAAGTATGTGGCTTTACAAATTGGACCACACGAATCATTTCCTCTGCAAGGAGTTCACTGACACCATCCACTCCCGCCTCCTGCCTGTCCTTTTCCACTCCTTTCAAATAGGTCTAGTTTACCATCTGCAGCCTTTGACACATCTCCCTTGACATGTTTTTTAACCTAAATACCAGCTTTATTACTGATAAAACTGATTGGGGGACTTCCCTGGTGGTGCAGTGGTTAAGACTCCATCCTCCCAATGCAGGGGGCCTGGGTTCGATCCCTGGTCAGGGAACAAGATCCCATGTGCATGCCACAACTAACAGTTCGCATGCCACAACTAAGAAGCCTGTGAGCTGCAACTAAGGAGCCTGCCTGCCACAACTAAGGAGCCCACGTGCCACAACTACGGAGCCCACCTGCTGCAGTCAAGGAACCCGCAAGCCACAACTAAGACCCAGCACAACCAAATAAATAAATAAATACATTAAAAAAAAAAACAACAAAAACTAACTGATTGGGGGTACTTCCCTGGTGGTCCAGTGGGTAAGACTCTGAGTTCCCAATGCAGTTCCATCCCTGTTCGGGGAACTGGATACCACATGCCGCAACTGAGGAGTTCGTATGCCACAACTAAGGAGTCTGCACGCTGCAACTAAGTCCCACATGCCGTGGAGCAACTAAGCCTGTGCGCCACAACTACTGAGCCTGCGTGCTAGAGCCCGCGAGCCACAACTACTGAGCCCGCGCGCAGCAACGAAGACCCAACGCAGCCAATAAATAACTAAAGAAATAAACAAACTAACAGAAAAAAAACTTAAAAAAGAAAGCACAGGTCTAGATGTCGAGTAGCCAGAGGGAGGACTCTGGTGGGTTCCGTGGCTTGGCCGCTCGCCACGTACTCCAACCTCGGTCCGGTGAGGCCTCTTCTACCGTACACGCTGGAGAAATAAGAGCTGCGTTTCCCCGGCCCCCTTTGGAACTAGCGTCCTGGGCGAGGTCCAGGCATGACCAGCTAGTTGCTCTCACGTGCGATGTGGGGGGCAAAGCAAGATGGAAGTCCACTTCTGGGTGCCCTTCCTGTGAGTCACAGCGACGCGGTTTCCGTGTGAGTACTAGCAGAGTGTCCGTGTGTGCTGGGATGCACGGTGCGGCCCTGGGGGTGTGCTGGGCCACCTTGGACCTGCTGGCGACAGCCAAGCGGGAGCGTCTCTTTGCGGCCAGGCCCTCAGTGATGTCGTGTCGGCGGCCTGCAGTCAGTCAGCTGTGGTGGGAGTGGGTACAGCGTGGAGCTCAGCAGATGCAGGGCCCCTGCTGCGTCTGGAGAGCCTTTGTTAAAGCTTCACCAGTGCAGCACTGGCCGCCCGGGCGAGGGCGCCTGCTGAGTGAGCGTCCACCTCGGGTCAGCCTCTGGGGCCGAGGGCAGGGCCGCGGAAGGATGGTAACCAGCCCAGCAGGTGGAGGAGTGGCCTGGAAACAGCCGAGAGGAAGCCAGACCGGCCCGTGTCACCTTCTGGCCCTGGGACGCGAGGGGCCGGGCCGGCCCAGGGGCAGGAGGGTCCACATCACTGGCAAGGACAGCAGGGAGCACGAGGAGGGCGAGGGGCACCCGAGAGGAGGTGGAGAGAAAGTAGAATCAGCATCCGTCACCACAGCTGGGGTCACCGCCACAGCTCCTTTGATTCCAGGCACGTCCTTAGGGCGCTTGGGGTTGACTGGTGTTAACCCTGTTCTGGCACAGAATCTTCATTTCCCCATTTCCATCCCGCCCCACAGCTGGGGGACCTGTGAGGCCTTGGCTGGCGCATCTCTCAGGACAGCTGAGGTGGATCATCTCTCCGTCAGGAAAGTTGCTGTTTCTGTGTTTGGTTAGGTAAGTTAGTGGCCCCCCGCTAAGAATACTCACGGGAACCTAGCCCGGGTTAGCTGAGCAGCGCTGACCTATGGCCTGAGCGTCGAGTCCCTCCCCCTCCCCCCCCCACCTCACCTCCCCCTCCCCCTCGCCTCCCCTCCCCCTCGCCTCCCCTCCCCCTCCCCCCTCCCCCTCGCCTCCCCTCCCCCTCCCCTGGTTCACCCATGGAAGCCCTAACCCCCCACAGGATGGACTTCGGAGGCGGGCCTCTGGGAGGTAATAGGGTCTGGACGAGGTCATGCGGGTGGCGCCTCCATGATGGGGTCAGTGAACACACCCACCAGCCCTGACCTCCCCACTCGGCAGAGACCCTGCTGCTTGGAGGTCCTACACTTCCCCTGCTGTTTGTGGTTTACTCTGGGCTTTACTGGGGGGAGGGTCGGAGGGCTTTGGGGGTGGGTGGGTGGCCCTTATTGCCTGGAGCAGATGGTTTGGGAGACGGGTCAAGGCCTTGGGAGTGGAAAGACGTCGCTCCTGTCTCGGTGGTGACTCCGTGGGCACTCGGCGCCGGCTCCACGCCACCGGGCCCCGGACAGGGGGAGCCGGTCTGTGCAGGCGCATCCGGGGCATGCGGAAGGAGCGGGGCTTCACGGCGGAACCGAGTCTGTGCAGCCCGACGGGGTCTCCGGGGCGGCCCGTGGGGCCAGGGCGGCAGCCAATCCGGTGCCGGGAGGCGACCTCAGGGGTGTCTGCGCAGGCGCCCTGGGTGTCCTTGGGCAGAAGGGGCGGGGCCTCGTGAGGCGCGCAGGCTCTCGTCAGCTCTTAGAGGGACACGCCGCGGCCATGCAGGCCCCGGGGGACGGCAGCGCGGTAGGTGCAGGGGGCCGAGTTGGCCAGCAAAGCTCCGGAACTCCTGGTTGCCAGAGTGGATCAGGTAGCCCTGAAGGCGAGGGTGGTCCCCGGCACCCGGAAGCCCGGCGTGGGCCCAGCAGAGGAGGAGCAGCGACGGGAGCAGCTGCTGCAGGTCCCCAGGGTGGGCGGGCACCACGTGCCCTAAGAGCTGGTGGAGATGCAGCGCTCGCGGCTGTAGGGCCTGGAAGCAGACGGCTGGTGGTGTATCCTTTCCGTGGAGCCTCCCTGGGCTGGGGCAGCGGTGCGGTGGCAGGGTACATGGCGGCCGCCTGCGGAGGGAACGGAGGGGAGCACAGGGCGCAGTCAGGGGCAGCAGGGGCGGGCAGCCTGGCAGGAAAGGGGATTGTCAATGCCTGAGGAGCCTGGAGGGTGGGGAAGGACCAAAGGATTAGGGAGGCGGCTCCGGGCGGTCTCATCCTGGGGTAAAAACGGGCCTCTGCGGTGTGGGCAAGCCCGAGATACCAGCAAATTCAGCGACGGATGGTGCCTTAACCACGTCTCCCCCAGCAAGCTCACAGTGCTTTTCCGACCCCCCCTGGAGGCACACATGGCCCACAGAGCTCTGATCCCAGATGCCCAGCGTGACCAAGGCGTGGTTCGGGAGGAACATAGAGTGAATGGCAGTGCCCTAACTATGTGAGTTCTAGAAGAGTCTGCCGTGGGGGTGGGGTCGGTGGCAGGTGCTGGGATCTGATCTCTGCCTTGAGTGCTGTGATGGGGGCGCTGACGGGCTTGGTATAAGGAGGGGGCTGGGGGCTGGTGCCCTGGACCTACATGAGCGATCTCCCCTTTAACCTGATTTTCCTTTTCCCTCACTTGTAGTAGATGGACTGCTGAAGACCTTGTTCTCTTCCGGATTTCCATCAGCTCCTCCCACGATCAGCTTTCCCTGGTGATTCAGAATGTTCAGCGCCCTGGGCCCCCGCCTCCCTAAAGGCTAGGCGAAGGAAAGGGGGCTGAGGCCTAACCTTGTGTCGCCTACTAGGCAAGGCTTAGGGAATTCACACTTGAGTAGTCACCACTTTGTTATTTGGGTTTAATTTTTTGCCAGTACTGGCCCTTGGTATCTCTTGGTTCACTTGTTTTGTTTCCCTGTGGCTCGTGGAGTGGGATGCTTTAGTGTGTATTACTGCCACTGTTCTGTGTCACAGTTTCTTTTCAGCTAATGCATTTCTGGATTTTTTATCTTTGTCCTCGTGTTGGAGGGAAGGTTCTGGAATTCAGATATTCCAGTAGTACAAGGTAATTGAAGACAGTTTAGGAAAATGAAAATCAAGCCTGATGTTCAGCACTAAATACTGTCAACATTTTAGAACTATTGTTTTAGTTGTACTTGCACAGTAAATGTATAACGGTATGCAATGTAGAAGTTATCAAGTTTAGCATTAAATTTTTTCCTGACTTTTTTTCATTTAACATACTAGCTTTTCCACCTTCTAAAAACTCTTCAAAAATATGTTATTGAGTGGAGGTATATAAGATGCATCATAATGTAATCATTGAACATTTAAGTTGTTTTCAATTTTTTCATTACTATGGTTAACGATTCAATGGAATTCATGTATATAATTCTTTCCATGAATGGTTATTTCCTTAAAGTATATTCCAAAAGTTAGAAATACTTTCCTATTTCTTTTTTGAGACTCTTGATCACAGGGAATTCCCTGGCAGTCCAGTGGTTAGGACTCCATGCTTCCACTGCAGGGGGCACGGGTTCGATCCCTGGTTGGGGAACTAAGATCCTGTAAGCCACACGGCATGGAAAAAAAAAGAGAGAGAGAGAGAGAGAGAGAGAGGAAACAGACTGTCTTAAAAAACAGAAAAAAGACTCTATCATAATTTCTCTTCAGAAAATACACCTAGTACCAGATTTCTGGTTTCCCAACATCCTTGTCACAATTGGCTTGGTTTCCTACTAAAATTAAAAACTTAGTTTGCACAAGAAGAGCAAAACCCTAGGCCCAGTACAATAACAATGTTGTGGCTGACTGGGCTTGTTTCAGATTCAGTGCAGAAAAGCGCTGGGACAAGCACAGTGCGGTGAGCGCTCGGGCCGGCGGAGTTTTATCCTGTGATCTTGCCGAACTCACTGACTAGTTCTCCTCACTCTTGTCCACTGCATTCGGTTTTCTACATAGACAGTCATGTTGTCTGCACATAGTTTTACTTCTTCCTTTCCAATTGGGATGTCTTTTATCAATTGATCTGTCTCCTCATAATGGGTTGGATTCTTCTGAAGCTTAGCATACCCTTTTCCTTGGGTGCTGGGTATTTTTTTTCCTAAGTATATTCCAGAACTTCAAAAACTCTCATATTGTTAACTTACTTGGAGACAGTTTGATCCTTTGGAGTCTTGCCTTGAGACTTTATCGGTGGGAGCAGAGCAGCTTTTAGTTCTCCACACTATTGAGACAAGATCCCTCTGAGTACTGTATATGATGTCACCCGAATTCGGAGTTTCCACTAGCGGACCCTCCGCCCTTGGGCACGGTTCTCTCCCTGTGCCGCTGTGTCCTCTCCGGTGCTCCACCCGCCAACTCCGGCTGCGTGCGCTCTGCGATCCACCCCCGAGACCCGGGGAGGCGGCTGGACTCGGTCCGGACAGTCCGTGTAGACAGCAAGCTGGGGAAGCTGCACGGCTCACCTCTTCGGGGTCTCAGCTCCCAGAGATCCCTGACGGTCCTCCCTCACCTGAGGCCCAGTTTCTTCACAGCCTGTGTTTCATATATTTTGGCTGCATTTAGGGGATTCTTTCAAGCCAGTGCGGGGGAGATCCGGTCCCTGTTCCTGCATGTGCGTGAACGGAGTCTGCCGGCACAGAACCCAGAGAGCTCTGGCAGCGTGGGCTGGAGGGAGGGAGATGCTGGTGCTGGGGATGGTGGCGGTGGGCGTGGCGATGACGGTGATGATGGAGCATCTCCCCCGCCAGCACGCAGCAGCTCTGGTGGCTACGGTGATACTACCTTTCAAAATATGTCAGATCACGTCTCCCCTGCCTAATTCCCTTCACGGGCTCCATTCTCACGCAGAATATAAGCCAGAGGTCCTTGTAATGGCCAGCAAGTCCCCACATTCTGATCTGTGAATCCCCCATTGCCTCTCTTACCTCCTCTGCTCTCTCTTGCTCACTCCACACCAGCCATGCTGGCCTCTTGCCTGTGCCCTCAGTATTCCAGGTTTTCTACTGACTTGGGGCTTTTGCACAGTCTGTTCTCCCTGCCTTGAATGTGCTCTCAAATACAGCACCTGGCTGACTCTCTCATCTCCTTCGAGTCTGCCCAGATCTCATCTTCTCACTCTGCTTCTTCCTGTGGCCACCAACAGCCCAGTGCACAGCCAATCCTCTTCCTGCTGTTCTTTTCCATACCACTCATCACCTTCTATGATACAGTATAATTTACAAATTGACTTTTTATTTCCTGCCTCTTCCTGATAGAGGTAAACCACTATTCTGACTTCTACCGCCATAGAGTATGAACGTGAATTAAAAGTCTCACGCTGAAGAACAAAAACATGGAAATGATTTAAAATTTCAAGACAGATGTAAAACAGGTAGGATGCATTTGTTTATACAAAGGTAAACAAAGGCTAAAACTCATTGAAATGGAGGTTTTGACCATGAAACAAAGACCAAAACAACAGTGCTGGATGGAAGCCAAATGGCTCTGATAAGGCAGAGGGGACGCGTCCCATGGACTGTTGTGCCCTCCACATGGAGCTCCCCCAGGAACCGATGTCTGTACGTGGCGGCAGAGTGGGGTCAGGTTCGCTATCATCCTCGTGGGGCTCCAGTGACCTGGCAGCCGTGATTGTCCCCGAGGCCCTCCAGCCCCCCTCTGCCATCGGTGAAGTGCCCGTGGCGGGGAGTCTGCATCTCAGCTCTGCTGTCTCCCATCGGGCCCCTGCCCCAGCCTGCACCACTGCCACTCTCTCTCAGTTGCAGAAAATAAAAACTAAATTTATAAAAACAAATGACAATTAAAATAAGGAAATGATAACAATAAATGCAATTTAAGATCAAGGAAAATAAAGAAGTAGAAAGCTGGAAACTTAGGGAGCTGTCTGGTGAAGTAAAGGGGCCAGAGCATGAGGGGCCTGGGGCTCAGAGACCTTTAGGTCAGGTTTCCCGGCCCCTGCTTCTGAGGTTAGCCTTGTGGGCCGACCTACTCTCCTTTAGGTCAAGGGCTCGGCCTGGAGTGTGTGTCAGGAAAAAGCGTTCACGGTAACCAGCCTCGTACTTGACCAGGGTGAGGAATTTCACGTGGCTTCTCCTCCTTTCTCTCAGCACCAGGACTCCCGTTGGCTGTAGGGTCTCTGCTTTTGGCCTGTTTCCCCCAGACCTGAGCCCCTGCTATTCTGGTTGTCTCTGCCTCACGTCGTGGCCTAGAGATGCTGCTCACCTGGCATCCAGGGCAACTGGGAGTCTCGGCCATAGGGAAAAGGGAGGTGGTGGCACAAGGGACCCGCTCTGGGGAGAAGCAAGCTGGGCGCCGTTGCTTTGTAGTGTCAGTAATGACAAAGGTTGTGTTATACGTGGTATCCGGCAGAGCCGGTAATTCTACCGCCAATTATCGAAGCTAGCTGCTGACCCAGATGTCAAGGATGTGGTTTGGCTGAGCAGAAGCAGTACTTCTTACAGCCACTTGCTCCACTGTTTGCAGCGAAGTAACGTGGATGTAGGTCATTCCATGTTGAGTCAGGTTAAGTCTGTTGTATTTGAAAATGGCAATGAAGTCTATTTCCACTTATTCAGGTTTCAAAACGCGTCCCGTAGTTTTTCAGATGTCATCACTTAAATAAGAGGGCACTTAGGTCACGATTCCTCTCCTCATAAGACTTTTATTAATGCCAGACATGAAACAGTAAAAACATAGTGAATTGTTAAAAATCTGCACGGTTGTGGATACAAAGGTGGTTTGAACGGGGACCTAGGAGGAGGCCTTGAGAGGGGAAGCCAGGCCTAAGGGGAGCCATCAGTCTCGACCCGGGCCCAATGGCCACGATTCAGCTGCTGCGTGCTGCGTGGTGAAGTGGCCTGGACATTGAGTCCCCAGGGTCACACCGTGCCCTTGTAGCCAGGCTGTGTGCTGGGCCTCAGGGCTCCTCCCTCCCCAAGGAAGACTTAACTCCCAACGTTCCTGGGCCTGTGGACTTAGGCTTGAGACCCTTCGGTCCCCCTTTCTGCATGACAAAATGCCTGATCTGGAAGTATTTCCTCATGAAAGGAGACGGAAGGAAACGAAGCAAAAAGGAGATACAGAAAATAATGCGAGATCAATTGCTGCACTGTCCCGTTATGTTGATTCCCAAATCTTCTAGAAAGGTGTACTCTGCACAGTGTGCAGACATGCCATGTGTACTTGACTTGGAGTGGTATCTGGGATCATTTCTGTTAAAAAAAAACACAAAAATCCCTCAGACCCCATCAGAATCATAGCCCTCTATTACACGTGGACTATCTCTGCTGGAAAACAAGAGTTGGCCGGCATCACTGTGATTTGCGGTACCCTTCTCAGGAGCATATGCTGCCGTCAGCTCAAAAACTACCTGCATTTTGTGTCCCTGAGTCATTATGCCTTTGTGTAGCCATCCATTAGCAGTTTTATCAAAGCAAGACATCACCCCCACACCCTGGACATGAGGGCGAAGTCATATTTCTTTACACCCCTAATCACTTCCAGACAAGTCACACTGCACAAATGTCTGTTGTTTCGTGCAGTAAGTATGTCCCTGGAAATGTCTTGTAGAAACAGATTTTTGTGTTTTGGTCAACTGGATGACATTTCACTGCCGACAAAGTTTCAGCTGCATTTACTATTCCAATCTATCTTCAATCTGGTGAGCTTCTTGACACTTGGATGTACAATTTTTCTGCACTGGCCTTTGTCAGGCAATCAGTGAGCTAAACACAGGTGGCCCACACATAAGGAAGCCACCATCTATGGGAACTGGCAGCCTGTAGCCCTGGATTCTTGCCTGAGGCTCTGTGACTCCCTGCAAGTCACAGAAGGCAGAAGGCAGCCCCTTACAGGCTCTGGCCATGGAGCAGGCCGTGGGCTCAGGGAGCCCTCCCGTGGCTCAGTCCAGACTCACTAAGGACTTAGTTAAAGCCCTTGGCAATTGGCCCCCATCTTGCTCTGGGAAGAAAATGATGTCACCAGACCGTGCTGCTTTGAACATCAAAATTACTTCTTTTATGATCTGAAAAACCAAGATTTTGGTACTTACCTTCGGAGCAGTTCGAAACCCCGAAACCCTGCAGCAAAGCCTACAGTTGCCCTGCCTCACCCTGGCTGCCGCAGACCTGCCCGCCTACTTGGTCCATCCTCGTATATAAGACACCGTGGCAGAACAGTGGGCCGGAACCTGCTTACTACCCGGTTGTTGAGGTTTGTCCTCTGGCCGCAGGCACTCAGAAGGATCGGCAAAGGGCGTTATGTAAAACTCTGAGCCCAGTCGAGCCTGTTGTCTGCGTCCCCTGAACCCCAGTGCCCCACAGAGGAAGGGGTGACAAGATGCCCTCATGGCATGCTGGGAATGTGTGCGGTCTCAGGGGCTAGTCGCCACGAAAGCAGAAGGGAAAAGTAGCCAGGAAACCTGAGACTTGAAGTCACCGGTGTTTGGTTTGTTCTTTGATTTTGTTTTGGATCAGAACTATATCACTCAGAAGCTTGAGTCCAGCACAGGATGGCCAGGGACAGCTTTCCCCGAGGTGGCAAGGGGACCGTGTGAACCAAGAACGCATTTCACACTGACTGTTGGGAGGTGTCTCTAATGGTAACCGCTGATTGTGTTCGAGTGCCCCGTTTGAGCACCATACAAAGAAACCCTGGCTCGACAGGCATACCTTTCAAGTGAAAAAGCACCTGCTCGAGATCCTGTGAAAGGGAGAGGAGAGGATGAGCCACCCCGTGTCCGCACGTGTTTCCCACGTGTCTCTGAAGTCATCCTAAGTGACTGAGGCAGCATTAGACGGCGGAAGGAGCCTGACTTGCTGTCTCACTCCACGAGTGGTCTTGGGTCAAGCGTTCCCCTCTCTGGTTCTTGGTATTGTTTTCCTCAAAGTGGGAGCAGTGATCTCCGCCAAGCCTAGCTTCCGAGGTCTTTGAGGGGAAGAGATGAGACGATGCGTGTGAAAGCATGCCGGGAGAAAGCCAACAGCAATGGGACACCCAGCCACAGGTGGCTGCTTAAGCACGCTGTCCTTAGAGCCACCAGCCTCATCTGATGTGCTCCTCACGGACCTCGGGACTCAAGGCTCCTGTCACTCGCATTGTCCTTCTGCCACCATCACTAGGCTTGGTGTCTTGCACTGTGCCTTCAGGGGTGGGGACAAGATGGTGCCCAGGCGCGTCTCTCCTAGGATCATTTATGATTCCAGTGGAAGCACAGGAGAGAGATCGAAACTTCAGGCGTTGGAGTCAGAAGATGTCATCCTGTTGGCTCCACCGGAGAAGGTTTCTAACGCCACTTTTGCTTTGATCGTTCCTACGCTGCCCGAGTGGTCCACCGGCCTGAGGCTTGGCAGGGGCCAGCGTGGCCGTGACAAGGGCTGGCCTCCCTCAGAGCCCAGCCCCGTCACACCTTGGATTGCCTCTCGTCCGTCCACTCCTGCTTGGTGCTCTGGAGAGCTTGCGTCTTCTGCTCGTCCACTTGGACATAGTCTACTCTTTGCTCCTCTGAGAAGAGAAGTTTCTGAAGGGGGAGAAGAAAACGGGTTTCATTCCATCAAATTTAAAAATTCAGCACAATGTCAGTCAGTCTCTGGTGGATTACAGTGTCAAGTATTGGCTGGCCCTCCCTCCTGGGTCGTCACTTGCAGAAATGTCACGCTGCGGGTGAATGTGTGTAAATCTCTCCTCACGTCTGCTCCCTTCAACTTAGCTCTAGCCAGCTGACTCGCCTTGGCCAATATAATATGAGTGGGGTGACGGGTGCCCCTCCTAGAGAGGAGAGAGGCGTCCTGTGATCCTGCACTCTCCCTTTTTCCCCTGCCAGGACACCGGCATGCCTCACGTGGGGACCGTGATGGACTGTCCCACAGGCAACAACTGAGAAGCCTTTGCGGTCAAAAGCCACAGAGATTCGGGGCTTGTCTTCACTGCACAGCCGACCAGAACTGGCTAATGCACCGTCTGGGCTTATCTGTCTATCCTGCTGACCAGCTTTGCTGGAGTATCATTTTAGGTTTCTGGAATGAAATGAAAGCTTAAGGAGAAGTGGGAGCTCATTCAGCAAAAGGGAAGGGAAGCCACACACACAAAATGAAATTATACTGTATATTCTGTTCAGCAAGTGATTTTTCTCATCAAACGATATATTGTTAGCGCAGTCTAGGCCATGACCATCCCGTGCTAAAAACTCTTCAGCTGTCGTCCACTGCTCACCAGCCATTCATTCCATGGCTTCCCCTGTGCAGTGAGTGACAACAGTCAATGGCTAAGGTCCCTTACATGGATTAACTCACTTAATCCTCACGACAGGCTTCAACATAGGCGTTATTTCTGCTGACCACTCTACAGACAAGAATACTACTCAAGGGAGTCAAAACTGCCCAACCTGGCACCTGAGGCCCTTTACGGAGCCGCTTCAAAGCCATCTGAGAGCTCCCGTCACCACTCCCCCGAGTCTAGCCAAGCAGGGCTGTCACTTCTTCCCTCAGCAGGCCCTTCCTATGCCTGGACTACACTTCACCCCACCCTCATCTCTGCCAGAGCAATTTCTCAACAAACGTCATGGTCCAAGCTTTGAAGAGCACGAATACTACATACATTCACACACGCAGACATGCAAAGAACACAGCCCCGAGGGAAATACACCAGGGCTTCTGGGAGGCAGAGTTAGGGCTGATTTTAAGATTCTTCACTGTACGTGTCTGTAGGTTTAAGACTCTGCAAAGAGAACGTCCACAGTGGAAGCATCCAAAACAAAATCCATACCGAAATGGAATCTCCTGGGAATTCTCAGACGCACAGTACTGCCTACCTGCTGCACAGGGGCTGGTGACGCCGAGTTGAAGTCCAGGGCTAAATAGTCCAGGCTGAATTTCCTCGTCCACGTCAGAGCTCCACTGCTCAGCAAGTTGGCTTCTCCGTGCTCCTCCTAGAAACCAGCGCCACAGGATGCGGGTTACCGACTTCTGGCCGGGCTGCCCAGGGGGCGAGCAGCTGCCATCGGACAACAGAGGCCCGATGAGTCCTGTGCAGCTCAGCCCGCACCTCGGAAGGAGAGCTGGCTTTGAAATACAATACAGCCCAGCTGGCCTTCACACGAAGCTATGCCTTCATTCACCATTGAAGCAGCTGGCCAAAATCTCCCCCAAGAAGGAATCATTTTACGGGTCTGACAGGCCCATGATACCTTAGAGGCTTTAAATCCTGAAAAGCTCAATCACACTTATGAAAGTGATAACGTGTGCAACACACACCCATGGCACCACCATCCAGCTTCGGAGTGTGCCACCGCTACATGACACACACGGCACATGCCGAGGGCTGCGTTCTACTGCTGCCTTCGTGTTTTTTTTTTTTTTTTTTTTCCGGTACGCGGGCCTCTCACTGTTGTGGCCTCTCCCGTTGCGGAGCACAGGCTCCGGACGCGCAGGCTCAGCGGCCATGGCTCACGGGCCCAGCCGCTCCGCGGCATGTGGGATCTTCCCGGACCGGGGCACGAACCCGCGTCCCCCGCATCGGCAGGCGGACTCTCAACCGCTGCGCCACCAGGGAAGCCCTACTGCTGCCTTCTTGCCCCCCAAGGGGGTGAGTGCTATCTTGAACTTGGTGTTTACCACTTTTCTTTTTAAAGATGGTTTTATGAATGTGTGAGTGTCCTTAAGTGACATACTGTTTTGTTTTGACTGTTTTGAACTTTTCTCAATAGAACCGTATTGTATGCATTTGTGGCGACTTCAATTTACATACTTCACGTTCACCCATGTCAATGCCCCACTTCATTCATTTTCATTAGCGTACATGATTCCATTACGTAGTTTATTTAACTGTTCCACCGACAACAGGCATTTGAGTTGTTTCCAGTTTGGAGGCTCTTACAAGCAATGCTCCTGTGAGCATTCACGCACCTGTGGAAGAATTTCTAGGGTGTGTCCCTGGGATGTGGGCCCCTTCAACTTGACTATCACCAGCCTGATACGAGGAACATGGTATTTTACTGTGATTTGATTTTCCACACCCTTGATAATTTAATTAATTGGCCATCCTTTCATATGTCTACGGGTCATTCATTTTGTTCTCTTCTGTGAATTATCTGTTTAGGTTTGTTTTGTTTTGCTAATTTTTATACTGAAGTGCTTGTATTTTTCTGATTTGCCTCACATATCTAAGAGACTAACAATTTGTTGGTTATGTGTGTTGCTAATAGCCCATCACAGTCTACAGTGGGTTTTTCTTGGTATTTTGTAAATGAAGAAATGTTCTCGCTTTCAATGTAATACATCAATATTTTCCTGAGTAGTTTGCTCTTGTATTTTGTTTAAAGAATTCTTCCTATGCTGAGGTTGTAATTTGTTTTCCCACATCTTCTTCTAAGTTATCAAGTTTTGTCCTTTACATTTAAGTCATAACCTAGCCTCAACTGATTTTAACATGTGGTGGTCACCCAGGGATACAAGTAATTCCCTTTTGTTCTGTTTGCACCCCACATGGGCAACCCTCCTTTTCCCAGTAATGCAGCCTCTGTTCACATATCACGTTCCCATATGTGAATAGCTGGTCAGTTCTACTGAATATTTTTGCTTTTCTCCTTTAACATGTTAATGTGCTTGACTGACTTGATAGATTCCTTTAATTTATGGTTGTAAGAGCTCATCTCTCAGGGAATATCTGTAACAATAGATTTAAAAGAAACTGTTTCTCCTTCTGGCATAGTTTGTTTGGTTTCTGTCTTTATGCTAGAGCTTCCCTCTTGGGTCTGATCAATCATTCACTACAAATCCACCTGCTTTCCAGTTTCCAATGCGTTCCCGTGTTTGTCTTCTTCAGTGCTTCACAGCCGTGTGGGTTTATGCCTTTAACAAATCCCTTACTGTGATTTTAGAGGAAGGTTTGGGACGGAGGGAAAACAGAAGTCTGTGGTCAATCTGCCATTTTTACCGAGATGCCCATGAACAGATTCTCAAATGTTAAAACCACTTTGCATACCTGGAATAATTCCGACTTGTTCGTGCATATTTTTAAAATTAATTAATTAACTTATTTATTTTTGGCTGCATTGGGTCTCCATCGCTGCATGTGGGCTTTCTCTAGTTGAGGCGAGCGGGGGCTACTCTTCGTTGCGGTGCGTGGGCTTCTCATTGCGGTGGCTTCTCTTGTTACGGAGCATGGGCTCTAGGAGTGTGGGCTTCAGTAGCTGTGGCACACCGGCTCAGTAGTTGTGGCACGCGGGATCAGAAGTTGTGGCTTGCGGGCTGTGTAGTTGTGGCTCGCGGGCTCTAGCGCGCAGGCTCAGTAGTTGTGGCACACAGGCTTCATTTCTCCGCGGCATGTGGGATCTTCCTGGACCAGGTCGAATCTGGTCGAGCTCAATCTGCTCGAACCTGTGTCCCCTGCATTGGCAGGCAGATTCTTAACCACTGCGCCACCAGGGAAGCCCGTTCATGCATATTTTCAGTTTTATAAAGTGCTGAACTTATTTTACTAAAATCTTTAGGATTTCTTTTGTAAACGGCTTTACTGAGATATAGTTCCATACCACGCAATTCTCTCACTTAAAGTGTACAACTCGGTGGTGCTTAGGCTATTCACATATTTGTGCAATCATCACCTCAATTTTAGAATATTTTCATCACCCCAAAACGAAATCCTGCACCCCTTAGCCATCATCCCCTAGTCCCACTATCTCCCCAAGCTCTAGGCAACCACCACTAATCTAATTTCTGTCTCTATAGATTTGCTATTCTAGACGTGTCATAGAAATGGAATCATACAATATGTGGTTGTGATACTGTGATTTACAAGAAATATATATTTGGTCATTCAGATGACCAAATATTTATTTCTCATATATAGTTGGTCTTCAGTCCACGACTCCTGGGTCACAGCTCCCAAAACCCTTCGAATTCCCTAAGTGTTGAGAATGACAGAGATGTCTCTTATTATAGGAACGAGGTGGCACCTGACAACGTGCCTCCTACTTGCGAGGAGAACCAACCATGTGATCAGAAGCTTGGAACTTTCAGTCCCACTCCCCGGCTCCCACCCGATCTCCGGGGAGTGGGGAGGTGCTGGAGCTTGACTCAGTCACCAACGGCCAATGATTTAACCAGTCATACTGTATAATGAAGCCTCCATAAAACCCAGGAGGACTGGGTTCAGAGAGCTTCTCGGTTGGTGAACACCTGGAGGTGCTGGGAGAGTGGCCCCTGGTGACGGCGTGGAAGCTCTGGGCCCTTTCCTCATGCCTCGCCCTGTGCCTCTCTTCCATCTGGATGTTCATCTGTATCCTTTATCATATCCTTTTATCATAAACTAGTAAACGTAAAGTAAGTGCTTCCCTGAATTCTGTGAGCTGCCCTAGCAAAGGGGCCAAACCCAAGCAGGCGGACGTGGGAACCTCCAATCTGTAGCCAGTCAGTCAGAAGCACAGATAACAACCTGGGATTGTGACCAGCAGCTGAAGTTGGAAGGGGTGGGCAGTCTTGTAGGACTGAACCCTTAACCTGTGGAATCTGACGCTATCTCCCGGTAGAAAGTGTCAGAATTGAGTTGAATCCTTGGACACCCTGCCGGTGTCCGAGAATTGCTTGGTGTTATGTGGGAACCCACCCCAACCAACACGCACACATCCTGGAATGGGGTCCAGAAATCCCAAAGAGTGGTCTTTTGTGACTGGCTTCTTTCACTCAGCATATTGTTTTCAAGGTTCATCCTTGTTGTTTCATGGATCTGATTTCATTGTATGGCTGCATAACATTCCACCGTGTAGCCATACCACATTTTATTTACCCATTCATCATTTGGTTGCTTTCACTTGTTAGCCATTATGAAAAATGATGCTATGAACATTCACGTGCAAGATTTGGTTGGACTTATTCTTGCTTAGGATTTTTTAACCTGCATGAATGAGTGAGATTGATATATAATTTTCTACTTATGTTAGTGCTATTTGTTTTGGTATCAAGTTATTTTAGCTTTATAAAATAAGCTGGGTAATATTTCCTCTTTGTGCCATTCCCTGGAGGTGCTTATATAAGACTGCAATGATCGCTTCCTTTTGATAGAAAGTTTCTGTAAAGTTTTGGGGGCCTCGTGATCCTTTGTAGTAAAAATTTCCCTGCGTATTCAGTTTCTCTAATAATTTGTGTTTTCTGTTTTTACTTGAGTCAGTTTTTAATAATATTTTTCTGAGAGTTTGCCTATTTTCACTAAAGTTTTCAAATTCACTCAATGTGAAGTCGTTCGTAGCGTTCTTGCGTCATTAATCTCTGATGTATTTGCAATTGTTACCGCCTTCCTTTGCATTCTTAATATTGTTTATTTGCATGCATTGCTTTCTCTTGATTGGTTGCGTTCAATTTTAATCTCTTAAAAGAGCAAATTAGGTCAGTGTTGATTCTAATTTTGTGGTTTATTTTGTTAATTTCTGTTCTCACCTTTATTCATTTTCCTTTCATGGGGTTTATTTCTTCAATTTATTACTATGGAAAATTTCTAATAAGCAGCCAAATTGAAGAAAATATGCTATGAGCACCCATACACCTACCATCCACGGTCTACCACTAACATTTGACTACAATGACCTATTTGTGAGTCTTTGGACTGAGGATGGATGTCTTTCACGAACTGTGAGAAACTGACATTATCCCTTTACATATTGCTTCTCTATTTTTTTTCCTATTATCTCCTTCTGTAACGCCGACGGGACAAATGTTGGACCTTCTCGTGCTATCTTCCATTTCTCAACTTTGTTTATGTCTTTATCTCCTTGTCCTGACTTATCAGGAACTTCAAAACTATATTCTACTTCACTAAATTACTCTTTGGGTTCAGTCTGTTTAACTCACCCGTTGAGTTTCTAGTTTCATCCCTATTTTTATGTCTAGAAGTTCTAAATGGTCTTTTCTAATCCACCTGGTCTTTTTTTTTTTTTTTTTTTTTTTTGCGGTACACGGGCCTCTCACTGTTGTGGACTCTCCCGTTGTGGAGCACAGGCTCCGGACGCGCAGGCTCAGCGGCCATGGCTCACGGGCCCAGCTGCTCCGCGGCATGTGGGATCCTCCCGGACCGGAGCAGGAACCTGCGTCCCCTGCATGGGCAGGTGGACTCTCAACCGCTGCGCCACTAGGGAACCCCCACCTGGTCATTTTTAAATAGTATCTTTTGGCTCAGTCCAACTTTCAACTCATCTTACTTTTTAAATATATAAAACATGTTTTTTTATATGTGAAATCTAATATTTCTAATAATGACTTACTTCTCTAGGTGATTTTATCTTTTGTAATTCCTATTGATTTTCAGGATTTGCAAGTTCTCAATACCTTTGGCCCGAGAGATCCCCTTTCCTTTCTTGGCAGTTGAGTTTTGGATTTACAAAATACAATTTAAAACTATATTCTCTACCATTTTAAGATTATTTTTATATGGTGGTCATGCGGTTTTCACGGTACCTTGCCTACTGAAGTGCTTCATCAAATTAAAAAAAATAGAACAGGGACTTCCCTGGTGGTGCAGTGGTTAAGAATCCACCTGCCAATGCAGGGGACACGGGTTCGAGCCCTGGTCCGGGAAGATCCCACGTGCCATGGAGCAACTAAGCCCGTGCGCCACAACTACTGAGCCTGAGTGTCACAACTACTGAAGCCCGCGAGCCACAACTACTGAAGCCCTTGCGCCTAGAGCCCATGCTCCGCAACAAGAGAAACCACTGCAATGAGAAGCCCACGCACCGCAACGACGAGTAGCCCCCGCTCGCCGCAACTAGAGAAAGCCAGCACGCAGCAAAAAAAAAAAAAAAAAAAAAAAAAGAAAGAAAGAAAGAAAAAGAAAAACAAGAACAAAGCTGGAGGAATCACACTCCCTGATTTCAAACTATATTATAATCCAAGTAGTGTGGTAGTGGCAAAAAAACAGACGCATAGATTAATGGAACAGAATATACCCCATAAATAAATCCATACTTGTGTGGTCGATTAATCTACGACAAAGGAGGCAAGAATATACAACAGAGAAAAGACAGCTTCTTCAATAAATGTTGGGAAAACTGGACAGCTACATGCAAAAGAATCAAACAGGACTACTCTCTCACACCATATACAAAAACAAATTCAAAATGGATGAAAGACAAATACCAGACCTGAAACCATAAAACTCCCTGAAGAAAACATAAACAGTATATTCTTTGACATGGGTCTTAACGATATTTTTTGGTTACGTCTCCTCAGGCAAGAGAAAGAAAAACAAAAAGTAAATAAAAGGGACCACATCAAACTAAAAAGCTTTTGCACAGCAAAGGGAACTATCAATAAAACAAAAGGGCAGCCTACTGAATGGGAGAAGATATTTTCAAATGATACATCTGACAAAAGGTTCATATCCAAAATATACAAATAACAAATACAACTCAACGTCAAAAAAACAAACAACCTGATTAGAAAATGGGCAGAGGACCTGAATAGACATTTTTCCAAAGAAGACATACAGGTGTCCAACAGATAGATGAAAAGATGCTCAACATCACTAATCAGCAGGTAAATGCAAATCAATACCACAATGAGACATCACCTCACACCTGTCAGAATGGCCATCATCAAAAGAACACATGTAACAAATTTGGTGAGGCTGTGGAGAAAAGGGAGCCCTCGTACACTGTTGGTGGGCATGTAAATTGGTGCAGCTGCTATGGAGAACAGTATGGAGGTTCCTCAAAAATTAAAAATATGATTCAGTAATTTCATTTCTGGGTATTTATCACCCCCCAAATACAAAAACACTAATTCGAAAAGATACATGCACTCCCACGTTCAGTGCAGCAGTATTTACAATAGCCAAGACATGGAAGCAACCTCAGTGTCCATCAATAGATGAATGGATAAAGATGTGGTATACGGATGTGTATATATATGTGTGTGTGTGTGTATGTACATGTGTATATATATATATATATATATATATATATATATATATATATATATATAGACACACACACAATGGAATGTTACCCAGCAAAAAAAAAAAAACAAAAAAGCAAAGAAATCTTGCCATTATGACAACATGGGTGCCTCTAGAGGCTGTTATGCCAAAGTGAAATAAGTCAGAGAAAGACAAACGCTACATGATCTTACTCATACGTAGAATCTAAACAAAACAAAAACCAAAAAGCAGGGGTTTCCTTGGTGGAGCAGTGGTTGAGAATCCGCCTGCCAATGCAGGGGACATGGGCTCGAGTCCTGGTCCGGGAAGATCCCACATGCCGCGGAGCAACTAAGCCCATGCACCGCAACTACTGAGCCTGCGCTCTAGAGCCCGCGAGCCACAACTACTGAGCCTGCGAGCCACAACTACTGAGCCCACGAGCCACAACTACTGAAGCCCATGCACCTAGAGCCCGTGCTCCACAACATGAGAAGCCACCACAATGAGAAGCCCGCACACCACAACGAAGAGTAGCTCCCGCTCGCCGCAACTAGAGAAAGCCCGCATGCAGCAATGAAGACCCAACACAGCCAAAAACAAAAACAAAAAATGAAAACAGACTCACAGATACAGAGAACAAATGGGTGGTTGCCATAAGGGAGGGGGTGAGGAGTGGGCGGAATAAGTGAAGGGGATTTGGAGGCACACACCTCCATTATATAACCCATGGGACTGTACTCTACAGTGTAAGGAACAGGATCAATAACATTGTAGTAAGTCACAGAGGGACAAATGCTTACTAGACTTATCACGGTGACCATTTCATTCAATGTATGCACATGTCAATCATTACGTAGTACACCTGAGATGAACAAAATGTTGAACATCAACTATATTTCATTAAAAAATCAAGTAGCTAAAGAAGGATAGGTGACTTTAATAAAAGAAAACTTGTATTTCAGCCCCTAGCTTAAATTTTCACATTCAGATAAGAACTTGTCCTCAAAGAGAAAAAAATTATGCATATGATTATGTGCAAAATTGAAACTGAATTATATTAGTTCTGTCTACCAAATGGGTTGTTTTGTGGAACAAGTGAAATAATGTAAATCAAAGTCATTTGAAAATACCATATTACTGAATTTAAAACACACAATTGAATGAGATGGGATAGGCTTTAAATTCATTTATGTGGTGGTTCCCTCAGAGCTACCTTCCTTCAGCCAGTTTTCTGGGCTCTTAATCTACTGTGTCATATTGCCTAGCAATGTACAGAGACAGTCATTAATCAATGATTATATACAGGCAAGAGACCAATCCTGAATTATGCTGTTAATGAAACAGTGGTCTTTCTCACAACCTCGAAGATCAGAAATAACTGCTAGTGTCTGGAATGATTCTGCACTTGCTTCTATGAGGTTATAGATTCACTTCCCTTCTCTGTTCTCTGGAGACAAAGCACAGCTGGGCAGTATCTTTTATAAGAGTGTTTTCTTCTAGAGGTTTCCCAAGGGCCATTACTAAGTGTGCAAACTATTGGGAATACCACAGCAGACTGGATATGAGTCACCTTCCAGAACAATCTGTCAAACAGAAAGGCAAAACGAAGCATTTAATTGCTGTTTTGAGAATTTTAAGTGCCTGTTATTGTCACATATAGGAGGGCCGAGTTCTCTTCTCAAAAGTATATAGTCTCAGTGCCTTGAACACTGTCCTTCTAAGATCTCTTTTTCAAAATTTCATAGTTTAAACAGAGATTCTCTCTAGAGTTCCCTACATTTTAAAGTTCTGGCTAAAGGGCCTGATAATTGCCAGAGGTGCTAAAAGACCCCCCTTCTCTTCAGTAATCCATTCTCAACAGAATCCAAAGTAGAGAGAATGGAAGGGACAACAGAGGGCAGGAGGACAGATTGAACCATAAATCGTTCATCAAAGGATCGAGATGTCGGGTCTCTGTGCACTCTGGGCCACAGAAAGACTCTACCAGGAGTCTCCAGAGACTAGACCCATCCATGACCCGGGACACTGGGCCACCCTCCCAACGGGACTCTAAGTGATTCATCTTTGGTAAAGGTTCGGAGGCAGTCAGGGCAGGGCTACCCAGTGGTGTGGTGGAAGGGGACATCCAATGTGTGAGTTTTCACGGCTTAGACTCTGGACATCCAGGAAGCCACAAACCTACTGGAGTCAAACACAATATCCCAGCCATGGTGAAAAGAGTTGCTAGCATTTCCATTTTCCCATTACACGTTGCAGCCCTGGGTACACTTAAAACTGTGGCCTCAAAGTGGTACGAGGAGCTGAATATTGCAGGAAAGAAAACCGACTTCATAACAACTTGTTCCCAGTCTGGAAAACATTGTAAGCTGGTATTACAGTCAAGTAATTGTTTTAAGATTGCACAGGACTTTCTGAATGCTATGTTTCCTTTACAGTGAACTGATAATATAGATTGGGGTGAAGAATAAGAAGAGTGTGAAAAATACAGGATTACCATTTGCATGTAGCTTTGTTCCTCTTCTCTGGAAACAGAATTGGCAAAAAATCTTGCAGGATTAATACCATTTCTTTCTGGAGAGAGAAAGCTGGTTCGATTGCTAAGAACAGAAATATAGGTGAGGTCAAGGCAATGTCTTACAGCTGCTCTGAAAGCCAGCCAAGAACTGACATGGCCCCTCTGGGCTTTTGGCCCTCGCCCCCGCTTCCCCATGCAACTTCCTTCTGGCCAAAGCAATTCCTGAACCAGGAGAGAGACTACCCCGCAGCTGCCGTCCTGCTATGGGGAAAAGGGTTCCCAATTCTCAAAGGCTATTTTTTTTCCAGGCCCTCCATGTGACACAGCTCATGAGCTTTCTAGAAAGAGACCAAGGCATCATATCATTTAGAGAAAAACAAAACAAAACAAAAACGCTCCTTTGAGGCTCTCTTGTTTCCATTCAAAGTAACCAGGAAAAGTAAGGAAGTGTGGTCATTCCTTTGATAGGAATCCACTTTCATCCAAGGCTCTGCAGTTCTGTCTGGGAATGTAGTTCACTGCAGAACTCTGCTTTACAGAGCCGTTGTGTCCTGCAGCATATAGGGTGAACTAAGAAACTCCCAGGCCAGGCTCAGGACTCTGAAATTCCTACAAGGACTCTGAAATTGCTACACGGTGAGATGAAAGAGTGCAGATACGTTTTGGGGTTTGTCTCCTGAGCCCACGTGAATTGGGATTGAAAAAGAACCTTTCTCTGTTGGTACTAGGGTTGTAGCATGTAAGTAAGGATCTAAGGGACAGCCATCCCAGGCCGTGAGGATTGTGCAACAGAGAAGCAGACGTGAGAGACAGGTTCCCAGCAGCACTCTTGTTCCCGATTCCATTGTCCTGGGAGACTGACTTATGGTCCTTCCTCTGTGACCTACAAAACACTTCCAGCTCGGGATAATAAATCCCATCCCTCATTCGACTTAAGCTAGATCGAGTGGGCTTCGACTTCCTTTAACCACCGAGGCCTGAGTAACGCTGGGAGTGCACCGGATGAGGCCCCTATGAGCAATCAGACTCACCAAGGCACAGTGCGGGTCCTGGTGAGAGACGTGTGTTCCCGGATGGTGGAGAGGCTTTTCAGGTCCAGGGGAGGTGACCGTGCTACAAGGTAACACATGACAACCAACATGGTAAGTTCTCAGGGGTCCAAGGCCACAAACTGAAGACTATAAAACTATGACATTCCATCAGATCCACATTTACTTACAAGCAGTTGACGGTGAGCGTGCTTTTTGCTGTCCTACTCTTCCCTGCCTCACGGGGGGTAGAGGGGACAACCACCGAGCCAGTGGCTACACGATCAGCTGGGCTTACACCCGGTCGCTACACACTTATCGAGAACTCACTGTCAGGCACGGCTCTAGGTGTCCCAGACTGAAACTGTACCTCTCTCCCCCATCGCTCTGCCTTAGTTAGAGTCATCTTCGGATCTCAGCTCAACAGGTCCTGCTTAGGAGGAAGGCCTTCTTTGACCTCCAGGCAAGATAAGGCCCAGCTCATGGGCTGTCATGAGTTCCTGTGCTTACCCTTCACAGCACTCGCCCACTTCGTGACGATACATTCAGCTGTGATGATCTGATTTGGCTCTAGACCGACCGCGTTCTGGGAGCACAGGGTTTTCTGGCTTGTTCACTGCAGTAGCCTTGGCATCCCATTCCCCCTCAGCTGCCCGACTTGCTGAGTTGGTCGTGAGCGTATTCCTCTATTGCTGCCTTGACCAGCTTGGTTTTCTAGCTCTTTCCTCCACTAGGCCACACAGGTGGAGAGTGTTCAACTCCGCTCCATATTGCCAGTGACTTTCGTGCTGCTCAATCGGTTGCCCAGGAGCCTCAGACCTGCCAGGTGCTGAGCTGGAAAGGACATATGCGTCGTGTAGTCCCCGGGGAGAAGGTCTCTCCTGGCTGTGATGCACCCTGGTCTCGGCTTCACTGACCAGACGCCTCCTGGCTACACCCCCTGCCTCTCCTGCTTGGGCCGCAGGGTCCAACCCCGGAGCCACACGTGTAAGAACCAGCCCCTCCTGGCCCAGGCGTCCCAATTAATCCACAACCACACGTCCAACCAAAATCTCTGCGCCTCCATCACTAGGTCTTTTAGAGCTCTAACATCCAACGTGGTGGCCACTAGCCACATGTGGCTATTGAAATTTAAATGCATTAAAATTAAATAAAATTAAAAACTTCAGTTCCTCAGTTGCACTGGCCATGTTTCACTTGTTCAACAGCCACATTTTCCTCGTTACAGAAAGTTCTGTTGCACGGCGTTGCTACAGAAAAGTCACTGAGCAAAACAACAGTATCTACCTCAAAGTTACAGGTCCCTGTGAAATGGTTTCTGGCCAGCCTGAATGGCTACTTCCTCTAAAGCTCACGAGACGGGGTCTGTTCCCCTATTTAGTACCTATTGAATGACTCTACTTTTTCTTCCAGGTGGTTTGGACATATCTTTCTCCCTGCTTGCTCGCTCATCTGTGCCTCTCCCAGAAATGTGATTTGACTCGAATTGAAGAGGGGGAGCCTGGAGAGGACCGGGCATAAGCAGACGACTTAGTTCCAGCTCTGGGCGGGGCCACCTGAAGCAGCAGAGCCGGCGACGGAGCCAATGGAGTGTCAGGGGTCATGGTCACGGTACCAGGTGTTTCCTTGGAATCGCCCAGCCCTACTGGGCAGGTGACGACGAGCGAAAAAGGAAGTTGGCAAGTTACCCTGACCTGCTTTCGCTCGTCCCCTCTTCGCCCTCCTCCCTGCCTGTTCCGGCCGCTCACCTCTATGCGCCCCCGCCCCACACACCTCTTCTGCCGGGCGCTAGCAGGGCACTGAGCGACGTGGCGTGCGACCAGGTGTGCATGAGGAATCAGTGTCAAAGGCCATTCTTGGCTGCCTTACACAAGGTGGACGCCTTTGTTAGGGAAGCAGCCAAAGATGAGTCCTCTGGAGTGAACTTGGCTCCTTTCATCCTTAGGGTCCTCCCCACTCAATCCCAGCCATTTCTCCCGCCCTTGTGCTCCCCAGGCCTCTGGGCTGGTTTCTCTAGTGTCCCCGAGACGGTCAGGAGGGACGCTTTGCCACACGGCCACCAGGCCTTGCTCCCCAGTCCCACGCAGCAGGCCTGGGGAAGTAACTTACGTCTCCTCTGAGGCTTGAGATCTCTGTTCACGGGGGGAGGCTCCAGGTCCGCCGGGAGCTTGGGCAATGGGCTGGAGATGCTTCCTGAGCTCATTGGGATGTAGTCGTCAGGGCTGCAGTGGGGTCCGAGAGCAGAGGCGGCGGCCTGGGGGCTCATGGGCACGTAGCTGTCCTCAGTGCTGGCGGAAGCTGGAGGGGACATCGGGAAGAACCTGCACGGCTGCGAGGGAAAGCACAGAACAGCCATGGAAACTGCTTCCAGTGGGCAGCCTCGGCTGCACATGGCATTTCAGTTGCAGATTTTCCAAGAATGACTTTGAACTTGCTTAGGAAAGTCAGACAAGCCTCTAACTCAAGCTCTGCCTCTGGACTTAGCGTGTGAGGTAGGTGGTGACTCGCCTAGATCTCATGCCAGAAGACAGAGGTTAATGAATTTATGCAAACGCTTTAAGCATCATGTGATGACTTCAGCAGGTGCCCCAAGTTTGGGGAAGCGTCTGGACCATTAGAACTGGCAGGGTCCTCAGAGCACACAAAGTCCAGTAGCTCCCAGACAAGTTTAAGCCTTAATGGGAGACTGGAGGGGTCCTCAGAGATTCACAGTGCTGTCTTAAAAGACATCATGGGAACGTAAATAGGTCAGGCTATTTTTCTGGTAAAAATTGAGGCTTAAAGAAACTCAAGTACCAAACTTACCAAATTTAAACTTAGCCGCTTATCTCGGTGTCTTAAAGATTGGCCTTCTACATCACCTGCAAGAAACAAGCAGGGTGGTGAAAAACGCGGACAACATCAATTGACGCTAGGCTCCTAGCACCTGTGCACCTCAGGGCCCTGTGTGCAGCTCCAGGGAGGGAGAGAGACTTGCTATTGAGTCTAGCTGGGCAGTCAGAACACCTTCCCCCCACAGATGGAAAGCGGACCAGATTTTGAAGAGGTTGCTGTATGATGGCTTCAGTTCTCTCTGTGAACTGGGGAGAGTCAGAGCCAGTAATTAACAAATGCTCGTTGCATTTGTTACATGAATTTTCTGCACTTAGAGATGGTAGAGGCAGAGCTGGAGGTCTGAGGAGAGGGCAGCAGGCGTGAAATAGCCCTTGTGATGAGCAGCAGTGCGAATCGGTGACCATGAATTTCTGAAGCAAGAGTCAGCGCCTCAGGTACAGATCCGGAGAGAGAGGAGAGCTGGATGAGTCCAGGATCAGACATTTGTGAGACGGATGTGACATAAACAGTGTGACGTAAACATTTAGAATAGCTGTTGAACTGAAATAGGAGATGTCCAGAAGGTAGCAAGATATATGGGCCTAGATGCAAATGAGACCTGCTCAGAGATGGCAGTCAAAACCTCAGAGGAGAGGACATGATCTAGGTTGTAGATGTTGAGAAAAGGTTAAATATAAAATCCTAGAGACTCTCAATATTCAAAGCGTAGGAAGATGAGCACTGGCTCATGCTGAGAGAGAGCAAGTGGAGGAGGAGGAAAGGCAGGGGCCCCGAACTGCGAGAGCCCACGGGAGGAGACGGCGGCCGGTGACGGGGAACGCCGCCAAAAAGGGCCCTCAGCACGTGGGCACCGCAGCAAAGTGTCTCCCTAGAACTTGGACATGTGGAAAAGCCAGGCTGCCTCTGAGAAATAAACTGAAGAGTCAACATCATCTTAAAGCAAGAGAATGACTCCCAGCTCAGAATGATGTGATGGAGATCGATGGAATCAAGGCCAGACACTAGCAAGCTCTCAGAGGAAAACCTAGGCAGAGCACTCTCTGACATACATCACAGCGAGATCCTTTCTGACCCACCTCCTAGAGAAATGGAAATAGAAACAAAAATAAACAAATGGGACCTAAGGAAACTCCAAAGCTTTTGCACAGCAAGGGAAACCATAAACAAGACCAAAAGACAACCCTCAGAATGGGAGAAAATATCTGCAAATGAAGCAACTGACAGAGGATTAATCTCCAAAATTTACAAGCAGCTCATGCAGCTCAATATCAAAAAAAACAAACCAATCCAAAAGTGGGTGGAAGACCTAAATAGACATTTCTCCAAATAAGACATACAGATGGCCAACAAACATGAAAAGATGCTCAACATCACTAATTATTAGAGAAATGCAAATCAAAACTACAATGAGGTATCACCTCACACCGGTCAGAATGGCCATCATTAAAAAGTCTACAAATAACAAATGCTGGAGAGGGTGTGGAGAAAAGGGAACCCTTATGCACAGTTGGTGGGAGTGTAAATTGATACAGCCACTATGGAAAACAGTATGAATGTTACTTAAAAACCTAAAAATAGAGCTGCCATGTGACTCAGCAATCCCACATCTGGGCGCATACCCAGAGAAAAACAACTCAAAAAGATACATACACCCCAATGTTCATTGCAGCACTATTTACAATAGCCAGGACATGGAAGCAACCTAAATGCCCATCGACAGAGTAATGGATAAAGAAGATGTGGTACATATATACAATGGAACATTAGCCATAAAAAGGAATGAAATTGGGCCATTTGTAGAGACATGGATGGACCTAGACAGTGTCACACACAGAGTGAAGTAAGTCAGAAAGAGAAAAACAAATATCACATATTAACCCATATAAGTGGAAACTAGAAAAATGGTATAGATTATCCTATTTGCAAAGCAGAAATACAGACACACATGTAGAGAAGAAACGTATAGACACCAAGGGGGAAGGGGGGTGTGGGATGAACTGGGAGACTGGGATTGACATATATACACTATTGATGTTATGTGTAAAATAGATAACTAATGAGAACCTACCGTATAGCACAGGGTAACCTACTCAATGCACTGTGGTGACGTGAACGGGAAGGGAGTCCAAAAGGGAGGGGGCATATGTACATGTATACGGCTGATTCATTTTGCTGTACAGTAGAAATTAACACAACATTGTAAAGAACTATTCTCCAATAAAAATTAATTTTACAAAATATTGAAATCATAATCCAAGAAAAGGTCCACAAATAAAGTAACACTTGAATCTAATATTGAAAGGGCCCATCAAGTACCTGGAATAAATAAATGGTCAATTCTACCCAGAATGTAAAATCTATTAAAACATTATATCAATAAAAATGACAGAATGAAACAGATGAATTAAATACCCAGTCCAAAGCTAAAAAAGGACGCTAGAGAAAATGAAAAGAAATTATAAAATAAAGATAAAAGCAAAAAATAATAGAGTACAGAGAAATAGTGGAATTAATTAATTTTTTTTTTTTTTTGCAGTACGCAGGCCTCTCACTGCTGTGGCCTCTCCCGTTGCGGAGCACAGGCTCCAGACACGCAGGCTCAGCGGCCATGGCTCACGGGCCCAGCCACTCCACGGCATGTGGGATCTTCCCGGACCGGAGCACGAACCCGCGTCCCCTGCATCGGCAGGTGGACTCTCAACAACTGCGCTACCAGGGAAGCCCTGGAATTAATTTTAAAAAATCAAAATCTTGGTTTCCTGGGGAAAAAATATAACCTAAAGGCAACCAACTAGCCAATCTAATCAATAAAAGAGGAGGGCACAAATATGCAAAATAAGAATTGACAAGGAAAAAATTAGCATTGAAACAGAGGAAATTTTTTTAAAAAGAGACAATTCTGCATGCCTTTACACAAATAAATTTCAAAATCTAGATGAAATGGATAATTTTCCAAAAAATACACCACAGCAAAATTGACACAAAAAATTTCCAAAGAATAAAATAGACAAAGTTATGAAGATCAGATGGTTTCAACAGACAATTTTACCAAAACTTCAAAGACCAGACAGTCCCAATGCTTCACAAATTTGGTCAAGAGTTTAGAAAATCAAGGAATATTTCTAATTCTTTTTATGAAGCAAGTATAACTTGGTAGCTAAACCTGATAAACATAAAATATATCAGAAAAGTACAGACTAATATCACTTATGATTAACAATGCAAAAATCCTAAATAAAATATTAGCAAACGTCACACCCTCTTTGAACCATTACTGTAAAACTTCTCACTACCCTCTCCAAGTTGGGACACACAGTTTTAAGGGCATTCACCTGCTGCGGCCCCCTTTGCCTGGCAAAGCAATAAAGCTATTCTTTTCTACTTCACCCCGCAAAAAATATTAGCAAACAGAGGAAGGTGGTATTATTGGAATGGCTGAATGAGGAGCTCAGAAAAGCCATTCTCCAAAAAACAATGATACAAGTGTACAAAACTATTTTTAAAACGTCAAGCACAACTAATTGGGGACTCTGAAAATTTACCAAAAGCATACAACAAAATTGTTGTATATTATATTGGGAAGGATTTATTGGAGAAAAAAAAACAACTAGTGGACATCTGGTAAGAACACTGAGAATCTGTGGCATTTTAGCTTGGGGTGCTCCCATACCCCTCACCAGCTCACTCAGAAGGAGTTCTACCAGGGCAAGGCAAGTCGTGAAGACCAGAAGCTTCTTTGCCAAAGGGATCTAATTTGATTTGGATCAAAGCATATAAAAAACTCCATTCCTCTAGGTACTATCAAAAGCACACCAACAATTCATTTCATTGGGGTTCCAGGAGAAAAGAGAGAGAAAAGCATTGAAAATGTATTTGCAGAACATATGGCTGAAAACTTCCCAAACCTAAAGAAGGAAACAGATATCCAGGTACAGGAGGCACAGAGGGTTCCAAACAAAATGAACCCAAACAGACTCACACCAAGACATATCATAATTAAAATGGCAAAAGATAAAGAGAGAATTCTAAAAGCAGCAAGAGAAAAATAGTCATTTACAAGGAAATCCCCATAAGGCTATCAGCTGATTTCTCTGCAGAAACTTTGCAGGCCAGAAGAGAGTGGAGTGATTGATTCAAAGTCCTAAAAGGGAAAAACCTGCAACCTAGGATAATCTACCCAGCAAGATCATCATTTAGAATCGAAGGAGAGATAAAGAGCTTCTCAGACAAGCAAAAACTAAAAGAGTTCATCAATACTAAACCTACCCTAAAAGAAATGTTAAAAGGTCTTCTCTAAGCAGAAAAGAAGGAAAAATCTATAGGAAAAAGGAAATCCCACTAGGAGAGGCAAATATATAGTAATGACTGAGGATCAACCACTTAAATAAGCCAGTACAAATATTACAATACAAAAAATTATAAAATCAACTATAACTACAATAAAGAGTTAAGGTATAGACATGAAGATGTAAAATATGACATCAAAAACGCAAAATGTAGATCTTCTAGAATTTGTTTGAACTTGAATGACTATCAGTTTAAAACAAGTAGATAGGGCTTCCCCGGTGGCGCAGTGGTTGAGAGTCTGCCTGCCGATGCAGGGGACATGGGTTCGTGCCCCGGTCCGGGAAGATACCACATGCCACAGAGCGGCTGGGCCCGTGAGCCATGGCCGCTGAGCCTGCACATCCGGAGCCTGTGCTCCGCAACGGGAGAGGCCACAACAGTGAGGGGCCCGCGTACCGCAAAAAAAAAAAAAAAAAAAAAAAAAACAAGTAGATACAGTTATAGGTCAACATATATGAACCCAATGATAACCACAAATGAAAAACCTACAATAGATACACAAAGACTAAAAAGAAAGGAACACAAACATAACACTAAAGAAAATCACCAAACCACAAGGGAAGACACAAAAAGAAGAAGAAATGAACAGAGAAGACCTACAAAAACAACCAGAAAACAAGCAATAAAATGGAAATAAATACATATCTATCAATAATTATTTTAAAAGTCAATGGGCTAAATGCTCCAATCAAAAGACATAGGCGGGCTGATTAGATTAAAAACAAGATTCTTCAATATGCTACCTACAAGAGACTCACTTCAGGGCTAAAGACACACAAAGACTGAATGTGAAGGGATGGAAAAAAATATTTCATGCCAACAGAAATAACAAAAAAAGTGTGAGTAGCAATACTTCTATCAGACAAAACAGACTTTGAAACAAAAGCTATAACAAAAGACAAAGAAGGACACTATAGAATGATAAAGGGATCGATAAAAAAAGAGGATATTGCACTCATTAACAAATATGCACCCAATACAGGAGCCCCTAAATATATAAAGCAAATACTAACAGACATAAAGGAAGAAATTGACAGTAACACAATAATAGTAGGGGATTTTTACATCCCACTGACATCAATGGACAGATCATCCAGACAGAAACTCAGTAAGGCAACAGTGGTCTTAAATGACACAACAGACTGGTTGGACTTAATAGATATCTACAGGACATTCCATCCCAAAACAGCAGAATACACATTTTTTTTCAAGTGCACATGGAATGTTCTCCAGGATAAATCACATGCTAGGCCACAGAACAAGTCTCAACAAATTTAAGAGGATAGAAATGATATCAAGTATTTTTCCAACAACAGTATGAAACTAGAAATCAATTATAGAAAGAAAAATAGGAAAAGCACAAATGTGTGGAGACTAACCAGTATGCTAATAAGGATCAATGGGTCAATGAGGAAGTCAAAGAGGAAATCAGAAAATAACTCGAGACAAGTTAAAATGGAAACACAATACTCCAAAATCTATGGAATGCAGCAAAAGCAGTTCTAAGAGGGAAGTTTACAGCAATACAGGCCTTCCTCAAGAAACAAGAAAAATCTCAAATAAACAACCTAACCTACCACCTAAAAGAATTAGAAAAAGAAGAACAAACAAAGGCCAAAGTCAGCAGAAGAAAGGAAATAATAAAGATCAGAGAGGAAATAAATAAAATAGAGATAAAAAAACAATAGAAAAGATCAATGAAACCAAAAGCTGCTTTTTTGAAAAGATAAACAAAATTCATAAACCTTTAGCCAGGCTCACCAAGAAGTAAAGAGAGAGGGCCCAAATTAACAAAATAAATGAAACAAGAGAAATAACAACTGATACCACAGAGATTAAAAAAATCATAAAAGAATAGTACAAATAGTTACATGCCAAAGAATTGGAAAACCTAGAAGAAATGGACAAATTTCTAGAAATATACAACCTGCCAAGACTGAAACAAGAAGAAACACACAATTTGAACAGACCAATCACTAGTAGTGAAAATGAATTTGTATTTAAAAAAAAAAAACTCCCAGAAAATAAAACCCCAAGGCCAAATGGCTTCACAGGGGAATTCTAACAAACATATAAAGAAGAACTAATACTTATCCTTCTCAAACTATTCCAGATAATTGAAGAGGACGGAACACTCCCAAATTCATTCTACAAGGCCACCATTACCTTGATACCAAAACCAAACAAAGACACTACAGAAAAAGAAAATTACAGGTCAATATCTTTGATGAATATAGATGCAAAAATCCTTAATAAATATTAGCAAACTAAATCCAACAATATATAAAAAGGATCATATAGCATCAAAGAATCAAGTTGGATTTATTCCAGAAACACAAGGATGGTTCAATATTCGCAAATCAATCAATGTGATACACCACATTAACAAAAGGAAGGATAAAAATCACATGATCATCTCAATAGATGCAGAAAAATCATTTGATAAAATTCAACATCCATTCATGATAAAAACTCTCTTCAAGGTGGGTATGGAGGGAACGTATCTCAACACAATAAAGGGAATTTATGACAAACCCACAGCTAACAGTATACTTAACAGTGAAAAGCTGAAAACCTTTCCTCTAAATTCAGGAACAAGACAAGGATGCCCACTCTTGCCACTTCTATTTAACATAGTATTGGAAGTCCCAGCCACAGCAGTCAGACAAGAAATAGAAATAAAAAGCAACCAAATTGGAAAGGAAGAAGTAAAACAGTCAGTATTTGCTGATGACATGATACTTTATATAGAAAACCCTAAAGTCTCCACAAAATCTATTAGAACTGATAAATGAATTCAGCAAAGTTGCAGCATACAAGATTAATATACAGAAATCTGTCATATTTCTATACACTAATAATGAACTATCAGAAAGAGAAAGCAAGAAAATGGTCCTGTTTAAAATCGCATCAAAAAGAATAAACTTAACCAAGGAGGTGAAAGACCTATACTCTGAAAGCTATGCAACACTGATGAGGGAAACTGAAGGTGATACAAACTAATGAAAAGACATCTTGCGCTCTTGGATTGGACAAATTACTATTGTTAAAGTGTCCATACGACCCAAAGCAATCTACAGATTCAATGCAATCCCTAGCAAAATACCCATATTTTTCACAGAACTGGAACAAATAATCCCAAAATTCATATGGATCTTGACCCTGAATGAAACTATGAAAGACCCTGAAATGCCAAAGCGCTCGGAGGGAAAAGAACAAAGCAGGAGGCATAACCCTCCCAGACTTAACACAATACTATAAAGCTACAGTAATCAAAACAGCATGATACTGCCACAAAAACAGACACATAGATCAATGCAACAGAATAGAGAGCCCAGAAATAAACCCACACACCTATGGTCAATGAATCTACAACAAAGGAGGCAAGAATATACAGTGGAGAAAAGACAGTCTCTTCAATAAGTGGTGCTGGGAAAGCTGGACAGCTACATGGAAAACAGTGAGATTAGAACATTTCCTCACACCATATACAAAAATAAACTCAAAACGGATTAAAGACCTAACTGCAAGACCTGAAACCATAAAACTCCTAGAAGAGAACATAGAACACTCTTTGCCATAAATCATAGCAATATTTTTTGGATCTAACTTCTAAGGAAAAGAAATAAAGGCAAAATAAACAAACAGGACCTAATTAAACTTAAAAAGCTTTTGCACAGCAAAGGAAACCACCAACAAAACAAAAAGCAACCTGCAGAATGAGAGAAAATATTTGCACATGATATGACCAACAAGGGTTTAATATTCAAAATATATAAACAGCTCATAAAACTCAATGTCAAAAAAACAAACAACCGGATTTAAGAATGGGCAAAAGAAGGGAATAGACATTTTTCCAAAGAAAACATACAGATAGCCAACAGGCACGTGAAAAGATGCTCCAAATTTCTAATTATTAGAAAACCACAATGAGGTATCACGTCATACCTGTCAGAATGGCTATCATCAAAAGGCAACAAGGGCTTCCCTGGTGGCGCAGTGGTTGAGAGTTCGCCTGCCGATGCAGGGGACACGGGTTCGTGCCCCGGTGTGGGAAGATCCCACATGCCGCGGAGCGGCTGGGCCCGTGAGCCATGGCCGCTGAGCCTGCGTGTCCGGAGCCTGTGCTCCGCAACGGAGGAGGCCACAACAGTGAGAGGCCCGCGTACCGCAAAAAAAAGAAAAGGCAACAAATAACAAAGGCTGGTGAGGATGCGGATAGAAGGGAACCCTTGTACACTGTTGGTGGAAATGTAAATTGGTGTAGTCACTATGGAAAATAGCATGAAGGTTCCTCAGAAAACTAAAACTAGAGCTACCATATGATCCAGCAATCCCACTGCTGGGCAAATATCAGGAAAAAATGAAAACTCTAATTCGAAAAGACACATACACCCCAATGTTCACAGCAGCAGTATTTAAAATAGCCAAGACATGGAAGCAACCTAAGTGTCCATCAACAGAGGAATGGATAAAGAAGATGTGGTACATATATACAATGGAATATTACTCAGCCATAAAAATGAATGAAATTCTACCATTTGCAGTAATGTGGATGGCTCTTATGCTTAGTGAAATAAGTAAGTCAGACAGAGAAAGACAAATACTGTATGATATCATTTGTATGTGGAATCTAAAAAATAAAACAAATAAATGTATTATAGCAAAACGGAAGCAGACTCAAAACAAATAAATGTATTATAGCCAAACGGAAGCAGACTCATAGATATAGAGAACAAACTAGTGTTTACCAGTGGGGAGAGGGAAAGGGGGAGGGGCAAGATAAGGTAGGGGATTAAGAGGTACAAACTACTATGTATAAAATAGATAAGCAACAAGGATATATTGTGCAGCGCAGGGAAGTATAGCCATTACTTTGGAATAACTTTTTTTTTTTTGGCCATGCTACACAGATTGCAGGATCTCAGTTCCCCAACCGGGGACTGAACCCGGGCCCCGGCAGTGAGAGCACTGAATCCTAACCACTGGGCTGCCAGGGAATTCCCTGTAATAACTTTTAATGGAGTATAATCTGTAAAAATACTGAATCACTATGCTATACACCTGAAACTAATATAATATTGTAAACCAACTATACTGCAAAAAATAATTGGCCAGTGAAGTTCTTCACGTTAACAGGATAAAGGGAAAAAAAAATCACATGATCATAAAATGTTTCAATAAATTCAATACCCTTTCATGATTTTTAAAAATAACATTTGGCAAAGTAGGAATATCAGAGAATGTCCTTAATCTAATGAATGGTGTCTACAAAAGTCTGCTGCAAACCACATTAGAATGGTGAAACACTGGAAGCTTTCCATGTGAGATTGGGAATAAGGCAAGGATACCTGTAATTAATACTACTATTCAAAGATGTCCTGGCCTTCCTAGCCCAAGCACTGACATAAGAAAAAGAAAATGAAAGATATGTTATAAAAGAAAACACAAAGTTATTAGTATTTGCATGTGATATGTTTGTATACAAAGAAAATGCAAATAAATATATAGTTTAGAAAAGGTAGATACAAAATCAAAATATAAAGCTAATTTATTTGCATGCAACAGCAAAGAAATTATTTAAAGTAAAATACCATTCGCAATCACGTAAAAATAACAAATGCATGGGAATACATTAATGAGATGTGCAAGACTTCACTAAAAACCATATAAATCACAGACAGAAATAAAATAAGAAGGGGAATTCCCTGGTGGTTCAGTGGTTAGGACTCTGCGCTTTCACTCCTAGTTGAGAGTATGGCATTGGGGGAGGGGGAATTGGATGAAGGTCTGAAGGTGGTCAAAAAGTACAAACCTCCAGTTCTAAGAAAAATAAGTACTAGGGATGGAATGCAGGACAAGATAAATATAAATAACAGTGCTGTGTGTCATATATGAAAGCTGTTAACGAGAGTAACTCCTGGGCTTCCCTGGTGGCGCAGTGGTTGAGAGGCCACCTGCCGATGCAGGGGACACGGGTTCGTGCCCCGGTCCGGGAAGATCCCATGTGCCGCGGAGCGGGCTGGGCCCGTGAGCCACAACTACTGAGCCTGCACGTCCGGAGCCTGTGCTCCGCAACGGGGGAGGCCACAACAGTGAGGGGCCCGCGTACCACAGAAAGAGTAACTCCTAAGAGTTCTCATCAGAAGGAAATTTTTTTTCTATTTGTTTAATGTTGTATCTACATGAGATGACAGATGCTCACAAAACTTACTGTGGTCATCATTTCATGATGTATGTAAGTCAGATCATTCTGTATTCCTTAAACTCATACAGTGCTGTACATCAATTACAGCTCAATAAAACCGGAAGAAAAATAAAAGAAGGATAAGGGATGTAGGCATGATAGATCCCAGTGCGCCTTGCACGCTATGCTAAGAACTTTAGATTTTATCCCAAGTGCAAAGAGAAGTCGTTAGATTGTTTTTCGTTTTTTTTTTTTTGCGGTACACAGGCCTCTCACCGTTGTGGCCTCTCCCGTTGCGGAGCACAGGCTCCGGACACGCAGGCTCAGCGGCCATGGCCCACGGGCCCAGCCACTCCGCGGCACGCGGGATCCTCCCAGACCGGGGCACGAACCCGTGTCCCCTGCATCGGCAGGCGGACTCTCAACCACTGCGCCACCAGGGAAGCCCTAGATTGGTTTTTAGCAAGGAACTGACTATCTGATTTACATTTTTTAAGATACCACTTGACTGCGTGTGGAAAACAGATTAGAGGCAGGCAAGAATGGTGGTGGTGTGATCTCAGGATAACGAGTTGTATTACAGTAAATATATTCAGATTTCATTTATGCTTTAAAAAGAAGAGATAGTATGTATTTCTGTATTGTTTAATCGTTTCCAGAAATTCTTCCTGTTCGACACTGTTTGGGCAGAACCAACAAGGCGGCTGAATCCCAAAATCGTCATGAAATCAAGAAATTAAACCATGACGACTTGGAGAGCAAGCAGCTGAATGCAACAGAATGTGTTGCACTTGGAAAAAAGTGACGACTGACAACACGACCCCCAGCTTGTGTCATTTCACTGAGACTCATCACCTGAATAAGAGGTGAGATCCATCAACGAACTGGGTGACCACGACGCCAGCTTGTGTCTCTCTGACAAGCACACCTTGGAACACGGTGACGAGCCAGCCTCGGCGGGTGACTTCCCTGGTCGCCCAGGCGGGGCATGAATGTCGTGGTTACCTTTACCTTTTCTATAAGTTGTACCAAAACACCCACTTAAGTTCTTTCATTTCTACTATTCCTTCCAATAAAATAATTTAGTAGCCCCTCCCCCCCCAAAAAAGAGACTGGCAGTGGTGCAGGCTGGGGCAGGGGCCCGATGGGAGACAGCAGAGCTGAGATGCGGACTCCCCGCCACGGGCACTTCACCGATGGCAGAGGGGGGCTGGAGGGCCTCGGGGACAATCACGGCTGCCAGGTCACTGGAGCCCCACGAGGATGATAGCGAACCTGACCCCACTCTGCCGCCACGTACAGACATCGGTTCCTGGGGGAGCTCCATATGGAGGGCACAGCAGTCCATGGGACACGTCCCCTCTGCCTTACCAGAGCCATTTGGCTTCCATCCAGCACTGTTGTTTTGGTCTTTGTTTCATGGTCAAAACCTCCATTTCAATGAGTTTTAGCCTTTGTTTACCTTCGTGTGAAAGAATCCAACGTTTGGATGGAGATAGAGAAGAGGAGAGGGGAGAGAGGGAGAGAGAGGGAGAGAGAGGGAGGGAGAGAGAGAGAGTGCGCATGCAAGGCAACCCTGTGAGAAGCAACAGAGTTCCAGAAAAAGGCCAAACAGGGACCAAGCTGATAGGGCTAGGTTAGCATCACCTTGATGGTGATAGCTTGGCAAAAGGCCACATCACTTCAGCCAGGTAGAATTTGGAAAGAACATGTCAGGTGGGATGATGGATGAGGCTGATTGGATCGTTGAAACATAGAGACAAGAGGTATGGCCTCCCACCTCAGTGCTCAGTCTGCATGTGAAAGGAAACGGATGGAACTGGGCCCAGCTTTGGCAAAAGACACCGCCTTCTGTACCAAGTGGGTCCCGGAGTGGCTCCGAACAAACACCAGGAGCGTGGTCCCGTGTGGGCGAGGGCGTGACTAGGGGGCCAGGGATCTGACTTCTTTCAGCACCTACAGGGACCCACGCATGCCTCTCCCGGTGGGGCGGGTGGGGAGCCTGGGAGTGAGGGCTGCTGCTCGGGGTGTGCGCTTCCACCCAGGGCCTGACCCTGCCGGGACACTGGACTGGCCTGAGCAAAGGACGCTGGACAACGTCCTCATGTGGACACAAGGAGGAAAGAGAAGCCAGGCTTCTCTCGGTACCGAAGCTTAGCATCTGACACTTACCTTTCCAGGTTCTCATGTTATCTAAACCAGAGAGAGAGATTCTTCTCGGTACCACAGTGCCTTCCGGCTTCTTGATGCTACTGGGCCCACCGCACAGGAGCTGCTCCTCATGGCGCCGTTCAGAGAGATGGCTTGGCTTGGGGGGGCGGGGAGGTGGCGTGTTGGACATAACATCTAGTTCTTTTACCCCGTAGGGCAAGGAAGCTTGGTTTTGATCTACCTGGACGGTGGAGTTTAAGGAAGTTTCCAGCACCGGTAAAGAAAAGTGGTCCCTGGACGGGCCATTGACATGTCTCGTGCAGATCAGGGCAGCCGGGGGCCTCGTGGAAGGGGCCTCTTGAGAACTGTTCCCAGGGCGTGAGGGGCAGGCCAGGTTCCCGAAGGGCAGTGGCTGTGGGCCGTCCACAAAAACGTCGTCGAAGGACCCCTGTTCCAGTGAGCGCTCCGAGTTTGACCAGCTGTCACATCTGGTGGGGAGACTGATGGAAGAAAAGCACGTACATTTGACTGAGAGGCAGCGAGTCCCCGGCAGCGGTAGTTGATACTGCTACACCCTCGGCACCCACCCACCCATGCCTCTAATGTCGCCTCTACCACACTCAGTGACACCAACCCCTTGATGCAGGGGAAAAAAATGGCTCGTTGATTTGTTTCATCCTCTAAGCGTAAGGTACGTATGAAAATGCAAAGTTGGAAAGGAAAGCCACAGCGCTGAAATGCAGGAGCCACTCTGCTTGGTGTGCCACCAGCTTCGGCCTCGGTAGTGGTTGATAGGGCTCTGCCCCTGCCCTGACGGCAGCAGGAAGAGAGGGGAGTGCACATACACCCGCTAGAAGATGCTACAGCTAAACGGCTGGAGGCGTACCTGGCGTGGTGCAGTCTTCCCGTCTCGCAGTTGGATAGAATCAGATAATCAGGAAGGAAGAGAAACTCTGACTCACTTCCGGTTTCCTCAGTGGCTACAGTACTAGTGCTTGGGTCATCTCTTGGCAGGGAGCTGACAGCAGGGGCGGTGCAAAGGGAGCTGGCGGCAGAGGGCTGCACGCAGGAAGGCGCGCGAGAGCCACTCTCCACACAATCTGCAGGAGAAATCATTTCCCAGCTGAATGTTTAAGAATGGCTAGAACACAGTTTCTCAAATGGCATCTAAGAGGCCAAAGAGAAGATGCAAATCACAGCTGGTGTTTGTACTGATGGAGACCGTGTCCCCAAGCTATAAACAATGTCTGGGGAAGAAGGCCAATGTTCCAAGAGTGAAGTGCTGAATCAATTAAGAGCAAAAAACCCAAGGACTCTTGGCCTAAAAATCTGCAGTTAGATAGTCTTCACACAGCCTCTTCATGGCCCTCGGCCACAGCTCTGCATCACTGTTTATTCACTCAACAAATATACTTACATTTTATATATATATACGCACACATTTATGCATAATAAATATATGTACACGGACTTACATAAGCATTTGGGCACATATGCAGCCATGCATATGTAGATATATGTCTATTTATGTCCATATAGATACCTACTCTTCCACCTACTGTGTGCCCGGAACCGTTCTAACTCTGCCCTCACAGCGTTAATGATTGACTGTTAGTGATGTCTAAGAAAAGGAACGAAAGAAATAAAGAGTTGTGATGGCTGGAAAGCCCACATTCATAAACTCCCAATGAAAGGCCTGCTTCTATTTCCCTTTTGAACCAAGTTGGCAGGAATGCAGGATTCCTGAGTCAGAGTCGTCCAGAACTGCCTGGGTTCAAGTCCAGGCTCTAGTATATAGCTGTCCTGACCTCGGGCAAGTTACCCGCTTGCTCCAAGCTTCCTTATCTGTAAAGTGCTTATGTTCATGCTACATATGCCACAGAATCCGTCTGGGGATGAGACGAGCTAATACAGGCTTGGTTCTCAGATGACCAGTTAGCCCCTACATCCTCGTCAAAACTGAGGGGGGCTACAGGGAACAAAAGAGGTCATGGGGGGTTCCGGCTTCCTCCAACTTCAGGCCAGAGCTTTCTGTTTTATGCCTGGTGCCTTACTTGTTTCTGTTCCCCTTAGGATATCGGGACACATGTTATGTATCTATATTTTAGCATAACTCCCAGATGAGGAAACAAACAGAGGAGACACATAACATGACACAAAAATATGTATCTGGTGTGGGCAGAATGTATGGACTGGGGTGAAGAGTGAGCAGCGGCGTGACTGAGTAGCTTCACTTAGTAAGCTTCCCTGGCTCATGAAAAGAAAAGGACTTTGCTGGCAGGAAGCGCACACACCCTCACGTCTGTCTAAAGAGAGATGCAACTCTGACTCTTCGGCGCCACCTAGCGTTAGAATGTAGGTATTTCAGTGGAAGATGATAAGCACCAGTAAGGACGGAGATGCTGAAGCAACCGTAGACCATGGGATTTAGGGGTAAGGTTCTGCGGGCTAGACTAAGAGACTAAAAGAAAGCAGACTCGAAGTCTCATAGTTTGAAGATCAGGGCATGGTGCCAGGGCCTCAAGAACAAAATCCATGAAGGAGAGTTCACTGTAAGCCCAAGAGCTTTATACCCAGTACATTATATAGAAAGGGCAGTATGTGTGTGTGTGTGTGTGCGCGCGTGTGTGTATAAAAGAGAGAGAGCAAGGGTGAGAGAAAAAGAGCCTCATGGGTCATTTGCTTCCACTGCCCAGAAATGGCTCACAGCAAACTTAGAGCTCATTTCCGTTGCAGAGACCTTGAGCCACTTGGAGATAAGAGGAAACGTTACCTGCCCAAGACAAGTAGCTTAGTTCTTTCTACCTTCTAGTACTGAACAACCCGGTAGGCAACAGAAAAGCTGGAGTTCCTAGAATCTTTTAAAGACAGCGATATTTGATATTTCTAGAAAAACCGGCAGCAGCAGCATGGGGAAAATCAGAGCTGTACAGGACGTCCCCACCCACGTTTTGCTTTCACTGCATGCGCTCCCTGTAGCTCACGAGAGCAAAGCCAAGGTGAGGCTTTGAGGCCACCGAAGTGGCCTGTCACGCTCCGGGGGCAGCGCACGTGGCTCGTGGCTCGGCCGCCGGGTCCTTTCCGGAGCTCCTTGGCACAAGCGCAGCGGCCCCCGCCCGCCCTTAGCCTCGGGAGCCCCCTGTCCGCTCTTACCTGCGCTGTCATCCAGGTGGCCGAGGTTGCAGACCTGACTGATGCTGTGCACCCACACCTGCATTTCTTCCTCGGTCTTGGCCACCAGATAGAACGTGCGAGATGCAGTCTTGACAATGAACACGAAATGGTTCTGGAATTCCTTACGAACGAAGCCCGGGCCCGCGTGCTTCCAGACGGCGCACTCGCTGAGGTCGATGGTGCGGATGGGCTTGCGGGCGCGCTGGCTTCGGTAGTACTCCAGGACGTCGCGGTCGCCGCTCAGGCGGCCCCGCCGCAGCACGAACCAGCGCCTGCGCCAGGCCTGCGGGGAGGCAAGAGGACACGGCTTCTGAGACTCTGCCGGCCGGACGAGGACACTGCCCACCGTAACAGTGAGGTGCGAGGCCCAGCCGGCGGCGTTGTCTGAAAGGACCCACGCAGCCTCTTCAAGTCGCCTTTCACCAGTGATTTTAATGATCGGTCATCACTGGGGAGCGTAGTGATGAGACTCACACCCCCAGGTTGATGAGAGCTATGCAGTCATCACAAGTGATGCAGCAAAGGCGTGCAGTGCAAATTTATGTGTGCCCATGCATTTTTTTAAAAAAAACAATAATGCAGAACAAGAAGGAAGCTTTCTTATCACTGTCTACCTCAAGCCAAAAGCCAGTATCATACACTCAAATCAGTGCCGTCTAATGTGGTCATTTGACTTGTAGAGAATTGCTCAACAAGAAAAGAAGAATAGTGTACATTGGAGAGGAAAGAGGGTTACCATTAGCTGAAGTTGATGTGATTGTCTTTCTGTAAAACCCCCAAAATGAAGATTAAAATACAAGTACAATTCTCAGAGAATTAAGTAACGTGCTGGTTCTGTTTCCTATGTGACAGACTGTTTTCTAAGGGCTTTACCACAACCTATTTCATCTCCAAAACTATCCCATGGGACAGGTAGCTATTTTTATGTCCATTTTATGTATGAAAACATTGAGGTTCAGAGAAATTCATGAGCCCAAGGTCACACAGCTAAGAAGCTGTACGAATAGATTTGAACTCAAGTGAGGGTGGAAGGTTCACTAAGTATGAAGTTAAAAAAAAGAGAGAGGGGACTGTGGGCAATTCTTTAGAGATGTCTGACTGTAAAGGGGGAAAGCTCTGGGGTCCAGGGATTTTTTTGTAAAGATGGAAGACACTTCTGCATCCACCCCCCTAGGTCAGCCTGTCATGAGGGCTGGGGGCCGGGGCGTGGGGCAGGCACTGTCTGGCCTGAAGGATCCTCTGTTCCCTGCGGAGAAGCACCGTAACAATAGGAGGGAACTGTCTTTAGTGCTACAGGAATATGGGAGAGCCAAACCTTGAGGTCAGATGGTCTGGCAAAGCTTACCATGACCAAAAAAGAAAAGAGAATGATGCTCTGCGTGCCACTGCAGCTTCAGGTGTGCCTGACATGTTTATATGCCCACCAGCTTTCATCCAGAGGCCGGGAGAAAAGGGAAAGGGCACCGTGTGCAGTGTTCTCAGCTCCCTTCCTGCCCAGGGGCTGGGAGATCTGAGGCAGCAGAGCGTCTGATGAGGCCATGAAGAGGGAGAGGGGGCTCTCACACCCGACCTGCAATCATGGCTCAGAATTGAAAGCTGCTTTGAGGCCATGGCAAGAGGCAGCATCAGAAGGGTGGCGGTCACCCCACATGGGGTTGGGACAGAGAGGAGGAAACCGTGCCTTCAATGATGGTGTAAAGCTCTAAGGAGAGATCTGGCCACTTGGAAGAGGGACAAAGCAGTGTAATTAAGTCCTTGTTTTTAAGACAAGAGAAATAACAGCATGTTTGTAGGCTCCTGGGAGTGATGGACGAGGGAGAGAAGCATTAATCATTCAGTACATTCCTGTCACAAAAACATGGTACTGGATGGGGTGGAAGGAGCTCCCGCATCACCGTCAGGATGAGAGAACACCCTGGGGTGCCCGGGGTACCCCAAACTTTCCAAAGGCCACCTTGGTAGGGAGATGTGAAGAGGAACTTTGTTGTACTTCCCAAAACTGATTCTAAAAGAGGAAGTCAAACTGGATGCTGAAACAAGTTTCAAGTTAACTGCTCTTAGTTTTATAGAAACACATTTCTTATCCTCTAATAACAGTGTTGGTGGGCAGGGGGGAGGGGTCCACAATGCATCCTGCCAGATGGTGGAGATGGGGAAGGGGGTTAGAACTGGTCCCTGAAAGAGCTCACCATGTAGCTGGGATGCCGAGAGGCGTGGAAATATGAAATGGATAGATTTCAAGCCCGGGTAAGGAGCGCCCTGGTAGGAGAAGAATGACACACACATTCATTCAGCAATTATCTGTTGGCACCCTAATATGCTAGCCACTGGTCAACAAGCCACGGGCCCTGCCACTCAGTCTTGTGGGCAGCAGGGGAAGTGGGCACGTGGATAAACAGGCAACTGCAGTCAGCGAGATCAGTGCTACAATAAGGGAGAGCCAAAATGCTACGGGCATACACAAGAGACATCCTCCGGGGCGACGTGGTAGCCGAGCTGACGCTGAAGAAGGGCCAAGGAAGCAGCAGCGCCTAGCACAGCCTGCATGCGAAACTCACCAGCACGCCCTCCCACAGGCTTGGAGGTTCCTTAAAAAACTACAAATAAATAAATATAAAAAAACTACAAATAAAAGAACTACCATACGACCCAGCAGTCCCACTACTGGGCATATACCCTGAGAAAACCATAATTCAAAAAGAGTCATGTACCACAACGTTCATTGCAGCTCTATTTACAACAGCCCGGAGATGGAAACAACCTAAGTGCCCATCATCTGATGAATGGATAAAGAAGATGTGGCACATATATAGAATGGAATATTACTCAGTCATAAAAAGAAACGAAATTGAGCTATTTGTAATGAGGTGGATAGACCTAGAGTCTGTCATACAGAGTGAAGTAAGTCAGAAAGAGAGAGACAAATACCGTATGCTAACACATATATATGGAATCTAAGGAAAAAAATGTCATGAAGAACCTAGGGGTAAGACAGGAATAAAGACACAGACCTACTAGAGAACGGACTTGAGGATATGGGGAGGGGGAAGGGTGAGCTGTGACAAAGCGAGAGAGTGGCATGGACATAAGTACACTACCAAACGTAAAATAGATAGCTAGTGGGAAGCAGCCACATAGCACAGGGAGATCAGCTCCGTGCTTTGTGACCGCCTGGAGGGGTGGGATAGGGAGGGTGGGAGGGAGGGAGACGCAAGAGGGAAGAGATATGGGGACATATGTATATGTATAACTGATTCACTTGGTTATAAAGCAGAAACTAACACACCATTGTAAAGCAATTATACCCCAATAAAGATGTTAAAAAAAAAAGAAAAGAAAAGCAGAAATAACGTGTTCTTGGAGCTCTTTGCTGAGTAGGTGAAACCAGGTTTCTGGGCTTCTGGAAGTGAGAGACATGTGACAAAGACCCTTGAAAGCAAGCGGCCAGCACCGAAGTGAAGCCTTCGTAGTGACACTGCTCCACACGGAAGTTATCAAAGGGACTCAGGAGCCAACCTGAAGGTACTCCCACTGGTCGAAGATGGAACAATTCGAGCTTTAATAAATATAATCATTACGGTGGCTTGAAATCCATCAGATATGTTTCAATCTGGGAGTTCATCATGATATTAAAAGAGAAAAAAGAATTTGTCATCCTCAGAGGCTGTGATGGAACCACTTCATTATCTTTTCATAAAGGTATTCTGCTTAACAAAGGAAAACCAATGATAGAATTAGAATCTCACCATTCTGCTGTCCACAGCGAAATCATAGGTAGAGGTGTTCAGCCTCAACAGTTGCTAACTTATGAAGAGGAACCAGCAGACGTGGAAGTTCCACCCGCAAAGCCAGACAGTGGGAAATTCTGTGATCAAAGGCCCAGGTTCTTCAACAGACAAATGACAAGAAAAAGAAAGGACAGAGGTGATCTATGGAGTAAATGAGTCTTAAAAGATGTATGAGAAATTTTCTGTGGGATTATTTTTTATTGAAGTATAGTTGATTTCCAGGGTTGTGTTAGTTCCAGGTGTACAGCACAGCAATTCAGTTAGACATATATTCTTTTTCAGATTCTTTTCATCATAGGTTATTATGAGATAGATACTGAATATAGTTCCCTGTGCTATACGGTAGGTCCTTGTTGGTTATTTTATATATAATAGTGTGTATCTGCTAATCTCAAACTCCTAATTTATCCCTCCCCCACCCCCTTTGGTAACTATAAGCTTCTCTTCTATGTCTGTGAGTCTGCTTCTGTTTCATAGATTCATTTGTGTCATATTTTAGATTCCACATATAAGTGATGTCATACGGTATTTGTCTTTCTCTGTCTGACCGACTTCACCCAGTATGATCATCTCTAGGTCCATCTCTGTTGCTGCAGGTGGCATTATTTCACTCTTTTTTATGGCTGAGTGACATTCCACTGTATTATAGTGTCTAGGGGATGCTCTTTTGAGTGATAAAAACATTTAAAAATGCAAAGAAGAGATTTCTCTGGATAGGGCATGTTCATGCTGCATTCACTATGGGCCAGGCACTGAGCACGACGGGACCCGGGGGCTGCTGGCTCTTCCAACTGGGGAGATGTTCACATTTCACAAGGGCAGGATTGCGGGATTCCACAGCAAAACACTGTCAGTTTGCCCTGGGCAAATCGCTTCTCCCACTGCACACCGATGGGCCCTGAGGGCTCTTCGAGCTCTGACCATAGAAAGATGTTTCCCATCAGCCTTTTCAGGCAGCCCACCAGTATCAACTCCAGCAACAAAACCCTGCGACATCCTGTAACCTTGTGGAAAGGTGTTTGTGCTCATTTCTCAAATATGAAGAAGGTAAAACTGAACTCCCCTAGGAAGGTGTGTTGAGATCCCAGGCCCGTTGCTGATTCTGTGTTTACAAACACCTCCTGGCTGGTTTCTTGCAAGGCTGAGGTGGCTGCTGTGCAATGGCGGGCTTCCCATCCAGGGAAGAGGGACTGAGACTTGAATCTGAGTTTCCCTGTTATGGACTGAAGTGTTTCCCCCCCACCCCCAAACTTCCTATGTTGAAGTCCTAACCCTCAATGCCTCAGAAGGTAACCTTATTTGGAGACAGGATCTTTACAGAGGTATCAAGTTAAAATAAGGTCACTAGGGTGGGGGCCCTAATGTAATATGACTGGCAGAGTTGCCAAGACAGAGCAGCATTCTGGACGGCTGAGGCAGCTGGGATTTGTAGGGAAAGGCACCAAAGAGGAGGGTGCTGAAAAGAGGGTAAAGGAAGAGCTGCAGAAATCCACCTGGGAATTCCCTCACGGGACGTCGGCTGGATACTAACACCCACATCTGTTGGGTGAAACCCCATGAGGTGAATCCAGAAACAACGCCTGGACACCCACAAAGTGAATGACTACCGAGCTCACACAGGGCTGGGAGATACTCAGACCAGCTCAAGTGGAGAAACCTGAAACATCCAGCAGAGACTCTAGACAGGCCACACCTCCGAAGCTTTCAAGTTAGTGAATTACCCGACAAAGACAGCTCAACACTTTTTAAAGGAAGACAATGAAACTCAGACACTCAACAATATAATGTTTATGATGTAGAGCATTTTCCCCAAATTGCTAGAAATGCAAAGAAGCACGAAAATGTGGTTCATAATCAGGAGAAAAATCATACAATAGACAGAGACCTAAAAATGACAGAGATGGGCGTCCCTGGTGGCGCAGCGGTTGAGAGTCCGCCTGCCGATGCAGGGGACGCGGGTTCGTGCCCCGGTCCGGGAGGATCCCACGTGCCGCGGAGCGGCTGGGCCCGTGAGCCATGGCCGCTGGGCCTGCGCGTCCGGAGCCTGTGCTCCGCAACGGGAGAGCCCACAGCAGTGAGAGGCCCGCGTACCGCAAAAAAAAAAAAAAAAAAAAAAAATGACAGAGATGATGGAATAAGCACACAGTATTTTTAAAACAGCTCTTATGATGTGTGACATTTAAAGGAAAATGTGATAATGAGGACAGAGATAGAAGATATAGACAAGAACAAAATGGAACTTGTGGAGGTAAATGTACAATATCTGAAATGAAAAATTCACTGGATGTGTAGAACAACACCTTAAGCATAAAAGAAGTGCTCAGTGAACCGGAAGTGCATTTTTAGCAGCTCCCTGGGGAGAAATGAACAGACTCCCCAGGGACCTGCTAAAAATGCACATTCCTGGACCTCACGTCCAGAAAGGCTTACTCACCAGGCCTGGCTTGGGGCCCAGGAATGTGCATTTTTAACAAGCATCTCTACAGATTGTGATGCGTAGAAGCAGTGCCCTTTCTAAAGGTACCTAACTGGCCAAGGATGCAAAGGGAGTTCAAGATGGACCATTTCAACACTGAATTCCTATCCTTTTATGGGTTGTGAACCCCTTAGAAAACATGATGAAATTCATGGACCTTCTGTCATCACAAACATGTGTGCAGGGACTTCGCTGGTGGTCCAGTGGTTAAGACTTTGCACTCCCAACGGAGGGGGCCCAGGTTCGATCCCTGGTCAGGGAACTAGATCCCACATGCATGCTGCAACTAAGACCCAGCGCAGCCAAAATAAAATTAATTAATTAAAAAAAAAAAACGTGTGCGCGTGCGTGCGTACACACACACACACACACACACACACACACACATACACATACACACACTGTTCTGGATGGCTTTCCCTGATTGAACTTCACACACTCTCCCTCATGGCCTCACCCAGTATCATTTCTCTTAACAACCATCTATTTTCTGATGATTTACAAAATTATGTTTCCAACCTAGATCTTTCCCAGAAACTTCAGACCCATGCCTAAGGTCCAGCTTTGAGACTATGCTCATACTTGTTGAGTGAACTAATTCCACATGATTTCACAGTGCCCTGGACCTAGGTTTAAAACACAACTCTTGAGAAATATGACTAGCTTTGTGGGTTCATAACAAACCTCATCACCAGGATTTACTCACCACATATTTACGTGCTAGGAACTGGGGATGTGATGGGGAACCAGACAGACAAGTTCTCGAAGCTGGACATCAGGCAAGGCTTGGTCCGAGCCTTTAAACTGCAACACGGTAAGTGACACTGGGGTGTCAGCTACACATTTCCTTTTCTTAATTAATTTATTTTATTTATTTTTGGCTGCGTTGCGTCTTCGTTGCTGCGCACCGGCTTTCTCTAGTTGCGGCGAGCGGGGGCTGCTCTTCCTTGCGGTGCACGGGCTTCTCAGTGCGGTGGCTTCTCTTGTTGCGGAGCGTGGGCTCTAGGCTCGCGGGCTTCAGTAGTTGTGGCACGCGGGCTGAGTAGTTGTGGCTCGCGGGCTCTAGAGCGCAGGCTCCGTAGTTGTGGCGCACGGGCTTAGTTGTTCTGCAGCATGTGGGATCTTCCTGGACCAGGGCTTGAACCCGTGTCCCCTGCATTGGCAGGCGGATTCTTAACCACTGCGCCACCAGGGAAGCCCTAGCTACACATTCCTAAGACGAGCCTTTGTCAGTTAATAACACAGGCTATTGAGGCTGCAGATTACCATGGACAAAGGTTCAAAGTTTGAGCACTTTATTCCTACACTCAGTTCTATTTGCACAATAAAATAAACCTGGCTGGGTTAAGCAAGTTTCACTTCTTGGGCTCCAGAATTCACTCCAATAAAAGTGAAGTGCCCTGTCTGGATTGTATCCATCGTCGAAAGACACTGAAGTGAACTGAGAAACGTCCTGCAATCTCTGAGGCTGGAAAGAGACACCTCTGATTTAAACTGCTCTTCTGGCCAGAGTGATTACTGTCCCTTTGTTTCAGCGGAATTGGCCCCCTGACCCCTCTGCAGCGGTGAAATCCCAAAGCTATGAAATCATTTCCTCCGCATGTGCACAGGACCCATCCGCAAGCTGCCGGCATCGCCCAGCTTTCCAACTCGGGCTGAGGGAACGAAACCTCCATCGAGCTGCACTTGGAACTGTGGGTTTTGATCCTTCAATATTACTGTCATCTGAGCCAGGGCAGTTTTCGACTCAAGCTGCCCAAGGAACTGTGCAGGCCTCTTCCCCTTTGGACCTGTGGATGTGCTCCGTGCTGCCCTGGCTTCTGAGCTGTTCTCGCAGGGGCCTTATCTGTCAGGCTGCAGGAGGAACTTTAGAAACCAAGACCTGGCCAGTGAACATCGGCTGGTCTCCAGCTCGCCCTGGGACTCTAGCCTGTGCCCATCTAGCCTGTGTGCTCTGTGAGGGCAGGACCGGGGGGAGGGCTGGCTGGAAAAGCTTAACGGGAGGAATCCTCATGTTGGAACAGATCTGTATATTGACTGCAGTGGTGGCCACACGAATCTACACGTGCAATGAAACTGCACTGAGACACACAGACACACGCACCTACAACAGGCGAAACCTACAGCAGCTCCTGTGTGTTCACAAACTCCTGGGGATCTAGTTAAGCTTCTAAATAAGCTTACAGAAAGATGCTCAATCCGAAAGAACTCAAAGTACAGAAAAGGAAACCTACAGGAAGCGGGGAGCACATCAGAAGTACAAGTAAGATGCGCGATTTCAATCTAAATGCATCAATCATTACATCCAGCGGAAATGGACTCAGTACTCCGGCACAAAGATGTTCATGGAATGGGTCGCATGCGGGGGATGCAGAGATGAGCATTACCAGGCCCCGCTCGCAGGATGCACATGACGGTCTCGAGGGCCATGTGCTATGACAGAATATACCACGGGGACGAATTTGTGGGTGCCGGGAAGGTCAGAGTGACAGAGGATGAAGCTAAAGAGGGGGTGGTGGCCAAATGGTGGAAGACACAGTGGGCCTGAGGGAGGGGAGGGGTCGAAGCTGAATCAGAGGCTGCTTTATGACCGGGCAGGTACTATTATTGTGTCATGTCCCCGAATGGAACAACTTGTATTTATCATCTTGTGAAGTGGTCAAGGCAGCTAATTTTCCAGAAAAAGAAGCTGGTCCTCAGAGAGATGGGGTGTTAGCTTTCCGCAGACTGTCCTGCCTCGTGGAACTGTCAAAGCTGTTTCTCCGATCTAGCTCCAAAGTGGAATCTTTCTGTCCCCTCACACACAAACATTCTTCGCTGGAGTCCAGAAGACACGGAGCGAAAGAGGCAAGAGGACTGAAGCCTGGCTCTTGTCTCATTGACTGACTTTTCATTTCCTTTTACATCTTTCTTCATCCCCCATCTTCTGACTGGAACACATTCCCCCCCACTGTGTTTTTCTTCTCCTTGTGCTGCTATTAACGGATACTTGGTAAATGTCAGTGCGTGTCCAGAAAACCTTCTTCTGACTGGAACACATCCCCCCCCCACTGTGCTTTTCTTCTCCTTGTGCTGCTATTAACGGATACTTGGTAAATGTTAGTGAGTGTTTAGAAAACCTAACAACTCCATCAGGACTGCCATTTGTAAGGCCCCCAGGAATCTTGGATGTGGTCCCAGAACGCGAGATGAAAGAAAGCGTTTGGTAACAACTTGGAGGTTTATAGTAACTTCCCAAGACCCGCTCCTTTAAGCTCAGCTCCCATTTTCTTCCCAGTGGTGTCACCTTGAAAACACTCAGGAAGTTTGGGGTGCGGTTATGTGTTGCAAAAGGCGAACATCATTGAAAAAGAAACAAAGTGAAACAAAGTCCTGGTGAATGTTCTATTTTCTGCTGTGCTTTACTCAAGGGGGCCCCTTCTCTCCGCCTTCCACTTCCTCGCCAAGGGGGACCACAAAAGCCAGGGGACCCGAGGGCGGTGGGTCGGGAATTTCCAGGAGCCGGGATTGCTGGTGACCCTTCAGCCTGATGGCCTGTAACCTTCTGCCTGCCACCACATAGAGCCGGGACTTGTCGCAGGCGTGGAATAGCTTCCTGTGATTGTCCTGGAGACGGCCTGGCCCACGGGTTCCGCTTCCAGGCCTTGTCAAGAGAAGCAGACAAGTCCTGGATCTCTGCGATGTGGAAGGAGGAACCCTGAGGAGGACTGTTCGGCAGAGATAAGTGTGCCACTCTACGTGACGTGGACTTGACCTTCCTCGTGTACTGAGACCTAAGCGCCACTCAACGTCCTGGGTGGTTTCTCATCATTTCTGAACTGGACACTGACAAATGAAATAATATGACCCTCACACCCAAGGGTGTCCCCTTGGGACGTTCCTTTGCCACTGCTCAAGCTGAGCACGCAGGGGTGAGGGCTCCTGGGACCATCTCCGAAGGAGTCCCTGAACCATGAGGTGACGCCGACCCCTTGAAATGCACAATAGTAATAATAATAGGTAACACGCACGTCCCCGGGAACTGGTCGAAGTGCTTTGGATGGATTAAATGAAATTATTTAACCTGCACACAGGTCCTTACAGCATTCTCTACACAGGAGGAAAGGCGTGATGTGAACCAACTGGGATGGAATGAGAGTGTAGACTTGGTTACCAAGTCTAGGACAAAAGGTCTTGGAAAGGAGAAAATCTGGCCCTATTTTATACAAATGAGCTCACACTCCAGCAGGAGGCCCACCCCTTCTTTCTCCTGAAATATGTGAATTTGGAAGGCATTCAGAAAACCCGGTCTCTTGTGTCATTGGATGTAAGGTAGCTGAGGTTTAATGCTGAGAGAAATCTCTCTAAAATGTTCCCCCCGGTGCCTGGTGCCAAGAGCAAGCTCAGTCAATCTTGTTGAACAAGTTAATGAATGTCTAGCTCATTCCACCTGTAATCCAAATAAATTCTGCCTGAATTAAATATTCACATTTAAATAAGGAAATGATAACAGGACTGAAAAAATAGAGGTGGGCATTGACCTAACACCGGCCTCTGGGAAGGCTTTCCAAAAACATGACACGACAGCCACACATTCATTCCTCAGAAGTGGAGCCGTCGGTGCTGTTAACACTCGTGCTACCCGTGACTCAGCTGCCGGAGGGCAGGAGGGACGGAAAGAGGAGACAGCGGGCAGGAGACAGGTCCCAGCTGGCAGGCAGCTAACGGCCCCAGAGTGATGGTTACGGGGCAGCTCATCAGCACGAAACACTGTTTTGGCTGCAGGAAGTTGCCAAAACCGCCTCCCAGCCTCTGGCCAGCACAAAACTGTGACTCAAGAGAAGCGGTTCCGCCCGGGAGCCCACAGGATGCCAGTGTTGACTTAAGCTCGAGTTTCGGCCTGGGAGAAGCTGAGCTCCCAGAGGGCACCTGCCGGCGGCAGACTCGTCCCCAGGTACCTAGAGAGGAAAAGAACAGCCTGGCTTTCAGCTTGGTTTCACGACTTGCTGGGCTCAAAGGACAGACATCTGTTAGAAGGAAGACCCCTTTATTGCTTACAGTTCAAGGCCAATTCCCTGGGCCTCCTCCCTGCTGACCCCAGTGCATTTCTGCATGCCGGGAACGCACGTGCCAATCAGGATGCAGAAATGTTTGCTCGGCGAAGTGATGAGCGCTGCCTGCTGCGTCTGGCTTTCGTCCCATCCGCCTCACGGTCCCTCTCAGCTCCTAAAGCCTGAGGGTCTGGGTGGAGGAGAAGCCCACACCATTGTCCTCTCGTTCCTCAGTTAAGGATTTTTCAGTGGCATCCTTCACAAATCTTTCTCCTATTTCGTCAAAGCTGTACCCTTCCAGGAGGAGATGAGACGTCTAACCGATCTCAGGGCTCTCCATGACTTGGTTAGATTCTCCTGCTCTATTTTGGACTCTTTTCAATGAGTTTCACAGAGGGGAATTACATAAACAAGTATTCAGAAATAAGTTACTTTCTTTCTCAGAAACCTCTTCGCAAGATCCAGCAGTCACACAGGCGAAAGCAAAAAGGGCACCTTGTTGTTTAAATGTGTGTCTGTCTGGTGTCTCAGGAGGTTGTATATTATTTCTTATGTGTCACGTCCCTTTGTAGACCTTCTTCTATGCCCATTTTTCCATTGCAATGCCGATCCTTTCCCTAATGATTTACAAGGATTATTTCCTAGAAGTTAAGGATATAAACTCATTTGCCTTATAGGTTTATGTTGTTTTTGAAGCGCCAGTGCCTAAAGTTGTGCTCAGCATGCGGGAGATGCTCAGTAAACATCTGCTGAAGGACTGAAGGAATGAATAAATGAATGAATGGAAGTGTTTTATTCTCATATAGCAAAAATCTATCTTTCCCTTTATAGTTTTGCTATCATGTTTAGAAAGGTTTTCCCCAGCCCCAGATCAGATTGAGATCCTACAACATCCTCTTGTAGAAACTATATTTCATTGTCTTCCATTTAAACTCAACACATCTGGAATTCGTTTGTCATGTCTCTATGAAGTGAGATTGATCTGTAGTTTTATGAATTTGCTATCAGGATTCCTGAAGAAGCTTGCATCTTTTTCTGTGCCTAAATAGTTTAAAAGAGTGTGAGAGTGATCTGTTCTTTAAAGTTCAAAAGATCTCAAATATTAAAACATTCTGAGTCAAGCATCTGTCTCGGAGGTAATTTCACTTCGTTCATATTTACCTTATAATATTGACCAAAATAACATTTTAGGGTGTAAGACTGTGAAGTGAGAGTTCTCCTTTGGTGTGAACATTTCGGTGGAGTTAAAGTACAGTTTAAACTTCAGTTTAATTTCTAGTTACGCCATGCTCAGGGCCCAAGACCCCAAACCACGGATTTCTCGTCAGCACTAAAAGCCACAGTGTAACAGACTTGCTTCTTGTGAAATAGGAACTGGTGGTGATAAACCGAAACAACCACGGAAAAGGAGGCCTGGGAGGGGACAGCAAAGCAGCCCACGAGGGGGCCTAGCCGGCGTGCTGGTATAAAGCAGGCACAGTTCTGACGTGGAAAGAAGGCAAAGTGAGCACGGTGGGATGCATCGTGAGGCTCTACCTGGAGGGAGCCAGACAAGAAAACAGGGTGCTCCATTGCAGAAGGAACGCGACTTTGGTCCCTGGCGGGATACAACAGGTGTGGAGGCCCGCCGGCCAGGGCTGCCCAGCATGCCTTGGGGCTTGGCTATACAGGGCCTCTGGGCTCATCCAGCCTGACACAAGATAATAAAAAAGTATTTTCCTACATTTTCTTTTAATCTTTTATGTTGAATTATTCCATGCATATAATTGCGAGAAGCCAAACAACTCACAAAAACTATAAAGGAACCAATTTCCAGATTTGCTTACAAAAGACAAAAAATATCTGCGTGGCAAGAGACCCCCTGAACAAAGTTGAGATGATGAATTTGTAGGCAGCTACAAGTGAATAAACAAAATACATAAAGAGCTTCTGTGAAAACACTCCGATAAACGTAGACGACCTGACTACCTGGAGGATGGTACTTCCACACTCTGAGATTTGGAAGCCCCTGGAAGGAGCAGATTTAGGGAGACTACATTGCCCTGAGGCCTCTGCTCTCTCTTGTTGCTGCGAGTGTGCTTTTATTTTGGAGAATGATAAACTTTTCCCTTCATTTCACTCAGACTTGTAAATGAGATGAGGGAAATGGAACTCAAAGAGTCACAACAAAGTACCTTTGGATGGAGATTTACTTTCTTCCTTTCTGATTTTTAGCCATTATACATAGTGACGTTAACATCCATGAACATACATCATTGTGCAAAGGTTTGAAAATTTTGTGCCAATCTGATGGGCAAAGGTATCACATTTTTAATTAGCAATTTTTGGTTATATGACTTGGGGCCATTTGTTTCTTCTATGAAATGCTTATTTTCTCTCAGAAAATGAAAACATATGAATGTTGACTGTTACAATCTAGAGGCAGGTGGGTCCATAGACAGGGGGGTGGTAGCAGCTGTCAGCTTCCAATAAAAAAAGAACAAGATGCCACAATGGCTTTCTTTCTCCACTCTGGCTCTAGGTTCTGAACAGGTGGGAACTTACATCCTGAGAAGGACCTGAGGAAAGGTGGGAACTTATTTCCTTCTCTGTCGGGCCCAAATCTGGAGGTGGGCGCCACTTGATTCCTGGTGACCTTACACTGCAAATCAATAAAATGCTTCCCTCTCCTTTGCTTTCAGCTACCCAAAGATCATGACAGATTGGCTGAAGGACAAATTGCAAACAAAAAGGTGAAATTTACCGGTAAGAAATGCAAGGTCCAGTCCCCGGGCCTCAACAAAGCAAAACATCGACAGCACAAGCAGAGACTGGAGGAAAGAGATCTCAGCAAGAGCACAGAGGAAAACGCAGCTCTCTCGACAGGAAGCCAGGCGGGTGTGAGTCAGCGGTGGGGTGGCCGCCGGCCCTGAGCCAGGGGGACCTCCAGCCTCCAGGCGGGGAGGGGGCAGCTGGCTCCGCTCGGCCTGCTGCTCTGAACCCAGGAGTGCACTCAGTCCTGGTAGCAGCTCGGAGGAGGTGGATGGATGGCCTGAGAACCTGGAAGGAATGGCGGCATTGACCGGCCACCCTCACACTGGATGCCAGCGGGGCTCCCAGGTGAACAGAGCGAGGTGTGTTCCGTGTAATCTCAAGAGGTAACAACACCGGGCTGGATTCTCCCAGTCGGAGCTGTCACACGATTCTTTGGGAATTGTGTTTATGTAACCGGTTTCCTGTTGCTGGAACTGTCCGGATAACAAGTGATCGCTCAAAAACGTGGCCAGTATGTAACGAGATGACCACTGACACCCTTTCCAATCACTGAAGTTTACAGAACTGCACTGCGATCGGGCTTACAGACCACCCTGCTCAACGGCCCCTGTCTCTCTCAGACGTTTTAATCAAGCAGTCGAGAAGCCCCAGTGGTTATCTCTCTAAAATCATTCTCATATTCTTCCTTTTTGCTGCCCTCCCATTAATACCCTTTGTTTTCCAGTCTCCCTCACAGCTGGAATACAGACTCTGATGGTCTCTCCCGCCAGATCGTAAAGCAAAAGGATGACAAGCTCCAAGACTTAAATTCTTGGCTCGAAGCACGGTTGGAAAACTAGGCTTTCTATGATAGTGCTAAGACTCTCTTCTAGCTTACGTGCGCAGGCTGAGGTCATCCACAACAACCCTGGGCTTAACACTGCGAGTTGCTGAATTATTCCACCGGGTCTTGTAAGTGAAACAAAGGGCACACTTCGAAAAGACTGGGCCTGGAGGGTTGGAACGGGGACATCGGATGGCGTTGGGCTGAATCTGAGCCCCACTGGGAGGACCACCAAGGAGTCAGACTCCTCGGGAAGGAAGGTTTCGATCACCTCACCAGGCCCACAACGCTGATCAGCTAAGGCATTGTCTTTCCCCTTTCTTTTCCCTACTGTTTTCTGTAGGATGGGTTGGTGGCAGTGAACTCGAGCTAAGTGGCATCGTTCAGCCTGTCAGGCACCCGCAGTAGTGATAGCAGGTTTCTCACCAGAACTAGTTCTGAGTTGTGGTTTGGGGTGTTTTTTCCTGGCTGTTTAACCTCAAAGCTGGTTCTCCAATCCTCTCACCATTTCTGTCAGAGACCCAATATCATTCTGATCAGCTCTTTTTCTGCTTAAATCAGTCAGGATCAGCTTCTGTTGCTTGCAGATTAAAACCCTGACTAGTACAACATCTACAAAGAGTGTGTGGTCAGTCCAAGTTTCCTCATCTCTAAAACACGCCAAAACTGAATGAAGAAATAACAAATATAAAAGGAGAAATTAAAGTTAGAAAAATTAAAAAGTAGGACTTATTAATAATCAAAAAACGGGTTCACTGCCAAAACAAAAATCAATAAAACAGAAAACACCAACTAACCTAACCAACAGGGGAAAAAGGAACAGAGCACAAATTCGCAATGACAAGGAAGCAATACCTCTGAGAAGAGTAAAAACAAATTTAAAAAATCAGAAAAGCATTTCATAAAATTATATGTGATAAATTTGATGGCTTGGATGAAACAGACACTTTTCCAGGAAGAGTATAATTTATAAAACTGACTCAGGGAGAGATAGACTAAACAGACCAATTTCCATAAAAGAAATAGAGTTGACAAAGATCTAAACACACACAAAAAAGCAACAGATACAGTTTAGAGGGGAATTCTGCCAAAATTTTAAAGGGCTGTTAATTCCAACTCTACTTAAAATGTTCTAGAATATGGCAAACTTCCAAATTTTTATATGACCGAAGTATAACATTTATGCCAAAATCTGCTAAAGATTGTACAGAAATTTAAAGCCAAAGACCAATCTCACTTATATAAAATATTAGCCTGAATAATCCAACAACACAATGAAAAATACACCTTGCCCAACTGGGGCTTATTCCAGAAATGTAAAGGTGGTCTAATATTAGATAATCTATCAATAGAATTCATTGCTTTGCTAGATTTAATGAAAAAGTCATATGACCATCACTAGAAATGCTGAAAAACTTCTTAATAAAATTCAACAATGACTTCTGATTAAAAAAAAACTCAGTAATACAGGAATTGTAGAATATTTCACTAACATAAAGAAAATATATTCTCCTAGCCCCAAAGTCAATATTTTTCTTTCTTTCTTTTTTTTTTAAAGTATTTAAAAAGAAAATTGTTTTAAGATTTTTAAAAACATTTGTTCTTCGGCTGTGTTGGGTCTTCGTTGCTGCACATGGGCTTTCTCTTTAATTGTGGCAAGCGGGGGCTACTCTTTGTTGCGGTGCGTGGGCTTCTCATTGTGGTGGCTTCTCTTGTTGTGGAGCACGGGCTCTAGGTGTGCAGGCTTCAGTAGTTGTGGCTCGCGGGCTCAGTAGCTGTGGCTCGTGGGCTCTAGAGCTCGCGGGCTCAGTAGTTGTGGTGCACGGGCTTCATTGCTCCGCGGCATGTGGGATCTTCCCGGACCATGGCTCGAACCCGTGTCCCCTGCATTGGCAGGTGGATTCTTAACCACTGCGCCATCAGGGAAGCCCTCTTTCTTTTTTTAAAGAGCAGCTTTATTGAAGTATAATTGGCACACAAAGAACTGTACATAACTAATGTGTACAATTTGATGAGTTTGACATATGTAGACACCTGTGAAATCATCACCACAGTCAAGGTAGCAGACATATCCATCACCTCCCTAAGTTTTCCTGTGTTCCTTTGTGTGTGTGTCAATGTGTGTGCAGTAAGAACACATACATGACATCTACCCCTCTAACAACTTTTATAATATAGTATTGTTGGCTATAGGCATTATGCTGTCCAGCAGACCTCTAGAAATAATTTATCTTGTATAACTGAAACTTTATACCAATACAGGCCAGCAATTCCACTGGTGGGTATATGCTCAAAAGAATTGAAATCAGGATCTCAAAGAGATACCTGTCCTCCCATGTCCATCCATCAGAACATTGTTTACAAAGCCAAGACATGGAAACAATCTAAGTGTTAGATGATGGATGAATGCATAAAGAAAATGCGATATGTCCATACAATGGAATATTATTAAGCCTTACAAAAAGGCAATCCTGTCATTTGTGACATATGGATAAACCTGGAGGACATTGTAAGTGAGATAAGCCAGACACAAATGGACAAATACTGCATGATTCCACTTATATGAGGTCCCTAGAACAGTCAAACTCATAGAAGCAGAGAACTGGATGGTGGTCACTGGGGGATAGGGGGAGAAGGAAATGGGGATTTGTTGTTCAATTGGTATAAACTTCTAATATTTTTCTTAATAGGAAAACATTGAAGGCATGCCTATAAAAGTCAAGATCAAAATAAGCTTGCCCATTGTCAATACTACTGTTTCACATTGGGGTGTTAACCAACACATTTGGACAAGAGGAAAAAAACCAAGATACGTAAGAATTGAAAACGGAAGTGGTAAAACTCTTTCTATTTTGGGGACTTCCCTGGTGGTCCAGTGACTAAGCTCCGAGCTCCCAATGCACGGGGCCCATTCCGTCCCCAGTCGGAGAACTAGATCCTGCACGCCACAACTAAAGAGCCCACATGCCGCAACTAAAAGATCCCGCCTGCCACAACTAAGACCTGGTGCAGGCAAATAAATTAAAAAAAAAAAAAAACTCTTTCTTTTTTGGATGACATGATCGTATACACAAGAAATCCCCAAAGAAGAATCAACTGAAAAACTACTACAAAAAGTAAGAGAATTCAAAGGTAAGAGGATAGAATATTGATATGTTGGAATTATATTGGACCAATTTTGTGCATCTTGGCGCCACCTGCCTTCCAGGCCCAGCTGCTCACTCAGTGGGGAGCCATGGCCTCTGCTGAGAGACCCTCCCACCCTTCCCAGGCCCGAGCCAGTGAACCCTCAAATACTCCAGTTCCTTCCACCACTTCTGGATTTAGATGAGACACCAGGCCAAAAAACACTGGCTTTCCCAGTGGCTGCCCCAAAAGGCACTGAGAGACAGGAGCCGTAAGGGAACTGGCAGATACATTTATCTCCCTTCTTTGTTGCAAAAGACGGTCTCAAGGTGAATCGGTTCTACAGAGCCTGTCCAAATCCATCCAAATATCCCAACCAGTGGCTGTGTTTTCTCACGAAGCTATGGCCAACTCAGTAACACACGAATTTGCACATTCTTTCCTTTCTTCCTTTTTCCCATCACTCTCACTGCACTGAGATTACAACCCCAACAAAGCCTTGGCAAAGAAGCCTTGGCGCAAGTTCTGTTTTCTAAGGAATTCAGGTGAAGACAGAAACCAATAGCCCTATGAATACAAACAAACAAACAAAAAACCCCAAACAGGCATAAGCCTAATAAGAATTGTGTAAAGACCAATGTGAAAAAAACATAAAAGCTGACCTGGATAGAAAGGCTCCACACCATGATGTCAGTTCTAAGTTCACTTAAAAATCTAACTTAACTCTCCTCACCAGTAATAACAGGTTTTGTTTTGAAATTAAGCAAGCCGATTCTCAAGTTCATGGGGGAAAATTAAATCAAAACTAGCCAAACTAAACTCTAAAAACTCTTAAAACTCTATAACTCTAAAAACTCCAAAAAAAGAACAATAAAGGGGGACTAGCCATATCACTATTCAAATCAACTGTAAAACCTCTATAATGAAAGCAGCTTAATAACGGCACATGAATTGACAGAGGGAGCAATGGAAGCTGAACCAGAAACTGAAACAAAAATAAATGTGGTATTTGTCTTTCTCTTTCTGACTTACTTCACTCTGTATGACAGACTCTAGGTCTATCCACCTCATTACAAATACCGTATGCTAACACATATATATGGAATTTAAGAAAAAAAATGTCATGAAGAACCTAGGGGTAAGACGAGAATAAAGACACAGACCTACTAGAGAATGGACTTGAGGACACGGGGAGGGGGAAGGGGAAGCTGTGACAAAGCGAGAGAGTGGCATGGACATATATACACTACCAAACGTAAAACAGATCGCTAGTGGGAAGCAGCCGCATAGCACAGGGAGATCAGCTCTGTGCTTTGTGACCACCTAGAGGGGTGGGATAGGGAGGGTGGGAGGGAGACGCAAGAGGGAGGGAATATGGGAACATATGTATATGTATAGCTGATTCACTTTGTTATAAAGCAGAAACTAACACACCATTGTAAAGCAGTTATACTCCAATAAAGATGTAAAAAAAAATAAAAAAATAAATGTGGAAATTTCATATATAATAAGGAAGGACAGTATCTCAGATCAGTGGGGATACAGATGAACTTTTTAATAAGTAGTGCAGGCAAAACTGTACAGCCATTTGGAAAAAAATAAAGTCGGATCCATTGCTTACATCTGCACCAGGATAAACTCCACATGGACCCCAAATCTCAGTGTAAAAAACAAAACAAAACACACAGCCCGGGGCTCCTTTCTGCTGCCATCCAGCTGCCTGCCCCAGACTCGGCACCCAAGGGCCCTAAGCGCTGAGCAGGTGACCTCCCTGGGGAAGAGTGGCCGTGGGCCTTGCCTGAAGGGCGAGAAATGTGCCAAGTCGCTGCCCTGATGGGGCCACACCCAAAGGCAACCACCCCCGCAGTGCAGCCACACTGGAGTCCCAAGCCTTTGGTGGGCTGGAGCTGAGGGTCACACTTTCAAGTCAACCCAGGTTTTGGAGACCCCATCCCCGGCCACGTGCAGGCACTTGGGTCTCCCCTGTAGACCCCCATGCCCTCAATACACCTGAACACTCAGGGAAGAAAATGAATAAAACAAAACAAGGGGCTTCCCTCGTGGCACAGAGGTTAAGAATCTGCCTGCCAATGCAGGGGACACGGGTTTGAGCCCTGGTCTGGGAAGATCCCACATACCGTGGAGCAACTATGCCCGTGTGCCACAACTACTGAGCCTGCGTGCCACAACTACTGAAGCCTGCGCTCTAGAGCCTGTGCTCCGAACAAGAGAAGCCACCGCAGTGAGAAGCCTGTGCACCACAACAAAGGGTAGCCCCCGCTCACTGCAACTAGAGAAAGCCCACGCGCAGCAACGAAGACCCAACGCAGCCAAAAAATAGATAAATAAAATAAATTAATTAAAAACAAACAAACAAAACCATACAAGCACCAGAAGAAACCACAGGTGAATTCCTTTAAAACCAGGGAGGGGGAAAAGGCCTTCCTAAATCTGACTGAGAATCCAGAAGCTGTAAAAGAAAATACTGACACATTCTACTACATACACTTTTTCCCTTTGCACACACATACACACACACACACACACACACAACATAAGCAGAGTCAAAATACAAGTGACAAACTGGGGAAACGTACACAAATCTCTTCTCACAAAGGACTTATCACCCCTCAGAAACTGCGACTAAAAAGACCAACATGTCAAGAAATGTTCAACCTCCCTCCGAATAAAAGAACTGCAAATTGAAACGACGCAGAAATACCATTTCTCACCTATCAGATGGCAAAAATCCCCAAGTTGAACAACACATGCTGGAAGGAATGCAAAATGGAACATTTGTTAATGTCTACTACATGTATAGATTCATAGCCCCAGCAATCCCAGCTCTGGGAATCATACAGATATACCTGCACAAGTACAAAATGTCACATATACCATGCGACTAGTTGTGGCAATGGATGCAAAATCAAAAGAGCGGAAACAACTCAGGTGTCCAAAATAGGGAACTGGTTGAATAAACATGCTACAGCCACACAGCAGGACATTGTACAGCTGTCAAAAATAGTGAAGATCTCTGGTCACTGACATGGGCAGAATTCTAGAACAAAATTTTTTTTTTGAGAATTTTCAAGATCTACTCTCTTAGCAACTTTCCTATATACAATTCGGTGTTACTAGCTATAGTCGAGATGCTGTATATTATATCCTTAGGACTTATTTATTTTATAACTGCGAGCCTGGACCTTTGGACCACCTTCTCCCACTTCACCCCCCAACCGCCATCCCCCACCAATCTTTCCTCTGTATCTTTGAGTTCCTGCTCAACATTTTTGTTTTTTAAGATTTTACATAAAAGTGAGATCACATGGCATTTGTCTTTCCCTGTCTGACTTACTTCACTTAGCATAATGCCCTCAAGTTCCATCCATGTTGCTGCAAAGGGCAAGATGTCATTCTTTCTTACGGCTGTATGTATATGTATGCACCACAGCTTTTTTTTTTTTTTTTTTTTTGCGGTACGCAGGCCTGTCACTGCTGTGGCCTCTCCCACTGCAGAGCACAGGCTCCGGACGCGCAGGCTCAGCGGCCATGGCTCACGGGCCCAGCCGCTCCGCGGCATGTGGGATCCTCCCGGACTGGGGCACGAACCCGCGTCCCCTGCATCGGCAGGCGGACTCTCAACCGCTGCGCCACCAGGGAAGCTCTGTACCACATCTTTATCCATTCATCTGTTGATGGGCACTTAGGTTGCTTCCACACCCACCTTGAATATTGTAAATAATGCTGCAATGAACGTGGGGGTGCAGATATCTTTTCAAGTTAGTGTTTTCGTTTTCTTTGGATAAATATCCAGAAGTGGAACTGGTTGATCACATGGTAGTTCTATTTTTAATTTGGGGGGGAATCTCCATACTGTTCTCCGTAGTGGTTGCACCAATTTACATCCTCACCCGCAGTGCAGGAGGCTTCCCTTTTCTCCACACCCTCTCCAGCATCTGTTATTTGTGGCCTTTGTGATGGTGGCCATTCTCACGGGGGTGAGGGGACATCTCACTGCAGTTTTGATTTGCTTTTCCCTGATGATTAGTGATGTTGAGCATCTTCTCATGTGCTTGTTGACTGTCTGTATGTCTTCTTCTTTTTTTTATTGGAGTATGGTTGCTTTACAATTTTGTGTTATCTTCTGCTGTACAGCAAAGTGAATCAGCTATATGTATACACATGTCCCCTCTTTTTTAGATTTACTTCCCATTTAGGTCACCACAGATCTCTGAGTAGAGCTCCCTGTGCTTGTCTGTATGTCTTCTTAAATGAACAGACTAAGATATAGAATGGGATACTGTGTAAGAAAGTGGGGCGTAAGAGGCTATGTACAGGGCTTCCCTGGTGGCGCAGCGGTTGAGAGTCCGCCTGCTGATGCAGGGGACGCGGGTTCGTGCCCCGGTCCGGGAAGATCCCACATGCTGCGGAGCGGCTGGGCCCGTGAGCCATGGCCGCTGAGCCTGCGCGTCCGGAGCCTGTGCTCTGCAGTGGGAGAGGCCACGGCAGTGAGAGGCCCGCGTACCGCAAATAAAATTAAAAAATTAAAAAAAGAAGCTATGTACATATGTCCTCGTATTTATAGAAAGAAATACTGGAAGTGTGAAGGAAAAAACTAAGAAAAATGGTTACTTGAAGGCTAAGGGCAATTAAGATGGATGAAGACAGAGGTGAGGGTGAGATTTTTCATTTTTGAATCATGTAAGTGTGATACTTATTCAATAACAGTTTAAAAGCTGAGATAAAAGCAGAAGAAGCAACTGAACAAAATTGCCCCAAAATAGACCCATGAAAGGATTTAAGACTTAGGTTGCAATTAAAATCATGCTGTACAAACATAAATACAAATGTCTTTTATATATGAAAAGATGTTCAACCTCACTCATAAAGAAATTCAGTTAAAATAAAATACCATTTGTCAACTCTTGACTTTACAAAGATCAAAACGTTTGATAATACACTATATTTGGGGCATTGCAGAGAGACAAGCACTTTGATATCTATTGGCATTTTACATTCACATACACTTTGACTAAGAAATTCCACTTCTAAGCATTTTTTTACAAGCAGAATTAATTGCACATGACTACACAGACCAATGTACAAAGATATTCATGGCAGCATTGTTTATAGTAGCATGGGACTGGAAACAAGAAAAGGTCTATCATAGTAGCTGCATACAGTGAAATATTATGAAGTTGTTAAAGATAATGAGAAAGATCTCTATGTGCTGATATGGAACAATCCCCAAAATATACTAAGAAAGAGGGTTATACAATAGTGAATATAGTATACTACCATTTGTTCAAAAAATATGCTTGTATATGCATGGAATATATCTGGAAGGAAAATCCGCAATGCTTGCAGCTGGAGGGGGAAACTTACTTTTCACTGTATATACTTTGATATGCTTTGATTTTGAATCATATGCATATATTCCTTAAAAATACACTCTCTCTGGCAACATATAATGAAAATATATAGAGAGGAAGGACTCTTCAACAAATGGTGTTCAATCAATTGATTAACTATTTGTAAAATACAGTGAGTACAATAAATACTAACTGAAGAACATGAAAACACTAGTTAGAAAAGGTATCTGCACCCCTATATTCATTGCAGCATTCTTTACAACAGGCAAGATTTGGAAACAACCTAAGTGCCCACTGATGGATGAATGGATAAAGATGTGTACACATACACAATGGAATATTACTCAGCCATGAAAAAGACTGAAATCTTGCCATTTGCAACAACACGGATGGCCCTAGAGGGTATTATGCTAAGTGAAATAAGTGAAAGACAAATACCAAATACCATATGATTTCACTCATATGTGGAATACAATAAACAAATCAAACAAAACATACAAAAACAAACACATAGATACAGAGAAGAGAGTAGTGGTTACCAGCATTATGCTAATGTCAAAACCAGAGAAAGAGTACAAAAGAGAAAAACTACAGACCAATATCCCTCATGAACAAAGTCACAAATACCCTCAGCAAAATATTAGCAAATTAAATCCAGCAATACATGAAAAGGGGCTTCCCTGGTGGCGCAGTGGTTAAGAATCCGCCTGCCAATGCAGGAGACACGGGTTTGAGCCCTGATCCGGGAAGATCCCACATGCCACGGAGCAACTAAGCTAAGCCCATGTGGCACAACTACTGAGCCTGTGCTCTAGAGCCCGCAAGCCACAGCTACTGAGCCCATGTGCCACAACTACTGAAGCCCGCACGCCTAGAGCCCGTGCTCCCAACAAGAGAAGCCACCGCAATGAGAAGCCCGCACACTGCAACGAAGAGTAGCCCCCCCTCGCCGCAACCAGAGAAAAGCCCGCGTGCAGCAACTAAGACCCAATGCAGCCAAAAATAAAATAAAATCAATTTATTTTAAAAAAACAAAAACATGAAAAGGATAAAACATCACAACCAAGTGAAGTTTATCCCAGGAACTCAAAGCTGGCTCCAGATACAAAAATCCATCAGAATAATTCACCATAGTAACAGACAAAAAAAAAAAAAGAAAATGCATATTATTATTTTTACACATGCAAGAAAGGCACTTAACAAATCCAATTCACGATAAAAAGTTTCAGCAAGCTAGCAATACAAGGGAAGTTCGGCCTGAGAAAAGGCACCCACAAAAAGCCTACGGCTAATGTACTTAAAAGGTGAAAGACTAAATGCTTTCCCCCTTAGATCAAGAAAAATCAAGGATGTCTGTTCTCATCATTTTTATACAATATTGATAGTATTGAAAGTTCAAACTATAAATAAGTGAGTTTAGCAAGGTTGCAGAATACAAGGTTAATAAACAAAAATCAGCTGACAAACGAATTCTAAAACTGGTATGGAAAAGCAAATGACCAACAATAGCCAAAACAACTCTGAAAAGAAAAACTAAGTTGGAGGGCTAAAACTGCCTGCTTTCAAGAATTACTATAAAGTTCTTGTCATCAAAACAGCATGGTGTTAGCATAAAGATGAACAAAGACATAAAGGGAACAGACTAGAGAACACAGAAATACTTACATAAATATGACCAATTGATTTAAAAATTTTTTTAACATCTTTATTGGAGTATAATTGCTTTACAATGGTGTGTTAGTTTCTGCTTCATAATAAAGTGAATCAGTTATACATATACATATGTTCCCATATCTCTTCCCTCTTGCGTCTCCCTCCCTCCCACCCTCCCTATCCCACCCCTCTAGGTGGTCACAAAGCTCCGAGCAGATCTCCCTATGCTATGCGGCTGCTTCCCACTAGCTATCTGTTTTACGTTTGGTAGTGTATATATGTCCATGCCACTCTCTCACTTTGTCACAGCTTACCCTTCCCCCTCCCCATATCCTCAAGTCCATTCTCTAGTAGGTCTGTGTCTTTATTCCCATCTTACCCCTAGGTTCTTCATGATCTTTTTTATATTTTTCTTAGATTCCATATATATGTGTTAGCATACGGTATTTGTTTTCTCTTTCTGACTTACTTCACTCTGTATGACAGACTCTAGGTCCATCCAAGTTGCAAAAGTAATTCAATGGAATAAAGACAGTTTGTTCAATAAATGTAATTGGTTTGCAAGAAAATGAATCACAACATGAATGTTACACCTTGTACAAAATTTTTAACTGAAATGAATCATTGGTCTAAAGTGTAAAACTATAAAGTCTTTAGGAGAAAAAACATAGGAGAAAATCTTCAGGATCTAGGGTTAGGCAAGAGTTCTTAGATTTGACAGTAAACATGATCCATAAAAGAAAAATTGACAAATTGGACTTAATCAAAACTTTAAAATCTTTGTTCTATAAAAGATACTGTAAAGAGAAAGAAAAGACAAACTATAGCCTGGTAGAAAATATTTGCAAATTATATACCCAACAAAGAACTTGTATGCAGAGATAAAAGTAGTACCTGGATCTTAGTGTTGTTTTGAAGATTAAATGAGATAATTCAAGTAAAGTCCTTAGTGTAGTGCCTGGCACATACAACCACTCAATAAATGTGAATTATTATAATTTTATTATCATCATTGTTACAGCATTCTTTAAAGTTGAGAAAATAAAAGCAAGATAACCGTTCATCAACAGAGAAATTGTTAAAATATGTTATGTCTATGACCAGGAATGTTACGCAATGGTTTAAAAGAATGAAGCAAATCTATACATACTAACTTGGAAAGATGTCCAGGATTGTTGTGAAAAAAGAAAATCGCAGGACAGTTTGTATAGTATGATCTCATTTGTGCAAAAAGAAAATTGTATCTTCTTCGAAATTTTTAAAGAATAACACTAACCAAACTTTTAACAGTTGTCATCCCTAGGGAGGGGCGTGGAAGGGAATGAGGAGGGGTGCACAGGAAGGATAGGATGTGGGGAAAATTAAAGAGGGTCTTTCACTTTTTACTGTATTTATTCCTAGATCATTTGGCTGTTTATAAGAATAAGTTCGTATATTTGTGAAAGAAAAAACAGAAAAGAATCAACCATCTTTTAAAAGAGCAGTAATTCACCTGTCAGAATGGCAAAAAGTCTACAAACAATAAATGCTGGGGAGGGTGTGGAGAAAAGGGAACCCTCCTACACTGTTGGTGGGAATGTAGACTGGTGCAGCCACTATGGAGAACAGTATAGAGGCTCCTTAAGGAAGTAGAAATAGAGCTACCGTATGATCCAGCAATCCCGCTCCTAGGCATATATCTGGAAAAGATGAAAAGTCTAATTCAAAAAGATACATGCGCCATAGCAGCACTATTCACAGTAGCCAACACGTGGAAACAACCTCAATGTCCATTGACAGAGGAATGGATAAAGAAGATGTGGTACGTATATCTACAACAGAATATTACTCGGCCATAAGAAAGAATGAAATATTTGCAGCAACGTGGATGGACCTAGAGATTATCATACTAAGTGCAGTAAGTCAGAGAAGGACAAATACCATATGATATCACTTATATGTGGAATCTAAAAAAAAATACAAATGAACTTACAAAACAGAAATAGACTCACAGACGTAGAAAACAAACTTATGATTACCAAAGGGGAAGGGTAGGGGATAAGTTAGTTCAGGATTAGTAAATACACACCACTATATATAAAATAGATAAACAACAAAGACCTACTATATGGCACAGGGAACTATATTCAATATCTTGTAATAACCTATAGTGAAGAAAATCTGAAGGTGTACAGCTGAAAGTAACACAATATTGTAAATTAACTATAGTTAAATTTAAAATTTAAAGAGCAGTGATAAAACTATCTTTCATAGATTCGAGAATGAAACACCAGCTTACCTCGGACTGAAGGACTTACCTAAATACAGACTGTGGTTTACAAACATTGACAGAGAGCTACTTGGCTGGCAGCGCAAAGAACTAAGTTATTGCCCTAGTTGTGCCACTAAGTAGCTTCGTTATGTCATTGTGTAACACATGTGAGACTCTGGACTTCTGGAGGACAGGGATAAAGTCTCTTTTGCTCTCTCTAGCCAATGGCATAGGGCCTGGTTCAGAGTTGGTGCTCAATTAAAAGGAAGACGGAATGAGCACTCCCGACAGGATCTGAGTGAAAAGCGGCTTGTGAGCACTGACAAATGATCGCCATCTAGTGGCAATACGGGATTCCTACAGAACTTAAAGACGAGCGGAAACTGACTATGGGATGTGTTTCAGGGACTCCTTTCAACCAAAGAGCATCGACCGTCGAAACGACTATGTCCCTCATTATAAAAAGTTCCCAGCCATAGCCTGAGAGGCCCAGGTTTATGTCTTGGAGTGTTGGTAAGATGACATCTAGGTAGTCTTGTGTCCTAAGTCTCCTCCTTCACCACCCCATCACATGCCCCACACGCCTATAAGCTGTGCAAAGTCCACGCCTGCCACACCTCCACTGCACCTCAAGAGAACGAAGCTCATGTAATAAGAGGTACGGACACCCATGCCTTCCCGAGGTGGATGAAGTACTAATAAAGTTTCCTAAGCCAGTCTGGTCAGGACAAGATAGAAAACAGGATTGGAAAAAAATCTGCCACGAACTTTGCAGTCCAGGTTAGGCACCTTCCTGCATCATCTGACAATATGCCGTAAACATTTAAGATGTCTCACATTCCGAAGGGCAACAAGGAAAGCTACCTCGAGCTGGCTTTGTAAGTGCTGCGCTCTGTGACAGACCCTCATCTGAATATCATGAGTCTTCAAAGCAGATGCACCGTTAGCGAAGCAGCTGGTGCCTTAGAGGCTGAGCAATAGTGGACCTCGTGTCTATAGACTCGGGGACTCAAAAAGAATGATGAAGGTAAACAGTGGTAGTAATCAGAAGAATCTAGGTGTGTCTACATCTATGGCATCTACATGCTAAGTGGAACATGCCTCTAAAACGCTGCTCAGCAGAACAAACGGCAAAAAACTTCGCAAAGAGGGCTTCCCTGGTGCCGCAGTGGTTGAGAATCTGCCTGCCAATGCAGGGGACACGGGGTTCAAGCCCTGGTCTGGGAAGATCCCACATGCCGCGGAGCAACTGGGCCCGTGAGCCAAAATTACTGAGCCTGCGCGTCTGGAGCCCGTGCTCCGCAACAAGAGAGGCCGCGATAGTGAGAGGCCCGCGCACCGCGATGAAGAGCGGCCCCCGCTTGCCACAAGTAGAGAAAGCCCTCGCACAGAAACGAAGACCCAACACAGCCATAAATTAATTAATTAATTAATTTAAAAAAAGAAAAAAACTTCGCAAAGAGTCGCAAGAGACGGACACTAGTGTAGTCCCGGGTCAATGGAGAAAGGGGTCTGAGCAGCTGTACGTTGCTTGTCCCGAGGACGCGGGTGGACATAATGAATGTTCGAGCTGTGGCTCGTACATTTAAGGTGGGCTCTCCCGAGTGCCCCTTGTCTCATCCTAGCAAAAGTCCATGGTTACCGGAGGTTCTCGAAAAGCGCAGTGTCCGCAGAAAGGAGAAGCTGAGAAGCGACACCCTGAGGAAGGCTGTGGACGGTCGTGTCCGACGACAGCTCCGCGGGAAGACGGTGCTCGCGACCCCGGGGGAAAGCGAAGCCTCCGCGCCCGCCCCGTGCAGGCGGCACGTCCCGGGGTCCCCGTCCCTCTCCCCCACCGCGGCACGGCGACAGGGCCGCTCTTTCGGGAGGTTCCCCCGGCCGCTCCCGCACCGAGACGGACGCCCGGGCTCGCCCCACCCGCCTCCCTCCCGTCGGCTCGGCGCGCTCCGGCTCGACGTGCGATCTCGCTTTCCGTCCGCCGGCCTCGCCCGCAGCCCGAGCGCGGGGCTCCCGGGCCACTCCGAGGCCACCCCGCGGCCACCCGGGGCCCCGAGGACGCGCGGCGACGCCCCTACTCACGTAGCGCTGCAGCTTCCTCTCGGGGGGCGACTTGACGAGCCAGCCCGTGCACACGGCGTCGCCCGCGCTCATCGTGCCGCGCTTCCTCCGGCTGGGCCGGCGTCCGCGGCGGGAGGAAGTCGGCGGGGATGCCGGCGGGGCGGGCCCAGCGCCTCCCGCCCGCCCGCCCGCCCTCCAGCGCCGCCCCCGCGGCCCCGCGACCCCCGTCCTGAGGGGACGGGCGCCACCCCCGGCCTCGGGCAGGAAAGCCCTGCGGGCCAGAGCCGGTCCCCCGCCGCCCTCGCCCCCGCCCGCGGTCAGCCGCGTCTGAAGGGCTGGTGCTCGGGCCTCGGGGTCACGAGAGCCGAAATCTAGACCCCGCACCTGCAATGTCAATGCTTAGGGATGAAGAAAAGCCTAACTGCCCCTTGACTTCCCGTTTCCACTTGGTGGTTTGCAAATTACTGCTTCTGCTGTGCCCCTCCCCCGAAGACCTCTTTATCCGGTGATGAGCTCTGCAGCAAAACTAAATCCAAATCATCCATAATCAAAAGGTTCAAAACTGGAAGTGCTGTTTGCAGTCTCTTTGACCCGAAGGCTTTAAAACATGGATCCAAGAATGATGGTGCAGGCGGTGTGCTGAGCCCGGTAAGTAACAGCCACGCACATGACACTTACGCAGACATGCGGCTGCAGGGCCGGTGAGTGTGCACACCACTGGACAGGCATTAGCTCCCTGGATCCATACACACTATCAAGTGGGCTTGATCATGATCTCAGTTGTGCGCGTGAGTGAAATGAGAAACAGGATCATATCACCCTCCAAAGTCGCACAAGTAGGAACTCAGCTGAGAGGCAGCCAGGCCTCTCTGTGCTGCTCTTCGAGGCACACTCTGCCCTTTATGAACACACTTTATAAACAGAAAAGCACGGATATCAAATTTCGGGGCCGCATCCACAATGCTAATCCGAGTGATTAGTATGGCGTCACCTGACCAGCTCCCTGACCTGTAGTGCTCTTTTCCCTCGGCGTGACACCTCTCCCTTAGAAGTGACACTTGGAAGAAACAAATGCCACATCATTTCTTTGACTTACAAAAAGACTTCTCAGCCTCCTACCATACATCTGAAATTTCCACAGTGATGACTCTGGTATGGTAGGGTTCATGTGTTGTTCTGTAATCAGTCAGGGTTCAGTGGAGGGAACAGAGTTTGCTCTAGGTGTTTCAAGCAGAAAGGGATTTAATTTAGGGAAGAAGGTGCTTATAAAATCAATGGAGTGCTGGAGCATTGGGAGTCTGTGGGCGCTGAAAGCAACAACAACTCACTCCTGGCAAAATAATACTGCTATCCTATCCCTCCTACAAAACTAAAAAGCATTCCCTAAAACAGGACACCAAAAGGCCCATCCGTCACTGTAGCCATCTCTAGTTCAGACACCACCTCACTTCAATATCCTAAAACCTAAAGAAAAACATAAAGCTAACCTCTATCAGTCTTTATTTGACATACATAAAATCTGGAGAGAAGGAATATGGGAAAAGTTTATATGTTCACCACACACACACACACACACACACACACACACACAGACGCGCACACACAGCTACTACAATTCTCCTTTCTATAACTGATCTTGAGATCATAATTTCATTGGTCTTTATAACTTCCTTCTTCACTACAGTCCCTGTCCTCCTTTTGCTCTCCAGCCTCAGCTGGTCAGAATTCTTTACCTGGTAAGTCAACCAAACCTTTATTCCCACTGAGCCTGAATCCTTAGTGGTCCTGCCTGGATGTGACAGTAGTAGGAGATGCCCCAGAGGATCCCTTGGATTTAAGACATAGTCCTTCCCAATCCCCTGGTATAACAGTGACCCTGTTTCAACTTGGCAATCAATGTCAACCATCCAAGCCTGCTCAGGAGACCTGTGGTTCAGTGGCATAAAGAACCCTAAATGGCAACATGATGGGACCAGCGTGTGGGTCCTGGTTGAAGCATTCCTACCTCGGAACCCAACAGAGCTCTAAGCCGCTCCACGCTGGGAGTAGATGAGTAGGTGTGATGGTGAGAGGAGTCCTTCCCACTTCTTGATTGTGGGCCCGTGGATTCTGGCTAAGGAGGAACAGCACCACATAGTGGTCACCAGCTCACCTCCCCCTTTCAGTGTCTTTTCACCCACCTAGCCTAGGAAGTGAGCCTTCACTAGACTGACCAGCACAGATCCTTTCAGGCCAGGGGTTTCAGGGCAATCTCTCAGTATCAGCACGTAGCACACGTCTTGTGTCTTATAGTGATTGCCTTGGTCGGAAGCACTGTTATGTGAAATATTGTGAAACTGAATGCAGGACAGTAAGTCTACGGGTGGCCATGCTAGCAGAAAGGTGGCCCATGACAAGTACCTATTCAAGTGAGGACAAATTGTGGCCCCTTCCCCACAGATGTGGTCTGATTTCATCAATCGCCACAAGGTGGTGGGCTCGTCCCCCAGGGAAGGCTACCTGATTGGGAACTCAGTGTGGGTCTCTGCTGTGGACAGGCAGAGTACTTAGCAGCGGCAGTGACAGTGGCCATGACCACATCAACTGATGGCAGTTCCTGGGAGGGGAGCCTCACCCCTGCTGATTCCTTTAACCTCTGTAAACAATCTCCCCATTAGATTCTCCTCAGTTCAACCCATAGAGCCTCTCATTTGCTTCCTTCGGAGACCCTGACCAACAGACCTATGAGGTTACACGTGGGAGTCAAGGGAAAGAGTGTCACCCACAGCAGGGGCCACAGAGGTTGATCAAAAGGAAAATACGATGGCAGTAGAGGGCATGATTTCCTTCAACACTCCAGGAACCCACAGTCTGTTTCTCCTTTTAGGACTTGCCAAAGCTCCATGTAATGTTGCAGTGCATCGAGTGGCTGGTACCTGCCGCAGAGACTTTCCTTGCCTGGGGTTCCACTAAAAACACGTCACCTTACAGATTACTTGCTGAAGCACTGGTGGCACAATTTCATGTCGTATGTGTTGCCCGCAGAATCTGAAGAGCCCCAGCAAATGTGGTGCCCCTTTCTGAGTGGTAGGTGGTATGCAGTGCAGCAACTCACTGAATATCCAGTACGGTCCAGACCATCTCAAAACATCACTAAGGGTCAGCCTCTTGAGTTTTCATGGGCGTTATCTCCCACACTCTGGCATACAGGTGTCCTAATGAAGCATCTCTGCTACCTCTTGTCCACCAGGTGCAGTAAGCGTGATGTCTTCGGTGTAATGGCCCAGCATGATGTTCACCGTGATTGTTGAAACAATCAAGTTCCATTCATCCGAGATGATGACAGAGAGTCACAGGATGGCTTGTTTGCACTCCAGCCTGGGGAGACTAGATAATTTGAATAGCAAGTGGTTTTTTAGAACCTGGATTCCCTTTGTGGCTTACCCATTTCTCATTTATTTAAATTAGGTTTAGGAAAAACAAATACCGTATGCTAACACATATATATGGAATCTAAAACAAAGGGGCTCTGAAGAACCTAGGGGCAGGACAGGAATAAAGATGCAGACGTAGAGAATGGACTTGAGGACAAGCGGAGGGGGAAGGGTAAGCTGGGACGAAGTGAGAGAGTGGCATGCACATATATACACTACCAAACGTAAAACAGATACCTAGTGGGAAGCAGCCACATAGCACAGGGAGATCAGTTCAGTGCTTTGTGACCACCTAGAGGGGTGGGATAGGGAGGGTGGGAGGGAGGGGGACGCAGGAGGGAAGAGATATGGGAACATATGTATATGTATAGCTGATTCACTTTGTTATAAAGCAGAAACTAACACACCATTGTAAAGCAATTATACTCCAATAAAGATGTTAAAAAAATAAAATAGGTTTAGTTTGAAATACATAACCAACAAGGATCTACTGTATAGCACAGGGAACTATATTCAATATCTTGTATTAACCTATAATGGAAAAGAATCTGAAAATTATATATATATATATATATATAAATATAGAAAACTGAATCACTGTGCTGTACATCTGAAACTAACACGATATTGTAAATCAACTATACTTCAATAAAATAAATGAATAAATAACATTTTTTAAAAAAACAAAAAAGAGCAAGGCTCCCCAACCAAAAAAAAAAAAGGTTTAGTTTGGCAGTTCTTTAAGTACTGTAAATCTTGTAACTAGGAGGACTTACGAAAATAAATGTCCACTATTAAGGAAGAGTTTCTATTTTAATTATGTTATGTGGGGCAAAGTGGCCATGCATCTAACTTATTCTCTGTGAAAAGAGAGAAAATTTGAAAAGAAAATTCTTCTCCAATTTCTGGATGAGGGACAAACATGAGGAGATAGCTCTACGTGTGTGTGAAAGGCCAATAATGTAAAATCTGCAAGTAAAATCTGCAAACAAAAAGAATTATACACCATGACCAGCTGGGGCTTATCCCAGAGATGCAAGGCTCATTCAGTATATGAAAATCAGTGATATCCACCATATTGACAAGCAAAAGAGGAAAAGTCACAGGATTATATCAATTGATGCAGAACAAACCCAATATCAATTCATGACAAAAACTCTCACAAAACTAGGAATAGGGGGAATTTCCTCAACTTGTTAAAGAACATCTATGGAAGACATATGACTAACATCATATGACTAACTTCGTACTTAAATGGTGAAAAACTGGGCACTTTCCCCTAATGGTTGGGAACAAGGCAAGGCTATGTGCTCTCACTACTCTTATTTAACGTAGTGTTGGAAGTTCTAGCCAGTGCAATAAGGAAAAAAAAAGAAAAAGAAAGAAAGAAACAAAGGGCACACAGACTGGGAAGAAGAATTAAGTGTCTTCATTTGCAGATGATATAATTGTCTTCATAGAAAAGCCAAAGGAATCTACATGAAAACTTCCCATAACTAATAAGTGAGCTTTACAGGGTTGCAGGATGCAAGATCAACACATAAATCTCTGTGCACAATTTCAAGGCTCATTATAACTACAGTGATCAAGACTGTGTGGTATTGGTAGAGAGCCCAGAAACAGGCCCACATACATTTACCCAACTGGCTTTTGACAAAGGTATAAAAGCATCCGCATGGGGTATGCCGCTCCCAGAAAGGGGCCCACCAAGCATCGTACTTTCTTCGTGACAGTGGGTTCGAGGTACAGCAACTTGTTTTTCTCTTTGGAGGGACAATGCCAATGTGCTTCAGTCCACTGGTGCCCAGAAACTTCATGAAAGTTTTGGGCCCCTGAGTTTTTATGGGGCTTATCTTTCACTCTGTGGTGAAATATTTGCTACTGCCCGTGCACTAGGTCCAGTCAGCGTGACGTCATTAACGTGGCAGACCAGTATGATGGTTTGGGGGACAATGAGATGATCACGTCAATGCCCAGGGACTTCATTATGGTAATGTGCCCGATAATTGAAGGGACAGTGACCGGGGCTTTCTTTTGACCCTCTTTCCATAATTGTGCTCAGTCCTTCAGGAAGCCTCTGTGGGAATTCATCCAGCTGCCAATTATGCGATCAGGAACTGGGGAAAGAGCCACAGGGGGTCCACAGGGAGAAAGACGCAGACTAAAGACTCCATTTCCGACCAGTGGACCACAGTGGAAAGTCGGAGGAAGGTTTAAAGTACACAGTTGTGTTATGTGTACCTGGCCTCACCTTCGCTTGAGGGCTGAGTCTGTGAATTGATGGGGTCCGGGAATTAGATGAGGGGCCATGATTTTCCATCGTGGTGATTCAAGGCAGGCTGCCGTTCACCAGATCTAGAGTTTTTGTTGGTGGTGGTCTACTACAGGTGGCCTTTTAACAGGATTCCATGATTCATCACCCTGAAGATCCTTGGGGATAAAACATTCTTGCCATCTTTACATGGCCTTATCCTCTTCTGTGTCCTTCTTCTCTTCTAAGGATACTTGTCGTTGGATTTGGGGCCCACCTGAGTCATCCAGGATGACCTCATCTGTAGATCCTTAACTTCAGTACCTCTACAAAGACCCTTTTTTCAAGTAAGTTCGTTTTCATAGAGTCCAGGGGTTAGGTCCGAAGTGGGGGGCCAGTCTTCATCCCACTATAGATGTGAAGCCATTGAAGGGCTTTGAGCAGAGGAGGGACATGGCCTGACTCACAATTTAATGGCTCTTTCCAGGGGATGTGTTGAGGAGACAATATAGTTGGAAAAAACAGAAAGAGGGGGTAAGTGCAGGAGGCGAGGGGAAAAATGTAGGAGAGCCATGGTGATGACATGGACTCCAGTGACAGTATTGAGGGTGGTGAAAAACTACCAGATTCTGGATCTTTTGAAAGCAAAGCCGAGAGGATTTGCTAACAGATCAGATGAGGAGTGTTGGAGAACCATTAGTGAGTACCTGAAATTTAGCCAAATATATACCAACGGAGCATTATAAAATTATGGGATGGGGAGTGTAATTAACTGCTCGTGGATTGGTTGATATTGAGGACTTTGGCTATGTATAAAAAATCAAGTTAGAGCATTAATATTATTACTACAGGAGGGAAGAGGGCTTGAACCTGGAGCTTGCTTGGCCGTTCAGTACCACAGCCACGAACCCGCTTTGACTGTCCAGCAGTTCACATGGAGCCCCGTCGTGGAGCTGAAATCTAGCTGTGCTGTAACCGTAAAGCGCACACCAGAAAGACTTGGTACAGAAAAAAAAACACAAAAAGAGCGTAAAATATGCCATTCACAATGCTGTGTATTGCTTATATGTTGAAATGATAATATTGTGGATCGCTGCGTTAAATAAAGTTTGTTATTAAAATCGATTTAACTTTTAACGTTGTACTTTCTTTTCCAAATGGCTGCTGGAGAATTTAAAAGTCCACAAGTGGCTCGCACTCTTGTTTCTATCGCCAGTGCCACCTAGCTGGATGGGAATTACAAGCGGCAAAGGAGGCTATGCGCCTCAACTTCTTCATTTTGCCATCGGGACTGATCCGACAGCCACCTTCAAGGGTCGGCGAGGAAGCAAGGAGCGCTCAGGCGGGTGCCCGTGCGCTCCCGTCCGGGTAAAACCTCAACGAAGGAGAGCGAACCGCTGCCGGGCCACGCCCACAGACTACGAGCCGCCCCGCGAGCTGCGCAGGCGCTCCTAGACCTGGCCGCCGAAGGCGGGGAGAGGCCCAAGGCGCACGCGCGGACGCGCCAGCGTCCCGGCCGCGTCCACCAATGAGAGTGTGCAGCCGTCCCGCGCGCGCTTGGGGCTCTGCCCCGCGAGCCCGGCCCCGCCTCGCCCCGCCCCGCTGCACGACACGCACGGGGCGGCGCACAGGTGGGCGGGCCCTAGTGGCGCGGCCTGACGGCGGCGGGAGTCCGCGGTAGCTTCCTCGGCGCTAGCCCACGCGGCTCGCACGCTCAGCGGGGCAACATGGCGGACGCGGAAGGTACGGGTGGTTCTCTCGCGGGTGGCCGGGCGGGTTGCCGCGGGCCGGGGCCAGATCCTTCGGCTAGGGGAGCCGGGGGTGGGGGGACAACTTCGAGGCCCGAGCTTTCCGCTAGCTCCAGCTACCGGGCCTCCTGCCGACCTTGTCGCTTGGCCTTGGCTCCACGGGTGAGGGCGAGAGAGCGAGAGGCCCCCGCGGTGACGTGACGCCACCAGCCCGGGCCTCCCGCCGACCGTACGTCCCCTTAGGGCCCGGGCCGCCGCCGCCAGCTCGGACGCCGCGGTCAGCGCCGCGCGATGAGGGGAAGCAAAGGGGCCGAGGGGCTCGGGCGTGCGCGGAGCGCTAAGTCGAGAAAAAGTTCTAGGGGCCACCAGCCCTCGGGGACCGTTGGGCGGTCGCTTACGGGCCCGCGGCCAGAGCGCCGTGGGCGTTTCAGCCCCGCGCGGCCACGTGGTGAGCCGGGATGGAGGGCGACACGTGCGGCTGCTGTCTGGAGCCCGCCGTGCAGCCGCGCACTCGGCCTGACACCGGCGGCTTCCCCTGTGATCCTAGACAAGCATCCGTTTTCTACCTACCCTTGTTTTAAACTTCATTGTCTTTATTTTCGGGGAAAACTCCTAATTCTTGTGTGTGTGTTTTTTTTAAGTACTTATTTTACCGAAGAAGCATAAGAAGAAAAAGGAGCGGAAATCCTTACCAGAAGAAGATGTAGCAGTGAGTACGAATATGTTGTACTTTGCTTTGACTGAAAAGAAAGGTTTCTTAGCTGACAGATTACAGAAAAGAACTGTTTTTAAAGGCTTTGGAGGAATGGGCTGTAATTGAGTGGTCGTTGTGTAGAAAGTACACAACGCCCGCCAACCTGGGTCTTTGCTGTCAGGCACACCCTGCTAAGTGTTGCTGGCCGCACCAAGTGCTCCCCCTGAAATTCTCTTATCAGACCCACTGCCCCGCTTTCTCTTAAAATTGCTGTGCCCGTCGTGGTGGCACTTCGCTTACGCTTCTCAGCTCTTTGTTCATTTCTTTTTCCTTTGGAGGTCCCGGGGAAAAGGCATAGACTACCTTGCTTTTTATTTCAAAGGTATAGACTTCTATGGTAGTAGTGGAACTGTTCAAAGTCAGGTGGGAAGTCTAACAGGCTGTGTTTCTGTCCTGTGGAAGGAAATACAACACGCTGAAGAATTTCTCATCAAACCTGAATCCAAAGTGGCTCAGTTGGACACATCTCAGTGGCCCCTGTTGCTAAAGGTATGTGTTTCGCATCAGGTCAACGCTTGGCTTTTACATTGTTTTTGAGTATTAAACAGTTGATTGAGAGTGCATCCTGGACTTAGGAAATGCTAGATGAGGCCGTCTAAAACACTGTTCCTCAACGTGTGTGAGATGAAGGACCAGGGTTTGTTCGGGTTTTTTCCCCCTTCATTTCCAATGTACCCAACACTTGTAGAATACAGGTAAATTTTACAACAGTGTCACACTGCTATCACATTTTATAATCAATTCTCAATTTCTGTACTTAGCCTCACCTTACAGACCTGTCCTGGTTTGTGGAGTAGAACATGCTTGAGAGCATACGGCCAGTGCCTGGCATGTTAACTTGCTCCCTAGAAGTTACTGGCTATCGTGTTGGGTTTTAACTAGGGTACTTCGGTGATGAGTTAAATTACAAGTTTCACAAATGACATAATGGGCGCCAGCTACGAGATTAGGAGGCAAATTTATTGAAAGACTCCTTGACAGACTGTTTGAGTAAATCACTAAATATGAGGTAAAAGAGAGATTTGCATATAGAATTGAATACAGTTGAGTTTCTGCTTGGCCAGATGTGTCTGCCATTTAGACAGCATCTGCTTCTCTATTTTTACCTGCTGGTAAACCAGGTTGGCAATGTCCCTACTGTCATGGAACTTAAAATCTAGGGGTGGGAGATACAGTTAAAAAAATCATTGCTGCTTGTGGAAAGTACCAAGATGAAGCTAAGGGGCTTCCATTGACGGGAACCCTTTCAGGCTGGTGGTGGAGCCCTGGAAAGGAGAGTGAGAAGGGGCAGACGTGAGGAAAGTGGGGTAGGAGTGCCTGGGGCAGGTGCAGACCAGTCAGGTGTGCGGAGCCGTGTTGCCAGTCCCCCTCCATTTGGTCCCGGAGAAAATCAAAGCTAGTCCATATTGTACTCATAAGCCTGCACAGTGAAGCCCAGTTTGTTCTGTAGTACCCCAAGAGGTCTTTCTGGAGGAGGGATCAAATTTGTCGTATTCTTACTCATATAGGTAATTTTTCCAGCATGTGGGGAGGCTTAGCGGTCTGTCACAGCACATAATGGAAATATAGGAGTAAGATCTAAAACAAGAAGCTGAAGCGTCACCATATCATGGTTCATGGTGGTCCTGACTCTTGTTTCCCACATGTTAATGATTTATTGTTTGTTTTGTGTTGTATCATTGCTTTCTAGAATTTTGATAAGCTAAATGTAAGGACAACACATTATACACCTCTTCCTTGTGGTTCAAATCCTCTGAAGAGGGAGATTGGGGACTATATCAGGTAAGTGTGTTGGAAACAGCACTGTCCAAACGTCCGTTCTTTTCAAAATGACCCTTTCACATCAGTTATTCACGGAGGTAGCGGCGGCATTGCCCTAAATACGCTATCCTGTGCCCATGGTGAACTCTTCTGTTTCACTCTGCAGATTTAGTTTTCATTAGAGGACCAGAGCCGATGACACAGGAATTTCTTTCCCATTCTAGGACAGGTTTCATTAATCTTGACAAGCCTTCCAACCCCTCTTCCCACGAGGTGGTAGCCTGGATTCGGCGAATACTCCGGGTAGAGAAGACAGGACACAGTGGTACCCTGGATCCCAAGGTGACTGGTTGTTTAATAGTGTGCATTGAACGAGCCACTCGCTTGGTGAAATCCCAGCAGAGCGCAGGTATGTGGGAGAGGGAGGGAAGACGGGGCTACTTTGAGATTGGAAGGCTTTCTGTGTTTCCTTTCCTTTCTACCTTTTGGCTCTCAGAAATGATTTCTTCATTAGTAAAATCATAAAACAAAAACAGAAAACAGAAGCAAGGGATATTCTTGGTGTGTGTGTGCCTTCTGTCCTCAGCCAGACCCTGGTGGGGCTGCCTTGTTTGGAGTTCTAGGTGCTTTTTATGCACACGTTGAGCCCAGCTCCAGGCCTGTCACTCCATGCTCCTCTAACCGCCCTGCTGCTTCTGCCTAAAGTGCCTCTGCTTCATTGGCATTGGGGAGAATTCTACTTGACCTTCTAAGGTGGTCTCCAGTCAGGCTCTCCACGGGCGCTCCGGCTGTCCCTGTCAGCATGTTGAAAGTTGAGCTCTCGATGAGATAGCGTCTTCAGTCCTTTCTCACATCTGCACCGTGAAATCTGTCTTAATGCAAATTTTACAGAAACAGGAGTTCAAATTGCCTGCTTTTTCTGGCTGTACAAAATGGGAGTGATATAAGCATATAGAAAATACAGAAAACTCAGTGGCCACACCTGACTACTCTTTTGTCATTTTACAGGCAAAGAGTATGTGGGAATTGTCCGGCTGCACAATGCTATCGAAGGGGGGACTCAGCTTTCTAGGGTAAGTCTGTAATTGTAGGGAAGGCACCTGTTAGCAACTGGGGTCTCTGAGGCCCTTGCCCTTGTCAGTGGGCTGCCGTGGCCAACCTGCTCATGTCCTTTCTGAGGAGAGGCTTCTGCTCAGCACTGAGCCATCCCTATGTAGTTGAAGAAAGAGTCAAAAATTGAAAGGCCCTTTTAGATCCTAAATGATTGAAAGAGACCTTTTGTGTTTCAAGTGTGCCCTTAAACTCCCCAAATCTGCCCTTTGATCTTATTTGAGTTTTGCTTTGTGCTTATTCTCAGGCCCTAGAGACCTTGACAGGTGCCTTGTTCCAGCGACCCCCGCTCATCGCTGCAGTAAAGAGGCAGCTCCGAGTGCGGACCATCTACGAGAGCAAGATGATCGAGTATGATCCTGAAAGGAGATTAGGTGGGTCCTTAGGCCTGTGAGGCACTGAGCCCACGTAGAGCACACGTGCGTAGGAATGAATTCTGGAGAATTAGTCTCTTAAAAGTAGATGCCTTTAGTATGTGGTGTAGTCGTGGCCTGTGTCCGTTGTCTCTAGTTTTGCTGGTGCAGATAGAGAATAACTCTGGGTTTCTCAACCAGTGGTGTGTTTACTTGGGAAAATATGTACTACTTTTGCATGTGTCTTAGGAATCTTCTGGGTGAGTTGTGAGGCCGGCACTTACATTCGGACGCTGTGTGTACACCTTGGTTTGTTATTGGGAGTTGGTGGTCAGATGCAGGAACTCCGGCGGGTTCGTTCCGGAGTCATGAGTGAAAAGGTACGTCATCGCGGGGCTAAGAGTTTTAGAGCCGGCTGGTACTTGGGTCCTCCAGCCCTTGGTGGAACTCTACCTGCTTCACATCCAAGAAAAGGCAGTTTCCAAAGTGTTGAGTTCAGTTCAGGGCAGCTTCCCTGTTCTGTTAATTAAACTTTGGGACATTGAAACACAGGCTGGATGGATAGCATTACTCTATTCATTTACCTCCTAGCCTACAGATATGCCTGCTTAGATTTAATAGACCAACAGGTAAAGAGTGACTCCGAAGAGACCGGAGACTAATGAGCTTGGACTAGCAGACGGGACTAAGTTCATTCCGTGTTTGGAAGTGTGAGGTCCGTTTGCCTGTCGGGGATACAGTGGCACTCGAGTAATTTTCATATGTGGCTACTTTCCAGGACCACATGGTGACGATGCACGATGTGCTGGATGCCCAGTGGCTGTATGACAACCACAAAGATGAGAGTTACCTGCGGCGAGTTGTTTACCCTTTGGAAAAGCTGTTGACCTCTCATAAACGGCTGGTCATGAAGGACAGTGCGGTAAGTTCTGTTTGCACCACACGTGACCTCGAGAGGTGAGATATGGTCCGTGTCCTGAACACTTCATTCTGTTTAAAGAGATGAAATTGGGCTTTGTGAACTTGTAGCGATTATTTTGCCTTGGTTTATTTTCTGGTTTCGTAGATTGGACACTGGATTCATTTATTTGTTTTTTTGTTCTTGGAAGCATTTATGATTAACTTTTTATTAAATCAAAAAGAAATATAAATTAAAGTAGAAGTTTAATGCTAGGAGTAATTTCATTTCGAAATAAGGCAAATACTTTAAAAGTAAGTAACTTGGTTCAAGAAATAGACTATCAGTGGTACATAAACTTTGCCCTCTTGTAAACTGGTAGTTCTGCATGTGCCTAAGACACCTTGGTTTATTTAAATTATTGCTAGAAAAGGTTGTTTTGATGGGGATAAAAGGTTGAGACTAGAGAGTTTCAGAGATACGATAAGTTAGTTCTCCATTAAAGGCTTTGTTTTGTTTAAATAAATCCTAGTTTGAGGTCATAAAACCTAAACGTCACAGAGATTATCAAGCTTTTTTTCTTAGTATACTTACTAAATAACCTTAGAGTAATCTTAACGATGAAAGGAAATCTGCAGTTATTTGTGTTGCTTTGGGTTTCCTCTTTAGTAGTTGTTTAAGGTTGAGTAGTCCAGAATTGTAAATAGCCTTATTTTTAATGGTATTATGGTCAGAGAATACGGCCTTCTGTAAGTTAAGATGCTTTGTGGCCTAGTGCGTAATCAATTATTGTTAAACAAGTAGCAATAAAAATTTTTTCTAACTTTTAAAGATATAAATTTTTGTATATATTTAATAACTTGAGCTTGCTCGTTCATATTTAGATCTTAAATTACATAGATGTTTGATGACTGTATAGATGTTATAGTTTGTAGTAAAAGACAGAAAAACTAATGAGGCATACCAAAACATGCCCCTATAGCGACTGAAAAAACTTAATCACGTAAAACAGAACAACATAAATGTGATCCCCCGTCGCGCTGGGGTCAAACTGGTCGCTTCTGGGTGAATTTCAAGGGAGGGTGGAATATGGTGAGTGAAGACAAGGTGGCACGAGGCGGGTTGGACGCATGGAGTGCTGTCGAGCTCGGGGAGAGTTGGCCTCGGCAGTCTTGCTTGTGAGTTAACTTTGGGAACCTGTCATCCAGATTTCCCAATAAATCTGATACACCTCCCAGCTCTGTCAGAGGTTTTTCCCTTAATGATTAGAGGCATAGAGAAGAGCAATTAAGGAAAACTGAGGCTGGGTGTTGGTTTAGTATGAAGGCAGCTCTAAGTGCCCTGGGTAGGAGTGGCTGTTTACGGCCCCCGCTGACATTTCTGAGTCGACACGCGTGAAGCGCCTGGCCCGTGCTGGGTGGCTGCCGTGAGCCTGAGTCCCTTCATAAGCTAGACCGCGGCCAGTGGCCATGGGTGTCATTGGTCCTCTGTCACGGGTGGGGGCGGGGTGCAGGGCGGCGGCCGCCTGGGGCCGCGGCGCTCACCAGGGACACCACCCCGCAGGTGAACGCCATCTGCTATGGCGCGAAGATCATGCTCCCGGGCGTCCTCCGGTACGAGGACGGGATCGAGGTCAACCAGGAGGTGGCGGTCATCACCACCAAAGGGGAAGCTGTCTGCATGGGTAAGAGGCGAAGGCGCCCTTGGCCCTCCTGCGCCGCTGCAGCCAGGCTCACTAACGGGCTCCCCCGGGCCTGGCCCCTCGGGCTCATCCGATCGCTGTGTCGCTCGGGGTCTGTCGGGGTGCTCACAGCAAAGGGCCATGTCAGACAGGCATAGGCGGCAGGGAGGTAAGTGGGGCTTCCTCTCGCCCCACTGGCTGCTGTTAGGAGCTGTGTCTCAGCAGTTGGGCTTTCCTCGGCTCTCCAGTGAAAGGAGGAAATCATCAGCGAAGTGGGGGTGAATGGCTGTGGTAATTAAAGAGCCTTCAGTCCACTCCTTGTCTGCTTGCAGCACTACCTTGTGAAAGTTTAGCTACTGTCGGATTGTCCCTGTGTGTGGCCTGAGCTCCAGGCAGGACACGCATGTCTTTGGGGTTCCTTATTGAGGTGTCCCTTCCCCTCTGGCTGCTTGCTCACAGCTGAAAAGGAATTCTGATGACATGCTTTATTTCTTGTGCAAATTACACAGGTTAAATAGCTGTGGTTTACTTATTAAGAGGTCCCTTCTGAGGACCTAGGAAGCATTGATTTTTATGAGTGTGATTAGTGTCAGTATTTTTTGAACTCGATAAGTAATGTGCTTTCACAGCCTTTCTTCCCCTAATGGTGGATTTCCTCCATATGCAATGCTCAGCAAAGGAAACCTCAAGGCAGGAGAGCTTAAGAGCTTTAAATAGGTTTTTAAAAGTTGTGTAAAACAGTGGCATTCGGGCTCATTGATTATGGAGTCTTTCCCCTTCAAGTCGTTCTTTTATCTCTTTCCAACGCCTGCAGCTATTGCATTAATGACCACGGCAGTGATCTCCACCTGTGACCATGGTATCGTAGCCAAGATCAAGAGAGTGATCATGGAGAGAGACACTTACCCTCGGAAGTGGGGTTTAGGTCCAAAAGTAAGTGGGACTGGGCGTGTGCCCTGCTGCCTTATTCTGTTTTGCCTTGTTGAATCCTCACTTGGGCAGCTCCCACTGTGTGTCCACTGCCACGTCCTTGCCTCGTGCTGGGCTCTGGGGAGTCAGTGGTAAGTAGAAACGGGCCTGTCTCAGACCTTAGAGATTTCAGTCTAAGGGGGACAGTAGATAGGCAGTGCTCAAATTGCACAGTGGCGTGGTGAGGGCCTTATGAAGGGGTGTGGAGAGGTGCCTAACACGTCAGTCAGCAGTCCACGATGAAGGCTTCGGCCTGGTCGGGGAGTCGGGGTGAGGGATCTGGAGCCACGCCAGTGTGCGGTACGTAGTGTTAGATGTTGAGGTGAAGCGGGGAGGGAAGAGCCCAGGGCTGCTGGAATAGCATGTGCAAAGGCCCTGTGGTCAAAGTGACACTGCAGAGGCTCCCACTGGTACAAAAAGGTTTGCAACCTTTCGTAAGTCCCATGTTTGCTCCTATTAGAGGGAGGGTGAGTTTGGAGCACTCTGCTGAGAACACCCAAGGGGGGCACCTTATTTGCTGTGTGTGTGTGGTCGTGGTACATGTTTTATGTGTTGACACTGTACTAACGTTGAAACCCTGACGGTCCACCAGGCAAGTCAGAAGAGGCTGATGATCAAGCAGGGCCTTTTGGACAAGCACGGCAAGCCCACGGACAACACGCCTGCCGCCTGGACACAGGAGTACGTGGACTACAGGTAAGGGCGGGCGGGATGTTTCCCAGCCACGTGGTGGGCAGAGGGCACGCTGGCTGCAGTGCTATAGTGACCGCAGGGGAGGAGGGGAAGGCGGGGAGCCCAGACGTGGGAAAGGGGTGGATTTAGTTTGGGGGAAACGTGTAGGACCTGAGGGGACTGGCCTTGGGGCGTGTGGAGTAGCCGCTTAGGGCGTTGGGCAGCACGACAGACAGTTAACCCTTTCTAGTCTGGCTCGTGGCACTGCAGCAGGAGTCAGTCTGCGACAGCAAGTGGTAAGTTGTTCTGTCCAGCATCAGGATGTTGATGGTGGCCTTAGGCTTGCCGGATCTGCTGGGAACGACTCTCACCTGTCGCTCCTCTTTCAGCGATTCTGCCAGGAAAGACGTCAAAGCCCCCCAGGTAGTTGCCGAAGCAGTCAAAGCCCCAAAGGTGAGTGGCGTGCTCTGAGGGCTTCGCCATGTGCCGTCCAGCCACACGTGCTGGCTCAGCGGGGTGGGCCTTCCTGCCCCCCTCGGGCTCTGCAGGCTCCAGTTCACGTTCCCTGTCGTGTCTGCTGGCAGGGGTGTGGGCTCAGCTGAGGCCATGACCCCGGAACAGGGTTGGGTCAAGGGGCGGCACAGGCATGTTGAAGTAGAGACCGTGACGCTCGGGACCGGACAAACCCCTCCGGACGGCACCAGCTCAGTGTTGCGACCGTCCGCGGGAAGCACGCGGTGGCTGCTCGGCTCGGGGGCGGCGGGCTGTTGGTGTTAGACTGCAGGATGGCTTGTCTGTACCTCGGGTGGCACAGAGTGTCCTGAGAAGAGCTGCTTGGGGCCCGCGCTTGCCTGTCTTCTCTGAGCACTCGTGGGAGCGCCCCTGGGGGGCATGCGGTCCTGCCTTTGGCTTCAGTGAGGACGTGGCCTTTCTGGCCCGGCCCTGTGTTGCTGCCCTGGCGCTCCTGCTGTGCCCCTGGCTTCCTGGTCTTTGAACCCTTGGTAAACAAAGCCCTGTTGGGGTCTTTGAAAACTTCCTGTTGGATCCAATCAGCGTCTTCTCTGCTGGCTCCTCCCCTTTTGACTTACTGAGACTTTCTCATCCGCATTTGCCCAAGATCTTAACATTTGATCAATTGTCTCCACCTTAGCGGAAGCGAGAGAGTGAAAGCGATGAAACCTCTTCAGTGGCTCCCCAGCTGGTCAAGAGGGAAAAGAAGAAGAAGAAAGCCAAGAAGGCCAAAGCCGCTCTGGAGAGCGCGGGCGAGCCGGGGGCCGGGGTACAGACACGCCCAGGCCCGGGGCTCCCTTTGTCCTCGAAGGGGAGGGAACTGCCCGCTGCTGCCGGCTTGGTTACTCGGGGAGCTGCCCTGTGGGAAGGACGGGGCCGGGCCCAGCTTTTTATAGTAGCGGCTCAGAGTTAGGGCTGTGTTGATGGTGGGTGGGGAGGGTGCATGGCTGGGGGATCTAAATGCAGGGGCACCGTGGAAAACGCGGGATTTGTGTTATGTGCAAAATTTACGTATTGCAGGCTATCCTTACGGAGCCTGAGAAGGCTTAGTTGACTGTGTGGAACTTCCCTGATTTCCTTTGGGGAGAGTGGCAGTGCTTAACAGACGCTTGCTTTCTCTTTCCCCCAGGACAGTGACACCACCAAAAAGAAGAAGAAGAAGAAGAAAATAAAAGTGGAAATCTTCGCTGACTAGTGGACGCCACTTGAAGCACTGTGTCCAGGTGGGAGGAGGAATTAAAGCCTTATTGAGAAAACATAACTACATTTGTTCTTGAGGGAATGAACCTGAGATCCCGGAAAGGGCGGAGAGTCCGGCGTGTTGGAGCAGCTGCTGCGACCTTGCTGACGTCCCCTGGCGCGGTCATCCCATCTTGTCCTGTTTTAAGGACACCGGTGAAGGGGGCGGGTGTCTCCCCTTCAGACCCGGCACTGCCCGGTGAGCATCCGCAGCTGTTTCCTGGGGGCCGTTTTCACGTCATGGGCCTCTCCTAGTTTGCTTCCCCCTTCCCTCATCAAAAAAGTTTATAAAAATCAAGTCTGCTCAGCAAAATGGTATAGGGCAAGTAAAAAAAAATATAACTGAATCATGTTATTAATTGAGGGGTAATCATTTTTCCAGTGTCTTGTGAGGACTCTAGTGTCAGTCTCCTCTGTCACCCCGTATTTCCCTTCTAGATGGAGGCCTGGCCAAGGGCTCTGTCGTTCCATCTCATGAGTTATTTCCAGTCACTTCTTCACTGCTTGTGTATATAGGCACCACTTCAGACACTTAAATCCACCTGTGAGAGAATCCCCAAAAAACCATGTCTCTGTTCTTTGTTTTAATCCTCAGTTAGCTTCATTGCTGGGAGAAGGTTGTAATTTTTACTTATTAAAGTTTACTTATGAAATTTTTAAAGTATTCCTGTTGGATTTTCTGATTGTTGATCTCAAACTAGGAGGACAGAAAATATATTTTGATTAAAAATGTTGGGTTTCCCTGGTGGCGCAGTGCTTGCCGATGCAGGGGACACGGGTTTGAGCCCTGGTCCGGGAAGGTCCCACATGCCGTGGAGCGGCTGGGCCCGTGAGCCATGGCCGCTGAGCCTGCGCGTCCGGAGCCTGTGCTCCGCAACGGGAGAGGCCACGACAGTGAGAGGCAAAAAAAAAAAAAAAAAATGTAGGGACCTTTATGTCCTAGTTGAAATTTGATGCTTTTCCTTTATGTTTGGTTACTTTTCTTTCTCTGGTTCTGCGTCTTGTAACACTTCCCTTTGGGCCCGTCATCTGGCATGAGATCAGATACTCTGGAATCTTCATCAAGACACTGACGAGATAAGAGGGGACTCATCACAAATTAAGTGATGTCCAAACTACTTGAGAGGAGAAAGGTTCTCAGTATTACGTGGTGGGTGTGCAGGGCAGGAGGTGCCAGTGCCTGTGTCTGTTGACAGCCCTGAAGTATCTGCAGACACATCTGGGCGCAAACTCGACGAAGGGAGCCACTGAAGCTTTTGCTTGGGCTGGAGGCCGGGTGAGTGACAGGAGAGGGCGCAGTGGTGGAGGATGTTTAGGAATCTGAAGGCCTTGGTGAGAGGTCTAGAGCAGTTTGTGGGGAAGTGCTGCACTGCTGGCTTGTCACGGCCTCTGCTGCCCGGGACCCTGAGCGCAAGTTGCACACCTGGGCCCTAGACGTGCCAGGATGTACGCCTCCGGGAAGTTCAGTGTGTGGCCACGGTGGGTTCCCATCTGGGGTAAGATGCTCTGGGGTGCTTGTCTACGTGGGCGCTAGATTCAGGAGACCTGCAGTGTGACTTTTGAGGGCACAACTGCATCTTAGTTCTTTGGGGCTAATGTGACTCTCAGCTGTGTGAACAAGGGAGCAGAGTATTTTGTTCTGGACACAGTTTAAATCTGGGCAGCAAGTCTGGGGTGCTCTGAAAACCATGTTGAGAATAGAAGAGAAAGCTAAAAGGAGTGGTTATTAGGAGGAAAGATAGATCTGGTAGACATGTCGAAACCAAGGCCAATGCAAGTGGAAGCAAGGACTTCAGAGCACTCTCCCCACTGGAGCAGAAACTGGACGGTCCCCTTACACCTTTGCTCCCAAAATGTTTTTTGTTTGTTTGTTTTGTTTTTTGTTTTGTTTTTTGCGGTACGCGGGCCTCTCACTGTTGTGGCCTCTCCCGTTGCGGAGCACAGGCTCCGGACGCGCAGGCTCAGCGGCCACGGCTCACGGGCCCAGCCGCTCCGCGGCATGTGGGATCTTCCCGGACCGGGGCACGAACCCGTGTCCCCTGCATCGGCAGGCGGACTCCCAACCACTGCGCCACCAGGGAAGCCCCCAAAATGTTTTTATATGTTACACACACGTATGTGTTCACATGCACATGCCTGGCCCAGCACACAGGCACCAGCCACGTGCACGTAGGCTTTTAGCCTGACTGACCTCTAGGCTTAAGGTCCTCACAGGCCTGAGGGAGACTTGTGAACCCAGCAGAGGCGTCTGGTGTTGGTACCATCCTCCAGCAGCTGCTCCCAGAGGCTTGGGGCACAGGTCGAAACCCAGAGAGTTAAAAGGTACAAGGTCATTGGCGTTTTATTTTAACACAGCAACACTTTTATTGCTTTTGAGGGTTTCGCTAGAGCAGACCTCATCCTATTGCACAGCTGTTTCATTTGGCAGTTTAGAAAGTTGCAGTTAAAGCTTTCTTCAAAGCAAAGACAAATGAAATGCCCAGTGTGATTGAAGGTAAAGGAGTGCAGGCTTCAGAGGGACAGGGTCCGTTGCTTTTCCTCCCCGTGTGTACCATCTGTGATCAGCAGCTGTGTTTGGATAGTACTTCCGGACCCCAATTTCCAGAGATCCTTTGGAAATCCTGATCCACGGGGCCCCGTCTATCAGGGAAGTCAGAGCCCAGCCCTTCAGAAACCTGAACAAGATGGATACCCACTGGTCATGAGGATAGTTGCAGAGAGCTGGAAGCTGACACAGAGCTAGCTGGGGCGATCCTGTTTGTTTGTCTTAAAGCAAGGGGAATGGAGTTCCTAAGGCTCGACAGGGGCCCATAGTCGTTCCCCCTGTTCTGCAAGCTTAGTAAACCCAGGAGACGGGCACCCACTGCGGAGAACTGCATGCCCGGTCAAAGGCTTCTTGCAATTTCTTAAGGGTTTCATCGACGCTGTTATTGACCAGTGAGAGGTCAAAGTAGTGAGCATACTGGCCACGGATGGCCTCGGAGTCCTTCTGCAGCTGCTGCAGGGCTTCCGTCTGTGGAGGAGACAGAGAAAGGGAGGGAGGGGGAGAGAGGGCGTCACGGATGGAGCAGGGATCCACCCGTCTGCACCCCAGCACCACCGACTCCAGTAAAACGTACAAGTACAGTGAGATTGTGTTTCCCCTCTAGCAGATTTCACCGAAGATGAAACTGCACAACATGCTCCTGGCATAGGGATGACCTCTCTCAACGTTCCCAACACAATCCTGCCTGGAGTCTCTCCTACAGATATATTTGCACGTGTCAAACGCCGTACGCACAGGGCCATCCACCGTCGTATTATTTGTAATAAGTTTTAAACCTAAGTAGCCATCAAGAAGGCAATGAGGAGACTAAATGAGTGTCTGCTACATCCACACGATGCGAGACCACACAGCTACTGAGAAAGACCCGGGGAGGTCCCCACGCACAGGTTCAGCGCAAAGCAAGGCGCCTGCAGGGTGGGTTTGGGGCGGCTCGGCTCTGGGGAGCGGGGAGGCCTTTCAACACGGTCCTGGCCTCCTTCCCGCCCCTCCCCGCACAGCACGCACCACGTGGGCCCAGGGCCGCCTCTGTTCTTCACAGTCCCTGCCCTGCCCCCAGATGCCCCTCTTAAGCCCATGTCGCACCAGTGTCAGGATCTGCTCTTCTGGAACAATGGCCTGGCTAGTGCATTAACAACTGTGTGCTGAACAGACGGGACAGGCACACGTGCTCTGGCCCCTGGCCGGGCGGGAAGGGGACAGCAGCAGGCAGGGTTAGGTTTAGGGTCGGGAAGCTGAGCTCTGCCGGCGCTCTGGCCAACGATCCGGACCGATGCCCGGTCCTCACGGGCCTGGAGAGCGGCCCCCACCACCACCCAGCACAGACCCTTCATCCCACCTGAGTGCCCTGGTCAGTGGGTGCGATGAACACAATGAAGGGTGAAAGTTCTGCCGTCCGAACAATCTTCAGGGTCTGGAAAAAGGGAGTGGAGGAAGAAGAGAGGGGAAGAAAAGGAGTCAGCTGTCGTGACGGACCTTTGCGATTGGCATCTTCGGGCCTCGCCAACCCCCGCACCGTCTCCAGCATTTCTGGTCCTGCTGTTCTTCCGCCAGGTGATCCCAGGGAAAGCTCGTGGCACAGATCTGCACTCGCGGGAGGGTCCCACGAGCTGCGCCCTTCAGCACCCTTTTCCCATCTGCTCCTGCCTTCCATGCCTACCCACCTGGGGCTCAATGTCAAGGATGGCGATCTTGTCCTGCTCGTGGATCTGGTGCACTGTTTCAAATTTGGTGCCAAACATGTTGCCCTGGTAGCTGCCAAACTCCAAGAACTCGTTGGCAGCGATGCTCCGCGTCATCTCCGCTGTGGAGACGAAGTGGTACTCCTTCCCGTCTTCTTCACTCTTCTTGGCCGGCCGTGTCGTATCTGTGCACGAGAACCCAAATCCCTGAGCAACTCAGGGCCTCCTGGGCTCCCGAGGGCTCGGACGCTGGCGCCGCCACCGCCACCCCAGCTGCGTTTAGCGCACGGAGTTTCCCGGAGGGGTGTCTCACACAGGACCCCGAGGGGCTGACTTTGGGAAACGAAGAGGACCAGGAAGTCCCCCATCCGCCCAGAACACATTTAACTGTCAAGAGCCAGAGTACCATCCTCCTCCCTTTATGAAGAAGCATCTCTCAAACACCAACCCCAGGGACACGGAAGCTCAGAAATGAAGAAATGACAGCTGAAAATATTTTAGAAACAGATCTCCGGGCTACAGTCAGGATTTCTGGGAAGTACACTGAAAGTCTCCTTTTCGTTGTTTGGAAAGAAGAGTACTCTGGTTTGCTTTAAACTCACACTGCTAAATGCTGGAATGTCCTTAAGTCGCAACGTTTGCGACTACTCGTGTGAGTGATCCTCTGAGTAAACCGTGCTACGCGTGCTGTAGCTTGAGGCGCGGCCCCTGGCCGCCTGCGTCATCCTCTGGTCTGCCTCAACGGGCACCTTCTCCTCAATCCACAACTGCCGCGCGTCTTTCTTTCCATCTTATAAAACGATGACTCTTCTTTGACCTGAGTTATCCTCACCTCTTACCCTTTCTAACTCACTTCTCATTCTAACTTACTGAATGATGGAACTGTCGTGGTTATTTCTACCTCCAAGGCCTTCTGCTTTCTGACCCCAGTGTGTCACTCTGTCCTCAAAGGCAAAATGGAGAAGGAATAAAAAAAATACAAATAACAGGTTTAGAATCCAGTTTTCTACACAGATTCGCTCCTGGGAATGCAACTAATCTAAGCGTCCGCCTGACTGCTGGCCTGACCCTTCTACAGCAGCTGCTGGGGTTACGGGGGCCTTACTGAGCGCTACTTTGAGAAAACATTTCATGAAAATTCGTGGCTGTCCTGTAATTTCCTTAGCCACTCAATGGACCGGAAGAGAGCTCTCAGAGTGATTTAGGCATATGAGAAAGTGTTTATAATATAAATTAAAATGAAAGAAAGTAACGTAAGTTTTTAATAACATGTTATTTGTTTAATCTTTCAAAGCAGTGTAAAAATGTTGACCGCTGCTTCTCTTATGCAGACAAACAGCACAGCTACTTTTTTAGTGGGAGCAACTATGGGCACAAATTTGTATCTTTCCAAACTGGCTTTTCTTTTTATAATCAAACATTTTTTTAAAAAAAATCACAAAGGAGGGACTTCCCTGGCGGTCCGGTGGTTAGGACTCAGCGCTCTCACTGCTGGGGCCTGGGTGTCATCCCTGGTCAGGGAACTAAGACCTTGCAAGCGGTGCGGTGCAGCTGAAGAAAAACAAATCACAAAGGAAAAGACAGATGACCGTGGCAACGTGTCCTTGAGGCCCCCCCGAGCTACTCACACGGGGCGGGGTACGCGAACTTGTCCGGGCTCTGGCTGAGCAGGGCGCTCTTGATGTGGCTGCGGCCCACGCCGCTGGCTCCTGCACAGACAGAGGAGATAAAGGCTTCCATTTCTTGCCCCAGGCACAAAGCTGGGGCTAGGAAGAGGAATGGGATAGGGGTTTTCATCTCTCAGACCCTCGAGATGAGCTACAGGTCAAAGCGAGTTGCGTGGCTTCTGGGCTGGTGTCAGGAGGACCGGGGGCTCCAGGCGCTGGGGTCCCAGTTAGGATTCCGAAGACAACTGGCATTTCCGCAGAGGAGCCAGCTACCACATGGCATTTTCTGTTTATTTCTGAAGTGTATTTGCCTTACTGGACTCTGAATGGAACTGACTTTTACTGGAAATTTAAACAGAACCCTCATACAGGTCCTCTAACCAACTCATGTTTTCACTCTAAAGATGGGGAGGACCCGGAAGCATAGGCCCGGAGCACCCCTACTGCCGCCAGACGGACAGACAGCCCGAAAGAGTTAGTTGCTGAAAACCATGTGGGGTTTACCCTATGTTGTAACGTGAACCCGGTAAGGACTCAGAAAACTCCTTATATCTGCTCCACGTGGAGGACCCAAGACACCTGCCTTCCCGTTTCCTTTTCTTCCTCACTGCCCTTGTTTTTTTGTTTGTTTGTTTGTTTTGTTTTTTTGAGAGAGGGAGTGAGGGAGGTTACGTACTGCAGGCAGGGAAATAAGAACAGAAATGCAGAGATGTACTCTAAGTGGCAAAGCAATGAGAAGATACCGATGAGCACGAGGGTCTTCCTCTTGAACGCAGGGAGCCGAACAACTTCCTCGTAAGAAACAACATCCAACTGATCAAAAACTAGAGACAAAGAAAAGCAAGCCGTGTTCATGCCAGAGCTGGGCACACAGCGAAGGCTGCGACCGGCTATACCGGCTCGGACAGCATCAGGGACAACCTGGATCGTGGATGCCCTTCCTTGGGGTCTATTTTTTGGTTTTCCCAACCCCCGCACCATATAAACTCAGCATGGCTGTTGGTCAGTCCTCTGGACTCGGATTTTCTCTAATCTTTTGGCCCCCAACCTCTCCACTTCTTCTCCACAGTTCGTTACCCGACGCGCCTGTCATCTCCCCTTATCTCCAGCTCGCGCTGCTGTCCCTTCCTCTCTGCCACCAGCGCGATGCTCCGGCCACATCTGCCTCACTGGAGGCCCCTGACATAGCTTTTAGGCCCTGTGCTTTGCTCCTGTCTTTCTCTAGAATGCTCCCGGCAGGAAGGAGGCACTCAATAAATAGTGGCGCAACCGCAGATTATTCTTCACTTGCTGTCTACAATCCACTCAAACGCATTTGCAACGTTCATATATTTCCAAACATGGCAGCTAAGGGACAAAGTGTGAATCAGTTCTAAGGAAAACAGGCCACTGTCTGGGGCTGCTCAGACCCTGCAGTTGGCCACACTGATGGCACTGATGTACTGAGAAGGGTCTGGAAGACTGTTGGGTTGGCTCCCTGGGGGTGAGAACGATGTGCCGGGCAGCGGGGAGGCTGGGGAGCGTACTTGCGCTGTGCTTGGCCAGGTACTTGTCTTTGTACTTTTTCTTCTTCCCGAAGGGACTGCAGCTCGGAGCCTCACTCGGAGCAGACTGAGCCCCGCTCGCCACGCGCCTGGAGGGAAGAGATGACCGAGGACACTGGTGGCTTCTTGGTGTAAAAGCCCGGGGTCATTCGCCTGTGCCGTCCCTTCTACACAGAACCCCCAGACCCATGTGCCTCCTGCCCTTTGTGTCATCCCAGACCCCGTCCTCCTCCGGCAGAGAAAGAGGGGGCTGCAGTCCCAACGCGGGCTTAGGGACCTAAAGCTTAGGGAAGGCATTTGTGGCAACACAGATCCACGGATGAAGGGAGAGCCAGTCGTCCTCCTTCACCCATAAGGGCCAGTCAGGCTCATCAAGGCATCATTGGCCCCCCCACCCCGCCCATTCTTCCAGGAAAAGTGGAAGGTTGGCCCGGTTGAGAAACAGAAACTATACACAGGATGAGATTTCCGTAGCTGAGCAGCGTGGCGGCCATGGGTCCCCGCCATTGGCAGCTCACCACTCCTGCAGCTCGGGGGAGGGGATCAGGCCCGCCGACCCCTGGGAGGATCCTTCCACCCGTCCCTGCCACCAGTTGCTGTCATCCTTGTTGATGATCTGGATGACGTCCCCGGTGACGAACTTCAGCCCCGCCTCCTTGCAAGGGATCAGGTTGTCCTTTTTGGGATCATAGTCAAACTGTGCTCTCATGAACATCTGAAAAAGAAGGCTACTATCTGAAATGCACTTGTTTCCTTGTGAACGCGCCCGAAGTCCTGACCCCACGATCTACTTCTACACGGAAGCTTGTCAGTTACAATACACGGATACACGTGCTCACCATAGCATTATCTATTAGAGCGAAATATTAGAAACGATCTGATTTTCCAAGAATGGGGAATTAATTAAATACGGCCATCTACAGAATATATTACCATGCAACTATAAAGATCAATTTGTAGAAGCGTATTTAATGTCCTGGGAAAATGCTGCTGATATAACATTAAATGAGAATATCATTAAATAAGAACAATACCTAGTACGCTTGAAATTTTAAAGGAGTATTTCTTTCTACATAGAAACAAAAAAGACCGAAAGAAGCTATATCAGAATTTAATACCAGTTACCTCTGCTAGGAAGATTAGGGGTAAAAATCCAACCCAAAGAAATAAAGAAATAATAAAGAGCAGAAACCAGTGAAACACAAACTAGAGTTGAAAGGATCAAGAAAGGCAACATTGGTTCTCTGAAGACTCATGAAATTAAGGCTGATTAACAAACTAGAGAAGACACCATTTCCCAGCAGAGAGCACAACGTAACACCACTATCACAACGGCCAAGATGAAGGAAAAAAGCCCAGATAATTCTAAGTGCTACAGTGACCACGTGGAAGAGCTGGGACTTGCAGCCGTGAATGGAAAACCCTGGAAAGTAGTTCGGCAACATCGTGAAAGAGGCACGCAGCCTCAAGCTCGTCAGAAATGCACCAAAACTCAGGTACAGAGAGGTTCATGGCAGCACTAAGTTTTGTAAGAACTAAAAAGCTGGAATCACAGAAGGCCCTCCAGAGCACAGTCATACAACACATGAAGAAGAAGGAATCACCTGTTGCTACAGCACAGACTTCACACCGAGTGAACAAAATGAGACACTAAAGGATTCATACTGCATGAGTCAATTTACACAAATTTCAGAAAGGGGCAAAACTCGTCTCTGGAGTTAGAAGTCAGGGCTGGCGGGACTGGAAATGGGCATGGGGACTCTTACGATTTGTGTCCTTTATTGTACATGTGCCCATATATACCAAACCTTCAATTTAAAACAAGTTTTTTAAAAAAGAAAATTATACCATCATACGATAAGTGACCCGTGACAGAAACTTCAGAGTTATTTTTTTAAAACTTCCTTCTTCCACATTTATCTGTCAGGGCCCCGCAGCCTGCCAGTTTGTAACACATGTTAGTTTGGTTCAGAGAGTACCAGGCAGCTATGCTTGTTGAGATATTTACAATCACATCACTTCAATCAAATTCGAAGAATACACACTGGGCCTGAATCCTGCCATCATCACAACAGAGAAGATGGTGCCACCTACCTGCAGTGCAGGAAGCCGATTTTGCTGGTTGGGAATTACTTTCAATGAGATCATTCCTTTGGTTTCTTTCTATTAAAAAAGAAAGGTGAAATAAAATCGTCATGTAAAACGAGCCGGGGTGACTGGGGGTTTCATTAAGTCATTTTTCCCCTCCCAAAGTCCTGGGCATTTTTTTCCCAATAGCCATCTTTACTGTACACTTTGAAATCTTGTAGCACAATGCTTCCTCCAAGACAGAAGTGTCATGTGCCCCATAAACCAGCATAACAAAGAATAACGAACAAAGGCTAATCGTTTTCCCTCCTCCGCGCAGTCGACCCCCAACAGGTCCCCAGAAGCACTAAAATGAGCACGAACAGCCACACATTTCTCCACACCAATAAAGGGCCAGTCATGTGCCTAAATACTTACACACAAATTCAGACGTGTATTTTTGCTAGTTGTTTTTAACAAAAATGGGATTATACTATATGCATTACTCTATGACTTGCTTCCAGCTTGATACATGAAGACCTCACTCACTCTGTCTCATGGCTCTGCCGCATCCCTTGCTCAGCCACCATCCCCATTACTGGGCGTGTCCACCGTTGCCAGTTTTTTTTATTACAATCTGCTGCAGTAGACACCCTTTAACGCGTGTCCTTATATATTTGCATTTGATTTATACAGAATAGAACCCCATGATGGAAATGCAGAGTCAAAGGATAAAGACAATTTTATAGCTATCCTCAAGTTACTTTTCTAAAAAACTATAAAAATTCCACTCTCACCAGGAGCATATGAGAGTCCCTTTCCCCTGAAATTCTTGCCAGAATTACATGTTAACGTTCGTTTTAAATTTCTGCCAATCTGATGGGTGGAAATTATTTCATGGTTGCTTCATTTTGTAATTTTATTACCATAACCAAAATTGAGCACTTTTCAAGAGCTCATTGGCCACATGCTTTTTCTTCTTATATATTTTGCCCAGTTGTCTAGTTGGTTGTTTGTCTTGTGAAAGCCCAGAGTCCTAACCACTGGACAGCCAGGGAACTCCCTAGCTTTTTGTCTTTTTATACAAAGTTTAGAAGCACTTTAAATATTAGAGTTGTTAACTGTCTACCTATTATATGCACAACAAGTATTTCTCCAAGTGTATTGTTCATGGTAACTTTTGCCAGGACACAAATTACCTTTTACATAGTTGATTTTATTTACGTAAATCAAAAAGAAGCACAAATGTTGAATGTTCGCATACTTGAAATGGTTTTTATGCAAGACGAAGGGATACAGCTGTGCCATCGGCTCAGAGAAGACACGTGCATCACGTTCTATTGAGAAGCAACCATTAGGCCAAACTGCTCCTCGTGTTGGTGACCATGAAACGATCCAGCCAGAGTCCCGGTGGGAAACAGGTGGCCCACTCCAGAGGGTGGGAAGACGCTGAATGAAGGGTCTGGGGCACGTGGTCCGACACTGTTTGCAATTGGTGGATATGTCTTGTAAGAGTCGAATTTTCATCTACCTGTTCTCCCTGCAGTGTTTTCTTTTCTAGTCTTTTCCTTGTGGAAGGAACTGGGTCGTTGGTCCTATAGAATTGCTCATAGGTGGGTTATGCCTACTTCAGAGTTATATCTTACAAACCCCTTCACCCTCCACATTCATTTACCAAGGTCCTGTCCATTCTATTTCGGTTGTTTCTTTTCTTCTGCTTGTTTTGGGTTTCATTTGTTTTCCTTCTTCTAGTTTCTGTGGGTAGAAGCTGAGGCTGTTGACTGAAACTTTCTCGTTTTATAATCCAGGCGTTTCCACCTTGGTCCGAGTTCAGTGGCATTCCACAAAATCGGATACACTGTGCTTTCATTTCTATTCATTTAAAGACAGTGTCTAATTTGCCTTGCGATTTCTCCTATGGCCTGTGACTTCTTTAGAGGTGTGTTAACTTCCAAATATTTAGGGATTTCCAGGTATCTTTCTGTTTTTTATTTCTAATTTCATTTCATTGTGGGTGGACGGTGCATTTTTGTATGGTCTGAATCCTTTAAACCTGTTGAGGCTGTCATGTGGCAGAGGGTACACAGTCTATCCTGCAGGATGTGGCAGTCCTGACAGTGTTTGCTTCAAGTATTCTGAATCCTCTGTCATCAGGTACATGAATATTTAGGACGTGAGGCATTTCAAGAAGCAGGGTAAACCCGGTCCCTGTTATTTCATCTGGGTCAGAGGTGAGGTCTATCCTTAAACAGCCATGCTTCAGAGCTCTCTAAGGTTCAGTTTCCTCAGCTCTGGTTCAAAGTAAACTTTTCCCTAAGTTGCTGTTTTCTGCTTCATTCCCTGGCTGGTACCCTGGCATCTCCTTGCTGAGTGCCTGAGGGGTGCTTCCTACCAGCCGTGACCAATTACACCCGACTACCCCACGTGTTTTTTCCTGCTTTGGTTACAGGAAGGGTCTCTGTTGTGTTCAGGGGCGGACAGGGACGGTGAAGAATCTCGAGAGGCAAACACCCAGCACGATGCCCGGCACAGCTGCGTCTAAAGAGCACATTCAACGTTTCACCTATTATAGCTCAGTTGTTCTCTGTAACAAATCTATGACATAAGAACAGCAATTACTACCATCTTCATTTTACAGATGACCTAGAGAAGTGAATTCACCTGCTCCAGATCACAGGGCTGGAGTAAAGGAGAGCGGGATTCAGAGCTGCCATTGCAGTCCAATGCTCTTTCTAGACAGACACTCTGGGTCTTTTGCCTTGTTTTAGAAGTTTACTAAATGAAGACAGAGAGCTGTCATTTCTTGCACAGAATAAAGATTAGCAGTGGTAAGAGGCCCTTCAATGAGGTATAAACACTTTCACAGAAAAATGAGGTACACAGACACCAATGCGGATCGATGCTTCACGAAGACAAGGGCATAGTGAATACCCACCATTGCCTTCTGCAGCTGATCTACTGAGTGATTAGTCACGTTCGTGCCGTTGATTTCTAGGATCTCATCTCCGACGTGAAGGGAGCCTACCAACAGAAGAACAAACGTTCAGACGAAAGAGGTGTCAACAGAAGTCAAAACGCCACAGAGAAGAAACCATGATCTAGAGCATGTTGTACGACAGACTGTAGAACACACAGGGTTGAAACCATTCAACCATGAGAGATGGGAATGTTCTGTTCATGGCCTTCAGGGACCTAGCAAGACAGGCACTTGACGGTTTAAGATTATGTCATCCTCCTTGACCTCAGGACTCCAACTGCAAAATAAAAGCACTCGGTCCTGAAAGTGTCCTGGAACTAGAGTCCCCCTGACGTCAGGGGGCTATGACACAGCTGAACACACTCCAAGGAACAAGAAAGCTCAATGTTTCTCTGTTGTTTAGCTAAGACCTCCAAATGCCACCAAGTGGTAAAGTTAATCGCTGTTTAGATTCTATGTGAAGAATGGGTATCAATACCTGTGCTACCCTTGATGCACAGAAAAGCACTTTTACTCAATGACGCATCTGCAAATTGACGGCAGCTTCACATGGCGATACAACGGTTACTTGTCGTTATTTGTTAATATCTATTTTCTCAGTTTATTTTTTTTTCTTTTCTTTTCTTTTCTTTTTGGCCGTGCCATGTGGCTTGTGGGATCTTAGGTCCCCGACCAGGGATGGAGTCCGCACCCTCGGCAGTGAAAGCGCGGAGTCCTAACCACTGGACCGCCAGGGAATTCCCTATTTTCTCAGTTTAACTGGTAGCCTCAGGAGGTCGAGATGGTCTGTTTTCTTCACTGCTATGTGTTCACAGTCTAGTGCAAGGGGTTGCATATAGTAGTTGCTCAAATGTTAACTAACTGCAGAAGTATTGGCATAAATAAGTGTATGAGAATGCTCAGAGGGAGCGACAGTGGCGCTGGGCGATTCATCATTCGAAAGAGCCAGTCATTACGGTACAAAAAATCTCTCGGCACGCACACAGATGCTCCCTGTTTTGAACACTATAAGCTTCGTGCCCCTCGGCCCTGGACAGGGAGTAAAGGATGAATCCCTGAACAAAACACGCCTGCACCTTGTCTGTGAATCATGCCGCCGTGGAGGATTCTGGCCACCGTGCAGGACTGCTTCTCATTCAGCTTCAGCGTGATTCCCTGGAAGACAGACGAGGGCACAGCAAGCTTAACTGCAAGCTCTTTCTGAGTTGATCTTTAAGACAACTTAAGGCAACTTCTTGGGAGAAATATTTTGTCTGCACACGAGGTGTCATCAGTTGGCAGGGGCAAGAAGCCTGCCATGAGGGGCCTGGGGTGGGGAGGAAGAGGGATTACCATGGGCTCCGCGGTGACCTTCTCGAACTGGATGAGCCGCACCTTCCGAGCCTCCTGGCCCTGGACCCGGGTGGGGCTCCCCGGGGCGGCGGGCCCGTTGGTGTACATGTCCTCCGTCACGGCACTCAGCTGGGGTGACACAGTCTGTCGGGTCAAAACAGCAGAGAAATGTATGAAGCAAGCAGCCGTCGGGTCGTTGTTGCGCGTCCAAACCCCAAAGGCTCAGCAAACCAACGCTTATCTCCTAAGGCTGGTGGCCAGTTGCATTAGACTTGATGTGAAGCATTATTTATCCAAGTGGCTACCCCTGCCATCAGCCCGAGACGACACATCAACTGTGACCCCTTGACCCCGACCATGAAGACAGCAATGCTGGACGGATTACACTCTAGAAAGATGTCTTTAGTATAAATCTGAAGTAATTTAAGGCCCGTGGCCTTGGCAGGAGGGCACACAGAGGGATGGATTTTGTAATCCATGGTGTTGGGTCAACCCCGCACAGGCCAAGGGCACGTTGGTCCCCACATCACTTTATATACAGAACCAGTTCCAAACGTGCAAGGTAAAACCACCAAGCTTTGAGAAGCAAGCACAATACATCTTCAAAACCTGGGAGGAGGCAGAGAACTGTAAAAAAACGAAAGCTAAAACTACAAATACTTTAAAGTTAAGAATATCTGTTCGTGGAGAAACTCCACTGAGACAGGCAAAGGTTTAGTAGACACAGAGAGCAATAATCAAACAGCATACAACTGATCTCATCAAAACTAAAAACTTCTCACCAAAACTAAAAACTTCTCACCAAAACTCTCAGCCTGAGAGTACAAAGACTTATACCTACAACATGTAAAGAATTCTTCTCACTCAATAACAGGATGATGAGCAATGAAAAGATGGACGAAACGTCTGAACAAACTCTTCACTAAAGGCCTATGAAGAGCCAACATCACCGTGATACCACTCCGCAGCCACTAGGGAGCCTACAGTGAAAAGGACAGATGTTGGAAACGCCCAGACATCGCCGGTGGGAACGCTAAATGGCGCAGCCCCGTGGAAAAGAGTGTGGCGATTTCTTATATCAAGTTAAGCATTCATTGACCCTATGCCCTGGCAACCCCACTCCTAGGTGTTCACCCACGGAAAGGCTTGCACACAGAAGTTCACAGCAGCTTTATTCACTATAGCTGAAAAGTCCACCTGCAGGAGGAGACCATTCATGCTGTTTTAGAACAAGCAAAAAAAACTACAGTAAAAAAAATTTAAGACAGTGGTTGCCTCTCATAGGATGGGAAGGGGTAGGCTGGGTAAGGGCATGACAGACCTTCTGGAGTGGTGATGTTCCAAACTGTGACCAGGGTTGCGTTGCACAGGTGTATGCATTTGTTAAAACTCATCCAGTGCATTTCACTGTATGTAAACTTAACCACAAAATTTAAAAAAGAACCATAAATACTGAACCCTAGCCGATGATATGCATGCTGAAGCTTTTAGGGGTGAAGTGTTTTGATCTTTGCAACTTATTTTGAAGTGCAAAACAAAAAAAAAGGTGAATGGATGGTTTTGGGATAGATATGTGATAAAGCAAACATGGCAAAATGTTAATGGTAGAATCTAGGAGGTATGGCTAATGGAAGTTGCTATAAAATTGTTTCATCTTTTCAGTGAGATTGAAAATTTTCAGATAAAACATTGGAAGGGAATGGCACTAAGACAGTGACAAGGCCATGGAGCAGGGAACTGGAACCCTCGTGTGGTGTCCTACTGTGGATGGACTCTGGGGTGCTTCCAGGTTTGGGCTTTTAAGAACAGTGTCGCTCTGAGACCACAAGCCAACGAGAATAAGTGGCTGCTGCACAATATGAATAAATCTCCTTGAAACGCTCCTTCTCCTGATACAACAGTCAATCAAAAACCATATGCAGAAGGAAGAAGCCCGACCCTGGTTTATGTGAGGATTGAGTTGAAAATGGATTGTGGCTGCAATCCAGCCACACCTGGGGGTGCCCCTCAGAGACCGTGGGGAGGGAAGATCTTCCCAATGGGTGGAGCCGTGAGCAGGACACCTCGTCAGCCACTTGGTGGCAAAGGAGAAGCGGGAATATCCCCAGGTGGGAACAGCTAGACCTATCTGTCTGTCTACAGAATGAGGGAAGTACTGACAAAGAGAAACTGCCTTGTGTAGCAACTAGAACTTCGAAAACCTCTCATGCCGTTGAGTCATGCGGCACTGCTATTAAAGCAGAATTGTCTAACAAAGGGCCATACTTAGGAAAGTGACTTATGAGACCTGGGAGCCCAGAACCACACAGAACTTCAAGGCCGTCTACAGTAGATAAGCCATTAATACAGTCACCACTGCATCTGTGCGGGGGCATCCTGGCACACAGACACCATGTAGCCCTGAAAAGGAGGTTCAGAGGTTAATCTGGAAGACATATTAAGTGGAAAAAAAAAAAAGAGTGAGGAAAGGTATGTTATCATCAGCATAAACAGTGAAAGATAAGAATATCTTCATATTTGCTTGTAAATGCATCATCTCCCTCTGGAAAGAGACATGAACAACAGGGAGGAACTGGGTGACCAGAGAAGGAGGTGAGAAGTAAACTGTATTCGTTTCATTTCAAATTAATTTCTAAACAGGCAAATGAAAGCTTATTATTCCTAAAGCCCTACAAAGTACAATGCTTTCTATTCTGGCAAGATAGAATTTTCCTAAGTGACTGTGATTTAGGTTCAAGTTGGCAGCCTAAGTACTTGCGTGTAGCCTGGACCCTGTTTAAATGAGACCAAAGGGGGAGGGTAAATAGAAACCCACAGACAAAAAACAGGAAGTCATCAGGGATGAGAGATTTCAAAAATTTTTCCAGAAGACAGCAGAGCCTGGAACGTGCACACAGGAGGAATTGGCCGGGGCAGAACGGGCTGGGGCTCGGGCTTCTGAGAAAACGTCTCCTGAAAAGCTGCCCACCCAACCTACAGCTCCACTTTCAAGGCAGGAAGAAGGAAGAAGGGCCAGGCCAGTGGCATCTGTCCCAGAACTTCCCCAGTGGATATCTGCTCATGGCTCATCAGCCAGAACTGCAGAACACAGCGTGCCCATCCCAGGCTGCAAAAGGGGCTGAGAAAATAAGAACTGAGTTGGGCATCTTGCCGCCCCGAACAAGATCAGGGAAAAGCTGGGTCAGCAAGAAGTGGACTAAAGCTGTTGGGTCAGCAACCGGTCAGAATAATACAAAAGCCTTCACTAACTTTCCCTTTTTACAATCTACCTACAGCAAGTCACGAAACGACATTAAGGTCCACACACACATGACAGAGAAGAGATGAAGGGAAGGGCTACCGATCCTGTGACTACAGTGAGAGGGAAAGTTGACGAAGGAATGAATGTAGAATTTAAGGTTCTGCTTTATTTTGTTTCGTTTAGTAACAATCAGAAGACCCGTCCCTGTGGAACCTGCCCCCCTGCAGATGGGCACACGCTCTCCAGCTCACTCTCCACGGCACCCTGGGAGGAAAGCTAAGCGTGAGCTGTGGATCCTCCTGCATCTGGGATGTTATTTTTTACCCACAAGTGGCTTCACTCACCCGATCCCTGCAGGTTACATGAAAAAAGTACCTCTGGACGACGTGTAATGTACGTGATGTAAGGGCACAGGCCCTTGAACAGCTGAGACAATTTTGAAAAGGAAGACAGTAGAAGGAATCAGTCTACCTGGTTTCAAGATTTATATGGTTACAAATAATCAAGACGGTGTGGTCTGGTAGAGGGACAGACATAAAGATCAATGGAACAGGAGAGAGAGCCCAGAAATAGACCCACACAGATACGTCCAGTTGATTTTGACAAGGTGCAAAGGCGATTCAACGGAGGAAGGGTAGTCTTTTCAACAAATGATGCTGCAGCAATTGGACACCCATAGGCAAAAAAAGAAACACTGAACTAGACTTTAAAATGGATCATGGACTTAAATGTAAAACATAAAACTACAAAACTTTTTAGAAAAAAACAGTCATCAGGGTTTAGGGCTAGACAAGAGTTCTTAGACTTGGCACCAACAGCGGGATCCATAACAGGAAAAACTGATAAATTGGAAAACTTTACCCCTGTGACAGCCTATGTGAAGATGATGAAAAGACAAGATGTGGACTGAGAGAAAACATTCCCAAAGCCCACATCCAATGGAAAACTCTAACATCTGGAGTACATAAAGAATGCTCCATACGCAACAATAAAAACAATCTAATTAGAAAACGGGCAAAAGACGTGAACAGATATTTCACTAGAGAGGATATGTAAAAGGAAGGATGGCAGATGAGGACATGAGAAGACGTTCAATGTCATTAGCTATCAGGGAGAAATGCAGATTAAAACCATAATGAAATATACCACTACACACCTATCAGAACAGCTAAGATAAAAATTGGCGACAAGACTAAATGCTGGTGAGGGTGCAAAGAAACTGAACCTCTCATCCATGGCTGGTGGGAATGTAAAATGTTACAGCCATTCGGGAAGAGAGTTGGGAACTTTCCTAAAAAACTAAATGACTACTTTACAACCCAGCAGTGGCACAAGACAAAAGTCTGTGCAAAATGTGTACATGAAGGCTCATAACAGCTTTATTTGTAGTAACCCCAACCTGGAGACAAGGAGAACAGCCTACAATAGGTGAGCAGTTCGACAGACTGTGGTCTATCCATACCTTGGGACGCTTCCCAGCAATAAAAAATTGCATACAATATGATTCCAGTTATATAACATTCTAGAGATGGCAAAATTATAGAGGAGGAGAACAGATTAGTGGTTGCCAAGGGGACACGGGGAGATGTGACTATCAAGGGGTGGCACCAGGGAGGTCTCTGTGCTGATGGAACAGTTCCATATCTTGATTGTGGTGATGGTTACATATATTCAGACATGTGACAAAATGGCACAGAACTACACTCACACGTCATACCAATGTCAAGTCCATGGTTTTGATGGGGTACTATTTTTGAGCTTGTAGTAGACAGAGGAGAAGTTATTGCATAAAAGAACTAGCAAAATGGCTGGCAAGTCGCACTTGTCTGCAACCGAAGAGCTATAACTAAGAGCACAGTACCAAAGAACGGACAGAGGCAACAACCAATCCTTGAGACATCTGCAGGGTACAGGATCAGTTTCCAGACTCTGGGATGGGTAAGTAAGAGGCCACAACACACAGTGACCAAAGAGTTCCTCAAAGCATTGCCCATGGCGACCTGGAACCATGTGGTTAAAACTCTTCAAAGCTAGGTAGCTATTGCCACAGACCCATTTAAAGAGAATGAGATCAAATAGCTCTCTAAGTAGACTCAAGAAAACCAGAGGAAAAGCAGCGTCAAGCTGGAAGGAAGAATTCTTTCTCTCAAATTAAGCATCTGTACTAGTTGTATATTTTTACCATGCACATGTGTTAAGAGATTGAATGTACAGAATGAGGAATTCAAGGATTGCTGACTGAATGACTGCTGTGAATACACAAAGAGCTCAAGTCTCAAATCTCTGGCCTCAAAGCATGAAATAAAACTTAGGACTTTCCTTGATCCTCACTTACAAATCTTTTTTCACTAGTAGTTGTGGGGCTGAGAAAGCTGAAAACCAAACTCAGAAATTAATCCTATGGATCTATCAGCATCTACCATTTATCTGTGTCAGTAACCAAAGCAGGTACTGGTGGCCATAAAACCTGAAAACATAGATCAGATTATTTTATCATGTGCCGTAAAGTACCATCAATAAACCACTTATGATGATTCACCTGTGTTTCGAGACGCGCTGGGCCCGTCTACAGTGACAGGTTCGAAAGTCTCAGTCCACGGAAGACAAAATGACCTTTGCAAGGGGCCGACGCCTACGTGATTGTGTGCCTGGAACAGGCAGATAAAGCGGCACCCTCCGCTCATCGCCTTCTCATTCGGCTCCGTGACACAGATTGCTTTTAACACATCAGCCTTTAAATTAAGGACTCAGCACCCAGGAAAGTTCAAGACTTGCTATCTCAAAGGCTGGTCTTTTAAATGTGCTTATTCATCAAGACGTCCCCCTTCGAGATGACTCAGAGCCACTATCATGCTCACCCAGAAGCTGCAAATGATGAGTAAGATAAATGGAACCCTCCGACGTGGCGACCAAAGAACCAACTAGCAACAGTGAGGCTTCCCTGACTGCTCAGCAAGAGGGGGCCAGCCTCTCCTCAACAGCACCTGACATGCAGGAAACTCCCTCAACCAGCCCCCTGCACCCCTCACCACAGACAATCCCAGGAGCAGGGCTAGACAGACAGACAGATGTGCACGGAGCCAAGGTGCTTTCTTGACCCCAGCTGTGGGTCTGAGACCACACCAAAGGCAGGACACGTCCACAGAGTTCAGCTGGCCCAGACCCAGCTTTGAAGAATGGGAAGGTTACCCGCTTGCCACTCAGGGTAACTAACTTGTCCAGGTTGACAACTTAGACTGCAGTCTGTCCCCTGTCCCATCTGTCCATCCGTCCACTGGCCACGTGCCGGGCACCTGTCCTGCCCCTGAACTGCTCTAACTTTTCTTGTTTCCATAGCTGGTAATACATTCATTCCAACGTGCTACAAATATTTCGTTTGTTTACTTTGTCGCCCCAAAGCTGAGCCGTCTTTCAATCCTTACCAGCCCACGACCACCAAGTGATGCTGAACAACGTGGTCAAAGGTACTAGATGGCATTTCGCAGAGTTCACTTCACAACTTTGAGACCAGCCTTCTTCCCCGCCGCCCCAGCAGGACGGGGGCAGCTCTGCAGCCTCTCGGCCTTTAATCACACACACTGCTGGGGTGGCAACGCCTGTGCGCTGAAACCCCCTTTGGAGGAAACATCTGCAGCGGGTTCAAAGGGCAGAGGCAGTGGCTCAAAGGAAGTTGGGATTAAAAAAGAGATGAAAAACAAACTTGGCAGCGGGTGGCTTTCCCACCCAAACAGTCGGATTAAGAGCCGGTGACAGCGAATGGAGGAAAGAACAAACATTTGTTCAGCCTACTGTTAGGCTCCTTGCCAACTGTTTCCATGTGGAGACTTAGAAGAAGGCCCAGGCCAAGAAGGCAAGTGATCGCCGCAGACGGCAGGCAAGGTCAGGCTCCACTTTGGGAAAGAAAACAAGAAAGACTATGAGAAAACCAAGAGGGCTCAAGGTACCAGAAACAGCTGAGCACTGTTTCACCACAAATGACAAGAGCTGGGGAAGAGTTGGGGAAAGAGGAGCGCCTCCGAGCCAGAATTTTCCGGCAAGTGACTTTTGAGCAAAAACCTATACAGACGACCCTTGAGCGATGACGGGTTTGAGCTGCACGGGTCCACCGACACGCGGATTTTTCCCATAGTAAACACTGCAGTGCTACACAATCCGTGCTTGGTGGCCTCCGCGGATGGGAGTTGTGGTCACAGAGGAGCCGTTCCAGCGGCAACTGCGTATGTACTTTGCTCATGTGTATTTCTCTATGGGAAGGAAAAATGGAAAAGTGAAGACGCAGAAAAGAGAATGTCATGTTACAAAAGTTGTATTCTGGTTCCCTAATTCAGAGCATTTCTTCCCATTTCCCACCCCTGGGGTCACTTCCCCTCCTTTTTTAGCAACAGTGAAAGATTTGAGCAACTCACTGCTTAGGGTAAAAAAATCTCTGCAGTCAATGAAATGTCAACTGATTTCATCTCCCTTTGCCCCAGGGGACATTTGGTAGCAGTGTCTCAAGACCCCCGTCAACCCTGAATGTCCCCTGCCTGGAGCGCTATTCGCCAGTGACGTCCTGGCCCCTGCACAGCAGGTGATGCTGCGTCTCCCCGCCCAGGAGCCCACAGACAGCTCTTCTGAGTGGAAAGTCACCTGCAGCCTGACATTTCTTAGGTCATTTCCCATGTGGGACAGGCCCAAGTGAACTTTCAGGGACTTTCAACGTATTGCTTCAGTTCATGGGAGAAGGGCTACTTCAAACAGGACTGAAGAGAAAAGTAGGAATTTTACAACCAATCTTATGTGCACTAAGGGATTGCAAAAAAGAACAAGGTCAGAGAGAGCTCATAAAACGTTTCTCCAAGGAAGGAAACATGTACTTAAATATGGGAGACAGGCTACACTTCAAACCTACTGCAAAATTATATTTTGACAATACTTTTTTTTTTTTTTTTTTTTGCGGTATGCGGGCCTCTCACTGTTGTGGCCTCTCCCGTTGCGGAGCACAGGCTCCGGACGCGCAGGCCCAGCGGCCATGGCTCACGGGCCCAGCCGCTCCGCGGCATGTGGGATCTTCCCGGACCGGGGCACGAACCCGTGTCCCCTGCATCGGCAGGCGGACTCCCAACCGCTGCGCCACCAGGGAAGCCCGACAATACTTTTTCAATACCAAATGTCGACTATAATCAGAGGTGAAACTTTGGGCTTCCAGTCTTTAGAACTTTTATAGAAAGCAATCTCCCTAAATGAAGCCTTTGGCAACGTGAGTTTATGAACTCCTTTAAAGCCAACAACTTCCTTACAACTTTTCTTGGTTCTTGCCAGGACAGCAAAACGTGCTACTGCTGCTGGACAGGCGCTACGTCAGGTCAACATCACCGCAAGCCTCTAAGCAGGTCCACTTTACGGAGAAGAGAAATCAAAGGCACAGGCAGAGCCCAGGGTCGGCAGCAGAGACTGCTAAGAGCCCCAGAGGGAGGGTGAACGTCAGGAAGTGAGAGTCAGCAGGTCCGTGGGGTCTGGCCACCTTTCATCGTGTGGAGATTCTTCTTCCAGTCTCCACGCCTCGGCAGGTCTGGACGCTTTGCATTCAGTGCTTTACCAGGTTTTCTTATTTCATGTTCAAATCCTTTCATACACTCAAGCAAAGTGACTAAGCAATAGACTGTATCTGGTATTTTTGCAGGATCAACTCACAGCGCCACAAAAACTGCTTATTACTCAGAGGGCAGTGAAAGGGCCTCTTTTCAAAACCGCACACGACTTCTCCAGCCTCCCCACCAGGCGCAGACAGGTCTACACAGGGTCTGGGCACGGAGTTACAGGTGACACTCAGGTTTTGCTAAGTGACAAGAGCCAGAAAGAAAAGCCTGCATATGTTTGGAGTCTATTTATAAGACAGTCTGAAAAAGGCAAAGTGGTAGTGTTTTCCAGAAGTTGCCAGGGTGGCTTCCAGGTTTCCGGGGAAATGAACCTAAAGGACCATCAGGGAACTTTCTGGAGTGACACAAATGTTCTACATTATGATTACGGTGACGGCCACATGATGGGATGCATCTGTCAGATGTCATTGAACTGCACAATCAAATCCGTGAATTAGATGTATGCTAGAGTAAACCTCAATAAAGTTTCCAAAAGAAATTTAATAAAGAGAGGTGGTTTTTTGGGGGGGAGTGAGTTAAGGCTCAGCCAAGTGAGCTGACTGTGGGGAAGAAAAAAAAATCCCATGTCCAAACTTGTGAGGAACCAAGTCGTTTTAGAGCCTGAGCCCCTCCTAGGGTACATGCTGCTGCATAACTTCCAATTTTGTCTTGGCAGCTGAATAACCAAGGCCTTCCCCACGGGTTCATCCTGACTTGCAATGACAGACAGGTGTGAATGCGGAGACCTGAGCTGATGCCACCCAGCCCAGAGTCCACAGCTCCACAGTCTGCTTTACTTTGCGGATCTTCAGTTTCCTCATGAGTGAAAGCGGATGGCTACGCTGAATCGCATGTCCACCTCTTAAGTCACTTGTTAATTCAGCAAACATTTCTGAGGACCCACTTACCAGGCATTTAAAATGTAAAAAGTGAGTGTGAAACGGCCCTGCCCTGGAAGATCTTGTAGTCTAGGAAAAAGATTCACACTGTGAGTTCTGAGGCTGAGTTATCAAAGGCAAGATAGCTTCTGCCTGGCCCTCTGTCTCTGTCTGCGTGTCTCCGTGGACATCCTTTCTTGGAACCTGGCCACTGTGTTGTGAGAAGGCCAGGGGACATGGAAGGGCTGCTGCCGGTGCTGCTGATGGCTGACAATGAGACAGAGCGTCGGCCTTCAGATGAGTGAGTGAGCGAGCATCCTGGTGGCCGTGCCCTTGTGGGAGAGACCCTGAGTGACAACCTTACCTTGCTGGGTCCTCGCCACACCCAGAAGAATTAGAGATAACAAGAAAATTATCAACCCTTCCCTCTGGGAATCTTTGAGGATGGAGGTGATGAGCTATTTATGGGCCATCATAGGAATCTGCGGGGCAGAGTTACCTGTGAGATGACTGCCCACAAACAGACACAGGGGTCCACCCACCTGCACCCCAGCACCAGGGGCCCTGCCTAAATGCACAGGGACGGTGAGTGAACACTTTGGGGCCAGCGTTGGCTTTTACAACCCTTTCTGCTGACACAACCACCAAGCAGTCCTACTCTCGATCTGCTCCTTACAGTCTTTCTGTGACCCTGACTTCCGTCCACGAAGAAGTTTCCCTTGACCTTAATCAGCTCTCGGTCGAGGCCGCGGCCTCTCCCGATTCTCGCCTAGAGGCGCTTCTGGGGGCCACCAGCCACCGCGCCCGGAGTCCCGCCCGAACCCCGCCGCCCGCCGCGGCCTCCACCCCGGGGGCAGGACCCCCGAGGGCAGGGCGGCGGGCGGGAAGGGACCGCGGCCGGAGGCGCGGCCTAGAGACGAGGACCGGCCCGCATCCCGCGCCGGGCCCCGGGGGCAGCTCACCTCGGGCCGGCTGCGCTTCTGCAGCAAGTGCTCCAGGTAGAGGTCGGAGAGCGCCGTGCGCATGGCGCCCCCGCTCTCGCCCTCGCTCGCCTTCAGCGTCATCGTGCGGGACCTGGGACGCCGGGCGCCGGGACGCGGGGACGCGGGGACACGGGGCCGGACAGAGCCTGGAGCGGCAGGGCCCCGGGCCTGCGGCGCGGAGGCGGCTGAGGCGGCGAAGGCGACTGGGAAGCGGCGCGGCTGGTCAGTCACCACCCCGCAGGCTGTGCGCCGAGAGCGCGGGGGAGGAGCTCCGCCCACGCCCCACCCTCGCCACGCCCCTGCCCCCGCCTCCCGTCTCCCCCCCGCCTGGGCCCCGCGGGCCCCTGGCGCGCTACGCACCTGAGGGCCGGAAGGAGGCGCTGTTCCCGCCGAGGCCCCTGCGGCTGAATCCCAGAGGGGTCAGAGGAAAAAGCACACCGCTCCCAAACCACAGAGGACCCACAGCCTGGGGCGGGTTGAGCGCTCGACCTACACCCGGGCCGAATTCGTGGGGATGGCAGGGGAGCATCCGAGGGCTGCGACGGCCGCCCCTCCGACTCCAGGCTCCACCCAGAAACCGATGTGGGCACAGGACTTTGAGAAAAGGCCTTTTAAGGCTCCTGTGCTGCTGTTATCTGTCTTAGGCTACAGCTCCTACTGCTAATGCCACAAAAAATTGAGGGATCAGTGGAAGCGAAGAAAGCCAACCTTCCTTCCGAATCCTAGAGCAGAATTCCTTATACCCTAACGCCTTCGTGGCGTTAAAACAGAAGCCTAGACGACAGACCTTCTGAACAAAACAAACATTTTCTGTGCTTACAGAGCTCAGGGCTGTCCACGATCTGTACACACCTTTGCCTGATAAACACCTGGCCCCTTGACCCCAAGGGAGTAACCTCGCAGTATTATAAGCAGTTCATTACTCTATGTAATCTTATTTGGACCTTCCAGTACCTCATAGACAAGAAGGGCAAATCCAGGGGCAAGAGTTTGCAGCCAGATCATCCAGTTTTCTCTGCTAAGAGGCTGAGCTCACGTGATTGCTGGCTCCCTTCCCCAAGATTACCCTGAAGGAACTATAGAAGGCTGAGATACACACACACACACACATACACACAGAGGCAGAGACACAGACACAGAGGGAGAGAGAGCTATTGAAATTAAGACAGTGCGATACCAGTGCAGGGATAGATTAATGGAGCAATGAGATAGATTAGAAAACGCAGAAACGCACCCAGTCATGTGTATAACTGTGTATACGATACAGGTGCCATGTTAGGTAAGTAAAGAGGGACTTTTCATTAACCAAAGCTGGAAAATGGTTATTTATATTGAAAGAGATGAAGCTGGAACCCTCCTCCATGTTATATGCAGAAAAAAAATCTATTCCAGATGGATTAAGGACTTCTGTGTCAAAAACACAACTTTAAAGCTCTTGACAGAAAACATCAGCAAAGAACTTTTAGACTTTGGGATAGAGACAAACCATTGACTATAAAACAATATTGATCAGTTTGACTTTAGCATTAAGAACTTTTACTCATCAAAAGACAAGCTAAAAAGCAAAAAAGATAAGTTGTGCTTTTGCAGAAAATATTTTCAATACACACAACTGACGAAGAATTCCTACTATGAACATATAAAGGTCTACAAATCAATAAGGAAAACACAAACAATCCAGCAGATAAATGAGTAAAAACCACGAATAAATATTTCACAGATGGAGAAACCCACGTGAACAATAAACGTATGAACAGATGTTCAACCTCATTAGTGATCAGACCATAATGAAATACCACTGCACCTCCATTCAATTATCAAAAATTTAAATGTCTAACAATATCAAGTGTTGGAGAAGATGTGAATCCATATGAGTTCTTGAATATTGCTGCTGGGAGTACTGCTGTTGGCAGTACTATCTAGGAGAACAGTTTTGCATTATCTCATAAAACTGAACAGGACCTTCTGAGCCAGCAATCCCACTTCTGGGATAGGTTTTGTGAAACTTGATAATCTAATTTTAAAATATGTGTGGACTTGTAAAGAACAAGAATTGCCAAAGCATTCTAGGAGAACAATGTGGGGGAACTGCCTTCTAGATTGCAAGACTTATAACAAAGCTATGTTAATTAGGAGAGCATGGTGTGGGCACAGAAATAGACAGACCATTGGAACAGAAGAGAGACGAGAAATGGTGACATGACAAGAGGCACTGTAGAGCAGTAGGGAAAGGACACGCTTGCAGTAAGGGCGACTGGGGAGCCATAGGATCAAAACAGAAACCGAGACAGGTTACAGGTGCAGGCAAACACGCCACCTAAACTACTGCAGTCGGAGACTTCCGAGGGAGTGAATCCTCCAGCAAAATGTAGTTAAAAGTTTTTGTCGAGGCAAAGCTCAGCGTGGAAAAGTACTGGGAGGGCAGGTCGGCTGACTCAGGATGCATGGTCATACAGCTGGTCCTTTTTTCAACATTCCCATGCCTTTTTCTGCTCGGCTGGTTCCAGTTCAGGGTGCTCAGTGCTCAGAATCAGGCTTTGCTCCTTGGAATTTATTGCAGCTATCTGCTTTTCTCAATTCCTAGAACTGCCTTGAGGCACACAAATTCAGTTCAAAGTTCATGACTGGAAAAATATAGTTTCTCACAATGTTTTTAAAAAATGAAATTAGACTTTACCTCACACCACACAAAAATGTATTCCGAGTAGCTGAAGGACCTAAAGGCGAAAGGCAAAACTATAAAACTTTTAGAAGACAATATAGGAGACATCCTTTATGACTTTGGGGTAGAAAAGCACTTACGCAGAGGAAAATGATTGCCAACTCGCACTACATTAAAATAAGCACTTCTGCTGATCAAAATACGTCATATCGAGAATGAAAATACAATCCTCAAACTGAGGGAAGATATTTTCCACAGCTATAGCCTACAAAATATTAGTATACAGAGTATAGAAAGAATTCCTACTGACCAATAAGGAATAAATGAAACTAAAATTAGAAAAATGGGCAAAATTCATAGAAGAGAAAGACAAATGTCCTATAAACACATGAAAAGGTCTTCCATCTCATCAGTTATCGGGGAAATGCAAAGTAAGAAAACAATAAGATATCATTACTTATCCGCCAGATTGGCAAAAATTTAAAAGGCTGGTGATGTTGCATCTTCTCAAGGATGCGGATATATCTAATAATTGGTGCCTTTGACTCAGAAAGTCAATCACAGTGTGATAGTCTTCAGAGGAACTCTTGCACTTGTACACTACAAGACATGCATTAATATTTAGAATAAAAAAGACAGAAACAATACAGATGTCCGTCTACAGTCGATGGTGTAAATGATTAGAGGTCTCTTCTTACAACTGGGTGGAAATGGGCTACAGGCATCGACGTGGAGGAATCTCAAAACAGAAAATCACAGGAGAATGCATGCCTATGATTTAGTTTTTATAGTTTAAAAAGAGGCAGGGCTCTGGTGTGAGGAGACAGGATGGGGATTACAGACCCAATGCAGCCAAAAATAAATAAATAAATACATTTATAAAAAGAAAAAGCAGCTTAAAAATTCTGGGGCACCAAGCCTAGGGGTACTTCAGGAATTTTTAAAATACAAGCAAAATTAAATAATATATTGCCAAACATAACTGGCAAAAATGTAAAGAAAACCAAAGAAACAACGCAATGTTCAAGAGAGGCGGAACCTGGAAACTCGTACAAGCGCTACGTGGACCAGCGTAAGGCTTTAACATGCTCACGGCCTGTGACCCAACGACTGCACGTTCAGCAGTTTGTCTTAAGGAACAAGCTGGGCAAGATATAAAGACTATAAAGATGTGTGTAAGGATGCAGCTCTTCTTTTCATTATTACTTAGACTTCCCTCCCCGGCTCCCATGTGCTGAGTAGGGGGGGAGAATTTAAGTAAACATCCAATCTGATTTAAAGGTTAGTGCAAGCTGATAAGTTAAACTGTCACTTCAAGTTTGATCAGAGGATGGTCTCCTCCTGCTGTGTGGAGTGTGGGACAAAGGGTGTGTGGCTGGATCTCACCTCCGCATCAATGAGAACATCCATTCGGTCTTTCTTTCTCTTCGCATTTTTCAGGAGTAAATTCCTAACCCCGTCCGTGCCCGTGCTTAGGCCCAAAGTCTGGGAGGCATCCTCAGAGCCTCCCTCTTTCCCACCCCTCACCCGACCCATAATCAAACCCTGATGCTCCTTCCTTCACCCTCTGTCTGGATTCCTACTCTTCCTGCAACTCCGCCAATTCCCACCCTGGTCCCAACGAAACTGTCTCTCACCTGGATTTCGGTAAACCTCCCAGCTGGTCTCCCTGCTTCTGACCTTCTCAACGTGGCAACTGAGATGACCCTTTAAAGACACCCATCAAATGACGTCCCTTCTCTGCTCCCTGCTTTCTGTTCGCTCCCAGTAGAGCCCAGATGCTTTCTGAGGCCCACCAGACCTTACTCTCATCCCAGCCCCTGGCCCTGCTGTGCCTTCCACCCGAGCCAGGCTTGGTGTTTGTTTTGTCACCTTCCCAGAACAGGAGGTGTTCAATAGTGCCCACGGAGTGAATGATTTCCAACTCAGAACAGCAAAGGGGAAAGCAAATGAATAATGTGTAAAACTATCACCTGCATTACATTTGCAATAGTGAACAAGTACAAACACCCTAAATTATTATTATATGGGGGGTGGTTAAACGACTTCTGTCGAATCCACTGCAAGGAATACTATGCAACACTTCCTGATATGGAAAGATAGCCACGATATGTCATACAGTGAAGGAAATATGTTTAAATTTGTTTCAGCACCTCTCCAACTTAATTGGCCACAAAGTCCTATTGTGTCATAACTTTTTTGTTTGTTTGTTTGTTTGTTTGTTTTGCGTTACGCGGGCCTCTCACTGTTGTGGCCTCTCCCGTTGTGGAGCACAGGCTCCGGACGCGCAGGCGCGGTGGCCATGGCTCACGGGCCCAGCCGCTCCGCGGCACGTGGGATCTTCCCGGACCGGGGCACGAACCCGCGTCCCCTGCATCGGCAGGCGGACTCTCAACCACTGCACCACCAGGGAAATCCGACAATTTAATTTTACCTGATAGATACTTCCTCAATGCACACAAATAGCACACTCTGCACTCTCTTGGAATCTTCTAGTACTTCATTGGACTGGTTCACCTATGAGGATACTGGGAAAGGAAGAGTTTAAATCCCACTGTCTTGGTCTGCACAGAGCTACTTTGTAGTTATATCACCTTCTCCAAGGTAGGATTTTGGCAGCTTCTTTTCTTACCACGAACCAAGTAATTTCATATTGCAAAAACTGCATTCATGACTTGAGAAAGTAAGAGTAAGAGTGTGGTATCAGAGTGTGATCAGATAGTTTTTCGTCTTTTGTTTTTAAAGTTTCTCTTAAAAAACTTACTAATTAAACAATACGTTTTGTTGTGGAAAGATTGGAAAGTGCAGACACACAAAAATAAACATGAAACTACATAACAACAACAATAGTGATAATTAAAGTCACCTATTCACTATCACAAGGAGATGACCAATGTCTAAATCTTTCGTTAGGTCCTTAAAAGTTTTTTTCCCTGTACGTATAGTTTTTCACAACAAATTGGGTGAAATTGCATATCCTCTGTTATAATCTGCTTTTTTCCACTCAACAATATTTCATGAATCTGATTCCATGTAATTACCCTTCTACAGCAACGTTTTGGTGACTGTATAGCTCTCATTGTATGAATGTTCACTGCTTTCTTTAACCAGCCAAGAATCATTTAAGTTGGTTCTATTTTTTCACTAGTATAAACCGTACTAAAAATTCGTTAGATTGAATACGTGTGTTTTTGCGTACTTGCCAGGGCCCCGAGAGGTTAGCCAGCCCTCCATGCTGATTTCCTCAGGTAGCAAGCAGCTAGCCTAAGCCTTCTGTACAGCCACCGCTAATGGTGGTGGTGAATAAAGGGGGTGAATAAAGAGGCGCAGAGAAACTGTCTGCAATCCTGACTGTGAAATGCATTCATAAAAAATCAAGTATTATTCGGCGTCTAGTATGTGCCCAGTCCCAAGTGCCAATTTTTCCTGGGACTTGATGCACCCCGTATGACTAGAGACTCAAACCTTCCTTTGATTTTGCAATATTAAAAAAAATTAGGCCTTGAAGTGTTTTCTTCTGTTGAATTATTTTGGTTGTTTTCTACCAAAAAATTAATTATGTCTCCTGCATCTATCATTTTTTTCTCTAATCTTACTTTCACTAAGGTCTTTGTTTATCCAGCTTTTTGGATCCTTTTATATTTTGTCATCCATGTCTTCTTTTGTTTTGTTCTTACTGTCCTTGTTTGTTCCCAGCAAGCAAGGGTTTACTGGTTTTTCTCACCAGGCTGAGCCATTTACTTCAAGAAAGGAAACATTTCTCTCGGCATGTTGCCTGCCTGTCTTCACAGAAGCCCCTCCGTGTGTGCGTGTTTCAGCAAACCTCTGATGTTTCTGATGCAGCCGGCCTGTTGGCCAGAGTCTGAGCAACAGTGATTTAAAAGATAGAGAATCAAATGTATGTTGACTTGAGTCCTGGCTTCTTTAGTTGTGAAATGCAGTCTTCCTCTGTGCTTGGGAAGAAGGAACAGGGTTGGTGAACACAGAGCCTGTACTTCCTGCGGCGGGGGAAGGACAACTCTGAAGGGGGTCACCGGAGGCCTTGCAGGGCTTGCAAGGCGGTTCAGCTTCTCGCTTCCTGCCCCTGCCCCCCGCAGGCGTTGATCCCTGATAATACCCTGCACACCACACTCCCGCCACACAGTCTGCTTCCAGAGTATCTGGTTCTCTCAAGTCTGCGTGTGGCTCTTCTTGGTTAAGAGAGCTTTGAACCGAAGTAGACCATGTGCCCCTGGTCTCCAGCTTCCACCCCCACCCCTGCCCCATACAGTGATGGTGCAGGAAGAGGGCAACGGCTGTAAACCCTTCCCTTTGAAAAGAGGAAGACCGGGAGGCCTACAGCACTCCCTGCTCTGTAGTCATTCTGGAATCCTGCTGGCCAGACATTGATCAGGCCCAGCTCTTCCTCCTAGAAGGGGGAGCTCCCTGCCTGTGGCCCATCCTCCAGGACGCTCCCTGGTCCACTATTCTCTGTGGCTGTGCCTGAAGCAAGTGTCCTTCTCATGGCCGATCCGAGCTCTGAGTACTGCTGTACGGCTCAAACAGTGAATAGCTCATTTAGTTCTGTTTGGCTCCTGTGAGTTCCAGGTGCCAGGAACCATATCCAAGTTTGTTTCCTAGACATGGTTCTTGATCTGTGGTCGTTTTGAGGTTATCAGGAGCCTTAGGTGGGGATGCCACACCTTCACCTGATCTTTGACCTCAGCCACTTCATTAGAGTCCACAGTTTGAACAGCCCTGAGCCACCAGGTTGTAATTATTCAGTTGTCTTATTTCTCTGTCTCTAGTAATCAGGACAGAGACAGGCAAGTGGTCATGTCTTAGTAAATACTGATTGAATTAATGAAATTCAGGCTTTGCTAGCTAAGCTTAAGTATTTTGTTAGCTATTTCAGGAATCTCTTTGGCTTCATATGATTTAATAATAAATATTTCAGCAAATTTTCAGGCAGTTGAAAAGTTAATCATATGTTTTCCATGTATAGTTCCTAAACTAAAGGGAAGGATAATTAGGAGTTAATGAAGTTAGTGTAAGAAAAAAAAAGATCAATTGCAAACACTGGTCTTTAAACGTCATGTGTCAGTGGTTGGAAACATAGGGAGTGGGTTAGAGAAAAAAAGAGAACGTGCAGGAGACTTTTTCAAAGGGGCACACATGGGCTTTCAGAGTGGTGTTCCCACAATCACCTTCCTCAGAACTTTCCCTTAGTTACAGATGCGCAGGCTGGTGTGGAACTTGGCTGTTCCTGCCTCTCCTTCGGTTCCCCCTCTCCTCCCCCCAGCAGCTTACGTGAGGCAGCAGAGGGTCCCCATGATCGCTGAAATGATCAGAAAAGCAAAAACGGCAGCTGTAGGGATGGAGCTCCTGATGAGACCCCGCAGGTAATCACTGAAGTTGTTCAGCCAGGACCTGGGAGTTTCTGCAGGAAGAGCATAGACAGTCACTGAAGAGAGCCCGAGTAAGTGATGAAGCTGGGATTTGAAACGTGGTTCAAGTTCAAATAGTTGTCCCAGATCTCAGGTTCTTATAGTTGCCCAGGGCCCATATTCCTAACAACTTTGCTGTGCTGAGAGATTAAAGGAATACACTTTGGGGAAAACAAAGGTATCCTCAGATGGACATCATCTTTTCCTCCTTGTATGTGAAATAGGAACAATAATGTCCGCCCCAGATCGCTTAAAGGTTGTTTGGAGGTGTCTGTGAATCAATGGGGTACACTGTGAGCGAGGAGCACGACTTAATAGACACCATGCTGTTGCCTAGAGGGGGTTCGGGAGGCTGAGGGCCCTGGGTGTCCCGTGAGGAGAAAGGAGATGGCTGCCTGCCCAGTGGCACCAACAGGAGGAGGCCGGGGCGGCCGGCAGAAGGAGGTTCAGGGTCTGCTGATCGGGGGAGGGGCAGGGCAAACAAAAGTGTCTGTGGTGTGAAGTCAGGAGGGTTCACCACTCACAACGGTACCCTTTCCAGCGATGGGAAGGAACTCGGCACCACGCTGGGCTTCGGGAGCAGCTAAGCCATGGGTCAGCGGCTCGTCAGCTTTAGCTGAAATTTCGCTTCCTTTCTGAAGTCCTCTTGACCCCTCCCCCCAGACAACTTTAATTATCCCTTTGTCCTCAGGGAGTATTTGTCATATTTTATGGAAGGTTGACACCTGTGGCTTTGGCTTAGTGGGTTCATGCTTGTTGAACCAAACCAGAAATACTTTGCTTTCCTGTGAACATTTTTTTTAAAATACAGAATCACTCTTTCCTGACCGAAGACAGGAATCTTACGTCCTATGAAGATAGGAACATTCATCGTAACAGCAAACACACCCCTTGAGCGTGGTTCCAATCCATCCTGGTCTTGTTTTCCGAAGGCAGATAAAGGTGACAGAGACAAAGCGACAGTTTCCAACAAGAGGCAAGTCAGAGAGCACAGCAGAAATCCAGTGCTCAGCAGCTTTGGGGGTTCCATGCGCCCTCCCGAGGACCTGCACCGAGAGGAGATGGCTTTTCCCTTGGCTCGTCCCAAGGCAGCTCTGTCTGAAAAGTCAGAAAATGGTGGTTTAGATTTTATTGCAAACCTAGAGCTATTATGAACACAAGAAAAATTCACTTACTGACACTGTTGAATCCTGAACACAGTCAGTTTCCAAGGCAAAAACCAACCCGCCTTCAAGAAACAAAACAACACAAGACAGAAATTGACTGTGCTCCATCGGATCGGGTACCTGACATCCCCTCCTAAACCACATGCCCCTTTGGGCTTTTCCAGCTCAATTAGTGGAAACTCTTAAGTTGTTCAGGCCAAACCCTGTGGTGTCATCTTTGACTCCACGTTTTCAGTCCCACATCCTTTTCATTTTGTTTTGTTTTGAGTTGGGTTTATTACTGAATCAGCAAATAAGCGGTATAAATGGTTAACCAGGTATGAATTTCAGTGGATAAGGGGGCACAGTCCATCATGGGGGTGGCGGTGGCCCAGAAGTTCTGCAGTCACAGGAGTTCATAGCTTCCTGCTTGCTGCCACTGAACAGCCAAAGAGATCTCACTTTGTTGTAAGTCAGGTAGTATCCTACTGACTTCCCTGACCTCATGGCCTATTATCTACTCTTGATCGCTCCACCTCAGCCTCATTTCCTCTGGAACAAGCCACACGTGCTCCTCTCTGTTTTGTTCACATAGGCTGTTCAGGTGCTCAATAAATATTTTTTGAATGAATGAATGGGTGGTGAATTTGGGCAGATATTGTTCATTGCCTGTCATCACCACCCCCTCTTCCCTTATTACGTGCAACCGGAGAGGCTAGAAAAGCGGAATCCGCTTTCTCCCAGCCAGCCTTGCTGCTAGCAATGGCTGTGGGACATAGTTTTGGACACTGAAGCATAATGGAGATCTGATGGGTGGCTTCTGGGAAGACTTTCTGCTGTCTTGATAAAAGAAATGGCGCTACCATTTCCCCTTTGTGTTGCCTTGAACATTCTTTAAGTGTTACCTGGGGTTGGAGGAGCCATCCTGTGACCATCAGGCAATGGACACAAGGAAAAGGCCAAGAAAATGACACCTATTCTGGCTCTGACAATTTTAAGCCACTAAACCAACACCTCTATCTGCCCACCTCTCAACTACTAGGTCTGAGAAAAATAAACCCCTATTTGAGCTTTCTATTACTTAAGACATTTAGAACTGACATTCTCACCCACTGTTGAGACCCGTGTCAGGTAAGGTGGCAAAGAAGCCAGTGAATCAGGCCTCCGTCTTAAGAAGAAGCTGGCCAGAGTCTTCCTTCAAGGTTTCTGAAGTTCCAAATAGAATTCTACTCCTCCTTATGATGTCATCTACCGCATTTGATCTGCCCCCAGTCTCCCTCTATTTGACAGCTAAGCATACAGATGTTTTCTTCTGTCTATGCATAAATATTTGTGTCGATACTGAAACCCATCCTCATGGTAGCCATATCCTCTTGGGCTTGAAGCTTTCTAAGATATTTTGTTTGCCACATGGTATCTACTGCACCTTCAAATAGTGTATGTATGGGATTTTAATAGATGATAAAGGTGGCATTTCATTTCAGTGGGGAAAAAGAGATGGTTTAATGTGATGACTGGCTATTCATTCGGATGCACTGACTGAAGTGACAGCCATACACACAAAAATAAACTCTAGATGGATCAAGGACTAAACAAAAATAAAACCATATACATATCGGGATAAAACAGGAGTGGAGTTTTTTGTAATCTTAGGGTGAAAAAAGCTACTTTGAATATGTCATAAAACCCCAAAGCCATAGGTGAAAATAATGATAAATTTATTGCATAAAAATGTAAAGCTTTCATACAGCAAAACATTGTAAAGAAAGATAAAAGATTAATGACAAACTAGGTGAAAAATTCCACAACATATATGACAGATAATAGGTTAATGTCCTTAACATACAAAGAACTCTTACAAATCAATTTTTTAAAAAGGATGATCAGCTCCATAGAAGAACTGGCATAAATGAATCAGTCAGAAAAGCAATGGATAAATAAATTGTGATATATATTATATAATGGATTACTCTACTGCAATTAAAGTGAGCCACTAGGAAATATATGCAATAAGGGTTGTTTCCAGTTTGGAAGTGTTATGGGTAGTTTTGCCCTGTCTCTTGGTTCACATGGCAGTTCTGGGTCTAGGTCATTACCCAACAGAATTGCCACAGGCTATCTTTATGCTCAACTTTTGTAGATAATGCCAGATTGTTTTCCAAAATAATTATACCACTTTGAGTTTATTTTTGTATATGGTACGAGGAAATGTTCTAATTTCATTCTTTTACATGTAACTGTCCAGTTTTCCCAGCACCACTTATTGAAGAGACTGTCTTTTCTTCATTGTATATTCTTGTCTCCTTTGTCATAGATTAATTGACCATAGGTGTGTGGGTTTATTTCTGGGCTCTGTATCCTGTTCCATTGGTTTATGTGTCTGTTTTTGTCTATTTTTGAGCCATTACCATACTGTTTTGATGACTGTAGCTTTGTAATACAGTCTGAAGTCAGGAAGCATGATTCCTCTAGTTTTGTTCTTGTTTCTGAAGATGTTTTGGCTGTTCAGGGTCTTTTGTATTTCCATATAAATTTTAGAATTGTTTGTTCTGGTTCTGGAAAAATGCCATTGGTATTTTGATAAAGATTGCATTAAATCTGTAGATTGCCTTGGGTAGCATTGTCATTTTAACAATATTAATTTTTCCAATCCATGAACACAGTATATTTGTCCATCTGTGTCATCTTCATCAGGGTCTTGTAGGTTTCTGAGTACAGGCCCCCCATTAGCCAAATCAGCTGGAGTATGATTGCAAACACTGAACTCGTAAAAGTGATCCCAGGAGATCTGGGCGATGCAAATACAGCATTTCTCACATTAGGTTCACTACATTCTGCTGCAGCCTCTCCCGGATTCTGGTTGGTCACAACCTCTAGAAAACTTATAAAAGGGGGGTTTGTGGGATGGGCCAGAGGCCAGACTACTGCCTTTACTCCTTCTAGTGCTAATGGATGTCAAGGTTAAGAATCTCTCTCTCTGCTACTGGATCAAGGCTCCATTTCTAATTTTTTAAATGTTAGCTTCACCTCATAAATTATAAAATTTCATTGTTCACATTTTTATTTCCAGTATAAAAGCACAACTCTCAAAGGCATTTGTTTTCACACACCAATGTTTTGTTTAACTGATTCTTGAGGGAACCAGCGGGAAGACAAAAGAGCTGGTTTCAAGAGCATTTGAAAAATAAAGATGTATGTGGTCAATGGGAAAAGAATGCCAAAACAAGGTGATTAAGTTAGACATAAAAGTGGTTAACCTTTTACAGGGAGTCAAACCATATCACCTTATTGATTTCTGTAAATTAACCTCTAACCTTAATGGACTTTTACAGGACAGTAAACCATTCCCAACCTTATCTGTCAGGGATGGGGCGAGGTGGGGGTTCCTCTTGGGCAGTTAGGGTACAGAATTTCCTGGTACATTTTGTTGTGTCGTTTCAGCAGGAAATTAGCTGAGGAGGGAGTAAAATGAGTGCATGATTAGAATTACAATGTTGTATCTCCTATCCCAGAGAGCCATGGATTTTCCTCATTTTTCTGTGGAAATATTAAAAATATGTCCTTTAGAAGCCTAGTATGATCATGACTTTTCTTGGTCACCACAGAGGAGGAAGTGGTGGCCGTGCCCAGAGGAGAATGCTTTCCAGCTGAGTTTCCTCATTGCTTTTTGCCTGAGTACCTTGGAAGGAAGGACCAATCTGGGAGCGGCCGCAGCAAATGCGCAAGAGGTAACTTGGATGCAACAGCCCCAGAGAACGCAGGACACATGATGATTGATTTGGGAGGCTTCAGGGCATATCTGCCGGGACTGAGGAATTGGAATACATAGAAAAACGATGGCACCGTGGGCAGCGTGGGGCAGGAAGTGACCCGGAGGGCGGGCTCAGAGGGATGCTGGACCCGAACCAGGAAAGGGCCCGGGGCCAGGAAGGAAGGACCGGGCCTCAGTACTGCTGCTGCGCCTCGCAGCCCAGAAGCTCCAGCCTCAGGGCGATGTGGTGCGCCCAGCTCTGCGGGTGAATTCGAAGGAAGCGGGTAAACAGCGGGGGGTCTAGAGCGTTCACCACGGGTGTGAAGGAGTCTTGATTTCCCTGAAAAATCTGAAAGAGGAGAGATAGCATTTGTTGGTTGACAGGAAAAGAGTTATAATGTTTACACACACACACACACCCGAGAGGCTCCCCAAGTCCATTGGCCTCCTGCTTGGTCTGTAACTCTCCCTAAGCTCCGCCCCCTCACGGGCACCCACTCCAATGCCCGTCGCCCAGCACGCACGCTTTTTTCCACTTCCAATTGAGGGACCCACGCTTCCGGTAGTCCAGGATTGAACCCTGGGAGGTGACTGGATGACTCGGTCCCCTGCCTCTGTACCTGGGAAAGTGATTGTGACATCTAGAATTAAGAGCATCCTTGCTAACCTCCTGTGGAGGCCGTGCCTCCAGCTATGGCTTCCCTCTGGAATCTTCTCACCCGCTTTCCCAACTAATTCAAGGAAGTTGTAAACATCATGATATTTTACTCCCAAACACTTCAACCTGCCGAGGCTTTGGGTCTCAGTTTAAATGTTATCTCTGGAACAGGACTCTTGTTGACTCTGAAGCTCCTCTTGTTCATTTCCTTTACACCATTCAGAATCTTCTCATTTATCTGTTTACCTGCTTATTGACCATTTCATTTGTTTTCACCACCAAATGTCGGTTCCATGACAGCAGAGACCTTGGTCACTGACTTTCCACACGTACAATATATATAGTATATACGTAGCAAATATACTGTAAACATTTGTTAAAGTTTGTGTGTTTGATAAAACTTTCGGGAGACAAAAGAGATTCTTGGATAAATATTTGTGGCATACTTTGGAGGCTTGTCCATCTTCTGTTAGACTTATTCCTTGATCTTTTCCCTCAAGAAACTGAAAGAATAATACAAGGAACACTTAAATCTCCTTTAATCTACAACAGACTCCTAGTCTCTGGTCTTTTTTTGTCCTTCATGGTGTTGACATTTTAAAAAGTCTAGGACCATTGCGTTGTAGAATGTCCCACATTCTAAATTTGTGTGACTGTTTTCTTATTATTAGATTTCAGTTCAACATCGTTAGTGAGAATATTAACTAGGTGATGTGCCTTTCCCACCATATCACATCAGAGGACACGTGATGCCGATTCCTCCAGAGTTTGACCCTTAGTTAAGGTGATGTCCACCAGATCTCTCTTTTATAAAGGTAATAGCTTCCCTTACCTAACAATCTGTGGGGTTAGACTTTGAGACTGTGTAAATATTCTGTTCCACATTAAGCTTTCACCCAATGGTTTTAGTATCTACTGAAGCTCCTTACAAGTATTATATACTGCATTGATGATTGGTTTCTTAATTGTGTCGTGTCTTCTACATTTATTAGCTGGAATTCTTCTGTGGAGAAGAACGTCTCCTCTCCCTTTATACTTTTGATGACGATAATGGACTCCAAGATGTTCCAGTAACACCTAGCAGTTTCCTGGCTCTGGTCTTGAAATCTCTAAGGAGCCCAGGTTCCTTTTACTAGGAAATGGTATTTGGAAACCAAGACTGTTCTGGGTTGGCTTAGGCTCTGCTCCAGGCCAAGGCTCACGTACGCCATGTCTTCTCAGCTTGGACATTTTTATCTCATGGCAGAGAGCAGAGGCACCAGAGACTGAGCCAAACACAGGATCACATTGAAAGCTTCTGTTGGAAAGTGGTTTATATCATGTCTACTTACACTGCATTGGTCAACATGAGTCCTACTATGAAGCCCAAAGTCAATGGAGTTTTCAAAAAAGGAGGAAGTGAAAAATCAAGAATAATAGCTTTGTGACTTCCCTGGTGGCCCAGTGGTTAAGACTCCACCTGCCAATGCAGGGCACATGGGTTCGATCCCTGGTCTGGGAAGATTCCACATGCCGTGGAGCAAATAAGCCCATGCGCCACAACTACTGAGCCTGCGCTGTAGAGCCCACGAGCCACAACTACTGAGCCCGTGAGCCACAACTACTGAGTCCGTGTGCCTAGAGTCCGTGCTCCACAACAAGAGAAGCCACCGCAATGAGAAGCCCGCGCACTGCAATGAAGAGTAGCCCCTGCTCGCCACAACTAGAGAAAGCCCGGGTGCAGCAACAAAGACCCAACGCAGCCAAAAATAGATAAGTAAATAAATAAATAAATAAAATAAAAGAATAATACCTTTTACCTCATCTGCTATTTTCTGTTCATTCATCACAGCAATGAGGTGATTTTACAATATGTAGTCAGAGATAAGAGGTTTGGGTGGCTTGTTAGGTTTCTTAGTCCACAAGCACCCTCTACTGTTGATAAAGAGAAGTGCAATTTCTGTAACAAATGGGATAGGAAGATATGTCTTGTGATTTTGTGACTCATTTTTGCTTTTCCAGAACACTTAATTTCCACCACTGAAACTTATGGTATTCTTTGTCTTCTAGTTATTCTGTGAGTTATGGGTGGTTTTATTTTCAATTTTAAAATATATCTACAGAGAGATAGTTAGATAGAGAGATGGTTTTTGAAGGCTGTATGGAGAGATTTAGGCAGCTGCCATTATTTGATGAGAATGTGCAACTCAGTATTCGGAATTTTAAAATGCTATTTTAAATTATTTTTCTATTTGTTTCTGGCATGTAGAAATACAATAAAATTTTCTATTGATTTTGTTTTCAGCAAGCTTGCAAACTTATCTTAGTAATTCTAATAATTTAGATAGATAGATTCTTTTGGATTTTCTATGTATGCCATCGTATCTTCCACATATTATGAGAGGGCTTTTTTTCCCAATCCTAACACATTTTATTTCTTTTTCTTACCTTACTGCATTGCTTAGGCCCTCCAATACAGTTTTTAATAAAAGTGGATGGGGCAGATTAAAGATGGCTATGAATTTTTTTGATACTCCTCCCATGGAGAGGTAGGTGTATTTTGACTTTTTTTTTTTTTGGTCGTGCCACGCAGCTTGCGGGATCTTAGTTTACCGGCCAGGGATTGAACCCAGGCCATTGCAGTGAAAGCGCAGAGTCCTAACCACTGGACCTCCAGGGAATTCCCTTTTTTTTAAAAAAAATTGAAGTATAGTTGGTTTACAATATTGTGTTAGTTTCAGATATACAGTAAAGTGATTCAGTTATATATACTTTTTTTCCAGATTATTTTCCATTATAGGTTATTACAAGATATCGAATATAGTTCCCTGTGCTATACAGTAAATCCTTGTTGCTTATCTATTTTCTGTATAGTAGTGTATATCTGTTAATCCCAAACTCCTAATTTATCTCTCTTCCCCCCACCCTTCCCCTTTGGTAACCATAAGTTTGTTTTCTATGTCTGTGAGTCTATTTCTGTTTTGTAAATGAGTTCTTTTGTATCATTTCTTTTAGATTCCACATATAAGTGATATCATATGATATTTGTCTTTCTGTGTCTGACTTACTTCACTTAGTATGATAATCTCTAGGTCCATCCATGTTGCTGCAAATGGCATTGTTTCGTTCTTTTTTATGGCTGAGTAGTATTGCATTGTATATATGTACCACATCCTCTTTATCCATTCCTCTGTCCTTGGACACTTAGGTTGCTTCCATGTCCTGGCTATTGTAAATAGTGCTGCAGTGAACATTGGGGCGCATGTGTCTTTTGATTTGTTTTAAGTTGGGGGGGCAATTGATTCTGCAGGCTGATAGAGTATGGCGGCAGCGGTGATGCTGTGCCAAGTTCAAGAGGACTGACGGCTTCCACCTTGGTTTCTTGGAATCTAGCTTTTATGTAAGAAGAGTGACTATCCTAAGACCACCATGCTGAGAGGCCCTGAAGAGACACCAGTGGATGAAAAGGTCAAGGAGAACCAAGATACCAGGTAGGTGAGCAAAGAAGCCAGCTAGGAAGTAGGTCCATCCGTCCATACCCACTGAAACCCCATGGATCACAGACAAACCAGCCAGACAGATCAACCTAAATTCCTGATCCACAAAATCGTGGCCAAGTTTCAGGGTAGTTTGTGAGGCAGCAATAGATAAATGGGATCTTATTTTTAATCTCAAAGGGAAACCTTTCTGTGTCTCACCTAAATACTATATTTGCTGTAAAATGTTTGTGAATATCCTTTATCAGATTCCGTAGTTTCCCATTAAGAATAGATATTGAGTTTTATGAATCTTTTTCTCAGCATTTATTGGCTGTATAATCCTGAAGTTCATTAATGTGATGGATTGCATTAATTTTCTAATGTTAAGCCAACCTTGCATTCCTAGGATAAATCTAACACATACATATTGCTAATATTTTGTTTCGGATCTATGTTCATGAGTAAAGTTGGCCTATTATTTTCTTTTCTAATAAAATTGTCTTTGTTGTCATCATTTAAAGAGTTGGATAATGTAAATACAAGCTTTTTCCATTTTTCTGGAAGAATCTTTGTAATAATGGTATTATTTCTCCCTTGATAATTTGGTAGAGTATTTAGTATAGCCATCTGAATCTGGAGGTTTCTTTGTAGGAAGATTTTTGAACACCAATTCAATCTTTCAAAGGTTGTAGGAGTTTCCGCCCTTCCACTGCAGGGGGCCCAGGTTCCATCCCTGGTCGGGGAGCTAAGATCCAGGAAGTTGTGGGGTGTGGCCAATAAAAAAAAATGGTTGTAGGAGTTTCAGGGTTTTTGATTCCTTCTTGAGTAAGTTATATTTACTAGAAATTATCCATTTTACCTAATCTTCCAAATTTACTGTCATAAGGTTAATAAATATCCTCATTTTTTTATGTTGGCAGGATTTTACTGGGTGGTAAAATCAGTCATGCAAGTTGGAAATTTTGTTTTTTTGGCTGTGGCTGCACAGCTTGCGGGATCTTAGTTCCCCCACCAGGGACTGAACCCAGGCCCTCTGCAGTGGAAGCTCAGAGTCTTAACCACTGGACTGCCAGGGAAGTCCCTGAAAAATTTTTTTAGTTTTTGCTTGAATGCATGAAAAATATTTCACCAGATTTTCTTTCTTTTGGGGGCAGGTTTCAGATTTTTCCTTTTAGCATCACATGGATATCATTAATTATCTTCTGATTTTCATTATTGCTTAGAAATCACCTGTCAGCTTGTCACTCTTATTATGGTAATGTATGTGTCTTCTGGTTCCTTTTTATTGTGGTAAAATGTACATAACATAAAACTTATCATCTTAACCATTTTAAATTGTAAAATTCAGTGGCATTTAGTACATTCACCATTATCTAGTTCCAGAATATTTCTATCACTCCAAAAGGAAATCCAGTACCCATCAGGAAGCCACTCCCCGTTTACCCTTCTCTCCAATCTCTTGTAATCACTAATCTGTTTTCTGTCTCTCTATATTTTCCTATTCTGGATATTTCGTATAAATGGAATCATACAATATGTAGTCTTTTGTGTCTGACTTCTTCCACTTAGCGTATTTTCAAGGTTCATCTATATTGTAGCATGCATCAGCATGTCTATGTTTTTTAATGACTGAATAATATTCAGCTGTATGGATAGACCAGAATTTGTTTATCCACCTGTTGATGGACATTTGTGTCATTTTCACCCATTGGCTATTGTGAACAGTACTGCTATGAGCATTTGCCTGCAAGTTTTTGTTAATTGCCTATTTTCAGTTCCTTTGGGTACATACCCAGTAGCAGAATTCCTGGGATCATATGGTAATTCTATGGTTTCTACAGTGGCTGCCTATTTCGCATTGCCATCAGCGGTATGGGTTCCAATTTTTCTACATCCTTGCTAACACTTCTTACTTCCTGTATTAAAAAAAATTATAGCCATCCTAGTAAGTGTGAAGTAATATCTCATTGTGGTTTTGATTTGCATTTTTCTAATGACTAATGATGTTGGTGTTGATGTGCTTGTTGGCCATTTGTATATCTTCTTTGGAGAAATTCCTATTGAAGTCCTTTGTCTATTTTTAAATTTGGTTGTCTTTTTGTTGAGTTTAAGAATTCTTTTCATACTATTTTTCTTCTGTTGTTTGTGATTATGGTTCACATCTAAAACACCATTTGTAAAATCCAAGGTCATGAAGATTTACCTCTATATTTTCTTCCACGAGTTTTAAAGTTTTAGTTCTTATATTTAGGTATTTGATCTATTTTGAATTAATTTTTGTATATGGTGTGTGGTGACTTCATTCTTTTGCATGTGGCTATCCAGTTTTCCCAGTACTATTTGTTGAAGAGACTATTCTTTTCCCATTGAATGGTCTTGGCACCCTTATCGAAAATCAATTTACTATAGATGTATAGCGTTATTTCTGGACTTGAATTCTATCTTTATGTCACTACCACAGTGTTTTGATTACTGTAGCTTTGTAGTAGGTTTTGAAATTGGGAAGTGTGAATCCTGTAACTGTTTTTTCAAGATATTGTTTTTGCTATTTTGGGTCCCTTGCAATTACAGATGAATTTTAAGATCAGCTTGGCCATTTCTGCAAAAATGGCCATTGGGATTTTGATAGGGACTGCACTGAATCTGTAGAAAGCTTTGGTTAGTAGTGCCATCTTAATAATGTGTTCCAATCCATTAACCCAGGATGTCTCTCCATTCATTTAGGTCTTCTTTAATTTTTCAAGCAATGTTTTGTAGTTTTGAGTGTATAAGTCTTGTACCTCCTTGGTTAAGTTTATTCCTAAATATTTTATTCTTTTGGATGATACTGTAAATGAAATGTTTTTCTTAATTTTCTTTTCGGACTTTTCACTACTAGTGTGTGGAAACACAACAGATTTTTGTGTGCTGATCATGTATCCTACAACTTTACTGAACTCATCTATTGGCTCTAATAGCTTTTTGTGGGTTCTTTAGGATTTTCTATGATAAAATCATATCATTGGTGAAGAGAGACAGTTTTTCTTCTTCCTTTCCAATCTGAATGCCTTTTGTTTAGTTTTTTTTTTTTTGTAATTTCTCTGGCTATAACTTCCAGTACAGTGTTGAACAGAAGTGGTGAAAGTGGTCATCCTTGTTTGTTTGCCACTTCTCCACTATTTCTTTCATTCATTCTGGATTCCACTTATATATATATATGGCTTTCTCTGTATAGCATATGTCTCAATTTCTTTTTCATATGTTTCACCTTCTGTGCTCCATTCTCGGTAATTTCTTCAGATATATGTTCCAGTGACTAAATTCTCTTTGGCTGTGTCCAATTCACTATTAAGTCTTTCTTTGATTTTTAAACTTCAACAATGATGTTTTTTAATTTCTAAAAGTACTGTTTTTTCCAAAACTGCCTAATAATTTGTCATTTATTTTTATGTTTCCATAGCTCATTGCTTTAAATATTTTGTGCATAATTACTTTATGATATATATCTGATAATGTCAATATCTGGTATTCTTCAGATTCTAAATTTGTATTGATTGTTTCTGCCCATTTGTAGTCAAGTTGGCTTGTTATCTTGTATGTTTGCTGATCTATGTTTATGATCTCATCATTTTAATATGTAGGAATCCTGGAGACCTAAACTGGGAATGCTTTTTCTCTAGAGAAATCATTCTTCCAGAAGCCAGGAGGTGCTACTTATCTGCAACTAGTTCTGCTACTTTCTGGGTTTCATTACTCAATGCAGAAGTCTCACATTCCATTCTTGCATTTTGCTCGAAGCTTGGTCTCCTGAGAACAACACTAATATAAGCATTTGCCTTTACGAAAGTTCCTCCATTTTACATTTTCTCATTTTTCACCTCTCTTTGCTCTGATTTAAGCTCCTTATTTTAAAATAAAAGCTCATTTTTTTTGTTTGTTTTGTTTTTTGCTGTTGGTGGTGAGGAGGCTGGAGAGTCCCCTTTCTTCATTGAGTGTAGCAGTGCATTAAGAAGTATGTACTATAGGGCTTCCCTGGTGGTTCAGTGGTTGAGAGTCCGCCTGCCGATGCAGGGGACACGGGTTCGTGCCCCAGTACGGGAAGACCCCACATGCCGCGGAGCGGCTGGGCCCGTGAGCCATGGCTGCTGAGCCTGTGCGTCTGGAGCCTGTGCTCCGCAACGGGAGAGGGCACAACAGTGAGAGGCCCGCATACCGAAAAAAAAAAAAAGTATGTACTATCAGTGCTATAGCCTTTTAAAAATTTTGGTAATATATACATAACATATATTTTAACATTTTAACTCTTTTTAAGCGTACAAGTACGTTTGACAACAAGTACATAACATGTACATTCACAATGTTGTGCAACTATCACCACCAACCATCTCCAAAACGCTTTATCTTGCAAAACTGAAACTCTGGGGAATTCCCTGGCGCTCCAGTGGTTCGGTCTCTGTGATCTCACTGCTGAGGACACGGGTTCAGTCACTGGTCAGGGAACGAAGATCCCACATCCCACAAGCCGCGCAGCGCGGCCAAAACAAAACAAAAAACCAAAAAATAAAAGCAAAAACAAAACTGAAACTCTGTCTCCATCAAAAATAACTCTCCATCCTCCCCAGCTCCCAGCCTCTGGTAACCTCTATTCGACTTTCAGTCTCATTGTAATTGTTAATTTTACATGTCAACTTGTCTAGGCCATACGTGTCCAGATATTTGGTCAAACATTATTCTGGGTGTGTTGGTGAGGATATTTTTGGATGAGATTAACATTTAAATAGTAGAGTGAGTAGAGCAGATTGCTGTCCCCCCCACCCCAAGCGGGTGAGCGTTATGCGATCAGTTGAAGGTCTGAATAGAACAAAAAGGCTGACCCTCGTCTGAGTAAGAGAGAATTCTTTTTGCATGGCCCATTTGAATTGGGACATTGGGTTTTTTCCAGCCTTTGGGCTCAAACTCAAATATTGGCACTTCCTGGGTTCAGACAGGAACTACACCACTGGCTCTCCCCGTTTCCAGACCTTCACACTCAGACTGAAACTTTCGCCATTGGCTCTCCTGGGTCTCCAGCTTGCTGACTCACCCTGCAGATCTCGAGACTTGTCAGCCTCCATAATCATGTGAGTCAATCGGTTCTGTTTCTCTGGAGAACCCTGACTACTATATAAGTGGAATTATATAATATTTGTCCTTTTGTGTCTGCTCTAATTAATTTAGCCATGCATGTTACAGCATGTATCAGAGATATGCCCTTTTTAAAATGGGAACGTCCTCTAGAACATACATTATCAGTACTCTGGTTCACTAAACTGCCAGAAGCAAAAATGTTTAATCCAGCCTTGAGGGAACAAGGAATTCTTGGAGGAGATGATGTTTATCTGAGACTTGAAGAATGCACCAGGTGAAAGGGTCAATAAGAAGTACCTAGAAAAAATGTTCTAGGTGGAAGAAACAGTACATATAAAAGCCTAGTGTGAGAAAAAACATGCTGTTTTTAGGGACTTGAGGGTTCCTTAGTATGGGTGGAGCTTAGAAAGCCAAGGAGCAAGTAGCAAGAGACTATGCTAGAGAGGTCGGTAAGGGCCACCATCCTGAACGACACCAACATCTGTGAGGATAAGCAGCTTTTGGCTCTACTCTGCTCTTTCCTGGGATGATACATTCTTGCTTGGAGTCACTGTGTCCTCCCAGGATGCCTTTCATAGTGTCCTATTACTATAGATACTCAGTAAAGTTTATCCTGAAAGTCTGGTCATATATCAACCTTGTTATGTTTCTAAATGTCAAGTTCTAAGACAGGCTTTGTGCCTTTCCTGTGAGATTAGCGTACCTTTACTTTGCCATTCTGAAGAAACAGAGTCCAGTTATGGCCATCTTGACTACTGGATATGAGGAACTCCTTCACATACATGCTGGTGAGCAGAGATTTCGCCCCCTGGGTGGTTATTCCTGTGACTCTCATTGTCTTCCGGAAGTCCACTTGCAGCCACGCTTTTTGATTATTTGCCTGGGGAATGCACCAGGTGCATTAGAGTAGTATCTTTTTGGTCACTATTTGCTCCCAGAAATCCCCAAATCCCTTCTTAATCATATCACAGCACTTATCACTCTGCATATTAATTATCTGTTTGTCAGTCTCCCTTATTAGACTCGAAGCAAATTGAGGGCTGAAAGTTTTCATGATTCATCTCTGTATCCCCAGGGTTAGCCACTTAATAGGGGCCCAGTAAAGGTTTGCTGAATGAATATATGAGTAATATACAGACTGACTAGAGTATTAAAAGTTTGGCAATGTGTTATACAACCTATTTTGTTTAAAATAAGCCCCTGGGGGAACAGAGACCATTAACTCCATCCATTTCCCCAAGCTAGTCAGTGATTGAAAATCACAAACTGAGTGGTTCCAGAAAAGAACTGTGCCCAATGAACTGTACATAACTATGACCCTTTGCTTTGTTGATATTTCTCTGTAAAACTGGATTTCAGCCACTCCAATTCTTTGACAAATATTAGCCCAGTACTACATATAGATATTCTGTTTCTAGGAGGTTCAATTAGGGATCATTTTCCCCATTCACATGGCACACCCACTAAATAAATATCTGTGGGGTTTTCTGTGTATAGTCAACTTGCCTTGACACTCTTTGTGGGAACAAGCAGGTGATAGAAGTAACTGAAGAAACAGTCAAGAGCTTACCCTATCCTTTCCCAACCACTACTCCTTCTTCTGCATCAGTTATATGGCAAATTTGTTCCCTCTTACCTGGGGTCTCCAGGCATTAGTCCTCCCTTGGAGGTGAAGTCGGGCTTGTGAAGGAGACCAGGTGGCAAACATATTGCTTAGGTGGGATGAGGCAGTAATCTGTGCATCTGATATTGCTTTACTCTCCATTCCCAGTGCCATGTTGCAACCTCAGAGAAATGAAAGGAGAATGTAATCACAAGAACAAGTTGCAGCTGAGGTTCTGCTGGCCTGTCTCCACTGATATGTTCTAGGGCTATTGTCATCACGAAGTCATTTTCCAGGCACTAACTTTTGCATGCTACTGTTAAGATGCCCCCTATTTTCTTGTCAGCTCTGCTCAGCTCTGTTGGACTTTGATTTGCCTTGTTAATCGTAGTGTAGGAGGTGGCTGCCCCTGGGGAATCCCATGGTTAGGATGACCAAGTCATGGGTTTGCCCAGGACTGTACTGGTCTTAGCATTGATAGTTCTGTGTCCTAGGAAATCCCCCCAGTCTCGGGAAAGCTAGGATGGTTAGCCATCCTACTCATGGTTGGGAGAGGTAAGGACATGGGATGACTTGACACTTACTGTTTAAATCACAGCCCATCAACTCCATGCGAAGAGTGCTGCGGATGCTGTAATGCGTTGGGTGCAAGCGGACATACCGAGCAATAATTGGAGGGTTAAAAACATTGTGTTTTATCCCAGATGAATCCACATTGCCAAAGAAGACCTGTAGGGAGGTATTAGCACAGATACATGTAAAATGAAGAAAGAATAAGAAGCAATTCCTCCCAATCGTATCTTTCTTCTAATTGGCTCTGTGCATTTCTCAACAGCACCGAACACCCAAATAAAACCATTCTGGCCAGACGTTAGAATGCAACATGCGAAGGAGAAAGTCACAGGGAGAAGAATGGAACAAGGGAGATTAGGTCTGAGCAGGTTAAGTGTCTACTTTGGGGTCCTGTAAAACGGTCATTCATCAAAGTTGTGGAAGCCATTTAGGCCCTTGCTAATCCAGTGTGGGCCACAGACCAGCTGCATTAGAATCACCTGGGAGCAATTAGACACGCAACGTCTTGAGCCCTATTCCAGATCTACTGAATCAAACCATACAGTTTGAGAAACACTAGCTTAGGGCAGAGTCGGCTGCAGCTGTGAAAGGGGACTTGGAGTAGGCGGCCTGCCATATGGTCTCAGGATGACCTTCCAATAATGTGTGTGTGAGTGTGTGTGTGTGTGTGTGTGTGTGTGTGTGTGTGTGCTGTGGGGCGTTAATTAACGATCCCTTGTGTATGAATTCATGAGACACATGTTAATATCCAACTTCTGGGGTTTAGGAACTTGACATGTCTAGGTTCTACAGAAAAGTACATGACATATTTAAGGAATAAGGAACACAGTTTGAGAAATATGGTAGTAATGCCAATTCAGAAGGCCTAGATTTAAATCATGGTATATAGAAAAAAGAAAGTTGAAAATCCTCTCTCATAAAACACCTGGGATTCTCTATCTGCTTGAATACACTAAAACAGGAATCAATGTATGGCTGTTATATAATCAGACATCAGAGTTATAGTATTATGGGGAATTTAAAAAATTGTTCTTCCCTGTAACAATTTTTTCTTCCTATGGGATAAAAATGTTAATAAATGTATAGCATTGCCCCAGAAATCACAGCATTTAAAAAATATTTTTATTGGAGTATAGTTGATTTACAATGTTGTGTTAGTTTCTGCTGTACAGCAAAGTGAATCAGTTATACACATACATGTATCCACGCTTTTTTAGATTCTTTTCCCACACAGGTCGTTACAGAGTATTGAGTAGAGTTCCATGTGCTATACAGTAGGTCCTTATTAGTTATCTATTTTCTATATAGTAGTGTGTATATGTCTATCCCAATCTCCCAATTTATCCTCCCCTTACCCCATGGTAACCATAAGTTTGTTTTCCACATCTGTGACTCTACTTCTGTTTTGTACATAAGTTCATTTGTACACTTTTTTTTCGATTTCACATATAAGTGATATCATGTATTTGTCTTTCTCTGTCTGACTTACTTCACTCAGTATGACAATCTGTAGGCACAGCATTATTTTTGATAAATAGATCTGCTTCATTTTTAACTCAATTATTGTGTCTTGATTAGATACCTTCTTAGGAAGACAATGTATTAATTCAACAAATAGTTAATGACTACAGAAATCCTAGATTCCATGTATTATGTGCCAGAAACTATGTGCTAGGTGGCTTCACTGGTGAATTCTAATAAATGTTTAAAGAATTAATGCCAATCCTTCCCCAAACTCTTCCAAAAGATAGAAAAGGAGGAAAAACATCCTAACTCATACTATAGGGCCAGCATTACCTTGATACCAAAGCCAGACATATATACCAGAAGAAAGAAAATTACAGACCAATAGCCTTTATGAATATCGATGCAAAAATCCTCAGAAGAATTCTAGCAAGCTGAATCCAGCAGCATATTATAAATATTACATTCCATGTCCAAATAGGAATTATCCCAGGAATGCAAGGATGGCTCAACATGAGAAAACTGATTAGTCAAAACCACATTGATAAAATGAAGGGGGAAAACACCCTCATGATCATCTTAGTTGATGCAGAAAAAGCATTCAACAAAATCTAATAACTTTCATGATTAAAAAACAAACAAACAAAAAACACCCAGCAAACTAAGAATAGAAGGGAAATTCCTCAACAAAATAAAAGGCTTTTATGAAATACCCTAGCTAATGTCATACTCAATGGTGGAAGACTGGAAGCATTTTCCCTAACATCAGGAACAAGAGAAGAATCCTTGCTTTCAGTGCTTCTACTCAAGACTGTAACGGAAGTCCTAGTCAGAGCAATGAGGCAAGAAAAAGAAATGAAAAGCATCGAAGTTGGAAAGGAAGTTAAACTACTTCTATTCTCAGATGACATGCTCTTCTGTACAGGAAACCCTAAAGAATCCACAAAACACATTAGAGTTAACAAACGAATTCAACCAAGTTGCAGTATACAAGATCAACACACAAAAATCTGCTGTGTTTCCATATCCTAGCAATGAAAAAATAATCCAAAATGAAATCGACAACAGTTCTATTTCACACAACATCAAAAGGAATAAAACACACAGAGATAAATTTAGCCAAGGAGGTGCAAGGCTTGTGCACTGAAAACTACAAAGCACTGCTGAAAGAAATGAATGATGACCTTAAAAAGAAAAGGGGAAAGACAGCAGATTTTGTGGACGGGAAGACTTAATACTTTTAAGATGGCAATCCCACCCAAAGTTGTCTAGAGATTTAATGAAATCCCTATGGAAATCGCAATGCTCTGTTTCACAGAAATGTAAAAGCCAATCCCACATGCATACGGAATTTCAAGTGACCTTGAATAGCCAAAATAATCTTGGAAAAGAAGAAAAAAGTTGGAGGACTCACACTTCCCTATTTCAAAACTTAGTCCAAAGCTACAGTTATCAAAACTATGTGGTACTAGCATAAGGATAGACACATAGATCAGTGGAGTCCAGAAATAAACCCATAGATCTATCCCATGGGTTGTAAACCCAAATGAGTTGAAAACAGGTGTTCAAACAGAACCCTGCACAGGAATGTTCACCAGAGCACTATGCCCGACGGGCACAAGGTGGAAGTCACCCAAATGTACATCAGCTGCTGAGCGGATACACAACATGTGTGGTCTAGCCATGCATTGCAATGTTATTCAGCCTGCTGAATATTATTCAGCCAGGAATATTATTCATTTGGAAGCAGATATATAGTCGTGATGGTGGCCCAGCACCGCCAGTGTATACTTGGTGCCCCTGGATGGTCCGCCATTAGCTGCCTTCTCTGTACAAAGTTCCCATCTGGTGGACAGTGAGAGTTCCACCAAAGAGAGGGTCCAGCGAGCACAGCGAGCAGGATCCTGCCAGCGCCATTTCTTTGCAGGCCCAGGACCCCGGCGGAGGGGGTGGGGGCGGGGTGAGGTGGGGTGGGGGAGGGGTTATGGGAAAGCAGTGACCTCACAGGGTGCTCCCCGACCAATGAGGGCCCGGCCTATGGTCGCTAGGATACGGAGGAGGGGCCTGAGAACACCGGTTGTCTTGAGATGTTGGGACCAGCAGGCACAACCGACCGCCCCTCATCCCGCCGCACCTCATCCCAGCGCACCGCAGAGCGAGGCCATCGCAGAAAGCGCGCCCAACGGCCAGCATGCCAGGGAAGAGGGGCCGTCGAGGGTCACCCGGTCGCCGCTCCCACACCGCCCGAGCCGAGCTGTCCTTCTCCGTGAGCCACATGGAGCGCCTCCTGCGGGAGGGCCACTATGCCCAGTGCCTGAGCTCGTCCGCACCCGTCTACCTAGTGGCCATCATCCAGTACCTGGCGGCCAGGGTCCTGGAGCTGGCGCGCCATGAGGCCCAGAACAGCAGCAGGAGGCACCTCACTCCGGAGCCGGTGGACGTGGCGGCCCGCAGCAACGCGCTGCTCAGAGACTTGTTCAGGACTATAGCACCATCTCCCAGGTGGCCCCGGCCCAGCCCTAGCTGCCCAACGACACCTGGGTTCCCGGCCCCTGGGGGCGCGGCCGTCAGGCGCCAGGTCCGCTCACCGACCAACCGCACAGCCCGGGCGGCCCCGGCCTGCCTGCCGCCTTGGGCACAGTCACTGCGAGTCAATAAAGTGTTTCAAGAGACCCCCTGCGCATGCTTCACTCACTTGGAGTGGGAGGTGGTGGTGGTGGGACACCCCTCGTCGGAGGGATGGGGGCGGGGGTCTGGCCGGAGTTGGGGGGTGGGGGGCGTGGAGTCGGGGGTCACAGAGAGGAGCGGTCTCCCACGGTGACAGTGCATGGGGTGGCCCTGGGTGGGAGAGGCTGGCTGCGGCGGGGCTGGGGGCGGACTGGGGCCTGGGGTAAGGCCGGACAACAGAAGGCTGCCCCGCTGGCTCTGAGCAAGTCGGAGCCAGGCCAAAGTCCCCAGAGGGACGGGGTTCCTTGCGGCGCTCGACACCGCGAGGGCGGTGTCGTGATAGGGTGAGGGTGCCAAGGCGACCGACCGCCCTGGGTGCGGGAGGCAGGGGTGGGTGGACAGAGCGCTTGGCATGGACTCCCATGGGGCAGGGGCTTTGACGGGAAGATTGAGGCATGATCGGGATTGGGGTGGGCGGGACACAATCAACACATAGGCAAAGTCGGAATTAGGGTCACGCGGGGTCAAGAGTTTTTGCTTGTGTTCCCCTAGAGATGCCAAGAGATGCCCTGCTTGGCAACCTGCGTAAACAAGCTGTCACCTACCGATTGGAGCCCTGTTCTGGGAAGATCCCACATGCCGCGGAGCAAGGAAGGCCGTGCGCCACAACTACTGAGCCTGTGCTCTAGAGCCCGAGAGCCACAACTACTGAGCCCATGTGCCACAACTACTGACGCCCGCGCGCGTAGAAGCCATGCTCCACAACAAGAGAAGCCACCGCAATGAGAAGCCCGCGCACCGCAAGGAAGAGTAGCCCCCGCTCGCCGAAACTAGAGAAAGCCCCTGCACAGCAACAAAGACCCAACACTGCCAAAAATAAATAAATTAAACAAATACATTTTTAAAAAAATCTGTCACCTAGCAACAGGGGGCGCCCAGCCAGGCCCCGCCCCGCCCCAGCACCATTGGTCCGCTCACAGAACCCCGGACAGCGGGCCACGCCCCGCCCCAGGGCCCCCGATTTGCATACACCACCCGCAGCCTGTCCCGGCCGGGCCTCCGTGCTTGCTATTTTGCATATCACCAGGGCGACGAGAGCTCCGGGCGGCCGAGCCGGCGCGGTCGCGTGGTGGGCCGGAGCCCGTCGCAGGGCACGTCTCAGCCCGCCGCCGTCGCCCAGCACGTGCGCCCACTTGCGTCAGCGCGCCCGGAAGTGCCTAAGCGGCGATCATGGCGGCTTCCGCGGCCGGCCTCGGTGGCGGTGCGGGCCCCGGGCCTGAGGCCGGGGACTTCCTGGCGCGCTACCGCCAGGTGTGCAACAAGCTGAAGAAGCGGTTCCTGCGGAAGCCTAACGTGGCGGAGGCCGGCGAGCAGTTCGGCCAGCTGGGTCGCGAGCTGCGCGCACAGGAGTGCCTGCCGTACGCGGCCTGGTGCCAGCTGGCCGTGGCCCGCTGCCAGCAGGCGCTCTTCCACGGGCCCGGGGAGGCGCTGGCGCTGACCGAGGCCGCGCGCCTCTTCCTGCGGCAGGAGCGCGACGCGCGCCAGCGCTTGGCCTGCCCCGCCGCCTACGGGGAGCCGCTGCAGGCCGCTGCCGCCGCCCTGGGCGCCGCCGTGCGCCTGCACCTGGAGCTAGGCCAGCCGGCTGCCGCCGCCGCGCTCTGCCTCGAGCTGGCGGCCGCCCTGCGCGACCTGGGCCAGCCGGCCGCCGCCGCCGGCCACTTCCAACGCGCCGCGCAGCTGCAGCTGCCCCAGCTGCCCCTGGCCGCCCTGCAGGCGCTCGGCGACGCCGCGTCCTGCCAGCTGCTGGCGCGCGACTACAGCGGCGCCCTGGCGCTCTTCACGCGCATGCAGCTCCTGGCGCGGGAGTACGGCAGCCACCCGGTGCCGCCGACGGGGCCGCAACCCCCGCCGCAGCCGCAGCCCAAGCCGCCGGCGCCGCAGCCCGGGGCCGGCGCGGCCTCCGCTCCACCGCTCGCGCTGCTCCTGCCCGGCGCGGGGGCCGCGGCCGCGGCCGCGCCCTCCCCCGCCGCGCTGGGCGCCTTCGCCGACGTGCTGGTCCGCTGCGAGGTGTCCCGCGTGCTGCTGCTGCTGCTCCTGCAGCCGCCGCCTGCCAAGCTCCTGCCGGAGCATGCGCACACCCTGGAGAAGTACTCCTGGGAGGCCTTCGACGGCCACGGGCAGGACAGCAGCGGCCCGCTTCCCGAGGAGCTCTTCCTGCTGCTGCAGTCCTTGGTCATGGCCACCCACGAGAAGGACACGGAAGCCGTCAAGTCGCTGCAGGTGGAGATGTGGCCCCTGTTGAGCGCCGAGCAGAACCACCTCCTGCACCTCGTTCTGCAGGAAACCATCTCCCCGTCGGGCCAGGGGATCTGACGAGTCCCTCGCAGCGACTCTGTGCCTGTCCCCGAGCCTCACGCACCCGTCTGCGCGTTTACGGGGACACAAGAGGCGTTGACCCGGCGCTTCTGCCTTTGCAGTGTATCTTACCCCTGTTGCCACCAGAGGAATGTGGTTGACTACAAGTTACGTTGTTTCCACAATAGCGGCAGAAAAAAAACCATATGGTAGAATCGGAGTAGAGTCTCCCATTCTCTTCCCCAGAAACTGCAACAGAACCATGCGAGTCCCTTCCGCCCCCTTTCCTCTTCTGTTTTCACCCAACTGTCCCCACCCACCCCTCTTCCCCCGCAAGGCTCCCCTCCCCCCGCGTCCTTCTTTCCGACTGAGGGTTAATTTGCACAGCTCTGGCTCGCTACTTAAGCTGCATGATTTTTTCACGATGACTCTGATTAGCGTATTTCGATGTCCGCCTGCATGATCGCCCAGTTCCCCCTGTGTTTCATGCGCCCCGTACGTGTTCGTGGGAATCATTGGATTCAGTACTACGCTGTTGTCGCTACAGCCCTCAGTCCATGATAAAGCCATTCTGACCCTCCTAGCTTGTGGTTCGTATTTACCTTATCTGTAAAGTGGGAATAGCTTATCTACCTGGCAGGAGGCGGCAAGCAGAAGCAGATAGCTCCCTTTTAGCTCCAAGATGGATTCGTTCATTCGAAATGGACAGTGTGCCTGTGAATCTACAGAGATCATTTGCGATGTGGTCCTTTCTCAGCTGCCGTGCGAATGTGTTCGGTGCAGAGCGGGGTGGGAGTGGGGGTGAGGGTGAGGGCGGGGTGGGCTCCAGAGCAGAGGTGTCAGACGTGCACTGGAGTTTGCAGTTCTGGCTCCATTTCGAGAGGTACGGGTAATCCACGTGGCAGCTTTTATTTGTAGTGCGGATCCTTCTACAAATCTTAGTTAACTCCAATATGTAAAATCGGCATGCTGCTTTGGTATCGTGTGATCGTGTGTATGCCAGACTGTGCCCTTGTTCCCCAAAAGCAGGATGGCGTTCCATTTTTAAACACTAAATTTCCAAGGCTTTTTGGTCCAACCGTTGCATGCAAACCGACTTAGCTGTTTTCTCAAATTCAATTTTATTTCCTTTAGTGTTGAGAGTGATGGTAGGAACTCTTCAGAATGTAATCTCATTCATTCGGCTTGGGAAAACGCATCCTTTGGGCTGAAGTTGTAGACAGCACTAATCTTTTGAGGTGAGATTTAAGGACACAGTTTGGGAACAGATCTTGGTTTTGCGTATTTGGGGGGGAGGGGGAATATGTGGAGTGTTGTCACTATGAGTTAAGTGTCCCAAAGTGGATGGGGCTTTTAGGGTATTCCTTTCTCCTTCTATTTCAGCAGTGTGGAAGCAGTGGCTGAGGAAATGTAGGGGAGGCCCATGTGAGACAGATTCAGCCACCCTTCCTGTGCTCTCACTTGGCTGCCCGAAGGGGCTTTCCGAGCCCTGAAAGCCTAGTCCAGCTTGTTGCCACAGTGGTAAGGGTGCGTGCTCCCTTGTGCTCTTGCTTTTGCTGGTACACTCTTGTCAGCCTGGGCTGCAGCTCTGGCCTCCTTCCTATTGTCCTTATGACAAGAATGCTTAGGAATTATGGACCGTGACTGGTGGCAGCATTTGGGTTTGGGCGCAAGGAGAAGCCTCCTTAGACCTCTGGTCTAAACTCCTTGCTTTGAGGAGGTGGGGGGAGGGATTACCAGAGAGCCTGGTATTGGGTATACAAGCATAACTATAGAAAACGCTAAAGGTTTTTTTCCGTTTGCCATTGGTTCATTTATGTATCTCCTTCAGAAACCTCATAGCACGGAGAGCTGGGCCAAGGCCAGATTTCAGTGATTTTGACAGAAATCTCTTGCTATATATCAACTTATGTTGACAGGACATGATTAGTGTTCTTTTTAACTTGAAAACCAGAGCAAAAGATCTGCATCGTTGAAATGTTCATTGACAATTCAAAATTAACATCCAAAATATTATGAAATATTGAAAATAGTGGCAGTGAAGCAGTGATCCTGAAAGGGTGCTTGGGCTCCCCTTTATAAGGGACTTCTATGATGAGAAATGTTGCTTATGAAAACATATTCTGTATGTAAATGGTACAAAGATATTAAGTCATTTGAGAACCACTGGAGGGAGACGACTAAGACTGAAATTTGTAAATTGGGCAAAAAGCTCTGGGATAGAAGGGTTCTGGTTAATGTGAACTGTCTAGGCATCTCTACTGCCATTAGACTAGACCAACAGTCCACAAACACTTTCTGTAAAGGAGGAGAGAGAAATATTTCAGTCTTTTCACACCACATAATCTTCCTTGTTTGTTTGTTTTTGAAACTTTAAACACGTAAAAACCATTCTTAACTCACAGTCCATATGCAAAAGCAGGTTGTACTCCAAGTCCATGGGCTCTAGCTTGTGCAGCCCTTCACTGGAACCTAGAACATAGCAGTTACTCAATAACTGCTCAAGGAATGACCCTCATGAGTGTAGTTAATAACTATTTTATCTTTGTCATTGAACAAGAAAGGTTGAAAATAAATGAACTAGTCATTTAACTCCAGATTCTAAGAAACAAGAAGACAAATGAAAGTGAATTTTTAAATTTTTAAACAAATTAATTAATTAGAAAACAACACCTTCAAATCTATGTTTGATTTTAAGAGCAAGAGTTGGTTCTTTTAAAACCCAATAGAATAGATAAACACCAACTCTGATAAAGGGGGAAAAAGAGAGATACATGTGTGCATGTAGGTAAAGATATATGGCATGGGAAGGGAGACAGAACTTTAATGTGCACATTTACAGCAATTAACTATAGGCAACAGAAAATGAGAATGCCAGTAATCAGATAAGGAACGGAAAAGATAGTTCAAGTATCTACCACTAAACGAGGCACAGTGGCTTTTCCATCCAATTTTCATTAAACAGATGATTACTACATTAATTAAACTATTCTAGAGCAATAGTTTAATGGAAAAAGATGGAAGCTTTTACACTGTTTTCAAGGTTAGTATAACTCTAATGCCAAAGCCTGATAAATACAGCCCCCCAAAGAGGTAAAACAACTTTATTGATTGATTGGTACAGATAGAAAAATTCTAAACAAAATGTTAGCAAATTGGATCCAGCTAAACTTTAAATGACTGATACACTATGACTTATGGGCAGTTTTCCCAGGAATGCAGCACCACGTTGTGCTGGAGCCCCAGCTAGGACTGGCTTGTGAGAGCCAATTGTGGGCGTCTGCTCCCAACTCTGCATTCAATGACACTGTGTCAGCAGCTTGAAATCAGGTGTGATGGGCATATTTACATCATGGAAATCAGCAAACACTACAAATAAAGGCTTTTGTGCTGACTGCCCCCCACTTTGCCCCAGAGCTGGTTGTTAAACATTCGCCAGCCCACCACTGAGTGTGAGTATAATCTGACAATAGCAAAGAGAAGAAATGTGGTCCTATCCAAGATGCTGAGAAAGCATTTGATGAAATTCTACAGCCATTCCAAATAAGGTAGGAGTAGCAAGAAACTAAAAATATTTGAAACTAACAGCATGTTAAACAGCAAAATATGGGATCCATTCCCATTAAAGTCAGAAGCAAGATCTGCTAATATTTAATAAACATATGCTAATATATCTATATCTATACATATATATCACACTGAAAACAAAAGAAGAGCAAAGAGCATTTTGGTCACCATCCAAGTCTACAAAGACTAATATCTGCTGCAGCCGCTGATGGACAGTGCACTTGGTGTTCAGAGGAAGAGATGAATGGGATAACAGGATGAGGCACTCTGTGCTTTAGACAGGAAATTAAAGATGATAACAGGATGCTCTGTGCTTTGGACGAACGGGCCGTTAGGTAGTTAATATGCATTTCAGGAAGAATTTTAATGAACCCTGCTTCTTGCATCTTCCCGTACATAGAAAAACACTATAATCGTGAACTTGAGGTATCTGTTCTTTGTGAATAGCAGTAATATTTTACCAAGATTTATGCTTGACTGCATGTATTCCTTAACAAAAAAATCATATGTAAACTAGCCTCCCCTCAACCCCTTTGGAGCAGTTCCTCAGAGCTATCTGAGAGGCTGCCTCCCAGGCTATAGTCATCAGTAAAACCCTGAATAAAGCTTGATTCACAACTCTCACGTTGTGTATTTTTCTTTTAGTTGACAACACAATATATAATGTTTATGTGTTTGTGTATGTGTCTGTGTGTGCGTGTATTAATCACAAAGGCATTTAGAGTGATTACTATTTCCTGTTTACCAGGTCCTGTCAGCATAATGTCATCCATGTAATGGACCAGTATGGTGTTCTGTGGGATGTCGAGATGTTTGGGGTCCCTAGGGTCTATATTATGATAAGGAACAAGGGAAGTGGCATTGCCTTGAGGCATGGACAGTAAAGTTAATACTGTTGTTCCTACTTCATAAATGCAAATCTATTCTGATTTTGGTTGTCAATGGAAATGAAGAAGAAAGCATTTTCCAGGTCTGTAGTTTCACATTAGGTGCCTGAGGCTGTGTTAATGTGCTCCAGAGGAGATACTACACCTGGAATTGCAGGGTTTTTGTCATCACCACCTGATTAAATTTGTGATGATCTGTCATTTTTCCATGACTCGTCTGGCTTTTGTAGTGGCCAAACAGGGACCCTAAGGAGACTAGCCACTGGCTTGGGAAGCAACTATTCAGGGTGTAGTCACTGAGAGACTTGTGTGCAGAGCATGGATGACTGCTTCAGGGACTGGGGAAGGGTTACCTCTTCAGGCAAAGGAGGCTCAGGGCAATTTGGAGGTTTGCAGTTCTCAGCCTCATGCATGTCTGCCTACATGTACCCATCCCGGGACTTCCCTGGTGGTTTAGTGGTTAAGACTCCAGGCTTCCACTACAGGAGGCACGGGCTGGATCCCTGGTCGGGGAGCTAACATCCTGCATGCTGTGCAGCACAGCCAATTTAAAAAAAATGTACCCATCCCTGGTCTCAGAGTTCCATTCCTTTCCACCAGTGCCCTTACCTTAGCATAACAGGCCTGGTGGGACTGACCATTTAATTGTCACTGTGACTCTGCAGTTCACATGCTCAGCTACTAGATTTGGTATTAGGTCCAAGTATCTGCCTGTAACCACAGGACATGGAAGGCTCCTCCAGAGCTCCATGGATGCATCCTGATTCTCTACATATGTTCATGGGTGTTCTTTGCATATATTCACAACATTTAATTTCTTTTTTCCCTACGTATGCCGTAAAAGGAAGGGCCATAAAAAGAAGACAGGTCACTCTACAATCAGGTATGCTAAACTTGTTGCCATAGCAACTAAATGCCACTGTCAATTTAATCTCCCAATGTCTTCCTCACCATCTGTAGCTCATCCCATTGTATCACTCACTGGTGATAATCTGAGAAATTGTGATGCCACCGCATGTCATAGGTTACTCCGCATCCAGTCTTCTCCCCAAGCAGGGAATTATACCTGTGCTCCTTGAATATATTAGCAACATAACCCTAGAATTCCATTTTGAAGGTCTGTTTCCTGGGGCTACTTTTGGCAGCAATTACTGTACGAGGCAGGGTTCCAGCAAGAAACACGGAACACTAAAATTCGTATAATTTGAGGAAAGGTTAATAAAGGTACTAGCTAAGAAGGCGGGGGCAGGGTGCTGCCATCCCTAGGCCTGGAAGGCTGAGGAGAAGATTAGGTAGACAAAATGAGCAGAAATTCTGTGCATTCCTCCCATTGAGAAGTGGGGTCTAGGTCCCTTCCCCTTGAACATGGGTGGATGTGTGACCTGCTTATAACCAACAGAATGTATTGCAAATGATACTACATGACTTAAAAGACTAAATTAGAAAAGGTGACGTCATCTCCACCTTGCTAGTTGGGCCAGTCATGCTGGGAGAAGCTACTTCAGTCAACAGCCCCAGAGGTCACTCAACACCAACCACCAGACATACAAGTAGAGATGCTTCCAAATGATTCCAGCCCCTAGCTGTCACATCTTCCCAGCTGAGGCCCCAGATACCATGGAGCAGAGAGACAGGCCATCCCTGCTGTGCCCTGTCCAAAGTCCTGACCCACAGAATCCAAGAACAAAACGAAATGGGCTTTTCTCATGACGCTAAGTTTTGGGGTCATCGGCAACTCAGCGATAGTAACTGGGACATGTAGAGAAAACCACTTTGAGGGGAGCAGTGGCCTTCAGTGGAGAGTTAACAGCCAAGGGAAGAAATACCCTGATAGTCCACACATGCCAGGCTCACAGAAGAAGAGGCGTGGTAGCGAAGCAGGAAAACGGATCTGAAGGGGCAAACAGAAGTCATCTTGCATGGGGCCATTTTAGGATTTGAACCTTATTCTGAAGACAAGAGGGAGACATTGAAAGGTTTAGGCAGGGGACTGATAGTATGATCCCCAAAACGATGTGCAGCTTTTATTAGAGAAGAGACTAGAAACAGAAGAAGACTAGTTAGGAATGTAACATAATACGTCAAGTGTGAGGTGATGGGGCCTCGGGCTGTAGTAACAACTGTAAAAATGAAACAGAAGAGATGGGAGAGGTGTTACCAAGGAAGAGTTGGCTGGATGTGTGGCTGTTCATCAGGGGGTGCAAGAATGAGGGAGAAGTAGATGATGAAGCTACGGTTTTGAGCCCGCTTGCCCCTTTGTCACTTCAAACCTAGAATATCCATAAGCAAACTGACAATCTTATCAATCTACCCAGTCAGGAATCACACGTTTCTCTCAGCAGAGCACCTGTTCATTTCTATTGCCTGTGAGATCCTTGATGCTGCCACTTTTTTGTCCAGATGTCCGTAGTCACTCCTATTGCCCATGAGTGGAAAATTCTTTTTTGGGGGGTTAAATTTGTGGAAGCTATGAGTCTTTGTTCCATACCTGAAATCTGTCAAAAGCTCTTTAAAAGATACATGCATTCTCTTAAAAGGACTAATTACATACCATTAAGGTCCCAGTGGAATTCCCTCGATAACTCCGCCACTGCTTTCCATCAAGGCTATACATGATGATAAATTGAGAGATGTAGAGGCTGGAAAACTTCTGACGGGCGCCCTGGGTCATGATGCTGTGAATAATCATTGGTGTCAACAGATCCACCTACAGATGAAAACAACCCTTTATTTTAAATGTATGTACCACCTTCTGAAATCATTTATCAGCTTAAGAAGAATCTACATGGATACAGATACACCCAGTATTACCTTGGAGGTGCAGGTGAAGCAGAGACCAATGCTGAAATGTGGATGCATGTGAAGCTGTGGAATAAATGATGGGAACGTGTAGGAAATGTGCTCACTGAGTTCCCAGACTACTTCCTGACAAAGGAAATCACTTCCACATCACTGAGCTCCAATTTCCTCTGCACACGTCCTTTGTGCTGCACAAATTTAGTGCGGCTTCTTCTCTGTTTCCATTTCACTTTATATATAATTTCATTATAGTAAATTATTGCACCACATTGTAAAGTTTTCATGCTTTTTGCCTTCCTTGTTAGACTGAGATCCTTAATGCAGTAAACCTGTCTGAGTCACCTAACCTCTCTATGTCTCAATTTCTTTATCTGTAAAGTGGAGGGAATGATGGCATTTATGGCAAAAGGTTACCAGAGGATTAAAGAGTTAATACATTACATGTGCTGAGCTCACTGCTGAGCAGTAACGGAACAGTTGCTACCTGTTAGCTTTTATATTCTCTCTAGCCCCAGCACCTAACGTAGCATCTGACGTAATACTGATGCTTAGCACATGTTTTGGAATGAATGAGTGAATAACAGTGGGTCTTAAAGAGGCAGGCATGGGTCACGCAAGCATTACAAGGCAGTAGCTATTACAGGAATTTTGACATCTGTTACTGCCCTAACAAGCCAGTCAAACTTAACTTCTCCCAGATTGGACTGGTCATGACTCTTGTGCTTAATGACTATCTTTTTCAGTTGACTGTAAGCTCCATCTATACATACACTCATTCATTCAAACAATATATTTTTAGCATTTGTTATGTGCCAAGCACTGTTCTAGGTACTGGGAATAGAGTCGTGAACAATTAAAAAAAGAGTCCTGCCCTCATGGAACTTAAATTTGAGTTGGGGAAACAGACTATATATTATATATATGTTTTATTTGTTTACAGCTACACAAAGAAACAGTACAGTTCAACATAAGTCATGATTTTGTACCCGGTACTTTCAGTTGCTTATGCCACTTATTGGCTGTGTGACATGGGACAAGTTATTTAACTTTTCTGTGCTTCACCTTCCTTATCTGAAATGAAGATTGTTGTGGTAGGGATTTAGTCGCTTGATTTGTTTTCAGTACATAGTAAGGAAGCCCTGTATACTTTAATATTTTGATCATGATTTTGATAAAGTATAAAAAAGTTTACTGATCAAGTCAGTAAACTGTGTGAAACTGGAAGACTAGAGAATACTTTGGGAGACAGAGCTTGGCAAGCTGGAACACTGGCCAAATCTAAGAAGCGGAAATTTAATAGGCTGTATCACTCAGGGTTCTTTGGCTATGCTTGGAAAAGGTGCTCTGTTTACTAGTCTCATCAGACTGTATCCAGTGAGGCAGATAGATTTCCCCAAATAGAAATGAGGATGCTATTACAAAAAGGAAATACATAGAACAGATGCAGGGCAGCCAAATAGATTAAAATGTCCACTATGCGGTGATACATATAAAGTTGAAAGTGATAACCACAGAAATACAAGGTGAGAACATCTGGTTTGGCAGCTTCACAAACAAAAAAAATACTTAAGAATTAGCGAACAGTCAGGTCAAATTGAGTCATAATTGGCAGTGCCTACAAAACAAAAAAAAATGAGCTGATGTGGCATTAACAGATGTACTCTTTGTGTCTGCTTGCTGGTAAGCTAGCTCATCTTTCCCTGATCCCTATTTATTATTTTATTTTAATTTTTTAAATTAATTAATTAATTTATCTTTGGCTGCGTTGGGTCTTCGTTGCTGCGTGTGGGCTTTCTCTAGTTGCGGCGAGCAGGGGCTACTCTTCGTTGCGGTGCGCAGGCTTCTCATTGCGGTGGGTTCTTGCTGCAGAGCATGGGCTCTAGGCACGTGGGCTTCAGTAGTTGTGGCACATGGGCTCATTAGGTGTGGCTCGCAGGCTCTAGAACGCAGGCTCAGTAGTTGTGGCACACTGGCTTAGCTGCTCTGCGGCATGTGGGATATTCCCGGACCAAGGCTCAAACCTGTGTCCCCTTCATTGGCAGGCAGATGCTTAACCACTGCGCCACCGGGGAAGTTCCCTATTTATCATTTTAACCTCAGGGAAAATAGGAGAGCAGATGCAATCTTGCAAAGGAGTAAAGTATGTAGGGGAATTTCCTCAGCTGACTGAGAAAAAGATGAAAGCTGACGGACTAGAAGAGGATGCAGGTGGGGGAAGTAGGTGGTAAAACGTGTGTAATTAGTCCTGACTGATCACATGTTGACGTGAAAATATTTTTGGATATTTTGGGTTAAAGAAAATGTATTATTATTATTGTTATTTTTTTGGCTGTGCTGTGTAGCTTGCAGGATCTTAGTTCCCCCACCAGGGATTGAACCCAGGCCCTCAGCACTGAAAGCACAGAGTCCTAACCACTGGACCACCGGGGAATTCCCAAGAAAATGTATTATTAAAATGATTTTCATTTTAATGATGTTCCTTTTTTTAATGCAGCTACTAGAAAATGTAAAATTACATGTGTGGTTTGCATTTGTGGGTCACATTACATTTCTATTGGACAGCACTGCTCCAGAGGAAATGGGGAAGTGAGAAAATACGAAAGGCTGGGTCATTTAAAAAGAAATTGAGTTAATCTAGGACACTTTCAGTTATGGCTCCAAGTTGGTTTATCAGATTGGACTAACTTCAGTAGGTGTTTCTTACTACTGGGTGGTGTAGAAATTGTGAAGAAGAAAGATTCAGTTTTAGAAAATGAAGAAGCCACATTTTCTTGGCTTGTGGGATGGGGGATTGAGCCATTTGTTTTTGTATTAAAATGAAGGGACTGGAGGACTCAAGGACATCTAGGCAGTTGAAGGCATCTAAAGATAGAATACAGTCTTGGGAGGTGGTAAGTTCAATGTTACAGAAAATATTCAGAGATTCTAATCCCAACAGAAAGATTAAAAACACAGTGTACTCAATTCTATTCCTGAGTCTTTCATTCCTGACTCTTTTGGTACAAATCATAAGCCACTCTACTCTTCAGTTCTTTCCTCGTCTATTACATGGAGTTTGATGAAAATGACTTTGGTATAAAGGAGATATAAAACTATAAAACGCTTTAAGCTTGCAAGAGGAATGTGTGATGTGATGGAATGCGATGCATTTTCTAACCTTGATCCAGGAAAAGGGGTCCTTGGTGCTCCAGGCATTGATTGATCCAGAATAATGAAGTCTGGCCAGCTTTGGGGCCCACTGTCCTTTGCCCAAGAAAGGGGAGAGAGATTAGATTCAGCTGGGTTGGTCCTAGTCATTTAGGAATAAAATGACTCTCTTGAGAAAGGTTAATGCTAGCTGTGGAGACGTTAAAGGCATAACGCATATTAGTATCAATGACCACCAATGTGGCCTGCGGGCTGTAGGTTGAGAACTCTCATCAGTGACTACTACCAGGCCTGTCCTTGTTGTCCATTGTATTTTCTAAAATTTAATAATTTTGTTGATTGTTAGTTGATTGTTAGTTACTAGTTAGCTAATACTGGAATGTGTTACCATCACTATCAAATAATATTACTTCTTTATTACCTAACGTATGTTCACTGGAGAAAAATTAGAAAATAAAATATAAAAATAAAACGTAAGTAAAAAAAAAAATAAAAGAAGTAAAAAACAACATACTTCCGCCCAGAGAAAAATAATACTATTTTAGTATATAACTTTCAAGCCTCTTTTTCTTTTTTTTTTTTTTTGCGGTACGCGGGCCTCTCACTGTTGTGGCCTCTCCCGTTGCGGAGCACAGGCTCCGGACGCGCAGGCTCAGCGGCCATGGCTCACGGGCCCAGCCGCTCCGCAGCATGTGGGATCTTCCCGGACCGGGGCACGAACCTATGTCCCTTGCATCGGCAGGCGGACTCTCAACCACTGCGCCACCAGGGAAGCCCTCTTTTTCTTTTCTTTTTTTTTTCAAAGTGGCCTTACAATTTGGTAATTCCTCCAGCAATTTGTTTGTTTGTTTTTCAAATGCAATTTTTTCCCTCTAAAACAGAGTTTGGCCAACTTTGTTCTGTAAATAATTTAACCTTTGCAGATCATCTTGTCTTGTTGCAATTACTTAAATGCTGTTGTAGAGCAAAAGCGGCCACAGATGATTGCAAATGAAAGGGTGTGGCTTCTTTATGGACAGTGAAATTAGAATTTCATATAATTTTCACATGTCATGAAATACTATTCTTCTTTTGTTTTTTTCCCCCAATAATTTAAGAATAGAAAAGTGATTCTTAGCTTGAAGGCCATACAAAATCAAGTGATGGGCTGGATGTGGCCTGCGGGCTGTAGTTTGAGAACTCTCTCTAGATCCAGTTCAAGCTTTCTATCACTGCTCACAGAAAAATGTAGCTTCTTGCTACAGTGAAGAGAATGGACTCAAGGGAAGCCATATGGAAGGCAGGCAGGACATTTAAGGAGGCAGTGGCATTACTCAGGTGAGAAGTGATGATGGCCTGAATTAAGATGCTCACACTGGGAAATGGAGAAGAGAAAATAGATTTGAAAGGCACCTATGGAGACGGATTGGTTATCTGAATCTTTCCAATAGAAATAAAAAAGATATAATCAGCCCAGTGCTTTACGAGAAAGGAATCGTATTTACCATATTGTCCTGAAGCTGTAATCTGAAAATCTCTAATGCGTCCAGAAGCCATTCCCAGTGGAGTCTGACATTCTGAAATCACATGAAGGGAGCACAATAGTTAGAAGTGCAGAAAGTATAGCTGCACAAATGCAAGTCAATGAGAACACCAACAAATGCTCATATTTTTTAGTGTTTACTATGTGCCAAGAACTGTACTAAATATTTTATTGTACTATATCATTGAATTCACTCCAACAGGTAGGTGCTACTGCTACTCACATTGTGCAGCTGAGGAAACTAGGGTCAATACGTAAGTAGACCAGTGGTTCTCTTACTTGTTTAGGGTGAAAACTCAAATTCTTCCAAATGATATTTGTAAGTTATCTTTGGTAACTGAACCAAAACTAAGTTTCAAAATTTGCTCTTGGAGCTTCAGGGTCAAAGTGTTCAAAGCTTCAAGCATATCTGCCCTCCTCTGAGGGCTCTGATGATTTCTACCAGCAATATTCATTTTAGATTTGGAAAGGACTGTGAGCTGGTATTCGTTTCCCGACAAAAGCAACCGTCCTAGGAAGGGGGAAAGAGGTATAGAGGTAGGTGCCACTCACTCCTGTTGTACACCAGGAAGAGCGTGCTCATCCCAGCTTGCAGGTGCTCGCCAATAAGACATTCTATCCGCCAAATTCCAACTTTGGATGGTAGCATTTCCACTGTCTCAAAAACACCTTATCAAAACCAAAAGGAACAAAAATTATTTCTTTTCACACAAATGGGCATAAGATACACTGGCTTATGCAGAATATCAAAGGAGATCTACCCAAGTCAGTTGCACCATTCTTGGACCCCTCAAACCCAGAGTGCTTGGCATGTGACCCCTACAGCTGGAGGCCCTGGAAATTGAGTACTGACCCCAGGAAATGGGAGAGACTGGGTGACGGGATGCTTTGGTGGTGGAGACAGGAGAAAGATTGGCCTGCACTCAGTGCCTTTCGAAGCCAGAGGTGTATTTCTCATTGACGAGATGTGGGCTCCCTGCCTTGAGGGGTAAAGTAACTCCAGGAGCAAGAAGCTAGAGGGTGAATGCTGAGGGGCTGAGGAATCAGTCACAGTGACCACCCAGAATAAAGGTGGAAACAACCAGGTCAAGGGGATTTCATGAGGGACGGTCCCAAAAGGGAGTCTCTGAAGAGCCCCTGAAAGTACCCCACCAAACATAGAGTCAGATTGAAATATCTGCCTGGTGCAGACAGTGGTGCCATCCCTCGCCTCTGCCCTTGCCCCGCTGCGGTTCAGACCAGCAACAGCCAGGAGTGCAGGGGGAAGCATAAGGTAGCGAGACAGAAAACTCAACCAACTTGGAGGACGAGATACTGAACTTAAATCAAGTTCAGAATTTTGATTAATATCTTGGAGTAGACATTGTAATTTGTGACCTGAACTATATTTGTGATGTAAAGTGACTGCAGGACTGTTTATTACTTAAGAGTGAGCAGAGTATGGTAGGAGGAGCTTCAAGATGGCAGAGGAGTAAGACGTGGAGATCTCCTTACCCCCCGCAAATACATCAGAAATACAACTACATGTGGAACAACCCCTACAGAACACCTACTGAATGCTGGCAGAAGACCTCAGACCTCCCAAAAGGCAAGAAACTCCCCACGTACCTGGGTAGGGCAAAAAAAAAAAAAAAGAAAAAACAGAGACAAAAGGATAGGGACGGGACCTGCACCAGTGGGAGGGAGCTGTGAAGGAGGAAAGGTTTCCACACACTAGGAAGCCCCTTCGCGGGCAGAGACTGCGGGAGGCGGAGTGGGGAGCTTCGGGGCTGCGGAGGAGAGCACGGCAACAGGGGTGTGGAGGGCAAAGCGGGGAGATTCCCGCACAGAGTATCGGTGCCAACCAGCACTCACCAGCCCGAGAGGCTTGTCTGCTCACCCGCCGAGGCGGGCGGGGCTGGGAGCTGAGGCTCAGGCTTCGGTTGGAGTGCAGGGAGAGGACTGGGGTTGGCGTCGTGAACACAGCCTGAAGGGGGTTAGTGCGCCACGGCTAGTGCACTGCAGGCTCGCCCCGCATCCGTACCCCTCCATCCCCCTGGCCTGAGTGAGCCGGAGCCCCCTAATCAGCTGCTCCTGTAACCCCGTCCTGTCTGGGTGGGGAAGAGACGCCCTCAGGAGACCTACACGCAGAGGCAGGGCCAAACCCAAAGCTGAGCCCCTGGGAGCCGTGAGAACAAAGAAGAGAAAGGGAAATCTCTCCCAGCAGCCTCAGGAGCAGAGGATTAAAGCTGCACAATCAACTTGATGTACCTGCATCTGTGGAATACATGAATAGAAAACGAATCATCCCAAATTGAGGAGGTGGACTTTGGGTGCAACTGTAGACTTGGGGTTTGCTTTCTGCATCAATTTGTTTCTGGTTTTATGTTTATGTTAGTTTAGTATTTAGAGCTTATTATCACTGGTATATTTGTTTATTGATTTAGTTGCTCTCTTCCTTTATATATATATATATATATATATATATATATATATATATCCTTTTTCTCTTTTTGTGAGTGTGTATGTGTATGCTTCTTTGTGTGATTTTGTCTGTATAGCTTTGCTTTTACCATTTGTCCTAGGGTTCTGTCTGTCCATTTTTTTTTAGTATAGTTTTTAGCACTTGTTATCACTGGTGGATTTGTTTATTGGTTTGGTTGCTCTCTTCTTTTTTTTAAATTGCTTTTTAATTTTAATAATTTTTAAAAATTTTAAGAATTTTATTTATTTATTTTCCTTCTTTCCTTTTTTTCTCCCTTTTCTTCTGAGCCGTGTGGCTGACAGGGTCTTGGTGCTCCCGCTGGGTGTCAGGCCTGAGCCTCTGAGGTAGGAGAGCCGAGTTCAGGACATTGGACCACCAGAGACCTCCCGGGCCCATGTAATATCATACGGCGAGAGCTCTCCCAGAGATCTCCATCTCAACGCTAAGACCCAGCTCCACTCAATGACCAGCAAGCTCCAGTGCTGGATGCCCCACGCCAAACAACTAGCGAGACAGGAACACAACCCCACACATTACACCTAAATCAATTAGAGAAAGAAGAACAAAAAACCCCAAAGTTAGCAGAAGGAAAGAAACCATAAAGATCACATCAGAAATAAATGAAAAGGAAATGAAGGAAACTATAGCAAAGATCAATAAAACTAAAAGCTGGTTCTTTGAGAAGATAAACAAAATTGATAAACCATTAGCCAGACTCATCAAGAAAAAAAGGGAGAAGACTCAAATCAATACAATTAGAAATGAAAAAGGAGAAGTAACAACTGACACTGCAGAAATACAAAGGATCATGAGAGATTACTACAAGCAACTATTTGCCAATAAAATGGACAACCTGGAAGAAATGGACAAATTCTTAGAAATGCACAACCTGCCAAGACTGAATCAGGAAGAAATAGAAAATATGAACAGACCAATCACAAGCACTGAAATTGACACTGTGATTAAAAATCTTCCAACAAACAAAAGCCCAGGACCAGACGGCTTCACAGGCGAATTCTATCAAACATTTAGAGAAGAGCTAACACCCATCCTTCTCAAACTCTTCCAAAATACAGCAGAGGGAGGAACACTCCCCAATTCATTCTACGAGGCCACCATCACCCTGATACCAAAACCAGACAACGATGTCACAAAGAAAGAAAACTACAGGCCAATATCACTGATGAACATAGATGCAAAAATCCTCAACAAAATACTAGCAAACAGAATCCAACAGCACATTAAAAGGATCATACACCATGATCAAGTGGGGTTTATCCCAGGAATGCAAGGATTCTTCAATATATGCAAATCAATCAACATGATACACCATATTAACAAATTGGAGGAAAACCATATGATCGTCTCAATAGATGCAGAAAAAGCTTTTGACAAAATTCAACGCCAATTTATGATAAAAACGTTCCAGAAAGTAGGCAGAGAGGGAAATTACCTCAACCATATATGGGCCATATATGACAAACCCACAGCGAACATCATTTTTAATGGTGAAAAACTGAAACCATTTCCACTAAGATCAAGAACAAGACAAGGTTGCCCACTCTCACCACTATTATTCAACATAGTTTTGGAAGTTTTAGTCACGGAAATCAGAGAAGAAAAAGAAATAAAAGGAATCCAAACTGAAAAGAAGAAGTAAAACTGTCACTGTTTGCAGATGACATGATACTATACACAGAGAATCCTAAAGATGGTACCAGAAAACTACTAGAGCTAATCAATGAATTGGGTAAAGTAGCAGGATACAAAATTAATGCACAGAAATCTCTGGCATTCCTATACACTAATGACAAAAATATCTGAAGAGAAATTACGGAAACACTTCCATTTACCATTGCAACAAAATGAATAAAATACCTAGAAATAAACCTACTTAAGGAAACAAAAGACCTGTATGCAGAAAACTATAAGACACTGATGAAAGAAATTAAAGATGATACAAACAGATGGAGAGATATACCATGTCCTTGGATTGGAAGAATCAACATTGTGAAAATGACTATACTACCCAAAGCAATCTACAAATTCAATGCAATCCCTATCAAACTACCAATGGCATTTTTCACAGAACTAGAACAAAAAATCTTAAAGTTTGTATGGAGACACAGAAGACCCCAAATAGCCAAAACAATCTTGAGAAAGAAATATGGAGGTGGAGGAATCAGACTCCCTGACTTCAGACTATACTACAAAGCTACAGTCATTAAGACAGTATGGTACTGGCACAAAACCAGAAATATAGATCAATGGAACACGATAGAAAGCCCAGAGATAAACCCACGTACATATGGTCACCTTATCTTTGAAAAAGGAGACAAGAATAGACAATGGAGAAAAGAGAGCCTCTTCAATAAGTGGTGCTGGGAAAACTGGACAGCTACATGTAAAAGAATGAAATTAAAACACTTTCTGGGCTTCCCTGGTGGTGCAGTGGTTGAGAGTCTGCCTGCCGATGCAGGGGACACGGGTTCGTGCCCCAGTCCGGGAAGATCCCACATGCTGTGGAGCGGCTGGGCCCATGAGCCATGGCCGCTAAGCCTGCGTGTCCGGAGCCTGTACTCCGCAACGGGAGAGGCCACAAAAGTGAGAGGCCTGCGTACCGCAAAAACAAACAAACAAAAAAAATACTTCCTAACACCATACACAAAAATAAATTCAAAATGGATTAAAGACCTAAATGTAAGGCCAGACACTATAAAACTCTTAGAGGAAAACATAGGCAGAACACCTTATGACATAAATCACAGCAAGATCCTTTTTGACCCACCTCCTAGAGAAATGGAAATAAAAACAAAAATAAACAAATGGGACCTAATGAAACTTCAAAGCTTTTGCACAGCCAAGGCAACCATAAACAAGACAAGAAGACAACCCTCAGATTGGGAGAAAATATCTGCAAGCGAAGCAACTGACAAAGGATTAATCTCTCAAATATAGAAGCAGCTCATGCAGCTCAATATCAAAAATAAACCAACTCAACCCAAAAATGGGCAGAAGACCTAACAGACATTTCTCCAAAGAAGACATACAGATTACCAACAAGCACGTGAAAGGATGCTCAACATCACTAATCATTAGAGAAATGCATATTAAAACTACAATGTGGTATCACCTCACACTAGTCAGAATGGCCATCATCAAAGTCTAGAAACAATAAATGCTGGAGAGGGTGTGGAGAAAAGGAACCCTCTTGCACTGTTGGTGAGAATATAAATTGATATAGCCACTATGGAGAACAGTATGGAGGTTCCTTAAAAAACTACAAATAGAACTACCATATGACCCAGCAATCCCACTACTGGGCATATACTCTGAGAAAACCATAATTCAAAAAGAGTCATGTACCACTATGTTCACTGCAGCACTATTTACAATAGCCAGGACATGGAAGCAACCTAAGTGTCCATCAACAGATGAAGGGATAAAGAAGATGTGGCACATAGATACAATGGAATATTAGTCAGCCATAAAAAGAAATGAAATTGAGTTATTTGTAGTGAGGTGCATGGACCCAGAGTCAGTCGTACAGAGTGAAGTAAGTCCGAAAGAGAAAAACAAATACCATATGCTAACACATATATATATATAGAATTAAAAAAAAAAAGGTCCTGAAGAACCTAGGGGCAGGACAGGAATAAAGAAACGACACAGAGAATGGACTTGAGGACACAGGGAGGGGGAAGGGTAAGCTGGGACGAAGTGAGAGAGTGGCATGGACTTATATATACAACCAAATGTAAAATAGATAGCTAGTGGGAAGCAGCTGCATAGCACAGGGAGATCAGCTCGGTGCTTTGTTACCACCTAGAGGGGCGGGATAGGGAGGGTGGGAAGGAGACGCAAGAGGGAGGGGATATGAGGATATAAGTATACGTATAGCTGATTCACTTTGTTATACAGCAGCAACTAACACACCACTGTAAAGGAACTATACTCCAATAAAGATGTTTAAAAAAAAAAGTGAGCTTAAAGTCACTGGGCTTATCAGAATTTTTACACAGAAACAGGGGAAGTTTACTTTCACTATTAAACCTGTTTTAAAGGGACACTGGAGAACTAAAATGAAATTATGTTTTGATCAACATTGTGAGGAGTGCTTAATCAATATATTGCTTTCATACATAAACAAATCAGTCTTTGGGAAACTACTGGTGCCATGTGGGGTTTGAGGTGGTAGAAAAATCCCTTTTTCCTAGGAAAGTGCTGTGACATCAATTATCCATTTATTCTGTTCTATTTCCTTTATAGCACATCATCTGTATCTGAAATTATCATGTTCACTTGCTAATTTATTTATTATCTCTCTGTAGGGTAAAGTTACTTGAAAAAGTAAGCTACCCGAGAGCAGGGAGTTGGTCTGCTTTGTTCACTGGACATATCCCCAGGGCACAGACCTTTAAAGTAGGTTTTCAGCAAGCACAGTAAGTTGAAGAAAGAGCACAAAGTGGCTCGTACCCGGGTAGAGGTTGTAGACTGCCATTTTATACTCCTCCTTTTTCCGTACAGTGAACACATGTCCACTGAAATGAATAGAATGGATATTTTCATTGCTGCCCATGCTGAGCAGATACCATCGGATCTTTTGATCCTGAGCCATTGCTAAACCAGGTAGTGTATCCATCACATAGCCATTGATTGCTGGAGAAAGAACACAGAGAAAGCTGTTAAAATCTGTTGTATAAGTGTCTTTCCCTCCACTCCAGTCAAAAAATATTGATCCCTATGAGGATTCCACTCCCATACATATAGTCTCAAATCATACAATGTCGAAACCTCAGGCTCAAGGTTCATTTCACAGCGAGTAATATTTGGCTGTGGAATATATTACCATGGAAGCGATACTTTTCTCTAAAAGTGGGGTCCTCCATCTGGATGTTGCAGGGAGCCCTGCAGTTCCTTTCCATGTTTTCAGTGAAGTACCAGCTCTTGGTCTCATCAAAAATAGTGAAAAACAGAGCAAATTCCTGCACTGTCACTTGTCTCCCATGGGCAGCGCTCAGAGTGTTTGTGCGGCAGATCAGAAGGGGTCCAATCAAGCCTGAGTGCACATCTTTTTCCTGAAAGACACCAGTCCTGTGAGCAAAAGTTCTCTCACCCATGAACCAGAGTGGATTTCTCATCAACTTTTATGCCACTCCAACCCACTCCCCATCTTCCCACAGTACAATTTCTTCCTCTTTAGTAGATTCCAGAGCGATATGTCTAAGCCATAAATATGATGACACCTCCCCTATTTAAAGCTTCCCATTATGCTTAGGATAAATACCAAACTTCCAACATAACACAAAGCCTCTTTCTTTTAAACCAGAAAGAGGCCAGCACAACACAGACCTGCTTACCAGATCAACATCAGAAAAATACGCCCAGGCTTTGCAGTCAAACTCATCTGTAGTTGGTGCCATATGATGCTGCACTTTCCAGAAGTAAGTTTTGGTTTCATTAGGCTCGACAAACTTTTTTCTAGGTTCTGCTCCTTGCCTCTGATCTTCCTCATAAGAAATAAGGCTAGAATAGAAGGAGTAGGGACGAGATGCCTGGTTTTTAAATGTTACCTGCAGAGCAAGAAAAAAAAAAGAAAAGAAATTAAAAAAAGCAAGTGTTATGTTTTAAGATCTTGTAAAGTTCTTAGGTTAGGGTTTATAGCCCTAATAGCAATGCCGATTTGGGGGGTTTTTATCCAGGTTTTTAATAGCTGGAGGAAATGGTACAGAGTATGGATGTTGTTAGAACCCAAACCTAAAGATCTACAAAAGAAACTGAGACATTTTTGAATTCCAAAATCTTTATGGCATGAACTCAAAGTTGCAAAGGAGAAAATTTCTAAATACTTAAAAGCAATTCCAAAGTAAAAGGGAAAATATCACCACAGGGGTTTTAAGAGACCCTAACTCCAGGAACTGATACTCTTAAATTAAGGTTCTTCATGACAAATGCCAGGATGAATACTTACGATATTTAAAGAAGACTTGTTTTTCAAATTTAAAAAAATCATACATTTTCATGGGACATATGGAAAGTAAAATAAAATTGAAGTCAGAAAAAAATTCACTCACAATCCCATAATTTTAGATCCTCCTATATCCTTCATGTAAACAATCAATTGGGACAATGGATGACTGTTTCTGGAAAAAATAAAACTACCTTGATCTTTGGCTCACACACACCAAAAACAAATTCTAGTCTACAGGAATTATCGATGGATTAAAAAGTTAAATGTTAAGAAATTAAACTGTAAAAGAAAGTTGAAAAAAGTATAGGTGATTTTAAGAAAAAAAAATCTCTGTATAGGGAAGGATTTTAATAAACAAAAAAGCTATGAAAGTGTCATAAAGGAAAGATTTATGGGTTACTACCTAAAATTTCAAACCTGTTTTATTTTAAAAACCATTATATACAAAATTAAGAGAAAACAAACTTGGAAAAATATTATTCACTAAAATGATCAATGATCATTAATATATCAATGATCTATAATATACAAGGTAATATAAATGAACAAGAAAAGCACTCCCTCCAAAAATTTCAACTATGTAAATAACATTAATAGATAATTCATTAGAGAAAATCTTAAAATGTTCATGTACATTGCACTCCTGGAATTTTATCCTAGGAAGAGGGTTGTGGCTGCAGCATTACTTAAATAGTAAAAAAAAAAAAAAAAAAAAAAAAAAACTATCTAAAAGGTTGTTCAAAGTAGGTGGTTAAGTAAACCATAAAATCATATAATGGACTAATATTCCATCATTTAAAAATATACGTAGGGTTTTTGTTTCCTGGTGCGCGAGGAGAGGGGATTAAGAGCGCTGTAAGGAACTCCAGAGACGGGCGCGAGCCGCGGCTAAAAGCGCGAACCCCAGAGACGGGCAGGAGACGCTAAGGCTGCTGCTGCCGCCCCCAAGAAGCCTGTGTGCGAGCACAGGTCACTCTCCACACCCCCCTTCCGGGAGCCTGTGCAGCCCGCCACCGCCAGGGTCCCAGGATCCAGGGACAACTCCCCCGGGAGAACGCACGGCGCGCCTCAGGCTGATGCAACGTCACGCCGGCCTCTGCCACCGCAGGCTCGCCCCACACTCCATGCCCCGCCCTCCCCCCCCCCCGGCCTGAGTGAGCCAGAGCCCCCGAATCAGCGGCTCCTTTAACCCCGTCCTGTCTGAGCGAAGAACAGATGCCCTCCTGCGACCTACATGCAGAGGCGGGGCCAAATCCAAAGCTGAGCCCCGGGAGCTGTGCGAACAAAGAGAAAGGGAAATCTCTCCCAGCAGCCCCAGGAGCAGCGGATTAAAGCTCCACAATCAACTTGATGTACCTGCATCTGTGGAATACATGAATAGAAAACGAATCATCCCAAAATTGAGGAGGTGGACTTTAGAAGCAAAGATATATATATTTTTTCCCCTTTTTCTCTTTTTGTGAGTGTGTATGTGTATGCTTCTGTGTGAGATTTTGTCTGTATAGCTTTGCTTCCACCATTTGTCCTAGGGTTCTATCTGTCCGTTTTTTTTCTCTTAATAATTATTTTTTTATTTTAATAACTTTATTAATTTTATCTTACTTTATTTTACTTTATCTTCTTTCTTTCTTCTTTTCCTTCCTTCCCTCCTACCTTCCTCCCTCCCTCCCTCCCTCCCTCCTTTGTTTCTTTCTTTCTTTCTTTCTTTCTGCTTCTACTAATTCTTTCTTTCTACTTTTCTCCCTTTTATTCTGAGCCGTGTGGATGAAATGCTCTTGGTGCTGCAGTCAGCAGTCAGTGTTGTGCCTCTGAGGTGGGAGAGCCAACTTCAGGACACTGGTCCACAAGAGACCTCCCAGCTCCACGTAATATCAAATGGCGAAAATCTCCCAGAGATCTCCATCTCAACACCAGCACCCAGCTTCACTCAACAACCAGCAAGCTACAGTGCTGGACATCCTATGCCAAACAACTAGCAAGACAGGAACACAACCCCACCCATTAGCAGAGAGGCTGCCTAAAATCATAATAAGTCCACAGACACCCCAAAACACACCACCAGACATGGACCTGCCCACCAGAAAGACAAGATCCAGCCTCATCCACCACAACACAGGCACTAGTCCCCTCCACCAGGAAGCCTACACAACCCACTGAACCAACTTTAGCCACTGGAGACAGACACCAAAAACAGCGGGAACTACGAACCTGCAGTCTGCAAAAAGGAGACTGCAAACACATTAAGATAAGCAAAATGAGAAGACAGAAAAACACACAGCAGATGAAGGAGCAAGGTAAAAAACCACCAGACCTAACAAATGAAGAGGAAATAGGCAGTCTACCTGAAAAAGAATTCAGAATAATGATAGTAAAGATGATCCAAAATCTTGGAAATAGAATAGAGAAAATGCAAGAAACATTTAACAAGGACCTAGAAGAACTAAAGATGAAACAAGCAGTAATGAACAACACAATAAATGAAATTAAAAATACTCTAGAAGGGATCAATAGCAGAATAACTGAGGCAGAAGAACGGATAAGTGACCTGGAAGATAAAATAGTGGAAATAACTACTGAAGAGCAGAATACAGAAAAAATAATGAAAAGAACTGAGGACAGTCTCAGAGACCTCTGGGACAACATTAAACACACCAACATTCGAATTATAGGGGTTCCAGAAGAAGAAGAGAAAAAGAAAGGGACTGAGAAAATATTTGAAGAGATTATAGTTGAAAACTTCCCTAATATGGGAAAGGAAATAGTTAATCAAGTCCAGGAAGCACAGAGAGTCCCATACAGGATAAATCCAAGCAGTAACATGCCAAGACACATAATAATCAAACTGTCAAAAATTAAATACAAAGAAAATATATTAAAAGCAGCAAGGAAAAAACAACAAATAATACACAAGGGAATCCCCATAAGGTTAACAGCTGATCTTTGAGCAGAAACTCTGCAAGCCAGAAGGGACTGGCAGGACATATTTAAAGTGATGAAGGAGAAAAACCTGCAACCAAGATTACTCTACCCAGCAAGGATCTCATTCAGATTTGATGGAGAAATTAAAACCTTTACAGACAAGCAAAAGCTGAGAGAGTTCAGCACCACCAAACCAGCTCTACAACAACTGCTAAAGGAACTTCTCTAGGCAAGAAACACAAGAGAAGGAAAAGACCTACAATAGCGAACCCAAAACAAATAAGAAAATGGGAATAAGAACATACATATTGATAATTACCTTAAATGTAAATGGATTAAATGCTCCCACCAAAAGACACAGACTGGCTGAATGGATACAAAAACAAGACCCATATATTTGCTGTCTACAAGAGACCCACTTCAGACCTAGAGACACATACAGTCTGAAAGTAAGGGGATGGAAAAAGATATTTCATGCAAATGGAAACGAAAAGAAAGCTGGAGTAGCAATTCTCATATCAGACAAAATAGACTTAAAAATAAAGACTATTAGAAGAGACAAAGGAGGACACTACATAATGATCAAGGGATCCAAGAAGAAGATATAACAATTGTATATATTTATGAACCCAACATAGGAGCACCTCAATACATAAGGCAAATACTAACAGCCATAAAAGGGGAAATCGACAGTAACACATTCATAGTAGGGGACTTTAACACCCCACTTTCACCAATGGAAAGATCATCCAAAATGAAAATAAATAAGGAAACACAAGCTTTAAATGATACATTAAACAAGATGGACTTAATTGATATTTATAGGACATTCCATTCAAAAACAACAGAATACACATTTTTCTCAAGTGCTCATGGAACATCCTCCAGGATAGATCATATCTTGGGTCACAAATCAAGCCTTGGTAAATATAAGAAAACTGAAATTGTATCAAGTATCTTTTCCGACCACAATGCTATGAAACTAGATATCAATTACAGGAAAAGATCTGTAAACAATACAAACACATGGACGCTAAACAATACACTACTTAATAACGAAGTGATCACTGAAGAAATCAAAGAGGAAATCAAAAAATACCTAGAAACAAATGACAATGGAGACATGACGACCCAAAATCTATGGGATGCAGCAAAAGCAGTTCTAAGAGGGAAGTTTATAGCAATACAATCCTACCTTAAGAAACAGGAAATATCTCGAATAAACAACCTAACCTTGCACCTAAAGCAATTAGAGAAAGAAGAACAAAAACCCCCCAAAGTTAGCAGAAGGAAAGAAATCATAAAAATCAGATCAGAAATAAATGAAAAAGAAATGAAGGAAACGATAGCAAAGATCCATAAAACTAAAAGCTGGTTCTTTGAGAAGATAAACAAAATTGATAAACCATTAGCCAGACTCATCAAGAAAAAAAGGGAGAAGACTCAAATCAATACAATTAGAAATGAAAAAGGAGAAGTAACAACTGACACTGCAGAAATACAAAAGATCATGAGAGATTACTACAAGCAACTCTATGCCAATAAAATGGACAACCTGAAAGAAATGGACAAATTCTTAGAAAAGCACAACCTTCCAAGACTGAATCAGGAAGAAATAGAAAATATGAACAGACCAATCACAAGCATTGAAATTGAAACTGTGATTAAAAATCTTCCAACAAACAAAAGCCCAGGACCAGATGGCTTCACAGGCAAATTCTATCAAACATTTAGAGAAGAGCTAACACCTATTCTTCTCAAACTCTTCCAAAATATAGCAGAGGGAGGAAAACTCCCAAACTAATTCTACGAGGCCACCATCACCCTGATACCAAAACCAGACAACGATGTCACAAAGAAAGAAAACTACAGGCCAATATCACTGATGAACATAGATGCAAAAATCCTCAACAAAATACTAGCAAACAGAATCCAACAGCACATTAAAAGGATCATACCCCATGATCAAGTGGGGTTTATTCCAGGAATGCAAGGATTCTTCAATATATGCAAATCAATCAACATGATACACCATATTAACAAATTGGAGGAAAACCATATGATCGTCTCAATAGATGCAGAAAAAGCTTTTGACAAAATTCAACACCCATTTATGATAAAAAACCTGCAGAAAGTAGGCATAGAGGGAACTTTCCTCAACGTAATAAAGGCCATATATGACAAACCCACAGCCAACACTGTCCTCAATGGTGAAAAACTGAAAGCATTTCCACTAAGATCAGGAACAAGACAAGGTTGCCCACTCTCACCACTATTATTCAACATATTTTTGGAAGTTTTAGCCACAGCAATCAGAGAAGAAAAGGAAATAAAAGGAATGCAAATCGGAAAAGAAGAAGTAAAGCTGTCACTGTTTGTAGATGACATGATACTATACATAGAGAATCCTAAAGATGCTACCAGAAAACTACTAGAGCTAATGAACAAATTTGTAAAGTAGCAGGATACAAAATTAATGCACAGAAATCTCTGGCATTCCTATACACTAAGGATGAAAAATCTGAAAGTGAAATCAAGAAAACACTCCCATTTACCATTGCAACAAAAAAATAAAATATCTAGGAATAAACCTACCTAAGGAGACAAAAGACCTGTATGCAGAAAATTATAAGACACTGATGAAAGAAATTAAAGATGATACAAATAGATGGAGAGATATACCATGTTCTTGGATTGGAAGAATCAACATTGTGAAAATGACTCTACTATCCAAAGCAATCTACAGATTCAATGCAATCCCTATCAAACTACCACTGGCATTTTTCACAGAACTAGAACAAAAAATTTCAGAATTTGTATGGAAACACAAAAGACCCCGAATAGCCAAAGCAATCTTGAGAAAGAAAAACAGGGCTGGAGGAATCAGACTCCCTGACTTCAGACTATACTACAAAGCTACAGTAATCAAGACAGTATGGTACTGGCACAAAAACAGAAACATAGCTCAATGGAACAGGATAGGAAGCCCAGAGATAAACCCACGCACATATGGTCACCCTATCTTTGATAAAGGAGGCAGGAATATACAGTGGGGAAAGGACAGCCTCTTCAATAAGTGGTGCTGGGAAAACTGGACAGCTACATGTAAAAGTATGAGATTAGCTCACTCCCTAACACCATACACAAAAATAAGCTCAAAATGGATTAAAGACCTAAATGTAAGGCCAGAAACTATCAAACTCTTAGAGGAAAACATAGGCAGAACACTCTGTGACATAAATCACAGCAAGATCCTTTTTGACCGACCTTCTAGAGAAATGGAAATAAAAACAAAAATAAACAAATGGGACCTAATGAAACTTCAAAGCTTTTGCACAGCAAAGGAAACCATAAACAAGACTAAAAGACAACCCTCAGAATGGGAGAAAATATTTGCAAATGAAGCAACTGACAAAGGATTAACCTCCAAAATTTATAAGCAGCTCATGCAGCTTAATAACAAAAAAACAAACAACCCAATCCAAAAATGGGCAGAAGACCTAAATAGACATTTCTCCAAAGAAGATATACAGACTGCCAACAAACACATGAAAGAATGCTCAACATCACTAATCATTAGAGAAATGCAAATCAAAACTACAATGAGATATCATCTCACACCAGTCAGAATGGCCATCATCAAAAAATCTAGAAACAATAAATGCTGGAGAGGGTGTGGAGAAAAGAGAACCCTCTTGCACTGTTGGTGGGAATGTGAATTGGTACAGCCACTATGGAGAACAGTATGGAGGTCCCTTAAAAAACTACAAATAGAACTACCATATGACCCAGCAATCCCACTACTGGGCATATACCCTGAGAAAACCATAATTCAAAAAGAGTCATGTACCAAAATGTTCATTGCAGCTCTATTTACAATAGCCCGGAGATGGAAACAACCTAAGTGTCCATCATCGGATGAATGGATAAAGAAGATGTGGCACATATATACAATGGAATATTAGTCAGCCATAAAGAAACGAAATTGAGCTATTTGCAATGAGGTGGATAGACCTAGAGTCTGTCATACAGAGTGAAGTAAGTCAGAAAGAGAGAGACAAATACCGTATGCTAACACATATATATGGAATTTAAGGAAAAAAATGTCATGAAGAACCTAGGAGTAAGACAGGAATGAAGACACAGACCTACTAAAGAATGGACTTGAGGATATGGGGAGGGGGAAGGGTAAGCTGTGATAAAGCGAGAGAGAGGCATGGACATATATACATTACCAAATGTAAGGTAGATAGCTAGTGGGAAGCAGCCGCATAGCACAGGAAGATCAGCTCGGTGCTTTGTGACTGCCTGGAGGGGTGGGATAGGGAGGGTGGGAGGGAGGGAGACGCTAGAGGGAAGAGATATGGGAACATATGTATATATATAACTGATTCATTTTGTTGTAAAGCAGAAACTAACACACCATTGTAAAGCAATTATACTCCAGTAAAGATGTTAAAAAAAATATATGTAGGGGGCTTCCCTGGTGGCGCAGTGGTTGAAAGTCCGCCTGCCGATGCAGGGGACACGGGTTCGTGCCCCGGTTCGGGAAGATCCCACATGCCGCGGAGCGGCTGGGCCCGTGAGCCAAGGCCGCTGAGCCGGCGCGTCTGGAGCCTGTACTCTGCAACGGGAGAGGCCATAACAGTGAGAGGCCCGAGTACCGCAAAAAAAAAAAAAAATATATATATATATATATATATATATATGTGTGTGTGTGTGTGTGTGTGTGTGTAGGAAGTGTTTTTAATGACATAAGAAATGTTTATGACATATTTATTTAGAAAAGAAGGATGATCCATTGTGTAATTTTGAATACATAAAGAGAATACATAGGAAAAACATAAGAACATACAGCAAAATGATAATTATGGTATTATTTTTCAACTTCCTTATTTTCTATACTTTAAACTTTTTCAAAAGTGAGAATACATTATTTTTATTTAAAAAATTATTGGAGTATAGTTGATTTACAATGTTGTGTTCGTTTCAAGTGTACAGCATAGTGAATCAGTTATACATATACATGTATCCACTCTTTTTTTTTTTTTTTGCAGTACGCGGGCCTCTCACTGTTGTGGCCTCTCCCGTTGCAGAGTACAGGCTCCAGACGCGCAGGCTCAGCGGCCATGGCTCACGAGCCCAGACGCTCCACGGCATGTGGGATCTTCCGGGACCGGGGCACGAACCCATGTGCCCTGCATCGGCAGGCGGACTCTCAACCACTGCGCCACCAGGGAAGCCCTATCCACTCTTTTTTAGATTCTTTTCCCATATAGGTCATTACAGAGTATTGAGTGGAGTTCCCTGTGCTATACAGCAGGTTCTTACTAGTTATCTATTTTATATATAGTAGTGTGTATATGTCAGTCCTGATCTCCCAATGTATCCCTCCCTCCCCCCTTCCCCCTTGGTAACCATAAGTTTTGTTTTCTACAACTGTGACTCTATTTGTTTTGTAAATAAATTCATTTGTACCCTTTTTAAAGATTTCATATATAAGCGATATCTTATGATATTTCTCTTTCTCTGTCTGACTTCACTCAGTATGACAATGTCTAGATCCATCCATGTTGCTACAAATGGCATTATTTCATTCTTTTTTATGGCCATTATTTTTAGAATCAGAAATCTAAAATACACACACGGGATTAATTTTCTTGTAATTTCATTGTCCTCAACTTACCATGATGTTGTCTTCGACTTCTGCTCTTATATATGGTCCCAAGAGTCCCAAATGTTCATTTAGTTCTCCGCGGTATAAGGGCTGAGTAAAGGAGCCATCAGCATATTCCTCAAATACCACCTTTTTGAACTGAGGGACACCTCCATTCTCAGCTCTGGAGAAAAAAGCAGAGGAAAAGCAATATCCTCATGGACCAGGTGGGTAGAAATGCCTCACATTGTTGTGTTCCCTGTATTTGAGATACATTTGGTAGAATTGATGATGAATTGGAAATGTAATGGAGAAGGGAGGGAGAAAGAGGGATTAGAGATAACCTCCCGGTTTCTGATTTGGGCAAATGGATGGATGGTGATGCAGTTCACTGAGATGGAGAACCCTAGAAGGGTAGGTTGCTGTATACAGTTTTGGACACATGGGGTATCTATGGGAATTATATTGGGAAATACATGGTGACTGGGAGTTCACAAAAGAGGTCTGCATGAAGATTATCTATATTTAGATGGTAACAAAATCATGGAAGTGGCTTATCAAAGCCAATAGTCAATTTTATGTCCTCATCTTACTCAACATCTAAGCAACATTTTGCATAGTTAACCACTCCATCCTCCTTGACATACTCTCTCCAGGCTTCTCTAGTATATAAGATCCATGAAAGCAGCGGGATTTGTCTGTTTTGTCCACTGTTGTACTCCCAGCAGCTGGAACAAGTGCCTGCCACATAGTAGGTGCTCAAAAAAGATTTGTTGAACATTGAATGGATGTAGGGTTTATAAACATACTCTAAATATGAGAGCCTCAGTGTTCAGTCCTTGGACCACTTTTCTTTGCTTTTTAAAAATTCTGTAAAAACTGTGAACTAAAACTATACAATAAAGTGCATAAAACATAAATGCTTTTGATACAAAAAAATGCAACCACCACTAAGATCAAGAACTTTGCCAGCAGCCCAGAAGACTCACTGTTATCTGCCTTTTCAATCACATCCTCTCCCTTCCCACTAAGTGTAACCCCCATTCTGATGTTTATAATTATTTATTTGATTTTGTTCATAACCGTACCACTTATGTATACATACCTAAAGAATATAGCTTAGTTTTGCCTATTTTTGAAGTATGCAAATGGAACCATACTGCATACATTCTTTTGTTTGTGATATTTTTTACTCAGCATTATGGTTGTGATTCGTCTATGTTGTTGTGTGTAGCTATAGTTTGTTCATTCCTATTGCTGTATAGCATTCCATTGTGTGAATATAATGCAATCATGTGCATTTGAGTAATTTTTGGTGCTTATACATAGTCCTGCTATGAACCTTCCTATGAATTTCTGCTGGGCACATCTAGGAGTGGAACTGCACCATTTTCCATTTTCATCAGCAATGTATGAGAGTTCCATTTGCTCCAAATCTTCACAAACACTTGACACTGACTGTGTTTTTACATTTTTGGCCATTCTAGTGGTTGCACAGCAGTGTCTCTGTGGTTTTATTTTGCATTTCCCTGATTAATAATGAGGTTAATTTCTTATGGGTAGTAGCCATTTGGATTTCCTCTTGTGGAATTGCCTATCCAAGTTTGTTTCCTTCTTTTTTGTACCAATTTTTCTATTGGATAATCAGCCTTTTTTTCTTATTGATTCAAAGGAGTACTCTATACATTCTTGATATGAGTCTTCGTTGGCCTTTTGTGCTGCAAACATCTTCCCTTCTGTGGCTATTTTTTCATTCTCTTTTTGTTATCTTTGGATGAGCATAAAGTCATAATTTTAATGTAGTGAAATTTATTTAAAAATTCTTCATGGTTAGTGCTTTTTGTATCTTGATATCAATTCTCTTTCTTTTCCTACCCTGAAGTTATTAAGATATTCTTTTACTTTTTTTCTTTCTAAGAGATTTAAGGTTTTATATTTATGTTTAGACTTGTAACCCACTGTTAGTGGATTTTTGTGTATAGTGCGAGTTAGGGATCCAGTTTAATGTATTTCCATATGGATATCAAAAAATTTCAGCACATTTATTGAAAACTGCTCTTCTGTGGCACCTTTTCCATAAATCAAATGCCTGTAAATGTGTGAGTCTAGTTTTGGATTTCCTGTTCTCTTTCACTGACCTATTTGTTTACTCCTAAGCCAATGATCACAAGCTACAGCTTTAAAATACGTCTCAGTGTGTTATACAGCAATTCCTCCTATCTTGTTCCTTTTCCTCAAGAGGGTCTTGGCTATTCTCGGTGCTTTGCATTTTCTTAGTAACTTTAAAATCAGGCTTGTTGAGTTCTGCAAGAGAAAATACTTGTTGAGATTTTCACATAGGTTGTGCCGAATCTATAGATCGGTTTGGGGATAGTTTACATTTTCATAATATCGCATTTTCCAGTACATGTACATGGTATATCTTGGCATCTACTTAGCTCTTCTTTAAAGTTTCCCAATAAATTTCCATAGGTTTTTCCATAGAGGTCTTGAAAAATTTTTGTCATACTTATTTCTACGTACTTGCTACTATTTCATTCCATTGTAAATGACATGTTCTTTTAATTTCATTTTCTATCTGTCTGCTGCTACTATATCGATATACAATAGATTTTGTATATTGATTTTCAATTCTACAAACCTGCTAACCTTCCTAGTTAATTCTAATCACTTATTTGTAAACATTTTTTATATGTATAAAATCATATCATCCGTACTCAAGGACAGTTTTATTTCTTTCTTTTCAACCTTTATACCTTTTATATGTGTTTACTGCTTGAGGGTTCAGTACAGTATTGAATAGAAGTGATGATAATGATTGAGAATTTATCTATTTCTCTATTTAAGTCTGTCAAGTTTTGCTTTATGTATTTTAAAACTATATTATTAGGTTCATAGTAATTTAGGAATGTATGGCTGCCTATTGAATTGACTGTTTTATTATTATAACATTTCCTCCTTATCTCTACAAACCTCTTGCTTTAAAGTTTCCTTTCTACTTAACTGAGTACTTAGATTTTTAAAAAATATTTATTTATTTATTTGGTTGCACTGGGTCTTAGTTGCAGTTCGCTGGCTCCTTAGTTGCGGCATGTGGACTCCTTAGTTGTGGTTTCTTGCTTATTTTTCTTGTTTTATTTCATACCCAGTATCTTTGTGTGCTAGAAGTTGTATCTGGAATATTTGTGAAAATAACTTGAGGCCTAGAATGTTGGTTTCTTATACTAGAGAGGTTTTATGTATTCTTCAGCCAGATGTCTGCAGGCACTGCCAATCCAAGACATGCTTAAATTTTGATCAAGAATAGAGATTTCATGGACAACACAGATGACAGAAAACTGGGCTGTAAGTCAATGAAGTGCAAGTTAACTGGTTTACCATTACTTTGAGGATGTAGCCCTTTGGGGACCTAGCATAAAGTGGGCACGGTTTACATCTACTTTTACTCCCTTATCATCCCATCAAGTCTTATTTGAATGCTATTAATAAGCTCATAACTCCTAAATTTATATCTTTAGCACAGACCTCTTCCTTGGATTCCAGATTCATATATCTAACTGCCTACTCAACATCTCAACTTGGGGACTTCCCTGGTGGTCCAGTGGTAAAGAATCCACCTTCCAATGCAGGGGACGTGGGTTCGATCCCTGGTCGGGGAACTAAGATCCCACATGCCACGGGGCAACTAAGCCCATGTGCCACAACTACTGAGCTCGCAAGCCTCAACTAGAGACCCCATGTGCCACAAACTACAGAGCCCACGTGCCCTGGAGCCAGCATGCCACAACTAGAGAGAAGCCCGCACGCCACAACGAAGAGCTCATGCGCTGCAATGAAAAGATCCTGCATGCCTCAATGAAGATCCCTCGTGCCGCAACTAAGACCCAATGCAGCCAAAAAAATTAAAAGAAATTTTTAAAAAACACAACTTGGATCTCTAATAGGCATCTCAAATTAAATATGTACAAAACAGACCCTTGAGTGTTTCCTCAAATAAATCTGTTCTGCTTCAAGCCTTCCACATCTCATTAAATGTCACTATCATCCACCTAGTTGCTCAGGACAAAACCCGAAAATCTTCTTTGAGTCTTCTCTCACCATTCCTCTCCATACTCAATCTAACAGCAAGCCCTCTCTGCTTATCTTTAAATTATAATCAACATCCTTACATTCCTTTTGATTTTTACCACCACTACCCTGTTCTAATCAATAGCTTGATCAATGCTGGTGAGACTAATCTGGTGGAGAGTGAGAAACTGATGATGTAAGAGAGAACAAGGGACTTGCTGAAGCAACATTTTTTATGAAGGGAGAAAGGATGGGATCAAGTGCAAAACTGGACAGTATATTGGTACGGATGTCAGTAAATGTGGTGTTGGAAGTCTGTGGAGTTCAGTGCAAAGCATCAGCTAGGAGTGAGAAGGGGTGTTGGAGAATGGGCAAAACGTGTTGGAGACTTAGGGAAAAAGCAGAAAATGTAAGATAGAGGTCCAGGAGAGCAGGAAATAGTCTACGGTTGCTGTGCAGCAATAAGGGCTCATTTGAGGTAGAAAGCAAGGCTGGGAAGTGACAATGACTAATGAAGAGGGATAGCATCTACCCTTCCTCTAGGTCCTATATTATCTGACCACTGCTCATCTCTGCCACCTCATCTCCCTACCCCTGCACACACTTCCTTACTGTACTACATTCATGTTGGTCCTGTTTTGTTCCTCAAACATGCTAAACTTGTTTCATTCTCAGGGCCTTTGCATTTCCTGTTCCCTCTGCCGGAAATGTCTTCTCTCAGACCTCTGTTAGCTGACCTCTTATCATCATTTAGGTCTCAACTCCACAAAGAGAATTTCTCTGACCGTTACAGCTAAAGTAACACCCCCGTCACTCTACCATATTATTCAAGTCTACCTTTTGAACGGCACCAAGATTCCCCTATTTAGTTTTCTACTAATTTATTGTCCCTTGCTCTCCCAGGTAGAATGTAGGCTCCTACTTTGCTGCACTCCAGTGTCTATGCAAGTGTCTGGCATATAATAGGTGCTCAATAAATATTGGTTGACTGATTGACTCTCCTTATGTTTATCTTCCAAATGTCTCTGTGCTTTCTTTCCCCTGCCCAACCTCCCTCTGCTCCCCTAACAATCAAATCCTCCCACTTTGCCCTCTGGATCCCCAGTACTATGGAAAACAACTTTCCCTGCATCCTCAATCTCTTTACCACACACTTCACTGCTTCCTCCTGCCTCTATCAGGGCTCTCTCAGGAGACTAAACCTTACCCTGCAGCTCATAGGGCTGATAGGTGAGGCTGACTTTCTTCCTGCTCCCCATGGCTGTTTCTGACCCCCTACCCTTTTGTAGACCCCTCTTCTTCACCATCCCACCAGAGTGAGTTTCATGCCATCTGGGTTTACCATCCCGTAACTCTCATTGTTAGTGTCATCATCTAATCTCCCATTTGCTCCTCAGCTTCATCTAGACTTTGCCATCTGGTTCTCAGTTTCCTCAATCTTTGGAGTCTCACTGCTGGTTGTGCCTTTCCTATTGTTTCAGCACCTGGTAAAATCAAAGGTCACAACAGTAGGACAAAGGAATAATCAATGTACCCATACCTGTTTCTTAGTGCATGGGGGGATCTATTCATCCCATAATCCCAGAGCCGCTCCACTGCAGCAATAAAATAGTGTCGCGTTCTCTTTTGAAAGCTGCGGGGGTCCTGATTTTCACCCTCATCATAAATGTCAAAATCTTCTCTCTTCGTATCAAGTGAGAAAGTATCATCATAGTCAATTTTGTCTTCCTCTGGCTGAAAAGTAGTAAGGGTTATTTCCCTTTGATGGCGTTTCAAGACTGTTGGATTTTGAGACCACAACCTTCCAGTCCCTCCTTGCTTTACCCAGGTGGCTTCTCTTTGGGTCTTATCTTGTACTTCATTTATTGCTGCTATTGAATGATTGTTTTCACAAGGGTCCAGGGGCAAAATGATGTCTTTTGTCTTAAAAGCTCTGTGTTTTTGTGACTTCTCTAGGGATTTCTCTTCTCTTGGTATCAGGGTAGCATATTGGTTATCCCAAGCAAGGGGACCCAGCAGCTTGGGGGGAGTATTTTCAGAGCTTTCTGTTGCCCATTTCAGAAAGGGCACTTTTCCAGGTCTATTTACTTTATTCAGTTTAACAAGTCCCTGTGTTTTCTGAAGGAATATCTCTTCCCTGAGATCCAGGTGGGCAGGAGAACCATTGCTAGTTTTTGTATGGAAAAAGTCTTCCTGATGAACAACTTTGCCAGATGATTCAGGCAATCCTGGTTTCAAGAGAACAGTGTTCTCAAGTTTCTTGTACATGAATAAGTTTGTGGTCTGTTTCCCTAGGGCGCTGATATTTCTTTGACCTCCAATTACTTCCAAGGTTAGGAAGGCTAAAGAAAGGTTATTTCTCTTGGCTCCTTGTAAGAAATGACTGCTTTGTTGGACCCCAGAACTCCTTTCCACAAAGCTATAACTACAGGCGGATGCTGGAGGATGAGAAGAGTTGTCTTGGGATGGAATCTTGGTCACATCTGTAGGTCTAATTGATGGGAATACTGATACCTGTGCAATGGGTAATGCAGAGCCATTTGTTTGAATGTCATGACTCCTCATAGAACAACCTGATAAGAATGACTGAATAATGGCCCTTTTCTCCTTCCTGTTGTACTCTATCTGTGTGACGGTGCCCTGGGTCAAATATTTCATGTTTTTGGACCACTGAGTTGAGGTGTCATTCAAAGTTACCCCCCTTTCGAGCTTTATTTCTTCCAGTGGGAGTCTGAATTGTTTCAAATCCCGCTTATCACGTTGAGGTATAGCCTTCTGCTGACTTGGAATAGGAGACATCTTTGTGGTGCTTGGATATTTATCTAGCGTTTTCTTTGTTTGATTTCCCAAGTCTTCCAAGTTTGCTTCCTCCCTTCTTTTTGAGAAATGGGCCATGTGAATCCCTGCTCTTTTTGCTGAGCCATTCAATGACCTGGTGTCTTGAAGTACTGGAGAATATGTCTCCTCATCTAAACCTTCTACATTTTGCTTAGTGCTTAGTGAAAAAAGGTTCTTCAGAAAATTCTTAGTTCCAGTCACTGTATACACCTGAGGCAAAACTACATTCTCTTGGATTAATTTTTCTTTCCTTTCTATCTCTTCCTGAGACTTTTTTTCTTGATTCTGTGTATCATTTTCTTGGACATTAGCCAAGTTAGTAAGAAATACGTTCTTGCTATTTGGAAAAATCATCGCTTTAAGACCTGTGCCCTTGCTAAATTCATCCTCTCCTACTACCACCTTATTCTTCTCTGACAAGAAATTCTGATCTTTCACAGATTTTTCTGATCCCGAAGATGTTAATTGCTTTGGATTGGGCCTTTGCCCAGAACTTAAGGAGTTCTTGCCATGGGTCCTTTTTATCCAATTTGTTGAATCTGGCAAGAACAGAGTCTTGAAGAACGATGTATCTGGATATTCTGCATCTAGTGGCACAGAGCCTTCTTTGTTTTGGTGGATCATTTCCATATTTTTTGACGAATTAGTTTTATTTGACACATGATTTAGTCCCAAAGCTGTAGTATTTTTGTCCATAAACATTTCATCATGAATTAAGGAAGTTACTTCTTGAAACTCAGTATTACTTTCTAACATAATATCTTGCAAGACTGATGTACTATTATCAATTAATAATGCTGGGTCATCAATGTGAGTCTTTGTATTAGTTGTTGAGTTAACTGGTGCCTTGTTTGTCTTTACTAAAGAGATATTAACTTGAAATAAAGCATCATCTTTGGTCAATGAAGCAGGTCCACGAACTCTTTCCTCTTTAAATAACCTATCACTCTCCACTGATAATACATTTTCTCCCAGTGAACTTTCTTGACTATTTGTTAAAACTGCTTCTAATGACTTGGAATCATTATCTTCTTTACTCAAGCCCAAAGGTACACCAGACCCAATAAAGTGAGATGAATTTTTGCCAAATACATTGGCACCTAATTGACTACTAAAATTAACTGGCATATTTGGGGGTCCTAAGGAACCTGTCTTTTCAGTACCTGCTGACAACTTGTCTGATGGAATTGTTGGTGGAGTCATTAGGTTGTTCGATGGACTAGAAATTTCAAAATCAAGTTTCTTCAACTCTACTGTTGTTATAGTTGTCCCCAAATTCTCATTCAATCTTAACGGCAGCTCTGGCTCAGGCGTAGATACTCTTTTCCCACTGTGATGGAGCTCTGGTGTGAGATGTGCCACTTCAGACGGGCGCTTGTTTCTTTCTATTGCTCTAGGTAAATGATCATTAGCCTTATTTCTGGCTTCTTGGAGATCAGATAAGGATAATCCATGTGGAGTAGGATTCTGTCCCAAGAGCACCAGCAAATCACTAGAGGAGACACTTTGTTCTTTAAGCAGCTGCATTCTCTCTCCAGACTGAGGGTCAGTCTTCTCTACATCATTTTCTGGAGTTGTGGTGGCTTTGAATTGCATTTGCCTAGTGCTAGGGTGCCTTGAATTCTGGGAGAAGCTTCTGGGTTCAATGACATTGTTTTCATTCAGCAAGAAGGTTGGAATATCTTCATATGTGTCCTCATAATAATCACCAGTGTTCCTGTCACAACTATAAACCTTCAGTAAGGCTGTCATGCCTCTGTTCCGAAAGTCTGAGTTGTGGCACCCCAGAACCCACAGACCTGGAGATGAGGAAGAATAAGACTCTGGTTACTCATAACCCAGGTCCCAAGCAAGATCTGTGTTAGAGGTTCTCTTCTATTCCCAGATAAATGAAAAAATACTACTCAGTACCATTATATAGCAGGTTGTTAGGTTAAGTCCCTGACACATGGAACAGTAGTACAACAATGGTAGTAAAAGTGGTTTTGCATTGCTGCTGTTGTGGTATATCTGTTTGTGACCACAAGAAAGGGCTGCGATTTAAAATGAATATATATATATATATATATATATGGATAAAAATGGAGAAATGTAATTATACACAATAGTGGAGAGTCTTACTAGTCACACAGAACTCTTTGGTGACAAGGGAGCAGGACTTAGGTTTAGGATACAAATAACATAAAATCCCACCACAGTTCTAGCAATATTAATTTCTACTATGAACAGGATTATCTGAGTAAAAGAATTTCATGGTGGTAAAGTATATGCATAAACATAAATGAAAACAAATACACCTTTACTAAGCTATCCATCAGGTACCTGAACAGTCTCATCAAGTCACAATATTTGCAAGCAAAATCTTAACTGAATACAGCTTTTCCTCAAAGAGAAAACTTTTCTCAAAGTATATTTCCACAGAGCCCTATGAGACAATGGGATGCCCATGGAAAAGGTTCCTGTGGTCAAACATTCTGGAATTAATGCACACTGCAATCTATGTGCAGCCAGATAATCACTCGAATGGGAAATGAGAATAAAGAGATTTTCTAATATACAAGGATTCAGAATATCTACCTCTAATTCAGCCATTCTCAGGAAGTGATTAGAGAATGTCTTCTACCAAAATAAAGGAGTATATTAAAAAATACGAAGACATGGGATACAAAAACCCAATTTCATGATATTTAAAGCATATTTTTGATGGTATAAAACCATATTGGTTCAGAGTAGACCAGAACTGGAGCTGAAATGAGTAATTTAAATAAGGTTTTTCACTTTAAAAATTCCACTGTTATAACTTAGATAAATCTAATACTTCCTTTTCCTGAGGAAGACAGTAATTGGTTGAGAAAAGGGGAAATGAAACTCCATAAACAGGTCTAGAATGACATCCACCATACTCTGAGAAGGGCCTGGGATTGGGAATAGTGATCAAGAGGAACTTTAGTTATATCTGTACTGGTTGAATTTTTGTAAGGAGAACATATTTTTGTATTACATGTGTGAATAAAAATAAATTAAAACATTATAGTAATTAATTAATAAATTTCAATCCAAGAGCTTAAAGAAGAGTTGATTCTGATTAAAACTCAATAAAATAAATAACCAAATAAAAATAAGAAATTCCACACATATAAAATTTGAAATAAGGAAGGAGATATAACCACAGATGCAAAGAAAATTAACTTATATTTCCCTTGGACACACCTCAGCTGCCAATCTCCCACTCCAACTTCCGAAACAGGCATAAGACGCCTGGCCAAGTTTGAGATTTGATCAGCACTACAACTATACGGACCTGCCTCCAACGTCAGTGATATAACTGGGGCTTTCAATGAACTAATTAATTTTTTAGGCTGATGTTCAATCCTGGAGCTAGTTCCTATCAAAGTAACCGAGAGAGACAGAGCCCAGCTGATCACAAGTGGGTAGGAGCACACCTCAGGCTTCATTAGGCAAGAGCTCTTTAATGATAGTGCAATATCCCTAGCATGTGCAATATCCCTAGCATGGAATATTAACCAATTTTTTAAAATGATGATGTTCATCTATATTTAGTGATATAGAAAAACATCAAATACATTATTAAGTGAGGGGAAAAAAGATTACAAAACATGATATAATCACCATTCTACTATCTGTTTCTGTGAGTTCTACTTTTTCTTTTTTTCAAAAAGATTTCCCATAGTAGTGATTCCATACAATATTTTTCTTGGTCTGGCTTATTTCACTTAGCATAATGCCCTCCATTTATCATTATTACAAAATATTGGCTATATTCCCTGTGTCATAGTATATATCCTTGTAGCTTATTTATTTTATACATAGTAGTTTGTACCTCTTAATCCCCTTTCCCTATCGTGCTCCTCCCCCCTTCCCTCTCTCCACTGGTAACCACTAGTTTGTTCTCTATATCTGTGAGTCCGCTGCTTTTTTGTTATCTTCATTAGTTTGTCGTATTTTTTAGATTCCACATATAAGTGATATCATACAGTATTTGTCTTTCTCTGTCTCACATATTTCACTTAGCATAATACACTCCAAGTCCATCCATGTTGCTGCAAAGGGCAAAACTTCATTTTTCAATGACTGAGTAGTATTCCATTGTGTGTGTGTATATATATATATATATATATATATATATATATATATATATATATATATATATATATTCCATTGTATATATGTATGTATGTATGTATGTGTATATATATATATATATATATATATATATCCATCTGTTGATGGACACTTAGGTTGGCAATTGTAAATAGTGCTGCTATGAACATTGGGGTACACATCTTTTTTTTCAATTAGAGTTTTCTTTTTTTTTTTTTTGGATATATACCCAGGAGTGGAATTGCTGGGTCATACAGTAGTTCTATTTTTAGTTCTTTGAGAACCCTCCATACTGTTTTCCATGGTGGCTGCACCAATTTGCATTCCCGCCAATATTGTGTTAGCCTTTCATTTTTCCACTTCCTTGCCAACATTTGCTATTTGTTGTCTTTTTGATGATGGCCATTCTGACAAGTGTGAGGTGATATCTCATTGCGGTTTTGATTTGCATTTCTCTGATGATTAATGATGGTGAGCACCTTTTCATGTGCCTCTCAGCCATCTGTAAGTCTTCCTTGGAAAAATGTCTATTCAGGCTTTCTGACCATTCTTTAAATTGGGTTGTTTGTTTTTTTGATGTTGAGTTGTGTGAGCTGTTTACATATTTTGGATATTAACCACTTGTTGGTCATATCATTTGCAAATATTTTCTCCCATTCAGTAAGTTGTCTTTTTATAAAAATATTTATTTATTTGGCTGCATTGGGTCTTAGTTTCAGCATGTGGGATCTTTTGTTGTGGCAGGCGGGCTTCTCTCTAGTTGTGGCGCATGGGCTCTAGAGCACACATGGGGTTAGTTGCCCCGTGGCATGTGGGATCTTAGTTCCCTGACCAGGGATCGAACCCACATCCCCTGCATTGGAAGGCGGATCCTTAACCACTGGACCACCAGGGAAGTCCCAGTAGGTGGTCTTTTTGTTTTTGTTTTGTCGATGGTTTCCTTTGCTGTGCAAAAGCTTTAAGTTTAATTAGGTCCCATTTGTTTATTTTTGCTTTTATCTCCTGTAAGAGACAGATCCAAAAAAATGTTGCTACTATTTATGTCATAGAGTGTCTCATCTATGTTTTTTTCTAGGAGTTTTATCGTATCTGGTCTCACATTTAGGTCTTTAATTTATTTTGAGTCTATTTTCGTATATGGTCTTAGAGAATTTCTAATATCATTCTCTTACATGTATCTGTCCAGTTTTCCCAGCTCTACTTATTGAAGGGACAGTCTTTTCTCCATTGTATATTCTTGCACCCTTCGTTGTAGATTGACCAGAAGTGTGTGGGTTTATTTCTGGGCTCTCTATCGTGTTCCATTGATCTATATTTCTGTTTTTTGTTTTGGCTATTCATTATCTTTTGTGTTTACATATAGATTTAAAAATTTTTTGTTCTAGTTCTGTGAAAAATGCTATTGGTAATTTGATAGGGATTGCATTGGATCTGTAGATTGCCTTGGGTAGTATAGTCATTTTGACAATATTGATTCTTCTAATCCAAGAACATGGTATATCTTTCCATCTGTTTGTGTCATCTTTGATTTCTTTCATCATCATCTTATAGATTTCTGAGTACAGGTCTTTTGCCTCCTTAAGCAGGTTTATTCCTAGGTATTTTATTCTTTATTACGTGATTGTAAATGGGATTGTTTCCTTAATTTCTCTTTCTGACAGTTTGTTGTTAGTGTATAGAAATGCAACAGATTTTCTGTATATTATTTTTGGACCCTACAACTTTACTGAATTAATTGATGAGCTCTAGTAGTTTTTTGGTGGTGTCTTTAGGATTTTCTATGTATAGTGTCATGTCATCTGCAAATAGTGATAGCAAATAGTGACAAAGAGTGACACCTGTTGGTGGGTGAAGCTGGTCCCAAGGCTAGAGCAGGCTCACTGGAGGGCAGGGCCAGAGTCCAGGGGATTCTGGGGCTGGTGCCTGCCCACTGGTGGGTGAAGCTGGGTCCCAGGGTCTCTGGCTGGGGGTCGCTGGGGGTCCCGGGTCTGGTGCCTGCACACTGGTTTGTGGGGCAGATCCTGTGCCCTCTGGTGGACAGGGCCATGTCCAGGGGCAGCTGTGGGCTCAGGGGATCTTAAGGCAGCCTGTCTGTTGGTGGGTGGGGCTGTGCCCATGCCCAGTTAGTTGCTTGGCATGAGGTGTCTCAGCACTTTTGCCTACAGGCAGGGATGGGTCCTGAGGCTTATAAGCTAGAGGGAGGATTTCACAATGGTGCTTACCAGCACCAGTGTCCTCCTGGTAGAATCAGCTCCCCAAATGGCTGCCACCAGTGTCTGTGTCCCCAGGGTGAGCTGCAGTTGCCTCCTACCTCTCTGGGAGACTCTCCAGATCAGCAGGTAGCTCTGACCCAGGCTCCTATTACTGCTTCTGCCCTGGATCCCGGAGCATGTGAGAGTTTGTGTACGCCCTTTAAGAGTACAGTTTCTACTTCCCACAGCTCTCTGGGACTCTCGGGCGTGAGCCCTGCTGGTCTTCAAAGCCAAATGCTCTGGGGGCTCATTTTCCCAGTATATGACTCACAGGCTATGGAGCCCAACATAGGGTCAGACCCCTCTCTCCTTGGGGAGAACCTCTGCAATGGTACTTACCCTCCTGTTTGTGGATTGTCCACCTGGGTTTATGGAACTTGCCTATATTGCGACTCCACCCCTCCTATCCATCTTGTTTGTTCCTTCTTCATACATTAGTTGTAGAAGATCTTTTCTGGTACATTCCAGTCTTTTCCACTGATGGTTGTTCTGAAAATAGTTGTGATTTGGTGTGCCTGTGAGAGCAGGTGAGCTCAGGGTCTTTCTACTCTTCCATTCATTCATCAATGGACACTTAGGTTGTTTCCATGTTTTGGCTGTTGTGAATAATGTTGCAATAAACATGGGAGTGCAGATATCTCTTCAAGATCCTGATTTCATTTCCTTTGTATGTATACCAGAAGTGGGATTGCTGGATCATAGGGTAGTTCTATTTTTAATTTTTTGAGGAACCTCCATACTGTTCTCCATAATGGCTGCACCAATTTATATTCCCACCAACAATGCACAAGGATGCCCTTTTCTTTCTTTCTTTCTTTCTTTTTAAAAAAGTATTTATTTATGTATTTGGCTGTGCTGGGTCTTAGTTGTGGCACACAGGATCTTCATTGTGACATGCGGGATCTTTAGTTGCGGCATGCAGGATCTTTAGTTGCAACATGTGGGATCTTAGTTGTGGCATGCAGGATCTAGTTCCCTGACCAGGGATTGAACCCAGGCCCCCTGCATTGGGAGCATGGAGTCTTAACCACTGGACCACCAGGCAAGTCCCAAGGATTCCCCTTTCTCCACATCTTTGCCAACACTTATTATCATGTGATTTTTTTGATAATAGCCATTTTGACAGGTCTGAGCTGATATCTCACTGTGGTTTTGATTTGCATTTCCCTGATGATTAGCGACATTGAGAACATTTTCATATACCTGTTGGTCACTTGTATGTCTTCTCTGGAAAAATTTAATGGTATTCCATAAATCCTGTAGGCTTTCTTCATTCCTTTTTTTCTCCTCTTGACTGGATAATTTCAAAAGATTTATCTTTGAGTTTGCAGATTGTTTCTTCTGCTTAATCAAGTATGTTGTTGAAGCTCTCTGTTGCATTTTTCATTTCGTTCATTATATTCTTTAGCTCCAGGATTTCTGGGTTCGTTCCTTCCTTCCTTCCTTCCTTCCTTCCTTCCTTCCTTTCTTTCTTTCCTTTCTTCCTCCCTTCCTGCCTCCCTCCCTCTTTCTCTCTTTCTTTCTTCTGCAGTTCAGCAGCTCCAGTTCCAGGGAGGGCACAACAGCATAGTCTCCATGCAGTTCTGTCAGTTGAGGTCAATGTCAGTGAAGACTGTGGAGGTTCCTTGATGGTCAAGGCTGTGAGTGTCTGTGATGGAAGTAGTGGTGAGGGTTGTTGGCCTCCTAGATGGCAAAGGATGCTGGGGTCCTCTTGATCACCTTTTCACCCACAGACTGAGGTCCTAGCTGAGGGGATTCTTCTTGGTGCTGTGTCTGGCATGTGAGCACACAGGCCTTGATGGCAGTGCTGGGTTCTGGGACAGAGATGCACATGCATTGATGGTGGTGCCAGTGTTTGGGGTGCAGGTGCTCAGAGTGACAGTGTAGTTCATGGTTCCTGAGCTTGGAGTGTGAGCACATCTGCTGTAGTGGTGCCAGTTTCAAAGGCACAGGCATGCACAGATCGCCAATGAAGCTGGGGTCCACATTCTCTTAAGGCATGCCACATCAGCTCAGGTCCTGGTGGGTGGGGTGCAGTGGTGTCTTGGTGCTTGGAGGGGCAAGGTAGAGCAGCAACATGGGCCCCAGGGATGATGGGGTCCTCAGGCTCTGAGTTGCAAGCACACCAGCAACTCAAGCCCTGAAGATGGTGGGTGCTGGGGGAGGCCTAAGCCCTGAGGGGAGGATGCAGCTCCTCCTCTGGGGGGAAGGCAGCGGCTTGGACTCTAAGCAGGTCCATCAGGTGGTGAAGGCTGCTGGTGTTCCTGGTGGTGACAAGAGGTGTTACAGTTCTCCTGTTGTCCTTTCCCCATGGGAAGAAATCCCTTAGAGGGGATCCCCTTTGGCACCAAGCTGCTTCAGACTGAGGGACAGAATGACACAAGTCAAATTTTTGATACGCTCTTCTATTTGGCCATCCTCATCTTTGTGCTCCACAGTGTTTCTGATACTTCTTCATTCTGTTCTAGATTTGTCCAAGAGCTATTTTCATTGGTATGTACACAGTGCAAATATTATTCACAATTTCAGGAGAAATGAAGACTTTTTAGACAAGCAAAACCTGATAAAATTAATTAACCAGCAGACGTGCACTATAAGTGTTAAGGAGATACACTATAAATGTAAGCGCATAGATAGGTTGAAAGTACCAGAATGGAAAAAGTATATACCACACAAACATTAACCAAAATAAAGGTGATTGAGGCACATAAATTTCAGAAAAAGCAGATATTATGGCAACAAGTACTACTTCAGAAAAAGAAGGACATTTCACAATGATAACATGGTTAATTTAACAGGAGCACATAACAATCTTAAATTTGTAAGCACCTGATTTTATTTTGCCTCATTTATTTTGAAACAACAAACCCAACAATTACAGGTAGAGCTCTTAACATAGTTCTCTCAGTAACTGTAAGAAGCAGACAAAACATCAGCAAACTTATAAGGATTTTAACAAAATGATAAAGCAACTTGACATACATGGAACAGTCCACCTAACTGCAAAGACACATTCATCTTAAGTTCCAACGAGCCATTAGCCAAAGGAAACCATATGCTGGGCATAAAGCAAGTCTCAGCACATTTCAAAGAACTGAAATCATGTAGAGTATGTTATATGACCACAGCGAAGTAAAAATACGAAATGAGCAACAGAAAACTAGAAAATATCCATATGTTTAGGAATTTAGTAAACCAGTTTTAATAATTATGAATAAAAGAAGTCACAATGGATATTAGAAAATATTTCTAATATTTTAATATAATTGATAATAAAAACGACTCATCAAAACTTCTGATATGTGGGATTTTTCCCTGCTCTTACCAGTTTTATTCAAAATTAAGGCACAGAAAAAAAGAATTAAAAGGCATAAGTGTTGGAAAGGAAAAGCTGAAACTGTCAATATTTGCAACAATTTGATTGTGTACAAGAAAATCTTATGGGACTCTATAAAATAACTGCCAGGTCTTACAGTGAATTTAGCAAGGCTGCAAGATACAAGGTCAATATACAACAATTAATTGTATGTCTTTTGTGTATATGTTCCAGCAAAACGTTATTTACAGAAACAGGTGACCAACCTGCTCACTAGTTTCTTTTTTTATTGAGATATAATTGATAGATACCACTGTGTAAGTTTAACCTTTACAGTGTATTGATTTGATACATTTATATATTGCAATATGGATCACCATCATAGTGGTAGCTATGTGCCTTTATCACATCACATAATTATCATCTTTTTGTGGTGATATGCGGTTAAAGCAGGGTGTAAAGTGAGCTGCAAGAATGATGTACTGATAGGGAATTCCCTGGCGGCGCAGTGGTTAAGAATCCACCTGCCAATGCCGGGGACACGGGTTTGAGCCCTGGTCTGGGAAGACCCCACGTGCCGCGGAGCCACTAAGCCCATGCGCCACAACTACTGAAGCCCGCGCACCTGGAGCCCGTGCTCTGCAGCAAGAGAAGCCACCGCAATGAGAACCTCGCACACCGCAACGAAGAGTAGTCCCCATTCGCCGCAACTAGAGAAAGCCCGCACGCAGCAACGGAAGACCCAATGCAGCCGAAAATAAATAAATTTTTAAAAATAAATAAATAAAAATTTAAAAAAAAGAATGATGCACTGACACATACCACAACGTGGATGACTCTGGCTGAGTGACAATTATGCCAGGTGAAATAAGCCAGACACAAAAGGACAAATAAAAGGGATCAGACTTTTCCCTCAAGACACATAAAGCAGAGTTTTAATTTGTCTTTAGAATTTAAGTGATCACCAAAGTAGTTTAAAAGCTTCTCAAAATATTGATATTTTAAATATCTTTCTCTGCCTACACACAGACACACACACAGACACACACACACACACACACACACTTTCTTTCTTTGGTTTCGACAATTACAACCATATTATGCATACTGTTTTATAATATTTTTGCAGGTATTTAATTCATTCATTCATCGAAAAAACGTTTATTAAGCGTCTACTATAGGCCAGGCACTGTAAACATTCGGGATTCAGTGATGAGCAAGATAACAAGGTCCCTGTCCTTAGAGACCTTACAACTTAGCTGGAAAACAGATAACAAAGACATAAACACGAATAAACAAGATACTTTCAGAGGTGTTACTGGAGTTTTGTCAGGTTCTTCACTCACTTCTTACAAAACTGCATTTCTTGAAGTAAGATAAATTTCTGGGTATGAAGGTGAATCTATATTTTTATATGCTGAGATTGGTTTTTATTCCCAAGAAATTTCCCCATGAGAATTTATCTCCAGAAAAGCCATAAGTGTAAGAGAATAACTACAGTGTGTAGGTAGTTTTATGTGCTTCCCTCTGCAGATGATGGGGGTGGGAGGGACAAGGAGCCCTTGTTACTCAGCTGCAACAGTGTGTGTTAGATTTAGGCCGGGCCTCTGTTCCTCCTGTACACTGGGCTGGTGCTCTCAAAAGCAATGAGATATCATCTCACACCAGTCAGAATGGCCATCATCAAAAAATCTAGGAACAATAAATGCTGGAGAGGGTGTGGAGAAAAGGGAACACTCTTGCACTGCTGGTGGGAATGTGAATCGGTACAGCCACTATGGAGAACAGTATGGAGGTTCCTTAAAAAACTACAAATAGAACTACCATATGACCCAGCAATCCCACTACTGGGCATATACCCTGAGAAAACCATAATTCAAAAAGAGTCATGTACCAAAATGTTCATTGCAGCTCTATTTACAATAGCCAGGAGATGGAAACAACCTAAGTGTCCATCATTGGGTGAATGGATAAAGAAGATGTGGCACATATATACAATGGAATATTACTCAGCCATAAAAAGAAACGAAATTGAGCTATTTGTAATGAGGTGGATAGACCTAGAGTCTGTCATACAGAGTGAAGTAAGTCAGAAAGAGAGAGACAAATACCGTATGCTAACACATATATATGGAATTTAAGAAAAAAATGTCATGAAGAACCTAGGAGTAAGACAGGAATAAAGACACAGACCTACTAGAGAATGGACTTGAGGATATGGGGAGGGGGAAGGGTGAGCTGTGACAAAGCGAGAGAGAGGCATGGACATATATACACTACCAAACGTAAAACAGATGGCTAGTGGGAAGCAGCCGCATAGCACAGGGAGATCAGCTCAGTGCTTTGTGACCACCTAGAGGGGTGGGATAGGGAGGGTGGGAGGGAGGGAGACGCAAGAGGGAAGAGATATGGGAACATATGTATATGTATAACTGATTCACTTTGTTATAAAGCGGAAACTAACACACCATTGTAAAGCAATTATACCCCAATAAAGATGTTACAAAAAAAAAAAAAAGCCTTGCGGTAGTTATGGAGGGAGAGAGAGGGTGAGAAGCTGACAGCCACATTCGTCCAGAAGGCTGCACAGTGGTTTGATGTTATGTGTGCAAAAGGAGATAATGATGTACTTCCCAGCAATACCAATGTTCACAAGGCACACGGAAACACGTTTAGTCCCTGCGTGTTAACTGCATGTATAAATGTATATTCACCACTACAGTTTAGTAAACACACTTAAACTTTTGGCTGATGGCAAGTAAAAGCACTTTTTAGAACAAAGACTTTTAACTTAAATACTTGATGTGGTGTTGTCTTTAAAATGCCTTGTAATTACCAAAATCACTTGAACCATTTAGTATCTACCCAAATGTAAGCTAGTGGGCAAAAGAACATGTGAATGGCTAGTGAAGCAAACACCACTGTTAGTAAAAGAATAATATAAATAACTAACCTGGGTTTTCCATTGACATGAAGACAGTTTCTCCTGAGAAGGGGAATAGGGTAAGTGTGTCTTCATAGACCATTTTGTGTTTGAAGGTATATCCAGAGAAAAAGACAGACAGGAAGTCAGTCTGTGCTCCAACACTTAGAATGTACCAGTATGCCACCTCATGCAAACAAACCGACAGTTGCAAGCTATCAAAAACATAGCCATTGATGCCTGTAAAGAGAATGGAGAATAAAAGATTTTAGCAGTACCTGCATGTATTACTTTGGACTGTCATGATCTGATTAGAAATGATTATATGTTATGCCCGTTACCTTATTCCCAAGAAGAGATAACATTATACCTTTCAAAAAAGTAAATTGTTAATACTTGATCAGCTAGGTTCCAATGTCAAAGTGTGGAGAGTCACAGACCATCACAGTACTGATGGATTTAGATGCTGTATGGTGGGCGGCAGGCTGATGAGCAGCAGGACGTTTGCATGCTCTCAGAGTATCTCCCTATACACTGCTTATTAGCTGCAAGGAGAAAAATAATAACTACACGGAGGAAAAAACCAGAAAAAAACTCTTGATCTGGTGATCAAAATTAGTATCTGCTAGTGTTCCAAATTCAAGGAAACAGGTATCAAAGAAGCAGGACAACTAGATCCATAACTAGACCCTGAAACAGAGAGAGGAAATGCTACAAAATATAGCACTGATGGATACAACTGGAATATTGGCTACCAATTAGGTAAGGTTATTGTATAAATGTGTTAGATAATGTATTCTATGACTGTTAAATTTTCTGGATTTCATAACTGCACTTTGGTTATATAAGCAAATATCTTTATTCATAGGAAATACACAATGAAGTATTAAGAGATAAAGGGGCACGATATCTACAAGCTATTCTCAAGTTGAAAATGAGTAATAAAAAGTATATATAGAAGAAAGAGAGAATGATAAAGCAAAAATAGCAAAATCTTAAAAATGAGTGAATCTGGATAAAAGGTATATATATATATATACCCATTAAGGGTATATATATATACCTATATATCTATATATATATACCTATTCTTGCAGCATTTCTGAAAGTTTGAAATTATTTCTAAATAAAAAGTAAGTAAAAGTAACACAGATTTCAATTTATAAACAGAATTGTTTCTGAAAGCCTCTTCCATACATCTATCTGTCCATCCATTCAATAAACATTTGTTTACCTGCAAGGTGGAGGCCCACAAATCCACTAAGCAATGCTCAGACACTAGCTTAGTGCAACTAATTGAGAAGCAAAGTTTCTTGCCCTACAAAGTGTTAAAAGATATTTTAAAGTTATTGTAATTAAAAGCATGGTCTGAATGCAGTATAGATGATTATGTCAATCAGAATACAGAGTCCAGAAACAGACACAGATATAAATGGAAATTTAATACATGACAAAGAGAGCACCCCAAAACAGTAGCAGAAAGAATGAACTATTTGGTAAACGCTGGTGGAAAATATGACTATTCATATGGGACCACAAAAGACCCTGAATAGCCAAAGCAATCCTGAGAAAGAATAACAAAGCTGGAGGCCTCACACTTCCTGATTTCAAACTACACTATCTTTGTAGTGATCAAAATAGTATGGCACTCGCATGAAAATAGACACATAAATCAATGGAAAAGAATCAAGAGCCCAGAAGGAAACTCTCACATATATGGCCAACTGATAAATGACAAGAGAGCCAAGAATACTCAATGGGGAAAGGATAGTCTCTTCAATAAATGGTTCTGGGAAAACTGAATAGCCACATGCTGAAGAATGAATTTGGACCTTTACATTACATGATACACAAAAATTAACTTGAAATGGATTAAAGACAAGCATAAGACCTGAAATTGTAAAACTCCTAGAAAACATAGGGAAACTTGTCTTTGCAATGATTTTTTGGATGTGACACCTGAAGCACAAGCAACAAAAGTAAAAATTAATAAGTGGGACTACATCAAACTAAAAATCTTCTGCACAGCAAAAGAAACGATCAACAGAATGAAAAGGCAACCACCTATGAAATGGGAGAAAATATTTGCAAAGCATGTATCTGATAAGGGATTAATGTCCAAAATATATAAAGAACTCATACAACTTAATAACAAAACAAACAAACAAGCAAAAACAATTTGATTTTAAAAATGGGCAGGGGAACTGAATAGACATTTTCCCAAAGAAGACATACAAATGGTCAACTGGTACATGAAAAGATGCTCAACAGCACTAATCATCAGGGAAATGTGATCCTCAGTGAAATAAGTCAGAGAAAGAGAAATACTGTATGATTCCACTTATATGTGGAATCTAAAAAATATGAACTCATAGAAACAGAGAGTAGAATTGTGGTTACGAGGGGCTGGGGTGTGTGTGTGGGAAATGGACAGATGTTGGTCAAAGGATACAAACTTCCAACTATGTAAGAGGAATAAGTTCTGGGGATCAGCATGGTGATTTTGTTAATAATACTGTATTATATACTTGAAACTTGCTAAGAGAGTAGATATGAAATGTTCTCACCACAAAAAAGAAATGGTAATTATGTGATCTGGTGGAGGTGTTAGCTAACACTATGTGTTATACACCTTAAACTTTTATACAATTTTATATGACAATTTTATATTAATAATGCTGGAAACAAAACAAAACAAACAACAACAGTCTGTGTATAAAGGGTAAAATTTCAAAGGTATTACCCCCGCAATGGGAAAAGACGTGTGCATAACTCCCGAAATAGTAAAGAAAAATCGGAATTTAAAAACACTTAATTGATCAAAAAATAAAGGAGAAAATACTAAAAATTTAGAAAAAAAGGAAACACAAATTACTATAAATAAATCCCATGCAGATAGGATAAACTCCCCATTTAAGAGGGAGATGGTCTAGGACTTCCCTGGTGGTCCAGTGGTTAAGACTCTGTGCTTCCACTGCAGTGGGCACAGGTTCAATCCCTGTTCAGGGGAACTAAGATCCTGCATGCCAGGCGGTGCAGCCAAAAGAAAGAGGAGAGAGAGAGAGAGTGAGAGAGAGAGAGAGAGCGAGAGAGCGAGAGAGAGAGATGGTCTAATGGGATCTCGTCCTCAGCACAGATTCTCCCAGGGTCTCCGCACAGATTTGCTCTGGCCATTGGCTCCTCCTGACTGGCAGAGTCATCCTTGGGGGGTTTCTCCTCTATTCATATGGCTTTCCTTCCTGGGGCTGCTTGGCAGACAGTCCCTGGCTCAAGGCTCAGGGGTTTGGAGCTGGCTCCAGGTTCTCTGATTATTTCCAAGTTTTAGCAATTATGGATAGAGCTGCTGTATACATTCATGGACAGGTTTTTGTGTGAACCTAAGTTTTTATTTCTCTAGGGTAAATACCCAGGAGTGGGATTGCTGGATCATATGGTAGTTCTATGTTTAATTTTTGAGGAACCTCCATACTGTTTTCCATAATGGCTGTGCCAACTTACATAGCCACCAACAATATACAAGGGTTCCCATTCTGCACATCCTTGCAACACTTGTCATCTTTTGTGATTTTGATAACAGGCATTCTAACAGGTGTGAGGTGATATGTCATTGTGGTTCTGATTTGCATTTGCCAGACTGTCTTCCAGAGTGACTAAACCATTGTACACGCCCACCAGCAATGCATGAGGGCTCCTGTTGGCCTGCACTCTTGCCAGCATATTTAATATTGTCCGTTTTGTTTTATTTTAGCTGTTAAAATAGACATGGGGCAGTATCTCACTATGGCTTTAATATGCATTTCCTTAACGGCCAATGATGCGAGTATTTTGTCATATGCTTTGTGCCTTCCATATATCTTCTCTGGTAATGTGTCTGTTCAAATCTTTTGCACATTATTAGGCATCTGTTTGTCTTCTTACTGCTGAGTCTGAGAGTTTACATATGGATATGTGATTTGCAAATATTTTCTACCAATCTGTGGCTTGTCTTTTCATTCTCTTTAACAATATCCTGTGTAGAGCAAAAGTTTTTCATTTGATGAAATCCAATTTATCAAGTTTTTCCTTCTATTAATTTTGATTTTGGTGTCATTTATCAGAACCCTTTGCCTAACTCCAGGTCATGAAAATTTCCTTCTATGTTTTCTTTGAAACTTTTTGTCGTTTTACATTATACATTTATATTTTTAAATATAAATTTATTTATTTATTTATTTATGGCTGTGTTGGGTCTTTGTTGCTGTGCACGGGCTTTCTCTAGTTGTGGCGAGCGGGGGCTACTCTTTGTTGCGGTGCGTGGGCTTCTCATTGTGGTGGCTCCTCTTGTCGCGGAGCACGGGCTCTAGGCGCACGGGCTTCAGTAGCTGTGGCACATGGCCTCAGTAGTTGTGGCTCACGGGCTCTAGAGCACAGACTCAGTAGTTGTGGTGCACGGGCTTAGTTGCTCCACAGCATGTGGGATCTTCCCGGACCAGGACTCGAACCCATGTCCCCTGCATTGGCAGGCGGATTCTTAACCACTGCACCACCAGGGAAGCCCTTACATTATACATTTAGATCTATGATCCATTTTAAGTTAATCTTTAAGTGTGAGATTTAGGTTGAGGTTCATCTTTTTGTATATGGGTGACTAATTGTTCCAACACTATCTGTTGAAAAGACTATTCTTTCTCTATTGAATTGCATTTCCATCTTCATCAAAAATCAATTAGTCATATATGTGTGGGTCTATTTCTGCACTATATATTCTATGTCATTCATCGTTGTCAATACAATGCTACCTTGGTTACTGTAGCTTTATAGTAAGTCTTAAAATCAGGTAATATGAGTCCTCCAATTCCATTTTTCTTTTTCAAAATTGTTTTGGCTATTCTAATGCCTTTGGCTTTCCATATAAATTTTACAATATACTTTTCCCTACCAACAAAAAACATCCTCCTGGGATTTTAATAGGAATTGCATTAAATCTATAGATCAATTTGGGAATAGCTGACATCTTCACTCTATTGAGTCTTCCAATCCATGAAAGTTGCATGTCTCTCCACTTATTTAGGTCTTTTAAAATTCCCTTCATCAGTGTTTTCTAATTTTCAGTGTACAGATCCTGCATGTTTTGTTAGATTTAGGCCTAAGTATTTCATTTTTTGAGCTATTATAAATGGTATTATTTTTGTAATTTAAGTTTCCAATAGTTGGCTATTGTTAATAGAGATATGACTGACTTTGGTATGTCAACTTGTATTCTGCAATCAGACTAAACTCACTTATTAGTTCTAGGAGCTTTTTTGTGGTGATCTTGAGATTTTCTATGTAGATAATCATGTCATATTCAGTTTTATTTCTTTACTTCCAATCTGCATGCTTTTAAATCTTTCTAGTTTCCTTCCCCAATTTACCTGCTGCCAACTACTTTTCAGGGTTCTCAGATAGCTGCTCCATGCATTTTGTATGGAACAATCCTTAACTATCATTCAGTAGGATAGACAGGGTGATTCCATCTTAAACAGAACCAGAACTGCAAAACGCATATATTTTTAATTTTAACGGTTTCAATCAGATTGGTTTCAAAAAGACTGTGCTAGCTATCCACTAGCATTGTATGCTAATACTCTTTTACTCACAAGCCCACTAGTAATAATTATATTATAATTTTGCCAGTCTGACAGGTATTAATTGTTATCGCAATGGTATTCTATTTTGCATTTCTCTGTAGTGAGACTGACATTTTTTATCAAATTTTTGACCATTCTGACTTGTGTGTGTATATAAACACATACACATATGTGCTCCCACCCAAATTCATATGTTGAAGGTTCTAAGCCCTAGTACCTCAGAATGTGACTGCATTCAGAGATAGGGTCTTTAGACAGGTAATTCTTTAAAATGAGGTCATTAGGGTGGCCCTAACCCTGTATGATTCGTGTCCTTATAAGAGGAAATTTGTACACAGACATGTGCACACACGAAGGAAAGACCACCTATAAGCCAAGGAGAGGGACCTCAGAAGAAACCAATCCTGTTGACACCTTGATCTCGGACTTCTGGCCTCTAGACTTACGAGGAAATAAATGTCTACTGTTGAAGCCACCCAGTCTCTGGGACTCTGTTATGGCAAGCCTAGCAGACTAATACAACATATATGTTTTTGTTTTATTTTTGTTTTTTTTTTTTGCGGTGTGTGGGCCTCTCACTGTTGTGGCCTCTCCCGTTGCGGAGCACAGGCTCTGGACGCGCAGGCTCAGCGGCCATGGCTCACGGGCCCAGCCGCTCCGCGGCATGTGGGATCTTCCCGGACTGGGGCACGAACCCGTGTCCGCTGCATGGGCAGGCGGACTCTCAACCACTGTGCCACCAGGGAAGCCCCATATATGTGTTTATATATTATTATATAATCATAGAAAAATATGTTTTAACATGGGCTACTGGACACAAAATGATTAGTGGAAACGTATAATATGGAAGGAGGAGAGAAGATAAGAGGGAAGGGGAAGCCAAATAAATATCAAAAAGATCATGTTGTACACTTTAAATATGTACAATTTTTATTTGTCAATTATACCTCAATAAAGCTGCAAAAAAAAGATGTTGGGTTTTTTTTAAATGTACAATGTCGTGATTAATTTGACTGTTAAACTGTTATAGCTGGCAAGTTTTTTACATATGTAAAATTGCATTCCCTTTGTATTTCATGTGTAATTTACTGACTGAGCACATTTCATATTAAGGATGGCTTATGTATGTTTGGGTAAATGAAAACTGTGTGTCTGATTTATCCTTTAAAAATAAACTTCACTGAATATTTGATGCCTTCTAAAAGAAAATATATGCATTATATGATCATATTTATGCATTTATATAAAATTGCATATGTTCATATGTAATAATGTTTAAGGAAATATGACTCTTATGTGGCATATAAATTAACTGCACATCAATTTGGTGTCTTCAGTTTCCCTTTATCCATTACCCACTGGACTCAAGTGCTGCTTTACTTACTGTGCATGATGTTGGAGACTTGGAACTCTGGATCCTGGGGCTGCACTCCATCTGCATTGGGGAGGAAGCGCTGAATATTCTCTGTGAGGTACCAGCTTTGATTCTCATCAAATACAGAAAACAGGATGACATTTCTCTTGTCTGACATCATCTATTAATTACATGGAATGAAAGGAAGAAAGAAATGCTACTAGTATTGTCAGGTAGAAATTAGCAGTCTATGATGGAAGTGATGGCATGCATATGATGTATCTACAATCCTCTGGTTCAATGCCATTTCTCCCTAGGGTCACTATTATGGCATGTCCCAGGGCCTGGGAGCAGTGAGTATATGTTTAGAGCAAATGTGTCCTCAGGGCAAGAGGGTAACAGGACCCATTAAACTTAGTTTCTTCTGGACCCAAGGCTATATGCTGGCTGATTGTTTTGGGAGAGTCTGTAGCCTCATTCTCTCCATGTTTAGGTTAGAGAATTTTCACTCTTTAAAGACCCAAGTGATTATTCAATGTCTTTCTTAAACAATTTAGTCAAATCAAGTAAGGTGAATGCCTTCCCTAAACTTTCATCTAGCAAATGCCCTTCCACAAGACTACCAATCTGTGAAAAATTAAAAATACAAAATAGAAGTAAAATAACAAAGCTAAGATGAACCATAAAATGTTTACTAACACTAACACTTTTAGGTTTTATGTTTACAAAGTTGAAAGTTTTTTGGGGGGGAGGAGCTGTTTGTATATGAACCGAAGTTATGAGTTAGTCACTTGCTAATTGAATCCGCTAAGAATTAATGTATAAACTTCACTAATATGTATAAATTTCATCTTGTGTAAACTATTACTACAGAAATTAAAATGCTGAGGGGAGGAGATTGGAGAATATAGGTACATTTCAGTCCTCTTCCAAAAACTGATGGAAAACTATAATTAGGAAAAATTAGGAAAGATACTTGGCCAAACTGATGCCTCTCTGGGTTTGTGTGCCACGTGTTTTACCTGCATTAAAGTTCATAAAATGTTTTCAGACTAGTAGGAATCCTATATATCATAAATAACCAAATGGACATGTAGTCAAGCCTCAGCAATATGGCAATGAGTTATTTTGCAGCCAAGCAATGAGTTTTTGTGAAGAACCAAGCTTTTTAAATTCAGAGTATTTAATTTTTTCTAAAATGGCAGAAGTGGTCCAAATTCTAACCATATTCTGAAATATTTTACATATTGCCTTGAATTTTGCTCAACAAATATTTACTGAACTCCTACTAAAATACCGCACACTATGCTAGATGCTGCACATGTGTTCATTTTGAGGTGTCTTTGAATCTCCCACAGTGAGACGTCCAGGGGTGACGTCTAAGCTATCGTATACATTTGTGGGTCATCTGAAAATAGGTGGTAATTGATCATGTAAAAATGGGCAAGATCACTTACAGAGAGAGGAATTTTAGACTGAGAATGAGTATTATAGAAATAATCTAGGGCCCAGGCTCTCCTATCCATCCAGCAGGCAAGTTTATTACACCAAAGTCAAATTCAATAAAAGCAGTGAGAAACCCAGCTCATTTCTTTTTTTGCTCAATAGTGCAGACTACTATATTTTCTGCAGGCTCTAGGTGGATGTACACTGAGAGAATATAGGAAATACTATCTGCAAGTTCATGTGCGTCATCATTCCATTTTAGCTTCAGACCCAGCACTTGGAAAGAGATGAGCTCACCTGGTTTCCTCTTTGATCTACAGATTCTTTGTAGCAGATGAGGAGAGGGCCAATGAGTCCTGAAGCTACATCTCTCTCTAGATTAACGAAGCTTGAGTAATATCGGGTCAGGCACCGAGGATCTGATTTAGTTGGCCCATCTTCTACAGTCACTGTCCATTTATATTTGAATATCTCTCCTGGCAGAATGGGCATATCTTTCAAATGTTTCACACCTACCCACACCCAAACCCCAAAATAGCTTGATTAGAAGTATAACAAGGCACACATTGGTAATCGTGTCGTTATTACAATGGCTCTACAAATTTATATGTACATATAAATTTTCTCAATAAGTGAAAACTAAATTTGCACCTCTTGTAAGTTTAAGATTCACACAACTTTTTACAACAAAAATAGGTTCAGGAGGGCTTCCCTGGTGGCGCAGTGGTTGAGAGTCCGCCTGCCGATGCAGGGGACACAGGTTCGTGCCCCGGTCCGGGAATATCCCACATGCTGCGGAGCGGCTGGGCCCGTGAGCCATGGCCGCTGAGCCTGCACGTCCGGAGCCTGTGCTCCGCAACCGGAGAGGCCACAACAGTGAGAGGCCCGCATACCACAAAAAAAAAAAAAAAAAAAAAAAAAAGGGTTCAGGAGATTTCTGCTAGCATGTTAATTTGAGTTGAAATGAGCAGGTCTACCCACTAATAGAAATAATAGATAATAATATTTTTAAACATTTTTTTTAAACATTTTAAATACATAACTGAAAATGTATAAAGAAGAAAAAAAAAAACCCAAGTGCCAAAAAGAAAGACACAACAAAGCCAGAGTGGCCTGAATAGATGCTGAAAGACTGCACATTGAAGTTTTAACTCACATGTGGTATCAAGACTTGTGGTATCTGGCCTCTGTGAGGAATGGAAGCAAGAATTAAAATCTGCCCTTGGGCTAAAGGGTCCTCAGGACAAGAACTGTCTGATTTTAGTAATTAAAACTCACTTTTGCGTATGTTTAATACCTAAAGATCCAGTCTATATCCATTCCCTAACCATAGGTCAGGGTTAACGTAATAGGGAGTGAGGGTAGATGGGTATTAGAGGAAAGGGCAAATAGAGTTTTGCTTAGTAGGTCCTGCTGTGTGAGCGCTCTCTCTCTGACTACACTGTTTGGTCACCAATGCTTTCTGTGTGGCAGGTGCTGAGATGCTGGTCTTTTCCTAGGGTACATGTATGGTTTCCTTGCAGTAACCTTCGGGACCTCAGCACCGTATACATGAGAGATGCTTACTTCAGTTATCCTTCCGCAGCCCTCCTCCCTCCCCAGCTCTTCTTATGTCTAGTGATGTATGCAAGAGCCTGTTATTTCTGGCATCCCTCACCCTGTCAGGCTGCCTTCTTAGGCAGGGTATCTTCAAAAGAGAGCAAGCCAGCTACTTGCAACAGTATCTACTTTTTACGGAGAAAACTCATGCATCCTAGCCAGGTCAAACAGCAGAAGGGCAGACTGCTCCACTCTTACCCTCTCTTCTTATCTGCTAGTTATAAGCAGTAAAGCCTTCAGAGTTTTCCACATAAAAAGCAAGTTACCAGGAATTGTATTTGCGTATGCCTCCAAATTTCAGGGTACACATTCAATATCTCCCCAGAATTCTGTTACATTGCCCTTCTCCCATAAAGGAACTGCAAGTCAATTTAGCATTAGAATTTTCATCAGCAACAATGAGTATCAGAAAACAGTGGATTGAAAATTATTTATAACCAGCCTATCTATACATCATATAATACTGAAGGACTCATAAAGTTTTCCCCCTATATACTAAATGTATTCAGAAGTATATTGAAGGTATACTTCCAGAAAAACAAAAGAAATCAAAAACCAGAAATGTACAAGATAGGAGCAGTAATGGCACTAGCCTACAAGTCCAAATAAAAAAAAATCCAAAGATGGCAGCTTTGTAGCAGGCCTAGAAAGCATATAATCCAAATTAGAATAGTAAGCTGGTGAACTACAAGAACATCTTTAGAAGAAAAAAGGATCAGATACCAATAAACAGCATGATTAAGAAGCTGGAAGACCTAAGGGATATGCTGAAAAGGCATACATTTCTTCTCCTGATAAAAGAAAAGAAAGTCGGGGCTTCCCTGGTGGCACAGTGGTTAGGAGTCCACCTGCCAATGTGGGAGACACAGGTTCGAGCCCTGGTCCGGGAAGATCCCACATGCCGCGGAGCAGCTAAGCCTGTGCACCGCAGCTGCTGGGCCTGCGCTCTAGAGCCCACGAGCCACAACTACTGAAGCCTGTGCACATAGAGCCCATGCTCCGCAACAAGAGAAGACACTGCAATGAGAAGTGGCCCCCGCTCACCACAACTAGAGGGGGCCCGCGTGCAGCAACAAAGACCCAACGCAGCCAAAAATAAAATAAATGTATTTTAAAAAAAACACTGCAACAAAATATTTAAGAAAAAAAAGTCTTTTTTCAGGAATACAAACACAAAAATTCCAAGATCAGCATGGTCCTAATATAAAGCAAACTAAAATTTACCATGATTTTGAACTACTGGTAGAGAATAAAGAAGGATAATCCATTTGACCTTAACAGTAAAATCATTGGAACTGTAGACAAAAGAATAATCATAGCATATCACCTAGTCCTGCAGTAAACTCATATAGTTATAATAAGAAACATACTAAAATAATATAAATGCTGGCTTTTTGACTTTGAAAGTTTAGAATAAATATATAGAAAAAGCAAGGAGTTATTTGAAATTACAGTGCAAAATGTAAATGTTATCAACTTTAGTTTTATAAAAGTAAAGGTATAGCTGGCAGCAGTGGGGGAATGGAAGAATAGAGGAGAAGAAGTGGGAAACTGTTGTTAGTACCTTAATGTATACAAAACGTAGGTATTTAGCATGTTTTTTTCAATTCTAATGATAGCCAGTTGAGGAACTAAAAGCACTGATGAAAGTCTAAAACAAATGGAATGGAAGAAGCAGAATGCTAAATCCTCATTTAACACAAAATAAACCCATAATGTCTAAAGCTGAAAAACAAAGGAGTAGCATATAAATGATTTTTTAGAGCTATAGAGATAACTACCAAAAATCTAAAACAGAAATGCTTAAAAATGGATGCCTCTAGGGAGTGGAACTCACAGCCTTTCAATATTTTAAGCATGTATTATTTTGATAAACTAAATGTTCATCCCCAAGTAAAATTAAAGCAACAATGAAATACCACTTTTCACCCACCAGATTAGCAGGATTTTAAAAGACTATTATCTTCTAGCTATCAAGGATGTGGGAAATTATATTTTCATACATGACTAGTAGAAGTGCAACTTATTACTTCATTTGGGGACAAAGGCCTGGCTATTAAAAACAAAAATACAAATATTGTGACTCACAGGAAGATCAGTGAACCCCAAGTAGGATAGATATGAAGAAAATCACAGCCAGAGAAAAACGGCATACAGGGGAAGAATGACGGAATAGAATTTAGCTATTACAAAGGCAAGAAGATAGTAAAACAATATTTTGAATGTGCTAAAAGGAAAAAGAAACCCTCTCAACCCAGAATTCTATGTCCAGCAAAATTATCCTTCAAAAGCGAAGGCAAAATAAAGACATATTTTCAAATAAAATAAAACTTAAGAGAGTAAGGATGGTGGGGTGATAAATGTGCGTGGTTTTAGTTGTTATTGCGGCTGTGCCCTCATCTGTACCTACAGGTAAGGAAGACCTATAAAACTGAGGTAACACTTACCTTTTGGAAATCTCCCTGGGTGCAAAGGACTGACATCAGTGATTCCATGAGGGTAGATGTTATATGGTCGGCTTGCTTTATTCTTAAATATAATCTGAAAGTATAAATGAGATATAAGATTAGGTACAAGACAATTAGGATCAACAAGAAAAGTGTGGCCTACCTCCAGAAAACAAAAGCTGCCTTGTATCTATAGTATGGGGCTTTGAGCCTAGATAAAGCTCAAAATGTTTGTTCTTTTCATAAAATTGCTCAGACAGCTACTTAGGTTTCTCACTAAAGGTTCCTTTCCATTTATTTAAAATTATTTTAATCACTTCAGGAAGAATTCCTTGCACCTTCTGACATTAGTAATTGAAATTTGGATGTCTGCTGAGGGTACTGCTTCCCCTCAGCCTTTCCCACCATTTGGGCCCTGAATTCCCCAACAGTGGAAGGGAAAACTGGTTCAAGTGATAAAATCTTCACCGGATGCGCAGGCATGACCAGAAGGACTGCTGATTACAGCATTAAGCAAGGGTGGCAGTTGGAATTGTCTGATTGCACGAGCTTTAAAAGAGAAGTAGGATAGAAGAGTGATAACATGGAAGCAGCATTAAGAACTCTGAACATATCAGCTGGGCTCTATGCCTGAGGTTCTATGATATGAAGATAAAAAACCAACTTCTGGGCTTCCCTGGTGGTGCAGTGGATATTTATGTTATACTTTATTTATTTTATTGCTCATATTCTTCCAGCTTGGCTGTTAGAAGCTCCTATATTTCTTTAACATTGTCCCATCCTTTTATTTTTTGAGCACTTTCTTACTTTTTGGAACCACAAGATTCTCCAGGCTCATCTTATGTTTTCCCTGGCCCAGCCCTAGAATCATCCATTCTCCAAATGGCCTTGGTTCCTTTCATCAGAGAATGGTATTAGAAACCAAGATCTGGGTGTGCTCATTGCTACTGGGATGTCATTGCTTCTAGATCCTCTCAGTGGACAGCGCTAGGAAACATACTAACCTAAACATACACACACATATGTAATTATTTCTGTATGCATCCATCTGTATCTATATTTGGCGAACATGAACTCATAGTAATGTCTCCAACTGTAATCCAGTATCACATGATTTATTCTAGCCTTTCCTTTTTGTTTATTTATAATTACCCTCTTCAACAATGACAAATATAGCTCCCACTGTCATTCATTTACTTAATCTTCAAATAATAACAGTTTTGTTTATTCATTTCCAATCTTAATCTTCAAATAATAACAGTTTTGTTTATTCATTTCCAATCTTTTTTTCTCCTAAGAATACTGGCTAGGATTTCTAGTAAAATATTAAATAGAGGTTGTGATACTTGTTATTGTTTCTTGTCCTGATCTGATCTTAAACAGAAGGATTTCTCAGTTTCACCACCAAGTATGATTGGTGCCTATAGATTTTCTTCAGATATTTATCAGGATAAGGATGTCCCTTGTGATCTCAATTTCCTATGACTTTTTATTATGGATGGATGTTGAACTTTGATAAATATTTGTATGAAACTATTGAGATTTTCAAATTATATTTTACCCTTTTATGTGTTAATATGATGGATTACCATATTTGATTTTCTAATGTTAAATTCATCTAGTACTCCTCTGATAAATCAACCAGGTCATAATGTATTATCTTTTTAATATATTGCTCCATTGGGTTTATTAATTTTTGTTTAGGATTTTTTGAATCCATGTTTATAATGCAATTGGTCTGTAATTTTAATTTTCCTTTCTCATACTGTCCTGCTCAGGTTTACAACTAAGGCTATGCTAGCCTAATAAAGAACTGGTGGGTCTTTACTTTTTTCTTATACTCTACATTTAAAATTTTAATATAAAATTATATATTCCTTGAATATTGGTGTAAATTGCCAATAAAATGGTAATTCTTGCTAGGTTGATAGCGATTTTCTTTCAACACATTAAAGACATAATTTCATTGTCTTCTGGCTTCCTTTGTTGCTTTTGAGAAGCAAGCTGTCAATTTATGTGGCAGTTTTCAAACATGGTTCCCAAATTCTTCGACACTCCTCCCAACAAGAGGTAGGCCAAAGTTTCCCTCTCCTTGATTCTGGGCGGACTTTGACTGCTTTTACTCAGATTATGCCATGAGATGCTGTGTGATTGCTGATGCTGGGTCATTAAAGGTGAGGCACTTTCTGACTGGTTTAGTGGAACACACACAGTTGGAGTCCTGAGCTGCTAATACGCTTTCTGCTTTATAAGTTGGCCTTTTTAAGATATTTCACATAAATTAAATCATGTAATACGTCTTTTTTGCTTGGCTTCTTTAACTTATCATAATGTTTTGAGTTTTATCCATGTTGTATCATGTATGAGTAGTTCATTTCTTTTAATTGCTGACTAGTGTTCCAATTATATGGGTACACTACATTTTGTTTATTCATTCACCAATTGGTGAACATTTGAATGGCTTCCAATTTGGGGCTATTATGGATAGTGCTGCTATGAACATTCACATACAAGTCTTTGTGTGGACCTATGTTTTCCTTTCTCTTGAGTATATGCCTAGAAGAAATTGCTGGATCACATGGTAATTCCATTTTTAACATTCTGAGGAATGGATAAACTGTTTTCCAAAGTGGCTGCAAATTTTTACATTCCCATCAGTAGTTTATGAAGCTTCCAATTTCTCTGCATCCTCACCAACGCTTGTTATTATCTGTCTTGTTGATTATAGCTATTTTAGTGGGTGTGAAATGGTATCTCATTGCGATTTTGATTTGCATTTCCCCAATAGCTAATAATGTTCAGCATCTTTTCATGTGCGTATTGGTCACTCCTTTATATATCATCCCTGGAGAAGCGTCTATACAAATCCTTTGCTTATTTTTCAGTTGGATTATTTGCCTTTTTAATTTATTTTTAAAACATTTATTTATTTGTTTGTTTTGGCTGTGCCAGCTCTTAGTTGCGGCACGTGGGATATTCATTGCAGCATGCGGGATCTTTAGTTGTGGCATGCGGACTACTTAGTTGTGGCATGCATGCGGGATCTACTTCCCCGACCAGAGTTCGAACCCAGGCCCCCTGTATTGGGAGCACAGAGCCTTACCCACTGGACCACCAGGTAAGTCCCTATTTGCCTTTTTATTATTGAGTTTTTTTTATTACTGAGTAAGAGTCCTTTATAAATTCTGGATACTATTCCCTCATCAGATATATGATTTGCAATTATTTTCTCCCATTCCATGGGTTGTCTTTTCACTTTCTGGTTGGTATCCTTTGAGGCACAAAAGTTTTTAATTGTGATGAAGTCCAATCTATTTTATCTTTTGTTGCTTGCTGCTTTTGATGTCATATCTAAGAAACCATTGTATAATCCAAGGTCACAAAGATTTACTCCTGTATATTCTTCTAAGGGTTTTAGTTTTAGCTCTAACATTTATATCTTTGATCCACCTTCAATTTGTGTATGGTATAAGGAAGGGGTCAAACTTCTTTCTTTTTCATGTGGGTATCCAGTTGTCCGAGTACTATTTGTTAAAAATACTATTCTTTCCCCATTGATTGGTCTTAGGACATTTGTGAAAAGTCAAGTGTTCACCTCCTACACTGCTGGTGGGAATATAAATTGTTGCAGTCACTGTGGAAAACAGTATGGAGGTTCCTTTGAAAAAACTAAAAATAGAGCTACCATATGATCCAGCAATCCCACTCCTAGGCATATATCCAGAAAAGATGAAAACTCTAATTCTACAAGATACATATACCCCTATGTTCATAGCAGCACTATTTACAATAGCCAAGACATGGAAGCAACCTAAATGTCCATCTACAGGTGAATGGATAAAGAAGACATTGCATATATATACAATGGAATACTACTCAGCCATAAAAAAGAACAAAATAATGCCATTTGCAGCAACATGGATGGACCCAGAAATTATCATACTAAGTAAAGTAAGTCAAAGAGAGACTAATTTCATATGATATCACTTACATGTGGAATCTAAAAAAATGATACAAATGAGCTTATTTACAAAACAGAAACAGACACACAGACATAGAAAACGAACCTATAGTTACCAAAGGGAAAACGAGGGGGTGTCAAATTAGGAGTATGGGATTAACAGATACAAACTACTATACATAAAATAGATAAGCAACAAGGATATACTGTATAGCACAGGGAATTATACCCAATATTTATAATAACCTATAATGGAGTATAATCTGCAAAAATACAGAATCACCATGCTGTACACTTGAAACTAACACAATACTGTAAATCAACTATACTTCAATGAAAAAAATAAGTCAAGTGTTCATAGATATGTAGGTTTATTTCTGGACTCTCAATTGTCTTCCATTGATCTATATATCTATCCTTATGCCAGTACCACACTGTCATGATTACTATAGTTTGTGGTAATTTTTGAAATTGATGTGTGAGTCCTCAAACTCTGTTGTTTGTTTTCCCCCAAGATTCATTTGTTTATGAAGGGTCCTATGCAATTCCATCTGTATTTTAGGATCAGCTTGTCAATTTCTGCAAAAAAGGCAGTTGGGATTTTGATAGGGATTTAATTTGTATCTATAGACAAATTTGGAAGAGTCTTAACAGTAAGTGACTCTTCCAATCCATAAATATATGTTTTTCCATTTATTTAGATATTTAAAAAATTATCTCAGTAACAATTAGTTGTTTTCACTGTACAAGTGTTGCACCTTTTTTGTTACATTTTTCCCAAGTTATTTCATTCTTTTTTTATGTTATCATGAATGAAACTGTTTTCTTAATTTCATTTGCAGATTTTTCATTGAAGTGTATAGAAATACAACTTATTTTTTAGTATTGATCTTGAATCTTGCAAACTTGCTGTACTTGTTTATTAGTTCTAATAGCTTTTTAGTAGATGCCTTAGGATTTTCTGCATAAAAGATCATATCATCAGCAAATAAAGACAGTATTATTTCTTTCTTTCCAATCCAAATGCATCTAATTCCTTTTTATTTTTTGCCTTATTGTATTGGCTTCCAGTTCAGTATTAAATAAAAGTAACAAGAGTGGACATCCTTTTTTTTTTTTACTGTATGATCTCACTTATATGTTGAATCTAAAATACAAAACAAACAAAACAGACACAACAGATACAGAAAACAAGCCAATGGTTGTCAGAGGGGAGGGTGGTGGAAGGGCAAAATAGGTGAAGGGGGTTAAGAGGTACAAACCTCCACTTAAATAAGAAATATGCCATGGAGATGTCATATACAGCCTAAGTAATAATAGTGCAATAAATCTGTATGGAGACAGATGGTTACTAGACTTACTGTGGTGAACATTTCATAATGTATGCAAATATCAAATAACTATGTAGCACAGCTAAAACTAACATAATATTGTATATCAACTACATTGCAATACAAAAATAAAATAGAAGCCTTTTCTTCTAACTCCAGTATCAGTCTAGAGTCTTGCAGCAGTGGAGGAAGGTTGCTCTTGCTGGAGTTTGCTACTTAGCAATTTTCTGGTAATTTGATGTTTGTGGTACCCTCCATTTCCTAGTACCGTATGAATCATGTGTAACTTTATTTGTACTCCTTGTACACCTCATGGTTTTTTTTTAAGATGTGTGGACAGATTTTGGTTCAGGTAGATGATATTCTATGGACCTTGGCATAACTTATCTGTTATTTCTTATTTTTTTAAGTTATTAATTAATTTATTTTGGGCTGCGTTGGGTCTTCATTGCTGTGCCTGGGCTCTCTCTAGTTGCGGCGAGTGGGGGCTACTCTTCGTTGCAGTGCATGGGCTTCTCATTGTGGTGGCTTCTCTTGTTGCAGAGCACGGGCTCTAGGCACACGGGCTTCAGTAGTTGCCGCGTGTAGGCTCAGTAGTTGTGGCGCATGGGCTTAGTTGCTCCGTGGCATGTGGGATCTTCCCGGACCAGGGCTCGAACCCGTGTCCCCTGCATTGGCAGGCGGATTCTTAACCACTGCACCACCAGGGAAGTCCACACTCCTATATTTTCTTATCAAAGGTTCCTCATCTGTTCAATTGTGTTCAAAACCAGCTGAGTATGTAGGGCCTTTCACAACATCTTTAACCGCATCCATTGAGCTTATCACTCACCACGCCCTTCTACAGCAGCATTATTTTCTTGCCAAACCAGACTACATATCGCATTCACTCTTCTTGAAATATGTCCTCTCCACAAGTCCTGTTCTCTTTTTTCCTTACTAAATTGTAAACTTCTTATGAAAAAAGACATTGTCCAGTTTGTTTTTGCATCCTCCATACTTGGCATTGATTGAGTTGATTTTCAAACACTCTTCAATTTTATTCTGAATTTGACCCTTGTAGGTGGGAATGCCCACCTAGTATAAGCCATACCTTTATATTTAGGTTTTCACGCAGAAGGAAAACGCTTTTCTTTCATCTGCTTTCCCTCCAAAATATGCCTAGTGTTTCTAAATCTCTTTTAAAATTTTAAACAGGAACCTCAAAAAACTTCTAATGACTAGGAACCCAAATCATCCTTTCTAACCCGTTTGTAGGACAGTCTGCACTTGGGGTCAACAGTGAAGTTAGGAGGCACCCTCTGCAGGCCTGGCCTGGCCTTGACCCTTTGCTGCGATGCCAACAGTAGGCCGACCCAGTTCAGAGCTGGGGCAATGCTTCCGTGGACATGTTCGCATCCATCGTCCTTCCCTTGTCTTCCCTTCGTGTCGTCCATAAGCCTCGACCCTGAACACAAATAGCAGGATGTGGAAATTACCTCCCAAGTCACCGTCTATCCTTGTATGGAACGCTGGGGTGTCAAACTTGGCTGCCAGCCTTCCTAAAGACAATTTTAGCAGCTCCCAACGATTTTAGGCAGGAGCTGCCAATGGCACAAAGTTCTCAGTCAACTTCTAGAACCTCTCACCAGCTTCCCCTGCTGCCAGGTTACCATTTCGGTCAGGCAGAGACCCTCCGGTTCCCCTTCGACCGCTGGACCGGGCGTCCCAGTTAGTTCTGGGTGACTTAAGGTCACATCAAGAAAACAACTGAAAGGGCAGATTCGAGGACGTGGAGACCGCCCCATGCCCACCCGGCACTTTGCCGAGTCTCTGCAGGTGCAGCGGGGTGGACGGGGGGCCACGGCGTCTGGGCAGCAACGGCGTGATGGGGCGAGTGGGGCCTCAGCGCCCCCGGAGCTGCTGCCCCTGACCCCGCCCCGCCAAGAGTGGACATCTTAACTTGTTCCTAATCTCAGGGGGAAAACATTTAGTCTTTCAGCGTATTATAAGTTTTTCTTAGATGTTCTTCATCAAGTTAAGGACCTTGCATTGTGTTGCTAGTTCACTGAGTTTTTTCTATCACGAATGGGTAATGGAGTTTGTCAAGCCCTTTTTCTTCACATATTACATGATCATGTGCTTTTGTCCTTTATTCAAGTAATATGTTGTATTGCATTAATTTTCATATGTTGAACCATCCCTACATTCCTGAGATAAATCTCACTTGATTATAGTATATGATCTTTTTAAAATGTTGCTACATCTGGCTTAATAATGTGGAGGATTTTTGCATCTATATTCACAAGGAATTTTGAACTATAGTTTTCTTTAAAATTTTTGAGACTTGGTTTGTGGCCTAATGTATAATCTATCCTGGAGAATGTTTCTTGTGCATTTGAGAAGAACATATATTCTATTGGAGTTGGGTGGCCTGGTCTGTAGATGTCTGTTAGGCCTAGTTGGTTTATAGACAAAATGAAATTAGCCATTTGTTGATAACTGTTGAAGCTGAGTGATGGGTTCAAAGAAGTTTATTTTACTATTCTTTCTACTTCTGGGTATGTTTGATAATTTCCATATAAAAAGTAAAAAATAGTCCTCAAGTTCTCACATTAACAGAAAAGCCTTATAGGATTCAGCAAATATAAGAGCATAACTTGCAAACATGAAAGAATGAGGTAGACCTACATATACTGATATGAAATGATATCCAAGATATATTGTTAAAATCTACATAGTGCTTCTATTTTTGTGTGAAATATGTGCACATACACTTGTATATGTATATACTGTTTCTGAAAGGGGATATAAAAAACTGAGAGCAACGATAGCTGGTCAGACTATGGGACTGGAAGTCTGGGAGGAAGGAAAGTTTGCTTTTTCTTGCATAATCTTTTTTGCCTTTTGAGTTATTTGTACTGGCTAATTCAAAAATAGGTAAATAAAATTCATGAAGAAAAACTGTACGTTAATAGTTAATTAAAATTTTAAAGAAGTAAAATGAAGGTAGACATGCCCTACAAATATCAAAACACATCACAAGGTTGCAGTCATTAAAACAGTGTGGTAACAGATCAGTTAAACAGAACAGATTTTATCATTTTAGTATAGAATAAAAAAGGCATTTTAAAATTAGTGAAGAAAGGATTGATTGGACCAATTGGCTGTCACTTGGGGAAATCCCTATTTGACACGATGCTCTATACCCAAAAGTAACTTCCAGAGCAATTAAAATGCTTATTGTAAAAATAAAAATGTAAATGTAAAAGAAGAAAATATAGTAGACCATATTTATAATCTCTTAGAGGTAGTGAAGATGTTCCTAGGCAGAAAACATAAATGAAAAATATCCAGAAAAATATAAACTTAAAGATTGAGAAAAGATCTTGACTACATAAAGACTGAAAATTTTTATAGGACAAAAGACATCACAAAGGAGTTAAAGTACAAGTGACAGACTGAGAAAAATATTTGAAAGACAAATAACAATGTGTTAATGTTTATAATGCATAAAACCTTTTACAAATATATAAGCAAAATATAGCCATGTTAAGAACCTGCCTGCCATATCAGTAAACAAAGGATGCCGCAGCCATCAGTGAGCCCTGAGGTAACTCAGGAGAGGAAACAAAGAATGCCCGGCTGTCTAGCAGTCATCAGACTGCAGCCACACCCAATGGTGCAGCTTAAGGAAACGCAGGATGAGAAAGCACAGGATACAGATAGCTGAGGTGCAGTTCAAAGGAATGATTTCAATGAGCCCAGACTCTTGCATCTTCCTATACATAGAAAAGTACTAAATTCCTTACCTCGGGATACCTGGTTTTCTTTAATTAACAGTAATCTTTTGTTCCTACTACCTGCCATTTGTTGCAAAACTCCTATATACCCTGGCTCCCCCCTTGCCTCCTTGGAGCAGTTCTCTCAGGGTTACTTGAGACACTGTCTCCTGGGCTTGAAGTCCTAAGAATGTCTGCCAAATAAAACATAACTCTCAACTTTTAGGTTGTGCATTTTTTTACCGTTGACATGCCATCTATCTATCTCTAAATTGATTGTGAAAACATAACTCCCTATTTTTTAAAGCCACTGTTATTTGAAGCATAAGTCTTGTTAATATGCTATATCAAGGGTCAGGAAACATTTTCTGGAAAGGGTCAGATAGTAAATGCTCTAGGCTTTGTGGGCTATATCTACTCTCTGTCACATATTCTTCTTGTTCTTTTCCTTACAAGTCAAATGTAAAATCCTTCTAAAAGTTGTAGAAGGATATGTATGAAAGTCTAAGCAATGAGTATTTCAAAGGAGTGTCAGGTTTAATGGGTGGCATTAAATATTTTGTTCTATAATATTTTAAAACAAATTTATACTCCACATTTGCGTAACATTTATAATTTTTAAAAGATCCTGCCCATTGGAGACAAGGCTGAATTATGAAGTTTTAAAAAACTGAAAACCCTCCAGACTTTGTCTTCTTACCCAACCTTATATCTTTTCCTCAACTTACCAAAAGTGTGTCTCCAACTTCTCCATAAAGTAAAGGTCCCAGGATTCCTGATTCATACTGAATAGCTTCACGAGTCTTAAATGTTTCATCTGTGTAAGCTATAAATCGGACTTTTTTGTACTTCCTACCAATCCGCTGAGGACCATTGTTCAAATACAGACTTTTATAACTTCTGTGTGAGACACAAAAAGATGAGAGGTTGGAATGGAGAATTCTAGGTAAAGGACAGGTTGCTAAAATCCACTCTAAAATAGCTCATATGATTTAATCAAGGAAAGGAGTGAGAAAAATATAAGCATCCCTGATGTTTAGCTATGTTAATTTACCAAACATATTAATGTCCTTGCCATTTGATTCTATACCTGTACCTAACCTTAAACATGGCTTAAGGATTTGTTGTTTTGAATAACTGGGAAGAATTTTTGATTATGGGGAAGAGATAGCACCAAGAGTCAAAAGGTACTTGCCTGTCATTGGAGGTAAGGACTGAGGGAGCATAGTCCCAGTCGTCCTCTTCAGCAGCAATGTAGTGGACCCAGGTTTTAGGATGCTTCTTCGCAACTGAGCGGATTTGGATAAAGGGAGGAGCGCTGTCACCATCAAATCTGACCACATCCATGTCAGAGTCATAAAAATCATAATCTTCTTCTTCATTACTCTTCATCCATTTGCGGGGTTCTTCTGGGCAGCTATCTACTGTGACATAAGCTTCCATACCATCTGGAGTCAGACAAACGAATGTCAGGTTCCAATGAGACCTTCTTGCCTTAACTCTTATGACTTTGTTCTTTCTTGTTAGGCCTTCAAGGCCTTCTCTTAAGTGTTCCCTTCTCCACACCAATATCCTTTCTTGCCATTGTCCTATATGTATTACCTTCCCCATTATCTGGTACTTTCTGGTTTCTTCCTGTGGTCTTTGCACTCACCATTTCCCTTCTGCCTGACTCTCCTCCAATATATGTTTTACCCCTTTTTCAAGACTCACTCATTTGCTCAGAATATCCATTTGTATTTGCTATATAATGCTCTGGGCATCACTACTGATATCCTGGAGCCCTTATGATTACAACCTAGACAGTGTACTTTTTTCCTTTTCCCTAAATTTCTCATAAAACATCTCTTCAGCTATGACCCAAAATCCCTCTCTCCATAGTACTGAAGCCTATTTAATGTGATCAGGCTGGGAAAACAATGATACACTGTCCTCCTCACTCTTGCCACCTCATTTTCCCCTCCCTATATCTCAGGTAGATTCACCAGTACATTCACAGGTACTACTAATAACCAAGCCCTCTGACACTCAAGGTGAACGATTTGCTCTGAAAACGGGCAACTAGGGAATCCCAGTTGAGGGCTAACTACACAACCCTATCCTGGACAGTGGACAGTAAATTCCATTAAAAGAAGAGCTGGATATTTATAATACTCCTTTTTAAGATCCACAGACATTACCATGTTGGTGGGAAGAGATATGACAAAACAGTAGAAACTGGCCAAGGTCCATCAGGAGTGTCTGAGCAGTAAGGAGTGTTATTGGTGAGATCTCCAAAGAAGCCTGGCGATGGTTCCTCACAAGAAATGTGTGCCCTTCAAGGAAAACTGAGTGCACTTCAGGGGTGGTGCCCATCCCAATCACATGCCAATAGACTGATTTCTTATGACATCCAATCAGACCTGTAAAGTAAGAATAACACAGCTATAAGCAAGAAGTAGAGAATTTGAAATGGAAAACACTTTCTAGGATAGGATGAACAAATTGTCCTTACAAATTTTATTATCTTGACTTGGAACCAAACTTTCCAAGGACACTGGGTACTGTCAAACTAACAGCTCTTGCCAAAGTCATCAATGACTATCACGCTGCTAAATCCAATGGGTATTTTTCAGTCTTCATCTGCATCTGTTGACCATTCATTTCCTCTGGAAATTCTCTCCTCCCCTGGCCTCTGTTTCAGCAGAGTTTTGTTCCCCTAAGGCTTAGACTGCTCCTTCTTCTGTCTCATTTTGTGACTGCTCCTTCTTTACCCATCCATTAAATGATGGACCACTCCAGGGCTCATCCCTAGGCCTTATTCTCTCGTTAATCAAATTTTCTCCCTGAATAATATCATTCATTCTCATGGTATTAACTCCAGACTGATACAGACTGATACCTTCTCAATATCTTCACCTGGATATCTCATAAAACCCACAGGTACAAAACCAAATTTTCAATCTTTATCACCTCACCTTATTCCCGACTTCTTTATTTCAGTGAATGGTACCATCCTGAATTCAATTATGCAAGTGAGAGTTATTCTTGTCCCCACTCTCACTTCTCACATCCAATCTAACGTCAATGATGGCAATATAACTAATAACAGTAATGTTTACTGAGCACTTGTGTAACATCAAGCACTGTCCAAAGTATTTTACAAGTTTTAACTCCCAATAACCCTACGAATGTAGAAACTATAGTTATCATCCCTCACTTAGAGGCGAGGAAACTGATGCCCAGAGAGGTTAATTAACTTGATATGTGAGAGCAGGGACTTGCATGTTTTGAAAGTTAATTTCTTTTCTAATTCTGAAATCATGCATATTAATTATAGAATTCTTGAAAAATATAGAAAAGAGTTAAGAAAATATCCTTCCTCGTCCTTCATTATTTTCTTGGGTGTCTGAATTTTCCAACTTCCTCTTTCTTGGTTTACTCTCTGGTTTTATTGTAGCACATATTCAGTGGCTTCTAAGGGCTACCATTTCTGAAAATGTCTTTATTCTTCCCCCAAAATTAAGTTATAGTTTGGCTATGAATTCTAGGTTGAAAATAACTTTTCCTTTAGAACTTTTAAGGTATTGGTTTATTACATTGCCAGTCTAATTCTCATGCCTTTGTATGTGACCTGTTTCTCCCAGGGGAAGCTTATATATCTTCTCTTTGTTCTTTGAAATTCCACAAACCTAATTTTGTGTGGAGATACTTTTTTATTTATCCTGCTGGGAAATTATTATATAAAGACTCAACTCTTTTCTTTTTTTAACACTTCATTCTATCATTTCTTTGATTTTAAAAATCTCTTTTTCTTTTGCTTTCTGGGAGATTTGCTTTCTCAATCTCTTTTTGTTTTGCTTTCTGGGAGGTTTGCTTTATACCACTTTCTATTAAGTTTGTATTTTGACAATCATATTCTAATTTTGTGAGCATATTCTTGTTTTGATTGTTTCTTTTTCATATAATCCTATTATTACTTTTTTTTTACTTACTAGAAACCTGTTTATTATATTTATTATAAAAGGATGTAACTCAGGAACATCCAGATGGAACGGATGATAAGGCAAGGCATACTACTTTTCTTTACCTTTGCATATTGTCTTTGTGTTTCAGGCTTTCCTTAAATATCTGTTCAGCCTTGGATGCCCATTTACATTTAAGCAAAAGAAACCTTAATTTTCAGATAACTGAGGAGAACTGGAGAAGAGAGCTCTGTGGTGAATGCAGAAGCTCTTGAGGATTCTTGAGCAGGCTGTACATACCTGGCAGAGACCTGTTTATATAGCCATTGATTGTGTGCATTGCAGATGCAGGGTCCACAGCCTGTGTCAAGGACTCATTTTTTCCTGAGTGCCAACTTTTCCCTGTTGAGAGAGGATGCGAATAGAGGGCCAGCTAAGTGTCTGTCTCATGTCAGCACAGTAGGCGCAGATGATTTGCCCTCAAAATCAGTAAGAAAAAGGGAGAAGACAGTTACCAAAAGGCAGCTATTTCTCGCTCAAAGTAATGATCTCTCCCTATATTTATCCATGACACTACTTGGAAAGGAATAATGACAGATGATAACTAGTGGAAGGAAGAATATCGGTTAATTTGCACCATGATGATTTCATTCTATTCATTAGCTGACTTATTTAAAAGGAGGCACATGAAAAGCATCCTAGGAAAAGGCTGCCAGTACCTGTCCCTGTCCTAACTGCTTCATCCAGTTTGCAATAATGAAAGCCCAAGAACCCAAAAGCTTTCCAACCTCATCCCTGGAATTAACAAGAGTGAAAGGCACTATAAATATTATTATTAGCAGCTCCTTGTGCAAAGGACTGAACCTTTCTGAGGCACCCAGCCTTTGGGGAACTCTCATAAGTTCATTTATCCCTTGATCCACTCATTTGTTCATTCAGTTAAACATATTTACTGAACACTGCTGAGCACTAGGCACTGATGACAAAGAAGACACAGCCTCTACCTTCTAGGCGCTTACAATTTAGCTCGAATAGACAGAGAAGCAGACAATTATAATACAGAGTGAAGAGTGATGTAAGAGAGATAAGAACAGGCTATTATGGGAGCAGAGAGGAGAAGGAACCTCACTTTGCCTGAAGAGAAAGGAATACAAGGTCAAAGAAGATAAATATTAAATAAAGCCAGCAATGATGATTTAGTGTCATAAGGAGGAAGCTCAAGGTGCTGTGGAAATATATAAAGAGGCAACTAACCTGGACCAGAAGGAGGAGAAACTTGGTGTGAAGCTGGAGACAGGCTTTCCAGGCAGAAGCAACAGCATAAGCAAAGGTCCGGATACAAGAAAAAGAATGGCGTGTTTTGGGTGTTACACAAAATGTGTTCGGTGTGGCTGCAACTTGAACGGTGATGAACGGTGAGGCAGGAAGAGAAGCACAATGAGGCTAGACAGGTCGTCAAAGACTAGGTCATGTATCAGTGTGTTAAGACGTTTACATTTTGCCTTGATGTAAAATTGAAGGATTTTAAGGGCTGGGGTGACAAGATCAGATTCACATTTCGGTAGGCTCCCTTTGGCTGCTATAGTAATAATGAAGTGTCAGGGGGCACAAAAAGACAAGGAGACTAGTCAGGAGAGAGACGATGGGGGGGTCTCACTTCAGAAGGTGATCATGACGGTGACGAGGACGAAATCACCCGCTTAATCCTTACAACCATCCTATGAAATAGTACTTATTATTTCACTTTTCAACTGGATAAAACTGAGACACAGAGGGGTTAAGTAACTTGCCCGAGTTACTTAAAAGTAAGAGATGAAGATAAGAAAAAGTATACTCATAGAAACACAGAACACGAGGCGGGCTGCCAGGGTCTGGGGAAATGGGGAAATGTTGGTCAAATGGTACAAGCTTTCGGTTTTAAGATGAACAGGTTCTGGGGATCTAATGTGCAGTGTGATGACTACAGTTAATCATACTACACTGAACACTGGAAATATGCTAAGGGAGTAGATTTCGGGTGCTCTCACCACACACAAGAAATAACTCTGTGAGGGGATACGTTAGTTTGACTGTAGTAATCATTTCTCTATCTGTATCTATTTATCTAAAATCATCATGATGTACACCTTAAATATATATGATTTTTAGTAAACATTTCTTTAAAAGATAACAGGGGGCATTTAGAAAGTAAAGCAATAAGTCACTTCAAAAAGGGCTTGTGGGACCAAAACTAGGAGCTCTTAAATGCTGTGACCAAAGACTGAAATTCTCCAAAGGATGTGATAGCCACTCAATTGGGCTGTGTTTTCCTGAGGAGATAGAAACCTTAGCCACTCGTATCCATGATTGGCGATGTGGGAAAGTAAATAAATGTCTCCCACGTTTAACCAAAACTAACAAACAACCAAACAAAACAAAATTACATACATGAAACGTTGTCGCGGGTACAGGCCTTGCCCCTAGCCCTTCACACCAGACCTCCTGGTTTGACACGTCACCTGCTGGTTTGACTCAGCTCCGCCGCTGGGAGCAGAAGCTGCCCATGACGCTCAAGGCCAGACAGCTGTAGCAGGCCGTGTGCAGAGACGCTGTGCACGCACTGCGTCTGCAGCTGCGCCGCTGGGAGCAGAAGCTGCCCACGACGCTCAAGGCCAGACAGCCGCAGCAGGCCGTGTGCAGAGACGCTGTGCACGCACTGCGTCTGCAGCTGCGCCTGCCGGGAGAGCTCCGCCCCTTCCCTCGTCCCTATAAAGCAGCCCCGCCTACGGCCTGTCGGAAGGGCGTTTGCTCTAGAGTCCAAGCTCGCACTTCTCTGTTCTTTGCACAAAGAATAAAACTTTTCTTTGCTTCAAACCGGAAAAAAAAAGAGAAAGTAAAGCAAAAAGTCTTTGTTGATGGATTTAATAAGAGGGACAAGGTCACCCAGCTACTCTGTCTTCTTACTTCATAGCTGCCAGTGGAACTCAGCTTACATTTTTTCCTTGGAATTCATTTTCATCCCTGTCTGCATCATTCCTGAATGATAACGTCGTTTATGATCTTTCTGTAATCACTTCCTCTGGACATTAACAGCCCTCATGCTCAAGTACCACATTAAATTAATATATTTCATTTCTTTCAGGAGACCAAAATTCAGACTGCAGCTCACTAACCTTCATCAAACACAGCAAAAAGTAGTACAAATTCGTGCAAGGTCTGTGTCCTTTCTTTGGTCAGACTCCCTGAAAAAGAAGTGAGAGCACTTATCTTCTATTGAAAATCCTCTCATAGGAAAATGACACTACGAGGATACATTACTTCATCAACTGCTTTGTCTCTTGGTCTCTTACTAACTTTACCATAACATTATTTCCTTGGTGTCACATCTCCTATGCCAGTAATTCTAAAATTATTCGGGGTAAAGGACTTTTTTAAAAATTTCAGATTTGTTGCAGACCCTTGCTTTTATAAAATACACTAAGAATTAATTACTAAAAAAGAAATTAAAAAGACATACAAACTACAAGTCCATATAACCATATTTCATATATATGTATATTCAGAACAAACAGAAAACAGAAAAAGGGGGCTTCCCTGGTGGCGCAGTGGTTGAGAGTCCGCCTGCCGATGCAGGGGACGCGGGTTCGTGCCCCAGTCCGGGAGGATCCCACATGCCGTGGAGCGGCTGGGCCCGTGAGCCATGGCCGCTGAGCCTGCACGTCCGGAGCCTGTGCTCCACGACAGGAGAGGCCACAGCAGTGAGAGGCCCGCGTACCGCAAAAAAAAAAAAAAAAAAAAAAAAAAAAGTTATGAGCAAAATAACTACTGTCTATATTAAACACATACTCACACTTTAAATGAACACCATGTATATCAATATTTAAAGTTATCAATGTTACAAATAAGCTTGCTTCATGCTTTAACTGTTTAATTTGTTAGCTGTCTTTCTTAGCATACTTTTTCACTTGATTGGGAAGTTTTCTTTGCAGGTTTATTTTGAGTAGGAAGATTTTTGTTTATAATGTTCTTTCCTCTCTTGTACTTTTTTAAAAAATTAATTAATTAATTTATTTTTGCCTGCATTGGATCTTCATTGATGTGCACCAGCTTTCTCTAGTTGCAGCGAGCGGGTGCTACTCTTCGTTGCAGTGCACGGGCTTCTCTTTGTGGTGGCTTCTCTTGTTGTGGAGCATGGGCTCTAGGCATGTGGGCTTCAGTAGTTGTGGCACACAGGCTCAGTAGTTGTGGCTCGCGGGCTCTAGAGTGCAGGTGCAGTAGTTGTGGCGCACAGGCTTAGTTGCTCCGTGGCATCTTCCCGGACCAGGGCTTGAACCCGTGTCCCTTGCATTGGCAGGTGGATTCTTAACCACTGTGCCACCAGAGAAGTCCTCTCTTGTACACTTAATGCTTGGAAAGTAATTAAATTGGACGAAGAAACTAACTCACCCATACAAATTTAAAATACAGGTAAAGCTGTCTGAAAAGATTTTAATTTTTTTATTATATATTTTTTAAATTATCAAGTAGTGAAACTGATGTCTTTCGGTAGGTGAATGGATAAATAAACTGGTCCATTCAGACAACAGAATACTATTCAGCACTAAAAAGAAAGAAGCTATCAAGCCATGAAAAACATGGAGGAACCTTAAATGCATGTTACTAAGTGGAAGAAGCCAATATGAAAAGGCTACATACGGAAAAGGCAAAACTATGGAGACAATTTAAAGAACAGTGGTTGCCAGAGGGTAGGAGAGGGAAGGATGAATAGGCAGGGCACAGAGGATTTTTAGGGCAGTGATATGATACTATATATGACATATATGTCATACTCTATGATATGTGATACTATATGATGTATATGATACTGTATGATACTAATATAATGGACACATGTCATTATACATATAATCCAAGTCCACAACATAGTGACTCTGTGTCTCTATACATTACAAGAGATCACCACAAGAAGTCCAGGTGCCATCTGCCGCCATACGAAGTTATTACAGTCACTGACTATATTCCCCATGCCGTACATTTCATCCCTGTGACAAATTGATTTTGTAACTGGAGGTTTGTACCTCTTAGTCTCCCTCATCTATTTCACTCATCCCTCCACCTCTCTCCCCTCTGGTAACCACCTGTTTGTTCTCTTTATCTATGAATTTGTTTCTGTTTTGTTATTATTATTATTTGGCCATGCTGTGCAGCATGTGGGATCTTAATTCCCCAACCCAGGACTGAACCCATGCTCACTGCATTGGGGGCATGGATTCTTAACCACTGGACCACCAGGGAAGTCCCTCATTTATTTTGTTTTTTAGATTCCATATATAAGTGAAATCATACAGTATCTTCTTTCTCCCTCTGACTTATTTCACTTAGGATAATGCCCTCTGGTCCATCCATGTTGTCACAAATGGCAAGATTTCATTCTTTTTCATGGCTGAGTAATATTCCCCACATCTTCTTTATCCATTCATCTGTTGATGGACACTTAGGTTGCTTCCATATCTTGGCTGTTGTAAATAGTGCTGCAATGAACATTGGGGTACATACATCTTTTCGAATTAGAGCTTTCATTTTCTTCTGAAAAATACCCAGAAGTGGAATTGCTGGATCATATGGTAGCTCTATTTTTAATTTTTTGAGAACCCTCCATACTGTTTTCCATAATGACTGTGCCAATTTACATTCCCACCAACAGTGCACAAGGGTTCCCTATTCTCCACATCCTTGCCAACACTTGTTATTTGTGGTCTTTTTGATAATAGCTATTCTGATATGTGTGAAGTGATAGCTCAAGGTTTTGATTTGTACTTCCCTGATGATTAGCAAGTTGAGCATCTTTTCATTTGTTCATTCACTTGGCACTATGTTGTGCACTTAGAGCTATAATAGTGTTGTAGGTCAATTATACTTCAATAATTTTTTTTTTTTTTGGCTGCACCGTGCAGCTCGTGGGATCTTAGTTCCATGACCAGGGATTGAACCCGGGCCCTCAGCAGTGAGAGTGAAGAGTCCTAACCACTGGACCGCCGGGGAATTCCCGGGAAAAAATTTTTTATAAAAGGTTTAATTTAAATTACTATGATTTTTAGAATAAGAACTTATAAACATGTATAAATGCTTGCTTTTCTCAGATTTTTATGTTTTTGGGTTACAGATGACTAACCTCCTGAAGTGGTCTATATGCCATTGATCACACACTTGGATGTATTTACCTTCATGGAGGTTTCAAGGCACCTAACACAAAATTATAAAAGGCACTACTGAGACAGCCCATAGGATATCTGAAGTAGAAAGCAGAAGAGAAGAGAGAGCTAATTCCAGAACTTGGCTTTTCTTGAACGTTAGAGTGCATTCTGGCTACACAGGATGGGCATCTGTTCTTCTCGGAGACTACACTATTCTCCTTTCCCTGGCAGGACACTAGGGAAAGGAAACCTCTTTCAGATGTTTGTGCTTGCCGGCTTATTTCATCTCAATCCTACTCTTTCTTATACTTACCTTCTCTACAAACCAGCAGGGCTCCAATGAGGCCTGAGTTCACGTCTTTCACCAGGTCCACATGAGAAAGATATGAGTAGGTGAGACATGGTGGGTCAGAGGCCGTTGGACCATTTTCTTTCAGGACCTGCCAGACGTAGGTATGACTTTTACCAGGAATGACTTTATCATCTTCCTTCTCCCTTTGGCTGGTTTTATCCTCATATTCAGCACCTAAATCAAGGAGGGATAAAATTGTCCTTCCTATGCCCATTGCCCACTCAAGGAAACATCAAGTTTATTGTCACCAGTAGACTCTACACAAGAAACAGTGTTCCTGAAACTTAATTTGGAATACTAACAAGTAGCAGCTATACATGGGGAGAAGCCTTATATGTTGCAGAGGAGTTCTTGACCACTAATGCAAACATGAGCGGTTGAGTGGTCCTCTGAGACCTCCAGATTGTAACAATAATACTGCTTTCATTATTGCATCTTTTTACCTAATTCAAGTCAGTTCAACTCAGTAGACATACATGGGTATGTACTCTCGTCCCAGACTCTTTACTGAGCACTGGTGAGGGTCAGGGAAGGGTGAGACGCAGAGATTTTTTTAAATGTTGTTTTTAACTTGGTTCTTCTCTGGCGGGCCAGACCATATCAGGGGCAGATATTTTCTGGCTGTCCCATCCTTAGTGATGTTAAAATTGACCCCTGGATTATCCTGATACCTTTATTCTACACTGAGCACTATATGTTTTCATTGTTAGTGACGTGTCATTGCTTCTACATCATTTCAGTGGACTGAAGTAGAAAATATTGAAACTCACTGACCATAACACTTATACTTCTATTGAACTATTTTTCTAGCAACGCACCTTAGCTTCTCAGATTCATCAGGGTCTCTGAGACTCCAGAGCCTCCCAAGGCATTCAGGGTGCTCCTCATCTATACCCCATCGTACCGCACAACAGCTATACATCTAATAAAGGGACCTCTCCAGCAGAGCTGTACAAGAGACCCCCTGCACTGGCCCACTATAAAGTCAGCCTCTTTGCTAAAGGGGTGCCCCTCCAGTGAGCACTACGGACAATTGGCTTCATCCAGAAGCAAAAGCAGACCAATACCTGTGCTTGGCAGATCCTGGGGGACATTTAGAAAAACGTGAGTTGTACCTCAGGTTGGAGAGTGTGGTTCAGGTGTCTGTGTGATTGTGGGTTGGTATAAAATTCTGAATAGTGAATACATTTGCATAGGGAGGGAGGGGATCATGGACGGGTAAAGAAGGGGCTTCAACTATATCTATAATGTTTAATTTCTTAAAATAAAGTAAGCAAACATGGCAAAATGTTAAGATTTGCCGAAGTGAGGTAATGGGTACATGTTTGTTTGCTCTATTATTTCCTGTACCTTTTTTTGTTTGAAATATTTCATTAGGAGAAGAATGTCCTTTTTCCTAATACTAAGGTTGGGGTTGGGGGGTTGATGAGAGGCCAAGAACGCGTGAAAATTATACCCGTCTTGGCAAGGCAGACGGTGAAAAATTGTAGGGTCAGTACATGGTGGATTCCAATGAGAATGAAGAATTGTAGGAGTGGGCAGTGAGAGAATGACAGCTGGAAAAGTAGGAAGTGATGTTCAGAATGTTGAAAGCTTGAACCTGAGATTTTGGGTTCTTCTCAGGTTGCTAATAACAAGGTCTATCCTTCGGTGAAGACAAAGTTGATTTGTCAAGACCAAGTGAAGTAGGCGGCGCCTGGGAAAAAGCATTGTGCACAGCCCTTAAAGTTCACATATCTACTGATGTCTCCATCAGAGTCTTACCTGAGCTTATATATCAGCCACCACAAATATTCTAAGCAGAATGTGTTTTGTGTAATTTTTATCTTCTATTATATGAGGAAGAACACTGTTGGGACATTTGAGAGTTCAGAAAGTCTGCCTGTCTGCTTCCAGTGTCCTGGTTAGCCCTCTAGTCAACCCCCTGCTGCTGCTGGGTCAGCCTTGCCCCAGGTCTGGCCTAGGCCCCCAGAAGCTACCCTGCTGAGACATCCCAAATTCCTGGGTGTCCAGCAGGAGTTGAGACCCACATTCTGACTCCCCATGCCAAGGATTTTTGTTGGTCTCAGTCATGAAAGGCCACAGCTCAGTGACCCCTGGGCATGACTACTCTACCACAGGACAAATGCTGTGTTTCAGAGGCTACTCCACTTCACTCTCTGGTGCCTTCAGCTATTTTTCCTTTGCCTGATGTCTGCTCAGCAGCTTCAGGTTGGTACTTCTTACCTCGTATGCCCCCATACTGTCTTTCACAGCTCCCTCAAAGTTTGGCAGCTCATGGCCAACCTCATCTCATTCCTACTCAGAGCCTCATTTTGTGGACCTACTTACAGCCTAGGTTGGTGTCTTAGAACGCCACTCGTCCAGAGAAGAAATTAAAAGCCTTTCTCTAGTACTGGGTTTCCATTTTCAGCTCAAGACCAAACTTGAAATTTCCTTTGACAGACACTCCACGTGAACTAGCTATCTTGGCATACAGCATATGGCCACATCCAACAACAATATGGCAGGGAAATGTACTCTTGCCACTCTGGGGGAGGAGATGACTATTTGGTGAACTGAAATATAATTTACCAGAGTTGGTTTGGGAGATAAAAATGACAGGCTTGCAAAGCTATAGAGATAGAAATCAGATCAGAAGTTGTCTGGGACTGAGAGTGGGAATGGGGCTTGAACTGCAAAGACAGAACTTCTTGACATGGATTGTGTTGATGGCTGCAGAACTGTCTAAATTTAGTAAAAGTCATCAAACTACTTCAGATGAGTGGATTTTATGGTATGTAAATTATACCTCAACAAAGCTGTTTAAAGATGCTGTAGGGAAACCATACACAAAAATTAATTTAAGATGGGTCACAGACATAAGTATGAAAGGGAAAATAATAAAACTTCTAGAGGAAAGCATAGAAGAAATTCTTCATGACCTTGGGATAGGCAAATGTCTTAAATAAGACACAAAGCTCTAACATAAAAGGAAAAAAATGTGATACCTTTTTTGTGCTTCATTAACTGTTGAATTTTCGTGCTTAATTAACTTTAAGAACTTCTGTTTACCAAAAAAGAAAACTATTAAGAGAGTAAAATTAAAATTCAAGCTACAGACTGGAAGAAGATATGCAAATATTTATATCTGTCAAAGGATTTGTATTCAGAATATATAAAGTACCTCTACAAATCAATAAGAAAAAGATAAACAACTCATTTTTTTTCAACAGGAAAACATTTAAACAGTTGATCAGATACTTTACAAAAGGATATCAGAAAGGTCAACAAGCATATGAAGTTGATACTCAACATCATCACGTCACAGATTTAACTTACATCCTGGGGCCCCCAGGCTAGTCTAAGAAGGCCAGGAGCCTGTGGATCATAACATATAAATACACAGGCTCGTGCTAGGATCGTAAATCGCATGGGCATTAGGCCATTGACTCACTGTGTTGTTCCTGGGAAGAACCACTGTAGCTGTATGTGTGAGAGATGATAGTCTGTTTTTCCAGAACTCACTAGGCTTAGGGTGCAAAAGAGTCATCTCTATGGTCAGCTCCCAGCTGCAGAATTGTGGGAACCCTGGTCTCTCTAAAATGCCCCTAGATTAGTTCTGGAAGCTTCCAAGTAGATAAACCTCATAGAAATAGCCTGCCAGGCACAAGTCAGAACCTGGGATGACTTTTCCTCTATAGCACCTGCCCCCTCCTGTCTTTCACCTTCCCCCAGTCCAGATCTGCCCTGACCTAACGAGTGCAACCTAGAAAACTAATGCTTTCCAATTTCAGAATGAGAAATTAGTCAACGCATAAGCATAGTTAGACCGTACAATACAGGGCATGTGCTCCAATAATTTCTTAATGATTTACTTGAATCTTCTTGATCTGTATATGCCATAGTCTATCTGGGCAATATCACAGTCTGTTGTGGCTCTCCCTTCACTCCCTTCCTGCACTGCGAAGGTTAAGGAGAAGCTAGTTGGGGTGGGGACTGTGGCCAAACAGGTTGCTTGCTGTAATGAGGTCAGCTTGTGCTTCTGCTAGTTGGCCCTAATCACATATTTAGAAATTGGTGGGAGGGGAGGCAGAGGAGATATCTGGAAAGTCTGAATCTAAGGAAGGAGAAGGAGAATTCTGTTTCATTTCTATACCATGGGCCTTGATCCTCCCTAGGAAGTTTTCTGGGCATAGGAAGGCAGATACAGTGGGATTTTTTTTTTTTTTTTTTTTTTTTTTTTTTTTTTGCTTTATGCAGGCCTCTCACTGTTGTGGCCTCTCCCGTTGCGAAGCACAGGCTCCGGACGCGCAGGCTCAGTGACCATGGCTCACGGGCCCAGCCGCTCCGCGGCATGTGGGATCTTCCCGGACCGGGGCATGAACCCACATCCCCTGCATCGGCAGGTGGACTCTCAACCACTGCGCCATCAGGGAAGCCCCTACAGTGGGATTTTTAACATCCGTGGCCTGGCTCCCCAAGGGAGAACAGGGAACAGCAACAAACTTTAGGGTTTAGACTGAAATGACAAGGTTCTTGACTTCATGAAATGGGCCTAGGTTTGAATCCCGAATCCACCTTTCAGTAGCTGTATGCCCTTATACTCAATACTCTTCTGTCCCTAGGATGACAGGACAATAGGAGGGCATTTGACTCACCTTCAGAAGACTTCCAGTAGGATACGCCGATAGCATGAAGACTAACAGGATGAGAAGCCATATTCTTAAGTGTAATGACCACCGTGTCATAAACCTCAGCCTGAATGGTAGGACCCAGCAGACCTGAAAGAATGAGATGTCCCCCAAAGGTCATTTGGAGGGTGGCACTCCAGAAAACCTGTTATCACAAAAGTGATGGTCAAAGTCACAGTAGAGAAGCATGCCCCTATGGTTATTGATAAAAAGTAGTAGCTGAATGAATGAATACATAAACTGCTATAACCAGCTCAGCCTCATAGTTGTTCTGAAGACAGATTTCTGGCAATTCATTCAATGCATTTATTCTTTCAACTAATAATTGAGTTCCTACTATATTCTAGAAACTGCCCTAGGCACTAGAGATGCAGTAGTTAACAAGACAGACCATGGAGATCACATTTAGAGACATTAAGCATGTAAATAAAGAAAGAAGAAAATTGTAGGTTGTTATAAATGCTATAAATGATGATGGCGTGCTAGAAAATGATGAGGCAGGAAGCAGAGGACACTTTAAATATGGTAAACTAACATGTGGTTGAAGCAAAGTGAATGAGCAAGGGAATAGTAGAAAATAAGGTTATCGAGGCAGGCAGGGCACGTAACATGTAGGACTTTGTAGGCTACAGCAGTTTGGATGAATTTGGAATTTAGAAGAAGCAGACTTGGGACTTGTTTTGGAGGAAGAGTGTAAAAAATATTAATAAACAGAAACATCAATTAAATAGAGTTGGGAGACCAGAAGGGGGCGCTCTCACACCCTGTGACAATAGCAGAACCCAAGGGGAAGAAGACGCCTCATCTTTCCTGGCAAGGACTCAGCCAATGAGCAGCCACAGACTCTTTGTTTACTCTAGCCCTTCCAACTTCCTTTTCCCCTCTATAAACTGTGTTCCTCTCCCTTTGCTATTCAGGGACTTGTTTGTAGCTTGCCATGGTTGCAGATCCCAGATTGCAATTCTCTGCTGATCCTGAATAAACCCATCTTTTCTGGAGAAATATCTGGTGGTCTATTTATTTCAACAAGGTCAACAAGTCAACAAGACTTGCTCATGGGTTGGATATTGAAGATGGGGGGAAGGAAGTGAGAGCGCCAGGAATGACTCCTGTGATTTTGGTTTGTACAAGTGGGTGGTAGTCAGGCCATGGCACAGAAAATTTAGAGGAAAATCAAGACTTCTGACTTATATACATACTAAGTATAAGATGCCTACAAATGGTTTTATTGAATGGACTGGATCCAATGGGATGAAAATATGACATAGGCTTATTTTTCATAGTTTTTAATTGTATGTGGAATTTCCCTTTGTTGCATTGTGAACAGTCCCACTTTTTTCCGGTAACCTTCACATAGTCAGAGTATCATTTTTAGGTACTAATAAATCCAGTCTGGTCTAACATCAAATTTTTGATGTCACCTGCAATTTAAGGGTCCCTCCCTCCTCCAGTTCAGTTCTGAAACAGGCTCAGAAACCTGTAATGGGAAAAGGAAGTTTGGTTGGCAGCTTCACTGCTTTCTCATTTTACTGCCTCTGGACTTTCTAAAGTTGGAGCTAGTGGACAAAGGACAAGTGCAAAAAGAGACATGCTGACAAGATCTTTCTTGGCTTTGGTACCCCCTGGATGTGGCACATGCCAAAATTCTGGGTCTTTCTTTCTTAGAGAACTTATATGAGTTCTTTAGAGACTCTCTCCCTCTCAATATGGCGACGCCCTACTCCACCTCCCCCTGGCATGGGATACGCCCTCTCCAGCTGTCACTTTATCTCTCCCCTCAGTTTCTGCTTCTGACAGTGCAATCACATAGACCTTTTCTGTTGGGATCACCTAGCCCTGGCAGGAAGTCCTCTCAGGCAGGGTCTTCTTGAGGCGAGTCTTGTCCTATGACCTTCCTGGTCTCACACGTAACAGTTGCAGTGCAGTTAGCCTCTGCTATAGCCCACTCTCCTTATTACGCCATCAGGGGAAGCTCCCCAACACTCTGGCATTGAAAGTTTTTCCAGATAAAAATCAGGCACTAGTCAGTATCTTCCAAGCTCCAGAAGAACTATGTCAAGTTTTCTAAATGATTCTCCTGAAGCCTCCCTCACTGCAGCTTGACATGAGGGAGAGGCCGCCCTCCCCCCATGGGAATATACAAAACACCAAAATGCTTTCAAAAGAAATCCTCAAGGGGACTTCCCTGGTGGCGCAGTGGTTAAGAATCCGCCTGCCAGTGCAGGGGACATGGGTTCCAGCCCTGGTCCAGGAAGATCCCACATACCACGGAGCAACTAAGCCCGTGCGCCACAACTACTGAGCCTGCGCTCTAGAGCCCGCGAGCCACAACTACTGAAGCCCACGTACCTAAAGACCATACTCTGCAACAAGAGAAGCCACCGCAATGAGAAGCCCGCGCACCACAATGAAGAGTAGCCCCTGCTCGAGGCAACTGGAGAAAGCCGGCACACAGCAACAAAGACACAAGGCAGCCAAAAAATTAATTAATTAATTACATTTAAAAAAAAGAAATATTCAAATCTAAACTCTTTCATAAGTTCCTAACCTTCTTTTATATAGGCTGGAGGTATATGATGGGCTAAAGGTTGCTGAACCAATTTTGGACCACTACCTGACCAAGTCCTGAATAGGTGGCCTGATATCTCTCTTTAGAATTTGGGGGTACTTGTCACCTATAATTCTGAGCAATCATTCTAAGGTAGGAAATGTCTCATCTTAACATCTTGTTACATGCTTATTTGACACCTAAGTGGAGGTATCAAGCAAGCAGTCTGAACTAGAGATATAAACTTTGGACTTATTGGCATGTATGGTATTTTCAAGCCATGAGACTGGATAAGATCAGCTAGGGATTGGAAGCAGAGAGAAAATAAAATGAACCCAGGTCCAAGATAAAGGGCACTCAAGCAGAGGAGGAGGGCCCAGTAAGAAGACTGAGACCATTCAGCCAGTGTATTTCCCCGAGAGGTGGTAATAAGGGAAGCCTGGCCAAGGAAACTGCAGCCCCAAGACTGGGGAATCCTTGCAAGGAAATAAGATACCCAGTTTCATAACAATGAGTCAATATTGTTTGCATTACCCATCCATGGTGGCCTGGGCTTGGCAATGTTGAAATGCTGATCCATGAACTCTACAAACACAGTCTTTTTGTACATGGCTGAGGTGTTGAATGGAAAAGATCTTGGCACTCTAGGAGAAAACCTGTGTGAAAAAAGGAAAAAGTCATTCATTTTGGTTGACCCTTCTTTGAACCCACTTTAAAAAACAGCTATGGGACTTCCCTGGTGGTCCAGCAGTTAAGACTCCACGCTTCCAGTGCAGTGGGTTCAGGTTCGATCCCTGGTCGGGGAACTAAGATCCCGCATGCCGTGTGGTGTGGCCAAAAAAATAAAACATAATTTAAAAAACAGCTGGAAGTAATGCTTCCATCCCACTCTCCTCTACTGTTAACAAGGCAGATTGGAAGCTGTATATGAAGTCACAGAGAAAACTGCTGCCCCCCAAATTAGAGAGACAGGTGAATGCAGAGAATCACAACTGACTAGAACAGAAACCTTCAAGTAGGAATGCCTGTGGGAACCAGTGCTGTAGTAGGAAATAAAATAAATAAATTTTAAAAAATAATAAAAATAAAAAAAGTTAAAATATGCCAGAGCATTCTGCTCTTACGCCTGCCCTCATGAGAAATTATTTTACCAGAGCTTCTCATTCTGGGACTTTAATCACAGCTTCATCTGCCTGGAAGAAGGAAGATACCCAACATCACCCTGCTTCTCCTTCCATGTAGAGGAAAGGAAATACCCAACTCCAGCCAGCCTGTGTCAAGGGGTGAGACTGAGAAGCAGTGGTGAAGTCCACAGTCCGGGGGCACAGGCTCACTGAAAGACTGAGACCTGATCACAGGGCTATAGAGCACTTCCCCACACCTCACCACCACGTTACTAAAGGCCTAATTTACCGAAGTTCCTTTTATCCAGTACATCACATCCATCGTTCAACAAAAACTTACAAGGCACACTAAAAGGCATTAAAAAAGAACCCCACAGTTCATAGAGACTGAACAAGCAGCAGAACTAGAGTCAGATATGACGAGAATGTTGGAAGTATTAGACCAGAAATTAAAAAAAAAACTATGACTAATATGTTAAATATTTTAATGTGAAAAGTAGACAACATGTAAGAACAGATGGATAATAGAAGCAGAAAGATGGAAATTCTAAGAAAAATCAAGAAGAAATGGTAGAGATCAAAAACACTGTAATGGAAATGAAGAGTGCCTTTGATAGGCTCCTTAGTAAACTGGATATTGTTAGGAAAACATCTCTGAGCTTGAGCATATGACAACAGAAACTTCCAACACTGAAAAGGAGAGAGAAATTTGCTCCTCAAGGGCTATAGATCATACCCTGAGTCATATCCCTGAGTTGTTTTGCAGATACTAAGACCCCCACCGGGCGGAAGAAGGTAAGGGCGTGCTGACCATCGGCGTGTAGACCCCAGACCACTGGAACCAGAAGGCTGATGATGTTGACTCCCTCCCGAAATACCACCTGGTTACCTTACCACCAACCAGTCAGAAGAACGTCCATAAGCTGATCAGGTATCCCGCCACCCCCTCCCTCACCTTGCCTTCAAAAGCCCTTCCCCGAAAGCCAGCGGGGTGTTCGGGTCTTTTGAGCATATGAGCTGCCCGTTCTCCTTGCTTGGCCCCAGGTTGGGCGTCTTGCAATAAATGCTGCACTTTCTGCCAAGGAAACTGCACCAAACAACCAAGTAAACGGAATGACTTAGCCAGTCGATGTTAGCCAGCCTCAGTCGTTGGCACCCCAATGCTGCCAAGATGGACATATAAATGGAGGAGCCATGATGGTGACTGTGCGTGGGCTCAACATCATGGACTCACCAAGGCTGATCTAGCTACTGCTGTTGTAAACGTCCAGCTTGCCAGGGACAGAGACCAACACTAAGGCCCTGATATGTCATCATTCCTCAGGGAAACTATCCAGGCACTTGGTGAGCCTCGGTAAGCTGAGCCCCAGTGAACTCCTCCCAATAAACTTCCCGCACACATACATACACAAAAGAAAAAAAGCAGACAATCCTTTTTTTTTTTTTTGAAATTTGTGTGCTTAAAAAGCTATAAAATCACCCAAGGAAACACAGAAGTTGTCACTACTTGCACAATGTTGGTTGGCAACATTCTTTTTCATCCCATGTGCTTTCAGATAATTCACCGACAGCTATAAATTTGTGGCAATGCTGTCACCCGTGATTAGCAGAACCCCGCTCAGAACGACCGAAAACTTAAAAGGCCCCCAAACGGTGCTTCCCAGCGAAAGGGTAGGCGTGAGGCTGTCAGAGCTCTTTCGTGAGGCACACAGTGGCCCTCCGCCCACCCAAACTGCGGCTATGCTAAGGCGAAGCTGGTACCCAGCAGGGTGGAACCATCTGGTAGGTCCCCGAGTTTGTGCCCCTGGAGCTCTGATGAGGGGTGTGGCCCAGAGACGTAGGTTTGAACGGCTCTGGTGAAAAATAAAAGTGCATCGAATGGCAGACAGAGCAGACGCTGCTATGCGAGTTTCTGGGAGTCGCACTCAACACGAACGGCAGGCGACGGTGGAAAGAAGAGGCACAGACACAGGTAGACACACCAGACAGCCACTTGCAGAAGGAAGCCCTGTGAGCCCTAGACAGTGTTGAAACCAAGGAGGAAGGACAAGCCCAGGAAAGGAGGGAGACGCCCCTTCAGAAGACACAAGGCTTTGGCCGAGCCTGAAAATGGTGAGCCGGCACCTAACAGTTTAGCAGCTCTTGCTTCACATGAAGATTGTTGCAAGCACGAGAGAAACTGGCCAAGCGACAGTCACAGAGGAAGACCTCAGCAGCCTTGGAGGGATGGAGCAGCAGATGGACTGAAGACACTCCTTCCAAGTGTGCACTGTTTTGCGTACACCTCTCTCAAGGAGGAGGCAAAGATGAGACTGACTTAATTCTCTCCTCCCTGACAGCCCTCCCCTCCCAGGGAGCCTTGCAGCTCACTCAATCCCAGGGTTTCCAGGACACCCGAGAAAGCACGTGCCGGGAGCAGCTCGGCCAGCCCAAGGCCAGGACAAGTGACTCTATGTACTGGCTGAGGGCCAGAAGCCAGCGTACTGATAAGGAAGCCCTTCCAGTAAAAGGAGCTGATTCACGGAGGCAGGCGTGGGGATCTGCATGGACCAGAGTGCACGAGCAGGCTGAATGAGCAGATTGTCAGAGGCCCATCTCATCTACTCGTGCTACACAGCCACCTTTACCTCAAGTCACACCCACAGTCATGTGGGGGGTCCCTGACGACCAGTTGCTGGGGGTGGGGGAAGAAGCCTGAGATTATGTACAGTTGGGTCAGCTTGGTATTCAGGTACGAGCCAAAAATTGACTGCTGTTGTATTACAGCCCCACTCAGGGGTGGATTCAATAGACAATGGTGAAGGATAATCTCCCGGTGGGCCAAATTCTGGCTAATGTTGGTTGTTCACTTTGAGCAGAAAGAGAAAACCGCCCAAGGTTCAAATATATACAGACTAATGGACAGCAGCAAATGGCTTGGCTGGCTGTTCAAGGGCCTAGAAAGAAAAGGACTGGAAGGTCAAGGACAAGGATGTCTGGGGCGAAGGCATATTAGTGAGTGGGTACAAAATAAAAAACCTTCATGTCATATGTTAATGCCATCAGAGAATAGCTACTGTGGAAGAAGTGCAAAACAATAACAGACAAAATGACTGACGATTACCATTAGCCAGCCTCTACATGGGCCATCTCAGTGCTGGCAAGATGTGAGCCAAGCGGCTGTGGAGGCGTGGAGAGAATGAATGCATGGACCCAAAAGCAAGGGTTCCCACTGACTAAGGCTGATTTAACTTGTGTTGCCTCCCCAAATCCAACCTGCCAGCAACAGAAACCAATGCTGAGTTCCTAACTGGGCACTGTCCATCATGGAGACCAGCCAGCGATTCGGTGGCAAATTGCATTGGATCCCTTCCACCCTAGAAGGGCTGGCTCTTCATTCTGAAGAGAAGAGACATGTATTTCAGGGATATGTTAGCTTTCCTGCCTGCAGGGCCTCAGCCAGCACCACTGTCTGAGGGCTCACAGAGGGTTTGATTCACTGATGTAGGATCCCATATGGTATCATATCAGACCAGGAGACCACTGTACAGCAAAGGAGGTGCTGGAGTGAGCCCATGACCATGGCATCCACTGGCTTTATCAGATGCCACCCCATACAGAAGCTGCCAGACAGAGAGAGCAATGGAATGACCTCTTAAAGGCACAGCTAAAGCTCCAGCTTGGAGGCAGGGCTCCATAAGGATAGAGGGTCAACCTCCAAGGTGCTGGATATGCATTGATTCAAAGATGGTTCTGTGGCCCCAATGAGAACACACGGGTTTAGGAACCAAAGAATGGCAGCAAAAGAACCTCTCTTCCCCCGTGACCCACCCGGGGAGTCTGCGCCGCCCACCTCCACCTGCAGCTCTGGGCTCGGCAGTGTAGAAGGTCCTCACAGCACAAAACACAAGAGTCTCACTGAGTGAGAAGCAGGGGCGCCGCCTGGGCACCTGGGGCTACCGTACCCAAGGAGCGGCGCGCCAGACGAGGAGCCCCCGGGGCACGACCACCAGGGGGGAGGGCTGTCTCACGCGAAGCAGGCAGGAGTGGGTCACACCCCAGGGCAGCCACACCAGGTGAGGGGCGCGATGAGACGGCCCCTGGGGCCTGGAGAAGCTGCCCCCGATGCAGGCGAGCACATGGACAGTGAGTGAGCGGGGGCTGTGATGGCGATGGGGAGGGGGCGGCCCGGAAGGTACTCGAACCCGGCCACCTGGGGGGTGGGTGCTGCTGGAGGACAGCCCTCAGCTCCGGTATCTTCGAGGAGCGGCCCGCCGGGCTCATGCCCCGCCCACAGGGCCTGGACTCCCCTTTTCCAAAGCAGCCCACTGGCCCTTCTCAGGGAGGCCACGCCCATTCCCAGAGCAGACCACAGCCCCTTTCTGGAGCAGGTCACGCCCCCTCCCCAGGATAGCCACGCCCCTTCCCAGGATAGCCACGCCCCTTCCCACGAGAGCCAGTGCTTAATGACTGATCAGTACGGAGACACAGGGGGCCTGGCCGCGTTGGCCCAAGTGGGACAACGCAGAAGGGTCATTCCCGCTCCAGAGCTCCTTGTAGGGCTGGCCTGCACTGCGGCCCAGCTTCTCCCTCCGCCCTCCCCTGCTTTCCCAGGTATTGATCCCAAGAACACTCTAAATAAAATTCCTGCACGTTGATATCCATCTCACAGTCTGCTTCTGGGGAACCCAGATGGTGATATTAATTCATATTTAAATGTGCTGTAATTTCATCCATCTCTAGAAATTTCCATGGCATTAGCCTAGGTATAGACCTACATGGCTTTTAGTCATTTAACATTATTTGATGCCTACATCATTGAGTATACTCCTCCCTTCGGTTCATTTGTCCCATCTCCTGGCCAATTTGAGACTATGCCCTTCCACAGTCATCAACTCATCCCTAGTTTGTTCCCTTCCCCTTTTCCCACTCCATCTCCTTGGTTCTCCTGAGTCTACCCTACTCAGTTTCTCCAAAGTTTCCATTGGTTTCTAACAAGACTCAGACCCATGTCCAGAGATAGGTATTTTGACATACACTAGCACAGTACTTTCACTTTAATATTTATGACTAAAATGAAAATATAAGACATAAAAAATGTTTACTAGATCAAGAGCTTGGACGAGCAGAGAAGGAACAGGATCACGAGCACACAGAAAACAAATTTTTCTCTCTCTGAGGGAAGAGTGAAAACCAAAAGCCAGATAAAAGATCAAGATTGTGAGACAGAAACAGAAGGCCTAGGCCCTAGTCAAGTGGGACGTGATTTATGTCTCAGATTCAGGGTAATCTGCACAGTAAGTGACAAAATGTTCCCGGGTTCACAGATTTTACTCCTTCCTAACTTATGTGGGTTTTTTGTTTGTGTATTTCCCTTGAGGTTTGATATATAAATCTTGCCAAATATATTTGGCAACAATGTCCTTGACCTGAACTGTTCTTTCACATTTTATCTAAAACCAATCGGAAAACCTATTATATTCCCTGACCCTTGCTTAGAAGAAGTTGAGCAGCTGCAGGAATAGATAATACAAAACTGAATTTTCCCAGATGTTTGTTTCAGACCTTGGCAGAGGTTGTCAGGATGTGTCCAGAGTCAGCTTATCCTGTTAATCAGTATCAAAATAATCTAGACTATAAAATGGTGTCATCAAAATAAAAATTCTATCAACTTTTTCCTGGTAAATACATGTGACTGCCTATAAAACAACAGAAAGCTAGATAATAAATCATTTTCTCCATTCAATTCAATTTTACACTTGGTCTATTATTCACTATACCTCAGCCTGCGTGTTAGATGAAAACTATAATACAAGCACAATGTATTAAGTACAAATATTTCAATATTAATCTTCAAAAAGACCAACATTAATGGATAAATGGTCAATGGTTCATTTAGATACCAGGCTACCGACCATCTGGGCCTCTACTTCAGGATCATTAACACTGCACAACCACAGGCTTGGATCGCTTCCTTAAACCATACACAAAAGTTAACTCAGTGTATCAAAGAACTAAATATAAGAGCTAAAACTACAAACCTCTTAGAAGAGAACAGGTGTAAATCTTTGTGACTTTGGATTTGGCAATGGCTTTTTAGATATGACACCAAAACCACAAGCAACCAGTGGAAAAAAGAATAGATAAATTGGAGTTCATTAAAATGAAACTCTTTGTGCTGGGAGAAAATATTGAAAACAGGTATATCTGAAAATTCACTTCTATCCAGCATATACAAAGAATTCTCAAAACTCAACAATAATAAGACAACCCAATTTAAAACTGGGCCGAAGATTTGAATAAACATTTTATTAAATAAGATACAGGAATGGTCAATTACACATGCAAAGATGCTCAGCATCTTTATTTATCAGAGAATGTAAATTAAACATACATAAGATACCACCACATAGTCATTAAAATGACTAAAATTAAATACTGGTGACATCAAATATTGTCCAGTATGTGTTGCCACTGGCACTTCCATGCATTGTTGGTGAGAGTACAAAATGGTACAACCATTCCAGAAATCTGTTGGTAGTTTCTTATAAAGTTAAACATGCATTTCAGCATGATCCAGCAATTTCACTCCTAGATATTTATGTAAGATAAAGGAAAGCAGATGGCCACACAAAAACTTGCAGAGGTATGTTCATAGCAGGCTTATTTATATTAGCCCCTGGAAACAATCCAAAGGTCCATGTGGCAGGGAAAAGATATACACATTGTGATATATTCCCATAATTGAGTAGTAATCAGCAATAAAAAGGACAGAACAACTTCATGCAACAACCTAGGTGAATTTCCAAATCACGATGCTTAAGATAAAAAGCCAGACACTGAAGAATGCACACTGTATGAATCTACTGATATAAAAGCCTTGTAACTCCAAAAGCGCATCTGTAATTCCAGAAAGGAGCTTATTGCCTGGTGCCAGGTAAGGGTAGAGAGACTCACTGAAAAGTTGCAGGAGGGTTGACTAGGGTGGTGGTTATGTAACTTGTATGCGTTTGCCAAAGCGTATCAAACTGTACATTTGAAAATCTGTGTGTTTCATTGTATGTAAACTACACCTGTGGTAGGCAAAATGTTGTTCCTCGTGACCTTTGCCGTTTGGTGTTATGCTCCTGAATATGTTCTGTTAGACAGATCCAAAGCATGAAACAGACTTGATGCACTCTTGCTAGCATGAAGATGGAGGGTGCCGCATGGAAACTGAGAGAAGGAACTAAATTCCAATTCAGCCCGGAAGTGGATTCCCCTACAGAGTCCCCAGTAAGGAGCAAAGCCCTGTCAACACCTTGATTTTGGCCTTGTATGATCCTGAGCAGAGTAACTAGTTGAGCCCACCTGGACTTCTGACCCACTGAAACTGTGAGATGATAAATGGATGTTGTTGCAAACTGCTAAGTTTGAGGTAATTTGTTACACAGCAGTAGGAAACTAACAGGATGCTCAAAGCTGATCCAAATACCAAAAAAATAACTTGACAACCAAATTAAAAATGTGATTAAAAATCATGCTTCTAAACGAAATCAAAGAGGATATTACAGACTCTACTGAAAACAATGAAAAGAAAACTCTTCATAACATAACCGATGGGATATGGAAAAATTGTTCTCAGAGAAAAACGTATAGCTTTAAATGCCTTCACTGTTAAAAACAAAGGACAAAAGAATGAGAAAAGAACATATTATTTTCCCTAAGATATTAGAAAAAATATAGCATGACAAGCCAAAAGAAACTATCATTGATAAAGATAAAATATGAAAATAAATTAAATATAAAAAATAACCAGGGACTTCCCTGGTGGCGCAGTGGTTAAGAGTCCGCCTGGCAATGCAGGGGACACAAGTTTGAGCCCTGGTCTGGGAAGGTCCCACATACCGTGGAGCAACGAAGCCCGTGCGCCACAACTACTGAGCCTGCACTCTAGAGCCCTTGAGCCACAACTACTGAGCCTCCGTGGAGCAACGAAGCCCGTGCGCCACAACTACTGAGCCTGCACTCTAGAGCCCTTGAGCCACAACTACTGAGCCTGTGCTCCAGAGCCCATGCTCCGCAACAAGAGAAGCCATCGCGATGAGAAGCCCGGGCAACGCTACGAAGAGTAGCCCCCGCTCACCGCAACTAGAGGAAGCCTGTGCACAGCAACAAAGACCCAATGCAGCCAAAAATAAATAAAATAAATTAATTAACTTTAAAAAATAACGAAGAAGAACAAAAAAAGCCAAAAGCTCATTATTTGAAAAGACCACCCCCAACAACAACCAAAGAGAAATCCGTTATAAACTTGTTCATGTAGAAAAGGTAAATAACAAAAATTTAGGAATTTAAGAATGAGAAAGGGCAAATAGCTACAGATGATGTGGAGTAAAAGAATCATGAGAGAGTGCTATATGCAACACAGTGGCAACAAAATTGAAAAAATAAAGGAAATGATTTCCTAGAAAGGTATAAAATTATTAAAGCTGACTCCAAAAATAAGTTGAATTTTGATTTGACTAGTTAACATAGAAGAGCCTGAAGAGATGATTAAAGATATTGCAAATGTCACTTGGACCAAATGGATTCATATGTGAGTCTTATCTAACTTTAAAACAACAGATAACTCTAATGTTATTTGAGCTATTTTAGGCAATAGAAAAGGATAGAACACTCACCAATTCATCTGATAAAGCCAATAAAACTTTAATACCAAATCTAATAATAATAGTAAAAAATAAAGTTATATATCCAGAAAAAAATGAAAACAGTAATTTGAAAAGATACATGTACCCCAATGATCATAGCAGCACTATTTACAATAGCCAAGGCATGGAAACAACCCAAGTGCCCATCAACAGACAATTGACTTAAGAAGATGTGTTTTACACACACACACACACACACACACACACACACACACACACACACACAATGGAATACTACTCAGCCATAAAAAAGAATGAAATCTTGCCATCTGTAGCAACATGGATGGACCTAGAGAATATTATGCTTAGGACCTAGAGAATATTATGCTTAGTGAAATAAGTCAGACACAGAAAGACAAATACTATATATTTCACTCATATGTGGAATCTAAAAAATAATACAAATGAATGTATATGCAAAACAGAAACAGACTCACAGATATAGAAAACAAACATGGCTATCAAAGGGGAGAGGGAAGGGGGAGAGACAAATTAAGGGTATGGGATTAACAGACACAAACTACTATATATAAAATAGGTAAGCAACAAGGATATACAGTATAGCACAAGGAACTGTAACCATTATCTTCTAAAAACCTATGATGGAATATAATATGTAAAAATACTGAATCACTATGCTCCTCACTTCAAACTAACACAATATTATAAATCAACTATACTTCAATTAAAAAATAAAGCTATAGATCAATCCCACATAATAAAGGCACACAGTGTCTAAAAATATATTAGCACATAGAACCCAACAATAATCAAATTGTATGAACATTAGATTTTACTCCAAGAATGTAAGGATATTCAATGTCAGGAAGTCTACTGACATAATCTATTTGTCCTCAACATATTAAAGGCCAAAATTCATATGATGCTAGAATGCTGAAAAGCCATTACTAATGAAAATTTTATGGCAAGGAGTAACAAAGACCACTCATCAAGAACAAACAGCAAATGTTATTCTAAAAAGCAAAACATGAAGACTGTTTCAAGTAAAATCAATAAGATAAGAAAAAGAAAGGACTGATTAAACATTGGAAAAGAGCTAGAATCTGTCTTATTTTGAACATGATTCAATACACATAGAGACTGCCATGTAAAATTATTAGAATTTATATGAGAATTCAGTGAGGTAGCTAGATTTGAGATGAATATACACAAACCAATAGCTTTTCTCTATTCTGGTACTTAACATCAAGAACATAAGAGAAAACATTTGATTAACAATAGCAACGTATTTATAAAATGCATAGGGATAAATGTCCTAATAAATTACTTACACTTATTATATTAATAAAATTTATGTATAAATTTAATGAAATTTAATGAAATAGATACTAATATATATGAGAATTTTACATGATGAATGTTTTTATTCAAATCAGTGACAAAAGATGTATTGTTTGATAAACGGTGCCTTGCGATAGGCTATTAATACTTGTAAGAATAAAATAGTTCTCATAATCTAAAAAAAAGTGAAAGCGCCCAAAGAAAAATGGGCAAAACATGTGAATAGTCAAATCTCAAAATATAAATGCAGCAGTCAACAAGCATTTAAAAAGACGTTCAGCCTCATTAGAAATAAAAGGAATGTGATTATTGTAATGATGAAATATCACTCCATACCTACTAGATTGGCAAAGATTAAAAAACAAGGTAAAACTTATTGCTGATGTGAATGCAGGGAGAAGGGCACTCCTATATGTTGATGGTAGAAATGTTTGAAGAGTTCTAGCCTTTTTTGGAAATTAAAACTAAAAAGGAAATATTCCCTTCATTCTAGCAATATCCCTCTTGAGAATCTGTCCTATAGGAATAAAAGCATCAGTATGTAATGATATAGGATATAATGGCCAAAAACCTGGAATAATAGGGAATTTTATTTAGCCATTAAAAAGACTGAAGTTATGCCAACTGTCTTGGACAGAATTCTATTAGGTGTTAGTGAGTGAGAATAGTGTGTAATATCCCATTTTTGTAAAACAATGACCAAGAAAACCTTTATTTGCATATATGTGCATACGTGCGTGTACATGAATATATATTACCATACTAGGGTTACCTGATTGGGGATAATCAAGAAGGGGGTTCAAGTAGAAGGAGAGTGGGGAGCAAAGCAAAAAGAACAGAAAAGATTGTAACGTACGTATGACATGACTATATTTAATATTTACATTACCATTATATATGTATTGGGTTTAAATCTTTATAATACACATTTAAAGAAAACAAAACAAAATTCAAAACAAATGACTTCAGCATTCAACTCAATAAGCAAAAAGTTAGATCAACTAAATGAACCAAAGGAAGCTAGGAAGAAGAAATGAATTGATGAAAGTAAAAACAGAAATTGATAGAACCAAAAGATGGGTCCTGACAAAAGCAATAAAATCGAGAAACTTCCTGGAAATATTATTTATGAGAGGTAAAGAGAACATACACAAGCTAAGAATGGAGATATAACTACAGACACAGAACAGTTTAACAATATCCCAAGACTATTATGTAACTTGATACCAATACATTATCAAATCTAGGGATAACCGATTGCTTCCTAGGAAAATGTATATAACCAATATTGACTGAAGAAGAGGTAGAAAAATCTGAATAAATCAACGACCATAGATAATATTGGAAAGATTATTTAATACTACTCTCCCCAAATGCACCAGAACCCAGAAAAGATGAAAAGTTTCTGAACTCCTGGCTAATACTCTCCTTACAGCAAAATTGCATGTAATATGGATGTGTCTTAGGGCTCTTCTCCCTGTGGAAGCTGTGGGGTAGGCTGAGGGAAGTTTCGGTCTGTCTCTTATGCTGCTTGCCTCTTCGCCCTCACTCTACTCCACTCTCTAGTTTCCCGTGTGGCAGCATGTGACAAAGAGAAGCAATGGACAAAACAGCCAGAGTCACAGCCCCACCATCCTGACCGGCCCATCTAGAACAGGCCTTTACCTTGTGTCCACGTGCAGCTCACTGAGCAGTTCACTTTGCATATAGTCCCAGGACAGTTCCACCGCACCCAGGTAGTATCTTCTGATGGCACCAAAGCTGAAAGGCAAAAGGCACAGAAAGAAGCAGGTGGAGAGCTCAATTTGCATGGCTCTGATTGCTAGAAAATGTTCGACTGGAGAAACGAAAGATTAATTCTTCTCTAAAAATATCTTTGGCTCCCAGGAGAAAAAAGGTAAATTTTGTATGATTTAGTGAAAAGTCCCACAATTTTCTCAAAGGACTTTAGGGAACTTGACTGGCTGGAGTGACAGCAGCATTAGCGCTCAGCAGTGACGGATAGGATTGCTTCCTTTTTGGCAGTGGGAAGCAGCCACAGGAAGAACTGAGTAGGAAAAGGGAGGCTGAGCTAAAGCTTAACCCGTTCACCTCTGAAAGCAGCAGGGGCACAAGAATGCTGCTTTGCTCAGAACCTTTGAGGAAAGGAAAGAGGGGGCTGATGTTGTTGAAGATTCTGGAATCCACCTGCACCAGCAAGAGTAATATTCTAACAGTCTCCCTGCTTCCGCCCTTGCCCCTCACAGACACCAATGAATGACCTTTAAAACCATAAAGCGGATCCAGTTACTTCTTTGCCCAGAAACCTCCACTGGCTTCTGGCCTCACTCAGAGTATAATCCTACATTTTGACCATGGCCTAGAGTCTTCCCCATGATCTGCATGTCCCTTCCCCCCACCTCCAAGGTTTCATCTTACTCCAGCTACTGGCCTCCTTGCTCTTCCTTAAAACACCGAGCACACCCTTGCACCTGGACCTTAGCATCTGCTGTTTCCTCTACCTGAAACCCCTTTTCCCAGATAGCCACACGTTTCCACTCCCACATCTCCTGCAAGTCTTGGCTCAAATCTCACCTTCTAATGAGCTCAAATCTGGACCAGCGCCTTGACACTGTAAGTTCTCTAGCCCCACCGGCACTACCGATATCTCTCTTGGCTGCATTTGCTTACAGAGCACTCATAACTACCCAGCATCCACGTATCTATTTCCCTTGCATCGTTGCTACCTGATGCTTCTTAAGGTTGTTTACATTTGGCCTGAGTATAGGCTATATCTCCTTACATCAAAATATAGCCATGCTGAGCTCAAGCAGAGAACCTACTCAGTTTAATGTATATTAGGAGGCATGAGAGCCTCCCAAGGGCCTCAAAGTATAGGAGCTAATAAGAATCTTGATCAGGGTTTCTATAAGAAGTGTTATCACGGACAGTCCACTTCTGCACGGATAGGAATGTGTTTGGGAGCCATTGGCAAGGTATTGTCCAGCTTGGAAACAATCAGGAAGAAGCCCCTTGGGTAAACATTTGCTGAGACCTTCTCTCTGCCAGGCACAAGTTTGCAGAGATAATAGCTGGCATGTAATATATTCCAGGAACTGTTCTAAGTGCTTTCTAATGCAGCAAGCATTCTTGTCTTCATTGTACAGGTGATGAAACTGAAGCACAGAGACGTTAGGCAACTTGGCCATGGTCACACAGTTTGTAAATTGTAGCATTCATACCCATTTAATTGGGCTCCAGGAGTCTTGCTCCTAACCCTTTTACTATACGTCCATGCTTCAGAGATGAATAAAATCCAGTTCCTGTCTTCTGGGAGTCATGCTGCAGCAGCGGGGACAAAAAGGTAGATACATAGTCACAATACAGAGTGATAATTCTGTCATGAGCTTTACACATTATGTGATTTAATCCTCACAATAAGACTGCAAAGTGAGTACAGATGAACCATCTGAGGGGCAGAGAGGTTAATGGTTTGCCAAAGAGCACACAACTACCCATTTGTCCTAACCAGACAGTGTCTTAGGCACTGGGTGCAGAGCAGTGAAAAAGAAACAACTGAGAAACGGTAAGCAATACCTGAAAAACAGGAATACCTTACGTATGTTAGAAGGTGAAATAAGTACTGTGCCCAAAAGGAAAGTAAGTAGGAGAAGGGGAAGGAGGGGTGTACTAGGCTGCAATTTTAAATGAGGATGGTCATGGAAGGCGTGCCTGAGGAGCAGGTGACCTGTTAACTGAGGGCGAGAAACGACTGTGATTTGGACTGGGACGGAAGCAGTGGAGGGGCGAGCAGGGCTGGATTCATTGTGAAGGTGGCGCTTCTGCTGGTTGCTGATGAACTGGGTTTGTGGGCTTTGAGAAAGAGGAGTTCAGAATAAACAGCAAGGGTTTTGCAAAGGTGGCGTTGCCGTGAACTGAGACGGAGTAACAGCGAAAGCTGTCGCTTGGGGCTGGGGCGGGGAGGTGCGCCGCGGCACGTGGTTAAAGGGCTCGGCGGGCGCTGCGGGCAGCTAGGGCTTTCCTTTCTGAGCCCGTCTCGGTCACTGGGACTGCAATGTTTCTTAAATGTCTGTCTTCTTCCAGTAGCACAGCGTCGGGCACAGAGCGGGCACTGATAAATACGTGCTCAATGTTAACATGAGCAACCACTACAAGCCCGCTTTATTTTTAGTAAAGTAAGGAGTGAAGCGGTCTTCACTGTCGAAAGGCCGCACTGCGGTCGCGCACGGGGAACCCCCTTCCAGGCGAGCTGCGAGCTAGACTACGTGCTGCGGCATTACTCCTCCGTGAGAGACCTTCCGCGCACGCGTGTCCCGACGCGCCTGGGGGTCGGCGCCGCGGGGCTTCTGACAACGCCCTCGGCGCCTTGTGAAGCGGCTGCGCCCGGGGAAGGGGACGAGCCGCCCCGTGCCCCGCCCCGCCCCGCCCCGCCTCTTCCGCCGCCGCCGTGGGAATGGAAACATCTACCCCACGTGCCGGAAGCCAGCTAGCGCCGACGGTGGCGCGCCACTCCGCGCCTTACCGAGCCGAGCCCCTACAGGTGTCATCGCGAGACGAGCTCGCCGAAATGGCCGCAGCCAGTCAAGGTAAGGACGGGCGCTCGCCGGTGGCGCCGCGAGGGGCCGACTTCCCGGGCTCCGGAAGAGACGGGCTCCGCGCCTCCCAGGCCCAGCAGTGCCCCTGGGGGGCCCGAGCGCCGCAGGGGCGGGGCGGGCGCCTGGAGCTCCTGTGTGGCCCGGCCGCTCCCGAGGTCCGGCCAAGGTCAGTGGCCGGGCTGGAGCCGGACTTGCCCTCGCTGTTGACTCCGGCCGGGCTCCTCCGCCTTCCGGCCCCGCCCCCGACAGCCTCGGCCTGGAGACATTTTGTCCCTGTTCCCGGAAGCACTCTGGCACCTTGAGACTAAGGCAGCGTCTTTGTCCCTTTGGAGTGTCTTTTCAAACACCGGGCCGGCGTCTTTCCGCGTGCAGGCCGCCTCTCCTTGTGCTATTGATGGTTTTGAAAGAGTACACGTGGTATGGTTCTTGGAAATCGCCTATTTAGTCCGCGTAGTGAAGGGGAGAGTCCGTGAAAAAAAAGCCTGTAATAAAATACACAGTGGACCACGTCTTTCAGTTGTGCCTCTTATCCTACTTCTTTGAATGCTTCAGGCTATGTTCAGTTCAGTACTGGCTCACAGAACCATTATCAAAAACTCAATTATATAAATTTAAAATTACATAAATTATGTTAAAAACAGGGTGAAAATGCTCAAAATTCATTACTTCCTTATTGTTTGCCATGTTTAGTTATTATCTGTACTCTTGAGGTTCTGGACATCTGTTGTGTCTGTGTGGTGGAAATAACGTAGCGTGATAAGCCGCGTCTCTTGCCAGCTCCGCATTCAGCGCTGTCACACGTAAGTGACGTCACACCCTGGATGTTGGTATACACTACTAGTCAGCCCTCCCCCCACCCCAGCGCGCTTGTGAAACGTTTACCTGGGGACTTCACTGGCGGTCCAGTGGTTACGCCTTCACCTTCCAGTGCAGGGGGTGCAGGTTCCATCCCCGATGGGGGAACTAAGGTCCCACGTGCCTCCTAGCCAAAAAGCCAAAGCATAAAACAGAAGCAATATTGTAACAAATTCAATAAAAACTTTGAAAATGGTCCAGATTAAAAAAAAATCTAAAACAAACCAAACCGTTTACCAGCACACCTGAATTGAGGTGACTCAAAGGTGTTGGAATGCACAATGGAATTATTTTCCTGCAGAGCAGACTGCCCTTATTTAGTTAAAATGTATAGTTTGCTCACATATTTGCACCTAGGAAATTGGTGGGAGAAACTTTGAGGCTGACATTAGGAATTTCAATCTTTATCATATTGATGATCACATAATACTGTAATCATTGCTCTCCTGGGCTCACAAGCAAGGCTGCTGACTGGTCGGTATAGTGCTTAGCCGTGTGTGTTGAATGACTGAGTGACTTTGGGTGAACTCAGTGTCTGTGATTTGATCCCTTTTGGCTGGAGCCCTCTATTGAGCTAAGGAGCTTGTTAAAATGACATTAAAACAAAACTCAAAACTCATTCTTGTTTTCAGTGATGTTCTTTAACCCAGGGAGAGAGTTTCTTCTTCAACACAGCAGTAATGTTTTGCGGTTACGTTAGAACAAAAATTTTCATTTAACTACTTGTGAGGCCATAGAAGGCCCAGTTCCTTAAACATCCATATTTTGGCTTTGCTAAATTAGTATCTATGGTCCATCTTGAATTAATTCTTCAGTTATATTTTGTGATTGTGTAAAGTAGGGATTGAGGGTTTTTTTGTTTGTTTAATACACATACCTAATAGTTCTAACACAATTTGTTGAAAGGACTTTCTTTCCCTATTGAATAACTTTGGTGCCATGTGAAAATCAAATGACTGTATGTGTAGATCTACTTCTAGACTCTATATTCTCTTCCACTGATATATTTTTATATGCTTAGGTCAGTTCTACACTGTGTCAAATAGGGTACTTTTCTAAGTCTTGAAATTAGTTACCTGTGTGTTACTGTAGTTTTATAAGAAGTCTTGAGATTCTTTGAACTTTGTTGCTTTTTCCCCCACAATTGTTTTGGCCACTGGTGGCACACTGTATTTTCCTAAGTGATTGCAGCAATATCTCCCCATTCCATATGCTGTTTTTTTCTGTGTGACTTTGACACTCCTCCTGCTGAGTACTGGGGTCTATATTCCCTCTCGAATCTGAGTGGAAGTTTGTGACTGCTGCAACAGAATACAGTGGAAGTAACACTGCATGGCTTTGGAGGCTAGGTCTTAAATGGTAATATAGCTTCTGCTGAGCCCTTGAGTTTCCTTACTCTCTTACTCCCTTTCTTGGGACAGGCAGCCTTGACCCTAGCCACCATGCTGTAAGGAAGCCCAAACTAACCCAGAGCAAGGCAGCCTGTATGTGTGAATGTAGTAGATGATTCCAGACGCCTGCCTGTAATTCTTCCCGCTGAAGCCACAGACATATGGAACAGGGATGAGCTGTATCCTGTCTGAATTCCTAATCCATAGAGTCTGGGAGTATAAAAGTGATTGTTTTGCTCTGTGAATGAAGTTTTGGGGTAATTTGTTGTACAGCCATAGTAACTGGAATACTACTCCAGGTCCTTTGTACGTCCATATAAATCTTAGAGCCAGCTTCTCAATTTCTAGATAAAAACTTACTTTTTGATTGAGATTGCAACTCTGCAGTGTTTCCTCATTTACAGTGTAGAGTTCTTTTGCCTCTTTCACTAAATTTATTTTCCCACAGAGAGAGGGATTAGACATTTTGTTAACTCTTTCCCTTTTGGGACAACTAAATCACCCTCTGAGCCTCTACTTCTTAATTACAAAATGGAGTTAATAAATAGTACCTTGTTCTGTACCTACTTTGTTCTGTGGATTTAATTATATATACATGTTTATTCCTTAGCACATTGCCTGGTAAATAGTAACAGCTCAATTAAATGTTACCTCTTTTTCTTAATGTCTTTATTGGAGTATAATTGCTTTACAATGGTGTGTTAGTTTCTGCTTTATAACAAAGTGAATCAGCTATACATATACATATGTTCCCATATCTCTTTCCTCTTGCGTCCCCTCCCTCCCACCCTCCCTATCCCACCCCTCCAGGCTGTCACAAAGCACCGAGCCAATATCCCTGTGCCATGCGGCTGCTTCCCACTAGCTATCTACCTTACTACGTTTGTTAGTGTGTATATGTCCATGACTCTCTCTCGCCCCGTCACAGCTCACCCTTCCCCCTCCCCATAACCTCAAGTCCGTTCTCTAGGAGGTCTGCGTCTTTATTCCTGTCTTATCCCTAGGTTCTTCATGACATTTTTTTTTCTTCTCTATCCTGCCCTGCCACTAGGTTCATCAGTACCATTTTTTTAGACTCCATATATGTGAGTTAGCATACGGTATTTGTTTTTCTCTTTCTGACTTCACTCTGTATGACAGACTCTAGGTCCATCCACCTCACTACAAATAACTCAATTTCGTTTCTTTTTATGGCTGAGTAATATTCCATTGTGTATATGTGCCACATCTTCTTTATCCCTTCATCTGTTGATGGACACTTAGGTTGCTTCCATGTCCTGGCTATTGTAAATAGTGCTGCAGTGAACATTGTGGTACATGTCTCTTTTTGAATTATGGTTTTCTCAGGGTTACCTCCTATCTTTATTATCACTGGAGATACACATAGTACTGAGAATTTGTGGGCTATTGAATAGTATTGAGTTACTCCTGAAAAGGAGAGGCAAATGAAGAAAACCCATTTCATTTAGGATGCATTATTAAGTATTACTACCAGTTTTTCCTAGGTCCTTTTGGCTGTTTTTAAATTTCAGGGGAAAAACTAGAGTACTGATTCTAAATTGTCTAGGTTTTTTTCCTCTGAGATATTTGTTGATTTTAGTCTCATTTTCAAAAGTTGCTGGTCAGAATTTCAGAGTCAGTTTACTCTTTAAAATAGATTAATATTTAGATGTCCATATTACAACTGTCTCTGTTTCCTTAAAAATCTCTTAATCTAGGTTAGGAATGTTAGTGATTTATTGTAAAAGTAACTTTTCTTATTCAGTATCTTAATTCTTGTAGGAAACTTTGAGGGAAAATTTGAGTCACTGGATCTTGCAGAACTTGCTAAAAAGCAGCCATGGTGGCGCAAGCTGTTTGGGCAGGAATCTGGGCCTTCAGCTGAAAAGTATAGCGTGGCAACCCAGCTGTTAATTGGAGGTGTCACTGGATGGTAAGTGATGTAAAAATGTCCAGTATCTTTTTTTGCATGACTCAGTGTTGGGGTTATAGGAACCATCTCTTTTAACCAATGAAAATACATTGACTTGTGAAATTGATCATTTAATAAATAGTATACATCTAAACATAATGTTAAAGTGCTATTTAATGGTTACACATAGTGAGTATTTACTACACGTCAGGTACTATTTTAGATATTTATATAGGTATCTCATTTCCTTCTCACAGCTCTGAAATTGTTATTGTTATTTTCTATCCTCATTTAATAGAAACTAAGGCTTGGAAAGGTTTACTTGACCAGGGCCACATAGTAAGTGCTTTCTATCACTATAGATCACGTTGCATCTTCTAGAATTATATATAAATGGAATTATACAGTATGTATCTTTTTTGTTTGGCTTCTTTCACTAATTTCGAGGTTCATCTGTGCTGTTGTGTGTATCACTAGTTCATTCCACGTATGGATGAACTAGTTTGTTTATCCATTCCCCTTTGATGAATGTTGGTTTGTTTGCGCTTTTGGGCTAAAATGCTGTTAACATTCGTGTACAAGTCTTTGTATGAACATATGCTTTCATTTCTTTGGGGTAAATATCTAGAAAGAGTTAGGCTGAGTCATAGTAGGTGAATGTCTTAACTTTTTAAGAACCTGCCAAGCAGTTTTCTAAAGTATTGTCTTACATCTTACATCTCCCCTAGCAGTGTATGAGGGTTCCAGTTTCTCTACCTCTGCACTAACACTTGGCATAATGTCTTTTTTTTGAAGTATAATTGATTTACAGTGTTATATTAGTTTCAGATTGCAGTGTAGTGATTCAGTATTTTTGCAGATTATACTCCATTAAAAGTTATTATAAGATAATGGCTATACTTCCCTGTGCTATACAACATATCCTTGTTGCTTATCTATTTTATACATAGTAGTTTATAGTTCTTAATCCCCTACCCCTATCTTGCCCCTCCCCACTTCCCTCTGCCCACTGGTAAACACTAGTTTGTTTTATATATCTTTCAGTCTGTTTCTGGCATAATGTCCTTTTGATTACAACCATCCTAGTGGCTGTGAAGTGATATCTCATTGTATTTTTTTGTTTTTGTTTTTGTTTTTTTATTGTGGTACGCGGACCTCTCACTGCTGTGGCCTCTCCTGCCGCGGAGCACAGGCTCTAGACCCGCAGGCCCAGCGGCCATGGCTCACGGGCCCAGCCGCTCCGCGGCATGTGGGACCCTCCTGGACCGGGGCACGAACCTGTGTCCCCTGCATCGGCAGGCGGAGTCTCAACCACTGCGCCACCAGGGAAGCCCTCATTGTGGTTTTAATTTACATTTTCCTGATGAATAATGATGTTGAGTATCTTTTCATGAGCTTATTTTTGCTATCCATATGTCTTTGGTGAGGTATCTGTTTAGATATTTTCTGCATATTTTTATTGGGGAGTTGGTTTTCTCTCACTGCTGAGTTGTGAGAGTTCTTTATGTATTCTGGATACAAGTCTTAGATATGTGATTTGCAAATATAATCTTCTACTCTGTAGCTTATTATCTTGACAATGTCTTTCAAAGAACAGAAGTTCTTAATCTTGACATACAATTTATCAACTCTGTTTTATAGCTCTAGCTTTTTGAGTCATGTCTGACAATATTTGCCTAATCCAGGGTCACCAAGATTTTCTTCGATGTTTTCTTCTATATGATATATAGGTTCAGATTTTTCATTTAGTTCCATGATCCATTTTGATTTACTTATTGTATATGTTGTAAGGTAGGAATCCAAGGTCTTTTTTTTGCATATGGATATCTGATTGTGCCCACATGATATGTTGAAAGACTATACTCCTCTACACTGAATTGCCTTTGTACTGATGGTGAAAATCAATTGACGATATGTCTTCTTTGTTAAACTGATTTGTCTGTCTTGGTGCTCATATCACACTGTTTTGATTACTGTAACTTTATAATAAGTCATGAATCAGGTAGTGTAAATCTTACAACTCTGTTGCTTTTCAGAGTTGATTTGACTGTTCTAGGTACTTAGCATTTTCATATGAATTTTAGAATCAGCTTGCTGCTGATTTCTACAAAAAGCCTGGTGAGATTTTGACTGGGATTGCATTGATCCATAAACATGGTTTATCTCTCCATTTGACTGTGCCGTGCAGCTTACAGGATCTTAGTTCCCCGACTAGGGATTGAACCCACACCCTCAACAGTGAAAGCTCTGAGTCCTAACCACTGGACTGCCAGGGAATTCCCTGTTTCGGTTTCTTTTAATTTCTCTCAACAATGCTTTGTAGGTAGGTCTTTCACATCTTCTATCAGATTTATCGCTAAATATTTCATATTTTTGATGTTATTGTAAATGCTATTACTTTTAAAATTTCACTTTCTCATTGTGCATTGCTTATATTATAGAAATGCAATTGATTTTTGTATATTGATCCTGTATACTGCAATCTTGCCAAAGTCACTTACTAGTTCGCAGAGTTTGGGGGTTCCTAAGACTACCCTCATGTTTGATAATTCCCTAGGAGAATCCACAGAACCCACTGAGAGCTGGTATACTCGTGGTCACGATTTTTTACAGCAAAAGGATACAGATTAAAATCAGCCAAGGGCTTCCCTGGTGGCACAGTGGTTAAGAATCTGCCTTCCAATGCAGGGGACACGGGTTTGAGCCCTGGTCTGGGAAGATCCCACATGCCGTGGAGCAGCTAAGCCCGTGCACCGCAACTACTAGAGAGAAGCCCGCGTGTTGCCATGAAAGATACCAAGGGCCGCAATGAAAGATCCCAAGGGCTGCAACTGAGACCCAACACAACCATAAATAAATAAATATTAAAAACAAAATCAGCCAAAGGAAGAGGCACATGGGGCAAAGTTCAGGAAAGTGGAGTCTGTATGTTTAAAATGGGTTTCTTGGGACTTCCCTGGTGGTCCAGTGGGTAAGACTGCGTTCCCAACGCAGGGGGCCCGGGTTTGATCCCTGATCGGGGAGCTAGATCCTGCATGCATGTCACAGCCAAGAAGTTCGCACCGCATGCTGCAACTAAGAGCCCACATGCTGCAACTAAGAAGTCTGCATGCCGCAACTAAAGATCCCACATGCTGCAACTAAACATGCTGCAACGAAGATTCCCAGTGCTGCAACTAAGACCTGGCGCGGCCAAGATAAATACATACGTACATACATAAATATTTTTTTAAAAACAGTTCTTTAAAATGGTTTCTTATAGGCAGCATATAGGTGGGTCTTCCTTTTTTTAATTCAATTTTACAATCTTTTCATTTTAATTAGGGTGCTTAGACTATTTACCTTTAAGTTTATTTTTGTTATCATTGGGTTTAAATTTACCATCTTGGTGTTCTGTTCTTTATTTTCTTTTGGATCAAATATACGTGTGTGTAATAAAAATAGGTCTACTGTGTATGTGTATATATATATATATATTTTAATTAAGGTGAAATTTACGTAACATGAAAGTGGCATTTAGTACATTCACACCTTTGTGTAACCACTGCCTCTCTCTAGGGTCAAAACATTTTCATCACTCCAAAATAAACCCCATCCCTGCTGAGCAGTTACTCCCCATTCTCCCCTCTCCCCAGCCCCTGGCAACCATCTGTCTGCTTTCTGTTTCTATGGATTTACCTATTCTGAATATTTTATATAAATAGAATCATACAATATGTGACCTTGTATGTCTGGCTTCTTTCACTGAGTATCATGTTTTGTTTTGTTTTGTTCTGTTTTTTTGGGACTGCACCGAGTGGCATGCAAGAACTTAGTTCCCCGACCTGGGATTGAACCTGTGCCCCCTGCAGTGGAAGCAGGGTGTCTTAACCACTGGACCGCCAGGGAAGCCTCCTGAGCATCGTGTTTTTGATGTTCATTCACGTTGCAGTGTGTGTCAGGACTTCTTTCCTTGTTATGGCTACATCTCGCCAACACTTATTATTTTCATTTAAAAAAACCATTTTAATATAGCCACCTTAGTGGGCATGACATGGGTGTGAAGTGGTGACTAACGATGTTGAGCATCTTTTCATGTGTTTGTTGGCCATCTGTACATCTGCTTTGGAGAAATTGAGTTGTTTGTCTTTCTGTTCTTGAGTTGTAAGAATTTTTTATATGTTTTTGATATTAGATTCTTACCAGACATGATTGCAGATATTTTCTTCTATTCTTTAAGTTGTCTTTCCACTTTCTTGATAATGTCCTTTGATGGACAAAAGTTTTTAATTTTTATGAAGTCCAGTTTATTCGTTCTTTTTTGTTCTTTCGTTGCTTGAATCACATATTTTTCATAATTCTGTGTCTCTTAATTGTGTAATTTTAATGGTTGCTTTAGGGTTTATAGGATGTATCTTTTACTTACCACAGTCTATCATCAATAGATATACCACTTCATGTAGCGTGTAATGCTCTTACAATAGTATACTTCTGGGACTTCCCTGGTGGTCCAGTGGTTAAGACTCTGCCTTCCAGTGCAGGGGGTGTAGGTACAGTCCCTCGTCAGGGAGCTAGGATCCCACATGCCTCACAGTCAAAAAACCAGAAACATAAAACAGAAGCAGTATTGTAACAAATTCAATAATGACTTCAAGAATGGTCCACATCAGGGCTTCCCTGGTGGTGCAGTGGTTGAGAGTCCACCTGCCGATGCAGGGGCACCGGTTCGTGCCCTGGTCCAGGAGGATCCCACGTGCCGTGGAGCGGCTGGGCCCATGAGCCATGGCCGCTGAGCCTGCGTGTCCGGAAAAAAAAAAAAAAAAGAATGGTCCACATGAAACAAATCTTAAAAAAAAAATAAAACAGTATACTTCCATTTTACCCTTGGTTTTCATTATCATACATTTAACCTTTACATTTTTTCATTAAATATTGAATTCTTATATTTTTAAATAATGAAAATGAAACCTTTGTATTTACCCGTATAGTTTATTTCTTGTACTCATCATGCTTTTGTGTGTATCCAGATTTCCATCTGGTATATTTTCCTCCACTTTTAACATTCTTTGTACTTTTGGGCTGCTGGTGATGATTTATTTTTCAGCTTTTGTATATCTGAGAAAGGTCTTCATTTCATCTTTGTTTTTTGAAAGATATTTTTACTGGGTATAGAATTCCAGAGTGACAGGGTTGTTTCTTCCCCCAGTACTTTAAGAATGTTCCATTATCTTTTGTCTTGCATTATTTTCTATGAGAAATGTGCTATCTCTGAATTTTATTCCTCTGTACCTAATATGTCCCTCCCCCCGCCTTTCAGGCTGCTTTTAAGATACTTATTATTTGTTTTGTGCTTTGAGTTCATTAAGCTGTTTGGATCTATCAGTTTACAGTTTTCATCAAATTTAGAATATTTTCTCATTATTTATTCAAATATTTTCTATCCTTCAACAGTTCTAGTTAGACATATTATCACACTGCTTGAAATTTTCCTGTAGTTCACTGACACTGTTTATTTTTTTTAACTTTTTATTTTGCGATAACTATAGATTCACAGGTGCTTGTTAAAAATAATCCAGAGAGTCTCTGCACCACAGATACTGAGCCTGCGCTCTAGAGCCCGCATGCCACAACTACTGAAGCCTGTGTGCCTAGAGCCTGTGCTCTGCAACAAGAGAAGCCACCGCAATGAGAAGCCTGCACCCCAGCAAAGAGTAGCCCCTGCTTACCACCACTAGAGAAAGCCCGTGCGCAGTGACGAAGACCTAACACAGCCAAAAATAAATAAATTTTTAAAAATGCAAAAAAAAAAGTCCAGAGAGCCCATCCTTCAGTTTTCCCCAGTGTATAACTATAGTTCAATATTACAGCCATGTTCATGTATTTTTCTGTTTCATTTTGATAGTTTTTATTGCTATGTCATGTTTACTGATCTTTACTTCTACAGTATCTAAACTGCTGTTAGTTCCATCAAGTACAGTGTTCATCTCAGACATATAGTTTTCATCTGTAGAAGTTTGATTTGTATCCTTTTAAAATATGTTCCTTGTCCCTACTTATTATGTGGAATCTTTCCTCCAGCTTCTTGAACATGGAATACAATCATAATCACTTCTGATGTTTTTGTCAGCATTCTGTCATTTGTGCCATTTCTAGGTTGCTTTCAGTTGATTTCGTTTTTTATCATTATGGGTCTGTTTTCCTGCTTTGCCTGCCTGGTAGTTTTTAATGGGATGGCAGTATTGTGAATTTTACCTTATTGGGTGCTAAATATCTTTTTTATTCTTATATAATTGAGTCTTGATTCTTGTTCTGGGACACATTTACACATCGCTTTAAAAAAATTACACATGTGTTCTGTACCTTACTCTATAGAACTAATTTTAAAGATAAAAGAGACTGAGAAGAAAATTGCTGGAGTTTATATATACTTCATTTTTTTCTCCCAAATTTCTTTGGAGGGGAAAAGCACGTTTATCCATGTTGGGTTTTTGAAAAAAAGATCGGAGAAATAAGAGCTAGTTGACGATCCAGTTGGTTGCCTTTATCATGAGTGAATCTTAGCTGCAAAATGTCAGTTAATGCCTTCATGTCAGGGACTTAGGGCCAGTGGATACAGGGTACAGGCAGTTTACTTCAGCTTATAATCACATTTAAGAACTGAGATGAGTCCTAATGGGTTATTTACTAGTCCTATCATTCCTCCAGTTTAGGAGTCCCTTCTGAGATATACCTAGCTTTTGTTTAAAAACATTTAAAATCCTTGTGAGGTCCTCCATGCAATGTTTTATTGATATTGACATATTTTTTCTCCTACTGAAGTGTACCAAGCAGTAGGTGGTAGAAAATGAGGGCAGAGAGGTAAAGGGAGACTGGATGTAAGTGTAGGGCTTTATAAGCCGTCTTCAGGGCAGAGTTTTCTGTCAAGAGCCATGTGCCGACCAGAGAAGATGGCACTGAGAGCCTGTCCCTTATCCCATGCGACCACTCTGGCCTCATACACAGTCATGTGTTTACTCGCTCAGGGCTGCGCCCTCCTTGCCGCCGTTTCTCTTCCATATTGCTGACTGGAGTCTCTGCTTTATCCTTTCCTGTGTTGATCCATTCTCCGCAGTGTAGCCAGAGTCATCTTTTAAAAACACGGCTTGGGAGTTTAAGGGATTTGCTCAAGACCACAAAATGAAGTGAGTAGTAGAGCCAAGATCCGAGTCAGGGTCTTCGTGAGCTTGGAGCCTCTGCCGTTCCCTCGTTCTGGAGGGGACGGGCTTTATGCCTGGAGTAGGAAGGAGCTGGGCCACCCCAAGGTAAGCAGGCTCTGAATGTTGTTAGAAGTCCATGCTTGTGTTTGTCTGACAGCTTGTTAACTTGATTTTTGTAGGTGCACTGGGTTCATATTCCAGAAGGTTGGAAGGCTGGCTGCCACAGCTCTGGGAGGTGGATTTTTCCTGCTTCAGGTCTGTATGTGGAGTCTTTCCCCGGTTTCACGTACCATTTGAAATGCTAGTAACCTTTTGAGTCAGACTTCTTCAATTACTAGGTGGATTACAGCTTGTCACTTATAACATGGGGACACGTGCATATTCCAGGGTTTCCAAGACCACTTGGAATATGAAGCAAGGGTGATTTCAGAAATCCCAGGTGTGATGCAAGTGCCCTGTGATATGGTTTATTCTTAGACAAAGTCGATGAGAGACATGAGGGCTAAATGACACTGGTCAGATGGCCTCTGCTGGCCCGTGGCGTGGAGTTTGTTTTGAACCACTGGCTGCTGGCTCCCTGAGGCTGTGTGTGTACAGTTGGTTTGCAAACCTGACTCCACATTGGAATCACCTGGGAACTTTATAGAACACTGATGCTCGGGGCCTGCCCCCCACCTCCGTCTGATTTCACGGGCAGTAGGCCTGCTTGTATATCGGAGTATTTTTAAAGTTGCAGGTGATTCTGAGGTGCAGCCAAGCTGGAGTGTCCGGATCCACAGCTCTTTGTCTCCTCTCGAAGGTAGCAGCCCTCGTTTTAGTGAGGTCGTCCCACGTTAGAATCACAGTTTGAGTGAGTTTTCCAGATGCGTCAGGTGAAAATGAAGTGTGTGGAAGAGGCCAGAAGAGGCCCGCTTATGACTGGAGGGCCGGGGCGGGTGTGGTACAGCATCACTGCATCACAGACGCCCTCAAAACCCAATGCTTAAAATGACCATCTTTTATCATCTCAGTTTCTGTGCATCAGCAATTCGGGGAGGGGAGGGTGGGCGCTTGGGCTGGCAGCCTCAAGGGGTTCTAGCCAGAGGTGACTGGAGCTGGGTGAGCAGGGAGCTGGGGCGGGTCCAGGCCTCTCCCTCCCCTCCCTCACTCGGGTCTCAGCTCCTCCTGCGGCCTCAGTTCTCCAAGCGCCCTTGTTTCAGAAACATGGTGAAAGCTGCCCGCCCTTTTCTGCCCAAGCCTGGGAACTCCATAGCATCACTCTGGCAGCACCCTGCTTGTGACTAGCAAGGCACCAGCAGCTGCCCCCGGACCCGTTCCCTGCGTAGCTTCTTGGCTCCCTCCCTGTGGCTGTTAGCAGACAGGCCCCTCCTCACCCCTCCTGTTGCCTTCTGGGTTGCAGTCATCTTTCCTTCCTCGCACCCCTTCAGATGCAAGTGCGGTGACAGCTCTCTTGCACTAGACCCACAATCCTGCTCTGTCCCTGTGGTTTCCCTGAGTATCTTCGTATTGAGTGCACCCTCTGTTTCTTTTGGGGGTTCTGACTGACAGAAGTAATGGGCATTAGAATAATCTCCAGGAAGGACCCTTGCCCTGGGATTCTGGTATTGCTTGGGTCAGATGTGCAAGGAGTGCAGTGCAGGTAAGACATGGGGGTCTGCGCTGTGCACGCATGTGCCCTGTCACCAGGGTAGTCACGATGTTGGGAGATGAGGGGTGTGGTTTGACATAAGGATCCAGTTTCCTTTCATCCGGATTGTTGTCCCAGCAGCATTTAGTGAATAAGTCTTCCTTTTCTCAGTATTTGTACCGTTGCCTTTATCATACATCAGAGTTCATCTGTGTGTGGCTCTGACTCTCCTTCCTGTATCTACTGAGCCTTGATGGTGGGCAAGACAAGTTCCTCCACGTATTCTTCAGGATCGTCGTGGCTGCTTTCGTACTTTCGCTTCTCCATCTAAACTTTACAACAGGCTTGTCGATTCCTTTCAAAGATTCTGTTTAAATTTTCATTGGGGGACTTCCCTGGCAGTCCAGTGGTTAAGACTCTGTCCGCGCTGCTATTGCAGGGGGCGTGGGTTCAATCCCTGGTTGGGGAACTAAGATCCCGTGTGCCGCACGGTGCACCCAAAAAGAGGGGAAGAAAAGAGTAATAAGAAAAATGTTTGACTGGAATTGCATGGGAACCATATAGGTAAATTGGGGGAGAATTAATATCTTTTATGATATTGTATCATCTAGCTGTGAACACAGGCTTCGTCTCCATTTATTTAGGTCTGCTTTAATGTCTTTGCCTAGACTGCTCTTGTTTTTTCCATATAGATCTGGTCCATCTGTGGTTCAGTTTTATTCCTAGATGCGTTGTAAGAGCTTTAGTTGCTCTTGTGCTTTTCCCCAGGCACTCCCCCTGAGCCCTAAAGCTGTCTCCCAGTTGGACTCCGAGTGATACAACTACTGATGTAGAACATCTTTTCATGTGTTTATTTACTGTCCAGATCTCCTTTTTGGTGAAGTACCTATTCAGGTCTTTTGTCCGCTTTTAAATTGGATTGTCTGTTTCTGTACTTTTTGTTCTGTCCTATTAATCTGTGTGTCTTCTCCAATACCACACTGTCTTGATTGCTGTAAAATCAGGTAGTGTGATTCCTCCAACTCTGTTCTTTTTCAAAATCGTTTTGGCTGTTCTAGTTCCTTTGTCTTTTCATACACATTTTAGAACCAGCTTGTTTACATATCTGTAAAACATCTTGCTGGGATTGGGATTGCAATAACTCTGGCTTAATCATTTCTCTTTGAGTTCTTTCTTCAACAGACATTTTGTAGTTTTCAGTGTACAGATCCTATATGATTTTTGTTTAGATTTGTACCTAGTATTCGATTATTTTGCAGCTATTGTAAAACCATAAATTTCATTTCCATTTCCAATTCAAATTGCTAGCATATAGAAATACAGTTTATTTTGTGTGTTTATCTTGTAGTGTACAGCCTTGCTAAACTCGCTTTTTGTGTGTAGGAGTTTTTGTTTTTTGTTGGATTCTTTGAAATTATGTAGACAAACATGTCTACAAATAGTGACATTTTGACATCTTCCTTTCTGATCTGGACGCCTCTTACCTTGTGTTCTTCCTTGTTGCACTATGACTTCATTTCCAGCACAGCGTTGAATAGGAATAGAGACAGTAGACATCCTTGCCTTTTTGTTAACATTGGATGGAAGTATTCAGTCTTTCACCGGTAAGTATGATTGACGTTAGCTGTATGTTTGTAGATGCTCTTTAGCAAGTTGAGGAAGTTCTCCCTGTTTCTGTTTTTCCAAGAGCTTTTACGGGAACGTGTGTGGAATTTTGTCAGAATGTTTCTGAGTCCTGCCTGAAGTCTAGGCCAGGTGATACCTTAGCAAATATGGGAACTACACGGCTCTGGGCTTCTCCAGTCAGATGCTCTTGTTTCCTTCAGAGCCCCCAAGTAGCTGTTCAGTGTACTTCGTCGTGTGGGAGAGACAGGGTGGAGTAACAGAATCGGAACTTGAACGTAGTGTGCGATTTTTGAGATGCAGCTATATTGCTGCTACAAGTAGTCTGTGTAACATCTTGTGTAAACATGACACAACTTGCTTATTCATTCATGTGCGGATGGACATTTGCTTTATTTCCGGTAAAGCTGCTGTGACGAGCTGCCATTCTGGGTATAGCATAATGGCACGTGCAGTTTCAGTGTTGGCGGATGAAGCCGAACGGCTCTCCTAAAAGGCTGCTGGTAAACACTCAGTAAGGGTGTGATAGGAGTGTCCATTTCCCACATCCTTATCAACACTGTATATTTTCAGCGTTTTACTCATCTCCAATCTGATAAAGAAAGTATAGCAACTCAGTAATTTTAGTGTTAATTTCCTTGATTCCTTGTGAAGTTGAACTTCTCCCTTTTGTTGACCACTTTGTTTTGTGAGTTGCCTTTACCCGTTTTTCAAATGGGGTTTTTTCCTTACTGATCTCCAGAAGAACTTCACTTTTTGTAAGTATTAATGTTTTGTTTGTTAGATATATTGCAGATATTTTCTCCAGCCTGGTTTGGGTGACTGATTAGTTGGTTGGTGCTGTTAACTAAAAGAGAGACTAGAGGGAGAGCAACTGACTAGACAGTGGAGAAGAATTTCAGTTTTAGATATTTTGAGCTATCCAGGGAGTTATGATTTATCATATCAGAAATTTGGAGGAGAGAAGTGATACACATGGAGGATTGACTGATGGCCTAATCAGCCTCTTCGTTCCCTGGGTAACACTAATCCATCAGGAAGCTCCATGTGTGAATGAGTTTTATCCTGTTCGCACATTCTTTATGAAATGCTTCTCACTGAGTGTGTGTGTGTGCGTGCCTGCTGTCTTGAGCAAGGGAAGTAGCCATGTTCTGTAGGTATATTTGGATGTGCTTCTCCCTTACAAGAAATCGCTCATGAGAAATCTCTGTGATTTCTTTCTGAGCAGCAGTGATTACTACATGACACCCTTGCCCTGTTCACGTTGTTGAGAAACTCAGGCTTATGTCGCCTTTAAGGTTTCTTTACCTTACATCTTGACTTCCAGTTCTGATTTTCATTTACCATTTAATTTTTTTAAGCTCACTTGAAATTTTATCGAGATGGGTAAGAGTATAAATAAAGTAAAAGAATTGGAGCAGTCACCGAAGGCCAGTGTGTGGATTTCCGTTGACAGGCATAGGGCCTCGCACATAGGGTGGGTGCTCAGTAGATGTGGAGTGAATGTCGTTGAAATACAAAAAACTGGACGGCAAATATCTCCAAAGATAGAAACTCAGAAGGATTTTTGGTAACATATTTCAGTGATTTATCCTGTGTTTCTCCTTTATTGCTGTCGTTTTTTAAACTAAAGCTTGCAAACCATACTGGCTACATCAAAGTGGACTGGAAGCGGGTAGAGCGGGACATGAAGAAAGCCAAGGAGCAGCTGAAGGTCCGCAAGGGCAGCCAGACACCTGCGGAGGTCAAAAGCAAAGCAGACGAGGTGAGACTTGTTTTGTTCCTGTGCAGTGTGTGAAGGGTGCAGACAACTTTGTGTGTAAAAAATGGGGTAGACACACCAATATGTCAGCCTCAGATGGAATATCCTCACCTCAGTGGCAATTTAAAAGGTTAAACCTACAAGGACCAAGGACCAGTAGGTTTGGTGACGTTTATTGCTGAGCGAGAGTGCAAAGTGCTACAGGCACATATGTGGATCGAGCATCCCTTGAAGAAGTTCTTGTTGGGATTGGAGCGGCACGTGAGGGGTGGGGGGGGAGATGTACCTTGTACAGCCACTCTGATCACTTTGAGTCAGTCACATTTTTGTCTCCATACACACACATCTCTGAAACGTCCAGAATGTGTAGCCCAGGGGTTGACGAGCTTTTTTTGTAAAGGGCCAGATGGTACCTGTTTTCAGCTTTGTAGGCACTGTGATCTCTGTCACTACTGAACTCCACTGTGTAGCGTGAAAACAGCCATAGACGATGGGTAGGCAGGTGGGTGTGGCTGCGTTGCAATGAAAGTTTATTTAAAAATAGGTGACGGGCTTCCCTGGTGGCGCAGTGGTTGAGAGTCCGCCTGCCGATGCAGGGGACGCGGGTTCGTGCCCCGGTCCGGGAAGATCCCACATGCCGCGTAGAGACTGGGCCCGTGAGCCATGGCCGCTGAGCCTGCGCGTCCGGAGCCTGTGCTCCGCAGCGGGAGAGGCCACAACAGTGAGAGGCCCGCGTACCGCAAAAAAAAAATAAATAAATAAATAAAATAAAATAAAAATAGGTGACTGGCTGGATTTGGCCCACGGGCTATAGTTTGCTAACCTCTGATCTAAGGCATGAAATCAGGTCAGATTATACTGGAGGGACAGGAGAAGGGCTTCTTTTTTAAAAGGATGTATTTTGTTACTTCTTTATTACCTTTGGAAAAATGTCAAATGTCCCAAAGATATAAGTGCACTTAACCAGGGAGAAATAAACCGGGATCAAGGTGTCAGGAAGGTGCCTGGTTAAACCTACAAGGACCAAGAGAACAGGAAGGGAATACCAGGAGACAAGAAATATTAGCAAATGTTTGAAAGTTGGAAAGCACATAGATGAGTGGTAGATAACTTAGCAGAGGAACTTCCCTGGTCCGGTGGCTAAGATTCTGTGCTCCCAGTGCCGGGGGCCTGGGTTCAATCCCTGGTCAGGGAACTAGATCCTGCATGCCGCAACTAAAGATCCCACATGCCGCAGCTAACACCTGGTGCAGCCAAATAAATAAATATTGTTTTTAAAAAAAATGACATTCCCTTTAAAGAAGAAAAAAAGAAAAAGACGATTCTTTGTGGTGGCGAGTGCTCAGCCAAAGGTGTCCATTGCCAGAATACTACTCAGCCATATAAAAGTATGACATTTTGCCATTTGCAGCAACATGGATGGACATAGAGATTATCATACTGAGTGAAATAAGTCAGACAGAGAAAGACAACTATCATATGACATCACTTACATGTGGAATCTAAAATATGACACAAATGAATCTATGAAACAGAAGCAAACTCACAGACATAGAGAACAGAGTTGTGGTTGCCAAGGGGGAGGGAGGGAGGGACTGGGAGTGTGGGGTCAGCAGATGCAAACTAGTATCTATAGGATGGATACAAAACAGGGTCCTACTGTAGAGCACAGGGAACTCTTCAATATCCTGGGATAAACCAGAATGGGAAAGAATAGGAAAAAGAACGCATATATATGTACAATGGAATCACTTTGCTGCACAGCAGAAATAAACACAACATTGTAAATCAACTACATTTCAATGAAAAAATGAGCACATCTTACTTTATGTAAATTATACCTCAATAAAGTGTAGTAAGATGGAAAAGTTCGAAAAGAAGAACAAAAAACCCCTCAAATAAATAAATTTTTTATAAAGAAAGCTGTCCGTTGCCCAGAGTGGAACGTGGCATTTGTGCACTTAGATAAGTCCTTCCTCCTTCCTCCCTTCCATCCCTCCTCAAGCTCAAGGTTATGAAACTTACACTTTTTTCACTTCAAAAATTTTTTTTATTTTTCAGACATTTACAAAAGTAATACATGATTGTTGAAAACTTCTTTAATGATACAGGAATGTATATAATAAAAAGTATAAGGTTAATGTTTGATTAGAACCAACTGTTGCCTTACAGTGTGCACTTATATAAAGTAACCAATTGTGGAATTGGTTCATTCCACAAATGTTTGTAGTATCCCTCTTTGTGGCCTGGCCCTCTCACAGGCCCCAGGGAGAGTGGCTGGTCCCCCCTGAGAGCCCGTATTCATATTTGGGGAGCAGGAAATGAAAATGTTCGGGTTAGTGTTGAGCAGCAAGGAGGCCACTGGTCATTTCTGCGAGAACAGTTACAGTCGGGTGGTGGAGTTGAGAGCCAAGGTGTAGCAAGTTGAGGAACGAGTAAAGACGATGAATGAAAGAGGTCATGTCAGGAAACTGTATGATTTTTGTCATTCCCCCTGAGGGCAGATGGCAAGAGACAATGCGTCAGATAGGGAAGTATAGTTCCAGCCAAGTCGGGGAGGAGTGAAGACACAGGCACAGTGGGAATGAGGGGCTCGAGGGTCCCAGGAGGCTGGGTGGTGGCGTGGGAAAGGTCGGGGTGGGGTTAGGGAGATGAACCCCTGTACTTAAGTTCAGGAAACCAGTAGGCCAGGCTACAGGGTATATTCCCCTCGTGAATACTTTTCTATGGTAGCACTTGGGAGAAAGTTCCCTCTGGGATGGAGGTCGATAGAGCACATGCATGGGAAGCTGTAGGAATGTGAGAAAATAAGGTTTCAGAGGAGCGTGTATGGATAGATGGACAGACGCGTGGGCGGGAGGAACGTGTGGACAGGTTTGGAGGAGACACCAGTTTACTGAATGTGGTGCCTTCTCTCTTTGCAAAGTCCCGTCTGAAAAGCATCCCTTGAATGTGATCACTGTGCGCTAGCACCCCGCCACTACCTTATCCAAAGACACGTCATCTCACCTTCTGATCTGCGTCCTGCTTCCTAATAATATCCTCAGCAAAGTAATCCACTGTGCTATCTTCTGTTCCTAGGTGGTGTCGTTTGTGAAGAAGAATGTTCTAGTGACTGGTGGATTTTTCGGAGGCTTTCTGCTTGGTATGGCGTCCTAAAGAGGATGACTTCACTTCCTTACTCCTGGTTTTTCCAGCCAGCGGCCTCTTCACTCCGTCATAGGATAGCAAAGCCTCTCCTCTTCGTCCTCCTCTCCCTCGCCTTCCTCCCTGCCGTGGCGTATCTGAATGGCTTCTGTAGGCATCTGTTGGTACAAGTGGATAATGGCCCCACCATGACCTTGACGGCAACGGAAGAGACAGTAGACATTAACTCTTCTCCCACCACACTCCCCCCTTGACTAATCTCTAGGTCAGCAAGAATATTCCTTTGTCCCCTATGTAAGATACTTACCAGAACATGGTACAAGATGGCTCACCATGGAGCGTGAGTGGACCCTCAGAGGTTGTCCCAAACTTGATTAGGAAAAGAAATAGCAAGCATATAAGATACCTTACTATGTCCTGCCTGGAAAGGAACTGAATACATTTGCCTGTAAGCATGAAAGATTTTGGTATCTTGGTGTCTACTTTCTTTTGTAGTAGATTTTAGGTTACAGAATGAGAACTACTTGTACTGGCTCTAATTATCCTGACAGAATGGGAGCATGCGCACTACAGTTGAAAAATCTGCATATGGAATGAACTTGTGCTAAAGATACATATGCTGAGCTGAAGGTATTGTGTTTGGTGGGAAGGTCTTTAGGGAAACCAACCAATAGATACATTTAGGATGGTCAGACTTAGTGAATCACTTAGAGGCATTGCGGTATTATCTACAGATGTTTTCCACCATACAGGATAATGCATCTCATGCTGGTTTCCAAAGGATTTATTTATGGTAAAATAAGTGACTTTAGGTGGAAGAGGGAAGAAGCTCTTGGATTTTTATTTAATAGAAAAGGTTTTAAGCTTTGAAATGTGAAATATTCTTTACCTCTTGTCAAACATCAGGGGTAGCCGTAGCTCCTCTGTGCCAGTTCTACTATTTATCCAGTTAGTATGAAATATATAACATTTGAACCAGAGTTTTTAAATGGTGGCATTCCAAGCATTAAGAATTGAGAACAGTAGCAATAGCAACAGCACATGTGAAATAAATTATTTCTATCATCAAAGGTAATCTGTCTCAGGAAGACCCCAACTCTTAGAATTTTTCTTTAAAATAAAAGTTTATAGATATATCCATGCTTAGAAACTTAACACATTTTTCTGTACTGGCCTTCTGTTGTACCATCTAGAATACCCACTGCAGGAAGGCAAGGCTTGTGTCTTCACCATCATATCCATGGAGCCAAGCACTTCATAAGTACTCAGTATCTGTTGAATATATGAATAATGAGCTCATAGGAAAGTATCTGGAAAAGGCACTGATCCACAGGATTTGTGGGACTTTATGAGTTCTGAAAATTTGGAAAACTTGGAATTAACTTCTTAAACTTGCAGGTGATCCCTTGCAAAATGTATGTTCTTAAGGCCTTCCTTTTAAAATGTTTGCCTTTTAACTTACCTTGGGAATGATGTATTGAATTTGGAACTTGTAGCTACTAGTGGATGTGTGGAATTTTTTAGAATTCATCCATTTGCATTTTTCTCCTTATGGTAGTATTTTAAGGCAACATTAAGTTTTGCTTGTAACATGTATGAATTATATACAAATCGTAATGCTATGAGCCACATTGTTCCATATTTTTGTAGAACTCAAATTTTTTCACTTTTTATTATGGAAACATTCAAACATATATAAAAATACAGAAGATAGTACAATGACCCCCATGTGTCCATCAACCACCTATAATGATCATCAAATTATATCTTGTTTTATCAATTGTTTTGAAACAAATACCAAGTGTGTCATTTTATTATATTTTGGTATGTGTCTGTAAAAGGTAAGAACTCATCTTAAAAATCATAAATGCAATACCCTATTATTATACCCATCTGACCCCACCCAGACCAGTGGAATGGGGGCTGCAGGTAGTGGGGTGGGGTGGCCTTTTTCCATCTCTTTTTCCTGTGATTATTGGTGATGACAAAGATTCGCAGGTTGCTCTAAGCTGCTTTGAGCGGGTTATAATAGATAATAGACTGAAGTAAGATTCTAGCTTCCACCTGAGGGACATGGTTGAGGTCAGTGTTACGGGTTGGCCTCATCCTATTGCAATCAGGATGGCCCTGAGTTCTGCCCGCTGAGTGGGGCCACCACAGGTGGACGGGCAGAGTGGGTGCTGAGGTTGAACAGTGGCGGCGCTCTGGTGCTCATCACTGGTGGCATTTAGGAGAGCTCCCTCAGGCAGTTAGGGGAGCCTCTAAATGGAGGCCCTGTTGTCAGCAACTTTGCTTCAGGTGGCGAAGTGAGAGGTTTCCCCCCAAAGAACAGCTGCCACCCCTTCACGCAAAACTGAGACACCAGGACCAGGCAACTTCACCCGTGGATGCTCTGTTTCCATGTGACTGGCAAGGCCTGTTTCACGATGCATTTTTCTCCAGTACCCAGAATCCAGTAACATGCTGTGCCTCCTCAGTGATGGGGGCTGAAGAGATGGCAGATTTTCTTTGACTGACGGAGGGATTAAGCGTTTTCAGTCGTCACTTTGACCGTGTTTGGGTTTTGGCTCCCCTTGTTCGGGGCTTCCCTGCCTGTAGTTGGGCCTGGACTGGAGAACCTCTGACAGCTGGTGGCCAGAGTGCCTATGAGGGTCTTCTCCCTTTTTTCTGCTCACCCCAGAGCCCCCATGTGCTCCTTCTGTCCCCTCCTGGCATCTCTGCCACTCTGGACCACCCTTTGACCCAGCGTCCCTCCTTGTGATGACCAGGTGGGATGGGGAGCTATAAGCAAAGGAGGGGGAGAGGGATCAGGTCCAACAAGTAGACCCCCGTGTCTTCAGTCTTTCTAAGGCTCTGTATCCTCACTGCTAACACGGTTTGAGCGTGGGGACACCTCCGCCTGAGTGTCCCCATTGTCATGAGTGTCACTGTCATTGACTTTCCTCCTGCTGCCCATCCGGGCCACTTCTCTGCTCCCGCCCCTCAGCCTCAGGACACTCATTAACAGGCTGACATTCCCCCCTGCTGGACCTGGCAGAACACAGGACATGACTAAAGGAGTGAATCTTACATAATTCTAGCTAACATACTCTTGGGGTGGGTGCTCATGGTTTTGAAATGCTTAACTACTGTGAAAATGTTCTCCCCATCATCCTTTTGTTTGACTTTTGCCGGAAAGATGGACGTGACTAATGGTTGAACTCTTATTTGGAAACCTACTTTTGTGTCGTTTGGGAGATGTAATAAGTTTCTGATTGAAAAAAATGGTGTAGGGATAGATTTTAAATATCTGAGAATCATTAATGTTTCATGATGAAACACTAGTTTCTTCTCTCAGGGAAATTTACTTAGGGCCAGTTTTGGACCCTGCAGGCAAAATTAGACTTCTGCCCTCTCTGCTCCCTCCACCAGCTTACCAGCTTCATTTCTTTGTCATGGTTCTAGGTCTGGGGGCTTCTTAATCACTTATACAATAGTAGTGTGAGCTCTTGGAGAACTGGGCAGAAAACATACCTTATTCTGGACCTGATTTCCCAGAAATCATGCAGTGTGGCTTATGTCTCTGATATTTGATACTTAAGGAATCATGAATTTCAAGAGCACTATTTTTCTAGCGAAAACTGAGTGTTGCACTTTCTTCACGTTTTTAGAAAACTGTAAAGTCAGCTTATTGAAACACCAAAACTACCGTCCTGAATTTGAAATGGTCAAAAATGCCATTATGATGATTGAGAGCAGTGGTTCGCATCCTTGCTTGCCTGCCTGCCGTCCTGGAGACTCTGGTTGCACTGGTAGCGGCGGGGCAGCCTCAGGTGTTTGAGGAGCATCTAAGGTTGGGAACCACTGAACTACAGACTTGGAAGCTGGTGTAATAACATTACAGTTCTGCTGAACAGGCCTTTAATACCTTTTAAATTAAGTGCCATACAATTTCAGATGCCTTCCAAGTACTGAACAGAGTATAATATTAGTTTATTAAATGTTATAGGAATTGTGTGGAGTGGATGCATGAGTAGCATGATGGCTGACCAGGGCCTTCTGTCATCAGTAGATGTAAAGCTCTTGGACAGAAGGTTGTGGGGTAATGGAGTGTTCATATGGTGCCACCATATCGCCCCACAAATGACCTCCCGTGACCAAGGGAAAACTACCTTTCCAGTGGAGAGGTCTGTCTCAGTCATTAGTTAACCAAGTGATGAAACAGCATCACTCAGAGCCCCCTTACAGCAGGCTTTTAAGAAGTCTCTAAGTGGAGGATGAGATCGTATTTCTCACCTTCCCAGCTCTTCCCTGAAGACTGAGATTCAGTGTTAATCATGGTCCCTAATAAATAAAAAACGGTTGGTAAGTGTTAAGCTTCTCTGATGTCTCTTTTATTTCCCTGTATGTCATAGTAATAGCTAAGAAGAAGAAGATTGAAATCAATGTCTGCTAATAGATGTTGAATGAAACTGAGACAGTTCTGAGTTTAAAGATAGGAAGGAATAATTGGTTGAAGCTTTAGGAGCCCTAAAGAAAGGAGTATACTTGGGGAAAAAATTAAAAGTCTGAAACTTGAGTAGTTAACTCAATAATTCTGTAGTAAAGCACAGGAGAGCAATCTCTTTGATCATGTAGTGATTGCTAATGTGAATCCAACACCACTATCAATTGATACTTTTAAATGTAATTTAGATTTGTATATGATGTAAATGTAGTTATAAAATGTTTCATTAAATTTTCTACTATTAACACAAGACTTCAAATGATTTTATGAGAATATAGCACTCTTTCCCTAGTTTGTGGACCAAACATCTCTTAAGGCAGCATTTCTCCAAGTCTCTGGAGAATGTTCCCCTCCCGAGAGATGCTATCTGCAAAACGGGTTTGCTGGTACAAGTTGGCAAGTATTGCATACAGTAGTCCTTTCCAAAGAATCATACTTCACGTGAGCATATGAAAAGCTTTGAAGTCTTCACAGGAAAGAAACCTGTTTACTTCTGTGTAACCTAGCATTCCCAGACTTACCTTACCAGGCAAGCCTTTTTTCCACCTGTTACAGCAATTCCTAGAAATGCTGCTTTAAAGAACACGTGGTCCCAAAACAGTAATGGTATTTGAATATCAGGGACTATCTTAGTTTGTTCACAGCAATGTAGCTTCTCTCTAGCATGCTGGCAGAGGGAAGGAGGGATCCTCCCTGTTATGGACTGAATGTGGTTCCTGAAATTTCATGTTGAAATCCTAACCCCTAAGGTGATGGTATTTGGAGGTGGGGTCTTTGGAGGTGATGAAGTCATGAGTCTGTTTTATGAGGGCACTGATCCCTTCGTGAATGGGATTAGTGGCCTCATAAAATAGACCCCAGAGAGCTCCCTTGTCCCTTCTTCCATGTGAGGACATGGCAAGAAAACAGCCACCTATGAACCAGGAAGAGGGCCCTCACCAGACACTGAATCCGCCAGCACCTTAATCTTGGACTTGCTGCCTCCAGAACTTTGAGAAAGCCACCTGGTCTGTGATCTTTTTGTCATAGCAAGCCGAATGGACTGAGACAAGGACCCATCAGAATTTGTTTCAGCTCTTGCTTAAGAACTCATCTTTTTTCTTTATTTGTGGGGGAGGGTAGAGTGATGGTGGTTCTAGCACCTATTTGAGGAAACCAAATGGCCCCTTCGATACTGTCCCCCCCTCAACCACTATGTGAAGTCACACAGCTTCAGCAGCCTTGTGTTAGCACCTTCAGGATCCACTGGAATAGGTTTTGATTATGAGGCTATAAAGTGTAGATAAACCACTTAAGAATTCTAGTCCTGTTGCTGCCTAACTTCCAAAGAATTTGTTTCCCCAGTTCTCTCCTGATGATAAATTAAGAGTCATTAAACATTCCAAGAATCATTTCTATGCCTTTCCTGCCACTCACTGAACAAATATTAAGTGGCTTCTGAGCTACACACTATGGTGGGGGATGCAAAAGTGGAAAGAAATATTCTTACTGGCATCTGGAAGGACACTTTGCTCCAAATTATTGGACACTGACTGGGTCACACAGGTGAAGGGCTCAGTCCCACAAGACTGCACCCACTTGGGACTTCCCTGGTGGTCCAGTGGTTAAGAACCCACCTTCCAATGCAAGGGATGCAGATTCGATCCCTGGGGGAACTAAGACCGTGTGCTGCAACTACTGAGCCTGCACGCTCCAGAGCTCGTGCACCACATCTAGAGAGCCCGCAGGCCTCAACTAATGACTTTGTGCGCTCTAGAGCCTGCGTGCCGCAACGAAGATCCCTCATGCTGCAACTAAGACCCGATGCAGCCAAATAAATAAATAAATATTTTTTAAAAAATAAATTAGTTTGTTTCTGTAAGTCACTGAGATGTGAGGTTATTTGTTGTGTGGGTAAAGTTGGTCAATACAGAAATCATCCAAAAGTGGCAATTTGAGGAAAGGTTGAATTTTACAAAAAAAAAAAAAGACTGCACCCACTTGTTCAGACACCTGTTCCAAGTCCAGGTTGTTACCTGTGCTTCTGACCAACTGGCTTTAAATCTGAGTTTCCCAACGACACCTCCTTGGGTTCAACTGATTTACTAGTGCAGCTCATAGAACTCGGAGGAACATTCACTTAAATGTTCATCAGTTTATTATATAGGATATTATAAAGGATATAGATGGACAACAGCCAGATGAAGAAGTGCACAGGGTGAGGTCCAGCAGGGCCTGACACACAGGAGTTTCTGTCCCCATGGAAGTGGGGTGTATCCACTCCTGACATGTGGATGCATTCTGGTTCACCAACCTGGAAGCTCTCTGAACCCCATCCTTTTGGGTTTTTATGGAGGCTTCATTACACAGTGTTAAAATAAAAACTCATGTATGCACCCAGTATAGGATCACTCAAAAGCCCACGACGAAAGATAAGGAAAGACACTATATAATTATAAAAGGATCAACAGAAGAACAGGATATTACACTCATTCACATATATGCACCCAATATAGGAGCACCCAGATACATAAAGCAAATACTAGCAGACATAAAGGGAGAAATGGATGGGTATACAATAATAGTAGGAGACTTTAACACCCCACTCACATCTGTGACAGATCTTTGAGACAGAAAAATCAATAAGGCAAGAGAGATCCTAAATGATACAAGAGAACAGACTTAATTAATATTTTCAGGACATTACGTCCAAAAAAAGCAGACTACACATTCTTTTCAAGTGCACATGGAACATTCTCTAGGATTGACTACATACTAGGGCACAAAACAAGCCTCAACAAATTTAAGAATATAGAAAATATTTCAAGTATCTTTTCTGACCACAACAGCATGAAACTAGAAATCAACCACAGAAAAAGAAACGAGAAAAAAACAATTACATGGAGACTAAACAACATGCTACTAAAAAACCAATGGGTCACCAATGAAATCAAAGAAGAAATTAAAAAATACCTTAAGGCAAATGACTATGAAAACACAACCATACAAAATCTATGGGATGCAGCAAAAGCAGTTCTTAGGGGGAAGTTCACAGCAATACAGGCCTTTAAGAAACAAGAAAAATCTCAAACAAACAACCTAACCCACAACCTAAAAAAATCAGAAAAAGAACAAACAAAACCTAAAGTCAGCAGAAGGAAGGATTTACTAAAGATCAGGAGGAAATAAACAAAACAGAGATTTAAAAAACAATAGAAAAAAATCAATAAAACCAAGAGCTGGTTCTTTGAAAAGGTAAAGAAAATTGACAAACCTCTGGCCAGGCTCACCAAGAAGACAAGACAGAAGACTCAAACAAAATAAGAAATGAAAGAGGAGAAATCACAACTCATAACTCAGAAATACAAAAAACCATAAGGGTATACTATGAACAATTATATGCCAACAAATTTGACAACCCAGAAGAAATGGACAATTTTCTAGAAACATACAGCCCAAAAAAACGGAATCAAGAAGAAACAGATAATTTGAACAGACCAATCACTAGAAGTGAAATAGAATCTGTAATAAAACAAACAAACAAAAATCCCAACTCCCTACAAACAGAAGTCCAGGGCCAGATGGCTTCACAGGCAAATTCTACAAAACATACAAAGAAGAACTTATACTGATCCTTTTCAAATTCTTCCAAAAGACTGAAGAGGAAGGAACACTCGCAAAGACATTCTATGAAGCCACCATTACCCTGATACTGAAACTAGACAAAGACACTACCAGAAAAGAAAATTACAGGCCAATATCTCTGATGAATATAGACACAAAAATTCTCAACAGAATATTAGCAAACTGAATCCAACAACACATAAAAAAGAGCATACACCACGACCGAGTTGGATTCATCCCACAGTCACAAGGATGGTCTGATATGTGCAAATCAATCAATGTGATACACCACATCAACAAAAGAAAAAAACCCCATAATCATCTCAATAGATGCAGAAAAAAACATGCAGTAAAATTGTACATCCGTTCATGATTAAAACTCTTACCAAAGTGGGTATAGAGGGAACATATCTCAACATAAGAAAAGCTATTTACGACAAACCCACACACAGCCAATCCAATACTCAATGGTGAAAAGCTGAAAGCCTTCCCATTAAAATCTGGAACAAGACAAGGAAGCCCACTCTTACTTCTCTTCAACATAGTATTGGAAGTCCTAGCCACAGCAACCAGACAAGAAAAAAATAAATAGAAGTTATTCAAATTGGTAGGGAAGAGGTAAAACTGTCATTATATGCAGATGACGTGATACCATATATAGAAAACCCTAAAGACTCCACACAAAAACTACTAGAACTAATCAATGAATTCAGCAAGGTAGCAGGACACAAGATTAACATACAGAAATTGGTTGCAGGGGCAGAGGGGTGGAGGAGGGAGCGGGAAAAAAAAAAAGAAATTGACTGCATTTCTTAACACTAACAATGAAATATCAGAAAGGGAATGTAAACAAACAATCCATTTTAAAATTACATCAAAAAACAATACTTAGGAATAAACCTGACCAAGGAGGTGAAAGACATATGCTGAGAACTACAAAACATTAATAAAGGAAATTGAAGATGATTCAAATAAATGGAAAGATATCCCATACTCTTGGATGGGAAGAATTAATATTGTTAAAGTGGCCATACTACCTGAAGCAATCTATAGATTTAACGTGATCCCTATCAAATTGCCCATTACATTTTTCACAGAACTAGAACAAATAATCCTAAAATTTATACGGAAGCACAAAAGACCCAGAATTGTCAAAGCAATCCTGAGGAAAAAGAACAAAGCAGGAGGCATAACCCTCCAGACTTCAGACAATATTACAAAGCTACAGTAATCAAAACAGTGTGGTATTGGCACAAAACAGACATATGGATCAATGGAACAGAACAGAGACCCCATAAATGAACAAACATACCTACAGTCAATTAATCTTTGGCAAAGGAGGCAAGAATATACAATGGGAAAAAGACAGTCTCTTCAGCAAGTGGTTTTGGGAAAGCTGGACAGCTGCATGTAAATGAATGAAGTTAGAACACACCTTCACACCATACACAAAAATAAACTCAAAATGGCTTAAAGACTTAAACATAAGACATGATACCATAAAACTCCTAGAAGAGATCATAGGCAAAACATTCTGACATAAATTGTACCAATGTTTTCTTAGGTTAGTCTCCCAAGGCAATAGAAATAAAAGCAAAAATAAACAAATGGGACCTAATCAAACTTATAAGCCTTTGTACAGCAAAGGAAACCATAAACAAAATGAAATACAACCTTTGGACTGAGAAAAATATTTGCAAATGATGCGACTGACAAGGGCTTAATTTCCAAAATATACAAACAGCTCATGCAACTCAATAACAAAAAAAAACGAACCCAATCGAAAAATGGACAGAAGATCTAAATAGACATTTCTCCAAAGATGACATAAATGGCCAATAGGCACATGAAAAGATGCTCAACACCGCTAATTATTAGAAAAATGCAAATCAAAACTACAATGAGGTACCAGCTCACACTGGTCAGAATGACCATCATTAAAAAGTCTACAAATAGCAGGGAAATCCCCGGCGTTCCAGTGGTTAGGACTCCGAGCTTTCACTGCTGAGGGCATAGGTTTGATCCCTGGTTGGGGAACTAACACCCTGCAAGCCGCAAAGTGCAGCCAAAAAAAAAAAAAAAAGGCTACAAATAACAAATGCTGGAGAGGGTGTGGAGAAAAGGGAACCCTCCTACACTGTTGGTGGGAATGTAAATTGGTGCAGCCAGTATGGAAGTTCCTCAAAAAAACTAAAAGTAGAGCTACCATATGATCCAGCGATCCCACTCCTGGGCATATATCCGGAGAAAACTCTAATTCAAAAAGATACATGCACCCCTATGTTCCCAGCAGCACTGTTTACAATAGCCAAGACATGGAAGCAACCTAAATGTCCACTGACAGATGAATGGATAAAGAAGATGTGGTACATATATGTAACAGAATACTACTCAGCCATATAAAAGAAGGAAATTTTGTCATTTGCAGCAACATGGATGGACCTAGAGATTATCATACTAAGTGAAGTAAGTCAGAAAGAGAAAGACAAATACCATATGATATCACTTATATGTGGAATCTAAAATATGACACAAATGAACATATCTACGAAACAGACTCACAGACATAGAGAACAGACTTGTGGTTGCCAAGGGGGAGAAGTGGGGGAAGGAAGGATTGGGAGTTTGGGATTAGTAGATGCAAAGTATTATATATAGAATGGATAAACAACAAGGCCCTAATTACTGTATAGCACAGGGAACTATATTCAATATCCTGTGATAAACCATAATGAAAAGAATATGAAAAGGAATATATACATGTATAACTGAATCACTTTGCTGTACAGCAGTAATTAACATTGTAAATGAACTATACTCCAATAAAATTTAAAAAAATAAAAAATAAAACACTGAGACCAGCCTTGAAAACTCCATGAACAGACAAAACCAGTTTAGTCACGCAAGCAAGGCTTAATTGAGCTTATTTTAGGAGACTAACCTGACCTGGGTCATTTCTCGCTTATGCTTCTGGAAAGCATAAGCTAAACTGTTTCCTAAGGCTGATATGAGGTTAGCCACTGACCAATTCCCAACCATTTAAGAAAATTCTAATATTATAACCAATCACTGTGAAGAATAAGCAGCCACTGCCTCATGCTGTGTAAGCTGCTTTATAACAGTGCCCCCCACCGGCCTCCTTCCACGTGTTGGTCTGAGTGCTCTGTGTTCACAAACTCTTTTTGGTGTGTGCACAATAAACTTTCACTAATTACTACTTTGATGATTCATTGGCTTTCTGTTATTTTTCTGTGATCCTTTGACAAGTCACAATTGATTAAATCACTGGCCGTTGGCGATTGAACTCCAATATTCTCCAGCCTCTCGCCCCTCTCCCCTCCCCTGGGGTCATGGTGGGGGTGGGAACTGAAAGTTCTAACCCTCTAACCCTGCAAGGCCGTTCCCCTGGCAACCAGCCCCCATCCTAAGGTTACCTAGGGACTTTCAAAAGTCTCATTAACATAACAGAAGCCACCTTTATTGCACTTATCACTTAGGAAATTCCAAGCGTTTTAGGACCACAGTGCCAGGAATGGAGACAAAAACCAAATATATATTTTGTTATAATGAAAGCAGCTCTTTTACCCCTTTCCTCTTTGCCCATTTCTGTTCCCCTGTAACCTTAAAAGAACCTAGTTATAGGAATGAGATCACCAGGCAGTTTAACCTAACTCCTGACTTATACTCTCCTGAATGCACACCATGCCTTGTCTAACCTGTTGATTCTTTTCCTAGATAGAAGTAGTTAGCTCTCTACCCCCAATAGCCCCCCTAAGCAATCCTGCACGCAGATCACATGGGCAAGAAAACATCTGAAGAAAGTCAGCCAGTCTGCATGCAAAGGAGAATGATGCAGAATCCAACCTCCTTCCTTGACGATTCACTGAGATTCTTACCCCCTTTTTCCCTTTAAAAACTGTCATGGTGGGGCTTCCCTGGTGGGGCAGTGGTTAAGAATCTGCCTGCCAATGCAGGGGACACAGGTTTGAGCCCTGGTCGGGGAAGATCCCACATGCCACGGAGCAACTAAGCCCATGTGCCACAACTGCTGAGCCTGTGCTATAGAGTCCGCAAGCCACAACTACTGAGCCCACATGCCGCAACTCCTGAGCCCCTGTGCCTAGAGCCCGTGCTCCGCAACAAGAGAAGCCACCGCAATGAGAAGCCCGCGCACCGCAACGCAGCCAAAAATAAATAAATTTTTTAATAAAACCAAAAAAACTGTCATGGCTGAGCAGAATCTTTGGGGTTGGTCTCTGGACACAAACCCACCTTCTCCCCAGAATGCCAGGTTTTCTGATTAAAGCACCTTTTCCACTGACACTTGCCTCTCCACTATTGGCTTTTGAGTGGCAAGCAGCCAAATCTGACTTCGGTAACAATAAGTCAACATATCACATATACCAAACCAAAAAGTTTCACTTAAAAGGTTTATTTTAGCAGCTCAGTTTTATCACATTCTACTTATTTGTTTAATATATTTATATTTGTTCTGCATAGATGGCATATTAACTTTTATAGTTGACTTTTTCATTTGATATTTGCTGCTACCTGGCCTGAAGAAAGAGTCAGGAGGATAGATAAAACCCGCGTGGTGGCAATGTGGGGCAGCAGTTTGCTTCTCAGCAGAACTTTACTGTCATGTGGGCTTCAGCGTCAGCTTCTCTTCCTCTTCTTTCTCAAATCCTGAACAGACGAGAGATCTTCCCTTGGGATATCGAGCACAACACTTACGCAGTTCTTGGATGACAGCCTGACACTTAGATTCCATGTAGTTGTTGGCTGAAAGACAGATAGACAGACCCTAGTCATGATCTCATAGGACTAGGGCACAGGGAGGTTTAGATCTGAGCTTCCCAGTCCTTTTCACTTTATTGTATCTACAGACCTGGAGGAAAGAGGATGTACCCAAGTCCACTGAATTCTTTCTGATTTAGAGACCCATCAACAGGTTAATAAGGAAGTATGAGGTACAAAGTGGTCGAAAGGTATTTTTACATATAATTTCCTTTTCTTTAACGCTGATTCCTTACATGCCTTTTTGCAGGGCAGTGGTTTTTAACCTTTTGTGTGTGTGTGTGTGTGTGTGTGTGTGTGTGTGTGTGTGTGTTTGGTCACTAACCCCTTTTGTTAATTTGGTGAATTAGAGAAATGCAGGAACCATGCACATTATTTTGCACTCAGTTTAAAGTGGTTGCTGGACCTTCCCTACCAAGTTTGTGCATTAGGGGTTGGCAAACTGCAGCCTCAGGGTTGAATTCCACTCTTTTTTACGGCTGAGCTAAGAATGGGTTTTGCAAAAGGTTGGAAACACACACACACACACACGCACACACCAAAGACCTCCTGACTTCCAAATCCTAAAATATTTCCTGTTTGGTCCTTTACATAAAACATTTGCAGATCCCTGCTATACATAGACCCTAAGTCAACGAGGACTTGACCTAAAGGTCCTAGGTCAACTGCAGGTGATGAGTCCCCCAGTACTAAAATGGGGTGTATGGGAGTTAGCCTGGGATAGGAAAGACAATTCTGATTAGAAAGAGAGTATGGTTGGGTGGCTAAGTCCAGGTTTGGACCCAGACCAAATGGGTTCAAACCATCACTGTGCCCCTTAATAGTTCTGTGACCCTAGACAAGTTACATAGCTTCTGTGTTGATTTCCCTATCTATAAAAATGGGTCACAGTAGTATCTACCTCATGGGTGAAAGGATTAAAGCTTAATATTATTTAAAGCCCTTACAACTGAGCTTGTCATCCAGGGAGTACTTAATGCTCACTCTTAGCCCTTCTAGCTCTCAATCCACCCACATTGTAGTGAGGGGGGTGTATCCAGTTCTAACTTGATTTGTGTTCTCCTTTAGCTGTATGTTGCTAATTCAAATCAGGTAAGAATCAGATAGAATCAGGTAAGAATTTATTTGGGAGAAGAAATTGGGAAGAACATTCTTTTCTTTTTGGCGGGGGTGCCACGCTTCGAGGCTTGCGGGATCTTAGTTCCCTGACCAGGGCTTGAACCCGGGCCCACGGCAGTGAAAGTGCTGAGTCCTAACCCCTGGACCTCCAGGGAATTCCCCTTCCTTTTTCTTAAATTTGGAGGAAGGGAAGAAAAGGATGAATAAAATGGCATTATTATTGTACATTAACATTTCAGATTAAAAGATTTTAAAAAGATTGCTTACACCATAAAATGAAAAGTCCAAGAATGAAAGTTAAAAGTCAAAGGAAATATACAAACAAGGGTTTTCTTTGGTGGTGAGTCTTTGGGTGAACTCTGAACATTTTTCCATCCTCCCTTTCTATATTTTCATGGGCATCCATCTCTATCTATTACTTTAGTAATGGGAAAAAATTATCCAAAAAGTCAGCTTTCAAATTCAGATAGCCCTGTAGCCTTTTCTGTTTGTTCTGCTAGTAATCATTTGCTGATTTAAAAAAGTAAAATCCGGGCTTCCCTGGTGGCGCAGTGGTTGAGAGTCCGCCTGCCGATGCAGGGGACACGGGTTCAGGCCCCGGTCTGGGAAGGTCCCACATGCCGCGGAGCAGCTAGGCCTGTGAGCCATGGCCGCTGAGCCTGCGCGTCCGGAGCCTGTGCTCCGCAACGGGAGAGGCCACACCAGTGAGAGGCCCGCGTACCGCAAAAAAAGAAAAAAAAGTAAAATCCCCTAGCATATGGTCAAATTTATCGGCTTATTTAAAACAAAATGGACAAATCACTTACATCAAATACGCTTTAGCTGATTTACTTTTGCCTTCAAGAGTTAGTTGCCTGACTTCCAAATGTATTTTCACCCCCATCCCTTCCAACCTGACTGCTTTTAAAAAGTGAGCTGTCAGCCACAGTGCAGTCTAACCAACCCACTTAAAACTAGTCTTTTTTAAAAAGGACTTTGCTCAGCTTAGTAATTCTCAACTCTGGCTGCACATTAAAATCACCTGGTTAGCGTTTTAGACTGATTCCTGCGCAGACCCCACCCCCAGAGTCTGATTTAACTGTGCTAGGCAAGTGTTTGAAGCCCTCCAGGTGATTCTAAATGCACAACCGGGATTGTAAACCCCAAGCTTAGGTCACACCACTTTTTATTTTCTGCCATCCTTGATGGCACAGTGAGGAAAATCTTTAGGATAAGTTAATTACAGAAATATTACATTCTGAGAGGAGTTAATATAGTCTGCTGATAAAAAGAACAATTGTTCTCTGGTTAGTTCACAGATAAAGTTGAAAAATATAGAAAAGCATTTAACATACTACCTTGTAAACATTTCTGTATTTCACAGGCTTGTTTCTGGCACGGATCCTTCTGCGGCATATCCAGAAAACTAAAATAAGAAAAATGATTTTTATTTTGTCTTTTATACATAAAGACTTTAAAGCCCCTCGATGGAATTTTCTTCTGAGACAAGCAGTATGCTCTTACAATTGCTGGAAAACAATTACACTAAAAAATATTCTTCCTGCTCATAGGATGAATTAACTGTATTTTTATAATATTCCATTTGGCTTGGAAGATATAAATAGCTTTACATAGGGAAAAAAACCCCTTGACTTCAACTCATCTTGACTATTGTAAACCAACGTTGGGCTAGAGGAGCCGGCGCTGCAGCCTGACAAGTCGGCCCACTGCCCGGCTCTGTCACTCAGAGAACCACTCTTGATAAATGATTTAACTCCTTGAGCCTTTTTCCTTATTACTTGTGTGTAAAATAGAGATCATACCTACCTGAAAGCATTGATGGAAGGATTAAACGTGATACAGTATATAAAGTGCATAGAACAGTGCCTGGAAGGCAGTAAGGACTCAACACGTGATAGCTATTATTCCCAAGATTTTTAAAAAAGTAAAACCCTTCTTTTAATGTATACAAACTGCCATGAGTATTTTAGCTCAGGAAATAATCTTCATCAGGTAGTGAATCAGCAATATTTGGTGCTATTATTACTTCCTGAGAAAGGTGCTAGGTAAGCAGCTAAAACGTTTTTTGGAGTTCTTACAGAAACCAACTTATTTAAAATATTTGTAACCAGAGAATAAATTTAAGTGCCCACGATTCTGATCAGCAACTTCTAAAAATTTGAAGACACAATTTCAGAAAGGAAAAAGGCCCAGGAGCCTTTGTAGCTAATTTCATTAATGCAAATGATCTCCCCTTTTTTTTTTTCCTCAGAGCCCCCTAAGTTCTTAGTAGATCCAAGTTAGGTCAGTACTGGGATGGGAAACACTGGAGCAAAACCTAGGATATTTACAGGATGGGAGAAGGAAAGGCAGGTGAATTGCTGCAGGGCAAATAAGCGACAAATAGATGTTGATGCTGCTAGGAGCTGCTCTCTTCTCTCTAAATCAGTACCAAGTCCTTGGTGATCAGGGCATCTGTTCTGTAGCAGGTGCTGACTTTTGTGGGATTCATCAGATCCCAGTTCCAGCTGATGATGTCCATTAACGGTTCTATGGCAATTTCCAAAGGAGTCAATTTCAAGTTACGTATCCTAACTAAGTGCTTTTGTTGACTTGCTTTCTGCCTGCATAACCCTTTCTCTGCAGTTCCACTTTCGGTGTTCTTCATGACCCTTCCTAAACTTCTGTGTTCTTGAGCAGTTTTTCAACCCACTCCCTCCCCACAGGCCCACAGGTGGGTGCACTGCAGTGGTGGATGACGTGATTGCCATATACTGAACAGAACAGAGGGGCATATCTTCCTAGAATCCCAGCACCTGGAAAAAAAAGATCATTAAAATCACCACAATCGAATAGGGTGAAAAAGAAGAAGGGGGGTGGGGACAGGGGAGAAAAAGAAATACATACCAGATTAATCATCAGGCAAAAGCTTAAGCAACAGCTCCTGTACTCCCCTGACCTGTCAGAAAAAGAAAAGTTTATAGAGTACTCTGTTATAAGAGTCCCAGTACAATGAAAAATTATTAAGCAACATGTGTACCATTAAATGATGCTGGATCTGCCACAAGCGAGAGTTGTTATCCATGTAGCGCTCCTCGGGGTAGAGTTGCCACATGAGAGGTAGCTGGGAGGTGAGAAGGTGACTTGGCCTGGCTGCGTCACCTAAAGGAACCTGAACTTGCTGAACTCGTGCCCTTAGGAAACTCGTCTCCTAATGGAAAGAAACGATCAAAAATAAAACCAAAGACTTCAGGATATTGAGACTGGTTAGAAACCAAGTTGCTTGAAAGCAAAAATCAAGAAAGAAAGAAACAAAATGTAAACAGTTACCTCTTCCAGGACGGCCACCCACGTGCGCTGGTGTTCGTCGCGGTAGATACCCTCTTGGTGAACCCAGAGGTGATCGGGTGGAGCCCCCACATCCTCTCCTGCCATCCTGGGCTTTGGATTCCAATTCTAGCCCTGCTTTTCTCCACCTAAGCCTGCAGCACCCGCGCACAGGACACAGGTGTGACTTTTTGGGTTGGAATGAACTCACCAATGAGCAAGGTGACCTGGTACTAGCAACCACCAACTAGAAGCAAACCTCACCTATGTCTATCTGCACAGCCTAAACAGAACTGAGGATGTCTGAAGCTCCCTGGCAGACACTGAAGTGACACTCAGGCAGAACCCTGGGTGATGCTGCTGACTGCGAAGCACTCAAGAATTCTGCTAGGTGAGGGGTTCCGTGGAAATGTGGGCCTAGCGCTACAGGAAGCCGGGCAGTGGTCTCACAGTCTTTGCATTCAGCAAGCAGCATCTGACAAAATGCAGTGAGCAACGGAATATGCACAGGAGTGCGCATAAGGGCACACTTATTTGGGCAGGAAAGCAGTATAACAGACACATGCATGCCATATTCTCCAGGTAAAAGCCCCTTCCAAGCAGTTTCCATTTTAAAAGGTAAGACTGTGAAGGTCAAATCATGTAATGTGCATGGCTTTCTAAATTGAAATTAGAAGTTTGTTTTAAGGGCAAACGACCTATTTATCAGTTTGCTTAGAAAGGCTACTTATAATGGCTAGGCATTTCCAGAAGGGAGTTTTCATTTTAGGGAAAATACTTATGGTCGCATCGTTGCAACAGACCCTGGGGATCATGATGATTCAGAGCTGAGAGACAGCAAGTGATAGTCACCCATCTAGGTCCTTGTTTCACTTTAATAATGCTTCAGGATGTCACAGGAGCCCATTTTTCCATAGACGCGTGGGTTTAAATTCTGTTTTCCCAAGTCAGAAGGTCAGAAAAGCCCATCTGCCCTTTGGGAGGTGTAAAGGAAGCACACCTCTGGGCAAACTCTTTCCATAACGCAGACTCAGCTCCGACCCCATAAGGATCCTCTGCCCAGGTCTGGGTCTCATTCAGGGCCTCACAACAACTTGAGCTGCATTTTACAGGAATGAACCTTTTGGAGCCAGCTTACAGCGTCGCAGCGTGCTTTCACTGGGTGTCTATGTTGGACAGAGTGCAGACACGGCATTGGGGGATCTGCTCCAAAAAACAGAGGCCTCCTATTCCCGTTAGGCGGCCTTTAGGTAAGAGAGGGACTGCAGCACAACTTGGGAGGTTGTTAAACCCTCAAATGAGATTGTCAAGAGGAAACGAGATGCCAGAACACAGAATGGTGCCAGAAAGAAGAACTAATTGAGCTGAACCAAGCCTTCTTTTCAAGAACAACAATCTGAGTCTGATTTGTTGTTGTTGCTTTTCCTTAACACTGCTGGTTTACCTTCCCTAAAAGGTAAGTGGAAACTATCTTCTATAGACTTAGGAAATGGTCTGATTGTGGTGAATAGTTGATGAGCAGCACACTTGCCTCGCCCATTGCACCCTGCGTGGACCTGACGCTGAGCCCATCGTAGCTTTTGTCTTACAGGGCTCCCTCATTTCAAACTCACCTAAAGCGGAACACCTTCTCCTAAACCAAATCCTGATTCTCGCAGTGGCAACACAGCCTCTCCTGATCCTGCGGACTCGAAACTTGTGAGTTATCGTGGACTTCTTCCTCTTCTTCAGTTGGTGCATCCCACCTGTCACCATTTCCAGCAAGCACCACTACCACTGTACTTGAGACCAACTTTCCCCCAATACCAGGTTCATCATGTCTAGCGCCGTATCCTTGCTCTCACTTCCCACTCACCTAATGTTCCTCCCCGGGCCTCTCTGCCTATCTCAGTACTATTACCACAGAGGGCAGGTGCCTGCCTTCTTGATGGAAACTTCCTGCCTCTTACGAATACTGTAGCATTTATGTCTAAACTAAAACTCAGATTTGGCCGCTAATTATAAACTGCTTCGCATTTTACTCTGCTTATTTCACAAGTCCTGTCCGCGCCCCCCCACCCCAGTACAGTGTTACAAGCACCTCAACGGAAGGAATAATACAGCACTGGACACCCTAAGCCTCAAATACTAGTCAAACAGCGTTCCTGTGAGTGGATGGATACGTATGCTGAGTAGAGAGGGGAGGCAAAGGCCACATGAGCATGGGTAGGGAGTGACCCTCTGGGTCTGTTATATAGCTATACATTATTTTGTTCAAAGCCATTTTTTTCCATTTAGCAGATACAATTGTTCTGCCTCTCTTTCTCCCCAAGATTTTGGAAAGGAGAGATAAAACAAAACCCAGTAAATACTAATGTCAAAATAAAATATATTAAAGTCTGAATTTTGAGTACAAAAGAAACACGTGCCCCCCCCCTCAAAGTAGAAACCAAATGTTAAAGGTTTTAGGACCATCTCAACTTCACAGATAGGTCCTAGCAACAACTAACACGTTGACACATTGACATTTAAATCTGTTTTGAATGAAAAGCAAAATTTTACTGGTTACATCGACATTAAAAGGAAATAATTCCACTGGCATAGAGGGCAAACAAATTGGATGCTCTGAGTTAGTAAGAATCACTACAAAGAGGCCTATGAGTCACTACAAAATATTCTCAGAAGAAAGGCAGCGTGGTGTGCTGCTGTGACCTGAAGGACAACATGCTGGGCATCAGCAGGATGAACCTGGGACAAACGCCAGCACACAACCCTGGACTTGCATGCGCTACCAGAGACAGCGTGAAGGCCCAGCGAAAGGCAACTGCAGTGATCAAGGGACTGAGAAGCTGCCCTGTGAGCACGAATCAAGAGCCTCAGCAGAGAAAAGCCAAGGCTCAGTGAGAGGGATTAAGATCAAAGCCACAAAATCGCAGGTTGTATGAATGGAATACAGTTTCCCTAAAAGTGATCCTTGGAACGCTTGCCCCTAACTTTTTCCTTGGTCAAATAAGTTTGGGAATCTTGTAGAATCATAAAGAACATAAGTACAGTAAAACCTCTGGCAAGTTATGCAGTAAAGAAACTTTATTTTAACATTCCCCAAATTTATTTGACTAGAGAACATTCTCCTCCATATGACAGTTGTGCACAAAATTCGGGACCCCTTGAACCAAGATGAATCTCTGAAAACCTCGAGATAAACTTAGGTACAATGTGCAATACAAAACACAGAACATAAACCTGTTCCACTCAACTCAAGTAATACTACCAGCTGCAAATTCAAATGGATTCAAAAAAGTGTTTATAGGGAATTCCCTGGTGGTCCAGTGGTTAAGACTCCGTGGTCCCAATGCAGGGGGCACAGGTTCGATCCCTGGTTGGGGAACTAAGATCCTGCAGGCCGCACAGCACGGCCAAAAAAAGAAGTGTTTATATACCTTTATTACCCATGAATGCACTAAAAAAGATTGTCCCCGTGGGGGTTACCTTGATGCCACGGCCAGGGACCACACTGGCCTAGACAGAATATTTCTTAATAAGGCAGTTTGTGAACTATGTCTTAAGTAGGATAGACCACACAGAAGGGCTTGCTTAGGTAGGTAATGCAAGTAAAACCATTATTTTTCATTTACAGAATGAATCATTTTGTCTTTTAAAAGAAGTATAATTTGGTTTAATTTCCAGGTGTTTGAACAGTTTTTAAACATGAATCAGTTGAATACACTTACTTTATTTGAAGTCAATTAATAAACTCATCTACTTACAATGGGTGAAGTTACCAAGCCCTGGAGTCAGCCCGGCCTGTGTATGAATGCTGATTTTGCCACTTACTAGCTCTGTGACCTCGGATAAGTTACACTCTCTACACTCCAGTTTTCTAAGATGTCAAATGAGAATTAAAGAACAAATTAATTGTAACTGTCAGCACTTACCTAGCACTTCCTACATGTTTATATATTGACTCTTTTAATCTTCACAGTCACCCATTAGATGGATACTATTATTACCCCCACTTAAAGATGAGGGAAGTAAGGCACAGAGAAGTTAGCTAACTTGCATGAGGTAACACAGCTAGGAAGTTGCAGAGGCTGATTCCAATTGGGGCAGTTTACACATACAAGGTATACAAATGCTTAGTAGAGTGTCTAGCACATGATAAGCTTGCCATAAATGTTAATAGTTTTTTTCTACTCCAATTAAACTTTAGAGCTGTAAAATGCAGCCATGAGCATTATAAAAGGTAGAGAATATCATTGTGGGATATGAGATTGACTAACACCAACCATAGACAAAAGGTGTTTTTCTTCTCGAAGCTGCCTAAAAGTGCTTATAAACGCAAGACGTCCCATCACAAAACATAAAAATAACAACAGCCATACTTGCACCATCAGCGCAGGGCATACTAGCCGCGAATAGCCATTGAAAACAATATATGCTGTAAAATTGAAGCTTAAGAGAAAAATTAGATGGGTCCAGTGTAATTGCACACATGAAATTTCGCCCCAGCTTCATCATTATCAAAATTAATCATGGAAGGATGTGCAATATGATTCTTAAACATTAGGTAAAAATGGAGGTTGCTGGCATGGATGTTCCAGATAGTTCCACTGGACGTGGGCCCTATTTGTGGGGAGATCGGGGTTGGAACTGACTTGGGAGAAAAGAGCAAAGCATCAACACCTCCTCCAGCAGCACCCTGGGCATGTTCCCTTTCCAGTACTGCCCTGTCCGCCTGTCTCCCAACTACACATGGAACAGAGAAGCAGATCAAACCCACAGAGGCACTGACTGGCTGTGGCGGCAGCACGGCATAGATTTTTCTTTGGTTTTGAATCGTTCCCAGAATCCGCGTGTAATTCCTAGCCTCGGGAGTGGGAGATGTGTACTGTCCCCTATTGCACGTTTATCACACCTCAAAAGAAAATTACTTTTACATATAATTTCACCAGGTCTGATATCACCGAGACAAGGCGAGCTGAGGAAACTTGTGCATATCTGCTGCGATCTGCGATACATCCGACCTCGAACAGAAACTTCAGTTCCCCTTTCCCCTTCCCTGTATCGAACAAATAAATACCTAAAGCCTTTGGAGAAAGTAGCAGCCGCCAAGCTTAGGAGTGATACTTTTTCAGACACAGTATAACACTGTTTCTGCCAAGAGGTTACTCACATGAATATAGTGTTTCTTGGGCTAATTATCCGCCTCGAGAGCAGCGAGGCTACAACTTCAGGTCACCCACCCCGGGCCACTCAAGCCGGGATCGGGACGTGAGCCCGGGGCGAGCCGAGGGGCATTCCGGGCCGAGGTCACCGAACCGAAGTTACGGGGCGCGGGCCGGCCACCGGAAGTGGTCCAGGGAAAGAGAGTGGTCCCAAATTCAGGGCCCCTAACTTGGAAACAAAACAAAATAAAAGAAAACCTTAACTCAGGACCGAATTTCAAAAGAGCGTCCCTTGGGCTCGAAAGGCCGGCGCGCGCGGCGATGCCGCCTGAGGGAGGTCCCCGGAGCGTGTAGGCCGCGCACGGCTCTTCTCGGCGGGCGGGCAAAATGGGCGCCGGCGCTCAGGAGGCGCCGGCCCAGCCGTCCGGGCGCTCCTCACAGACCACGTCCGCCCGCGGCCCGAGAGCGCCGCCTCCCTGCCGCCCCCCGCGCCCGGCCCGACGTCCAGACCGCGGCCGGCCACCGCCCTCTGCCCCGACGGCCACGCCTGCCCCAACCGGCGCGGGCGTTTCCCAGGTGCCGCCGGGCCGGCCCCGCCCCCGCGTCCCAAGCTCCGCCCCCGCGCGCCCGCCCGCCCCGCCCCGCGCCCCAGGCCCCGCCCCCACGGAACCCAAGCGCCGGAGCAGCCGGTTGGCCAGGCCCGAGTGGGCCCGAGGCGGACGTGAGCAGGGCCAGATCAAGATGGCGGTGCAGGTGGTGCAGGCGGTGCAGGCGGTTCATCTGGAGTCGGATGCTTTCCTAGTTTGTCTCAACCACGCTCTGAGCACAGAGAAGGAGGAGGTGATGGGGCTGTGCATAGGGGAGGTAAGTCATCCAGTAAGCCCGGCCGGAACCCTGCTGAGCAGTCCCACCGTGTCCCCTGGTTGGGTGTTGCCAGCACCCAGGGCTGCGGAGGCCACAGGCACTCCTGACTCAGATCCTTGGACGTATCCTTTGGATGGTCCTGTCGCCTGGGCCCCGTTTCCTCGCGTCGCTTAAGGCTTCTTTACCCTTCCGCAAGCCACCAGCGATCCTCCTAAGCCTCGGGGAGTGGGGGGGAGGGATGGAAGGCTCACTTTTTCTTGTAGTCTGTGGCTTTTCTTTAGATCTGGAGTTATAACCCCATTGACCAAAACTGCAAGTCAGATCAGAAAGCCGATCTTTTATAATGAGGACATCAGTGTATCAGGAAGCAGCTGACCACGATTAGGGCCCCTAGCCTCGCCTTCGCTCTTCCCTCTAGGAATCATTTTGAGGGTTCGGTTCCAAATAACCCAAGACAGGTGAGGGTTTCCAAGAATCCCAAGTTTCCACTGCGTTAAATATTGCAGAGGGGTGAAAGAGGATGAGGAAATAGAGCTTACTTGTTGGCAATCCGAAGTAAGAATTCTCCAGTCTTTCATGCCGGTGTACAGGAACACATAACCTAATTTTCATATTATCTGCATCCATGTACATCTAATACACTTAATGTGATCAATAATGTTTTCTGCTCTTTCCCACTCTAGTTGAATGATGACCCAAGGTAAGACTATATTTCTTTACTCCTATCTTTTGATCTCTTTGTCATTGTTAACTCAGAATTATCACAACTTTCGCAATGTTTTGTACAGATTGTATTTTAAGTTACCATTATGACTGTGGAGCTCCCTCAAGAACACAGTTTCAATTCCACCCCAACCCTGAAAGTTGCTTTCCACCTTACTTTCTAGTAGGAGGATTTTCAGTTGAGATATGTATGATCCTATGTGAAAAATATGTTTGGGGGAGCCAAGATCATAAGTGAACCTGGGAAAGCTCTCTGTGGCAGATGATGTGCATATGAGGAGACATTTCCCGCTATTAATCCATTTCTCTATCTAAATTGTCAATGGCTTTCTGCCTCCCCCTGGTGGACCCTACAGTGATCTCAGAGATCCACAGCGGCTTGAATGCTTGAGGCGGTGAAAGCTTTGGTCTACCTTTATTTAAACGTCAGAGCACAGCAGTTTCTCCTTGTCAAACTCACCTCCTTAATACCCAGGATTATAGGACTTTAGCTTTGCCCATGAAAACTATGCACTCGCCACTTAAGCATATGTCTCAGAGTCCTTCTAACAGACATATGAGCACAGCTCTAGCCTCAGTTTACTTTCCCTCCTCTTCCTTTGTCTCTGCTGTTTCATTGCAAAAACTGCTATTCCTGTTACTTTGCTTTAATACCTTTTTATATTCCAAACCTCAGTTCCCTTTTTTTCTAATTTATCCCCAAAAGGAGTGACCCCAAATTTACATATACTGGAACTGATATGCGCACAGTTGCTGAAAAGGTACGTGTGCTATAGCTATAATTTTGCATGATGAAAACTTGCACTTGGGGAGGGATTTCTGTATTCTGTTTGATGATCTCAGCCAGGGTTAACCCAGTTCATGCAGACCCACGTTTGGCTGGGTGGGGTGTTCTGTCTAGGAAAAGCAGATGAAGAATCTACTCAGTAGGAATGGGACCTAATTTTCTATTCTTTCTAGCAAATTATTACTACTTGATCAGGATTGAGTAACCACTGTCAGCTCTCCTCCTTGCTGTCCTCTGCGGGATTTCTGGCCCTTCTCCCATCTTCCTTGAGACCTTGCTGGTTCACATCCTTGAGATCTGGTTCACATCATTGTTATCTTTTTATCCCAAGTCCCAATATCTACTCAGGCAACCCCTCTCTGCTTACAGGCAACCTGTCTGCACTCCCGCCCTGCCTTTTCTTTCCTTTTTATTTCTTTAATATGTATTTATTTATTTGGCTGCACGGGTCTTAGTTGTGGCACGCATGATCTTCGTTGCTGCATGTGGGATCTTTAGTTGCGGCATGTGGGACCTAGTTCCCTGACCAGGGATCGAACCCGGGCCCCCTGCATCGGGAGTGCGGAGTCTTAACCACTGGACCACCAGGGAAGTCCCCCTGCCCTGCCTTTTCTGGCATGCTCGAGCTTTTATGGTCGAGTATAATGCTTCTCAACCTAATTGTGGTGTAGGACCAGTTAATTTTTTCCCAACCTGTTGCAGACCAATGGTTTTGTAAAATACAGTAAAAATAAATTATGTCCTCTTCTCCCACCAAGCAGACAATGGAGGTGATAAAAGCTATCAGGCAACAACTAATTAACATCTAATTATTACCCCCATGTACAGTCTTCCCAAATCAAGGAAAGAAGTCCACTCCCCATCCAGAGCTGCAGCTTCTTCAAAGACCTTGCTTATCAAATATCTTGTCTCTCTTCTGAGTCTTCAACCTATCCCTGTCATCTGGCTTTTTCCCTTAGGATACAACTGTGCTTCAATTACTCTCATTTTCAGAAAGGAAAGACAAATAACTTCTCAATCCTGTATCTTCCTGTAGTTAACTGCTCTTGTATCCTTCCTTTAATAGTCAGACCTCTTAAAAGAATAGGCTGCAATCGTTCCTTATTTACCTTCTCCAGTGAAAGCGACCACCCTGTAGTTTGCAGTTCTACCTCTCCAGCCACCTCCTCATCGCTCCATCAGTGGATTATTCCTTGGTGCTTATCTTACTTAATCTTTGTCCTCAGAACTCTGAACTCTCACGGGGTGTTTTATTTGTTTTGTTTTTGCTGTGTCTAGCATTCCTCCCCTCTCTCTCTCATCCTTTATGGAATCTTCCTCCTCTGCCTATGCATCAAATATTGGGATTCTCCAAGTTTCTGCCTTCACCTCCTCCTCTTCCCAGAATGTCTTCCTGGCCAGCCTTACCTCCCCTATGGCTTTACCTGAAGCAGACATTGAGGTTAGACAGGTCTGTCTTCAAATGCTTTCTCTGATACTTGTGTGACTTAGGACATGTTGCTTAACATCTGTGAGCTTTGCTTTCTTTATCTGCAAAACAGGGAAAATGACAGCCACCAGTTTCATAGAATTGTTGGGAGAGTTGGATCTGGGTAATGTGTGTAAAACACTCATCTGTAGAATGGGCATAACAATAGTACCAACCTCACTGGGTCATGGGGAGAGTTAATTAAATTAATACACGAAAAGCACTTTCCAAGTGCCTGACGCATGACATTGGCCATTCTGACTTGTTGTTAATGGCCAGTAGGTGATGGTTAGTATGAATTATCCCAAAGCTCCAGAACTTCCTACTCCACTGCCTTCTGGACATCCACGTTTATCCAGACACAGGTATCTTAAACTAACGTGTTCAAGACTGAACCTTTCCTCTTCCTCAAACCCTCTCCTCCAGCATTCCTCCTGCTGTAGTAGTTCCCGTACCTGGCTGCACCTTGGAATCACCCAGTAATCTTTACAAAATCCTGATACTGACTCAGTTGGTCTTTGGTGAGACCTGTGTGGCAGGAGTTTACAAAGCTCCCCAGGTGATTCTAAAGTGCAGCCAAGTTTGGGAACCACTGCCTGCCATTCAGAACCATTAATGTAGATTGCTTTCCCATTTGTTTCCAATGCACCATCCCAACAATTGCTACCTTAGTTGAGGTCCTTATCTCTTCCTTTATGGAATACTGCATCAGCCTCTCCACTGGTCTCCTTGCCGTGAGTCTGTCTCACCTCCAGTCTTTTCTTCTGACTACTTAGGATGTGACCTTTTGAGAACATAAGTCTGCTTGGCTAACTCCTTATTCCTTGCAGTTCAGCCCAGGTGCCGCCTGCCTCCTTGAAGGAACCTGTCCTGACCTGTAGGCTAGCTCCTTGAGCGTATCTATTGCAGTGCATATATGTTGTCTTAGAGCTGTTTACCTGTCTGTCTTCCTGGATGTGACTACTGTATCCTGTTTATCTTTGTATGCTCAGGCCCTCGTGTAGTGCCTCACATATAGTACATACTTGATAAATACATGTTGTATGATTAACATACATTCCCTACAGGAGGAAATTAGTGTTACCTGCCTGTGATCCATGGAGGGCCATGCCAGGGGGCACAGGCTTTCTGTAAAGGGCAAGATGGTAAATGTTTAGCTTCGCGGGCCATACAGTTTCTACTGCAGTTCCTCAGCTCTGCCAGTGTAGTGCAACAGCAGCTACTGGAACATAAACGAATGAACATGGCCAGATTTGACCCGAGGGAGGCCAAGCAGGCCATAGTTTGCTGACCTTTGATCTGTACCAAGGCAGAAGAGCCAAAGGAACTGGGCTTTAGTACCTTAATTCCAAGACTGGAAAAGCATAGGGACCAATCTAGCTCAGCTGTAATATCTTACTTCTAGTGTGACTATGACCATACCAGTCTGTTCCTCAAACCCTTCAGCTACCTGTGACTTTCAGGGACATCCATCAGTCCTTTGTGACTTTTATTTATGCTTGTTTCGTTTTGTTTATGATCTGTTCCTGGGCTCGTCTCACCACCCTATCCTGAACTTCTTTTACGCATTCCTCTTAGGCACTGAAACTTTCTCTGAGAAAGAGAAAATTCATGCTGGGCATCAACTCCTACTAAAGTACATTCCCAGTCTTAATGATGTAATTTTATTTTTCAAGAGTCCATGTCCTCATCTTGAATTCTATGTCAATTTGTACCTGCAAATTTGATATTAAACTTCATGAGTTCAGCAACTTATCTTCTAGTTAATGCTGGCATACCATATCTTTTTCCATCCTTTTATTTTTAGCCTTTCTGTGTACTAATATTTTCAAGTGTGTCTCTTATTAGCAGCATATAGTTTAAAAAATCCAATCTGATAACCTTTTTAATTGGGCTATTTAGTCCAGTTACATTTAATGTAATTATATATGTATATACCCCCCACACATATACATATATACGTTATAGCTGTCATATTTTTGCTTTCTATTTGACCCACTTCTCTGTTTTGTTTTTTTCTCCTTTCTTGACTTCTTTTGGACTCATCGGTATATTTTATTATTCTCCTTTGATCCTCCATTAATCAGTTATAACATTTTTTACTCTCCTTTTAGTCGTTATCCTACATATTACAATATGCATTCTTAATTTGTTAGTCTAATACAGATTACTATTTTTACCATTTCACTGATAGTACTAGAACTTTAGAACATTTAAATTTCATTTGCATCCTCCCACCTTTTGGATTATTGTTTTCATGCATTTTAATTATTTGGATATTTTAAGCCCCACATGACATTGTTTTTTGGGGTTTTTTTTGTTTTTGTTTTCTTTTTTAAAGGGCAGAGTGACTTTTTATTTATTTATTTTTGGCTGCGTCGGGCCTTAGTTGCAGCACATGAGTTCTTCATTTCGGCATGCTGGCTGTCTAGTTGTGGCGCGCAGGGTCAGTAGTTGTGGTGCGCGGGCTTAGTTGCCCTGCGGCACGTGGGATCTTAGTTTCCCAACCAGAGATCGAACCTGCTTCCCCTGCACTGGAAGGCAGATTCTTAACCACTGGACCACCAGGGAAGTCCCCCCACATGACATTGTTATTACTGTTTTGTACAGTTAGCATTACATTTGTGTTTACTCACATATTTTACCCTTTACAGTGTTCTTCATTCCTTCTTTCATATCTGGGATTTTCCTTTCTCTTTTTAGTATTTTCTGTGCTGATAATGATCTCTCAATTTTTTGCATGTGAAAACGTCTTTATTTTACTTTCATTTTTGAGGGATGTGTTCTCATTCAAAGAACTCTTCATAGAGTTCTTGGCTGGCAGATCTTTTCTTTTTGCACTCTGACATGTCACCCATTCTCTTTATGCTTTGATTGTTTCTGTTCAAAAGTCAGCTCTTTGTCTTGTTGCTCCTTGGAAGGTCAAGTGTCTTTCTGTCTGCTTTTGATTTTCCTTATTGTGTACTCTGTGCCTGCCAGACACGTGTGTGTATTATAAGAAAAGTTGTATGTGAGGGTAGAATGATTCATTCTTTATAGGATGAGCAAGGAATTTAAAGTCTATGAAAGAGTTCATGAGGTGAAAAAAGGCATGAAAGGGAACCACATTTGAAGCTCAGTAGCCACACGTGCCTCATGGCTGCTGTGTTGCACAGTGTAGGTCTATAGGTTACTTCGAAATCTTGTCTCAGATTTCACCCTTGTCCGGGCAACGTCTGGCAATGCCATACCCACCTTTTCTCCTGAAACTCTTGAACGATTTCATTGTTCTGGTTTTGACTGCTGTCTTCCTTCCTGGCTCCTCTCATTGTACCCCATCCTATACCATGGGTATCCCCCTGGATTCACCCTGGACCTCTGCTCCCCCTCCCCACGCTATTCCTTGCCTTTATTTACATCCTCTCATCTCAGTTGAGCTCATCTGAAAACACACTCATCTTCCTTCCTTCTTGATCCTTTCTAAACTTAGATCTGCCTCCTCTGCTCTACCTAGTTTCAACCCTGAAACTTCAGAGTCCTCCTTGACAGCTCCTGTCCTGTATCACCCATGGTCCATAAGCTACCAAGTCTCGTGGATCCTTGCTTCCTAATGAATCTCAAGGCTGTCTCTTCCATCTCTGACATACACTTAGTCCAGTGCTTCCCGGCCAAGCTCTCTGAAATAGTGTCCTTCCTCCTCGGTCATCCTGCAGATCGTGGCTTGGCATATGAGACCTTGCATATTTTCACACTAACCTTCTTTCTTAGCCTTGCTGTCTGCCATTCCACCTCAAGTTCTGTACCACCTAAATGAGTTGGCCAGTTTGTCTCCCAAACATGTCATTCACATCTATTTGGCATCTACAGAAATTCTATCTATGTGTGCGTGTGCATGCACGCGCACACACACACACACACACACACACACACACACACACACACACGACAACCAGGAAATAGATAACTCTCGTCTGCCTTTTCTGTAAAGATTTGTTTCCAATCTGAGAGACTCCTTTCCTCTGGGCTCCTGCAGCATTTATTTACTGCGTTACTTTAGTGTAGTTTCATGTATGATTCTTGCTGCGCAACCACATGTTAGCATTTTGAACACTTGGACTGTCAGCACTCTGACTTGTATTCCTGCACATAGTTGGAAATCAAATGATTGTTAGTTGATCATTGCAAAAGTCCTCCCTTGATCTAAACGTTAGCCTTTATATTTTTGTTTTGAAATGTATATACTGAGGTTGGATGTCTTTTATTTGAAACGTTCTGTTATTCATGAGAAAAAATGCCTGTTTTCTAAGATGGAAACTTTAACCTGATAATGTAATACGATGCAGTCCCGTAATTGCAGGGAGAGATGTTATTCGAGAGAGACAGAAGTAAACGTTTCTGTGGATTTTCCTTTAGGTTGACACCGTCAGAATTGTTCACATTCATTCTGTCATCATCTTGCGGCGTTCTGATAAGAGGAAGGACCGAGTGGAAATTTCTCCAGAGCAGCTGTCTGCAGCCTCGACAGAGGCAGAGATATCCTTACTGGTCGATGAGAAGCTTTTATGTGCTTTGAGGCTTCCAGGTTTCTCTGTTTGCTGCTTAAGCGGATTTCACAGCTTTTCTTCCTAGTGACTCTTTCCCGGTTTTCATATTTACCCCTTAGATCCAGTTGCTTGGTTAATCAGCATTTCTCTCCATTTCTCTTTTTGAGTGGCTTTTATTGGAAGAACTGGACATTTCTAACATTTCTGCTCTTAAATGCCAAAAGATCCCAGGGTCCAATACTATGACAGTGAACTCTCTGGGGAGTCCCTGTCTCCTTCCTCTCCACTCCCCTCTGCCCCGTCTACCCCAACCCCCGCCCCCACGGTTTTTGTAATATCATTTAGCTTCTAGGCCTTTCACTATCTTGGTCTCTCTCCTTTGGAGATTCTCTTTTGAGGCTGCCTCTCAAAGAGAATGCAGTGCTGAGAACTGAATGCAATATTCCATGTTAAATGTAACCAAAGAGCGATCAGTTGGGACATTTGCTTCCTATGATCTGGACTCCATACCTCAACTGTAACAAATTAAACTTGCATCAGCGGTTTTAGTAATTTATCATTCTTTCAGATTAAGTTAATCTTGTAGTCAATTAAAAAGTAACTTTTAAAAGTAGAAAACATGCATGGTACAAACTTTAAAAGGTACAAAAAAGTATACAAAGTAAGTATTTCTCTCTAGCCTCTGTGCCCCAGTTCCCCCACCATCCTTCCCTGGACATAACCAGGGGTATCAGGTTTTCATGTGTCCTTATGGATGAATTCTGTGCATACGGAAACATATAAGAATATTTTCTTTTTTAAAAAGTATTTAATACATATGGTAGCTATGACATTACCTAACAGTGTATCTAGAGATTTGTCCACATTACTATATAGAGATGTCTCATTCTTATGACTACATAATACAGCCCTGGATGGCTGTGCTGTCCTCATGCAGATGTTTAGGTTATTTGCAGTCTTTTACTGACAGTGCTGCAGCAAATAACCTTGGACGTTGCATTTCACAAATGTGTGCGTGTATCTGTAGAATCAATTCCTAGATGTGAAATTGCCGGGGCAAAGGTTATATGGACTTGCGCCTGTAGCAGTTTGACCAGTTTACCCTCTAGCCATGTGCAAGAGTATCTGTTTCCCCACACCCTTCCAAACATTGTATGTTATCAAAGTTTTGCTTTTGTACTGCGAGGCCCTGGTAAATCAAAGTTTTTGGTTTTGCCAACCTGATTGGCAAAAAATTGTATCTTCTTTCTTGCAATTTTAATTAGCATTTTTCTTGTGAGTAAATTTGATCAGCTTTTAATTTTTAGGAGTCATTTGTATTTTTCTCTGAATTATATGGTTATTTCCTTTGCCCGTTTTTCTATTGATTTGGAAATATTTTTCTTAATAATTTATAGTTTATGTTAAGAAAGCTAGCCTTTTGTGATAAGGATAGTGATTTTTGTCAGCTTTTTCACAGTATGTGTGTGTTTTTTCCCAATCAAATTGTTCTTGTTGCACTTTTATATAATCATATATATCAATCTCCTCTTATGATGTGTACCTTTTCCATCTTTTTTTAAACTCTTTAGTTTGAAATAATTATAGATTCATGGAAAGTTGCAAAAATAGTATGGGAAGGTCCCTGTACCTTTACACAGTTTCCCCCAAAGGTTACATGTTGCATAACTTATGGTTCAATATGGAAACCAGGAAATTGACATTAATGTGTGTAGTTCTATGCCATTTTGTCATACGTGTAGAGAGATATATATAAAACCACCACAGCAGTCAAGGTGCAGAGCTGTTCCATTACCGTAAAGATCTGCCTCAAGCTTCCCCTGGATAGTCACCCTCACCCCGCACACCTCAAACCATGGGAGCCATGAATCTGTTCTCTGTCTCCTCACTATAGGTTGGATTTTCCCAATTCTCTGCACACCTGGTAATTTTAGATTGGATGCCAGGATTATGATTTTCCCCTGGGGGCTGGATATCTTTGTATTCCTAGACATATTTTTTTAGCTTTGTTCTGGGATGCTGTTAGGTTACCGGGGACAGTGAGACCCTATTGTTACTTGTTTGAAGATTTGCTGCGTGGGACCGGAGGAGCTTTCAGTGTAGGAGTCATTTTTTCAGAGGCCTTCTGAGCCTCCTGCCCAAGGCCGCCTGAAATTGTTAGATTGGCATTCTGGCCAGTGGGGACAGCCCCCAGTCCCTGTCCTGCTTGAGTGCTGGGCAGAGTGACCTTCCATCCTTTCGGGTGGTCCTTTCCCTCGCCTTAGCTGAAGAAATGGGCTTAGGGAAGTTAAGTAACTTCTCTTGGCATTTGAAATTAAAAAAATATATATTTAAAAAGTTTTTGTTGTTGTTGTTGGCTGTGCCACGCAGCATATAGGGTCTTAGTTCCCCAACCAGGGATGGAACCTGTGCCTCCTGCCGTGGAAGTGTGGAGTCCTAACCACTGAACCGCCAGGGAAGTCCCTAAAAAGTATTCTTACACTTAGCTATACAGATAGGACTATTGGGTTTCAATGCAAGTAATTCACAGGAAAATGAACCAGCACTTTACAGTGAATAGCAACAGAAGGGGACAGCTTCTTATCTCCAACCGAGTTCTTATCTCAAGTCAGAGCCTCAGACAGTTACGGTAAATTTTTATTTCCAGAACAAAGGAGAAAATGTTCTTTTGGAGGATATTTCTAGACAAATGGGGAGACTAAACTGGGGGTCTTTGTTCATTTGGTCTCTGAAACCACCCTACTTGCTATTGTTGACACTGGCAGCTTGCCAGAGAGAAATGAAATGAATTTTTTAAATTTTGTACTTTTTCAGGAGTGAGGGTAGGTTGGGCTAGAGGACAGAAGATTACTCAAGTTAATAATGTGACATCCAAAGATTTAGAAGCTTCTTTTCAGATAGCACAGTGATAAGTATTTGAGTGATCAAATATTAGCTAAATTGGATTAAGAGCATATAACTATATACAATAATGGAAACCAAATGGATTCTATTTAAAAAAAAAGAAATACTTTTGGCTTTAGAAGGGAAGTCTGGGAAATTCTGGGCATTGACCTTTTTTCATTCTTTTGTTGACATTAAATTGTGATAGGTTTATTTTAAACTTCAGGTTGCTTTCTGAGCCTTTATTAGCATCACAAATTGTGTTCCCACAAGTTGAAAATACCTTGACAGACACACAGGTTGGCTGAACTAACTGGTCGCCCCATGAGAGTTGTGGGCTGGTATCATTCCCATCCCCATATAACTGTTTGGCCTTCACATGTCGGTAAGTATTATGGGATTGCAATGTTTTTTGTTCTTAGAAATGAATATCATTTTTCCTTCTCCATTACATGGGCTGTGGTTATTTTAAATCAAAATTTAAGTATCCTTAAGCAAACGTCCTTATTTTTATTTTGCTGTTTTAAAAGTACTGATTTATGTCATATTGATTATTTTTAATAGAGATAAAATTTTAGCACTCCATTTTGACAGTATTCAGGAAATCAAGACTAAACCCTGACATTTGGCTGGTATCCAAAATAATGATAATAATAATAAATAAACTATAACTGAAAATTGCCGGTTGTGACTATCACTGTCTAGTACACTACCATTTGGAAGAATCAAAGGTGTGAAGGGTGAAATTTATAAAACTGATGTTTACAATCTCTGTTTGACACATATATCATCCTAGCTCTTGGGGCTGTCAACCTACCTCCTCAGCCCTCTAATCAGTATAACGTAACAAGATTGTTTTCTCTCTCTCTCTTTTTTTGTTTTTTTTTTGGCTGTGTTGGGTCTTCGTTGCTGTGCGCGGGCTTTCTCTAGTTGCGGCGAGTGGGGGCTGCTCTTCATTGCAGTGCGCAGGCTTTTCATTGTGGTGGCTTCTCTCGTGGAGCACGGGCTCTAGGTGCGCGGGCTTCAGTAGTTGAGGCTTGTGGGCTCAGTACTTGTGGCTTATGGGCTCTAGAGCACAGGCTCAGTAGTTGTGGTGCACAGGCTTAGTTGCTCCACGGCATGTGGGATCTTCCCAGACAAAGGCTGGAACCCGTGTCCCCTGCAGTGGCAGGCAGATTCCTAACAATTGCGCCACCAGGGAAGCCCTGTTTTCTTTCTCTTTATCTTTACCCTTTTTCTCTAATCATGGTCACTTTTTGTCTCTATCTGACTCTTTTGAAAGAATTAGAATAACTTTACTTGCGGAAATGAATGTTTCCTCGTCTAACCCGTGACTTAGAGACCTTCCCCCTCATGGCAGTGAGGAGGAAACGGAGGCTCCCATGTGTTGAGTAAGTGGCAGTGCTGAGGTCTGAACCATATCTGTCTCCCAAGTCTGTAGCATTTGATACTGCAACCACTCTCTACTTCTTGAAACACTTCCCAAATAATCACGAGGAGTGTGTGGCTCCTAAGAAACTAAGCTGAGGTTCGAGCTGAAATACTTTGTGCAAAACCAGTCAGCTAATAAGTGGCAGAGTCAGTATCTCAGTGGAGGTTTCTGTGAATCAGGGGCCTTGGCATTCTCCAGCGTCTGCTTTGTCTGGTTAAGTGGGAATGCTATTTATGAAAACAGGAAATGGAGGAGAAAGCATAGGTTTGGTGGTGGGGAAAAAGATACATAGTTGAGTTATGTCATACCCATGCAACGATCTTACCCAAATTTTACCTATAGGACGTGGCTTGCAAAAGAAAAAGGGAAGCAGTTTAAAAAGCACAGCCTATTTTGTAAATCGCATGTGACTTGGCACTGTTTTTCAGTTACTCTTACATTAACTTTCCTGTCTTTGTAAGTGCATAGTAAAAGGAAACATGCGCCTGTAGTTATGTTCCTAATCATAAGATCTGCTTGATCCTTTTATAAGAAGGGAAGCACTGCTACGGTGATGTCATGGTGTGTTAATTTATTACCAAAGTTGGTGGGTCAGATCAACCTCCCATGACAAATATAGGCTGTAGTTTTAATTAAGCAGTTTTCTATAACCAGTCATTTTTAAAAATTACATTTCCCCAAACATTCTCTTCTAGAAGTTACATGTCAATACTCCTTAGAATCATTACAAACAAATTTGTTTTGATATTATAATACATTTCTATGCCCTTCTTTAGCAAACTGACATAGATGGAAGCTCTGTTAGGACCAGGGATAGAATAAGTGAAGGCTGAACCAAAATTCTATTGTAATGTGATGGCTATCTCAGGGCTCATATTCTAAAAACACTTGTATGTATAGTCTCTCATTCTTTTAAAATCCTTTATTATGAACTGGGGTCTGTGGTTTCTGTTTCAGGAAAATTTTGAGTCAAGAGTAAATGAAAGAATATGGTGCTCAGGCTGTTCTACTTTTACACCAGGAAACGGGAGGTGTGATTCTTTTGTCTCTTCAGACTGTCTGATGCTGAAAGAAAAATTGGCACAGTTGCAAGAAGGTCTCTTGGATGGTCCTCATTTAGACTAAAGTGTATCTTTTGGATTTGGCATTTAGGAGGTAATTTGGAAGTAATTAAGTTACCTCAGGGAAAAATGTAAATCAGGGTAAGGGGCATAGGGTTTGTATTTTAAGTAACGTGATTAGGCCTCATGGAGAAGGTAACAGTTGAGCAAAAACCTGAAGGAAGTGAGAGTTGGCCGTGCAAATATCTTGCGGAAGAGCGTCCCAGGCAGAGAGGAATAGGCAGTGCAAAGGCCCTGAGGAGGAGCATGCCTGGAAAATTTGAGGAAAAGCAGGAGAGCCAGTGTGGCTTTGGGAGTAGCAGATTTTGTGGAGGAAATCAAGTGTGTGCTTTTGGACATGTTGAGTTTCAAATGTCTGGTAGGCAAGTGATGCTCACCTAGCCTGGCTTTGGTCTGTGACCAATTCGATAAGGAGCCTACACCAAACATAAATCCTCTGTCGGGAGTCCCCTGGTGGCCTAGTGGTTAGGATTCTGGGCCTTCACTGCTGTGGCCCGGGTTCAGTCCCTGGTCAGGGAACTGAGATCCTGCAAGCAGCTTGGCATGGCCAAAAAAAAACCAAATCATCTATGTCAACTTAGCATATTGTTTAGTTCAGCTTACATTTTCCTTAAGACTTTGTCAATGAAGGAAGCAGAGCATTAATTTCCATTCCAGCTCAAGCTCTTGTCTCCTTGTGAACGGGTAACAAATAGTTCATGGACCTACTGCCTTGAGGAGCACAGTATTAAGACAACCAAGTCTCAGTGTCAGGTACACAATTGGATATATGATTCGGCAGTTTGGGTAGAAGGCTGGAACTAGAGTTTATTGAGTAGGAGTTGGGAGTGGCCAGTATAGAGATGAGATTTGAAGCCGTGGAACTAAATGAACTCCCCCAGGGAGTAAGTGTAGATGGAGAAGAGAAAGTGGCTGAAGACAGAGCCCTGGGCATGCCAATATTTCGAGGATGGAAAGATGGGAAGGATCCAGCAAGAGACTGGAAAAGAAGAGCCAGGAAGTTAAGAGGACAGAGATGAGAAGAGTGGGAATGTGAGGCCAAGTGAAGATAGTGTTTCAAAGAGGGAGCAATCGGATAAATTGAGAACCAAAAATGCATCATGGGTGATCTTGACAGAAGCACTTTGGGTGGCACAGTATGGATACTAATCCATTTCAGATTCAGCAGTGCATCAACAATGGTTGTGGATGGAACGAAATGTAATGAATTATTATGAAGCACCTCTGATGTGCTAGGCGTTGTGCTAAAAACATCTGGCAACTTTTAAAATACAAAACCCTGAAAAAGTACGGATGATGTTTATCCTTATTTAACTGATGAGGAAATAGGCTTAGAGGTATTAAAAATTTTACCAAGGTCGTATAGCAGGTACAGAGATCATTCAAACAGTGCTGTTCATTTTCACCAACTGTTTCAGCCAGTATTTTTCTCCTACTCTTTGCTGGGTACTGTTGGGCCCTACTCTTTGCTTAGGAATATATTGGGTAGAAGTCCCAATGCAAAGTATATTTAAGAACATATAGAACAAGCTAACTGGGCATAAGTCACCGGACCAAACCATGCTGTGCACTGTTTTGTTGTAATACCAGATCTTTTGTATCCATAAATAATGGTCTGAGTACTTCATATCTTTAAACTTTGCCTCGGTTCAGTTTTTGGTAATCTTTTAGCTAATCCTTTCAAATGTTACTTGGTGCTTGTCTATGATTTCCTTTTCAAAAACTGTATAACCATTTAGTGAGATTTTGTTTCTGTTCCCTGGAATGTAGTATTTAATTCTATTGTAGTCACTTGTATACAATAGTTTCCTCTGTAATAGTTCTACACTGCCATTCTTTAGTATCAAGTCTAATGTATTCACTTCCCTAGAAGCTGTCCATCAAAAGGCTTATTCTAAGAAATCTGCTGTCTCCTTCGAATGCCTTCCTTTCTTTTGGAGTCCTCCTGGAAGAAATTATCAGGTGTTTTGGGGATAATAGGCTTTCCATTTTTTTCTTTCTATGCTACATTTCATAGCAGGGCTAGTTGTGGGCTAGGCAGCCTAGAATTAGTAATAAATTTTATTATTTAATTGCCGACTCCTGTAGTATTTCACTAACCTAGTAAAATGTTTATACTTTGACAATAATATTGTCATTAGGATGTACCCCTGTTCTGCCTTTAGAATCTGAATCCCGCGAGGATTGTATGCTGCTGTTATCTTTATATTTTCATGTCTGGGAGGTACAGTTTAACAGCAGATTTTTATTTTTGTTTATTTGCAGATGTTCGTACACAAGCCATGTACCAGATGATGGATCAAGGCTTTGTAGGACTTATATTTTCCTGTTTCATAGAAGATAAAAATACAAAGGTATTGTGTGTGTGTGTGTGTGTGTGTGTGTCTATGTGTGTGTGTGTGTGCACATGCGCATGCGTGTGTGTATAAACACACAGACACAGAGAATAGAGAAAAATCTTTTTGCAATTTTAATAGGGTGGCCAGGGAAGGTTTCAATCAGGAGGGTCATTGAGTCAGGACCTGAAGAAAGTGAGGGAGCAAGTCTTGTGGATTTCTTGGGGGAAGAGCGTTCCAGGCAGAGGAAATAGCCAGTGAAAAGACCCTGAGGTGAGTGTGGCATGTTTAGGGGACATCGAGGAAGTCAGTGTGGCTGCAGCAGAGTGAGGCAGAACATGACTACATGTCCCAGCTTGCCTCTGTCAGTCCCAGTTCCACCCATTGTCCCAGTCTCCTATTCAGTTAGCACCTTTCCTTCTTGGAAGTGTCCTGGTAACATGGTAACCAGGACATGGTACCATGGTAACTCTTTGCATGGTAACTCATGTGGTCATCCTACAGTGAGGTCTGGGAGATAACTGGGGGTGGGGCTGGGGGGACAGGGAGGGAGGGGGTGCAGAGTCCATGGCGTCCGTGAAACCAGTTAGGAAGCAACTGTAGTAATCTAGGAAAGAGATGACGGATGTTTGACCACGGTGGTAGGAGTGGAGGCTAATAACAGTAACAAGTGCTACCATTTATCACGTATTGTATGGCACTTACTCTTTAGGTGTTTTACATAAATATACTCGAACCCTGACAACCACCTGTGAGGATTATTATTATCAATTTTTATGGATAAGCAAACCGAACCTCAGAGAAGTTAAGCAGCTCAATCAATGGCTAGTCTTGCTATTCTGTTTGAATTTTACGTTCAGATCAAGAGGTTTTACTATGTGTCACTTCAAACAAAAAGAAAATTTAACACTGCAAGTATGAATTTTGCCGATTTACCAAGTGTGTCCTCCTCTTGTTTAGTACATTAGTTATATTCTCAGAATCTATGTTAATAATGAATATTCTTCATAAAATCACTCTTTTCTGAAAACATTAAAGTTTACTATCTTGAACTTCATACTTCATTTGAAATGCTTCTGGCTTTGTCATCATAAATTTATTGTCATTATAAATAGTTGTTGCATGAGTTTGTCAGCTTCCAAAAAAGGAGTTTGAATGGTCTCATTCTTAGTTTCTTGGTTCTCATGTTTGTGAGCAATTCTCTGCTGTCACATGAGTGGATGTTTGATTGTGGCCATCTCACGTTGACTGAGTATTTTTTTTTTTTTTGCGGTACGCGGGCCTCTCACTGTTGTGGCCTCTCCTGTTGCGGAGCACAGGCTCTGGATGCACAGGCTCAGCAGCCATGGCTCACGGGCCCAGCCGCTCTGTGGCATGTGGGATCTTCCCAGACCGGGTCATGAACCCGCGTCCCGTGCATCGGCAGGCGGACTCTCAACCACTGCGCCACCAGGGAAGCCCTTGACTGAGTATTTGATCCTTCTTACAGAAACTGATTTATACATAGTCTATCTTTGGAGTCTCTTCTAACCTTCCACTCCCAGAGGGGCCTTTGAGTTTTAGGTTAGCGTCCACTAAATTGCTATAACTCTTTCAATATTAATCCTCTGTGTGACCTTTCTTTTTTTCTTTCTTTTTTTAGACTGGACGGGTACTCTACACTTGCTTTCAGTCCATACAGGCCCAAAAGAGCTCAGAGTAAGTATGACAGAGATATATGTATGTATTGGTGGGTTAACCTCCATTCCAGGGAATTGATTGTTTTATTTCATTTTATTTTTCTCATTAGTAAGACACTAAGAATTCTGTAGTCTTGCTTATACATGTGAACATCTCTGTGAGGAATTAGAATCTCTTTAGCATCTTGGATATCAGGGATCTAGAAAGCTAGGATCATATAAGCAAGGAGTCTGTTCATTGCAGTTACATCACCACAGCCCTGTCCCACATTTCCTTTCCTGCATTATTCTAAACTGAGTTGCACTGTTACTTTCCCTGTCTCTGATGAATTGTAAAACAAAGGCTGAGTGTGCAGAGTCTTATAAATTTGTATAAGCTCTTGTCTTTGTTGTGCCATAAACTTGATTTTAGAATTACAGTATCTCATTTAAATGTTTGCATAGCTTAGTTTCCTCATTTAAGTTCAATTCAACCTAAATTAGCAAATACAGTAACTACTATATGCCAAGCACCATGGTAGGCACCAAGGAGGCAGAGAGAAAGCCAAGTTCATTATCTAATTGGGAGACAGAAACAAAGAATGCCTTAAATTTTTTTCTTATAATATTTGTCAATTTATTATGATAGCATTGTTTGAAACAGCAAAGAATTGGGGAAAATAACAGATGTCTGTCAGTACAGAACTGATTAAATAAATTATGATGCATCTAAATGATGGAATAATATTCAGCTATTAAAAATATGAGGGGAATTCTCTGGCGGTCCAGTGGTTAAGACTCTGTGCTTCCACTGCAACGGGCCCAGGTTCAATCCCTGGTCGGGGAACTAAGATCCCACATGCCGCATGGCGTGACCAAAAAAAATAAGGATGCTTAGTAGTGCTACATAAATATCTCCAAGATACACTGTTAAGTAAAAAAGGCAAGGTACAAGAACAGTCTGTATAGAATGCTACCATTCATATAAGGATATGGAAGAGAAATCTACTCATGACATACCAGTGTACTTGCTTGGAAATACACAGAATATCTGGAAGGAAACATCAGTCACCTCAGCAGAGAGGAAGTAGGAAGGAGGTGTGGAGACTTAATTGTACCTTTACAGCTTTGGAATGTTGAACCATACACAAGTGCTAATTTTTAAATTTTTCATCAAAGTAATAGATGCGCGTGCATAAAAATATCAGATGGCACAGAATTTATGAGGAATACTGTCACTCCTCAGGGGGAACCACTTCTTTCTCCCAATTTTGTTTTTAGTTCTTCTGTTGTTTACCTTGATATCTCTAAATAATATACTTTTGATACTCTTTCTTGATTTACTAATTTTAGATATTAATTATTCTTCTTATTATGTTATCTTGGTCTCACAAATGAGGATTTAGTTCACACCGCCCCATCTCCATTCTGCCCAATGTAGTTATATTACTACTTTTTGTTCTTCTGTTGTTACTTTTCTAATCTTAAAGTTTGCCCCTTTATTTATTCTATCAACAACAGACAATAGACATCTCTTGGCTCCCTAGTGTTACTTGCAGTTTTACCATAAACCTTTATATTTTCACAGTTGCAAAAACCTGTGTTCTATGTTGTAATCACAATTGTGTTTTCTGTGCTTTGTGTACTAGTTGATTCTAAGAATAGAAAACAAAATGTTTATATTGTTATGATTATATAAATATTATTCCATGTACAACCAAGCACTATAAAGTAGTGTACTATGATTCCATTTCCTTTCCTGTATAGCTTTTTGCTTTTTCATGGGGTTTTGAATGGCTTTTTTCTCCCTTATTTCTCTGACCTTATCACCTCCCTGAGTTCCAGATTCCTAGGATCGCTCCCTAAAGCCTTCTATCTTCCTATGCTAATCAGGTCTCAGCTGATGTCTTGGGGCTTTCCTTCATTATTCTCCTGGGTTGGATCCATTGTTGTCTGGATTTCATGTCATTTTTCTTGGTTCACTCTGTCATTTTGCTGTTAAAGGCCCTCTAGTAACTTCCTATGAAAGGTGTGCATTTGAGCTAAACCTTCTGCATCTGTGCTTGCCTGAAAATGTTTTTATTCTTCATTAATAACCCTAATGGATAAAGAATTCTAAATTGACATTTTCCCCCTCAGAACATTAAAATTGAAAAAGTGACATCAAGAGAGAAAGTGACAAAAGAGAGAGTGACATCAACAAAAGTGGCAGAGTAGGAAACTTCAAAAGTCCTCCACAGGGCTTCCCTGGTGGCGCAGTGGTTGAGAGTCCACCTGCCGATGCAGGGGACGCAGGTTCGTGCCCTGGTCCGGGAAGATCCCACATGCCGCGGAGCGGCTGGGCCTGTGAGCCATGGCCGCTGAGCCTGCGCGTCCAGAGCCTGTGTTCCGCAACGGGAGAGGCCCCAACAGTGAGAGGCCTACGTACCGCAAAAAAAAAAAAAGTCCTCCACAAAAGCAGTGAATAATCTGGCAAAAACTGTCAGAATCAACTTTATTGGAACTCTAGAAAGTAATCAATATTTTATAGCAACCTGGCAAATACTAAATCCAGAAAAAAAAACACCAGAATCTCAGCATTTAAGTAAATCTCTGTCAAGTCACTAGATGGCTACTAAACTAACAAGACAAAGACCTCAGTGGCCACATATAACAAAGAATATAGACTATAAAAAATTAGTTCAGGAAAGTCACTAAACACACAAACAAAATCAGATAAAACAAGCGGCAACAATAAACCCTGGGGAGGGGGTAGAATACGATTTCCATAGTTATAATATTCGAAATGTCCAGTTTTCAGCAACAACAAAAAAGGCATTCACAGAAACAAATTATGGGCTGAAAGCAGGAAAAATAAATTAATAAAAACATTCCTGGAGGAAGCCAAGATGTTGGGCTTACTAGACAAAGACTTTCAATCAACTATTTAAAATATTTTCAAAAAGCTAAAGGAAATGATATACAAAGAACTAAAGAAAACCATGAGAATGATAGAGAATACCTAATAGAAAATATCAATAAAGAGAGAAATTATAAAAAGGAACCAAATAGGAATTCTAGAACTGAGAAGTACAATAAGGGAAGTGAAAAATTCACTAGGTAGGTTCAACAGCAGGTTTGAGAAGACGAAAGAAAGAATCACCAAACTTCAAGATAGGTGATTTGTATACATTTTCTGCCCCTTTCTCTATCTCATCCTCTACTGGGACTCCTATTATGAGTACACTTAGAGCGTTTTAAGATGTCCCACAGGTCTCAGGCTCTTTATTTTTCTTCATTCTTTCTTTCTTTCTGCTCCTCAGACTGGATAATGTCAATTCACCCAGTCTGAGGAGCTAATTTGAACTAAAGTGTTAATTGTAATTCCAGGGAAACCGTTAAGAAAGTAGAGATATATAGTAGAGAGAGAGAAAGGAAGGAAGCAAAACAGTGTACTAGAAAATGTCTTTCTAATACAAAAGGTGGTAAGGAAGAATTGAACAAAAAATGATATAAGACATAGCAATTATAAACATATATGCACCTAACAAAAGGACCCCAAAATATATCACACAAAAATTGACAGAACTGAAGGGAGACGTAGGCAGTTCAACAGTACTAGTGGGAGACTTCAACACCCCACTTTCCTTAAAGGATAGAACAATTAGAAAAAAAATAATGAAACAGAAGACTTGAACAACACTATAAACAAACTATACCTAATAGACACATACAGAATTCTCCACCCAACAATAGCTGAATACACTTCCTTCCCAAGTGCACATAAAACATTCTCTAGGATAAACCACATGATAGTTCACAAAACAGGTCTCAATTTTTGAAGACTGGAATCATACAAAGCATCTTCTACAAAAATGGAATGGAATCTGAAATCAGTTACAGAAAGAAATCTGGAAAATTCACAAATATGTGGAAATTTAAAAACATGCTTTTAAACAGCCAGTGTTTAAGAGAAAGAAGAAATCACAAGATAAATTAGAAAATACTTTGAGACTAATGACAATGAAAACACAACATACCAAGATTTATGGGATGCAGCAAAAGCAGTGCTCAGAGGGGAATTCATAGCTATACATGCCTACTTTAAAAAAGAAATACCTCAAATCAGTATTTAAGGTATTTCTAACTGTACGCTTTAAGGAACTAGAAAAAGAAATGCAAACTAAATTCAAAGCAGTTAGAAGGAAGGAAATAATAGAGTGAAGACAAACAAACTAGGGAATACAGAAACAATAGAATCAAAGAAACCAAAAGTTAGTTCTTTGAAAAGATCAACAAAATTGACATGTCTAGCTAGACTGACAAAAAGATGAGAGAAGAACCAAATAACTAAAATCTGAATTAAAAGTAGGGACATTACTACCAACTTTACAGAAATAAAAATGATTATAAGGTAAAACCAAACAATTGTTAGATAACCTAAATGAAGTGGACAAATTCCTAGAAACACACAAATTGCCAAAACTGGCTCAAAAAGAAATAGAAAACCTGAACAGACCTATAAAAATTAAATAGATTGAATCAGTATGCAAAAACATCTCAACAAAGAAAACTCCAAGACCAGATGACTACACCGGTTAATTCTGCCACACATTTACAGAAGGATTAACACTAATCCTTCTCAAACTCTCCAAAAATAGAAGAGAATGGAGCACTTCTAACTCATCTTTGAGGCCAGTATTACCCTGATACCAAAGCCAGACAAAGATATCACCAAAAAAAAATATTACAAAGTGATATTCACTATGAATACAGATGCAAAAATCCTCAACAAAATCCTTCCATACTGAATCCAATAGCACATTAAAAGGATTATACACTATGATCAAGTGGGATTTATCCCTGGCATAGAAGTGAGGTTCAACATAAGAAAATCAATTGATTAATATTCCACATTAATAGAATGAAGGAAAAAACCCACGACTGATGCACAAAAAGCAAAATTTCAACATCCTTCCATAATAAAAACACTCAGAAAACTAGGAATCTAGGGAACATTCCTCAACATTTTTGGGCTTTTATGAAAACCCACAGCTAACATTTTACGCAATGGTGAAAAGCTTTCTCCCATAAGATGAGGAACAAGACAAGGATGCCCACTTTCACCACTGTTATTCAATGTTACTGGTAGTTCTAGCCAAAACAATTAGGCAAAAAAAGAAATAAAAGGCATCCAAATTGGAAAGTAAGAAGTAAAACTATGTATTTGCAGATCATGTGTTCCTATATAGAGACAATCTGAAAGAAAGCCCCCAAAGCTACTAGAGTTGATAAATGAGTTCAGCAAGGTTGCAGTGTTCAGAATCAGTGCACAAAATCAGTGTGTATTTCTACACACCAGCAATGAACAATGTAAAAAATAAAACTAAAAAATCCAATTACGACAGCATACAAAATAATAAAATACCTAGGAAAAAATTTAACCAAGAATGGGAAAGACTTGTAAAGTTAAAACTAGAATACATTGGTGAAAGAAAAAACACCTAAATAAATCAAAAGATATCCCTTGCTCATGGATTGGAAGACCCAATATTGTTAAGATGACAGTACTTCCCAAAGATTCAATAAAATCTGTATTAAAATTCCAATGGCCCTTTTTACAAAAATGGAAAAGATGATCCTAAAATTCATAAGGAATTGCAAGGTGCCCTGAATAGTGAAAATAATATCGAGAAAGAAGAATAAAGTTGGAGGAATCACACTTCCAGATTTCAGAACTTACTACAAAGCTTCACTAACCAAAACTTTGTGGACCTGGCATAAGCAGAGACACAGAGACCAATGGAATAAAATTGAGAGTCCACAAATAAACCTGCATATCTGTGGCCAACTGATTTTCAACAAGGGTGCTGAGGTCGTTCAATGAGGAAAGAAGAGTCTGTTCAACAAGTGGTGCTGGGACAACTGGTTATCCACATACACTATATATAAAAATTAACTCAAAATAGATCAATGACCTAAATAGAAGAGCTAAAACTATAAAATGCTTATAAGAAAACATAGGGGTAAATCTTCATGATGTTGGATTTGGTAATGGAATCTTAGATATGACACCAAAAGCATGAATAGCAAAAGAAAGCAGATAAATTGGATTTCATGAAAACTAAAATCTTTTGGGCTTCCCTGGGGGCTCAGTGGTTAAGAATCCACCTGCCAATGTGGGGACACAGGTTCAAGCACTGGTCCGAGAAGATCCCACATGCCGCGGGGCAACTAAGCCCATGAGCCACAACCACTGAGCCTGTGCTCTAGAGCCTGCGAGCCACAGCTCCTGAAGCCCATGCACCTAGAGCCCATGCTCCACAACAAGAGAAGCCACCACAATGAGAAGCCTGCACACCACAAGGAAGAGTAGCCCCCACTTGCTGCAGCTAGAGAAAGCCCGTGCGCAGCAACAAAGACCCAACACAGCCAAAAATAAATAAATAAATTTATTTAAAAAAAACCAGACACTAAAATCTTTTCTGCATCAAAAGACATTACCAAGAAAGTGCAAGGACAACCTACAGAATAGGAGAAAATATATGCAAATCTTAATATCTGAATGGGTCTAGTATCCAGAATATATAAGGATCTCTTGCAGCTCAGCAACTAAATGACAACTCAATTTAAAAATGGGCACAGTACTTGAATAGACATTTCTCCAAAGAAGATGTACAAAAGGCCAACAAGCACACGAAAAGATGCTCAACATCATTAGTCATTTGGAAAATGCAAATCAAAACTAACAAGATACCACCTTATATTCACTGAGCTGACCATAATTTTAAAAATGGAGAATAACAAGTGTTGACAAAGATGTGGAGAAATTGGAACCTACAGACATTGTTGGTGGGGAATGTAAAATGGTGAGACTGCTGTGGAAAACAGTTTTTTGGGGGGAGGTTTTTCATATGAGAATTCATATGACCTAGCAACTCTATTCCTAGGTATATACCAAAAAGAATTGAAAACAGGTACTCAAACACTTGTACATGAATATTCATAGCAGCACTGTTCACAGTAGCCAAGAGTTGGAAACAACCCAAATGTCCATCAACTGATGAATGGATAAACAAAATTTAGTATATCCATTGAATTGGACTATCACTCATAAAAAACGAATGAGGTACTGAAACATACTATGATGTGGAGGAATCTTGAAAACATTATGCTAAGTAAAAGAAGCCAAACAAAAAAACAGGTCACATATTGTATGATTTCATTTATATGAAGTATCTAGAGTAGAGACAGAAAGCAGATTGGTGGTTGGCATGGTTTGGCCAGAAATGGGGAGCAGGATGGGGAGCAGCTGCTTTAATTGATACGGGGTTTTACTTTGGGGTGATGAAAATGTTTTAGAACTAGATAGGGGTTGTGGTCCTACAACATTGTAAATGTACTAAGTTCTACTGAATTGTTCCCTAGTTAAAATGGTTAATTATATTTTATGTGAATTTCACCTCAATTTTTAAAAATGGGCAAAAGACTTGAGTAGACATTTCTCCAAGGAAGATATACAAATGGCCAATAAACACAAAAACAGCTGCCCAACATCAGTAGTCTTTAGGGAAATGCAAATAAAACCGTAATGAGATACTGTTTCTCACCAACTAGGATGGCTGTACTTTTTTTTTTTAAAGGAAAATAACGTGTTGCTGAAGATGTGGAGAAAACGAACCTTGACCCATTGTAGGGGGGAATCTAGAATGGTTCAGATGCTGTGAAAAAGTTTGGTGATTCCTCAGAAATGTATACATTGAATGACCATATGACCTAGCAATTCCACTCCTAGGTATGTAGCAGAGACAGTTGAAAACAGGTGTTCAAACAAAAACGTGTACTTGAATATTCATACCAGCATTGTCCATAAATAGACAAAGAGCAGAACTAACCCAAATGACCATCAGCTGATAAGTGAATAAACAAGATGTAGTGTATGTAGCCATACAATAGAATTTTCTGTCATAAAGGGAAATGAAGTACTGATAACTGCTGTAATCCTGAATACATGCTAAGTGAAAGAAGCCTGATGCAAAAGGCCACATGTGGTATGAAATGTCCGGGATAGACAAGTCTGTAGAGACAAAAATTAGAGGAGAGAGGTAAACTGGGAGTATATTAGTTTGCTAGGGCTGCCATAAAAAATACCACCAAGTGGCTTAAACAACAGAAATTTATCTACTCACAGTTCTGGTTGCAGTAAGTCTAAGATCAAGGTGCTGGCAGATTTGGTTTCTTCTGAGACCTCTTCCTGGCTTGCAGATGGCTGCCTTCTCACTGTGTCCTCACATGGACTTTCCTCTCTCCATGTGCATCGCTAGGGTCATTTTGCATGTCAGATTTCTCCTTCTTATAAGGGCACCAGTCAGATTGGATTTGCGTCCAACCTTAACAGCCTCATTTTACTTTAATCACCTCTTCAAAGGCCCTGTCTCCAAATACAGTCACATTCTGAGGTACTGGGGCTTAGGGTTTCAACATATGCATTTGGGGGGAGACACAATTCAGACCATAACAGGAAGCGACTGCTTAATAGGTATGGGCTTTCTTTTTGGGGTGATGAAAATATTACAGTATTAGGTAACAGTAATGGTTGCACAACATTGTGAATGTACAAGTCCCTGAATCACACACTGTAAAATGGTTAAAGTGGTGAATTTTACGTTCTCTGAATTTTACCTGAAAAAGAAGTCCTTAGAAGTAGAGCTTGGTGCTGAAAAGTCTCCTCTCCCCACTTCTAACTTTGTGCTGGAAGTCTTAGTTCAATAAAGCAAGAAATAAAAGGCATATAGACTGGAAAAAAACTAATCCTCATTTGCATAAGACATGGTTATCTGCACAGAAAATCCCAAAGAATCTATAAAGAAATTCCTAGAGCTAATAAGTGAGTTAAGTGATGTCACAGGATGCAATGTCAACACAAAAAAGCAATATTTCTTGCTTGTAGATTTTTTGATGATGGCCATTCTGACCCGTGTGAGATGATACCTGATTGTAGTTTTGATTTGCATTTCTCTAATGATAGTGATGTTGAGCATCCTTTCATGTGTTTGTTGGCAATCTGTATATCTTCTTTGGAGAAATGTCCATTTAGGTCTTCTGCTCATTTTTGGATTGGGTTGTTTGTTTTTTTGATATTGAGCTGCATGAGCTGCTTGTCAATTTTGGAGATTAATCCTTTGTCAGTTGCTTCGCTTGCAAATATTTTCTCCCATTCTAAGGGTTGTCCTTTGGTCTTGTTTATGGTTTCCTTTGCTGTGCAAAAGCTTTGAAGTTTCATTAGGTCCCATTTGTTTATTTTTGTTTTTATTTCCATTTCTCTAGGAGGTGGGTCAAAAAGGATCTTGCTGAGATTTATGTCATAGAGTGTTCTGCCTATGTTTTTTCCTCTAAGAGTTTTATACTGTCTGGCCTTACATTTAGGTCTTTAATCCATTTTGAGTTTATTTTTGTGTATGGTGTTAGGGAGCGTTCTAATTTCATTCTTTTACATGTAGCTGTCCAGTTTTCCCAGCACCACTTATGGAAGAGGCTGTCTTCTCCATTGTATATTCTTGCCTCCTTTATCAAAGATAAGGTGACCATATGTGTGTGGGTTTATCTCTGGGCTTTCTATCCTGTTCTATTGATCTATATTTCTGTTTTTGTGCCAGTACCATATTGTCTTGATGGAGAACAGTATGGAGGTTCCTTAAAAAACTAAAAATAGAACTACCATACGATCCAGCAATCCTACTAGTGGGCATATACCCCAAGAAAACCATAACTCAAAAAGAGTCATGTACCACAATGTTCATTGTAGGACTATTTACAATAGCCAGGACATGGAAGCAACCTAAGTGTCCATTGACAGATGAATGGATAAAGAAGATGTGGCACATATCTACAATGAAATATTACTCAGCCATAAAAAGAAACCAAACTGAGTTATTTGTAGTGAAGTGGATGGACCTAGAGTCTGTCATACAGAGTGAAGTAAGTCAGAAAGAGAAAACCAAATACCGTATGCTAACACATATATATGGAATCTAAAAAAAAAAGGTTCTGAAGAACCTAGGGGCAGGACAGGAATAAAGATGCAGATGTAGAGAATGGACTTGAGGACATGGGGAGGGGGAAGGGTAAGCTGGGACGAAGGGAGAGAGTAGTATGGACATATGTACACTACTAAATGTAAAATAGATAGCTAGTGGGAAGCAGCCGCATAGCACAGGGAGATCAGCTTGGTCCTTTGTGACCACATAGAGGGGTGGGATAGGGAGGGTGGGAGGGAAACGGAAGAGGGAGGGGATATGGGGATATATGTATAAATAAAGCTGATTCACTTTGGTATACAGCAGAAACTAACACAACATTATAAAGCAATTATACTCCAATAAAGATGTTTTTTAAAAAAGCAATATTTCTAAATGCCAGCAATAGAAAATTGGAAACATTTTAACACAATACTACAAAAAATGAAACAGGTGTAAATTTATCAAAATCTATCAAATCTATATGCTGAAAACCACAGAACATTGATGAAAGAAATCAAAGAAAACCTAATTAAATGGAAAGACATGCCATGTTTATGGATTGGAAGACTCAACATAGTAAAAATTTCAGTTCTCCTCAAATTAATCTGTGGGTTTAGAGCAACAGCAATCAAAATTTCAGCAAGACTTTTTTTGTAGATACAGACAAACTGATTCTAAAATTTATATGAAAAGGCAAAGGAACTTGAATACCTTAAACAATTTTGGAAAGGAAGAATAAAATTTGGAGGAATAGTCTAACAGTTAGACTACCATATACAAAATAAACGTCGTTCTAAACCTCATACCAAAAAAAACATTAAAAGGGATCATAGGTCCAATTAGAAATAAGAGTGTGAAAAGTCTTAGAGGAAAAGGTAGAAAATCTGTATGATATTGGGCTTGCCAACCAGTTCTTATTCTTGGAACCAAAAGCATTTTTCCAGTAACTTATTTACAACACAGAAATAGAGTCACAGACATAGAAAACAAACTTATGGTTATCGGTGGGGAAAGGGGGATGGGAGGGATAAATTGGGAGATTGGGATTGACATATACAGACTAATATATATATATGAAAAAATAGATAACTAATAAGGACCTACTGTATAGCACAGGGACTTCTACTCAATAGTCTGTAATGACCTATATGGGAAAAGAATCTAAAAAAGAATGGGTATATGTATGTGTATAATTGACTCACTTTATTGTACAGCAGAAACTAATACAACATTGTAAATCAACTATACTCCAATACAAATTTTAAAAAGCATTTTCCATAAAAGACATTTGATAACAAGACCATCAAAATTAAACAATTTACTGAGTGAAAGAAACTTAAGAAAATGAAAAGACTAGCTACAGTGTGAGTGAAAATATTTCAAATCAAATGTCTGAAAATAGACTTGTATCTATAATATACAAACAACTCTCAAAACTCAACAATAAAAAAGTACACAACCCAATTAAAAATGGGCAAAAGACATGAGCATATGCTTCACCAACAAGTATGTAAGAATGGCAAATAGATTTTTAATTAGGGGAAGATGGCAGAAGAGTAAGACGCGGACATCACCTTCCTCCCCACAGATACATCAGAAATACATCTACACGTGGAACTGCTCCTATAGAACACCCACTGATCGCTGGAAGAAGACCTCAGACCTCCCAAAAGCCGTGTGGATGAAAGGCTCTTGGTGCTCCAGCCAGGAGTCAGTGCTGTGCCTCTGAGGTGGGAGAGCCAACTTCAGGACACTGGTCCACAAGAGACCTCCCAGCTCCACGTAATATCAAATGGCGAAAATATCCCAGAGATCTCCATCTCAACACCAAGACCCAGCTTCACTCAACGACCAGCAAGCTACAGTGCTGGACACCCTATGCCAAACAACTAGCAAGACAGGAACACAACCCCATCCATTAGCAGAGAGGCTGCCTAAAATAATAATAAGGCCACAGACACCCCAGAACACACCACCAGACGTGGACCTGCCCACCAGAAAGACAAGATCCAGCCTCATCCACCAGAACACAGGCACTAGTCCCCTCCACCAGGAAGCCTACACAACCCACTAAACCAACCGTAGCCACTGGGAACAGACACCAAAAACAACGGGAACTATGAACCTGCAGCCTGCAAAAAGGAGACCCCAAGCACAGTAAGATAAGCAAAATGAGAAGACAGAAAAACACACAGCAAATGAAGGAGCAAGGTAAAAACCCACCAGACCTAACAAATGAAGAGGAAATAGGCAGTCTACCTGAAAAAGAATTCAGAATAATGATAGTAAAGATGATCCAAAATCTTGGAAATAGAATAGAGAAAATGCAAGAAACATTTAACAAGGACCTAGAGGAACTAAAGAGGAAACAAGCAACGATGAACAACACAATAAATGAAATAAAAAATACTCTAGAAGGGCTCAATAGCAGAATAACTGAGGCAGAAGAACAGATAAGTGACCTGGAAGATAAAATAGTGGAAATAACTACTGCAGAGCAGAATACAGAAAAAAGAATGAAAAAAACTGAGGACAGTCTCAGAGACCTCTGGGACAACATTAAACACACCAACACATTCGAATTACAGGGGTTGCAGAAGAAGAAGAGAAAAAGACAGGGACTGAGAAAATATTTGAAGAGATTATAGTTGAAAACTTCCCTAATATGGGAAAGGAAACAGTTAGTCAAGTCCAGGAAGCACAGAGAGTCCCATAGAGGATAAATCCAAGGAGTAACATGCCAAGACACATATTAATCAAACTATCAAAAATTAAATACAAAGAAAAGATATTAAAAGCAGCAAGGAAAAAACAACAAATACCACACAAGGGAATCCCCATAAGGTTAACAGCTGATCTTTGAGCAGAAACTCTGCAAGCCAGAAGGGAGTGGCAGGACATATTTAACGTGATGAAAGAGAAAAACCTGCAACCAAGATTACTCTACCCAGCAAGGATCTCATTCAGATTTGATGGAGAAATTAAAACCTTTACAGACAAGCAAAAGCTGAGAGAGTTCAGCACCACCAAACCAGCTTTACAACAAATGCTAAAGGAACTTCTCTAGGCAAGAAACACAAGAGAAGGAAAAAACCTACAATAACAAACCCAAAACAATTAAGAAAATGGGAATAGGAACGTACATATTGATAATTACCTTAAATGTAAATGGATTAAATGCTCCCACCAAAAGACACAGACTGGCTGAATGTATACAAAAATCAAGACTCATATATATGCTGTCTACAAGAGACCCACTTCAGACCTAGGGACACATACAGACTGAAAGTGAGGGGGTGGAAAAATATTCCATGCAAATGGAAATCAAAAGAAAGCTGGAGTAGCGATTCTCATATCAGACAGAATAGACTTTAAAATAAAGACTATTACAAGAGACAAAGAAGGACACTACATAATGATGAAGGGATCGATCCAAGAAGAAGATATAACAGTTGTAAATATGCACCCAACATAGGAGCACTTCAATACATAAGGCAAATACTAACAGCTATAAAAGGGGAGATCGACAGTAACACATTCATAGTAGGGGATTTTAACACCCCACTTTCACCAATGGAGAGATTATCCAAAATGAAAATAAATAAGGAAACACAAGCTTTAAATGATACATTAAACAAGATAGACTTAATTGATATTTATAGGACATTCCATCCAAAAACAACAGAATACACATTTTTCTCAAGTGCTCATGGAACATTCTCCAGGATAGATATCTTGGGTCACAAATCAAGCCTTGGTAAATTTAAGAAAATTGAAATTGTATCAAGTATCTTTTCCAACCACAACACTATGAGACTAGATATCAATTACAGGAAAAGATCTGTAAACAATACAAACACATGGAGGCTAAACAATACACTACTTAATAACGAAGTGATCACTGAAGAAATCAAAGAGGAAATCAAAAAACACCTAGAAACAAATGACAATGGAGACACAACGACCCAAAACCTATGGGATGCAGCAAAAGCAGTTCTAAGAGGGAAGTTTATAGCAATACAATCCTACCTTAAGAAACAGGAAACATCTCAAATAAACAACCGAACCTTGCACCTAAAGCAATTAGAGAAAGAAGAATAAGAAAACCCCCAAAGTTAGCAGAAGGAAAGAAATCATAAAGATCAGATCAGAAATAAATGAAAAAGAAATGAAGGAAACGATACCAAAGATCAAGAAAACTAAAAGCTGGTTCCTTTTTTTTTTTTTTTCGGTATGCGAGCCTCTCACGGTTGTGTCCTCTCCCGCCGCGGAGCACAGGCTCTGGACGCTCAGGCTCAGCGGCCATGGCTCACGGGCCCAGCCGCTCCGCAGCATGCGGGATCTTCCCGAACCGGGGCACGAACCCGTGTTCCCTGCATCGGCAGGCGGACTCTCAACCACTGCACCCCCAGGGAAGCCCAAAGCTGGTTCTTTGAGAAGATAAACAAAATTAATAAACCATTAGCCAGACTCATCAAGAAAAAAAGGGAGAAAAATCAATAGAATTAGAAATGAAAAAGGAGAAGTAACAACTGACACTGCAGAAATACAAAAGATCATGAGAGATTACTACAAGCAACTCTATGCCAATAAAATGGACAACATGGAAGAAATGGACAAATTCGTAGAAATGCACAAGCTGCCAAGACTGAATCAGGAAGAAATAGAAAATATGAACAGACCAATCACAATCACTGAAATTGAAACTGTGATTAAAAATCTTCCAACAAAGAAAAGCCCAGGACCAGATGGCTTCACAGGCGAATTCTATCAAACATTTAGAGAAGAGCTAACACATTTCCTTCTCAAAGTCTTCCAAAATATAGCAGGGGGAGGAACACTCCCAAACTCATTCTGTGAGGCCACCATCACCCTGATACCAAAACCAGACAAAGTTGTCGCAAAGAAAGAAAACTTCAGGCCAATATCACTGATGAACATAGATGCAAAAATCCTCAACAAAATACTAGCAAACAGAATCCAACAGCACATTAAAAGGATCATACACCATGATCAAGTGGAGTTTGTTCCAGGAATGCAAGGATTCTTTAATATACGCAAATCAATCAACGTGATACACCATACTAACAAACTGAAGGAGAAAAACCATATGATCATCTCAATAGATGCAGAGAAAGCTTTCGACAAAATTCAACACCGATTTATGATAAAAACCCTTCAGAAAGTAGGCATAGAGGGAACTTTCCTCAACATAATAAAGGCTGTATATGACAAACCCACAGCCAACATCGTCCTCAATGGTGAAAAACTGAAAGCATTTCCACTAAGATCAGGAACAAGACAAGGTTGCCCACTCTCACCACTATTATTCAACATAGTTTTGGAAGTTTTAGCCACAGCAATCAGAGAAGAAAAGGAAATAAAAGGAATGCAAATCGGAAAAGAAGAAGTAAAGCTGTCACTGTTTGCAGATGACATGATACTATACGTAGAGAATCCTAAAGATGCTACCAGAAAACTACTAGAGCTAATCAATGAATTTGGTAAAGTAGCAGGATACAAAATTAATGCACAGACATCTCTGGCATTCCTATACACTAATGATGAAAAATCTGAAAGTGAAATTAAGAAAACACTCCCATTTACCATTGCAACATAAAGAATAAAATATCTAGGAATAAACCTACCTAAGGAGACAAAACACCTGTATGCAGAACATTATAAGACACTGATGAAAGAAATTAAGGATTATACAAATAGATGGAGAGATATACCATGTTCTTGGATTGGAAGAGTCAACATTGCGAAAATGACTCTACTACTCAAAGCAATCTACAGATTCAATGCAATCCCTATCAAACTACCACTGGCATTTTTCATAGAACTAGAACAAAAAATTTCACAATTTGTATGGAAACACAGAAGACCCCGAATAGCCAAAGCGATCTTGAGAACAAAAAACAGAGCTGGAGGAATCAGGCTCCCTGACTTCAGACTATACTACAAAGCTACAGTAATCAAGACCGTATGGTAGTGGCACAGAAACAGAAAGATAGATCAATTGAACAGGATAGAAAGCCCAGAGATAAATCCACGCACATATGGTCACCTTATCTTTGATAATGGAGGCAAGAATCAGTGGAGGAAAAGACTGCCTCTTCAATAAGTGGTGCTGGAAAAACTGGCCAGGTACATGTAAAAGTATGAGATTAGAACACTCCCTAACACCATACACAAAAATAAGCTCAAAATGGATTAAAGACCTAAATGTAAGGCCAGAAACTATCAAACTCTTAGAGGAAAACCTAGGCAGAGCACTCTATGACATAAATCACAGCAAGATGCTTTTTGACCCACCTCCTAGAGAAATGGAAATAAAAACAAAAATAAACAAATGGGACCTAATGAAACTTCAAAGCTTTTGCACAGCAAAGGAGACCATAAACAAGACCAAAGACAACCCTCAGAATGGGAGAAAATATTTGCAAGTGGAGCAACTGACAAAGGATTAATCTCCAAAATTGACAAGCAGCTCATGCAGCTCAATATCAAAACAACAAACAACCCAATCCAAAAACTGGGCAGAAGACCTAAATAGACATTTCTCCAAAGAAGATATACAGATTGCCAACAAACATGAAAGAATGCTCAACATCATTAATCATTAGAGAAATGCAAATAAAAAGTACAATGAGATATCATCTCACAGCGGTCAGAATGGCCATCATCAAAAAATCTAGAAACGATAAATGCTGGAGAGGGTGTGGAGAAAAGGGAACCCTCTTGCACTGTTGGTTTGAATGTAAATTGATACATCCAATATGGAGAACAGTATGGAGGTTCCTTAAAAAACTAAAAATAGAACTACCATATGACCCAGCAATCCCACTACTGGGCATATACCCTGAGAAAACCATAATTCAAAAAGAGTCATGTACCAAAATGTTCATTGCAGCTCTATTTACAATAGCCAGGAGATGGAACCAACCTAAGTGTCCATCATTGTATGAATGGATAAAGAAGATGTGGCACATATATACAATGGAATATTACTCAGCCATAAAAAGAAACGAAATTGAGCTATTTGTAGTGAGGTGGATGGACCTAGAGTCTGTCATACAGAGTGAAGTAAGTCAGAAAGAGGAAGACAAATACCGTATGCTAACACATATAAATGGAATCTAAGAAAAAAAACTGTCATGAAGAACCTAGGAGTAAGACGGGAATGAAGACGCAGATCTTCTAGAGAAGGGACTTGAGGATGTGGAGAGGGGGAAGTGTAGGCTGTTACAAAGTGAGAGAGTGGCATGGTCATATATACACTAACAGACATAGAATAGATAGCTAGTGGGAAGCAGCCGCATAGCACAGGGAGATCAGCTCGGTGCTTTGTGACTACCTAGTGGGGTGGGATAGGGAGGGCGGGAGGGAGGGAGATGCAAGAGGGAAGAGATATGGGAACATATGTATATGTAAACTGATTCACTTTGTTATAAAGCAGAAACTAACACACCATTGTAAAGCAATTATACTCCAATAAAGATGTTAAGAAAGAAGAATTTACTTAGACAAATTCACAAAATTGTGTATACTGGGGTACTAATAGTTAAATTGATATAATAGCTTAAATTGGAAACAAGCTAAATTGTAGTGGCTACATAAAGTATGGAATATCCATATAATGGAATATTAAGTAGTCAGTATTTTTACATTGATAAGTGCTCCTGATCTATTGTTAAGATTTTAGAAAGCAGATTATAGAATAACATTAAAATAAATAAATATTTGTGTAAAGAAAAGAGAGCTTATATTGGCATATAAAAATCTGGAAAAATAAGTGAGATGAGATTATGGGGGATTTTCACTTCACTGTATTATTTGTTACTTTTTCAATACTCGTGAATTCAGGAGAATCTATATCTCCTTAATATAATAAAAATAATTGTATATGAGGTAACAAAGAAAATAAATATCTTAAAAATTTTTTAAATGAAATATGCATTAAGGCAAAGATTGTAATTCCAAATTAGTTAAGAACCTGTATTATGTCATGGGTACTACATATTTTTTACCTTTATGGAGTAAGGGCAAAATGGTGAGCGAATTAAACAGAAGACTGGAACTAGTAGACAGCAATTACTATTATCATTGATTTTCTGCATTTTCTGTAAGTATTATCTGCTTGGCAAAATTTACTTCTGTAGGATTTAAGGTCTCTAGCTCTTCTTTATCAGACTACTTCCTTGCACCTATTTTTTAAAAATAAATATTTATTTACTTATTAAAAAAAAAAGAATGGAAAATAAGCACATAAAAAGATGCTGAATATCACTAGCTAATAGGGAAGTGAAAATTGAAACTGCAGTGAGATACCCCTACAGACCTATTAGAGTCACTAAAATAAAGCATACTAACAGTACCAAATGCTGGCAGGGATGAAGACTGGAACTCTCATGATGCTGGTGGAAATGCACAATGGTACAGTCACTTTAGAAAACTATTTGACAGTTTTGTATAAAGTTAAACATACACTTAATATGTGATCCAGCAGTCTTACTCCAAAGAGAATTGAACACTAATTTCACACTAACCCTGTTTGTATATGTTTATACAGACACACACACACACACACACAGAATTGCCACAAATTGGAAACAACCCAGATTCCTTCAATAAGTGAATTGATTACCAAACTCTAAGACAGCCATACATTGGAGAACTACTCAGCAATAAAAAGGAATGAACTTTTGATTTCAGAGTCTGAGTGAAAGAAGTCAGTCTCAAAAGGCTATATGCTGTATGACTGCTTTTATATGATAGTCTCAGAAAGACAAAATTATAGGAATAGAGATCAGGTCAGTGGTTGCTAGGGCTTATGGATTAGGGGAAGGGTGTGAGTATAAAGGGACAGCATGAGGGAGTTTTTTAGGTTGGGTGATGGAAAATTATGTATCCTCATTAAAGTAGTTACAGGAACCTGTACATGTAAAATTCATTGGACTGTACTCCATAAGTCAGTTTGTATGACAAAAGTAAAAAAAAATTAAGTCATAAGTCATTAGTACATGACCTCTGTAACAAATAATTTGAGAATCTAAAGGAAATGGTTGATTTCTTAGGAAGATATGTCAAAATTAAGAATAGAAAACTTATTCAGTGCAGTTATCAAAGCAGAGACTGAAAACGGTGATTAAGGATCTATGATTTTAAAAGATAGCGAGTTTACATGGCTTTACAGCTGAATTCTAACCTTTGAAGGATGGGTGGCTCTAATTCAATTTATACATTTTTCCAGACTATACAAAAAGGTTATAAGCTCCTCAATTTTTTAAATAGCTAAAATAATTTTAACACCAAAACCTGGATAGAGATAGCAAAGAATAAGAAAACTATTGACCAATCTCAGCTATAGATACAAAAATTTGAAATATCAACAAATCAAATATAACTGTATTAGGGGATAATGTACAATGAACAAATTCAGTTTAATCCAGAAATATAAAGTTCATTCAGCTTCAGGAAGTTTAAATGTAATTCAGAATGTAATATAATTCTTTACATCAACCAGTTGAAGGAGAAAAACCTGGGAAGACATCTGATAAAAGTCATGCTAGTGGAAACTGTCAGGTACTTGATGTGCATCCTCTCATTTAATTTTCCTTACAACCCTTTTACTAATGTGGAAACTGGAGCTCAGAGGTTAAGAGGCTTGCTTGAAGTCACAGAGTTGGTGTAGAGGGCCATTTTCAATGTCAAACATTAATTTTTATCAATCTGACAGATGAACAACAGTATGCCAGCCAGTAAAGTGGTTTTAGTGAGGGTGCCCATCTCCTCATGTCTGTCAGTCCTGAATTGCCCATTCATATTCTTTGCTTTATTTTCTATAGAGTTATTTGTCTTTTTTTCCTGCTGATTTGCATAATTTCTTTGTATGTTCTGGAAATTTCATCTTTTGTCTGGTATGTTGCAAATATTTAGTCCCAGGCTGACTTAGTTTATTGTGTCATATGTCAGACAAAAGCTTTAAAGCAATATATCAATGTTATCTTTCATTTTATGCCTTTGCCTTTCTTCTTTCAAAGACCTTTCATTTCCTCAAGACCATAAATAATAGTTTTATGTACTTTCTTCTTTTATAATTTTGGTTTTTGCATTTAGAAAGTTAGGTCATCTGGAACTTATGGTGTTAACTCCTTGCAGTTGGAGTTTAACTTCATTTTATCCCAACTGGATCACTAGTTGTCCCTGCACCACTTTTTGAGCAGTTGCCTGCACACCCATTGGTTTGAAAGGCCACTTTGATCATATATTAAGTTTCTTTATATATACATGAGCCCATTTCTGTTTTCTCCTTCATTCCCTTGATCTGTTTGTTCCTTTGCTAATACCATACTTTAGTTACTAGGGCTTTTTAGCATAGAAACGGAAAGGCAGTGTATACAGAGCCTGAGAGCATGGGGCTTTGAGCCAGGTAGCCTGGTTTGAGTCCTGAGACTACCTTTAACTAGGTATGTGACTTTGGGCAAATAACTCAAGCTCTCTCTACGTCAGTTTCCTTATATGTAAAATGGAGATATTAATTCACTGCTCATCTCTTAGAGTTATTGTGAGGATAAGATGAATTAATGGAAATAAAGCATTTAGGATAATGTATGGCAAAGGGGAAGACTCAGTAAATGCAACCTATTCCAGAATTTGGACTTGGTAGGTCACTTACTCCCCACACAGGCCATTCTACTTCCTCAAAAGTATCTCGTAGTCAGCAATTATATATTAGGATTGCTTTGAATTTATAGACTAATTTAGGGAGGAACTTACACCTGTACAGCACTGGGTCTTTCCATCCATGAACTTGGTGTATGTCCCTCCCTACATTCATGTCGTTTTATCTTTTTCAGAAATATATTGACATTTTCTTCACAGTAAAAACTGGCATATTGCCACATCCACTCTGCTCAATCAGCAGGTTCAGCTAGATGGTTCACACTCACAAAACCCAAATAGGCCATCCTGGCACCCATAAGTATTCAACTTTGCAGACTGCAGAACAAGAAACCCAGCCTGCCAGAAGGCTGGCATCAGCAAGCATTCTCAGCTGTCTAGGGCTCGTCTCTGCCCCCATTAACAGCTCAGGTGTGAAGAAATGAGAGCATATGGGGGGGGATGGGGGAGAACAGGAGCCACTATGGCTTAGAAGCCCCATGTCCCAAATTAGGGACCACTCTGTCTTTGTTCCCTGTGTGTAGCCTCGGTCCCAGCCAGGGTCAGGGCCCAGGAACGATAGGCTCACTGCACTCAGGGACCCTGAGCTGTGACTCCCAGCAGGTGTTGATGTGCAGTCCCAGCCCTCCCAGACCAGGCTCAGGGTACCTCCAGGGACATTGTTTCGGAAGCAGGCCCGCGCATCCCACAGGTGACCATCCACCTTCATCAGGTTTCCAGGGCAACCAAACTAGAAAGTGAATCCAAGGTCAGTGCCTCACCTCGAGGGAGAAAGGGTTTTGGTAATCCTACTTTCAGAGGTACTATTTCCAGAAGGAGGACAGAATACATGGCAGCAAAACCAACAGATATTTACTATAGTATTTCTCATTAGATTCATAGTTTTTGTTCTTCTGTTCATAGTGCTGAACACTCTAAATAGTAATAGTAGAGTCAGTGGGTTATGTTGGTTTTTTCTAGGTAGATGATCATATCATCTGCAAATGACAGGTTTGACTCTTTCTAATATTTGTGTGTGTGTGTGTGTGTGTGTGTGTGTGTGTGTATCCTTTTTTTCAGGAGCATTCTTATTTCATTGGTATGGAGCTATAAAAGTTGAATAGCAGAGTTGGGTGGCAAATACCATTCTTTCTGACTCTAATGGGAATACTTCTGTCCATCATTAAGTATGAGTTTGTTATGATTTTGTGGTAGACACCCTCTATTCCTTTATTAAGTTAAGGAAGTTTCTTTCTAATTCTAGTTTACTGAGAGTTTTTAATCATGAGTGTCTCAAGTTTTATCAAATGCCTGTTTGTCATTTTCTGAGATGATAATGTGGTTGTTTCATTGTTTTAAAAGTTTCCAACATTGAAAGCTTTTAAAACAGTGAACTGATGTTTCATTCCTCAGATAAACCCTACTTTGCCACGATGTATTATTCTTCTTTTAATACAAAGTAGATTCTAGTTGCTAAAATTTGGCCTAAGATTGTTACATCTATGTTCATAAGTGAGATTAGTCTAAAGTGTTCTTCTTGTCTTGGGCTCCTCTTGTCTAGTTTTGGTATCAGGATTATTTTATTAAGTTATAAAATGAGTTGGATTTTTTTCTCTTTTTCGGAAAGAAAATATAGCATAATAATTAAGAACATGGCTCTGTAGCCAGATGCTTTGGTTGGAATCCTGATTTGCCACTATCTTGATGTCTAGCACTATCAGTTACTTTCACCTATTTTTGAACCATATATAAATGGAGCCATATAGTATGTACTCTTTTGGGTCTAGTTTCTTTCAATCAGTATTATGTTTGTGAGGTTCATCCGTGTGGTTACATGAAGCAATAGTTTAGAAATTCTCATTGCTGTATAGTATTCCATTGTCTGAATATACCACAGTTTGTTTATTCATTCTACTATTAAGAGATAATTTCAGTTTTTAAAAGGCTTTTACAAATTGTGCTGCTATGAATATTCTTGTTGTTGTGAACATATGTACATTTGTTGGATACATACCTGGGGGTGGAATACGTATGTATATATGTTCAGCTTTAATAGATAATGCCAACAATTTTCCTAAAGTGTCTTTACTGCCTCTCACTCCACATCCTTGCCAATACTTAATAATGTCTGCCTTGTTCATTTTTGCCATTCTGGTAAGTGTGTAGTAGTATTGCATTGTGACTTTAATTTCCATTTTGTTGACCACTAATAAAGTTGAAAACCTTTTCATATTTTTTTTTTAGTTCTAGCATGTTATTATTCTATGAATAGCATCCGTATTATACATGGATATAGTCCGTGGATTAAACCCTATGTTCATAGCCCCAAAATTAAAGTCAAATAATCAGGATGTTTTTATTTAGGTCCATAACATGTGCATAACAATTTATTAGGTTGTATTAGTTAAAATTACACTTGGTTGAGAACCAAGCAAAAACTCTAAAAATAATGCCTTCAGCAAAGTTAAAGTTTAATTCTCCATCATGGAAAAATAGTAAATGGGTAGACAGTAAATGGCTGTTATTAGGGAAATAGGTATCTTATATCTTATTGCTCCATTTACAGGGTCTCCAAATAGTCCAAGATGGATGTTAAAATTTCAGACATACAATGATTTCCTAAACAGCAAATGGAAGGAAGTTAAAAAAACCCAAAACCTTCCTTTTAAGGAATCTCCCTGGTTGTACATATAACCTTTTCATAAATGTCTTATTGGCTAGCAATTATATGGTAACAACTAGCTGCAAGAGATACTAAGAAATATTTTAGCTTACAGGCAACCTACCAGCTAAAAATTAGCTTCTGTTTACTAAGAAAGATACTTAAAGGATATTGAGAGCAGCATCTTTCATACAGGAAGTGGTAGAGAGAACTCAAAGAAGTAAAAGCCGCAGTCCCTATTCATAAGAGAATTTCAAATGTATTGAGTAGTAAAGACTGTAATGTAAGATTCAGCCAGAAAGTACAAAGAATAAACATTGTGATAGGAAATTTAAGGAACCTAGGAACTCATGAAAGGGGCAACCTGGACAGAAACAGAAAATATAACATAGGCACAGAATAAACATTAATTGAATGAATGAATAGGTAATTGAAAGAGTAAATGAGCATTTGGCTAATTTTTTTTTCAGTTGAGAACAACTGAAAATCACACAATACTGTGAGGGAGATACTTTAACATTTAATTGCTTATAATGACGGGTTATACTTTGGGGGATTAGTGCAATAACATATATATAATCAATTATACACCTTGTATTAATAAACATTCTTTTTGAAGTTTGTACTCCTGTCTTTTTCAAAAGGGATAAAAGTAGAATGTTTCCAGTATCTTATGGATGTTGCGAGGCATTAGATAATTAAAAAATATTCCAATTGCGCAAAATCCCCCCTTCCCTAAATGCAACAACATTTCCAAAGCTTATAGGTATTGTGTATTTACAGATAAGGCCAACCTCCCACCATGCAGAAAGGTAATAATGAAAAATGACTTTAAAAACAACACCCATTCATCTTTGTGATATATCCAGGAGGGAAGTAACTACTGGCATAAACTATAAATTATATGAAGGGCGACATATGCAAGATGGACTAGAAGGAAAAGTCCAGGACCACATGGCTGCATGGATGAATTCTACCACTCAGAGAAAAATTAATACCAATCCTTGTTAGGCGCTTCCAAAACACAGAAGAGGGAGCACTTCCAAACTCATTTTATGAGGCCAGCATCACTCTGATATGAAAGCCTGACAAGGATACCACAAGAAAAGAGTACGACAGGCCAATATCCCTAATGAACAGAAATGCAAAAATCTTTAATAAAATACTAGCAAACTGAATTCAACAGCACATTGAAAGAATTATACACCATGAACAACTGGGATTTATCCCTGGGATATAAGGATGTTTCAACATATGCAAATCAATCAATATGATACACCACATTAATAGAATGAAAGATAAAAACCACATGATCATCTCAATTGATGCAGAGAAAGCACTGTAAAAACTCTCAACAAAACAGGTATAGGAGGAACTTACCTCCATGCAATAAAGGCCATATATGAAAAGTCCACAGCTAACATCATAATCAGTGGGGGGAAAAATGAAAGCTTTCCCTCCAAGATCCAGTACAAGGCAAAGATACCCACTCTTTCCACTTCTATTCAACATAATACTGGAAATCTTAGCCAGAGCAGTTAGTCAAGGAAAATAAATAAAAGGCATCCAAATCAGAAGTAAAATTTATCTCTGCTTGCAGATGACATGATAATATGTGCAGATAACCCTAAAGACTCAACAAAAAAGCTGTTAGAACTAATAAATTTGGTAAAGTTGAAGAATACAAAATCAACGTACAAAAATTAGTCTTGTTTCTATACACAAACAATGAACTATCCAAAAAGGAAATTAAGAAAGCAATCCTGTTCACAATAGCAACAAAAATAATAAAATGCTTATGAGTAAAGTCAAAGACATATATACCCACTGAAAATTATAAAAACATTCATGAATGAAATTAAAGAGGACACAGATAAATGGAAAGACATCTTGTGTTCATGGATTAAAAGAATTAATATTGTTAAAATGTTGTTAAAGTGATCTAAAGAGTCAATGCATTCCCTATCAAAATGTCAATGGCATTATTTTTTTACAGAAATAAGAAAAGCTCCTAAAATTCATATGGGATCACAAAAGACCCCGAATAGCCAAAGCAATCCTGAGGAAGAAGAATGAAGATGGAGGCATCACATTTCCTGATTTCAAATGATATTACAAAGCTACAGTGTTCAAAACATCATGGTATTGGCACAAGAAACAGACACATAGATCAATGGAACAGAATAGAGAACCCAGAAATGAACCCATACACCCATGGTCAACTGATCTTTGACAAGAGTGCCAAGAATACACAATAAAACCAAGAAATGATTTTGGGGGGACTTTGTATCCACTTCAAGAAAAATGAAATTGGACCTTTTACTCACACCATATACAAAAAGTCAACTCAAAATGGATTAAAGACTTAAATGTAAGATCTAAACCCATAAAACTCCTAGAAGACAACATAGGGAAAAAGCTTTTTGGCACTGGTTTTGGCAATGAATTTTTATTTGATATGGCAAGAAAAGCAAACATAGACAAGTAGGATTGCATCAAACTAAAAAGCTCTGGGACTTCCCTCATGGCACAGTGGTTAAGAATCCGCCTGCCAATGCAGGGGACACGGGTTCAAGCCCTGGTCTGGGAAGATCCCACATGCCGCGGAGCAACTAGGCCCATGCACCACAACTACTGAGCCTGTGCTCTGGAGCCCATGTGCCACAACTACTGAAGCCCGCGCACCTAGAGCCTGTGCTCTGCAACAAGAGAAGCCACTGCAATGAGAAGCCCATGCACTGCAACGAAGAGTAGCCCCTGCTCACTGCAACTAGAGAAAGCCTGCGCACAGCAAGGAAGACCCAACGCAGCCAAAAATAAATAAAAAGCTTCTGCACAGCGAAGGAAACATCAACAGAGTAAACAGGCAGCCTATGGAATGGGAGAAAATATTTGCAAACCGTGTATCTGATAAGGAGTGAATATCTAAAATATACAAGGAACTCAGTAACAAAAAACCCAAATAACTCTATTAAGAAGTGGGCAAAGGACCTGAATAGACATTTCTCAAAAAAAAAAAACACATACAGATGGCCAACAGGTATATGAAAAGGTACTCAACATCATCAGTCATCAGGGATGTGTGCAAACACACACAAACGAACACACAGTGGAATATTCAGCCCCCAAAAGAAGGAAATCCTACCATTTGCGACAACATGGGTTAACCTGGAGTGAAATAAGCCAGTCACAGAAGGATAAATACTGCATGATTCCACTTATATGAGGAATCTAAAGTAATCAAACGCATAGAACCAGAAAGTAGAATGGTGGTTGCCAGGGGCTGAGGGGAGGGAGAAATGGGGAGATGATGGTTAAAGTTTCAATTATTCAGGATGAGTAAGTTCTAGACGTCTAATATACAACAGTGTGACTGTAGTTAACAATACTGTATTGTGTACTTGAAATTTGCTAAGAGGGTAAATCTTAAGTGTTCTCACCACCGTGCCCCTCCCCACCAAAAATGGTAACTGTGTGAGGGGATGGATATATTAGTTTGATTGTGGTGATTATTTCACAATATATATCAAAACATTAAGTAGTACACCTTAATTATATACAATTTTCATTTGTCAATTATACCTCAGTAAATCTGAAAAAAAATTACATGCAAGATGAGAGCTCAAACATAAATAAAAGGTAACAGAAGCAGAATTAGGATGTGAAAGCCTCTTTGTTTTTTCAGTCTCCATTCTTTCAGGAAGAGAAAAAAACAGTAGCTGTTTCACTAGATGAAAAGCAAATACGGGAACTGCAAAAGTGGGATACTGCATCTCGTGTTCTCATTTTTGAAAGTGTCTATAACTGCTTATTAATTCCTCTAGGTAACTATCTGTTCTTGTTGATGATATTATTCTTTATGGATGATTGGTGATTACTGTTAATTGAAGTACAGAGCACTGCTTTTCTCTGACCTCCAGAATGCTGTAGGGGAAACATTTTAAGTATGAAGAACAAATTTATTTTTGTAACATGGTGAAGATTAGAGACCTGAAAAAATCTATTTTTAGCTGGAAACTTATTCTCCGTGTTCTACAAGTTTTAGACTGTGTTTCTCATTGCATTCTCAATAAATGGTGCTGATCTTGTAAAGGAAAAATGCTATCAGAATGCAAGAAAAGAGAATAATTGAATTCTCAGTCATTACAGCCTAAAGTACTTTAAAAGGTCATTGAGTGTCCTTCAGAAACTTGAGTCTGTAGAAATAAAGGGGCTCATCCAAGACCACGTGGCTGGGCAAGAGCAAGGCCAGTGCTCATTCTGTGTCCCCTTTTAAGAATGTCAAATCCCGAATCTATTTAACTTAAGAAGTCATGGACAAGATTACCAAAGTCCTCACTAGAAGCACTGTTTGAATTCCTGAGCCTTATCCTTGTTTTATCTGCACTCTGCTTTTGAATTTTTCTTCTGCCTTTATTGGGTTACATAGGATCTAGAACCTACATATAAATCAGGCATAGGGCTGACATCACCACAATCAAGGTAATAGACATATCCAACACCTCCAAAGTTTCCTTGTGTTGTCTTTGTTTTGTTTCATATAATTTTGTTTTTGTGGTAAGAAGACAATGTGAGATCTACCCTCAGCAAATTTTGAAATGCACAATACTGTATGCCCATTGAATAACTACTCCTCTTTCCCCTACCCACATCCACTGGCAACCACTATCGTATGGTCTGCTTCTTTGAGTTTGACTATTTTAGATTCATCATATAAGTAGCATCATGTGTATATGTCAATCCCAATCTCCCAATTTATCCCTCCCCCCTTTCCCCCCTGGTAACCATAAGTTTGTTTCCTACATCTGTGACTCTATTTCTGTTTAGGAGTTCCCTATGTATTTTGGATATTAACTCTATTAGATATATGGTTTGCAAATATTTGATACCAGTTCTTAATTTTAATATGTATAATTTTTTCCCATTTTGGAGCTCTTTGTGTTCTGTTTAAGAAAATTTTTCCTACCCGAAGCTCATTCAGACGTTCTACTTTTTACCTAAAAGTTTCATTATTTTACCTTTCACATTTATATCTATAATACACCTGGATTTGATTTTTGTGTATGGTCTGAAGCAGGGGGTCAAGATTCATTTTCTTTTTCACATGGATGTCCATTGAGTCAGAATCGTTAATAGAAAAGACCATTTTTTGTCATCAATCAGGCATTTGTTTATGTGTTGGTGTTTCTGGATTCTTTACTTGGTCCATCCTTGGTTTGTTGTCTATCCTTGTACCAGTACTACACTGTCTTGATATTGTAGCTTTACAACAGGTCTTGACATGTGGTAATATTGGGTTGGCCAAAACGTTCATTCGGTTTTTTTCCATAAGATGGCTCTAGTAGCGTTTAGTTGTCTTTAACTTCATTCGAAACAATTTTGTTAGATTGCATTGTGACAGCTGTCACATCAGCATGCATTAAAAAAATTTATCAAAATTGGTGAATTTTTGTGTAGCCATTTTAATATTGAAGATGGAAGAAAGAAGCAATATTTTCAGCATATTATGCTTTACTATTTCAAGAAAGGTAAAAATGCAATTGAAATGCAAAAAAAGATTTGTGCAGTGTATGGAGAAGGTGCTGTGACTGATCAAACGTGTCAAAAGTGGTTTGTGAAGTTTCCTGCTGGAGATTTCTCACTGGATGATGCTCCATGGTCGGGTAGACCAGTTGAAGTTGATAGCCATCAAATCGAGACATTAATTGAGAACAGTCAATGTTACACCCATGCAGTAGACAGCCAACATACTCAAAATGTCCAAATCAAGTGTTGAAAATCATTTGCACCAGTTTGGTCACGTGAATCGCTTTGATGTTTGGGTTCCACATAAGTTAAGCAGAAAAAACCTTGACCATATTTCCACATGCGATTCTCTACTGAAACGTAATGAAAACGTTCCGTTTTTAAAACAAATTGTGATGGGTGATGAAAAGTGGATACTGTACAATAATGTGGAATGGAAAAGATCGTGGGGCAAGCGAAATGAACCACCATCAACCACACCAAAGGCCGGTCTTCATCCAAAGAAGGTGATGTTGTGTATATGGTGGGATTGGAAGGGAGTCCTCTATTATGAGCTCCTTCTGGAAAACCAAATGATTAATTCCAACAAGTACTGCTCCCAATTAGACCACTGAAAGCAGCACTCGAGGTAAAGTGTCCAGAATTATTAAACAGAAAATGCATAATCTTCCATCAGGGTAATGCAAGACCACATGTTTCTCTGATGACCAGGCAAAAACTGCTACAGCTTGGCTGGGAAGTTCTGATTCATCTGCCGTATTCACCAGACATTGCACCTTTGGATTTCCATTTGTTTCAGTCTTTACAAAAATTCTCTTAATGGAAAAAATTTCAGTTCCCTGGAAGACTGTAAAAGGCACCTGGAACAGTTCTTCGCTCAAAAAGATAAAAAGTTTTGGGAAGATGGAGTTATGAAGTTGCCTGAAAAATGGCAGAAGTTAGTGGAACAAAATGGTGAACACGTTGTTCAATAAAGTTCTTGGTGAAAATGAAAAATGTGTCTTTTATTTTTAACTTAAAAAATGGAAGGAACTTTTTGGCCAACCCAATACATGAGTCCTCCAGCTGTGTAATTCTCAAATGTTGCCTTAGCTATTCTTAGCCCTTTGCATTTCTACATAAATTGCAGAATTTGTCTTCTCAGTATCCACAGGAAAAAGACCTGCTGGGGTTTTGATTTGGATTGCTTTAAGTCTATAGCTCAATTCAGGGAAAAATGACATTTTTTAAGTGAGGTCTTCCACTCCATGAGCATGTTATATCCCTCCTTTTGTGTGGGTCTTTAATTTCTCTCAGTAATATGTTATAATTTTCAGTATAGAGGCCTTGTACCTCTTGTTGGATTTTTTCCTAGTTATTTCATCTTTATTTTAAAAATACTGTAGAGCTATTATAAATGGACTAATTTTTTAAAGTTCATTTCCTATTTTTTGCTAGTATATATGAATTAAATGGATTTGTTTATGTTGGTCTTATGCCCAGTGACCTTGCTAATTTACTTATTAATTCTAATAGTGTGTGGGTTTTTATAATCTTCTACAAACACAGTCAGGTCATTTTTGAATAATCACAATTTTATTTCTTCCTTTTTAATCTGCATGCCTTTTCTTTTATTGCCTTACTAAATTTGCTAGGACTTTCAGGGATGATATTAGGCGTCCTTTTTTATTCCCGAGTTCAGAGAGACAGTTTTTAATAATTCACCAATAAGTGATGTTTATTGTAGATTTTTGACAGATATTCTTTATCTGTTTAAGAAAATTCCTCTCTTAGCTATATTTTAGCTATGTTTTATTTTATTATTGTACTAGTTGTATGCTCTGGGACAGGCTATATCAGACTGGAGTTTCTCTTCCTTAACTATCTTGGCCTCATGCCTTCTGAGGGTGTAGATCTTTCCTCAGTATTTAAATCTCTTCTTTGGTTTCTGTTTTCTTTCAGGTTTTCTACTTCTCCTTGAGTCAATTATGGTAATTTATATTTCCTAGAAAATTGTCGGTTTCATCTAAGTTTTCCATTTTTTTTTTGACTTGAGGAAATATGTAGTTTTATTTTTTAAATGTTTTATTTTCTTTGTAGCATTTATCACTAATGTAATTTAATTTTTCATTCATTATTTATGGTCTCTCCACTATATTGTTGTCTCTATGACTGTGGGGACTGTGTCATGGCCTGCCACATAGTAGCCATTCAGTAAATATTTCTTGAGTGGATGATTGTGTGATCTCTCTTTAAGTATGTCCCCTTTTCCATTGCTAATGCTGTTTACTTGTTTTTTCTCTTTTTTCTTTTCTTTTTTTTTTTTAACATCTTTATTGGAGTATAATTGCTTTACAATGGTATGTTAGTTTCAGCTTCACAACAAAATCTCTTTTTTCTTGATTCTCTTTCCAGAGGCTTATCTATTTTGTTGGTCTTTTCAAAGGACCCACTTTAGGTTCTCTTGATCAACTCAATTTCTTTGCTTTCTTTTTTAAAAATAGTCTGCTTTTCCCTTTATTAATTTCTTCATTGTATTTTCTGTATGTTTTATTATTGCTGCATTGTTCTTCTTATTGTTATCCTTATTCTAAATTCCTGAGATGAAAACTAATTTACTTTCTGTCTCCCTTGCTTTCTAACAAATACATTTAAGGCCATATATTTTCTTCCTCACTTTGGCTCCATTACATAGGTTTTGTTGTATAGTAGTTCCAGTGGTTTTTTTTTAAGTTCTAACTCATTTGTGTTTTCTGTTTTTATTTTCTCTTCAACTCAAGAGTTATTTAGAAATGCATTTAAAACGTCCAGATGTGTAGATCTGGGCCAGGTTGGGGGGGATATTTTTTGCTATTATGTTCATTTTTAACACTACATTATGGTAATTGTGGCCTGTGTGATATCAGCTTTATGGAAATTTTTTGATACTTCCTCTGTTACCTAGAACGGGGATCCACAAACTACAGCTTGTAGGCTACATGGGCCTGGTGCCTATTTTGGAAATCAAGTTTTATTGGAACACAGCCACACCCATTTGTTTACATACTACCTATGACTGCTTTCCAGCTACAACTGCAAAGCTGAGTGGCTGTAATAGAGACTCTGTGGCCCATACAGCTTAAAACATATACTGTTTGGCCTTTCCATTAAAAAGGTTGCTGACCCCTGACTTCAAACATGGTCAATTTTTATAACTTTTTCATATGAATTGAAAAATATGTATATTGTCTCTTGAGTAAAAGTCCCTTATAGCCTTGTTAGAATAAGCTTGTTAAGTTGTGTTATACTGATCCTTATATCCTTCCTCATTGAGAGAGATATGTATAAACCTCCCATCATAACTGAATTTGTCTATTTCCTATATTTTAGTCAGGGTTAGCCTTATATATTTTGAAGCTGTATTGTTAGTGCATAAAGAATGTATAAAGGTCCATAACTTTTATATTGTCCTGGTATATTTTTCCTTCATAAAATATGAAGTAGCCCTCTTTGTCCCATTTATTTATGCGTATATTTATACATGCCTTGAATTCTTTCTTTGTAAAGCATGTTACTATTCCTGTTTGGATTAGGTTCAACTACATATATTAGGAAAAAATAATAAATAAAATTAGTTTAAAGAAGAAAGATTTTTTCTTGGGTAGAAGAAGTCTGGAGACAGGTATTCAAGGGACCTATAGTATCAGGGACCCGGGCTCCTATCTTCTGCTTCACCATCTCGGTGTATGGTTTCCATCCTAAGGTCCCCTCATGGTCCACGAGACTTCTGGAGCTCCAGCCAGCACATCTCCATTGAGGGCCAGAAGGAAGAGGAAAGGTAGGAGGGCAAAAATGGGCTGGTCCCAGCTCTGCCAATTTCTAATAAGTGACCTTCCCAGAAAGCCCCAGAAAACAATTCAATTTTCATCTCATTGGCAGAATTTAGTCAAGTGGCCACACCTAAGCTTCCAGGGAGGCCTGTCAGATAGCTCTGTCTGCTAAAAATTGGCATTGTTACCAAGGACATTTGGATTAGGACAGCTAGCAACTTCTGCCACTCCCTGTTTGTTGCATGTTGTAGTTCTTGTTAATATCATTTTCCTGTTATAACTTTCTCCATCCCTTTATTCTCAACCTTCCTCAGTTATTTTGTTTCAGGTATGTCTCTTTTAAATAGAATATAGCAAGATCTTGAGTTACTTGGTTTTAAACAATCAGAACATCTGTCTATTAATAGGTGAGTGTAATGCATTCATTTTATTATCATTGCTGGTATATGTGGCAGTATTCCTGCCATTATTTTTTTTCTGCTTTCTTTGTGCCATACTTTCTGTTTAATTCTTTTTACCTCTCCTTCCATTTGTTACTCTGATTGAGTTTTCCATTACCTGTTTTTTCAATTTTAGACATTGTCCTTACTGTTTTGATTCTTTTAGATAATACTCTTAATGTTTTACAACATTGTTTTGAAATAATTTCAGATTTACAGAAAAGTTGCAAGAATAGTACAAAGGATTCCTGTGTACCCTTCACCCAGATCCCCCAAATGTCAGAATTTTATCATATTTCTGAATAATTTTTCCTGAACCATTTGAGGATAAGTTACACAAATGATGTCCCTTCAGTGGATATTTCCTAAAGAACAAGGACATTCTCTTACATGACAATAATAAAATAATATCAGGAAATTAAAATTCGTATAATACTGTATCTGATCCATAGATGGTATTCTAATTTCATCAGTTTTCCTAATAACATCCCTTACCGTACGAAAAAACAAAACAAAAAAACCCTTATCCTGGTCCAGGATGCAGACCAGGTTCACACATTGCACATAATTGTCATGACTTTTTAGTCTCCTTTGATTGGAAACAGTTCCTGTGTCTTTTGTGACCTTAATATTTTTGAAGACTGCAGGCCAGTTATTTTGGAAAAATGTCCCTCATTTTGGATTTGTTTATGTTTTATCATAATTATATGGAGATTATATACTTTGGCAATAACACCACAAAAGTGATGTTGTGTTCTCAGTGATTTGTTTTAGGAGGCACATGATATCAATTTGTCCCTTCATATGTGATTGCAACTTTGACCATGCCCTTAAGGAAGTGTCTATGAGGTTTTCCACTATAAATTTTTCCCTTTGAAATTAGTAAGTATCTTGTGGGGAGTTTTAGCATTCATCAATGATCCTTTCCTAATTATTTATTATTAAGATGGTTATCAAAGGCAATGGTCTAATTCCATCATTCCGTCTACATTTACTAGTTAGCATTCTACTCCAGGGAAGGGCTTTTCCTTCTTCCCATTTGTTTATTTTTTCATTCATTTATTTATATTAGTGTGGACACCTGGATTCTTATTTTGCCCATATGTTCTAACCCATTATTGTCATTAGCTACTTTGAGACACATAGTAGGCACACACAGTGGAAGCCCCTCCCATGTTCTATTGACATGTTCCCATCATTTTTTGAGTACTACCTGATTTTCTGGCACAAGAATATGTTTCAGCTTCATCTCCTCCTTTCCTGCATTCAGCCCTGGATTCAGCATTTCTTCAAGGATCCCTGGTTCCCTTACTTTTTTTAACAGTTCTATTGAGGTATAATTGACATACAATAAACTACATGTTTAAAGTATACAATTTGATAAGTTTTGACAAATACACACCTATATACACCATCACCACAATCAAGATAATGAACATATCCTTCACCCCTCAAGTTTTCTTTGTGCCCCTTTGTAATTCCTCCCCCTTGCCACTTCATATCCCTTCCTTAACCCCAGGAAACCCTGACCTGCTGCCAATATAGATTACTCTGCATTTTCTAGAAATATATATGTATATATATACATATATATATATATATATATATATAGAATATGTACTCTTTGTTACCTTTCAAACAACAGAATTATTTTGAGATTCATCCAAGTTATAGCATGTATCATTATTTTTATTACAGAGTAGTATTAAATGATATAATTATTACCACAATTTTTTTATCCATTCACCTGTTGATAGACATTTGAGTTACTTGCAGTTTTTGTCTACTACAAATAAAGCTGCTTTGAACATTTGTGTACAAGTCTTTGTATTGGATATATGCTCTGTCTTCCCTTGGAGAAATACCTAGGAGCAGACTGGCTGAATCATATGGTAGGTGTATATTTAACTTTTTAAGAAATTACCAGGGGCTGTTTTCCAAAACAGCCTGCTGGGATTTTTTATTGGGATTATATTGACTCTATTGATCATTTTGGGGAGAATTGACGTCTTAAAAATATTGAGTCTTCCAGTCCATGAACATGGTATATCTCTCCATTTATTTAGGTCTTTAATTCTCTCAACAATTTTTTGTAGTTTTCAGTATAGGGGTCTCGCATATCTTTTGTCAGACTTATCCCTACACATTTCATATGTTTATCCTACTGTTCTATTGTTTTAATTTCATTTTCCTACTGTTCATTGCTGCTATATAAAAATACATTTGATTTTTATATATTGAGTTTGTATCCTACAACTTTGATAGATTCACTTGTTAATTTTAGTAGTTTTTTTGAAGAGTCCATTGGATTACCTACATAGGTCATCATCTGTAAATAGAGGCAGTTTTACGTCTCTCTTTCCAATCTGGATGCTTATGTTTATTTTTGTCACCTTACCACATTCATTGGAACCTCTAATAAGCTGTTGAATACAGTTTAATGACAGTGAGAGCAGTCACGGTAGGCTTGTTCTTGATCTTTGGAGATATCATTCAATTTTTCACCATTAAGTATGATGTTACCTGAAGGTTTTTCATAGGTTCTCTCATCAGTTTGAGGAAGTTTCCTTCTATTCCTAGTTTGCTGAGAGTTTTCTATTTCATCAATCATAGATGTTGTATTTTATCAAATGCTTATTCTATAAAAATCTATTTAGATGATCATATAGTTTTTTTTCTTTTTCAGTCTGTTAATATTGATGAATTACACTGATTTTTTGATTGCTAAACCAACCTTGCATTCCTGGAATAAACCCCATGAATAATGATGAATTATCCATTTTATGTATTGCTGGATTTGATTTGCTAAAAATTTATTAAGAATTTTTGCATCTGTATACACAAGGGATATTAGTTTGTGGTTTTCAATTTTGGAAAGTCTTTCTATGGCTTTGGTGTCAGAGAAATGCAGGCTTCAGAAAATGAGTTAGATAGTATAGCCTTCTTTTCAATTTAATGGGAGAGTTTGGGTAGAATTGATATTCTTTCTTCCTTAAGTATTTGGTAGAATTCACCATTCAAGCTTTCTGGGCCTGGAGGCTTCTTTGTGGGAACCTTTTTATTTATTTAATAGATATACGGCTATTCATGTTATCTATTTCTTCTTGAGTGAGCTTTGGTAATTTGTGTCTTTTAAGGTACTTATTCATTTTATCTAAGTAGTTGAATATACTGGCATAAAGTTGTTCATAATATTTTATCCTTTATTATATGTAAAATCTATAGTAATGTCATCTCTGACTCCTATGTTGGTAATTTGCATCTTCTTTCTCATTTCTATATTGGTAATTTGTGTCCCTTCTGATAAGTCTGGCTAGAGGTGTAACAGTTTTACTGCATATCTCAAAGAATCATCTTTGGTTTCACTCATTTTCTCTCTTTTTCCATTTATGTCAACTCTGATCTGTGTTATTTCCTTCCTTTTGCTTACTTTGAACTTCCTTCAGTCTTCTTTTTCTAGTTTTTTAAAAGGTGGATGGAAGCTGAGATCCATTATTTGAGGCCTATCTTTTCATATAAATGTTGAGCGCTATAAATTTCCTTCTCTACCTACTGTTTTAGTTGTATCCCACAAATTTTGGTATGCTTTCATTTTTATTAAGTTCAAAATACTTTCTAATTTTTCTTTTGACTTCCTCATTGATCCACAAGTATTTAAAAGTATGTTATTTAGTTTCTAAATACTTGGGGTTTTCATGATATTTTTCTGTTATTGATGTTTAATTTAATTCCATTGTGGTCAGAAAAAATACTTTTTGTGACTTGAATCCTATTAAAGTTATTTAAAACGTTTTGTTTAATTATATTTTGTTTATTTAAGTTTTATATAAATTTCTTTACTTATTTTTGGCCACACTGGGTCTTCCTTGCTGCACACAGGCTTTCTCTAGTTGCAGTGAGTGGGGGCTACTCTTTGTTGCGGTGCGTGGGCTTCTCATTGTGGTGGCCTCTGTTGTTGCAGAGCATGGGCTCTAGGCATGCGGGCTTCAGTAGTTGTGGCACGTGGGCTCAGTAGTTGCAGCTCACGGGCTCTAGAGCACAGGCTCAGTAGTTGTGGCACCTGGGCTTAGTTGCTCTGCAGCATGTGGGCTCTTCCCAGACCAGGGCTCGAACCCGTGTCCCCTGCATTGGCAGGCGGGTTCTTAACCACTGTGCCACCAGGGAAGTCCTAATTTTTAAAATTGAAGTATAATTGACCTACAATACTATGTTAGTTCCAGGTGCACAACACAGTGATTCAATAATTCTATACCTTACAAAACAATCACCACGATAAGTCAAGTTACCATCTGTCACCATACAAAGTTATTATAATATTATTGATTGTGTTCCCCATGCCATACATTGAGAATGTTTTATGACCCAGAATGTGGTCTATATAGGTAACTTTTCTGTGTACACCTGAAAAGGATATGTATTTTGCTGTTGGGTAGAGTATGCTTAGAAATATCAATTAGGTTAAGTTTTTTTTAAGTTAATCAAAATCTCTTTATTGTTTCTCATTTAGAGATATAAAGGGCAAAACCAATAAAAATAAAGACATTTACTCAACTTAACAGCTGGTATGCAGTCTGAGATTGTATAGCACTAATTACTCAGAAGGCTGCCTAAGATAGTAATTGCCCTTTTCTCTTCAATACTGATTTTTTTCCCTTCCAATTCATCCCTTAAATATTTCCAGTACAGATTTTTCCCTCCCCAGCTCATTCTTTAAATATAATTTACTCTGTGGTAATAAGAAGACTTAGCAGACTGGAATACACATTTTGTGAAAAATAAAGGAAGAGAAAAGCTTTGCCCTTAAGACATTTTTTGTTGTTGTTGTTAAAATACAACACATACACAGGTGACAGAATGCCAGCAAATATACAGGTGCAAATGTGAACATTGTGCTCATTTCTTAGGCACAAGGAAAAAGAAAAGAGTGGAAATTTCCTTTTAAACCAAGCTAGAATGTTTCTTTTTTTTAATCTCATGCTTTATATTTTTGTTTGTTTTTACTAATAATTTTTCTATAAGAATGAGTTTTTAAAACTTCATGTATACAACAAACCTAGGTACAACAATACCTATGTAGTATTCTTGCCAGACCTGGGTGTAATAATAAAATATTCAAATCCAAAATGTGGCACATTCTACAAGATGACTGGCCTGAACCTTGAAAAAAATCAATGACTAGGAATAAGGAGACTCATATAAATCAAGATGTTTTATAATGTAGTTCAAGTCTTTACTTTTACTGGCATTTGTGTGCACTGTTCTATCAATTTTTGAAGGAAGGGTATTGACATCTCTATAATTGTAGATTTGTCTATTTTCCTCATGATTCTATCAGTTTTTTATTTATAGCTTCTGAAGCTCTGTTATTGTGTGCCTACATGTTTAGGACTGTTATGTATTTTTTATGGTTTTTTTTTTTTTTTTGTGGTACACAGGCCTCTCACTGTTGTGGCCTCTCCTGTTGTGGAGCACAGGCTCCGGACACGCAGGCTCAGCGGCCATGGCTCACGGGCCCAGCCGCTCCATGGCATGTGGGATCTTCCCAGACCAGGGCACAAACCCTGGTGTCCCCTGCATCGGCAGGTGGACTCTCAACCACTGCGCCACCAGGGAAGCCCTATGTATTTTTTATGAATTAACCTTTTTATCATTAGGAAATTATCTTCATCTGTTAATATTCTTCTCTCTGAAATTAACTTTGATATTAGTATAACCACATTTACTCTCTTTTGAGTTTTGTTAGCATGTTGTATCTTTTAACTTATTTGTGTCTTTAAATTCAAAGTGTGATTTTTGTAGTTAGCATATAGTTGGGTCTAGGAATTATCCAATCTGACAATCTCTGCCATTTAATTGACATATTTGGATCCTTTACATTTAATGTGATTATTAATGAGGTTAGGTTTAAAATCTACCATCTTGCTTCTATTGTCTATTCGTTTTCTATATTTGTCTCTAATTTCTGTTCACTTTTTCCTCTTTCTTATGCCTTCTTTTGGATTGAGTGATTTTTATGATTTAATTTTACCTCCTTTGTAGGTTTATTAGCAATAATCTTTTGTTATATTACTTTAGTAGGGTTTCTCAACATTGTCACTATTGACATCATAGGCCAGACAACTGTAGTAGCAAGGAGAAGTCCTGTGCATTGTAGGATATTAAGCAGCATCTGTGGCCTCCACCCACTAGATGCCAGTAGCGCTTCCTTAGTTGTGACAGTCAAAAATGTCTCCAGACAGTGCCAAATGTTCCCTGAAGGGTGTAATCACACCTGGTTGAAAAGCACTGGTGTGTGTGTGTGTGTGTGTATATATATATATATATATATATATATATATATATATATATATATATATATATATATATATATATATATAAATATATATATATTTTTTTACTTATCACAGTTTGCCTTGAAGTAATATTATACTAGTTCACATGCAGTATTAAGAACCTTGCACCACGGTACTTCCATTTCTCTCCTCCTGGTTTTTGTGCTAATACTGTCATACATTTTACTTGTATGTATGCTATAAACCCATAGTATGTTGTTATTAGTTTTACTTTAAATAGTTGATTATCTTTCCAAGCAACTTAAATTAAGGAAAAAATGTCTGTATTTACCCAGTTTCCAGTGCTCTTCATTTCTTTGTTTCCATCTGGCATCATTTTCTTTCTTCTTGAAGAATGTCATTTAATATTTCTGATAATGCAAGTCTTCTGGCAATATATTCTTTCAACTTTTATATGTCTGAAAAACGTCTTTACTTCAACTCCAGTTTTAAAACATGTTTTCGATGGGTAAAGAACTGTAGGTTGACTTTTTTTTTCTTTCAGAACTATAAAGATTTCTCCACTGTCCAACAAGAAAGTGACTATCATCTTTACCTTTTTCCTGTCTACTTAATTTGTCCTCTTTTCCTGATTTCTTTTTTTAATTGGGATATAGTTGTTTTACAATGTTGTGTTAGTTTCTACTGTACAATGGAGTTCCCTGTGCTATACAGCAGATTCTCATCTATTTTATACATATTAGTGTATATATGTTAATCCCAATCTCCCAATTCATCCCACACCCCCCTTTCCCCCTTTGGTGTCCATACTCTTGTCCTCTATATCTGTGTCTCTGTTTCTGCCTTGGAAACCGGTTCATCAGTACTATTTTTCTAGATTCCACAAATATTCATTAATATACAATATTTGTTCTCTCTTTCTGATTTCACTCTGTATGACAGTCTCCAGGTCCATCCACGTCCCTACAAGTGACCCAATTTCTTTCCTTTTATGGCTGAGTAATATTCCATTGTATATATGTACCACCACATCTTCTTTATCCATTCGTCTGTGGATGGACATTTAGGTAGCTTCCATGACCTGGCTATTCTAAACAGTGCTGCAATGAACATTGGGGTGCATGTGTCTTTTTGAATTATGGTTTTCTCTGGGTATATACCCAGTAGTGGGATTGCTGGGTTGTAGGGTAGTTCTATTTTTAGTTTTTTAAGGAAGCTCCATACTGTTCTCCATAGTGGCTGTATCAATTTACATTCCCACCAACAGTGTAGGAGGGTTCCCTTTTCTCCACACCCTCTCCAGCATTTATTGTTTGTAGATTTTTGATGATGCCCATTCTAACTGGTGTGAGGTGATACCTCATTGTAGTTTTGATTTGCATTTCTTTAATAATTCCTGATTTCTTTTAAGATTCTCTTTATCACTGGTTTAAAACTATTTGATTATAGTGTACCATGGTGTAATTGTTTTCATGTGTCCTGTGCTTGGGTTTCATTGAGCTTCTTAGACCTGTGGATTTACATTTTTCATCAAATTTAGGAAAATTTCATCAAAAATTTAGAAAAATTTAGAAAAATCTAAGCCATTATTTCTACAAAATGTTTTCTGTTCTACTCCTCTTCTTTGGATAGTCCAATTACACATACATTTGGCTACTTGATATTGTCTCATGGTTCGTTGCTTTTAATCATTTTTTTGATAGAAAATAAATCTGTGATTTATTTTGTAGAGTCTCAACTGCTATGTCTTCAAGTTCACTGATCTTTTTTCTGTAATGTTTAATTTTCTGTTAACCCTATCCAGTGTACTTTTTATCTCATGTGTTGTAATTTTCATTTCCAGAAGTCTGGCTTGGGTCTTTATTTCTTTCTGTCTCTACTTAACATGTTAATCTTTGCTCTAGCTTCTTGAAAATATAGAATAGTTATAATATCTGTTTTAATGTATGTGTCTGCTAATTACTGTTGCTAGATATGCATCATTTCTGGGTCAATTTCATTTGATTTTCTCTCCTCATTATGGGTTGGATTTTTCTGCTGCTTTGCGTGCCTGGCAACTTTTGATTGAATGCAGACATTTTGAATTTTACCTTATTGGGTGTTAGATATATTTATATTCCTAAAAATATTCTTGAGCTTTGCTTTGAGATACTGTTAATAGAAATAGTTTGATCCTTTTGGGTCTTGCTTTTAAGCTTTATTAGGCAAAAACAATGCAGTCTTTAACGTAAGGTTCATTTTCTCTAGTCCTGAGGCTAGACCCTTTTTAGTACTCTGTTGTCTTCTGAATTATGAGATTTCCCATTAAGGCTTTTGGGGACAGGCAGTATTACTGGCCCTGGATATACTTTGAGGATAGTTCCCTTTAATCCTTCTGGGTTATTGTTCCCCTGGCCTTATGTAGTTTCCTCACATATGTGCCCTGATCACTACTCAACTGAACATTTGAAGGTGACCCTCTAAAGATCTCTGGAATTCTCTTTGCTGCTTTCTCCTCCACAGTCCTTTTCCCTGCAAATTCAAGCCTCCTTGGCTCTCCCAGAGCCTCAGCTCTCTCTTCTCAACTCAAGGAGACCTTCAAGCTCTAGATGGGGTTCCCCTTCCTTTGCTGCAGCCTGGAAACTTTCTTCATGTAGTAAGCTGAGACTCATCTTGCTTCTCATCTCCCAGGTTTCACTGTCCTTCACTGCCTGTTTTCCAAGGTCTTGTGAGTCATTGTTTCACTTTTTTATTCTTCTTTTTACACTTTTTTAGTTGTTTCAAGAAGGGGGTAAGTCTGGTCCCCGTCCCTCCATCTTAGCCTGTACTGTGGTTCTTTTAAGTTAACAATGCTATTTAGAAACCAAGGTCTGGGTGCTAGGTATACTCATTACTCTTAGAGTGTCATTGCTTCTAGACTCTCTCAGTAGATATTCATGTACACACACACACACACACACACCCCCCATGAGTTCAAACCAATAACTCCAATCCTTTCCCACGTCTTAGGGTTCATTCTAGTATTCTCCCTTTCCATACTTACAACTCTCTTCTCTGACCTAGAGAAACTTTGTTCCTGCTATCCATAATATGTTAACTTATTGCTCAATCCTAGAATATACGGAAAGTAGTTTCAGAATTGCTAACCTATACAAACTGCTGTGGACTCAATGTCTGTGGCCCCCCACCTACCCCAAAATTCATATGTTGTATAGAAGCCCTAATCCCTAATGTGATGGTATTTGGAGGTGGAGCATTTGGAAGATAATTAGGTCATGAGGGTGGAGCCCTCATGAATGGGATTACTGCCCTTTTAAGAAGAGACACAAGAGAGGATCGCTCTCTCCACCATGTGTGGACACAGCAAGAAGGTATCTTCAAACCAGAAAGAGTGCCTTTACCAAAAACCAAATCAGCTGGCACCTTGATCTTGCACTTCCTAGCCTCCAGGACTATGAGAAATAAGATCCTGTTGTTGAAGCCACCCAGTCTCTGGTATTTTTGTTGTAGCAGCCTGAACTGAGTACTAACCTACTAACTGAAGATCGAAAATAGTTTGAAGTTCTTTATGTCTTCTTCCTGAGAGTACATACTCAGATGTGTTCAAAAGTTACTTGAGTTTTGTCTTTTTGCCCTCCACCGCTTCCCTGTGGTTATTATTATTCTTTTGAAAGAGAGGGCTTTTTCCTGGTTATTTTCCATTTTAGAATTTTTTAAACCCATACATTTTTTTCCCTTTGGGGTATGTGAAATACCAACATGGTTCTAAAAGTCAAAAGTCAGAACTATATAGTTTAGAGTTTATTTTGTGTATCATGAGATGTGGATCTGATTTTATGTCTTTCTAAATGGCTATCCACCTGTCCCAAAACCACTTACTAAAAAGCTATTCTTTACCCCAGTTATTTTAGATGCTTCCTTTTATCACATTCAATAATTCCCTATTTGTTTAGATCAATTTCTAGACTTTCTATTCTGTCTGGCTGTCTATTTGTGTACCGGCACATAATTATTGTATGTTTTACTGTCTGCTACAGCCAGTCCTCATTAAGTTTTCTTTCTCTGTGTTTCCCTATTCTTACATGTTTAGTTTTCCATGTGAACTTTACTGTCAACTTGGCTAGCTCCAGCAAAAACTTTTTGGTATTGTTATTGTGATTGTGTTAAATTTATAAATTAATTTATAATTAATCTTTATGATGTTTGCATCATCCCTTTTAAGAACACTGGATGTCTTTCCATTTGCTGTAGTCTACTTTTGTGTCTTTCCAGAAAGTGTTAAGTTTTTCTCATATAGATCTTGTGCATGTTTTGTTTAGGTTTATTCCTATTTTACTTCATTTCTTAAAATTCTGTACAAATGGGAAGAGAATAATGTGATTGGTCCTTTAACATCATATTCACAATGAGAGAATTTTATAAATTTGAATAAAAATTATCTTGCAGAAAGCAGAGCAAGCTCATTATCAAATCATTTATATAACTAATACAATGTTTGAATCAACTGAATGTTTACAATAGCCATCTTTATATGACATAATTTCTCTAAAACCTGTCTCACAATTTTGAAAGAATAAGCCATATAAATGAGTGTCACAGGAAAGTAAACAAACTAGCTTGTTAGAGCTAGCAGAGTTCTCACCTTCTCCCCCTTGAAAGTCTGTGACTTAGGGAGTAATGGAACTACAAGTCTCTTTGATGTTTCACATGTAGCCAGAAAGCACTTTGCTAATCAGAAGATTTTTTTTACTGTTAGAAAACTCATGTGCCTGACCTTATTTTTTCTTTCCAAAGAATGGCTAATAAGCTTTACTTCTGCAACTCTAGGGAATATTTTGTCACCAAAAGTTAGGGAAGGTTTGACCTGAGTAGATTGGAAGATGTGGAGGAAGAAACGTGAGTTAGACCATTCATTCTCAAACTTGGCTGAATATTGGAATCACTTAAGCAGTTTAAAAACTATACCTAGCCAATCTGAAAAGGCTATCTAGTGTATGATTCCAACAAAATGACATGCTGTAAAAGGAAAGGCAGTAAAAGGATCAGTGGTTCCCAGGGGTTTGACAGGAGGGAGGGATGAATAGGCAGAGCTTAGAGAATTTTTAGGGCAGTGAAATTATTCTGTGTGGGTCCCTCCTCCAGAGATGGTGATTTTTATAATGGGGTAAAGGATGAGGCCTGAGTGTCAGGACTTACAAAAGAGAGATCTTTAATGTTCTCACCACAAAAAGAGAAGTGGAAATTATGTGACCTGATGGAGGCTTAGCTATTATTATGGTAGCAATCATTTTGCTATATGTAAGTATCAAATCAACACGTTGTACACCTTAAACTTACACAATTTATATGTCAATTATATCTCAAAAAAGCTGGAAAAAAGAATAGGGGAAAATAAATTTAAAAGTTAATTACACAACTAATTCGTTGCAGCTGTGATAAGTGCTGTAAGGTAATCAGGGAAGTCTTTGCTGAAGAAAGCATTCTTAAGCTGGCTTCTGAGGGGTGAGTAGAAATTAGTCAAGTAAAAATAGGGGGAAACCTCAGGCAGAGGAAACAGCATGTTGGAAGGCCTGACAGGGAAGGAGGTTGTGTGTTCTAACACAGTGGTTCTCAAACTTTGCTGCACCTGGGATTCTTTGTTTGCATTTTGAATGTTTTTTTTTTCCATTGTGACTCTTTTTATTGTTTGTATATTTGAAGGCTATTATATCTGTATTAACGTTTTTACCTTCCAGAATGATTTTATTCCTTGCATTAATTTTACCTTTGATTCTCTAGTGCTTTCCAGATAAATATTATGTCTTATCCATAAATAGAAATAGTTTTACTTCTCCAGTTCCTGTGCCTCTAATTGATTTCTTATGTGTAAGTGCATTGCCTAGTATCTCCTTTATATTTAAATAACAGTGGAAAATAGTAGGCAGTCTTAACTTTGTTTCTGATCCTTGTGAAATTCCTGTAGCATTTCACTATTAAGGTTGTATTCAGGACTAAGGTATACATACTTTTTCCTATTAAGAAAATATCCATAAATCCATAATTACCTCTTTTGTTCTGTGTTTAATCAGGAATGACTGTTGAATTTTGTTAATTTTTCAGGACTATGAACATAATTTTTTCTTTAGATCTATTAATATGATGTATTATATTAATAGATTTCCAACTATTGAACCAAGCTTGCCTTCCTGGAAAAACATCCTGCTGGGTTTTCTTAATATGATATTGGGCTATTTTTGCTAATATTTTATTTAGTACTTTGGCATCAACAGTCATAAGTGATAACTTTTTGGAATTTTTTTGTATTGTTTTTATCAAGTTTAGGTTTCCATATTATACTTGATTCATAAGAGTTGTTTGAAGTTTTCTTTCATTTTCTAGGCTCTGGTACAATGTATGTAACATTGGGGACAATGTATTCTTTGACAATTCCTCTATGAAAGCAATAGGGCCTTTTATTTGGGGGGCAGGGGATAGTTCCTTGATGTACTCCTCTGTTTCTTTTATGGTAATAGATCTATTTATGCTTTTTTTCCTAATGAGGTCAATTTTGGTAAACTGTATTTTCTTAAGAAATTATCCATTTTGTCTCGTTTTCAAATTTATTTGCATAGAGATCTATCTGCCAGAGAGTCTCTTATGGTATTTTAAATCTCTTCTATTTCCACAGTTATCTCCCCCTAGTCATTTCGTATTTTGTATATTTGTGCTTTGTCCCTTTCCCGCCTTGATTATGTTAGCTAGTAGTGTATTTTGTCAATTTCCCCCAAGACAATCATTTTTATTAATTTGATTGTTTTTTCCTACTCCCACCCTCATTAATTTTTATTTTATCTTTCATTATTTCCTTCCTTATGTTTTATTTTGGTTATTTTCTTGTGCTTTATCTTAGCATTTGGAGTTTGGAATTTATTTAATATATTTTTTGTCTTTCATTTTTATTGATATAAGTGCTTAAGGCTATGAATTTCTGCTGATCTCTGCTTTATATTTCATAGATGCTAGGATAGTAGCAGTCTTTTCACTTTCATTATTTTTAAAAAAGTCGTTTAATTTTGGTTTCCATTTCACCCATCCATTGTGTTCCTGTCTTCCTTCCCTTCTATCTGGTATCTATGCTGTAGCTTTCCCAAAATGGTCCTGCTCCATAACATCCTCATAAAAGAAACAGAAAACAAACCTGAAGCCTTTCATAGCTGGCCTGTTTCTCCAGCCATTGCCTGGCTAACACTCGTTTTTGAAGACTAAGCTCAACTTTAGGAATTCTTCTCTGATACCCCTCAACCTCCAATACCAACCCAGTTAGTACTCCTTCTGAGAACTAAATAGAATCCTATATTTCCTTTGTCATAATACTTGTAACAGTATATTTTAATATTTTGTCTCTCTATTAACATTGTAAGATTCTTGAAACAAATGCTTCCCTTTTATCACTGTATCCCCGGTGCTCAATAAATAATTGTTGAATGTTCCTTCAGCTATAGACTTCAAAACTAGTATTCTGACCTGTGAGTTCTAGCAAACTCTAGAGCTTCTTCATTACCTTAGTTTGGTGTGTTGATTTTAGCTTTTCAGTTGAAGTATAACACACATACAGAAGAGCACACTAATTATGTGTCCAGCTCAATCAGCTTTCATAAACATACCCACACAACCTCAACACAGATCACCACCTCCATGAATTTTCACAAAGTGAAATGTGTCTATGAAACTGCAACACATATCAAGAAATGAAACTTACTATCCTTCCAGAAGCCCCCATTGTGGCTTCTCCCAATTGACTATGGTATAGCATCCAGAATATGTAAAGAACTCTTACGCTAAACAATAAAAAGACAAGCAACTCAATTTAAAAATGGGCATTCAGCATGGAACTGGAAGCAATTAGGCAAGAAAAAGAAATAAAAAGCATCCAAATTGGAAAGGAGGAAGTAAAATTATCTCTGTTTACAGATGACATAATCTTATACATAGAAAGCCCCAAAGAGTCCACTAAAAAAACTACTGGAATGAATGAATTCAGCAAAGTTGCAGGATACTAAATCAGTGCCAAAAAATCAGTTGTGTTTGTACACACTAACAATGAACAATCCAAAAAGGAAATTAAGAGGACAATCCATTTACAATAGCATAAATATGAATAAAATACTTAGGAATAAACCTAGCCAAAAAGTGAAAGACTTGTACAGTGAAAACTGCAAAGTGCTGCTGAAAGAAATAAAAGAAGACACAAATAAATAGACATCCCATGTACATGGACTGAATAACTTAATATTGTTAAGATGTCAATACTACTCAAAGCGATTTACAGAATTAATGCAGTCCATATCAAAATCCCAACAGCGTTGTGTTTTGTTTGTCTACAGAAATAGGAAAATCTATCCTAAAATTCATGTGGAATCTCAAGGGACCCTGAATAGCCAAAACAATTTTGAAAAAGAAGAACAAAATTGGAAGTCTCACACTTCCTCATTTCAAAGCTTACTAAAAAGCCACAGTAATCAAAACAGTGTGGTACTAGCATAAAAACGGATATTAAAACCAGTGGAGCAGAATGAGTCCCAAATTAAACTCTGACATATGTAGTCAAATGATCTTTGACCAAGGTTCCAAAACAATTGATGGGGAAAGGACATTCTCTTCAATAAATGATGCTGGGAAAACTGGATAGTCACATGCAAAAGAATAAAGTTGGGCCCTTACCTTACACAATATGCAAAAACTAACTCAAAGTGGAATAAAAACCTAAATGTAAGACCTAAAACTATAAAAGTCACAGAAGAAAATGGAAAAGCTCATGAGATCGAATTTGGCAATGACTTCTCGGATATTACACCAAAAGCACAGGCAACAAAAGCAAAAATAGACAAATGCACTACATTAAACTTAAAAACTTTTTGATCATCAAAGGAAATAATTAACAGAGTGAAAAGGCAGCCTACATCATGGGAGAAAATATTTGCCCATTATATATCTGATAAGGGGTTAATAGCCAGACTATAAAGAGAATTCCTACAACTCAACAACAAAATAACCCAATTTAAAAATGGGCAAAGGACTTTAGCAGACATTTCTCCAAAGATACACAAATGGCCAGCAAACATGAGAAGATGCTCAACATCACTAATCATTAAAAATATGCAAATCAAAACCACAGTGAGATATCAATTCACACCCACTAGGATGGCCATTATCAAAAACACAGAAAAGAAGAAATGTTTGGTAAGCATGTGAAGAAGTTGGAACCCTTGTGCCCTGGGAATGTAAAATGGTGTCGTCTGTATGGAAAACAATACAGAGGTTCCTCAGAAAATTAAAACTAAAATTACCATATGATCCAGCAATCTCTATGTATATCCAACAGAATGGAGAACAGGATCTCAAAGAGATTTGCAGACCCATGTTTATTACAGCATTATTCACAATAGCCAAGGTGTGGAAACAACCTAAAGGTACTTCATTTTGGGGGGAGCTATTTTGAGTGGCATTTTTAAAAAGCTTTCATTTACAAATGTTCATTGCTGGAATATAGAAACAGAACTGATTTGTGTGTCTGTGTTAATCTTGTACTTTATGACCTTGCTAACCTCATATAGACAATCATGTTGTGTGCAAATAGAAGGAACACATACAGGATTTGTATGTTGAATAATTCAGAACTCATGAATAAAATCAAAGATCTAAATAAATGGAGAGGGGCTTCCCTGGTGGCGCAGTGGTTAAGAATCCGCCTGCCAATGCAGGGGACACGGGTTTGAGCCCTGGTCCAGGAAGATCCCTCATGCCACAGAGCAACTAAACCCGTGCGCCACAACTACTGAGCCTGCACTCTAGAGCCCGTGAGCCACAACTACTGAAGACCGCACGCCTAGAGCCTGTGCTCCGCAACAAGAGAAGCCACTGCAATGAGAAGCCCGCGCACGGCAGCAAAGCATAGCCCCTGCTTGTCACAACTCGAGAAAGGCCACACGCAGCAATGAAGGGCCGGTGCACCCAAAAATGTAAAATAAAATAAGAAATAAAAAATAAGTAAATAAATGGAGAGACATGTCATGTTCATGGATTAGGTCAGAGTAGCAAATATGTCAACTGTCCCCAAATCTATAGATTTAATAGCAATCGAATTCCCAGCAGAATTTTTTGAGGGACTAGATTCTAAAATTTTATGAAAGGGCAAAAGAACCTTAATAGCGAAAAAGATCTGGGGAGGGCTTCCCTGGTGGTGCAGTGGTTGAGAGTCCGCCTGCTGATGCAGGGGACACGGGTTCGTGCCCCGGTCTGGGAGGATCCCACATGGCGCGGAGCGGCTGGGCCCGTGAGCCGTGGCCGCTGAACCTGCGCGTCCAGAGCCTGTGCTCCGCAACGGGAGAGGCCACAACAGTGAGAGGCCCGCGTACTGCAAAAAAAAAAAAAAAAAAATCTGGGGAAACAAGAATAAATTGGGATGTATCACATTACCAGCTACTGAGTTGCTATTAAGCTATAATGATCAAGACAGGTGGTACTGGTGAAAGGATCAGAGTTCAATAGAACAGAAGAAAGATTACAGAAATATACCCTCTTTTATAAAGACACTTTTATAAAGATCCCATTCATGAGGGCTCCAACCTCATTACCTGATCACCTCGCAAATACACAGATGGAGACAGAGATAGGAGTTACGCTGCCACAAGCAAAGAATCTCCGCAAGCCACGAGAATCTGCAAGTGGCAAGGCCCGATTTCCCCTCTAGAGCTTTCAGATGTGGGGCCCTGATGACACCTGCAACCTTGCTGAATTTATTAGTTCTAATCGGTTTTGGGGGGGTTGGAGGAGTATTTTGGGTTTTCTATCTATAAGATTAAGTCATCTGCAAACAGATAATTTTACTTCATCCTTTCCAATTTAGATACCTTTGTTTTACTTGCCTAATTTCTTTGGCTAGGACTTCTAATATTATTTTGAATAGAAGTGGTGAGGGGGCCAGACGCATTCTGCTGGGTGGGAAAGAGAGAGGAGGGAGCTAGATCTTATGCTGATATACCACCATGTGCCAATGAGGTCACACAGTGCCAGGGACCCTCAACCTGGTTGCTCCACTGAACCCACTGTTAGGTGGATTTGGGGTGAGAAGTATTTAGAGGTAGATTGGTTGACCTCACTCTAGCATGAAAATGGAAGTATTTGTAAATTACTTACCTATTTCCCTCCAGGGGAGAAAATGGGAAGTGAGGGCCACTGGTGAACACTGAGTTAGAACAAGTGAGTATTTATATGAGTAATCCCTTCCACATAATGAATCTGATGGAGTCACTGAAGACTCTACATTTCCTCTTCCCCAGGCTTTGTGATTAATGTGTTCAACCTCACTGGCAACTTTTTGACTGAAAACAGTATTAATTAGCTATTTCCCTTGTCTGGGGAATGAGCATAAGGACCTTGCACCCCCAAGGCTTCTGTTAAGTTTACAAAGTGGCCTCAGATTTTCTATGAGAATATTGGCTCTGCAAATGTATGTACTTCCAATTTGCTCCCCACATGAGCTCAGTTTGAACTCTGTCCCCTTCGGAGTTGAGTTACTAAATAAGTAACAGGAATATTTAATCTTTGAAGCATACTGTGTCCCCAAATTTCTATTAAAACTATAGAAAACTTCTGATTATGACAAGTCAGTATTAAAAACTTACCAACTTCTTGGTATATATCCAAAGGAAATGAAATCAGTGTCTCAAAATGGTATCTGTGCTCCCATGTTCATCACATTCCTTGTTATTCACAAGGAATGAAAACCTAAATGTCTGTCCGTGGATAAATGGATAAAGAAAATGTGGTATGTGTATACGTATGTATACATACATACCATTTGCAAAAACATGCATCAACCTGGACATTATGCTGAGTGAAATAAGTCCGAGAAAGACAAATAATGCAATGTGTGCTCTCACTTATATGTGGAATCTAAGAGTCAAACTAATAGACCCAGAGAGTAGAATGGTGGTGCTGTGGCACGGGGGGTAGAGGGGAGAATGAGGAAGTATTGGTCTAAGGCAGTGGTCCCCAAGCTTTTTGGCACCAGGAACCGGTTTCATGGAAGACAGTTTTTCCACAGGTGTGGACGGAGGGGGGATGGTTCAGGCGGGAATGTGAGCATTGGGGAGCAACGGGGAGTGGCAGATGAAGCTTCCTTCGCTCGTCCACCACTCACCTCCTCCTCCACAGATCGGTACTGGTCCGCGGCCTGGGGGTTGGGGACCCCTGGTCTAAGGGTACAAAGTTTTAGGATAAATGAGTTGTGGCAATTTGATGTACAACTTGGTGATTTTGTACTTGAAATTTGTTAAAAAGGTAGATCTTAAATCGCCACAAAAAATGGTAATTATGTGAGGTGATGGATATGTTAATTAGCTTGAGTGTGGTGATCATTTCTGAATGTGTATATATATCGTAATATCAATTTGTGCACCTTAAATATATACGTTTAATTCCTATTTGTCAATTATACCTCAGTAAAGCTGGAAACAAACAAACAAAAACTGACCTGAACTGACTGTCTTACAGGTATGAGAGAATTGAAATTCCAATTCATATTGTACCTCATGTAACCATTGGGAAAGTGTGCCTTGAGTCAGCAGTTGAGCTGCCCAAGATCCTGTGCCAAGAGGAGCAGGATGCGTACAGGAGGATCCACAGGTAGAGAGCCTCGCTGCTCCTCTTCCCAGTTCTCGGGCCTGGTCCCTGTTCTCCTCTCCTGTCCTTTCATCTTCAGCAGCTCAAGCTGTGAGCCCCCTTTCCTTTCAGCTCTCTGTGAGAAAGTCATCACGTGTCTCACCCTGTATGATAACAATCTCTTTAACACTTGTTTCTCTCCTGGTGCACTTTGGATGCTTCTGGGGCAAAGACACTTTTTTTTAGTTGTTAAAAATAACATCTTAGTAGCCCTGTTGCCAAGTACTGTGTACTATAGGAAGGCTTCAGCGAGAGACAATAATTTCAAAATTATTTCTTTGAATTATCTCAACGTTCTGAATAAAATTATATCCCCCCAAATCATGAAAAATGGAACAATAATGGGAAGTTCAATGATACATATTTATCTAATCTGGTTGGCAGAGGTCTGTAGCAGACCACTGCCAAACGGATTAGATGAACTGCTGCTTTGCTACTAACCTAAACTATTTTATCCCTTTAGCCTTACACATCTGGACTCAGTAACCAAGATCCATAATGGCTCAGGTAAGATTTTTTTTCTCGAGTACAGGCAGTGAAATACTCACATGACAGAAGCAAATTTAGTTGAAGTGACTGAAGTGATGAGTACAAATTACCCATGAGTTTTCTTTCCCAAGGGCTTTGCCATTCACTAATCCTGCTCCCAACTTTTCTATTGAATCCTGTGGACCACTGAATACTATACATGACTGGACACGTTTAACACCAGTTCTCAGGGAGACAGGGAGGGCCCCGATTTGTCTGCAAGTTTCCATAGTGTAACACGCCTACTGTGGCTGATTTCAAACAACTAACATGGCTGTAACCAGTTTGCAAACTTCCTGAAATTTCAACAGTTGGCTCTTGTGAGCCGGTTTCCAGCATATCAGTACCAGCCTATTGTAGTGGGAGTTGAAAGAGATGGCTAGACAGACAGACAGACATAAAAGGGAGCGCATGAGGGAGATCTTTTCATGTAAATAAATATATAAGGAATTCCTATACAAGGCCAAGGATTTCTGCTCAATACAATATACACACTAAATCACTTTTCCCAACATACACACCTACCCATCCACACCTTCTGACTAACCCTGACTCCCAGACCATTCTGGCAAAGTCACTAGGAAGGAAGAAAAGGAGGCTTCCAAGTATTATAGGCAAGTACTTTGAGAGAAAAAGACAGAGCTGGCTTGGTTTATCTGTCCCATCATTTTTATCTGGAGGTAAAACATGGCAAAGAGTTAATAATATAAGGTAATATATGATATGTAGCCATACTCTAAAGCCACAGCAATTAAAAAATATATATTGATAATTCAAACATGGACAGATAAATCAGTAGAACTGAATACAGCCCATGTATACATATGTAAGAATTTATATCTAAGAAAGATGTTACTTCAAATCAATTTTAAAAAGGATGGATTGTTCACTAAATAGTGTTGGGACAGTTCATTTGTTTCTTAGTTTATGCTTCTATTTCCATATGGGAAAAAAATAAATTCCTACTTAATGCCCTACACAAAAAATAAATTCCAGATATATTTAAACTTCTACTATTAAATATAGTACAACCACTTTGGAAAGAGATTGGCAATTACAACTACCAAATGTCCCACCAGTTCCTCTCCTAGGCATATACCCCAAAGAGTTGAAAACAGGTGTTCAAACAAAAACTTGTATAGGAATGTTTGTAGCAGCATTATTCACAATAGCCAGAAAGTGGCAACACCCAATTGTCTGTCAGTGGGTGAATGGATAAACAAAGTGTGATCCATCCATACAACAAGGTATTGCTCAGCAATGGAAAGAACACACTACTGATACATGAACAACCTGGATGAATCTCATTATGCCAACTGAAAGAGGCATCACACAAAGTGCTACATACTCTATAGTGCCATTTATATGGAATTTAAGAATAGGCTAAACTAACCTATGGTGACAGCAAATGGGTCAGTAGCTGCTGTGGCCCAAGGTGAAGGGGCACCGGCTGCAGAGGGAACCCAGAAGGGCCTCTGGGCTGATGGAAATGGCCTGTATCTTGGCTGGAGGGTGGTTAAAAGGGGTATGCATTTGTCAAAACTCACTGAACTGTACCCTTAAAGTGGGGTCATTTATTGTCTGTAAATTATACCCCAATAAAGCTCATTAAAAGTTAAAAAAAATACAGGAGGAAAATATAAGGAAGTCACAAAAGACTGACTAAGAATTAAAGACTTTTATAGAGCCCTACAGAAAAATCAAATTGTTCATAATAATATATAAAAGAAGTATGGATTAAGATAAAGTCATCAGGTTTTCTCCTTTTCTTTCAACAAATATTAAATTGACAGAGAATTAGATGAGGATGTGAGGGAAGTGAACACTCCCATATACTGTTCCTGGAGGTATAATTTTTAAATATATGTGAACTTGAATCTAGCAATTCCACTTCGAAAAATGTATCCTTCAAAAATTTGTAGGAAAAGTGTGCAAAAATAAAGGGATATTAATCGCAGTCTTTATAATAGCAAAAAATTGGATGCCACTGAAAGGTCCATCAGTAGAAGACTTATTAAATTGGTACATCCATTCTGATGAATACTGTACAGTCGTTAAGAAGGAAAGGTAGATCTTTATCAACACAGGAAGGTGTCTATGGCTTATTGTTATGTGAGGTAAAAGTAACGTCCAAAATCATACAGTTTTTTTAACTTTATTTAAAAAAAATTGGGCTTCCCTGGTGGCGCAGTGGTTGAGAATCTGCCTGCCAGTGTAGCGGACACGGGTTCGACCCCTGGTCTGGGAAGATCCCACATGCCGCGGAGCAACTGGGCCCGTGAGCCACAACTACTGAGCCTGCGCGTCTGGAGCCTGTGCTCCACAATAAGAGAGGCCGCGACAGTGAGAGGCCCGCACACCGCGATGAAGAGCGGCCCCCGCTCGCCGCAACTAGAGAAAGCCCTCACACAGAAACGAAGACCCAACACAGCCAAAAATAAATAAATAAATTTATTTAAAAATTATATATATATATAGCACTCTGAGGTCGATAATAACAAAAAAAAAAAAAACCCCAGATTCCAAGGCCTGTCTTAAGAGAGTTTGTAATTCAGTGATGTGAAAGTGGGGCCCCCAAATCTGTTTTTCAAAAAAAAAATTTTTTTAACATCTTTATTGAGTATAACTGCTTTACAAATGTTGTGTTAGTTTCTGCTGTATAACAAAGTGAATCAGCTATATATATACATATATCCCCATATCTCTTCCCTCTTGCTTCTCCCTCCCGCCCTCCCTTATCCCACCCCTCTAGGTGGTCACAAAGCACCGAGCTGATCTCCCTGTGCTATGTGGCTGCTTCCCACTAGCTATCTGTTTTACGTTTGGTAGTGTATATATGTCCATGCCACTCTCTCTCTTCGTCCCAGCTTACCCTTCCCTCTCCCCGTGTCCTCAAGTCCACTCTCTACACCTGTGTCTTTATTCCTGTCCTGCCCCTAGGTTCATCAGAACCATTTTTATTCAAAAGTATATATACATATGCACACAGGTTCACACACGTATACATATATCTTGGAAGGTATACTTCACAGTTTTACAGTGGTCATTTTAATAAGTCATGTATCATAAGAGAGAAAAAGGTATTTCCATTAGGCAGAATTTGTTTTAAAAAGAGGGCCACAGAATCTCCGTCTTACCGTGAAGCTGAACATTCCTAGGAAGACGTGAAAGGTGGTCACTCCCTTCATCTCTCTGCTTTTTCCTCATTTTAAAAGAGAAGCTTTCAGGTGAGTTGCATTAATGTATTCTTCAATGTATGTAACACTTGGTAAGCAATTTTCTTTCTGAACTCGTGAAAAATTAAGTTGCAGAAGACAGAGTTCTAGCTCACTGGGAAGCTATGTTCATTCACAGTGAGAAGGTCTGAGAGCTGGGGAAAGAGACTCTTCTGTAGCTCTTACCCTTTTGCTATGGAAGTAAAAAGCTGGCTATCTTTCTGCTCTCTGCATAGCAAGGCTTCCGTCTGGCTTATGGATCCAGGGATGTTCAGGATGGCCTCCGAATAGGTATCCTCTTTGCTCAGCTCTCCTGCCTTTCTCCTGGCTGCCCATACAAAGTTGTCTGCCAGTTCTGCTTCTGCACTTTTTCTGTGTTCTCCTCCTTCCCCCTCTTTCTGTAATCATTGTTGGGCGCTACTGGTGGTGGATTGTTATCTCTGTGTTTTTCCTATTGAAGTGTTTACCAAGAACCTGTGCAGTCAGATGTCGGCAGTCAGCGGGCCTCTACTGCAGTGGCTGGAGGACAGACTGGAGCAAAACCAACAGCATTTGCAGGAGTTGCAACAAGAAAAGGAAGAGCTTATGCAAGAACTTTCTTCTTTAGAATAAAGCAGGAGACAAAATGGGGTAAAAAACTTTTGTTTTCCAATTTGTGTATTAAACATGGTCTGAAAATTCATATACAGGAGATGTGTAGGCAGACGATGGAGCAGATCCTTTTATATCCCCATGGGTGCGTTTTATGCATACGATAAACAAACATAAGATGTCTTCCTAAAAGTTTCATTAGGGCCTAATGAACGCTCCTACCTGGAACCGGCCTACAAAGAGCACATGCAGGGTGATTTAAGTAGATATGAAAGTTTTTTTTTAGAGGCTATGCAAGTTACATTGGCAAGGATATCCTGTAATAAAATGTCTGGGGAGCATATTTCAAGTGTTTATTTTTTCTCTAGAATAAGCTAAAGGAATAAGTATTTCATGTTCAGTTTTGTAGTTATGATGCTGATGTTGGACAAATAAATAAGTACACAAGGGTTAGTGGGATGAAGTGAAGGTGACTCATCAGCACCCCACCTCTATTCTTTACCCCCATTGAGAGGCATATGTCTTATGTCTTCCTTCTTGATCTCTAAAATAGGTATTCTGAGATACCTAGCAAAGGTTGAATCTATGTGGGTGCTCTTTGTAACCAAAAACATGAGTTCCAGCATATTTGGCTCTGAAGCAAATTCCTACTGAGCAGATCCTATTTCCCTAAGAATTTCCAGTATAATATAAATGTGTTTTTCCAGAAACATTCAGGACTTAGGATGTAACAAAAATAATGCTTTAAAAAGTTCTTTTGCAAGCTTCTTACCATGTGTAACCACAAATGCTAAGTGTGTCTTCAGAAAAGAGCTAAGCCTACTGCAGACCAGAAATTAAAGTGGGAATTGGAGGAGTTAGAAAGAAAGAAAACAAAGAAAGCCCCAATCCCAACAACAGTGACAAAGGGTTGTTTTTGTTTTTTCTTCTTGTTTCTCCCTAAATTATTGTTTTTCAAATTTCAAAGTACAGTCCAGAACTACATGCACCATAATCATTTGGAGGCCAAACTTCAACTCTGGGAGTGGAACCCAGAAATGTTCATGAACTCCCCTAGGGCATATGTAGTGTAAATGTTGTATTTTCCCTAATTTCCCACAGCCACAGTTTTTCTCTATTCTTTTCTTTCCCTGTAGGAAGGATGAAAATATCCAGGTGTAAAATTAATTAAGCCAAATCAATTTTGAAGAAGAAAAATTTGGAAGACTCACATTACCTGACTTCAAGACTTACTATAAACCTACAGTAATCAAGACAGTGTGGTATATGCGCAACTGATTTTGACAAAGGTACAAAAGCAATTCAGTGGAGTAAGGATAGTCTTTTCAACAAATGATGCTGGTGCAGTTGGCAAAGAAAATGAATTTTGACCTAAACTGCATACATTATACAAAAATTAATCGAAAATGTATCATAAACTTAGATGTAAGATGTAAAACTTTCAGGAAAAAAAATCGTAGAAAGATCTTTAGGATCGTGGGCTAGGCAACAGGTTCTTCTTGGCCTTCATCCCAGAAGCACAATCGTGAAAGGAAAAAGTTGATACTGTATATTGGACTTCATCAAAATGAAAAACTTCTGCTCTGTCAAAAATTTAAAAGGAGGAAATTATTGAGAGAAATTACTTGCAAACCATTTATCTAGAATAAAGTCAAGAGTAAAAAACAAACAATCCAATTAGAAAATGAGCAGAAGACATAAATAGACATAGCACTAAAGAGGGTGTATCGAAGGCAAGCAAGCACAGGAAAAGATGTTGAACTTCATTAGTCATCAGGGAATGCAAATTAAAACCACAGTGAATTATAACTACATACTTATCAGAATGGCTAAAGAAAAAACAGTGAAAATGCCAGATGCTGTTGAGCATACAAACTGGATCTCTCATACATTGCTGAACAGAATGTATAATGTAAGCCACTCTGAAAAAAAGAGTTTAAAAATTTCTAATAGAGTTAAACATACATGTACTTTATTACCCAGCAATTGTTGTCCTGGACATTTATCCCAAAGAAATGAAACCTATTTTGGCACAGAAACTTCTATACAGACATTCTTGGCAGTATCATTTGTAATAGCCCCAAACTAGAAACAACCCAGATGACCTGCAGTTGAGTGTGTGGTTAAACCACACCATGCAATACTACTCTGCAATGAAAAGGAACAGACTGTTGATACACACGACTTGGATGGACCTCAAGGGTATAATGATGAATGAAAAACAGCCAGTCTTAAAAGCTCACATACTGTATGACTGCATTTGTATGGATTCTTGAAATGACAAAATTATAGAAGTGAAGAACAGATTAATGGTTGACAGGGATAGGGACTGGAGGGGCTATGGGATATGGGTGACTATAAAGGGATAACACAATGAATTGCTTTGTGCTGATGGAACAGTTCTGTATCTTGATTGTGGTGTTTATTACATGAATCTATATCTGTGCTAAAACTACATAGGCCTACACACACCCACAAATGAATGCATGTAAAATTTGGTGAAACCAAATAAGGTCTATAGTCTAGTTAGCAGTATTCTACCATTGTCAATATGTTGGTTTTGAAGATGTACAATAGTTATGTGTAAGATCTTACCACTGGAGGAAACTGGGTGAAGGGCACATGGGACTCCCTGTACTATTTTTGCAACTTCCTGTTAATCTATAATTATTGCAAAATAAAAAGTTGTAAGTATTAAATAAGGAACTAGGAGGTATGGTACGTATTTTGTGTAATAAGAAAAGAGTGATAAAATCTGAGGGGGAATAAAATGATTTGAATATTTTTACAGACAAACCTTCTGCACATGTCCCTTCTAAGTTATTTACATTGACAGAGTTATGGCAATTTGAAATTCTTTTTCTAACCTGATAATTCGAGTTGTAATCTGTAAAATAGGATGTGGGGAGAGGAGGCAGGTACATGGAAGTGTCAGAGTACCTGGTGGCTGAGGAAGCAGGGCTGGGATTACTGCATGAGTGCCTTGGTGGGGGATATCTAGTGGAAACTGTTGTGCAGCCAGCAATCAGGTACATTAAACAAGTAAGTCAACTGATGGAGCAAATAAGTAAATGTATTGAGGAAAGTGGAAGCTAGGTTTGTCAGTGTCAGAGAAATTACTTATAAACATGAAAAGGGGAGGAGCTTCAAGATGGCAGAAGAGTAAGACATGGAGATTACCTTCCTCCCCACAAATACGTCAGAAATACAGCTAAATGTGGAACAACCCCTACAGAACATCTACTAAATGGTGGCAGAAGAACTCAGACCTCCCAAAAGGCAAGAATCTCCCCACGTCGCTGGGTAGGGCAAAAGAGAAAAGGAAAAACAGAGACAAAAGAATAGGGACGGGACCTGCACCTCTGGGAGGCAGCTGTGAAGGAGGAAAAGTTTCCACACACTAGGAAGCCCCTTCGTGGGCGGAGACTGCGGGTGGCGGAGGGGGAGGAACTTCGGAGCCACGGAGGAGAGCACAGCAACAGGGGTGCGGAGGGCAAAGTAGAGAGATTCCCGCACAGAGGATCGGTGCCGACCGGCACTCACCAGCCTGAGAGGCTCGTCTGCTCACCCGCCGGGGCGGGGCGGGGCTGGGAGCTGAGGCTCGGGTTTTGGAGGTCGGATCCCAGGGAGAGGACTGGGGTTGGCTGCATGAACACAACCTGAAGGGGATCGTGTGCCACAGGGGCCGGGAGGCAGTCCGGGAAAAAGTCTGGAACTGCCGAAGAGGCCATTGTTTCGGGGTGTGGGAGGAGAGGGGATTCAGAACACCGCCTAAATGAGCCCAAGATGGGCGTGAGCCACGGCGATCAGCACAGACCCCAGAGACGAGCACGAGACGCTAAGGCTGCTGCTGCCGCCACCAAGAAGCCTGTGTGCGAGCACAGGTCACTCTCCACACCTCCCGTCCTGGGAGCATGTGCAGCCCGCCACTGCCAGGGTCCCAGGATCCAGGGACAACTTCCCCGAGAGAACACACGGCGCGCCTCAGGCTGGTGCAACGTCACGCCGGCTTCTGCCGCCGCAGGCCCGCCCCGCACGCCGTGATCCTCACTCCCCCCGGCCTGAGTGAGCCAGAGCCCCCGAAGCAGCTGCTCCTTTAACCCCGTCCTGTCTGAGCGAAGAACAGATGCCCTCATGCGACCTACATGCAGAGGCGGGGCCAAATCCAAAGCTGAACCCCAGGAGCTGTGCGAACAAAGAAGAGAACGGGAAATCTCCCCCAGCAGCCTCAGGAGCAGCAGATTAAATCCCCACAGTCAACTTGACGTACCCTGCATCTGTGGAATACCTGAATAGACAACGAATCATCCCAAAATTGAGGTGGTGGACTTTGGGAACAACGATACAATTTTTTCCCCTTTTTCACTTTTTGTGAGTGTGTATGTGTATGCTTCTGTGTGTGATTTTGTCTGTATAGCTTTGCTTTTAGCTTAGCTTTTACCATTTGTCCTAGGTTTCTGCCTGTCCATTTGTTTTGTTTTGTTTTTTAAGTATAGTGTTTAGTGCTTGTTATCATTGGTAATTTATCTTTTGGTTTGGTTGCTGTCTTCTTTTTTTTCTTTCTATTACTTTTTGAATTTTTATTTTCTTTTTTGGCGGTACATGGGCCTCTCACTGTTGTGGCCTCTCCCATTGCAGAGCACAGGCTCCGGACGCGCAGGCTCAGTGGCCATGGCTCACGGGCCCAGCTGCTCCGTGGCATGTGGGCTCTTTCCGGACCAGGGCATGAACCCGTGTCCCCTGCATCGGCAGGCGGACTCTCAACCACTGCGCCACCAGGGAAGCCTACTTTTTGAAGTTTTTAAAATTTTTTTTTGAATTTTATTTTTTTTTACAGCAGGTTCTTATTAGTCATCAGTTTTATACACATCAGTGTATACATGTCAATCCCAATCGCCTAATTCATCACACCACCATCCCCACCCCACCCCCCGTGGCTTTCCCCCCTTGGTGTCCATACGTTTGTTCTCTACATCTGTGTCTGGATTTCTGCCCTGCAAACCAGTTCATCTGTACCATTTTTCTCGGTTCCACATATATGCGTTAATATACGATATTTGTTTTTCTCTTTCTGACTTCCTTCACTCTGTATGACAGTCTCTAGATCCACCCACGTCTCTACAAATGACCCATTTTCGTTCCTTTTTATGGCCGAGTAATACTCCATTGTATATATGTACCACATCTTCTTTATCCATTCATCTGTTGATGGGCATTTAGGTTGCTTCCATGACCTGGCTATTGTAAACAGTGCTGCAATGAACACTGGGGTGCATGTGTCTTTTTGAATTATGGTTTTCTCTGGGTATATGCCCAGTAGTGGGATTGCTGGGTCATATGGTAGTTTTATTTTTAGTTTTTTAAGGAAGCTCCATACTGTTCTCCATAGTGGCTGTATCAATTTACATTCCCACCAACTGTGCAAGAGGGTTCCCTTTTCTCCACACCCTCTCCAGCATTTGTTGTTTGTAGATTTTCTGATGATGCCCATTCTAACTGGTGTGAGGGGATGCCTCATTGTAGTTTTGATTTGCATTTCTCTAATAATTAGTGATGCTGAGCAGCTTTTCATGTGCTTCCTGGCCATCTGTATGTCTTCTTTGGAGAAATGTCTATTTAGGTCGTCTGCCCATTTTTGGATTGGGTTGTTTGTTTTTTTAATATTGAGCTGCATGAGCTGTTTATATATTTTGGAGATTAATCCTTTGTCAGTTGCTTCATTTACAAATATTTTCTCCCATTCTGAGGGTTGTCTTTTCGTCTTGTTTATGGTTTCCTTTGCTCTGCAAAGCTTTTAAATTTCATTAGGTCCAATTTGTTTGTTTTTGTTTTTATTTCCGTTACTCTAGGAGGTGGATCAAAAAATATCTTGCTGGGCTTCCCTGATGGCGCAGTGGTTGAGAGTCTGCCTGCCGATGCAGGGGATACAGGTTCGTGCCCCGGTCCGGGAAGATCCCGCATGCCGCAGAGCGGCTGGGCCCATGAGCCATGGCTGCTGAGCCTGCGCGTCCGGAGCCTGTGCTCCGCAACAGGAGAGGCCACAACAGTGAGAGGCCTGCGTACTGCAAAAAAAAAAAAAAAAAAATCTTGCTGTGATTTATGTCAGTGTTCTTCCTATGTTTTCCTCTAAGAGATTTATAGTGCCTGGTCTTACATTTAGATCTCTAATCCATTTTGAGTTTATTTTTGTCTATGGTGTTAGGGAGTGTTCTAATTTCATTTCTTTACATGTAGCTGTCCAGTTTTCCCAGCACCACTTATTGAAAAGACTGTCTTTTCTCCATTGTATATCCTTGCCTCCTTTATCCTAGATTAGTGGACCATAGGTGCGTGGGTTTATCTCTGGGCTTTCTATCCTGTTCCATTGATCTATATTTCTGTGTTTGTGCCAGTACCATATTGTCTCAATTACTGTAGCTTTGTAGTATAGTCTTAAGTCAGGGAGTCTGATTCCTCCAGCTCTGTTTTTCTTCCCTTAAGACTGCTTTGGCAATTTGGGGTCTTTTGTGCTTCCATACATATTTTAAGATTTTTTGTTCTAGCTCTGTAAAAAATGACATTGGTAATTTGAGAGAGATTGCATGAATCTGTAGATTGCTTTGAGTGGTACAGTCACTTTCACAATACTGATTCTTCCAATCCAAGAACATGGTATATCTCTCCATCTGTTGGTATCATCTTTAATTTCTTTCATCAGTGTCTGATAGTTTTCTGCATACAGGTCTTTTATCTCCCTAGGTGTGTTTATTCCTAGGTATTTTATTCTTTTTGTTGTAATGGTAAATGGGAGTGTTTCCTTAATTTCTCTTTCAGATTTTTCATCATTAGTATATAGTAATGCAAGAGATTTCTTTGCATTGATTTTGTATCCTGCTACTTTACCAAATTCATTGATTAGCTCTAGTAGTTTTCTGGTGGCATCTTTAGGATTCGCTATGTATAGTATCATGTCAGCTTCAAACACTGATACTTTTACTTCTTCTTTTCCGATTTGTATTCCTTTCTTTTCCTTCCCTGATTGCCATGGCTAGGACTTCCAAAACTATGTTCAATAATATTGGTGAGAGTGGACATCCTTGTCTTGTTCCTGATCTTGGAGGAAATGCTTTCAGTTTTTCACCATTGAGAATGATGTTTGCTGTGGGTTTGTCGTATATGGCCTTTATTATGTTGAAGTAGGTTCCCTCTGTGCCCACTTTCTGGAGAGTTTTTATCATAAATGGGTGTTGAATTTTGTCAAAAGCTTTTTCTGCATCTCTTGAGATGATCATATGGTTTTTATTCTAAAATTTGTTAATATGGTGTATCACATTGATTGATTTGCCTATATTGAAGAATCCTTGCATCCCTGGGATAAATCCCACTTGATCATGGTGTATGATCCTTTTGATGTGTTGTTGGATTCTGTTTGCTTGTATTTGTTGAGGATTTTTGCATCTACATTCACCAGTTATATTGGACCGTAATTTTCTTTTTTTGTAGTATCTTTGTCTGGTTTTGGTATCAGGGTGATGGTGGCCTCATGGAATGAGTTTGGGAGTGTTCCTTCCTCTGCAATTTTTGGAAGAGTTTGAGAAGGATGGGTATTAGATCTTCTCTAAATGTTTGATAGAATTCACCTGTGAAGCCATCTGGTCCTGGACTTTTGTTTGTTGGAAGATTTTTAATCACAGTTTCAATTTCATTACTTGTGATTGGTCTGTTCATATTTTCTATTTCTTCCTGGTTCAGTCTTGGAAGGTTTTACCCTTCTAAGAATTTGTCCATTTCTTCCAGGTTGTCCATTTTATTGGCATAGAGTTGCTTGTAGTAGTCTCTTAGGATGCTTTGTATTTCTGCGGTGTCCGTTGTAACTTGTCCTTTTCTCATTTCTAATTTTATTGATTTGAGTCCTCTCCCTCTTTTTCTTAATGAGTCTGGCTAATGGTTTATCAATTTTGCTTATCTCCTCAAAGAACCAGCTTTTAGTTTTATTGATCTTTGCTACTGTTTTCTTTGTTTCTATTTCATTTATTTCTGCTCTGATCTTCATGATTTCTTTCCTTCTGCTAACTTTGGGTTTTGTTTTTTCTTCTTTCTTTAGTTCTTTTAGGTGTAACGTTAGATTGTTTATTTGAGATTTTTCTTGTTTCTTGAGGTAGGCTTGTAGAGCTATAAACTTCCCTCTTAGAACTGCTTTTGCTGCATCCCATAGGTTTTGGATCATTGTGTTTTCATTGTCATTTGTCTCTAGGTATTTTTTGATTTCTTCTTTGATTTCTTCAGTGGTCTCTTGGTTGTTTAGTAACGTATTGTTTAGCCTCCATGTGCTTGGGTTTTTTATGTTTTTCCCCTTTAATTGATTTCTAATCTCATAGCGTTGTGGTCAGAAAAGATGCTTGATATGATTTCAACTTTCTTAAATTTACTGAGGCTTGATTTGTGACGCAAGATGTGATCTATCCTGGAGAATGGTCCATGAGCACTTGAGAAGAAAGTGTAATCTGCTGTTTTGGGATGGAATGTCCTATAAATATCAATCAAATCTATCTGGTCTATCATGTCATTTAAAGCTTCTGTTTCCTTATTAATTTTCTGTTTGAATGCTCTGTCCATTGGTGTAAGTGAGGTGTTAAAGTCCCCCACTATTATTGTGTTACTGTCGATTTCCTCTTCTATAGCTGTTAGCAGTTGCCTTATGTACTGAGGTGCTCCTATGTTGGGTGCATATATATTTATAATTGTTATAGCTTCCTCTTGGATTGATCCCTTGATTATTACGTAGTGTCCTTCCTTGTCTCTTGTAACATTCTTTATTTTAAAGTCTATTTTATCTGATATGAGTATTGCTACTCCAGCTTTCTTTTGATTTCCATTTGCATGGAATATCTTTTTCCATCCCCTCACTTTCAGTCTGTATTTGTCCCTAGGTCTGAAGTGGGTTTCTTGTAGACAGCATATATATGGGCCTTGTTTTTATATCCATTCAGCAAGCCTGTGTCTTTTGGTTGGAGATTTTAATCCATTCATGTTTAAGGTAATTATCGATATGTAAGTTCCCATTACCATTTTCTTAATGTTATGGGTTTGTTTTTGTAGGTCCTTTTCTTCTCCTTTGTCTCCCACTTAGAGAAGTTCCTTTAGCATTTGTTGTAGAGCTGGTTTGGTGGTGCTGAATTCTCTTAGCTTTTGCTTGTTTGTAAAGCTTTTGATTTCTCCATCAAATCTGAATGAGATCCTTGCTGTGTAGAGTAATCTTGGTTGTAGGTTCTTCCCTTTCATCACTTTAAGTATATCATGCCACTTCCTTCTGGCTTGTAGAGTTTCTGCTGAGAAATCAGCTGTTAACCTTATGGGAGTTCCCTTGTATGTTAGTTGTCACTTTTCCCTTGCTGCTTTCAATAATTTTTCTTTGTCTTTAATTTTTGCCAATTTGATTACTATGTGTCTTGGCGTGTTTCTCCTTGGGCTTATCCTGTATGGACTCTCTGTGCTTCCTGGACTTGTGTGGGTATTTCCTTTCCCATGTTAGGGAAGTTTTCAACTATAATCTCTTCAAATATTTTCTCAGGTTCTTCCTCTCTCTATTCTCATTCTGGGACCCCTATAATGTGAATGTTGTTGCGTTTAATGTTGTCCCAGAGGTCTCTTAAGCTGTATTCATTTCTTTTCATTCTTTTTTCTTTATTCTGTTCCACAGCAGTGAATTCCACCATTCTGTCTTCCAGGTCACTTATCCATTCTTCTGCCTCAGTTATTCTGCTATTGATTCCTTCTAGTATAGTTTTCCTTTCAGTTATTGTATTGTTCATCTCTGTTTGTTTGTTCTTTAATTCTTCTAGATCTTTGTTAAACATTTCTTTCATCTTCTCAATGTTTGCCTCCATTCTCTTTCCGAGGTCCTGGATCATCTTCACTATCATTATTCTGAATTCTTTTACTGGAAGATTGCCTATCTCCATTTCATTCAGTTGTTTTTCTGTGGTTTTATCTTGTTCCTTCATCTGGTACATAGTCCTCTGCCATTTCATCTTGTCTCTTTTTCTGTGAATGTGGTTTTTGTTCTCCAGGCTGCAGGATTATAGTTCTTCTTGCTTCTGCTGTGTGCCCTGTGGTGGATGAGGCTATCTAAGAGCCTTGTGGAAGTTTCCTGATGGGAGGGACTTGTGGTGGGTAGAGCCGGCTGTTGCTCTGGTGGGCAGAGCTCAGTAAAACCTTCATCTGCTTCTCTGCTGATGGGTGGGGCTGTGTTCCCTCCCTGTTGGTTGTTTGGCCTGAGGCGACCCGAGACTGGAGCCTACCTGGGCTCTTTGGTGGGGCTAATGGCGGACGCTGGGAGGGCTCATGCCAAGGAGTACCTCCCAGAACTTCTGCTGCCAGTGTCCTTATCCCTTGGCGAGCCACAGCTGCCCCCCGCCTCTGCAGGAGACCCTCCAACACTAGCAGGTAGGTCTGATCAGTCTCCTATGAGATCACTGCTCCTTCCCCTGTGTCCCAATGCACACACTACTTTGTGTGTGCCCTCCAGGAGTGGATCTCTGTTTCCCCCAGTACTGCCAAAGTCCTGCAATCAAATCCCGCTAGCCTTCAATGTCTGATTATCTAGGAATTCCTCCTCCCATTGCCAGACCCCCAGGTTGGGATGCCTGACGTGAGGCTCAGAACCTTCACTCCAGTGGGTGGACGTCTGTGGTATAAGTGTTCTCCAGTTTGTGAGTCACCCACTCAGCAGTTATGTGATTTGATTTTATTATGATAGCGCCCCTCCTACCATCTCATTGTGGCTTCTCCTTTATCTTTGCATGTGGAGTATCTTTCTGGGTGAGCTTGGTGTCTTCCTGTTGATGACAGTTCAGCAGTTAGTTGTGATTCTGGTGTTCTCAAAAGAGGGAGTGAGACAATGAAAGGAAACTACAGGCCAATATTACTGATGAACATAGATGCAAATATCCTCAACAAAATACTAGCAAACAGAATCCAACAGCACATTAAAAGGATCATACACCATGATCAAGTGGGGTTTATTCCAGGAATGCAAGGATTCTTCAATATACGCAAATCAATCAATGTGATACACCATATTAACAAATTGAAGGAGAAAAACCGTATGATCATCTCAGTAGATGCAGAGAAAGCTTTTGACAAAATTCAACACCCATTTATGATAAAAGCCCTGCAGAAAGTAGGCATGTAGGGAACTTTCCTCAACATAATAAAGACCATATATGACAAACCCACAGCCAACATCATCCTCAATGGTGAAAAACTGAAACCATTTCCACTAAGATCAGGAACAAGACAAGGTTGCCCACTCTCACCACTATTATTCAACATAGTTTTGGAAGTCTTAGCCACAGCAATCAGAGAAGAAAAAGAAATAAAAGGAATCCAAATCGGAAAAGAAGTAAAGCTGTCACTGTTTGCAGATGACATGATACTATACATAGAGAATCCTAAAGATGCTACCAGAAAACTACTAGAGTGAATCGATGAATTTGGTAGAGTAGCAGGATACAAAATTCATGCACAGAAATCTCTGGCATTCCTATACACTAATGATGAAAAATCTGGAAGTGAAATTAAGATTACACTCCCATTTACCATTGCAACAACAACAACAAAAAAATATCTAGGAAGAAGCCTACCTAAGGAGACAAAAGACCTGTATGCAGAAAATTATAAGACACTGATGAAAGACATTAAAGATGATACAAATAGATGGAGAGAAATACCATGTTCTTCGATTGGAAGAATCAACATTGTGAAAATGATTCTATTACCCAAAGCAATCTACAGATTCAATGCAATCCCTATCAAACTACCAATGGCATTTTTCACAGAACTAGAACAAAAAATTTCACAATTTGTATGGAAACACAAAAGACCCCGAATAGCCAAAGCAATCTTGAGAAAGAAAAACAGAGCTGGAGGAATCAGGCTCCCTAACTTCACACTATACTACAAAGCTACAGTAATCAAGACAGTATGGTACTGGCACAAAAACAGAAATATAGATCAATAGAACAGGATAGAAAGCCCAGAGATAAACCCACGCACATATGGTCACCTTATCTTTGATAAAGGAGGCAAGAATATACAGTGGAGAAAAGACAGCCTCTTCAATAAATGGTGCTGGGAAAACTGGACAGCTACATGTAAGAGAATGAAATTAGAACACTCCCTAACACCATACACAAAAATAAACTCAAAATGGGTTAAAGACCTAAATGTAAGGCCAGAGACTATCAAACTCTTAGAGGAAAACCTAGGCAGAACATTCTATGACATAAATCACAGCAAGATCCTTTTTGACCCACCTCCTAGAGAAATGGAAATAAAAACAAAAATAAACAAATGGGACCTAATGAAACTTAAAAGCTTTTGCACAGCAAAGGAAACCATGAACAAAACCAAAAGACAACCCTCAGAATGGGAGAAAATATTTGCAAGCGAAGCAACTGACAAAGGATTAATCTCCAAAATTTACAAGCAGCTCATGCAGCTTAATAACAAAAAAACAAACAACCCAATCCAAAAATGGGCAGAAGACCTAAATAGACATTTCTCCAAAGAAGATATACAGATTGCCAACAAACACATGAAAGAATGCTCAACATCATTAATCATTAGAGAAATGCAAATCAAAACTACAATGCGATATCATCTCACACTGGTCAGAGTGGCCATCATTAAAAATCTAGAAACAATAAATGCTGGAGAGGGTGTGGATGAAAGGGAACACTCTTGCACTGTTGGTGGGAATGTAAATTGATACAGCCACTATGGAGAACAGTATGGAGCTTCCTTAAAAAACTAAAAATAGAACTACCATATGACCCAGCAATCCCACTACTGGGCATATACCCTGAGAAAACCATAATTCAAAAAGAGTCATGTACCACAATGTTCATTGCAGCTCTATTTACAATAGCTAGGACATGGAAGCAACCTAAGTGTCCATCATCAGATGAATGGATAAAGAAGATGTGGCACATATATACAGTGGAATATCAGTCAGCCATAAAAAGAAACAAAATTGAGTTATTTGTAGTGAGGCAGATGTACCTAGAGTCTGTCATACAGAGTGAAGTAAGTCAGAAAGAGAAATACAAATACCATATGCTAACACATATATATGGAATCTAAGGGGGAAAAAAAAAGTCATGAAGAACCTAGGGGTAAGACGGGAATAAAGACATAGATCTAGTAGTGAATGGACTTGAGAATATGGGGAGGGGGAAGGGTAAGCTGTGACAAAGTGAGAGAGTGGCATGGACATGTATACACTACCAAACATAAAACAGCTAGCTAGTGGGAAGCAGCCATATAGCACAGGGAGAACAGCTTGGTGTTTTGTGACCACGTAGAGGGGTGGGATAGGGAGGGTGGGAGGGAGGGAGATGCAAGAGGGAAGAGATATGGGAACATATGTATATGTATAACTGATTCATTTTGTTATAAAGCAGAAAGTAACACACCATTGTAACGCAATTATACTCCAATAAAGATGTTAAAAAACAACAAACATATAAATCAACCTAAAGAAAAAAGAGGGAGTGAGAACATGTCCTTCTACTCCGCCATCTTGAACCTCTCTCAGCTGTATTTCTATATACTAATGGACTATCTGAAAAAGAAATTAAGAAGACATTCACATATACTATAGCATCAAAAAATACTTAGGAGTAAATTTAGCCAAGGAGATGAAAGATCTTGTACACTGAAAACTATAAGATATTGATGAAAGAATTTTAAGAAGACACAAATAATTTGAAACATATCCTGTATCCATGAGGAATTCCCTGGCGGTCCTGTGGACAGGACTCTGCACTTTCACTGCCGAGGGCCCGGGTTCAATCCCTGATGGGGGAACTAAGATCCTGCAAGCCAAGTTTTGTGGCCAAAAAAAAAAGAATTATATCATACCCTGTGTTCATGGATTGGAAGAATGAATGTTGTTAAAATGATCATAATACCTAAAGTGATGTACAGATTTAATTCAATCCCCATCAAAATTCCAATGGCATTTTCCACAGAAATAGAAGAAAACAATCCTAAAAATCATGTGGAACCACAAAAGACCCCAAATGGCCAAAGTAATCCTGAGCAAGAACAAAGCTGGGGGCTTCCTGATTTCAAATGATATTTCAATTCCACAGTAATCAAAACACTATGGCACTGGCATAAAAACAGACACACAGACCAATGGAGTAGAATAGAGTACAGGAATAAACCCACACATACACAGTCAACTAATATTTGACAAGGGAGCCAAGAATGCACAATGGGGAAAGGATAGTCTTTTCCACAGGTGGTGTTGAGAAAACTAGATATCTACATGCAAATGAATGATACTGGACCACTGTCTTACACCATACACAAAAATTAACTCAAATGAATTAAATACTTAAATGTAAAACCTGAAAGCATAAAACTCCTAGAATTAAACCTAGGTGGATGCTCCTTGACATCCATCTGGGCAATGACTTTTTAGACTTGACACCAAAAGCAAAAGCAACAATAGCAAAAATAAACAAGTGGGACTACATCAAACTAAAAAGCTATACTGCAATGGAAATCATCACCAAAATGAAAAGTCAACCCACAGAATGTGAGAAGGTATTTGTATACCATATATCTGCTAAGAGTTTAGTACCCCAAATATATAAGGAACTTATACAACAATAGCAAAAAAACCCACAAACAACCTAATTTAAGAATAGGCCTGAGACCTGAATAAACATTTTTCCAAAGAAGATATACATATGACCTACAGGCACATAAAGAGATGCTCAACATTGCAAATCATCAAGGAAATGCAAATCAAAACCACAATAAGATTATCACCTCACACCTGTCAGGATGGCTATTATCAAAAAGACAACAAATAACAAGTGTCAGCAAGGATGTGGACAAAAGGGCACCCTCGTGCAGTGTTGATGGGAATATAAACTGGTACAGTCATTATGTAAAAAAGTATGAAGTTTCTTCAAAAAATTAAAAATAGAACTACCATATGATCCAGCAATCCAACTTTTGGGTATATACCCGTAGAAATGAAGTCAGGATCTCAAAGATATATGCATTCCCATTTTTATTGCAGCAATATTCACAACAGTCAAGATATGGAAACAATCTAAATTCCATTGACAGATGAATAAAGAAAATGTGTGTGTATATATATAAAATATATTTTATATATATATAAAATGCAGCCATTAAAAAGAAGGAAATTCTGCCATTTGTGACAACATGGATATACCTCAAGGATATTATGCTAACTAAGTGAAATAAGCCAAGCACAGAAGGACAAATAATGTATGATCTCACTTATATGTGAAATCTGAAAATGTTGAACTTATTTAACCAGAAAGTAGAATGATGTTTTCCGGGGGCTGGGGGGTGGGGGAAATGGGGAGAAGTTGGTCAAAGGGTACAAATTTTCAGTTATAAGATGAATTCATTTAAAAAAAAGATGAATGAGTTCTAGTGATCTAATATACAGCATTGTGACCACAATTAATAATACTGTATACTTGAAATTTGCTAAAATAATAGATCTCAAGTGTTCTAACCACAGAAAATATTTTAAGTATGGAGGTGATGGATGTGTTGACTGTGGTGATCATTTCACAATGTATACATACATTAAATCCTCATCTTGTACACCTTAAAAGAAAACATCATGTTGGGACTTCTCTGGTGGCGCAGTGGTTAAGAATGCACCTACTAATGCAGGGGACACGGGCTCGAGCCCTGGTCCAGGAAGATCCCACATGCCGTGGAGCAACTAAGCCCGTGTGCCACAACTACTGAAGCCTGAGTGCCCTAGAGCCCGCTTGCTGCAACTACTGAGTCCGCATACTGCAACTACTGAAGCCCACGTGCCTAGAGCCTGTGCTCCGCAACAAGAGAAACCACCGCAATGAAAAGCCAGCACACCGCAATGAAGAGTAGCCCCCACTCGCCACAACTAGAGAAAGCCCACGTGCAGCAATGAAGACCCAACGCACCCAAAAATAAATAAAATTTTAAAATAATAATAATAAATAAAAACGTGTCTTTAAAAAAAAGAAAACATCATGTTGTACAACCTAAATATATACAATTTTTATTTGTTAATCATATCTCAGTAAAGCTGAAGAAAAAGATAAACTCAATTAAAAAATTAGCAAAGGATCAGAATAGACATTTCTCCAAAGGAGATACACAAATTGCCAATAAGCACGTGAAAAAATTCTTCTAAGTCATTAGTCATCAGGGAAATGTAAATGAAAACCACAAAGAGATACCACTTCCAACCCACTCAGATGGCTATAATCAAACAAATGGAAAACAAATATTGGCAAGGATGTGTAGAAATGGGTACCCTCATACACTGCTGGTGGGGTTGTAAAATGGTTCAGCCACTATGGAAAATAGTTTAGTAGTTCCTTACAAAGTTCAACACAGAATTTCCATATGAACATGCAATTCCGCGCTTAGGTATGTACCTAAAAGAAGTGAAAACAGGTATTGAAAGTAATACTTGCATGTGAAGCAGTATTCACAATAGTTCAAAAAGGGAAACAGCCCACGTGTTCATGAATGAACAAATAAACTGTAGTATATCCACACAATGGAATATTATTTGGCCATAAAAAGAAATGAAGTACTGATTCATGCTACCACATGAATGAAGCTGTCATATATTATGCTAAGTGAAGGAGCCCAGTCCCCAAAGTCCACATATTGACTGAGTCCTTTTATATGAAATGTTCAGAATAGGAAAATCTTCAGAGACATAAAGTAGAATAGTGATTGACTAGGGGTGGGAGGTTTAGGTGGAAATGAAGAGTGATGGCTAATGAGTGTGGGGTTGCTTTTTAAGGTGGTGAAAATGTTGTAAATTGATCTTGGTGCTGGTCATACAACTCTGAATATACTAAAAACTACCAACTTGTAGACTAAATGGGTGAATGGAATGATATGTGAATTAAATACCAACAAAGCTACTTGAGAAAACATGCTCTGAAAGGACAGAAGTGATATCAAAGTAATGTGTGTGCCTTTCTAAACCAACTTCAACGTTCTTTAAAGTAATACACAAACATACAGCACTCAGTGAATTAAGAATATTTGACATCTATACAAAATTACACAGGAAGAAGCAGAAAAATGTTACTGATACCAAAGAGAAAAATAAGTCAATAGAAACAGAGCCAGAAGGAATTGGTTGATAAGCATATATTCTTGATAGTTATTATGATATCCTCAAGGGTTTAAAGGAAAATGTGAACATAATGAGGAGAGCATTGAAAGATAAAAAGAGTCAAATGGAAATTCTAGAGATGAAAAATACCTTACTGAAAATGCAAACCGTCCTAAATGGGATTAAGAGAAGATAATCTGCAAAAGAAAAGATCAGTGAACTTGACGACATAGCAAAAGAAAGTCTGCAACGTAAAGTGCAGGGGGGAAAAAGGCTGTTAAAAATGCAAATGGGGCTTCCCTGGTGGCGCAGTGGTTGAGAGTCCGCCTGCCGATGCAGGGGACACGGGTTCGTGCCCCGGTCCGGGAAGATCCCACATGCCGCGGAGCGGCTGGGCCCGTGAGCCATGGCCACTGAGCCGGCGCATCCGGAGCCTGTGCTCCTCAATGGAAGAGGCCACAACAGTGAGAGGCCCACGTACTGCAAAAAAAAAAAAAAAGAAAAAGAAAAAAATGCAAATGAACAGAGTCTCAGTCACTGGTGATACAATATCAATAACAGTAATACACATGTAATGGAACACTGCATCGAACAGTAGAAAAATACGTGGTTTTCAAGGGTACACAGAAGATTTACCTTTTAGAGCATATATTCTGTTCTATAAAATAAATCTCAACAAAATTAGAAGATTTAAATAATAAGAAACATGTTCTTTGACAACAACAAAAGCAGTACTTAACCCTAAAGTCCTATATAATAAAAGAAGAATCTTAAATAAGTTAAGCTAATGTCCTTAAGAAACCAGAAAGTGAAGAGCAAAATAAACTGCAAGCAAGTAAAAGCAATGGAATAATATAGATAGATACGAGCAGAAATCAGTGACATAGAAAAGAGAATATAGAGAAAATCAGTGAAAGCAAAAGGTGGTTCTTTGAGAGGATCAATAAAATTGATGACTGTCTAGCCAGATATACCAAGAAAAAAAAAAGAGAGAGAGAGAAGACATACATTAACAGTACCAGGAAAGAGAGAAGTAACGTCACTGCAGATTCCAGGGATAAAAGGAATAGTATGAACAAGTCTATGGACTTCGGTATGTGATGCTGGGTGAAGGGTTGCAGGACATGGACTCGGGCAGCATACAGTTCCCATCACACGTGACGGAAGCCTCCCTGACGAGGCCACGTCAAGGATTTCCAAAGCTCTATCACAGGACCGCTTGACTTCCCAAGACCTGAAGATCTCGAGATCTTTCACCTGGAGTCCCCAACATGTCCCTCTTTCTCATGATATTCATTCAATAGTGGTTATTTTCTTACTGAGCGTCTACCATGCCAAGGGTCTGCGTTAGCGCCCCGCCCCCCAGATGCTCCGTCCCACGTGGGATCCTGTCCCCTGAACCCGCTTCTCCGGCCCGGCGCCTTGTGACGTCACGTCTCACATCATAATTATGCAGGCGTGCGTCCGGCGGCACGAGGACAGAGTTGCCTGGCGAACACCACCTGCGGGGCCAGGCCTTTCTTCCGTTACGTCACGCGCCCGTTTCGTCGTCCGCCGCGCTGGTCCCGGATCAGTCCGCCGGTCCAGAAGAGGAGGGGCCCGCCTTCGTGGCCATTACTCTCGTAGCTGGCGGCTGGCGACGCACGCATGGGGTCGTCCGCATCCAAGGCTGCCCTCAGAGCGACCACCGACGAGCCCTCCGAGCCCGGGCCGAAACACCTGTCAGGTGAGTAGGCCCCGCTACGGCGCCGTCTCCGCACCTCTAACGGCTGCGGCTTGCGGCCTCCCAGCCCCTCCCCCACGCCCCTCCCCCACGCCCCCCACGCCCCTCCCCCACCACGACCCCCGCAGTGCACTTCGGGTGGGGTGGCGGGGGGCCTTTGATTGAGTCTGGAACACAACCACTGGCCTCTTTAACTCCGAGCATCTAACTCTTTACCAGTTCCTCATGTACCTTAGGACGGCATTAAATATCATGTAACATGTCAGTACAAATTGTAGTACTCGTAATGAAGAAAATGTTTTGGATTATTCCCTTTGTCACTTCTCTGAGATTTGATTGCATCTGTATTTAAGTTAAAGTTACCAATTTTGGTTCTGAAAGTTATTTCTCAGTCTGTATTTTAATGCTCGTCACTGTCTCTAATTTAGCTCTAATCCAGTACATAAATGGAACAAATAGGAGTGTGGAACATCTGGCTGATATTCTTTATGAGAAAACTGGGAGCAGCAGCTGGGTGGTGGTGTTCAAAGCCCTGATTACTGTGCATCACCTTATGGTGCATGGAAATGAGGTGAGCATGGCATCTATTCAAAGGCTAGTCATTTCCTTACTTTTATGACAAAGGACTTTCAGTACACAGTTGCTGAATATGCTTAGTTTGTCAAGGGCTTACTACATTTGTTTTAAATGGAGAAAACTGATGCTCTCTTTTATTTTAAAGATGGTTATCGGGTTTTATCCTACCTCTTTTGCTTTCATTAGTGACAAGTGGGGGAAGTACGTAGCGGTAGATATTAAAAAACAAATTTTTCCATTCTTACTTATGAATATATCTTTGCAATCGTATTTAAAGTATATTATTTTAACCACTGGATAATAAAGTGGATAATAGAGTGGCTATTTCTCTCAATTCTTTAGATGATTTAGACCAAAAAAAGAGAAAACCCTCAAAAATGTATTGCTGCATAACTGCTTTACTTTACCAGGTAAAGTAAAGCAGAGTTATTACAGCATCACCTCAAGAGCTCTCCCCACACACACTTTTTGTGTTTTACAGAACAACTGAAATGTTCTACAACATTAAATTACTTATTATTTTCTACTTTAAATTAACTTTTGTCTCAGTAACCTTTGCATTAAAAAAATAAGATTTAGAAATTGATTGCGGTTTGAAACTTATTAAGAAGCAACAGTGATTACACAGTATGGTATTGGTAAAAATAAACATATATATATAAAGGGAATGTAATAGATCAGAAGTAGAACTGTACTTATATGGGAGCTTGCTGGCACTAAAAACGTGGGGGAAAGTATGCAATTTAAAATAAAGCCTTTTGGTACAAATAACATCCCTATGGAAAAAATAGAATGAGATCTTTATATTACTCCATATAAAAATAAATTCCACATGAATGAAATATCTATAAATGCAAAAATCTAAATTTAAAATTGAAGAAAATGTAGGAGAATATGCTTATGACATTTTATTTTTTAAAGAAGATGTTGGGAGTAGGAGTTTATTAATTAATTTTATTATTTATTTTTGCTGTGTTGGGTCTTCGTTTCTCTGCGAGGGCTTTCTCTAGTTGTGGCAAGCGGGGACCACTCTTCATCGCAGTGCATGGGCCTCTCACTATCGCGGCCTCTTGTTGCGGAGCACGGGCTCCAGACGCACAGGCTCAGTAGTTGTGGCTCATGGGCCTAGTTGCTCTGCAGCATGTGGGATCCTCCCAGACCAGGGCTCGAACCTGTGTCCCCTGCATTAGCAGGCAGATTCTCAACCCCTGCACCACCAGGGAAGCCCTGCTTATGACATTTGAGTAGGGAAGACACCATAAAGTTGCAATAAGATGTTTGCAGCACATATACTACAGACAAAAGATTGATATTTGGACTACATTATCAGTAAGAAAAAAGCAGTACACTGGAATAATGAGCAAAAGAAATGAACAGACAGTACATAGAAAAGGAAACCAGAGTGGCTGATAACCATCTGAAAACATACTCAGATAAGCACAATTTAAAATGTGTGACAGGACTCCCCTGGTGGCACAGTGGTTAAGAATCCACCTGCCAATGCAGGGGACACGGGCTCGAGCCCTGGTCTGGGAAGATCCCACATGCCGCGGAGCAAATAAGCCCGTGCGCCACACACTCTAGAGTCTGTGCGCCACAACTACTGAGCCCATGCACCACAACTGCTGAAGCTCGCGTGCCTAGAGCCCGTGCTCCACAGCAAGAGAAGCCACTGCAATGAGAAGCCCGCGCGCTGCAACAAAGAGTATCCCCTGCTCGCCACGACTAGAGAAAGCCTGCGCATAGCAACGGAGACCCAACACAGCCAAAATAAAATAAAATAAAATAAATAAGTTTATAAAATAAATAAAATGCGTGACAGTATCAAGAGCTGGGACCCTGAGGAAATGGGAACTCACATACCCTGTGGATGCCATCCATACATTTCCATATCAGGAATGAGAGAAGTAACATCACAACAGATTCCACAGATATTAAGAGGATGATAAAGGAATACTATGAACAACTCTGTGGACTTCTGTGTCTGATGCTGAGTGAAGGGTTGGAGAGGAGTGCCTTGAGACATGTTTAATAAAATTGAAAATGCCCAGTGACCCAGCATACACTTCTCATAGCATGTTTATAATAATTAAAAGTTGGAAATCACCTGAATTTCCATCAGTGGGCAACAGATAACTAAAATGAAGTGTGTTTATACAATGAAATACTAATAGGATGTTTACCAACAAGGCTAGATCTCAAAAACAATGCTAGTAGAGTCCAATATCATTTATATAAATTTTTAAAATTCACAGTTAATATTTGTCCACAGAACAAATATATATGAAGCTATAAAGAAAATAGGCTGTAAAGGTAATACCTTAAAATTATGATAATGGTTAATTCCAGGTAGGAGAAGGAAATTGAACTTGGGGATGGGGCAAAGGGCACTTTTAACTTTACCTGTAAGACTTTATTCCTCTTATTTTAAAAATAGACTTGAAGTAGATATGTCCAAAAGTTAGCAGTTGTCATTTATGGGTAGTGGGGTACACAGATGTACCAGATTATTGTTTTATTTTTCTATTAATTATTAAATAATTTAACATCAATTATTTAAATAATTCTATAATTACAGTTGACCCTTGAACATCATGGGTTTGAACTGCACGGGTCACTTGTATGTGGCTTTTTTCCATAGTAAATACTATAGCACTACAGTATCTGTGGTTGGTTGAATCATGGACGTGGAATCATGGTTACAGAGGTACAGCATCTACAGAGAGCTGACTATAAATTATATGTGGATTTTCAACTGCATGGTGGGTTGGCGCCCCTAACCCCCGAGTTGTTCAAGGGTCAACTGTATTTCAAATTCCTCAAAATTCAAAAAGGGAGAAATGGCTAGATAGAAAGTCATGGGTGAAAAGTGTGTATTCACATTAGCTTTCATGTTTAACCCCTCATTTATTTAGTGGGTATATAAGCAGACTAGGCAGCATTGCATATCCTTAAGTTGGCTAGCCCAGGCTGTGATGGTGCTCGCCTTAATCAATGCTCCTGAAATAGATGGAAGCTGTATGATAGAATTATGTTAAGTGTGCATTCACAGTGACAAAATCATGAGTGAACTCTCTTTGTGGACAGAAACTAATTTTAGAATTTGGCACATTTGTTTCGTAGCGATTTATCCAACATCTTGCATCTAGAAACTCTTTGTTCATTTTATACAACTTCCTGGATAAAAGTGTCACAGAAGGTAAGATGATTCTTTGATGGAAATATTTCTTTGTGGCAAGGAGGGAAATGTTCTGAAAACCATCCGTGGTTAAAGAAAAATCGTTCTGAATTATGAATGATGTGATATGTACATTTTATGATGGAAAATAATTTCTAAATTCATTCATACAACACATATTTGAGTAGTTACTGAGAATAACACAATATGCAAGCCTTTACTCAGTGAGGCTTTCCTGGGTCAGTCTCCTTTCTCTGCCTGAGTTTTATTCTTTCCACTTCTCAGCACCTAACCATCTCTGTGTTTTCCTTTTCTTTTGTTTGTCTATCAATCACCATTGAGAGTGTAAGATCTATGAAGGCATGGATTTTTGTCTGTTTTGTTCACTACTGAACCTCCAGCATCTAGGACAGTGCCCAGATCATAGGAAGCACTGAACAATTGTTGAATGAAAAAATGAATTGAATAAATGAATCGAGGCATGTTTGGAGGTTGACTAGTGAGGAGCTGAGTTTCTATCATGGCCTGTCTCTCTCCATTTTGTCTATTAAGTAGGGTCAAGGTCATTTGTTGAGTGGAAGGAGGGTGGGGGAGGGATGGTACCAATGGGATAGGGAGTGTCAGGAAAATGCTAAGAATTTACAGTAGTTTCCTTGGAAATGTGAAAGGAACTAATAAAGTTCAGTTATTTCCCCTGTTCAATAATGTCCCCATCAATACTACATCATGAGGTGATATCAAGACTTTGAGGAAATAAAAAATAATCTTTAAGAGAAAGTTTGAGGAATGTTGTACCAGATGATTAATAAGCCATTCTAGTCTTTGTGCTTCAAAGATATTGTTGAGTTATATGGCAACTCTTTGCATTTATTCACATCTATGGTAAATGGTTAACATTGGTGAAACTGGAAATAATAAAAATATTTCATTTTTAGGCTATACTATGTCATCCTTCATCAGACGATATAGCAGGTACTTGAATGAAAAGTCACTCGCATACAGACTGATTGCATGTGACATCAGCAAAGCCAAGAGAGGGTAGGTAAATATCATTGGTTTGTAAGCAAGAAGTACTGAAATACATATGTGCTCTGATATGTAGTTTGTCAAAAACACAGCTTTATTTCAAGATGCCAATGTCACAGTGCTTCTCAAACTCAATTATTATTACTGCTGCTATGAGTTTCTTTTATGTTTCACAGGACGAACGGTGTGATGAGAACTATGAACAGTAGAGAGCTGCTGAACACTCTTCCAGTTATTCAGACTCAGTTCACTGCTCTGCTTAATGTTAATGTAAGAGCCTTATAAGTCCCTTTGAAAAATATTGGTAAACAGCATTGTTTACCTGTAGGTGGGAGAGGGAAGTTTTTAAAATTGTGGTGGTAATTGATTACTCTTTTATTTAATTTCCAGGCAAATCCTGACGAAATAACTAATGGTATAATATATGCTGCTTTCATGCTCCTCTTTAAGGATGCTCTTCGCCTCTTTGCAGCCTATAATGAGGGGATCCTTAATCTGCTAGGTAAGCTAAAGAATAGGCATTACTTTTAAAAAATAAACTGGTAAAAATAATTTATTTGTAAAAATCTTTTATCTCTACATTTAGACTCATATGTGTTTTAGCTTCAAAATAGAAGATCCTTGCAGGGTCATACGTATTTTTAAATAATGAGACATCATATTCCTTTTTTTCTTAAAAATAATTGGCTAATCAGCCACAGAAGTTTTCAGTTTGTATACAAGTGCTAACTGATATTTCTGGGAAACTTATCAGGAAATCAACATGGGTTGCCATATTTATACATTACACACTAAGTCCCACTCCACCAAGGTCAGATAATACAGTTCTGACTTTCCTAAGATATAGCCTATAATATAAGTAATTGCTTTGATCATATACAAGCGTATGTTTCTTAGGCTTTTCAGGAAATTTCAGTCATCATTTAGCCCTAATGAGTGATTCATTTCATAGGAAGGGTTCTCCAAACTTCGTTGATGAGAATTTGAGGTATTTCATATACTGAAGAAGTGCCTAATACATTTGTAGAGTTATAAAGGGTAGAAAACACAGCCCCTTCCATCAGAGACCGTCAGAGCTTGATGTTAATCAAAAAGATTCCAGACTAGAAGTTGTAGAAATTAAACTATCTAAATTATATGTGTACACTATTAAATGCCATACATATTACCAACACCACTGTTCAGCATGCAGTAGTTCCTCTATAAAAATCTGTTGATTATACTTATATGAGCAGTGTTGTTGCTTCTTAAAGCAGAAAATAACTGGATTAAAACTGTAGTTGTTTTCAACAAGTTAAAATCATATCCATAATCAACTTAACACAGAATCATCAGAATGGAGTGAAACTTGGAATTGCTACGATATTAGCTCCTTTGTTGTAATTTATTTTTCTATTTTTAGGCAAGTATTTTTACATGAGGAAGAACCAATGCAAGGAAAGTTTGGATATTTACATCAACTTCCTTGGAAGAATGACCAAATTTGTACAGTTCCTGAAAGTTGCAGAGGTACAGAAATCTATTCGTATACGAGGCTTTTGTGCTGTTTTCTGTATTAGTTTAGTATCCTGTATAACTATACATCTACCCACCACCATGCCACACAAACACACAGAAATTGGTAGTTTAAACTGTTTTGTAAACAGTACAGCTAGAAGCTAGAATTAGGTACTTCAAATGTACCTTCCAATGCGCTTGTGGGCAAAAACAATCTTACAGGGATTTCTGTTTGTGGCCGTGAGGATAACTGATACCAAGCTTACCCTCCCACCAGAAACAACTCTAAAACCAGGCCAAAAGATATATGACATGAGTCTTTTAAGACACCGGATAATAGGTAGAACAGGTCTGTGATCAGTGAGAGAAGGAAATATATGAGGCGAGCTGCATGTTTGCCCTAATAGCTGATTCTGACTACTTGAAAAATTAGAACACATTTGTATGATATCCAAAATGCAGATTACCTCTTCCCAAAACAGCAAAGGTTCAACATCTGGTGAGTCCTTTCTTTTTTAATTTTATCCTAAGAACAAATATAAGTTTATGCTTAAGTGTGCAAGGTATACGTTAGCCTGATGTTTTTCTTGATCAGGGTGTGTACCAGCCCAGCAAGGCATTCATGCTCTTGGAGTATTTTCTCTTTAGTGTACAAATTGGTCTCACACTTACTTTTCTTTGTTAACACTCCTGGCTGTAATGTTTTCTTTTTTCCCCTTTTTTTGTGATTTCAGCAAGTTGGAATTGACCAGAATGACATTCCATATATTAATCAGGTCAGTATATCTCTCATCTGTGTTTAAGTGACTTTTTTATTTAATTAATTAATTGATTTTTGGCTGCGTTGGGTCTCCGTCGCTGTGCACGGGCTTTCTCTAGTTGCGGCGAGCAGGGGCTACTCGACGTTGCGGTGTGTGGGCTTCTCATCGCGGTGGCTTCTCTTGTTGTGGAGCACAGGCTCTAATGTGTGGGCTTCAGTAGTTATGGTGCGCGGGCTAAATAGTTGTGGCTCACGGGCTCTAGAGCACAGGCTCAGTAGTTGTGGTGCACGGGCTTAGTTGCTCTGCGGCATGTGGGACCTTCCTGGACCAGAGCTCGAACCTGTGTCCCCTGCATTGGCAGGCAGATTCTTAACCACTGTGCCACCAGGGAAGTCCGTAAGTGACTTTCTGTTTTTATGTTGTGTTTATTATATTAATCATCATCTGAGACTCAATCATTTTCCATATACTTACATGTGTATTTTCATTTTCCCAAGAGTAACATTTATATTTATACTTATATATACATAGGCTTGTGTCTTCTGAACAGGTCTGTGAGCTGTAGGTCTCGTAAAAGAGGGCATTCCCCTCTGAGAGCTAAGTGGCGACTCATAGTCTAACAACTCCAGCATGCTTTTTATTTTTATCTTTTATTTTTTAAAAAATATTTTTATTGGAGTATAATTGCTTTACAATGGTGTGTTAGTTTCTGCTTTATAACAAAGTGAATCAGTTATACATATACATATATCCCCATATCTCTTCCCTCTCGCGTCTCCCTCCCTCCCACCCAACCCTCCCTATCCCACCCTTCTAGCTGGTCACAAAGCACCGAGCTGATCTCCCTATGCTATGCGGCTGCTTCCCACTAGCTATCTGTTTTACGCTTGGTAGTGTATATATGTCCATGCCACTCTCTCACTTTGTCCCAGCTTACCCTTCCCCCTCCCCGTGTCCTCAAGTCCATTCTCTAGTAGGTCTGCATCGTATTCCCGTCTTGCCCCTCGGTTCTTCATGACCTTTCTTTTATTTTTTTTAGATTCTCTATATATGTGTTAGCATACGGTATTTGTTTTTCTCTTTCTGACTTACTTCACTCTGGGTCCATCCACCTCACTACAAATAACTCAATTTCATTTCTTTTTATGGCTGAGTAATATTCCATTGTATCTATGTGCCACATCTTCTTTACCATTCATCTGTTCATGGACACTTAGGTTGCTTCCATGTCCTAGCTATTGTGAATAGAGCTGCAATGAACATTGTGGTACATGACTCTTTTTGAATTATGGTTTTCTCAGGGTATATGCCCAGTAGTGGGATTGCTGGATTGTATGGTAGTTCTATTTGTAGTTTTTTAAGGAACGTCCATACTGTTCTGCATAGTGGCTGTATCAATTTACATTCCCACCAACAGTGTATGAGGGTTCCCTTTTCTCCACACCCTCTCCAACATTTATTGTTTCTAGATTTTTTGATGATGGCCATTCTGACCGGTGTGAGATGATATTGCATTGTAGTTTTGATTTGCATTTCTCTAATGATTAATGATGTTGAGCATTCTTTCACGTGGTTGTTGGCAATCTGTATATCTTCCTTGGAGAAATGTCTGTTTAGGTCTTCTGCCCATTTTTGGATTCGGTTGTTTGCTTTTTTGATATTGAGCTGCATGAGCTGCTTGTATATTTTGGAGATTAATCCTTTGTCAGTTGCTTCATTTGCAAATATTTTCTCCCATTCTGAGGGTTGTCTTTTCGTCATGTTTATGGTTTCCTTTGCTGTGCAAAAGCTTTTAAGTTTCATTAGGTCCCATTTGTTTATTTTTGTTTTTATTTCCATTTCTCTAGAAGGTTGGTCAAAAAGGATCTTGCTGTGATTTATGTCACAGAGTGTTCTGCCTATGTTTTCCTCTAAGAGTTTGATAGTGTCTGGCCTTACATTTAGGTCTTTAATCCATTTTGAGTTTATTTTTGTGTATGGTGTTAGGGAGTGCTCTAATCTCATACTATTACATGTAGCTGTCCAGTTTTCCCAGCACCACTTATTGAAGAGGCTGTCTTTTCTCCATTGTTTCTTCTTGCCTCCTTTATCAAAGATAAGGTGATGATATGCCAGCATGCCTTTTAAATGGACAGAACTGATTGGTGGAAACAGCACACTATTGGGAATAATGAACTTAGGCTTGAGGCCACCTTGCCTACCTTTCAGGTGTGTAATCTCAAGCAACTCATTTCCATTTTCCATCCCTCGTCTATGCAAATGCAGAGTGGGTGTGCTAATATTGTCTACGTCAAGGCAGAGTTGTGGGAATCAAATGAACTTAGGCTTTTTCTTTCCCCAGTGGGTGTGATGTGAGGCAGAGGTGGCCATGCAGCAGGTGAGGATTAAGCGAGGGTCTGGCAGCCTGCACTCCATCCCAGGTGTATCATAGGGCTTGAGCAGCAGGGGTTGCTGGCCCAGCCTGGACCTGCTCTGGGCCCAAACTAATATGGCAGGCCACTTTAGATCACTTGGAATATGGGCCAAAGCAGTCTTCCTTGGTATCCAGAACCCAAAGAGATCTACCAATAGTCGTGTTTCCTTTTTTGGGATGAGATGTGCAAGGTGCAACCGTTTGTCTTCTGTTTTCAGTGGGATTTTCTGGTAGATCCCTGGCCACTGAAACCCTAAAAATTTTACTGTTACAGAAGGCTCCTGAATGTTTGTAGGGTTTACCTCCTATCCTCTGGAGTGCATATAACTTTCCAAGGTCTCCAGTGTACTGGCACCTCCCTGTTCATCTGATCCATTTAGCGTGAAGATCATGAACAGAAGTGGATCAATGCGATTTATGAGGGGTGACCAGATGGTCTAGACTTCTTCTGACCATATTCTGACATATGGGTTGAGAGAGTTAACACAGCCTGGGTCAGAGTATAAATGTATAGCATTGCCCATTCCACGTGCCTACAAACCCTTACTGATCCACACTTTAGACGGCAATGGGAAGCAGAGCATTCACCAGACTGTTAGCCACATACCATGCTCCTGAGACTACATTAACCCACCTCTACCAGAGAGACTATAGTGGCTGCAGTTGGGTTACTACTTGATTGATTATGCTGTAGTATGTCACTCTCCAGGGCCTGACTGGTTTGGGGGCCATACTGGTGAATTATATGGAGATAGGGTGGGGACCATCACCCCTGCATCCTTTTTATCTTTAAGATTGGCACTGATTGCCGCCATCTTCCTAGGAGGTGATCTTGTTTATTTTTACTGTTTTGACTGGATGGTAGGAAGGTGGGTGGAGTAGAGGTCTCCATATCGTCTCCAACAGGGGAGACTCAGGACGTTTACAGCCACCCCCTGGATCTCCCCATCCCATGAGTCAGGGCTTTTACTCTTTCCCAGTGCCTGACTGTGGTGTGGCAGACCTGCCTTGGTTGGGACTGGAGGAATGGGGAGTAGTCAGGGGGGCGTGGGGAGAAGTCCGTAAAGAGAGAGAGGGTGATGCTGTGGGGGGAGGAAATTGAGAGGATTTGGGATCCAGAACACGGTGCATCCAGCAGTGGCCTCAGATGAGAGGGTAGAGGAGGTTGGGAGGAGAAGGTAGTTGCAGCTGCAAATAAATCTTGGGTTTGGTGGCAGAGAAGGAGAGAGTTTCTGTCTGATGTCTTGTCAAAAACCTTTCAAGGACTACATCTTTATTCCCGTCTTACCCCTAGGTTCTTCATGACCATTTTTTTTTAAGATTCCATATATATGTGTTAGCATACGGTATTTGTTTTTCTCTTTCTGACTTACTTCACTCTGTATGACAGTCTCAAGGTCCATCCACCTCACGACAAATAACTCAGTTTCGTCCCTTTTTATGGCTGAGTAATATTCCATTGTATATATGTGCCACATCTTCTTTTTTTTTCTTTTTTCCACACCTTCTTTATCCATTCATCTGTTGATGGACAGTTCAGTTGCTTCCGTGTCCCGGCTATTGTGAACAGAGCTTCAATGAACATTGTGGTACATGACTCTTTTTGAATTATGGTTTTCTCAGGGTATATGCCCAGTAGTGGGATTGCTGGGTCGTATGGTAGTTCTATTTTTAGTTTTTTAAGGAACGTCCATACTGTTCTCCATAGTGGCTGTATCAATTTACATTCCCACCAACAGTGCAAGAGGGTTCCCTTTTCTCCACACCCTCTCCAGCATTTATTGTTTGTATATTTTTTGGTGATGGCCATTCTGACTGGTGTGAGGTGACACCTCATTGTAGTTTTGATTTGCATTTCTCTAATGATTAGTGATGTTGAGCATTCTTTCATGTTTGTTGGCAATCTGTATATCTTCTTTGGAGAAATGTCTGTTTAGGTCTTCTGCCCATTTTTGGATTGGGGTGTTTGTTTTTTTAATGTTGAGCTGCATGAGCCACTTGTAAATTGCAGACCTAATAATGGCTGTAGACGGCTAGTGGTGGTAGTGCTGAGACCAATCAAACTTGGGAGGAATTACTCAGCCATAAAAAGAAACGAAATTGAGCTATTTGTAATGAGGTGGATAGACCTAGAGTCTGTCATACAGAGTGAAGTAAGTCAGAAAGAGAGAGACAAATACCGTATGCTAACACATATATATGGAATTTAAGAAAAAAAACGTCATGAAGAACCTAGGGGTAAGACAGGAATAAAGACACAGACCTACTAGAGAACGGACTTGAGGATATGGGGAGGGGGAAGGGTAAGCTGTGACAAAGCGAGAGAGTGGCATGGACATAAGTACACTACCAAACGTAAAATAGATAGCTAGTGGGAAGCAGCCGCATAGCACAGGGAGATCAGCTCAGTGCTTTGTGACCACCTAGAGGGGTGTGATAGGGAGGGTGGGAGGGAGGGAGACGCAAGAGGGAAGAGAAATGGGGATATATGTATATGTATAACTGATTCACTTTGTTATAAAGCAGAAACTAACACACCATTGTAAAGCAATTATACTCCAATAAAGATGTTAAAAAATATATTTCAAGAAAAGAAATGTGTCCTCACAAGCATTCTTTCACGTACAGATAGGTATGAAAGGGACCTATTTTGTGCACAGACATTGAACCCCACAGAGTGGTCCACAACAGGAACCATTGTTGGATGAAATAACACACAGCTTCCTGAATGAGAATTCAGATAACCAGGCCGAGAGAAAATGAGACTATCTGGATTAGTAGGGGAGAAGATGGAATTTCATTGCTCAAAGGCACTGTCATTGGTGGATTTCAATCAACATTCATTCACAGACACAGGCCTGACCCCTACCAGGAAGAAGGAGCTATAATGAATGAGGTACACTCCTAGCCCCTGAGTTCCAGCAAAAGAGACCTCACTTCCTTGAGGTGGTGAAGCTGGGAAGGGTTCCTGTGCTGAGAACCACAGCTTGGCTGTCATGGGGGCCCAGAGGAGCATCAGTTGACCTGGGCTTGGCATCTTGGCCTTGGTCTCCTTCAGTGCTCAGCACCTGTGACCGGAGCTCTAGGGGACATCTGACTGTCACTTGGCCAGTTTCTCTCGTGCTTGCAACAATCTTTATGTGAAGCAAGAGCTGCTAAACTGTTAGGTGCCGGCTCACCATTTTCAGGCTCGGCCAAAGCCTTGTGTCTTCTGAAGGGGCGTCTCCCTCCTTTCCTGGGCTTGTCCTTCCTCCTTAGTTTCAACACTGTCTAGGGCTCACAGGGCTTCCTTCTGCAAGTGGCTGTCTGGTGTGTCTGCCTGTGTCTATGCCTCTTCTTTCCACCGTCGCCTGCCGTTCGTGTTGAGCGCGAGTCCCAGAAACTCGCATAGCAGCGTCTGCTCTGTCTGCCATTCGATGCACGTTTATTTTTCACCAGAGCCGTTCAAACCTACGTCTCTGGGCCACACCCCTCATCAGAGCTCCAGGGGCACAAACTCGGGGACCTACCAGATGGTTCCACCCTGCTGGGTACCAGCTTCGCCTTAGCATAGCCGCAGTTTGGGTGGGCGGAGGGCCACTGTGTGCCTCACGAAAGAGCTCTGACAGCCTCACGCCTACCCTTTCGCTGGGAAGCACCGTTTGGGGGCCTTTTAAGTTTTCGGTCGTTCTGAGCGGGGTTCTGCTAATCACGGGTGACAGCATTGCCACAAATTTATAGCTGTCGGTGAATTATCTGAAAGCACATGGGATGAAAAAGAATGTTGCCAACCAACATTGTGCAAGTAGTGACAACTTCTATTTATTTATTATTTTGTTATATATTTATTGAGTGACTGAATGAATGAACGAAAAATGCTCTGTGTGTTTGCCCTGGTGATGCTGGGAGTCCCCTGATCATCTTGGGGTCCCTCCACCCCTCTCTCCCGTCTAGTATGTTTGAACCTTTGAAGCTCACTCTGGACTCCAGACTTCCTGGTCTCCCTGCTGCTGAGGGGCCTGTGAGCTCTGGCAAGGAACAGATTCTCCAGTTCCTCTGTGTTCAGGGTGCCCACGTGGTCAAGAGGCGTCCCTAGGGAGATCTTCTCCTGGTCCTCATATGTGGTCCAGCAGGAAATCCCTCTGAGCAGATTTCTGCTTGGATGCCTCAGCCCGGCAGCCCGTCTACACTGAGTGGTATCCAGGCTTCTCTTAGTGTGTATACCTCTTGTGCCATTATTGTCATTCATAGCACTCCCTTTTCCTCTCAGAATGGTCCCTCAGCCCTGTCCACACCTCTGTGAACAGTTCCTTCATTAAACCCTTCTCCAGCTGCTAGCTCAGCAGCATCTGTGTCCGTCTTTGCCACCACACCATCATCCTAGCTTCAACTCGGATCCTTTCGCTTCCCCATATATCTGCCCCCTGCTGTTTCTTTTACGCAATGCAACCAGAATGCTGATCTGAGAACTGCCAAAATACAGATCACTCCTCACTTCAAAGTCATCCGGTATTCTCAAGTTAAAGTCCAAACTCCACAACATTGCGTTGATTTTAAGGTCTTGCATCGTCGAATCCCTCCCAGCTTCATCTCCTCCACGCTCCCCTTAGCAACATGGTTCACCTTTACTCGTGGCCTGTGCCATATGCCCTCCTGCCATGCTCATTCCTCTCCTAGTATCCTACTTTTCTCCTGGATATCCTTCAGCTCTCAGCTCAGTTGTTACTTTGTTCAGGAGTGCTTACTTCTCTGACGTCCCTGACTTGGTCACATTCACTTACTTAAACACTACCTATCATGCACCTCTCTTTCACAGTACTTTTCACAACTTTCATTTTACATTTATTTGTTTGATTATTTGATACCTCTCCTCTGCCAGACCTGTAGACTGGAGCCACAAGCAAAAACAAACAACCTAGTTGCAGGCTTCATGACCTGGGAAGCTCCAGTCTACAGTGAACAAAACAGACAAAATCTCTGTCTTCGTGGAGTTTTATATTTTATTGCAAGGAGACGGATAATAAACATACACGGAAAGAAACCTATAATCTCAGGGAAGATAATTGCCATGAAGAAAAAGAAAACTTAGTGAGGGTAAAGAGACTGTTGGTAGGTACTATTTTATCTAGGATAGCCAAGGAAATCCCAGTTGAGGAGGTGACATTTCAGGAGAGATCAGAGACTGTGAGTGAGATTCTCTCTCCCTCTTCCCCAGTAGGCTTAATGTCTTACTTAAATTTATTCAGTAATCTGGTGACTCATGAAGGAACCATAAGTAATGAATGATTTTAAGCCCAATGTCTTCTCCAAAGGAAATACATATTTTAGCAGCCCATTGATCATTTTAAGATGCTCTTTTATTGTTTTTTTAAAAATGTATGTAAAAGTATAGTTTGAAAATGTGATTTGATACCAAGATGCTACTTTTAATAATGAATTTACTTCTAGCAATTATTTAGCTTTAATCATTTGCTATACAGGTGTCTTAATATTTTTCAAAATCTTTTTATGATATAGGAGAGTATGAATTTGCTAAGAACTATCTATCGTCAAAAAACAACTTTTTTCCTAATAACTTTATTTTTAGGTACCCTGCAGTTTACTTGAAGCACTAAAACAGCATTTAGCTTCTTTGGAAGAGAAAATTGACGTTTTACCCGCTTATAGGTAAGTTGATAAATGTCTTAATATAGGTTAATTCTGTTTTCATCTAAATAATTTCTCTCATTTTAGCAACATCACAGTGACTGAATAAATTACGGGCTTTGAATATGGTGGAATGCTATACAACCATTTTTTGTTTTTTTTTTTTGCGGTACGCGGGCCTGTCACTGCTATGGCCTCTCCCACTGCGGAGCACAGGCTCCGGACGCGCAGGCTCAGCGGCCATGGCCCACGGGCCCAGCCGCTCCGCGGCATGTGGGATCTTCCCAGACCGGGGCACGAACCCGCGTCCCCTGCATCGGCAGGCGGACTCTCAACCACTGCGCCACCAGGGAAGCCTATACAGCCATTTTAAATGATAGTATGGGATAGAGTATTTCAGTCTTTTGTGGGATTCCATACGCTTCACAGCATGGTCTGCTTCCCAAAGGAACATCTTTTGTTATACTGAGTGATTCTCAAAGTCAGAAGTTGGCACTTGAATAACCCCTCTTTGAAGAATTTGATTTCTTCCCTTAGGGACTCCCCTAGTGAGAATAACTGTTGTGCATAGTAACATTCAAGATGAATGTGTGTGTATGCATACATATACACATACCCACATACACATACTCCTCTATATGTGCACACATACACAAATTGAATAATATAAACTTTGAGGTATATCACTTCAAAAATGTTCACATTGGCTATTTCTGAGTGGAAAAATTATGGTTGATTTCAGTTTTCTGTTTGTACTTTTCAGTATTGTGAAAATTTCTATAAGGGTCATGTATTATTCGTTCACTCCACTTTTTACGGTTATGTTGATTGTAATTGATTTATATGATCAATCTCTACTAGCCAAGTCTGTTAACTATTTCTTTTTTTAAATAAATTTATTTATTTTATTTATTTTTGGCTGCGTTGGGCCTTCGTTGCGGTGCACGGGCTTCTCATTGTGGTGGCTTCTCTTGTTGGGCTGTATGGGCTCTAGGTGCGTGGGCTTCAGTAGTTGTGGCACGCGGGCTCAGTAGTTGTGGCACATGGGCTTCAGTAGTTGTGGCACACGGGCTCCAGAGCGCAGGCTCAGTAGCTGTGGCGCACGGACTTAGTTGCTCTGCAGCATGTGGGATCTTCCCAGACCAGGGCTTGAACCCGTGTCCCCTGCATTGGCAGGCGGATTCTTAACCACTGTACCACCAGGGAAGCCCTGTTGACTATTTCTTAATTATCTCTTTATCATAGATGGATGTGTAGTTAGTATATAGTTGGATGGATAGATTGATAGGTGGATGGATAGATGAGTGAATGAAAGAAATGCAGGCTCAGCTGGGTAGGATATATGTGACTCTATTCATCTTTCTTGTGATCTCTTCAGTGTGCAGCATGCATTGATTCCCTCCATCCCAAATTGTCCAGTTGTGAAAGCTTCAGCAAGCAGAGCTTGGCTTGAAGCTAATATAACACTATTGTATGTGATAATTGAGGGCAGGATTAGAACCTTTAATTCTTACATTTCCTAACCACCTACTATGTCTGCTGCCTCTTCCTAAAGCAGTCTTTGACCCAGCAACTTCATTTCTAGGAATTTATCCCATATATATATTCATAGTTGTGAAATGACATATTGAACATTACAACATTGTAATAACAAAATGACTCTTCATAAGAGTCTTGTTTTAATGTACCAGAATGGAATGGTCTCCAACGTGTATTGTTAGATAGAAAATGAGCAAGGTGGGAAACAGTGCATAGTATGCTACCACTTTTTCTTTTTCAAAACAAAAAGAAAGAATATATATGTTTATTTCATTTCTTAAAGAATACTTCTGGAAGGATATCTGAGAAATGAATAAAGTGTGCAAATAATTACTACTTAAAAGATAAATTTTACCAAAAAAAAATAAGACATACATAAATCCGGAGTAATGTCTGTGTACAGACCTTGTCGTGCTTACCAGGGAAGTCCTTGGTAAGCTCCTAAGGTTAGTTTGCCTCTTAGTCAGGAAATTTGAAAGCTGGTTGATGACACATTGGCAACTTGAAATTGGCTATGATGGAAGTATGTATACCACAAAAATGGACAAACAGTATAAAACAGGCCTTTTCCTGGGGAGCTGGCTGTTATACATTTCCTGGCGTGCAACTGCTCAAAATCAGCCATATTCTGTTTTTTAATGGTTGATTTTGATTCAGTGATGTTACTTGACCCTCTATGCTAGACGAAAATCCCTGTAATAATGAGCTATACTATCATAGGGTTATATGTCTTAGAATTTGTTTGCTCTTAATTTAACTTGAAGACTTAAACTTTATCTATTTTAAATGTTTTTTTCTGGGGCTTCCCTGGTGGCGCAGTGGTTGAGAGTCCGCCTGCCAATGCAGGGGACGCGGGTTCGTGCCCCAGTCCGGGAAGATCCCACATGCCGCGGAGCGGCTGGGCCCGTGAGCCATGGCCGCTGAGCCTGCGCGTCCGGAGCCTGTGCTCCGCAACGGGAGAGGCCACAGCAGTGAGAGGCCCGCGTACCGCAAAAAAAAAAAAAAATGTTTTTTTCTTTTGTGCATATTTTCTCAATGGACACACTTTCTGCATTTTCGATCGGTGAGTTTGACCAAAACTATGATGAACATAAGTCCTTTGTTTAAAACAGTATGTATAGCAAAAACTGTACATTTGCTTCATTTCCAAAAGGACTGTTTTTCTGAGGCCCTATGGTTTGGGAATCATTATAAGGTTAAATGTAGTGGTTGACATGCTGTGGATTCAGTCTGATGTGAATGTGAATCCCAAGTAGGGTAGAGGGGGAGGAGGGGAAGTACTATTATGGTGTTATAAAGGCCTCTGGGCCTGGTTCCCAACAGCCCAAAACTGGCTTCTGGTGATGTCTGCGCATGCTGTCCTGAGGACTTAGCCTAGGTTGCCTAATAGTCATTGCTTGAGCCAGTTGTGTTGAAGAATCCTGTGGGCAGCTGAAACCACTTTTTATCTTCAATCACTGTGATTTAAAAATACTGGCCATGGAACCAGAATACTTGACTTTAATTTTCACTCTACCATTCATGGACTGTGTGACTTTGGGTAGATCACTTAACCTCTCTGTGCCTCCGCTTGCTTATCCTCAGAAGGTTGCTGTCAGGATAAATGAGTCAATAGAAATGTAGAGTGCTTAGAACAGGACCTGACCCATGTATTGCTTAGAAGTGTATTTTTAAAATTTCATGTATATGGGGGCCTTCTAATTATCTTTTTCTTTTGTTATTGAATTTTGTTGTTGACATAGTGCTTACTTGCACTGTGTCAGAGAACCTTCTCTGTATTTCAGTCCTTTGGAATTTGTTGATACTTGCTTCATGGCCTAGCATATAACCTTTTTTTTTTTTTTGGTAGAAGTTTCATGTGCCATTGAAAACTGTATCCTTTTGAGGTTTTTAATTCTGTTGCTCAAATCCTCTATATCTTCATTGATTATTTTCTCTGCTTGTTCTTACAGTTACTAAGAAAGGTGTGCTAACATTTCCCGTTTGCTTTAGTCAAAGTCACCAGTGACCTCTAGGTTGCAAATCCGATGATAATTTCATCAGTCTTCATCTTACTGGACATGGTTCATCACTCCCTCTTCTTTGACATGCTTTCTTCAGTTTGCATCTTGGTTTTCTTCTTATCTAACTCTTGGCTACTTTTTAGACTGTTTCCCACGGATTCGTCCTCATTTCTCTTCTTTATCTATATGCACGCATTTCCTAGATGACCTCATCCAAGCTCATGGCCTTAAATACCATTTACATGATAAGAACTCCCAAATTATTATCTCCAGCTCCAGCCATACCTCCTGAACTCAAGGGTTGTATATCCAAGTGTCTATTCCGTGGTAGCACTTGAATGTCTAGTAGGGTTCCAAAACTCAGTGTGTCCAAAACTAAGCTTTTGATACTTGACCCCAGACCTGCTTTATCCATGGTTTTCCCCACCTCAGTTAATGGCAAATAGCAACTCATTTCTTCTAGGAAGAATGTGACTAGGACCAATGTGAAGGAATGAGGAAGGTGGGTGGGACAGAGGACTGAGCTAGAGGACGGGTGCCAGGAGAGGAGAGTACTAGAGAAAAGGCTGGAGCTGGAAGAGTAAAACAGTTGGGCGGACCAAGGTCTTTACAATTCCTTACGAACCCCTCCATGGCCTCCTCCGTGTTCTTCAAACACACCAAGCACACTCTTTCCTCAGGACCTTTGTGCATGCTGTTCCTTCTGCTGGATCCACACAGTTCACTCCTTTACATGCTTCAGCTCTTTACTTAAAAGTTCCCTTCTCAGTGAGCCTTTCCTGTCTAGCATTTAAGTGCCCACTCTCCCACCAGCATATCATAATCCTTTCCCTGATATTTTTTCCTTAGCACGTATCACGATCTAACATATTATGTACTTTATTTGTCTTGCTTATCTTCTGTCTCCAATAGAACGTAAGCTAAATGAAGGCAGAGATTTTTATCTTCTTTGTTCACAACTGTATCTTTAGCACCTAGTACAGTGTCTAGCACACAAGTGCTCAATTAAAATTTATTTAATTAATCATTTTAAACGACCTTATTTATACCAATTAACCTAATAAATTGAAGTCCTGTTGCTTTGTAATGGGAAGGTACATATATGTGTGTGTGTATATATATATATATATATATATATATATATATATAATTACTGTATTGATAGAAATTTGGTTTAGGTTTTCATCTGATTCTGTCTCTTATTTTCAGATTGTTTCCTCTATGTGATATGTTACAACTGGCATTGCCTTCACAAGTCCCCAAGTGTATTGCAGCCAGACAGCAAAGTGGAAGTGTTATAGCAAACAACCTGGATGGCTCACTGGTTAGCCCTGTAAGAAGTAAGCATCTATTTTTAATTTAATATTTGAGATATATATTTTTTAAATGCATTTTAAGAAAAAGTATTTATATAAAAATAATGTAAAATTTGTGTTTGTTTTACAAAACAGATCTTGACTTTGGAGAAAGCCCAGTCAACAGGTAAGTTTTTTATTATTTAAAAAAGACAGCCAATAAATACATGTTAGAGGAAGGGACGGATGAGACTCATACCTGAAAAGAGTTATTTTTAACGTAGGTTTAACCCTTCATGGTTCATCTGAAGGATGTTTTTCTAAGCACATCTTAAATGTTGGCATTCCTCATAGTTCTTTGTATTCTTGGTTCTTTTCTTACTTTATGATATAAACTGTATTAAATGAGTAATAATTTTTTATTTTATTAAACAAAGACAATGAAACTACCAGTTGGAGTGCCTCAGCATCGTAAGGTAATCAATGTTACTTCAGTGAGTGCTTCCCTACATTTTCAGCCAAAAAAAACCCCAAAACAAACAAAAAAAACCCAGGCAAGTGGAAACCAAAGGAAGGCCGAAGCAATATTAACGACAAATAATGTAGAATGTAAGGTTAAAAGCAGTGAACAGAATAAGACACTATTTAGGGGGAGATACAACAGTCTTAACAGTTTATGCACAAAGGTGAATACATAAAGTGAAAACTATTAGAAATGCATGGAGAACTTGAGAAAAGTACAGTTAAAATGGGCAGTTTCAAACCACCTCTTTCATCGTTGGACAAATTTAGTAGACAAAACAAGAAAGGACACAGAGGAATTTAAATAATACATAATAAATAAATAATAAACCTAAGTGTACACACACACACAGAATGTTCATTTTCTTCAAAGCAATCACAAAGAAAACCTGTAAAAACTCCTAAACAATTTTATGGGCTACATTCTCTCATAATCCAATAAAATTATAACTACTTAATGAAAAGTTGACCATGAACATCTTAACTACTTATAAATTCAAAAATATCATCCTTTTGCCAAAGAGGAAATCAAAAGGAAAGTTAACTATCTAAAGGTAATGAAAAAGAGAACTTCATACCAAAGCTAATGGGGCACTGTGAAAGCTGAACAGAAAAAGTTTCATCATTGTTAAAAAAGATAAATTAACAAGAATTTAGTTTTGTCTTAAGAAGATAGATATAAGTTAACAAAAATATATTAGGAAGATAAAATTTATGAAGATAAAAGCTTAAATTAATAAAATTGCAAAGAAAAATAAATTTGGAACTTATTTCTTTAAAGTCCAATAAAATGAGGTCCTCTGATTCAACCGAAAAGAGAATGTAAAAGTATACAACATGAGGAATAAGAGAGCTGACGTAACCACAGACGTAGGAGAGATTAAAGTAACTATAAGTGAATACTTTGTGCAGCTGTTTGGTAACAACATATTTGAAAATCTAAAGGAAATTGATGATTTCCAAGCAAAATATAATGACAAAATTCATCCAAGAAGAAACAGAAACATGCATAGACCAATTGCCACATAGAGTAGAGCTTTATCTATCCTTAAAGAATAGGAAATTTCAATTCCAGGCTATGTAGAAAAAAAGGAAGATCTCCAATTCAGTGTATGAAGTGACATGACCTTAATATGAAAGCCCAGTAAAGATAGAAGAAAGTGCTGACTAGGCTCATATATTCATTATAGATGTCAGAATTCTAAATAAAATATTCACAAATAAAATCCAGGAATATATTAAAAAATTCCACTACCTGTACAGAGTGTTCCTTTTCTTTTTGAGTGTGCCATATGAAACGCCCTGTCTGGCATGGTAGTAGTAGAGGTTAGGCATAATGGAAAGCGGATGCACCTGGCACATGTTCTGGGGTAGAGTTGATAGCAGTTGCTGTCAGAGGTGAGGAGAACAGCGGGACCAAGGGATGGTGCTTAGGTTTTTGGCCTGAGCTACTACATGGATGGAATTCTGTACTGAGACAAGCTCTCGAGGAAATACAAGGGATAGAGTTTCCAGACACCCAAAATCTTAAAAAAAATTACCTGCCATGCACCTTTGCTTAGGAAGATCCTACAAGGTGTGCTCCAACAAAACAGAGAAGTAAACTAAGAAAGAGGAGCACATGGGATTCAGGGAAACAGAGTATTCTACTTAAGTGAGAGGTGGAGGGAATTTGCAGTATAAGAACAATGGAAGTTATATTTACTTGTACAGCAGCCAGTTAGAATGGAACCGAAGGATGTAGAGCTCCAGGGGAGATGTTTCCTGGAAAAACTCAAAATGACACGTTATTTGGTGCTAACATTTATTGTTTACTCTGAGACATACTGTTCATTCTAAGTATTTTACACATAATAACTCAGTCTTTCTACTTGAGAAAGTTATTATTTCCACTAGATCACAAGCTCCATGAAAGCAAATAGTTTCATCTGTTTTATATATTCCAAGCACCAAGGATGGTGCCTGGCATCTAGTAGATATTGAATGGATGTTTGTTGAATGAATGCAATGAATCCACATTTCACATATGTGAAAATTGAGATACAGAGATTCTTTGGGATTATGGAATTAAATACCATAAGGAAAAGTGTGGCTACTTTTGCGAAGGGGAAGCGGTGACTGGTATTTTGGGTTTGAGATCTTTTAGCACTGGTTGACTTTTTAAACTGTGCATCACGTGGATAAAAACTAAATTTCAATAAGTCAAATGATGAATACAGAATAAATATGAGCTTTTAGATACAAGAACCATTTCTTAGAATTAAAACTAAAGTGTATGTGGAATAGATCATTACATAATTTGGTAGAGGAGTTGAAATAGATGTAGAAAACAGGGATAATAATCTTAACCACTGGCATAGAATATAGACTCCTAGTCCTGCCACTAATTAACTGTAAGACCTTGAGCAAGGTATTTCCCTTCTCTGAGTCTGTTTCCTCATCCATAAAATGAGAATTTATAATGCCTACTTCACATAGTTGTTATGAAAGTTAAATGATATTTAAGATTGTGAAAGCACCTAACAGAGCCTAGTAAGAATAAATGTTCAATGAGAGTCTGTTTCCTTTTGTTTCTAGTTATTTTCTTATTTATACGAAATATTACGCATCTTGTATTATTTATTCTCTTAATAACTCTAATTCTATGAAGCATAGTTTATCCCAATTTTACAAATAAGGAAAGAGGTTAAGTTATTTAGTCAAGGTTACACAGCTAGCTAATAGCCTGGTGAACCTCAGAATGCAATACTTCTGTTTCTTACTCTAGTGCCCTTTGACCCACCACCATGGGGAATACTAGGTTTTTTTCCTTTCTATATAAACTATTAAAATAGTTTAGAATTAAACGTATTTGTTCAAGTCACTTTTTTAAATGGGCAACTGCTACTATTGAATTCCTTCTATGAACTCTCAAACTTTGTTAGTGGGAAATTTAAATTTGGCATTATCTATAAAAAGTAAGCTGAAATATTTAGTTTTGTAATGATAACTTAATATAGAAAATAGCCAGTGGTCTTTTTATAATCTTTTCTTGTGATTCCTTCCTATTATATTTTACCTGTTGATAGCCATAAACATTGTCTCAAAGGCTATATCCTGACGAGATGTTTAAATGGTAGATTTGTCATTTCCCCAAATGGGCTGGTTTATGCATCTCATTTTAGATCGCACGTGAAGGGGTGTCAGTCCTCAGAGATGGAAATGACTGGTGGAATGGACTGGCAGTTGAACAGCTGTACCTGCGTATCAACCATCTGGAGCCCAATTTCTATTCCTCCAGTTTCCCACATGGTAACGTTTGTGATGTATTGTTACGTGTTTTCCTTTTTGATATATACATATAACATATACATCTGTATTAGAGAAGTAGGTAGACCAAGAAATGTTCTCTTTTTAATCACTTTTAATATATTGTGCTAACATTTGTTGTAGACATGTTAAGCTAACTAACTGTTCCTCTATTTGTGGAAGGGTCGATCCTGTGGTGGGGAGAGAACTACAGAGTTCCACCATTTTGCTCCACATTTATTGAACACCTATTAGGTATTTAGGCACTGGGCTGACAGATCAACGGTAGACAGACATGTCATCAAATAGAGGAACTGAATATTCCAAGTGGAATGAATACTTTAGAGGGTGTGTTGGTTACTTTTATAAAGAAGCTGAACATGAGGTAAAAAAGGAGATGAGGTGAATTGACAAGAACTGGTTGGCAGATGGAAACTTGGTGGGTTATTCAGGGAACTCGAAGTAGTTTAACATGGCTATCGTGTAATGTATGATGGGTGCAGCAAGAGATAAATCTCGAGCTTAAAGAGAGGTCAGATCTTGTAGGAACTTGTATAGGAGTTTCGGCTTTGTCTTATAAGCAGCGGGGAGCCAAACCTATAACACGATCACTTTTACATTTTTGAAAGATTAGTCCGGGAGGAGTGTGGAAGATGGTTAGTAAGGAAATAAGACACAAATTGGGGAAGTCAATTAGAAGTCTCTTCAAGTCATCCAGGCAAGAGATCTAGACTGCTCTGGTCTAGAATGCTAGAATGTTGACAGTAGATCTAAAGCAAGAGTTTCGAGAGATAGATCTGCAGATAGAGTTGATAAGAGTTGCTGACAGGTTGAAAGTTGAAATATGGGTCCCCAATAAATTATCTGCAAACATAAAATTCAAAAAGCTCTGGAAAGCAAGTTTTTTTGTTAAGTTTGCAACAAACTCTTTTGGCTGCAGAACTTTACTTGAACTATAATGAGGCTATAGTCATTATTTATCCTACTAAGTGTAACTATTCATACACGAATGTTGCATTTGCATTTTGCTGCAGAAATATTAGTGTGTTTCATTACAGGGTGCTATTTCAGTCCCCCTGGGGTGTTCACTAGTATCTTCTATGTGTAAATTCTAAATTAGCTTTCTAAAATACAAATCATTCCGAATTCCAAAGCACATCTGGCCCCAAGGACTTAAACGATGTGCACTTCTGCTATTTTTTGTATGATTTTGCTTCGAAACTTCATTGGTCCAATGATATAACAAACTGCACATTAACTCTTGAGTACGTAGTGACTTTGCTTTCCTGATATGCAGCAGAGGTGCATTTAGGAATGAGAATTCTGATCGGATTTGGGAAGAAATAATTTTGAAATGTACTGAGGAGACGTGCGGCTATGTTGCTGCAGTAGATTTGAGGACATAGCTGACTAAGAACCTAGAAAGGGTTTGGAGGGATGTATTAGTCTATCTTAAGGTTCACTGAATCTTTCCTTTGTCATCTACCTTCTGATATGGAGTCTGTATCTTCTATTTCTTGGCTGAAGCTTTCTATTTTAACTCTTGTTTCAAGAGTGTTCGTGATGACTCATTCAGGCATCTGTCTAATAACCACTTTAAAGTCTTTGTCAGATAATTCCCACATCTGTGTCATCTCATCATTGGTGTCTATTGATGGCTTTTTTCCATGGAAGTTGAGATTTTCATGGTTCTTCATGTGCCATTTGGACATTTTGGCCGTTAATTTAAAAGACGCCAGGTCTTGTTAAATTATGGAGCATGTTGATATCTGTGCTGTAGCAGACACTTGACCTGGTTAAGTTTAAGCTACAACTTCAAGCCCGCTTCTCTGGCCCGTGGTCCCAGTATCAGCTCAGTTTCTACAGTCTTTGCTCTGCTCTTAGTGGTCATCATGGGACCTGGGCTGTGGTCTCTCCAGGGGCTTAGTAATCAAAGTCTTTGGTATATGCTCATTAAGATCCCATCTACCCGTGTACAGGTGGGGGGAGGGGGCGGATGAACCCAGAGGTCCACAACCAGCTTCCCCGAGCCTCTCTATCTCTGCTGTCTCTCCAGTATTTTCCAGTTTCTTGGGGCTCCCATTCTCTTTCATCTGGCCAAAAACGCCATACATTTCTGTGATTGAAACAAGTCAAGCTTCCAAGTAGTGGTAGGACAGAGAGAATTAAAACACATTTTTTGTCCCTCCCTTCATGAAGCCACAGCTCCACCTAATGGAGAAGAAAGTTCCTCTCCCTCATATATTTGGCTCTTGCAGTTTTCCCTTGCTGCCACCATAGCCACTGCTGCAGGCAAAGGAGAAAAAGAAAAACCACTGAGGGCTTTTTCTGACTTTGTCTGAGCTTTAGGAGTTCTCTTTATAGCTACTCAAGCCAGAGCTAGAGAACTTCTGGAGTTTTTTCTCATCTGCACAACAGTGATCTCTTCCAGGTTTCAGGCTGATTTGAGTCCAGTGTGCATGATGCTGGAAGGGAAAAATTACAGATTCACTGGTACTTTGAATTCTGGTGTTCTTTCCTGATCTACCTGCTGATACTTACTTTTCAGAGTTTTCGGATAGCCGACCGTGCATCCTATCCAGGTTTTAGAGTTAGGTGTTCAGTGAGAGAGGAAGATTTTCTGTTCTTACTCAGTTTTAACTGGAAGTAGAATCCAATCCTTGTCTTTTAACCTGAGTTTAGTTAATGTGTTTTTATGTGATTATGGATATATTTGGATGTTTCTAATATAAGCTGTTTTTTCTCTTATTTTTCTTTTTTCTCTCTTATTTTTTGCCTTCTTTTGCCATGATTAAATTCTTTTTTTTTCTCCTTTCATTTTTTCCCTTTTCCCTTTGAAGTTATACTCTAGAGACTACAACATACATAGTTAAATTACCAAGGTCTAAAGTTAATCAGTATTTTCCTCTGAAACAACAAAAGGACTTCAGAAGACTTTAACCCTGATCATACTCCCTGCTGAGTTCATATGCTATTGTGGTAAAATATTCATAACAGAAAAGTTATCATCCTATTGGAAGTGTACAATTCAGTGACATTAAATGCGTTCAAAATGTTGTGTATCCATCAGCATTTTGTAGGTTCAGAGCTTTTTCATCATCTCAAACAGAAACTCTACCCATTAAAAAATAACTTTCCATTCATCCCACCCTGGTTACCACTTTTCTATTTTCTGTCTCTATGAATTTGCCTATTCTAGGTACCTCATACAAGTGGAATCATACATGATCTATCCTTTTGTGTCTAGCTTATTTCACTTAGCATAGTGTCTTCAGGATTCATCCATGTTGTAGCATTTATCAGAATTTCATTACTTTTTTTTTCAAAGTTGTTTATTAATTAACTTATTTATTTTTGCTGTGTTGGGTCTTCGTTTCTGTGCGAGGGCTTTCTCTAGTTGTGGCAAGCGGGGACCACTCTTCATCGCGGTGCGCAGGCCTCTCACTATTGCGGCCTCTCTTGTTGTGGAGCACAGGCTCCAGACGTCTGCGCAGGCTCAGTAGTTGTGACTCACGGGCCTAGTTGCTCCGCGGCATGTGGGATCCTCCCAGGCCAGGGCTCGAACCCATGTCCCCTGCACTAGCAGGCAGATTCTCAACCACTGCACCACCAGGGAAGCCCCCAGAATTTCATTACTTTTTAAGGCTGAATGATATTCCATCATACATATTTACCATGTTTTGTTTATCCATTCATCCATTGATGGACATTTGGATTGTTTCCAACTTTTGGCTGATGTGAATAATGCTTCTATGAACATTGGAGTACAAATATCTGTTTGAGTCTCCTCTGCTTTCAATTCTTTGGGCATATACCCAGAGGTAGAATCGCTGCATCATATGGTAATTCTATATTTATTTCTTTGAGGAATCACAATACTGTTTACCACAGTGGCTAAACCATTTTATAGTCCCACCAGAAATGCATGAGGGTTCCAACTTCCCAACAACCTCACCAACACTTATTATTTTCTGGATTTCTTTTTTACTTATAATAGCCATCCTGATGGGTATGAAGTAGAGTCTTATTCTAATGATTAGTGATGTTGAGCATCTTTTCATGTGCTTATTTGCATTTGTATATCATCTTTGAAGAAATGTCTATTCAAAACCTTTGGCCATTTTTGAATGGGGTTGTTCGTTTTGTTGTTGAGTTGTACAAGCTCTTTATATGTTTTGGATATTAATCCCTTATCAGATACATGCTTAGCAAATATTTTCTCCCATTCTCTGGGTTGTCTTTTTACTCCATTGATAGTGTCCTTTGATGCACAAAATTTTTAAAATTTCACTGAAGTCCAATATATCTATTTTTTCTTTTGTTGTCCATACTTTGGGTATCATATCCAAGAATTCATTACCAAATGCAATGTCATGAAGATTTTCCCCTATGTTTTCTTCTATTTTTACAGTTTTAGCTCTTGAGTTTAGGTCTTTGATCAATTTTGACTGAATTTTTATATATATTGTGAGGTAAGGGTTCAACTTCATACTTTTGCATGTGGATATCCAGTTGTCCCAGCATCATTAATATCCAGCATCATTTGTTGAAAAGACTATTCTTTCCCCATTGAATGATCTTGGCACCCTTGTAAAAAATCAATTGACTATATATGTGAAGGGTTTTTTTCTGGGCTCTCTCTTCTATTTCATTGATCTATATGTCTGTCCTTATGCCAGTACCACACTGTTTTGATTACTGTAGCTTTGTAATAACTTTTGAATTCAGGAAGTATGAGTCTTCCAACTTTGTTCTTATTTTTCAAGATTATTTTGGCTAGTTAGGGCCCTTTGAGATTCTGTATGAATTTTAGGATGGGTTTTTCTATTTCTAAAAACAAATTCATTGGGATTTTGGTATGATTGAATCTGTAGATCACTTTGGGTAGTATGGTCAAATTAACAATACTAAGTCTTCCAATCCATGGACATGGGCTATCTCTCCACTTGCTTAGGTCTTCTTCTTTAATTTATTTTCAGCAATATGTTGTAGTTGTCAGTGTATAAGTCTTTTGCCTCCTTGGCTAAATTTATTCCAAGTATTTTATTTCTTTTGTTGCCATTGTAAGTGGAATTGTTTTCTTAATTTCTCTTTGGATTGTTCATTGCTGGTGTATAGAAATGTGATTGATTTTTTTTGTGTTGATATTCTATCCTGTAACTTTGCTGAATTCATTCATGAGTGCTAACAGTTTTTTTGTGGAATCTTTAGGGTTTCTAAATATAAGATCATGTCATCTGCAAAAATAGATAATTTTACTTATTCCTTTCCAATTTGATGCCTTTGATTTCTTTTTTAGCTCTAGCTATACTTTGAATAGAATTGGTGGAAGTGGGCATTCTTGTTATGTTCCTGATCTTAGGGGGAAAGCTTTCAGGCTTTCACCCTTGAGCATGATGTTAGCTGTGGTCTTTTCATATATAATCTTTATTATGTTGAGGAAGTTCCCTTCTATTCCTGGTTTATTGAGTGCTTTTATCATGGAACGGTGTTGAGTTTTATTAAATGCTTTTCTGCATCAATTGATATTTTATTTTTTCCCTTCATTCTATTTATGGTGCATATTATTGATACACTGATTTTCATATGTTGAACTACCCTAGCATTCCAGGAATAAATCCCACTTGTTCATGGTATATAATCCTTTTCATGTGCTGCTGAATTTGTTTTGCTAGTATTTTGTTGAGGATTTTTGCCTCAGTATTCATAAGGGATATTGGTCTATAGTTTTATTTTTTGTATTGTCTTTGGCTTTGGTATCAGGGTAATGCTGGCCTCATAGAATGAGTTCGGTAATGTTCCCTCCTTTTCAAATTTTGGAAGAGTTTGAGAAGAATTAGTGTTAATTCTTCTTTTAATGTTCAGTAGAATTCACCAGTGAAGGCATCTGGTCTGAGGCTTTTCTTTGTTGGGAGGTTTTTGATTAGTGATTCAATCTCCTTACTAGTTATAGATTTATTATTCAGATTTTCTATTTCTTCATGAGTCAATATCTTGTTTTTTTAATTACCACAAAATAATCAGAAGTTTTACTGTTTTACAGAGTCAGTGTTTGTTTAGATTTAACTACATTATTTGCCACTTTCTTTCTCATAATTTCTTATCACATGTTAGACCTTCTGTAGGCGACCACCTGAAGTACATCTTTAACATTTCCTTTAATAAGACTGAATTGGTGGCCAACTCAGTTTTGTTTGTCTGGGTATTCCCTTCTAGTTTGACAGTTATTTTCTTTTAGTATTCTAAAGATATCACTCTACTTTCTTCAGGCTTCTACCACCACCACTGACAAGTCAGCTTTCAGTCTAATTATTTTACTGTACCTTTATAGGTATGGTAGACAGAATAATGTCCCCCCCAAAGATTTCCATATCCTAATCCACAGAACCTGTGATTATGTTTGGTTACATGGCAAAGGGGAATTAAGTTTGTAGATGGAATTAATGTTGTTAATCAGATTACCTTAAAACTGGGAGATTAGTGTGAATTATCCAAGTGGACCCAATATAATCACAGGTGTTCATAAAAGTAGAAAATGGAGGCAAAAGAGTCAGGGAAAGACGTGATGATGGAAGTAAGGTCAGAGCAATGCCATGTTGCTGCCTTTAAAGATAGAGTGAGGGGGTCAGAAGTCAAGGAAAGTGCAATTAAACTGATTTTCTCCTGGAGCCTCCAGAAGGAATGCAGCCCTGCTGACACCTCAGTAGAAAACTAAAAGAGCGGTTAATCTGAATTGTTTTATTGCATTTAAAATTTTGTCTTTTTCTAACTACTTTTACCTTGATGTTTCTAGGTCTGTCTCTTAACACCTCTCTCACATTTCCCATCTCCTTATCTCTATGTGCTTCATTCTGGGTACTTTCTCCAAATTTGTATTCTAATTTACAGATTCTCTCCATCTCTGTTTAATTTGCCATTTATCCCATCCATTGAGAGTGTGTGGTGTTTTTGTTTGTTTGTTTGCTTGTTTCTGCTTTGGTAAATTTTATTGAATTTTCATGAAGTGAACATATCCAACTGAACATATCAAGCAGCTACTCCTATTATTCAACCCTTCGGTTAAACATTTTATTTAATGAGTTATGCTTTTAATATCTAAGAATACATTCTCATTATCTGCTTTTTCTGTAACTTCCTGTCCATTTTCATAAATATAGTATGGTTTTATATCACTCTGAGACTAATAATTAGATATTTAATGTTCTCTTCTGTTCACTGAGATTTCTCTTTTTGCTTATTTCTATTCACTTTTATATAGTCACCTCAGTCCTCTTTTGTGTTGTTGGTTTTTCCAATTTTGAACTTTATAAATGGAATTATACTGTACATATTCTTTTGTGACCTGCTTCTTTCAATCAGTATTATGTTGGTAAGATTCATTTGTGTTAGTGTGTGCAGGTATAATTCATTCATCCTTACCATTGTATAATATTTCATTGTATGGACATTTATGTTGGACATGTACATGTATGTTGTTTCAAGGTGTTTGCTATTATTAACAAGGTTGCTATGTATATTCTTTTGACTATCTCTTGGTACATATGTGCAAGAGTTTCTCCAGGGGATCTGCCTAGGAGTGTAACTGCTTGGCCATAGGGTTTAGGTTTACTGGGTAATTTTAAGCTGTTTTCAAAAATGGCTGTAACAGTGTATATGCCCACCAGTGGAATAAGAGTGTTATCAATGTCATCAACACTTGACATTATTGTATTAATTTAAATTATTTATTATTAATATAAAATAATAGTAATGTATATTTTCCATTAATATATAAATATGAATACCTACCTAAAATTAAAATATAAATAGTATAATGTAAAATGTGCCATTCTTGCTGGTGTTTAATGGTATCATGGTATGTTTTCCTTTTGGTATCTGTCTAATTCATAACCTGGTTGAGTATCTTTTGATATATTTATTAACCATTAAGTTTTCTTTTTTTGTGAAATGTCTGATTCAAGCTTTCACCTATTTTTGGTTTGGTTATTTGTCTTTTTCTTATGGATTTATGAGGTAAACTGCTTAGAATACTGCCTAGGTCACAGTAAGTACTCAATAAATATTAGTTAGAAATATGATGATGGTGATGATGGTAATGATGCCAGTGATTTTGTGTCACAGTACTCCCACCCACTAGTATGTGAAACATAGACCATTAAATTAAATCCCCTCAGTGCTCAGAGAAGGATATGAAAATAGGAAGGCAAGGAGAATAAGCATCCCCCCTAACAACAATGAAGATGCGCTGGGGGAATTGTGAACATGCTGGGCATACTTCTCTCTTAATAGAACTTTTTAAACCCTTGCTACACTTTCTTATTCTTGAGCTTTAACCTGCATATGTCTCCCCTTGGGGTGTTGTTAAAATGAAACAGGTCTGGGATGGAGATTGAGATTTTGCGTTTCCGGAAAGCTCCCAGCTGATGTTGATAATTCGGTCCAAGGATCAGACTTTGAATATCAAGGCTTAATGGTAAGTGCCTGGTAATAGGGCACAATCATCAAGAATAGAAATTATTCATGAGCTAGTTATCAATTTTGGCTCAAATGATATATAACAAGAATGAAGAATTTTTAGGGGCTTCCCTGGTGGCGCAGTGGTTGAGAGTCCGCCTGCCGATGCAGGGGACACGGGTTCATGCCCCAGTCCGGGAAGATCCCACATGCCGCGGAGCGGCTGGGCCCGTGAACCTTGGCCGCTGAGCCTGCGCGTCGGAGCCTGTGCTCCGCAACGGGAGAGGCCACAACAGTGAGAGGCCCGCATACCACAAAAAAAAAAAAAAAAAAAAAAAAAAATGAAGAATTTTTAAATAGCAGAATTGGGAGCTAGGATATAAGAAAACTTTGGAAAATATCAGAAACATTGATACTAAAGATGTATTTCTGCCTCTTTTTTCAAGTCCTTCTGGGCAGTCACTAAACACTCTGGCATCAAATGTCTAAAGTCAAAGGCCACTTGTCTCTCATGTTATATTACCTAGTAGTAAATAAAGAGACTAAGACAAGGATTAAAGTTCTGACCTATATAGGCAAAGAGACTAAATCAGGGTTGAGAGCCAGACATAATTTGATGTTACACCTATAGCACTAAATGTATTACTCTTCTGTTCATCTATTGCGATGAAAGCCAAATTATCTTCATTTTTCACATTATCCCACACGTGAAAAATATCATAACCAAAGACTGGAAATGAAAATTGAAAAATTAAAGTTTTATTTGTTGGAGGTAGTGAGATTGTGGTTGAAATTTTTCTTTTTTTCATTTTGTCTATTAATGTTATTATTTTATTTATGTAGCATAAAAACAAAGTCATAACTCTTTCTTGCTTAGCTAAGTTCATATTTCTCTTCGGTTGGAAGTCCTGAAACCTCCTGTATCTGTCATGTTCAAGGAAAGATCATTGTCCCAGCTGTAAATGGTTCACTATATTAATTCTCAATATTTAATATATAGCAGAAAGTATTCTGTATCTTATAACGTTTCTTATTAAATAGTAGTAGAAAATGTGCTATATAGTAATTGACACTTTTCTTCAAGGTTCCACACCAGTGGCCTATCCAGTGACTTCACAGCAAGTGCCTATGTATAGAATGGCAACAAAAAAACAGTTTTAAGATCTCAAGAGTGGGAGATATACGTAGAACTCCCCATGGTTTGCACTAATAGAATAAAACATGATAGGGATAATTTTAAATGGAAGGTAATCCACCCACATCCTTTTCTTGCATTGGAAAAAGAAACAGTAGCCCTCTGAGAAATAATATAGCGAAGGCTTTGTGAGGAATAGAGAAAGGAACCCTAGAAATGGGGAGGAGAAGGGACTGTGAAAGTGGAATAGTTAAGGGAAAGCTGTTCCAGAATTAATAGATGATCCAAAATAGGAATAATCAATATACACATAATAGACATTCAATTATAATTTAGTTTAGTTTACATTATTGGTTTATTCCAAGAGTAATGAGCTACTGTTTGCTTCTGTTTTTCTTCCCTTTCTGCAAGGATTTTGCTGTTTCATTTTGTTTTGTTTTGTTTGCCATTCTGCTGTTTGGGATCACTTCCACTCTGCTTTAAGGATGTAAAAAAAGAAGTGGACTTTTATAAGGCTGAATTTGTTCTCATTGTTCAAGGCTTCCAATGGGAGGAAATTTTAATACAGGTAGAATACTCTCTGGAATTTTTCTGGCTTTTTATCCAACCTTTTTCTAACTCATTTTAGTTAAGTCTGTTATTTCTGTTCTGCCTATTTGGCAATGTTTTCATGATTTATAAATTTTCTTTACTTAGTTAAAAATTGTTTGCAATCACCAGTTCTCGTTTTTATAGCCTCAGTGCGTCGTATAAATTTCACGTGATGTAATATGAGTAATGGAAACTCTGAAGTCCTTTAGCCTCACCACCAATTCACTCATGCTTTTGCTGTTGGTGTCAATTTGGAAAAACGTTTAAAATATGGGAAAGTATAGAGGATAACAAACGTCCTTGCTTCAACATTCTGAATTACTAAATGTTAACATTTTTTCGTAATTTTTCCAGATAATTTTTTAATGAAATTTTACAAATAAGACCAAAGTCTCCTTGGGTCATCCCTAGTCCCAGTCACTCTCTGCCACTCCAGAGACAATGACTGTGAATTTTATGTCTGGCCTTCTAGAACATTTTCATACTTTTACTAAGGAAAAGTACATAGTACTCTTCTAAATGATTTTTAAAAATTGATTATAATTGGTATTATTTTATATTTATGTTTTTGAGATCTGTCTAGATTGGTACATAATTAATACATTAATTATAATGGCTCAGTGGTATTTCACATATGAATATACTACCATTTAGTAGTATATTTTATCCCTTTACTGAAAAATTCCTTAAAATAGTTCTCTATAGGCTATGTAACTACTTCTGTTCCTCTCATTCCCTGTTTTTTTTTTGAAGTTTAAAAAAATTTTTTTTACTGTAGTACAGTTGATTTACAATGTTGTGTTAGTTTCAGGTGTACAGCACGGTGAATCAGTCATACACATACATGTATCCACTCTTTTTTAGATTCTTCTCCTGTATAGGCCATTATGGAGCACTGAGCGGAGTTCCCTGTGCTACACAGTAGGCTCTTATTAGTTATCTATTTTATATACAGTAGTGTGTATATGTCAATCCCAATCTCCCAATTTATCCCTCCTCCTGGCCTTTACCCTTCGGTAACTATAAGTTTGTTTTCGATGTCTGTGAGTCTATTTCTGTTTTGTAGGTAACTTCATTTGTATCATTTTTTTAAGATTCCACATATAAGTGATATCATATGATATTTGTCTTTGAATGATTTTTGAAGTTTTTTTTAAAATTGAAGTACACTTGATGTACAATATTATACAAGTTACAGGTGTACAATATAGTGAGTCACAATTTTTAAAGACTATACTCTATTTAAAGTTATTATAAAATATTGGATATTCTGTGAATATGCTGTGAATACACAGCATATTCCCTGTGCTGTTCAATACATCCTTGTAGCTAATTTATTTTATACATAGTAGTTTGTATCTCTTATTCCCCTACCCCTCTCTTGCCCCTCCCCCTTCCCTCTCCCCACTGGTAACCACTAGTTTGTTCTCTATATCTGTGAGTTTGCTTCTTTTTTGTTATATTCACTAGTTTGTTGTATTTTTTCCTCTCATTCTCTCTTGAAACTCTTCCAGTAAGGATTCTCCCTGCTCACCGTTGTTCTTATCTCAGTCACGAGTAACCCCCATATTACCATATCCCTTCCACTTCATATGGCTCTGGGTCATCTTTTTTGTTTTCTTCTTCGGAGGTTTTTCAACAGCTTCTTCAGTGCCAGTTGCTGTTACTTCTTCATAAACTGCAAAGCAGTTGGTTTGTAAACTAGTGATATTTCATTTTCTCTGAATGCAGAATATTCCAGCAGCATCTGAGTGAAATATTGATACTTCAAATTCTAGTTTGTCATTCACGTTTATCTCCAGGGTCTGCCACTACTCAGCTGGCATCTTTTCAGTTGACATTCTTTAAATGTAATATTTGCTCTAGAGTGGTTACTTGTCTTCTTGGTACTATTGTTTTAGGGGAGCAATAAAATACTAAGTTTTTATTTTGTTTTCTTTTGCATTTGAATTCATAGGTTCCAACTCCAATTGGAGCTCCTTCCCTAATGGCACCTCAACCCATGATTTATACCCAACCAGGCTTAAGGACAGCAAGCCTGCTGCTCCATCCACAAGAAATAACGTATGTTTGACCTGTTGTTACTTAGGTACTTGGTAGGCATGTGCAGTCACATGTTAGAACAGAGTTTTATAATCTTTTGTGCATTGTTGGTGTCTCATAGAAGAAAAAAGAATTCTAACATTTTCAGCATTGTAAAGAGACACAGAACTGTATAAAGCCAATCCTCTACAAACTTGTGCTGTTAAACATCAACTGGGTTCTGATACCTAGTCAGCAAGCCTTTTATTCATTCATTCAGCAAACGCAACTGAGATCAGTGCTGGAGAGGTGGGTAGCTCAGTCTGGAGGTTGCAGGCACAGCTTTCCTAAGGAAGTGATACCTAAGTTGAATGCTAATATTTAAAAATGGATAGCCAGTCAACCCAGAGGGGAAATGATTTTACAGACAAGCATATAAACAGATAGGAAAGCCAAAGCACTATGGGAGGTCAAAGGAGGGAACAATTAATTCAGGGATAAAAGGTTTCAGGGCATTGTGTATCAGATGATAAGGAGAATTTCAACTAGTGGGTGTATAGATGATAGAAGTTTGACATTAGAGGCAGAGGAAACAGCTTGAGCACAGAAGTGGAAGCAAGCAGTGGTAACATGGATGAGGTGTAGCTGAAGCGTATGGGGAAGTGTCATGATCCAGGTGTTCATTGCCTCAGAGTGTTGTTTTCTAGAAGAGTCTTTACAAGGTTTCTGCCTTCAGTCCATGCACTTGGGGCCCCCTGGTTCCTGAATGTTTGTTTTAGGAGGCCTGACAAAGCTTCGAGTATTAGATAATGAGAAGACTGACCAAAGTTTTGTGTAAAACTATTTGTAATTTATTTCGTAACCACAAGGAGAAATATGTGGAAATAATGAAAGATATACACGTGTCTTTCTTTCACACAGACAGAATCCATGAGGTACCAAAGCGAAAAGATTCCAAATCAGAGGTGAAAACAAATGACGATCTCTCTACAGGCTGATTGAATCATCCACTTCTTCCAAGTAAAATAAACATCCATTTTCGCATTCAGTACTCTTGAGATTCTTCATTTAGTGTTTTTGAGGTGATGCACTCTTTCTCTTGTTTTAATAGTTAGCCTTGAAACTTTATCCTGCAAAATTATCAAAAACTAAACTTAATCTCCTGATCAACATCACTAATCATTAGAGAAATGCAAATCAAAACTACAATGAAGTATCACCTCACACCGGTCAGAATGGCCATCATCAAAAAGTCTACAAACAATAAATGCTGGAGAGGGTGTGGAGAAAAGGGAACCCTCCTGCACTGTTGGTGGGAATGTAAATTGATACAGCCACTATGGAGAACAGTATGGAGGTTCCTTAAAAAACTAAAAATAGAGCTACCATATGACCCAGCAATCCCACTAGTGGGCATATACCCTGAGAAAACCATAATTCAAAAAGAAACATGTACCACATTGTTCATTGCAGCACTATTTACAATAGCCAGGACATGGAAGCAACCTGAGTGTCCATAGACAGATGAAGGGATAAAGAAGATGTGGCACATATACACAATGGAATATTACTGAGCCGTAAAAAGAAATGAAATTGAGTTATTTGTAGAGAGGTGGATGGACCTAGAGTCTGTCATACAGAGTGAAGTCAGTCAGAAAAAGAAAAACAAATACCGTTTGCTAACACATATATATAGAATAGAAAAAAAAAATGGTTCTGAAGAACCTAGGGGCAGGACGGGAATAAAGACACAGATGTAGAGAATGGACTTGAGGACACAGGGAGGGGGAAGTGTAAGCTGGGACGAAGTGAGAGAGTGGCATGGACATATATACACTACCAAACGGAAAATAGATAGCTAGTGGGAAGCAGCCACATAGCACAGGGAGATCAGCTCGGTGCTTTGTGACCACCTAGAGGGGTGGGATAGGGAGGGTGGGAGGGAGACGCAAGAGGGAGGGGATATGGGGATATATGTATATGTATAGCTGATGCACTTTGTTATAAAGCAGAAACTAACACACCATTGTAAAGCAATTATACTCCAATAAAGATGTTAAAAAATATCTTAATCTCCTCTCTCAGATAACACAAGGACCTCAGAACACTTTTAAACTACAAGGGCATTCCCTCCCAACTTATGGACTATAGTGACCCAATATTTTAGTCCTGTCCCATTTTGTTAGCCCCCCAAATTAAAAGTGTTAGAGAGAAACGATTTTGCTTACACTTAGCAATGTGTTCACAAATTCTTTGTTCACCATTTCTTCTTGCATCGGAATCATTCCCCTCTTCTTCAGGTACATCTTTTAGAAGTTTATTTAATGTAGTTATGCTGGCGATAAACTCAGTTTGTATCTGAAGATATATTTCTTCATGCTCATTATTTTTAAACTAAAATTTAAATTTATATACACATACAAACTCTATAAACATTCTTTTTTAACTTTTAAAATTCATTTTATTTACATTACTCCTAACTTTGATTTTATTTTATTTTTTTACTTCAATTTTTATTTTTTAAAAAATTTCTATTGGAATATAGTTGATTTACAATCTAACTTTGATTTTATTTTTTAAAATTTTTATTGGAGTATAATTGCTTTATAATATTGTGTTAGTTTCTACTGTACAGCAAATAAACATTCTTGTTTGAATCTTTTTGTGGATAAATATGGATCTATCTCTTGGGTAGATACCTAGGAGTAGAATGGCTGGGTCACAGAGTAGGTGTTTATCTAAAATTAAGACTTCCAAAAGTTGTCCAAAAATTACTGTACCACTTTATTCCACGAGCAGTGTATGAGAATTCTGCTGCTCCAAATTCTTGCCCAAAATCTGTATTTTAAATTTTGGCCATTCTAGTGGGTTTGTAAGTAATATGACATAGTGGTTTAATTTACCTCTCCCTGATGACTAAGCAACTTTTCATACACTTATTGGCCATTCCAACATCTCTTTTAGTGTGTGAAGCATCCAACTATTTTGCCCATTTTGATGTTTTTCTTTGGTTTTGATATATATATATATATTGGCCACGCCACGTGGCATGTGGGATCTTAGTTGTCCCACCAGGGATTGAACCCATGCCCCATACATTTTTGTGTTTGGTGACAGGTAGGGGTAGAGGTTTACTTTTTCTATATAGTTATCCAGTTGTTCTTGCAACATTTGGGATAAACAAATTCCTTTTCCCTTGGATTGTCTTGGTACTTTTCTCAAAAACCAGCTGACAGCATATTTGTGGGTCTATTTTTTCTTTTTTGTTCTGTTGATCCAAAGGTCTATCCTTAGTCCAATAACACACTGTCTTGATTATCATAGTTTTCTGTAGGTCTCAAAATCAGGTAGTATTAGTCTTCCATGTTTATTCATATTTTTCAAGATTGTTTCAGGGATTCACATTTTCTTTGAGTTACATAAAATATTACAGTCAACTGATCAATTTCTATGCTGATTAGGACTACATTGAATCTATAGTTAAATTTGGAGAAAATAGACATAAGACATCCTAACAAAATCAGTAATTCCAAATCATGAACACAGTATAACACTCAATTTCTTCAGGCATTCTTTAATTTCTCTCTATCGATTTGGGATTTTTAACAGTATCTAGCACTTTTCATTATATAACTACCAACTATTTCATGTTTTTTAATTCTAACGTAATGGTATTGTTTAATTTCATGTTCTAAGTTTTTGTTACTACTATACAGAGGCTCCCACTGTCATCCACCGCCCGTATTCCAAGGCCTCAGCCCTGGCACCCTCTGGTCCTACTGCCCTGCCCAATTTCTCTATTCCTCCGGCACCAGCCATCTCCGCACCGCTCCAACCCCTCCCCTCTCCCCAGTCCTCTAGCCCTGCCCCCTTCAACAGTTCTACAGCTCCCACCCCTCCCCTTCCTCTAGTCCAGCCCTCTTTCCAGTCCTCTAAACCCTTCGTCGGAGCCAGTCCTTCACCACTCAGTCCAATTCAAAGTCCTGCCCACGTTCCTCTGCCCCGCCCCTCTCCCCAGTCCTCCAACCCCCTACCTTCTCTCTAGTCCCCAGGGTCCTCACATCTCTCCAGTTCTACAGGTCCGCCCAACTGTTTTACTCTTCCAGCTCCACCCTTTTCTGTAGTACTCCCCTCTCCTGGCACCCGTCCTCTAGCTCAGTCCTCTGTCCCACCCACCTTCCTCATTCCTTCAGCCCCTCCTCATTACCCAACCTCTGGCCCCACTTCCCTCCTCATTCCTCAGGCCCTGTCGTCTCCCAAGTTTTCCAGACCCTCCGGCTCCCCAGTCCTTTTGCCCCACCCCTCTCCCTCCACTTTTGCAGTTTCATCCTCTCCCTCTTCGCACTTCTTCAGCCTCGCCTAGTTTCCTCATTGCTTTAGCCCTACTGTGTGGCAAGTACTTATTAGGTATTCTACATACATAATCTCATTTAATCTTTACAACAGCCTTGTTGGTACGCGTTGTAATTCTCATTTTAAAATATGACTTACGTAGTGTCTTCATCTGTGCATCTTTCCTACCCCGTATGTCACGGTTATAATATTGATTCTATTATCCTACCAATCATTCATTTTAAGTCCCTTTACTTGTCTGCAAACTAGGGGTGATATTAGGGACACTGAGCTGTGGGGTTTAAAGAACATGACTCAGTGAGTTGCACATAGTTCGTTTTTATTAAACGTTAATCACTATTATTATATATGTGTCCCCACTAAGTAAGGAAACTGACATTTATCCTTTATTCAGACAGGGCCTGTCTCATGGTAGGCTTTGTGTGAGTGGATGAAGCACCGGTGTACTGTGAAGCACTACAGTGCAGGCAAACGCAGGAACAAACACGGTGGTTAGATGTCAGAAAACAGATCGAAGAATAATTACTTGCTTTCAAAGGGTTGTAGTGGTGGATGATCTTGGGGAATGCGTTGGGCCTAGAAGCATCGGAAGAGTTCTTAGGATTTTCTATGTACACTGAAGTTTTGAAAACGTTTGAGCTGGGGTGGTGAGAGTCTGATCAAAGGTGGCTTTCGGTAAATTGTGACAAAATGGGCGGAGTGTTTATTAGGATGAAGCCACTGGGTCCACCCGGAAGTAGGCACAAAACAAGTCCCCTTCAAGGGCCAGGAAGCTCGTGAATATGGTGGGCCCAGAAAGACACCGAGACCCAGGCCCTGTGGTGGTGTCTAGATCCCGGATTTGCTTGAATCCGAGAAGGGATCGGGTCGCTTCGAAGCCTATTCTGGAGAGTGCCGCGTGTTCTGGGGTGGTAGTGGGGTCCGTTCCGGCTCGGTCCCCGATTGTCAGGGTCCTCCAGCCAGCCCACCCACAAAACCCCCGGAATCCCTTTTCCCAGGACTAGGTATTGGTCCTCCCTGCAGAGCCAGCTTCGCCTCGGCAGTCCTTCCACGCTTCTCACTCACCTGCGCGCAACCAATTAGAACCCACAGGTTGGGCGACTCGTCCGACGGGTAAGGGGCGGCTACTTCCTGTGAGCCAATGAATGTGCAGACTCCCAAGCGGAGGGCGGGCCTGCCGTTGTGAGTGAGCCAATCACAGGCCCCAGGCTACAGGCGCTCGATAGGCCGTTAGTCGCGCGCTCGCTTCCCCAAGATGGCGGCCGGTAAGGAAGGTTGTGTTTTGGGAGAAGTGGCCGGAGGGAACGGACGGCGGCTCCACCTGGGGATTCCTGAGGCCGTTTTCGTGGTAAGAGACACGCTGGTGCTCGGTATCTTGACGCTACGCGGTGGGCTACCCCTTCCTTCTTGGCCCCCAGCTCGGCCTTGGTTGTTGGGGGAAGGAATTGAGCTAAAGGACCGCGGAGAGAGCGCTCCGTCCGCTCTCCCCCTCCGTGCCAGGACCGACTGAGCTGTGTCAGGACCCGCCGTGGGGCGCGCGGTCTGAGAAGGCCCCAGAAGATGGGGGGTGGCGCGGGGCGAAGGACTCAGGAGCCGGAGGGGGAGCGGGGCCTCTCTGAGGGACCGCCCCCCCAGCCCATCCCCGACGCGGGATTTCGACCCTACTTCCCGGAAAAACGGAGGCGGTGAGAAGCTTGAGAGTCAGCCTAGATGCCGGGGAGAGCGATGCGTAGGTGGTGACGGGGTACAGTGAGCAGGCAGAGGAGCTCAGGTGTGAACATAGGAAATGGCACCTAGTGTGTTGAAGGGCTGCGGTGGCCAGTTGCCTCGGAGGAAGGCGGAGGGGAACGTCGGACCGGGGACACCTTGAAGGCCTTGTGTGGCCCGCTGGGCCCCTGAGGCTTCAGCCAGTCGGCCACGGGCGGTCACCAGAAGGTGTCTAAGTGAAGCCCCTGTGTAACCACATTTGCTTTTAGCTAAATGGTCTTAACAACTTAGAGAATAAATTGTGTGCAGGTGAGAGGAAGCAGGGAGTGCATTGTTGGAGGCTTCACAGAACAGGGAGACCAACCCAAGGCCAAACAGAGGGAAACAAGTAGTGCTTTCAATCCTGTCCCCGCCCCGTAAGGCTGTTCTCGAAATAGTATTTGAATATTATTTGAATAATAAGAGAAAACCTGAGTGGCCTTCCAGGCCGGTATCGCCCGCCTTTCTCCACTCAGTTTTGCCTGAACTACTATAAAGTCTTAATGGAAATTTCTCAACCTTTTGGTTTGTACCTATATTGCCTTGTCTCTACCTTTTTGTTCTTGGTATCTTCCAACCTTCAAAAGACCCATTTCTTTTATTTATTCTTTTATTCACACCACTTTTATATACATTCTGTGCATATTTGCATTTGATGATTCGGTTTTGTACTGTTTTCTTCAGTTGTTTTGTTTTTTCTCCCTGAGCCGTGCCATTTATTTCTTTCCACTCATCTCCCAGGTAACTGTCAACAAGAGAGAAAATTTGTTGAATACCGGGCACTTTCCTAATGCTTTTACAAAACTCTAAGAGGCAGATACTGTTATTCTCATTTTGTACACGTTGAAACAGAGACACAGAGCCCTCGAGTAACTTGCTCCAAGTCACACAGGGTGTAAGTGAGTTACCCAGGCTTTGAACTTAGGCAATCTGTGGGGCTGCAGAGCTCTACTTCTGCGCCATGCTCTGCCACTGGGAGGGAGGTTAGGTCATTACCTTGCTCCCTGTCATTTCTCCTGACGCTAGCACAGTACCTGACACACAGTATAAGCTCATAACTAAGTGTTGATTGAATTTCCATAGTGCCTTAAAATACCACACCCGTGGTGCTCAGCAAGAGATGGCTTCAGAAATCTAATTCAGGAGGATAAACTTTATCAAAGGGCTTTATAAACTGTTACCTTAAAATGCATGTTCCCTAAAATGTCACAAGTTATTTTTTCTAGACCTTAAAATTTCTATCAATATGATATAATAAATAATCCAAATTTGCGTAAATATTTGTGTGTTCCTAAACTAATTGGAATAACATGGTATTATGGAAGGAACAGTGCTTTCTAAATAGAACAAGGTTCTTCCCAGTTGCTGCTTCATCTTGAGCATTATTTTACAATCTGAGCCTCCGTCTCTTTAACTGAAATAGGAGTAACAGTAGTTAGAGTTGCCCTGAGAAACAGAGACTGTGCTTTCAGTATTGCAAGTAGATGCTTAATGTATATTAGTTTCTGTGTTGATAGTGGTTAAAAGTCACACCTTGCCTTTTCCCCATTCCCGTTGATGTAGTAATTTGTTTTCTTTCTCTGCTTTAATTGTCCCTTTTCCCCCTTGTTGATTTGTTGACCTCTCCATCTCTCAACATCTAGTTCAGATATGACCTCCCTGTAGTTTTGTACACTTATACATATCTAATGTTGAACACTTACTAGCTGTTGTGTACTCTTCTAAGTATTTTACACGTGCTAACTCATTTAATCCCCTGTGAGGAAAAGGTACTTCTTTTCTTTTTAAAGATGAGGAAATTGAGCCAAAGAGAAAGGTTAAATAACTTCCAAGGTCATCTAGTATGTGATGAAGCCAGCATTCAAACCAGGCAGCCCCTGTCTCTTAACCACAAACTTATGCTGCTGTAGTTAATTCTCCTTGCTAGAGTCTAAGCTTCTAATAACATGTGCTAAAAAACTTTGACATTTCTCTTCCTACAGTGAGCCTTCTAGGAAGATGCTATCTCCATTTTATCTCCAGAATGCATTTATCTGCATTTTAACTGCATGCATTTCATCTCCATGCAGAACTCAGCCATTGCCTCAGCCTCACCCTTTCAATTTCTTTTAGTCTCTAGCTTGATGGCTTCATAGTTCACTCCCTTGCTGTGTTTCTCTTCTTTTTGCTTCTTGCCTTGTTTCTGCTAAAATACTCCCTTATAGCTAGTAAGCATGGATAAGAATAATGATGTAGAGATCCCAGAAACTGAGATAATTGAATATAACTTAGTTGCAAGGAAGGACTAAAGTTCTTTAAACTACTAGAAGGCTGTTACAGAATCTCCTTTAAGTTTCCATATAGTTTCATGTAGTTCCTGATCCTTAACCTAATTAACTAGCTTTTCTTCAAGGACCAGCATGTGCAGTATACATTTAAAAAAATGCAGTTCAGTTTTGTTGCTTTTCTTTTGCTTATTTATTCCTGTTACAAAAGATTGTTCAGTTTGCCTTTTAGGCTTACTTTATTTCAACCACTTGATACTCAAGGAAGCAGTTGTGACTTGTCTTGGGAACCTAATGACGATATTTAGCATGATATCTGTGGCAGAACTTGTTCAGTTAAAAATTTCAGTAATAAAATCTATAATTTTGGCACACAGCCTGTTGAATCGTTTTGTGGCTAGGGCACATGACTAGGCAATGTGCTGCAAGGCGGATGTATAAAGCAGACAGGGTCTGCAATGAACATTTTGGTACATAACTCTTTTTTTTTTTTTTTTTTTTGGCGCTGTACACAGGCCTCTCACTGTTGTGGCCTCTCCCGTTGTGGAGCACAGGCTCTGGACGCACAGGCTCAGCGGCCATGGCTCATGGGCCCAGCCGCTCCGCAGCATGTGGGATCTTCCCAGACCGGGGCACGAACCCGCGTCCCCTGCATCGGCAGGCGGACTCTCAACCACTGCGCCACCAGGGAAGCCCACATAACTCTTTTTGAATTATGGTTTTCTCAGGGTATATGCCCAGTAGTGGGATTGCTGGGTCATATGGTAGTTCTATTTGTAGTTTTTTAAGGAACCTCCATACTGTTCTCCATAGTGGCTGTACCAATTCACATTCCCACCAGCAGTGCAGGAGTGTTCCCTTTTCTCCACACCCTCTCCAGCATTTATTGTTTCTAGATTTTTTGATGATGGCCATTCTGACCGGTGTGAGATGATATCTCATTGTAGTTTTGATTTGCATTTCTCTAATGATTAATGATGTTGAGCATTCTTTCATGTGTCTTTTGGCAATCTGTATATCTTCTTTGGAGAAATGTCTATTTAGATCTTCTGCCCATATTTGGATTGGGTTGTTTGTTTTTTTGTTATTGAGCTGCATGAGCTGCCTGTAAATTTTGGAAATTAATCCTTTGTCAGTTGCTTCATTTGCAAATATTTTCTCCCATTCTGAGGGTTGTCTTTTGGTCTTGTTTATGGTTTCGTTTCCTGTGCAAAAGCTTTGAAGTTCATTGCAGCTCTATTTACAATAGCCCGGAGATGGAAACAACCTAAGTGCCCATCATCGGATGAATGGATAAAGAAGATGTGGCACATATATACAATGGAATATTACTCAGCCATAAAAAGAAACGAAATTGAGCTATTTGTAATGAGGTGGATACACCTAGAGTCTGTCATACAGAGTGAAGTAAGTCAGAAAGAGAAAGACAAATACCGTATGCTAACACATATATATGGAATTTAAGAAAAAAAATGTCATGAAGAACCTAGGGGTAAGACAGGAATAAAGACACAGACCTACTAGAGAACGGACTTGAGGATATGGGGAGGGGGAAGGGTGAGCTGTGACAAAACGAGAGAGAGGCATGGACATATATATACTACCAAATGTAAGGTAGATAGCTAGTGGGAAGCAGCTGCATAGCACAGGGAGATCAGCTGGGTGCTTTGTAACCGCCTGGAGGGGTGGGATAGGGAGGGTGGGAGGGAGGGAGACGCAAGAGGGAAGAGATATGGGGACATATGTATATGTATAGCTGATTCACTTTGTTATAAAGCAGAAACTAACACACCATTGTAAAGCAATTATACTCCAGTAAGATGTAAAAAAAAAAGCAGACAAGGTCATCTTTCTTTCCCTATATATAAATAAAAAGAGGAAGGTGGAAGAATAATAAATTAGCTACATAATGTATGTGCACTGTCTGAAATGGCCTCTAACTTTTTATAAATACTTTTTTAGTTAAAAACAAGCCTTTGGAGAAAAAGAAACACAAGCTCTTTTTATGTTTAAAAATAAAGCTAAAGCAGTCAAAAATCAGAGGTATGAATTCTAAAATTTGTAATGTATTCTTTTTGATATTAAAGGAAGATGTAGATTCCTTCATGAAACAGCCTGGGAATGAGACTGCAGATACAGTACTGAAGAAGCTGGATGAACAGTACCAGAAGTATAAGTTTATGGAGCTCAACCTTGCTCAAAAGAAAAGGAGGTAAGTGCAAAATTTCTAAGTTTTTAAAATTAATATTGTATAGCTTAGACTTTTAAAAGATCGAGACATAATTTGCATACAGATAAAATGTCTATGCGTTGAATGTTCAGTTTGATGAGTTTTGATAAATGTATCCACTTCTGTAACCATTGCCCAGATCAATATATGGAACATTTCTGTTACCTCAGGAAGTTTCCTCCTGCCCCTTTACGCCCAACCCTGCACACTCCCAGAGACAGCCACTGTTCTGATTATTTTCACCATAAATTAGTTTTGTCTGTTCTTGAACTTCATATAAATGGAAGCATACAGTAACTACTGTTTTACGTCAGGCTTATTACACTTAGTATAATGCTTTTTGAGAGTCATCCGTGGTGTTGTGTGTGTCAGTAAATTAGTTTCTTTTTAGTGCTGAGTCATTTTCCGTTGTATGTGGATGTACCACAGGTTTTGTCTATTTTTATCTGTTTGCTTGTCGATGGACATTTGGTTTGTTTCCCCATTTGGTTTTAAGTCTTTGGGTGGACATTTGTTTTCAGTTCTCCTGGGTAGTTATCCAAGGGGTAGAATTGCTGACTTGTATGGTAAGTGTATGTTTAATTTTATGAGAAAAGTCCTCCTAGGTGGCTTTAGCACATTACACTGCCACCAGCAATGTATTGGGAGTTTCAGTTGTTCTTCATGCTCACCAGCACTTTGGTATTGTCAGTCTGAAGATGCTTTTGCAAACGTAATAGAATGAATATTGAAGTCCTTATTCCAAAGCTTCTAGGATCGTAACATCTTAAATGTCTAGTTCATTCTTTTCATTTTGCCGATGAGATGAGAAACCCACAGAAGTTGTGACCTTGCCAAGACTTCATAAGTGATAGGGCAGAAGTATTCTTGCTCTCGATCCTTTATTCCCCTGTATGTTCATAGTAGCTTACGAAATCAATCCACAGTAATAAATACCTACAGATACCTGCTATGCACATGTGACAGCATTCTTCTGTCAGTTGAATGTTTATGGAATTCCTCATAGGTGCCAGATACTGTTTTGGGTGAAATAAGGTCCGGTATCTGCTTTCAACAGGGTTATGGTCTAGGGGCATAATAGATATTTAAATAAGTACAGAGTATAGCAGTCAAGGAGTTATGGTGCACAGTAATGAGTTAGCATAGGGGAACGGGTGATCTGAAGGGGGACAGAGGGATTCAGGGGAAACTTCCAAGAGAAGCAGATGGCTATGTAGAATTTTGAAGCCTGGTTATGAGTTTGGAAGCAGGCTCCAGTGAGGAAGGGTAGTCTGGGCGTGAGGGTACCACTTACGCAAAAATACAAAAGTTTGTCTTTAGATGAGAATTCCCTGGTGGTCCAGTGGTTAGGACTCCGCACTTTCACTGCCGAGGGTGTGGGTTCAATCCCTGGTCAGGGAACTAAGATCCCACAAGCCATGCGGCACGACCAAAAAAAAAAGAAAAAAACAAACCAAAAGTTTGTTTTTAGATATATTTTCTCATTTGATTTTGGTGACAACTGAGGAAATTTGAATAGGGCTAGGTGTTAGATGATGTGAAAAGTCATCAACGTGGACAGATGAGGGGTGTTAATAGGAAAAAGGATAGAAAACACTATGAACGTTATCTCTTCTTATTTGGGGAAAAAATGTGTGTGTGCACAGAAATACCTGGAAGAATTGACACTAATGTTATATTGACAGTGGTAATCTTTGGGTGGTGGGAAATAGCATTTTTCTTATTTTGCTTACCTGTATTCTTAATTTTCTGCAATGTCCATTTATTGCTTTTATAATAAAAGTTTATTTTTATTTGAAAAAGAAGCATAAAGCCATTGGCTTTGAGGTCATTTGCACGGAGGTTACAGACAGAGAAGAAAATGGACCTCAGGACCAAGCCTTGGGGAAGCGGAGGGAATCCGTGTGTCATAGTTACCTTGGTAACTCTAGTACTGTGGAGGCATGTGGGATGGCTCCCAGGTCTGAGCAACTGGAAGGGAGAGTTACCAACATCTGAGAAGACTGTGGGTGGAGCAGGTTTGGGGGAAGATCAGGAGGAGTTCAATTCTGGACACATTTGAGATGCCTTGGACATCATTTGGGCATCCAGGTGGAGGTGTTAGGTAGACGGTTAAATATATGAATGTGAATTTTGGGAGCGATCTGGGTTGGAGATAAAAATTTGGGAGTCATTTAAAGCCAGGGGACTGAATGAGGTCCATCACCAAGAGAGTGCATGCAAGTGAAGAGAAGATCAAAGATCTGGACATTGCAACAGTAAGAAGTTAGGGAGAAGAGGGAACACCAGCAAAAAAGGCTGAAAAGAAACTTTAAGTGAGGTCAGGAAAACTGGGAGATCATGGGGTTCTGGAAGCCTAGCTAAGAAAATGTATCATGGAGGAGGGAATGATCACCTGTGTCAAATGCTGCGGATGGCTCACCCAAGTGGGATAAGGACTGAGAATGGACTTGGACTTAGCAAAGTGGAAGTCATTGGTGTTCTGGATGGGAACAGTGTTGGCCCAGTGGTTCAAAGGAGAATGATGGAGACAGCAAATGTGGAAAACTTTTTTGAAGAGTTTTATTCATTTAATAATGGGTTGGTTGTCTTTTTTTATTTGTAGGAATTCTTTATATATTGGATACTAGTCCTTTTAGGTTATATGTGAGAAATTTTTCTTGCTTTTTCTTTTTTTTCCCCTTATGATTTCTTTTGATGAGTAGTTCTTAATTTAAATGTTTTAAGTCAAAAGTTCTCTTAATAGTTAGTGCTTTTTGTGTATTGTTTAAGAAATCCTATTTTGTATTCCATGTTCAAAAAGACATACTCCTAAGTGTTCTTCTTAAAGTCTTAATTTTTTTCATTTTCATATCTAACTTCTTAATCCATCAGAAGTTTATTTTTATGTGTGGTATAGGGTAGGCTTCCGATTTCTTTTTTTAAATGGAAGCACTGTGGATATACCGTTTGAGTCATCACCCTTTATTTTTTTTACATCTTATTGGAGTATAATTGCTTTACAATGGTGTGTTAGTTTCTGCTTTATAACAAAGTGAATCAGTTATACATATACATATGTTCCCATATCTCTTCCCTCTTGCGTCTCCCTCCCTCCCACCCAGCCCTCCCTATCACACCCGTGGCATGGCCATATATACATCACCCTTTATTTTTCATGTTGTTTGATTTAAGAATTTTTCCTTAGTGGTTAGTACTTTTTGTGTCCTATTTAAGAAATATCCCAAGTTCATGAAGATATTCTCTTAATGTTTTATTCTCAAAGCTTTATTGTTTTATCTTTCACATTTAGATTCATAATCTATGGGTTATTCAGAAGTATGTTGCTAAATTTCAAAGCAATTGTGGGATTTTCAAGTATGTTTCTTTGCCCTTTCTGTTTATTATAAGTTGATAGTTGTATATGCAGTCTTGTTCATAGTCAGGTTTTTCTTTTTTGTTTTTTTTTCTTTTTTTGTTTTTGTTTTTTGGCAACACTCCTTCATAGGTTTGTGTATTGTTTCTCCATTAAGGGGCAGATAGTATCTAGTTGTTTCTTAGAATGATACTGAATTCCTAGATCCATTAATTATGAGTTGCAAAATGATGATGTTCTAATTCAGCTATTTATTTTTTATTTATTAATAAGCTGGCATATTTCTGTAAAGAGAAATGTCCCTTCATGTACTCTTTGGTAAAAAGTGGCTGCAGGAAATCAGCTCACCTGTCACTTTGTTCCCTTGCAGGAATAGCCCTGTAACTCCTATCATCTCAACAGCTCTCTGCTACGTGAACAGTTAGAGGTGCAAGTGCTAGTCTGCTGCCATCTTAACCTGAAACAATTTTCTATCCTTTTTTTTTTTTTAAAGCTTTTTAGTCTTTTCTATTAGGTGCATGCAATTTGAGAATTACGAAGTCTTCTTGGTGAATTTAACCCTATGTAAAATAATGCTTATTGTTTTAGTCAGTTTTGTTGGACACTTAGAGCTACTCCGGCTTTCTTTTGGCTAACATTTAAAAAAAATTTTATTAGAGTACAGTTGATTTACAATGTGTTAGTTTCAGGTGTACAGTAAAGTGAATCAGTTATACACATACATATATCCATTCTTTTTTAGATTATTTTCCCATATAGGTCATTACAGAGTATTGAGTAGAGTTCCCTGTGCTATACAGTAGGTTCTTATTAGTTATCTATTTTATGTATAGTATGTATATGTCAATCCCAAGCTCCCAATTTATCCCTCCCCCCTTCCCCCTTTGGTAACCATAAGTTTGTTTTCTACATCTGTGACTCGATTTCTGTTTTCTAAATAAGTTCATTTGTACCATTTTTTTTTAGGTTCCACATATAAGCAATATCATATGATATTTGTCTTTTTCGTCTGAGTTACTTCACTCAGTATGACAATCTCTGGGTCCATCCATGTTGCTGCAAATGGCATTATTTCGTTCTTTTTTATGGCTGAGTAATATTCCATTGTATACATGTAACGTCTTATTTATTGATTCATCTGTCGATGGACATTTAGGTTGCTTCCATGTCTTGGCTATTGTAAATAGTGCTACAATGAACAGTGGGGTGCATGTATCTTTTCGAATTATAGTTTTCTCCAGATACATACCCAGGAGTGGTGGCTAACATTTTCCTGGTGTATTTTTTCCAATCCCTTTTCTTTCAGCTTATTTATTATTTATATTTAAGGGTGTTCCATGTAAACAATATATGGTTTTATTTTAAATCTTTTTAGATAAACTAATTTTTCTTTTTGTATACTTTCAAGATTGTCATCTCTTTTGTTTTATCTGACTATAATTTGTCTTTGTGAGGATATCTTTCTTTTTTTTTTTTTTTTTTTTTTTTTGCGGTACGCAGGCCTCTCACTGTTGTGGCCTCTCCCGTTGCGGAGCACAGGCTCCAGACGCGCAGGCTCAGTGGCCATAACTCACGAACCCGCGTCCCCTGCATCAGCAGGTGGATTCTCAACCACTGCGCCACCAGGGAAGCCCTGTGAGGATATCTTTCTTAAATTCTTCCTTAACTGACTATATGTCAGCTTCCTGTAACCATGGATACCTGTGTGGATTGCTTTTATCTATAGACGATTTTGCTTTTGCAGGAGCTGTGGGTCTTCATCAGCCTTGGACTGCTTGAGCCCTGTTCCAAGTTCTTGCACTTAATATGTGAGCTCCCCTGTGGAGCCGAGCGTCAGGGGCCAGGCTCAGGTCTATAGCTGGTATTGTCACCTGCCTTGAGATGCCTGCTTTTCTCTAGTCCTCACTGCTCAACTCAAAGCCTTTTCCAGTTTTATCCCCTTTTATTTTTTCTGAAAGTTCCCTCACCTCTGTGATACCAGCTGTGCAACAAAAACTGTTTCTGTGCTTGACTGAGTTGTTTTGCAGCAGACGGCTGTGTAGTTTGGATACTAACCTTTTCTTTACAGGTGTTGTAAATCTTTTGTTGCAGCCTGTCATTTAACTTTTTCCTTCAGCTGTATAGGAAGCAGTAGCATAGCACAGGGAGATCGGCTTGGTGCTTGGCCATGACCTAGAGGGGTGGGATAGGGAGGGTGGGAGTGAGGCTCAAGAGGGAGGGGATATGGGGACATGTGTATGCATATGGCTGACTCACTTTGTTATACAGCAGAAACTGACACGGTATTGTGAAGCAATTATACTCCGATAAAGATCTATTTAAAAATATATAAATAAAGTAATTATTGATAGGTATATAAAAAAGTTATTTAGTATTTCATTGTCTTGTGGTGAACTCTTTAACACATGAATTATATGTGCTTTATCTTTCTCTAACTGGAAATTTTGTGATTATCATTTTTTCATTTTTTTCTGTCATCTGTTAATTTTTTTCCTTCTCTCCTTCTGGGATTCCTTTTAATATGGATGTTGACTCTTCTAATTCTGCCTTCCCTGTCTCTTTATTATTTCCTGTCTTCTGCTATTTTGGTAATTTGTCTTTTGGCAATTAAATGGATATCTGTGAGTTCCTTATTTCAACCATTACACTTTTTATACGTAGTATTTTTGGTCCTTCTTACAGCTACTTGTTTCTTCTTCATATTACCAATATCCTGTCTTTTCTCTTTGAAGTATTTTTAAATACTCTCTGTATAATCTTGTAGAATTTGATTTTATTTCATCTGGTACAGGTTGTCGAATTTATTGTCTTTATTTTATTTTGTAGTTGAGTTTATCAGATTACCATTTTTTTCCCCATCAGCTCATATTCCCTCAGGGTTATCAGTTCCTTTGGCCATTAATGTGTGTGGGAACAGAAGTAATTCAAGTCCCTCCTGGTGGGTGGGGTTTACACTCTGCAGCACAGCCATTGGACAAATGCTGTTTCTCCCCTACCAGGTGCCTCGGCCTCTGGGCCTCTGGGACATTCTTTCCGTTCCTCTGTCTTTGGCATCTCCCCTGAGAGGGGGAGTGGGCAAGGGGAACTGCTGGGGGCCAGTACCTGTATTCTCAGCTCCTCAGCCTGACCTTCTCCCTGCCTTTGGCCAATTCTGCTGTTTTTCTGCCCTGTAGCCGTGATGGGGTGGGTAATGTGATTCACCCACAGCAATTTAGAGGGAGGAAAAACACCTACCCTTTAGCCTTAAATTCCCCCTTTGGAGACTTGATCCACTTCCCTTCTAAGCTGCTGTCTTCCCTCTCACTTCCCTACCCACTCCCAGAACCTAGAGATTTCCATTGTTCATGGAATAACAAAGATCTGGAACTGATCCAAGTGTCTGTTGATAGGAAGTGGATAAACAAGCTGTGTTATATTTTTAAATGGATATTACACAGCAGTGAAGATGAATGAACAAATCTTAGGAACTTAATTGAGTTATAAAGCAAAACCCCAGAAAAATGCATACAACATGAGACCATTTGTATTAAGCTAAGAAACTAGCAAAGAATATATTGTTCAGGGATACACATAAATGTGATGAAACTATTTGAAAAAGTAAAAAAGGGACTGTAAACACACAGTTCAGGAGAGCTGCTATCTTTTGGGACAGAGCAGGGTGGGGAGGGTGTATTGCTCAGACTTGCACAGTGGCCCTGCGCTCTACAGCCCACGAGCCACAGCTACAGAGCCCGCGCGCCTAGAGCCCGTGCTCCACAACAAGAGAAGCCACCACAATGAGAAGCCCGTGCAGTGCAACGAAGAGTAGCTCCCGCTCGCCGCAACTAGAGAAAGCCCATGTGCAGCAGCGAAGACCCAACTCAGCCATAAATCAATCTGTCAGTCAATCACAGAAATCATTTACATGACCAAAAAACTTGATCTGAACATACTAATGTTATATGTGTATCAGATATTTTATAAATGATTCAATGTAGATCTTTCTAGCATTTACCTATATCAACATATACAAAAATAAGCAAAATTGAGAGATCTACGATATCCATATTGAATTGTAAAGAGTTCATAGAACATTAGCCTTCAAACTACGCTTTAAAAAAAAATCAATGCTAAGGGTGTGTTTCTCAAATCTTCACTGGGCTGTACTACCAGATAGTGATACTTTTTATTGTGTGTGTGGTACGCGGGCCTCTCACTGTTGTGGCCTCTCCTGTTGTGGAGCACAGGCTCCGGATGTGCAGGCCCAGTGGCCATGGCTCACGGGCCCAGCCGCTCCGCGGCATGTGGGATCTTCCTGGACCGGGGCACGAACCCGTGTCCCCTGCATCGGCAGGCGGACTCTAAACCACTGTGCCACCAGGGAAGCCCCAGTGATACTATTTTTTAAGCAGCAGGCTTATCTGACATATTTGCCGGGTCAGTAGCACACGCTGTAATAAAGTTTGCTGTGCTAACCTTCTTCACACATGATGTGACTTCCTTTATATAATTCACGAAGTACATTTTCATTATCATATTTAAATTTTGTTTACATGCTGATCTCTAATAATATTTTGTTAAATGTATTTTGAAAGAACCACAGCTTTGTTTTTGTATCCTTAGTCTGTTTTCTTACAGATTACATTGTGATTTGACAGGACTCCCAGAACTGTTTTGCACATTTTTCCATGCAAAACACTTTAAAGCCTTGGGCAGCTTTAATCCAAAAAAAGAGCTAAAAATGTTTCATTCTTTCTTCTCTAAGTTTGACTTTGAGTGTTTTCAGCATATTTTTATCTCTTATTTTCTTGTCAGTGAGATTGATTTCATTTGGGAATTAGTTGCTAGTAGTTTTTAAAAATTATTTTTAATATGCTTTATTTTTTAGGCCAGTTTTAGTTTCATAGCAAACTTGAGCAGAAGATGCAGAGATTTCCTGTATAGCCCCCGCCCCCACACACACATAGCCTCCCCATTATCAACAAACACCCTTCACCGGAGTGGAACATTTGTTACAATTGATGAGCCAAGGTTGATATGTTATTATTAGCTAAAGTCCATAGTTTACATTAGTGTTCACCCTCGTGTTGTACGTTCTATGGGTTTGGACACATGCACGATGTGATGTATCCACCATTATAGCATCATACAGAGTAGTTTCACTTCCCTAAGAATGCTCTGTGCTCAGCATGTTCATCCCTCCCTCCCCCTCCTAAACCCCTGGCAACCACTGATCCTTTTACTGTCTCCATAGTTTTGTCTTTTCCAGAGTGTCTTATAGCTGGAATCATACAGTCTGCAGCCTTTTCAGGTTGGCGTCCTTCACTTAGTCATATGCATTCAAGGTTCCCCCATGGCTTTTCGTGGCTTGATAGATCATTTCTTGTTAGCAGTGAATACTATTCCATTGTCTGGATGGACCACAGTTTATGTCTCCATTTGCCTACCAAGGTCATCTTGGTTGCTTCCAAGTTTGGGCAATTATGAATAAAGCTTCCATAAGCATTTGTGTGCAGTTTTTGTGTGGACCTAAGTTTTCAGCTCCTTTGGGTAAATACCAAGGAGCATGATTGCTGTATCATATGGTAAGAGTATTTTTATTTTGTAAGAACCTGACACACTGTCTTTCCAAAGGGGCTGTTGCTCCACATCCTCACCAACATCCGGACTTGTCAGTATTCTGGATTTTGGCCGTTGTAATAGGTGTGTAGTGGTATCTCGTTATTTTAATTTGCAATCCTCTGATGACATACGATGTGGAGCATCTTTTCATATGCTTTTTTGCCATGTGTATATCTTTGGTAGGGTATCTGTTAAAGGCTTTGGTCCATTTTTTTAATCCAGTTGTTCATTTTCTTATCGTTGAGTTTTGAGAGTTCTTTGGGTATTTTGGATACCAGTCCTTTATCAAATGTGTCTTTTGCAAATATTTTCCCACAGTCTGTGGCTTGTCTTTTTGTTCTCTTGACAGGGTCTTGTGCAGAGTGCAAGTTGTTAATTTTAATAAAGTCCAGCATGTCAATTATTTCTTTCATGGATTGTGCCTTTGGTGTTGTATCTAAAAAGTCATCACCATACCCAAGGTCATTTAGGTTTTCTCCTGTGTTACCTTCTAGGAGCTTTATAGTTTTGCATTGTACCTTTAGGTGTGTGATTCATGTGAACTTAAGTTTTGTGAAATGTGTAGTGTCCATGTCTAGATTCATGTTTTTATGTGTGGATGTCCAGTTGTTCCAGGCTAGTTGTTTTTCTAGTAGCTATAATATAACTTAACTGTTGAGTCTGATCAGTCTCATCATGTCCATCGTTTTCTTAAGTTTTTTCGTGTGTTCAAACAGTGATCCATTTATAATTTTAAGAACAGTTGTTACCTAACTTGAAAAGAAAGTATTTTTCAACATAAAAGGTAAAGAAAAATTACCCAAAGCTTAAAAGCATCGCAAAGTTGTACTATGTCTTACTGTGGTGTGTTAGGTATTCAGGTGCTTTTACAGTGTGGGAAGCGCAGGCCCTGAGAAGCTGTCCCTGCACTTGCTGGTGCTGAGCTGCCTGTGACTGAGGGAGTTGGTGGTTTTCAATTTAGAATATAATATTTGAATGCATGTTATTTTAAAAATGAGTATTTAAAATGCAATTCTAATTAAATGTAGAACCTCTGAATCACCTCTGTGGAATATGATTTTCTCTAGAAATGTTAACTAATGATGGGGGGTTTGACATATAGAATAGGACTCTGTGCACAGTAGTCATTCCGTAAATATTTGCTATTATATCGAAATATTTTAATAAATATTTATGTCTGAAATATCTTAAATATTTTAATAAACAAAATTTATTAAATATCTTACAGATAAAATATCTTAAATATTTCATATATATAAATTGTCCTCAAAACATATCAGTAGAAAATGCAAAGCTAGTAAGACTGTGTCCTGATGCCAAATACTAAGTTAACCTTTTTCTTATTCACAGGCTAAAAGGTCAGATTCCTGAAATTAAGCAGACTTTAGAAATTCTAAAGTACATGCAGAAGAAAAAAGTAAGTGCAGTTTTCTTTGTAAACATGAGCAAACCAGGATACTTCAGCAGAGACATGTGTTCCTTGACTCCTTGGTCACTGGTATTTGAACCAGTCCTGAGCACGTGTACTGACATCACAGACAGTGAGACATGTGGCTTTCCGCCAAAAGTCAGGTTTAATTCTAGGACCCACACTTCTTGGGGTATTTTACTTATATGTAGTATCTGCAGAACTTAAATGCAATTTGAAATTCTTTTAAGTACAAAAAGAAAATGTCATTTTGAGCAGCATCTAATAGTTTCTGTTGTTGTTATTGTTCTCTCGATGAATAAGGAGTGAGTCCAGTACTTACAGAGCTGGAAAAAATTTTAGAAATGACGTTTCAGGTTCTCATTTCACAGCTGAGGCAACATTTGCAAAGAGGTTACACTTGAGCACTGTTACATAGCTAGTTCCTGGCAGAACTGGATTTGAGACTCTTCCAAGTCCTCATCCAATATTTGTTACATAAGCAGACTGTAAAAATTAAATGTCATAAGTATATTATATTTAAAATAGTATGTGTATGTATATATGATTTATTACTTGACTGGTAGAATAACTACATTTCTAGTATGTTTTTTATGTCATGAACTTAATAAGAGGCTTCAGAAAATTGGTTGTTGAGCACGAAGCACTGATGAAGTAATAATAGATAGCGCTTGTCTATTGCTTACTCTGTGCCAGGCACTGGGGTGTGTGTGGGGGCGGGGAGGGGTGTGAGACTGGGGTGTGTGTGTGGGGGTATGTGTGTGTGGGGGTGTGAGTGTGTGAGAACTCTGCTTGCCACAGCCTTCAGAGCTATAGTAAGTAGCTGAGCCAGGACGCACGAGCCTCCCTGCCCATCCGTCTGGCTCCAGCATTCCTTTCTTTACCACTCTACTTAGTCTGTGTGATAGGACTGTTTTAAATGGCTTAGGTTCAGTTCTGTGATCTCTTCCTTATAACCTTGGTGTGAAAATGGACTGTTTACAGTACTGTCATTTTTTTTGAAGGAGTCCACCAATTCACTGGAGACCAGGTTCTTACTGGCAGATAACCTGTATTGCAAAGCTTCAGTTCCTCCTACCGATAAAGTGTGTCTGTGGTTGGGGGTAAGTAAATGTAATAGCCACAGCTTCCTTGGCTGACATTTGTAAAGCATTATTGTTGAAGCTGTGGAAGGAATGAAGGGGTGGCATTCAGGGGGATCGGCAGTGTGAGGAAGATTGCTGCAGAAGCATGCTCGAGTCTCTCCCAATCAAAACAAAACGGACCAAAACCCTGCTTCCCCTCCAACTAATGCTTTAGCTCTTAAATGTAACAGAAGGTGCTGTTGAACCTTAGATAGATGTTTCTTCATCATCAGATTTTGTTAGTTCTAGAAAGAGCTCTCTAAATTTGAGGGGGCAAGGATTATTACAGAAACCTTGAGGTTAGAACCCATTTTTAAAAATCATATATTTCAATTTTGATGATTTCACAGACCTTCTCTGTGATTTTTTCCTATTTTACTCCTCTCAGTCCCATGATCGACCAGCCAAGCCATTCCTGACTGTCCAGCTAGCTATCCATAGGTCTTGTTACCTCAGGCAAGTTCCCATACAAAGCAGCCAGTCACGACTGCTCTCAGCTCTCCCAGCTGGGAGGATTTCCGCTTGCTATCCTGTAGAGTCATCCCTGAGAGGCAGTCTCGTGCCATGAAAGATAGGCAGATTCGTACATGGAAACTCACTTCTCTGTCCCTTAGTTCCTCCTCCTGATTTCTGTTAGCTGTAATCTTTTCAGAGTTTGTACATTTATTTCTACAAGCATAATTCCCGTACTTGTTTAGTTTTAGTTCTGTAAATGGAACAGCTGTCCACCCAGTAGCCCAAATCCTAAGGGTTATTGTCCTTTGTTTCTCTTTCCCTTGGCACACATTTAATCAGCAAGTGGGGATAAGGTGATTTCATAAACTAGACTGGGACAACAGGGAGCTCTCTCTCTCTCTCTCTCAAGAGAGAGAGAATTACGGCTGGAGCCCACCTTACACGATGGTGAATTCCAAGTGGATCACATTTGAAATGTGTGATGAAATACTGACACCATCAAAATTGTAGGCCAAGTCACAGATAACTTATTTAGAGCCCTGAACTTATTTAGAGCCCTGGTTAAATAAGCCCTGGTTAAATAAGATAACTTATTTAGAGCCCTGGTTTTTCAGGCCTCAAAATTCAGAAACCATGAGCAAAGTCAAAAGACAATCAACAGGAAAAATATATGTAACTCATATCACAGGCAAAGGACTAACAGGTTTGCAGGGCGACTTGGAGTTGTGTTTTGGGCATGTCAGTCTTGAGGTGACTATTAGACCGTCAAATAGAGAGGCCGATCAGGCAGTAGTTGAGGGGTGAATCAACTAAGGAGATGTACTTGGCACACGGTACTTCCTGAATGAATGATTGATGTTTTTTGACATGAATGAAGTGTTTTTAAATGTATTCGATTTTCTCTTGTTAAAAGTAAGCAAAGTGTAGAAATTTTCTGGAAAAGAAAAAGTAATAAGAAGCATCAGTCATTGAGAAATGAGATTGTGGGTCTGGGTTTTAGAGAGGCATTTACTCTGCACTGAATATTTTTAGTCCTATCTGAATTTTTATACAGTTTTCTGATTATCATGGATTGGCATATTCAGTCAATAAGAATGTAGCACCTACTCTGTGCTAAGCACTTTCATGTTGTCTCATTTAATTCTTCCAACAATCCTTTGAGTAGTTTTCAAATTCCATTTGCCAGATAAGGAAAGTGGTTCAGGAAGTGCCCGGTGTTAAGTCAGGTGCTGGGAGTGTGGCTCCCCCTGCGCCAGCATTTACTCTGGAGGTAGGAAGGGGGCAGTGAGAGCCAGCTGTTTCTCTCAATGGACCAAATGTAGATAATATGTATGTTTTTGAAAACTTTTGGTATCTTAAGCTCAGAAACAACTATTTCAGTTGATCTGAATGTGATACTATTTGGTGTCACAATAGAGCTAGTAGAAAGATAGGATTTGGTAACTAAAGATACTGGTTCTTATGGTAATTCTTCCATTTATGTAGTATCCCCAAAAGCGTAGGTAACCTGACCTCTCGGAGCCTCTGTTTTCTTAACTGTAGAGAAGGTAACTTGCCTCTCCAGGGTTGTTATGACGAGTAAATGATAAAATGTGTGTGAATATATTCTCTAACCCAGGGGTCAGTAAATGTTCTGTTAAGGGCCAGAGGGTAAATATTTTTGGTTTTGCAGACCACACGGTCTCTGTCACAAGTAGTACTTAGCTTTGCCACTGTAGCATGCAAGTCTAAGTGAATAAAGAATGGCTGGGTTTCAATAAAACTTAGGACAAAAGGCAGCCGGCCGGATTTGGCCCAAGGGCTATAGTTTGCCAACCCCTGTTCTAACCTGTAAAGCACTGGGTAAGTGTTCGGACATTGTCATGCTTTTCTCTCTTCAGGCAAATGTAATGCTTGAATATGATATTGATGAAGCTCAGGCGTTGTTGGAAAAGAATTTATCGACTGCCACAAAGAATCTTGATTCTCTTGAGGAAGACCTCGACTTTCTTCGAGATCAGTTTACTACCACAGAAGTCAGTATCCTTTCCTAAAAAAAGGCAAAGGGGGGAAAGGAGAAAGATGCTTTCAACGTTCTTACATGCATTGCTTTAATGAAAAGAATGTCCTTATTCTTAGACTGATGTTAAGTTGCAGATTTTATGAGAGTAGTAAATGACATACTTGGAACTAATATTTAATAACTTTATAGCTAGACTAATCTGAATTTAAAGTGTGAAAGTGTGGAAACAGCAAGACGATTTAGCAAATGAGTATTTTTCTTTCAAATATTTTCCCAAGACATCTTCATAGCTAGTCAAGTAGTGTATTTATTAAGGGTCTCCTGTGTTCCTGCAACTGTGCTAAGCTGTATGGGGCATGGGCTGGTGAGAGGATCAGTGCAAAACAAGAAGAGTGGCGAAGTCTTGCTCTGTTACAACTGCACATGTGAACCTGCTGAATGATCGTCTCACAGCAAAATATAAGTAAGTTCACTTCATGTACTCAACACCAAGGCAGTTTAAAGTTAGGGAAAGATAGGTGTGGGCTGGAATTAGTTCAGAGCAGGCTTTGAGAAGATAGGACTGAGACTGTATTTAAGGCAGAGAGAACAGGCAGCGGCAGGTATCCTGCTCGAGGGGGAGGGCTCGCATGTTGACCCAGCTGCTCACGCGCTCCTGTCGCCTAGTCGTCAGCCCCGCACAGTCACCCAGCACAGAAACGTGGGAGTCGACCTTCGCTCCTCTCTCTTTCATCACCAGAAGCCGACTAATCACCAGATCCTTGTCAGCTTTCCCTTGTAAATCTCTCTGTCCATTGCTGTTACTCTCATTTTGGCCTTCTAGAAGCTAGACTCAGTAGTTTTCTAGTCTGGTTTCCTCACATCTGTCCTTTACACTGTCTCCACCATGAATTCACTGAGTCACACTTCTTTTTATTCCTCTGGTTATAATGCTTCAGTGTTCTTTGTTACATGTAAGGTATGCACGTGGGTGCCCTGTGAGGTGCTTCCTGCCAGTCTTACCTCATGCCACTGACTGCTTCCTGCCTTGGCCCTCTCTCAGTGCACCCAAGTTCCAAATAACCCCGATCGGTTTTTCTCAGCCCCCAAATGTGCTGTGTCCTTTGTCCACACTTGGTTCCTCCTATCTAGACTCATTTCCCCCTGTTTACCTGGGTTCCTCTGTTTTGTCTTTCATATGTCGGCTCAAGCAGCAGAACATTTCTGGACATTTTCCAGTCCTCTCAGGGTGTTTTGTTGTTCCTCTGTGCTCCCAGTGCACTTTGCACGTAGTGCTTTATTTATTTTTCATTCCAGACTGGGAGCTCTTCAAGTGTAGGAGCTCCACTTTCTCTCTCTCCTCCACAGCACGTAGCACATGACAGGTGTTGAGTGGTTGGTGAGGGAAGGCAGGCCTGTTTGAGGCCTAGAGCAGGAGTTGGCACATGACTGGTAATGTGGAGACTTCATTCACACACACAAAAACCAAAACTATAACATTCCCAGAAGATAACATTGGAGAAAATCTAGATGACCTTTAGTCCAATGGTGGCATTTTGGATATACCACCAAAGGCATGACCCATGAAACAAATAATCGATATGTGAAGGCCTGCAGGTGGTGTTTGTGGAAAGGAAAAGATGCAGATGCTTAATAAATTGCGTGAGTGCCCTGTTAGCCAAACAGGGTAAGAGATAAAGTGATTGATAATTGTAATAATTTAAACATTACATGTCAGTGTATGCTTTGAACTACCTTTGAACTATCATGGATGAAGGGCTCTCTATAAAACTGTTGACAGTGTCAAGCACGTATTTGTTAAATATAATACCGTAGTTGACTAGATATGCTAAACAATTATTGATTTGAGGCCTTGACCTGATTTTGGTGTAATTTTGTTCCCTTTTTTGCCAGATGATACTACACCTTGCTGTAGTCACTAGCATTTTTTGTGTGTGATTTCTGTCTTTGATTCAGTGTGTGAATGAATACTTAGTCATTGAATGTTATCTTTAGAATTGCGTTTGCATTTTCTTTGACAATTCTTGCAGATATGGCCAGGGTTTATAATTGGGATGTAAAAAGAAGAAACAAAGATGATTCTACCAAGAACAAAGCATAATGCTGGCAATTAAAAATGTGGTTCAATTTTCCAAACATGTTATTTTAAATACCCCAAAGTTTATCCTTAAAAGTTGCCATAACTTTAAATAATTTTTAACAGCAAGAATGATGATTAAAACTTTAAAAAAAGATAAACACCACTTTATTTATTTATAAAAACAGAATTAGTTTCAAATATTTTATAAAATTTGCAGTATTTTTATTTTTATTTTTTGCATTTCCAACAAAGTAAATGCTGCTTTCATCATTTTGTTTGTTTGTTTGTTTGTTTGTTATAAGAAAAGTCTTAGCTGAAATGGCTGAAAACTGTGAGATATGCTATAGAAGCTGACTTTTTGGACAGTTTAGCACACTTTACTTTTTCTTTATTGGCTGGTGTTACTCTCACTTGTGATGTGGTTAAAACCAGTTTAGAGGTAGGAAAAACAGTTTGAATATTTGAAAAACTGTTTTTCTTTAGCACACATGGGGCTTTATGGTCCTCTATTGCTGTTATTTGTCCTGTGTAAATGCAGTTTCATGAATTACTGCTTAGCCAATAACTATTATAATATTCTGTACTTTTCAGGAAGTGGTAATTTGCATTCCTAAACAGTAAGAGGGCTATTGAGACAACGCTTTCTAACCCGATATAAGTGCACAGAGCCTAGAGCCTTTGCAATGCTAACATAAAGGAGATCTTGGCCAACATGAAATAACAAAATTACGCACTGAAAACTCTTGCCTGAGGCCATTTTGTACTTCTTAACAGTTCCCCAAAGCAGCTGAACAGGAATATTAAGATAAATATAAATCTGTGATGGTTTAACGGAGTTGTGAGCTTTTTTATTCATGATAAAACTTCGTAAGAGTGTTAGAAGATCCCTATGGAAAGCCATTGGTACAGTGGCTAGTACTGGGTGATACAGATTCTGGTAAAAACACAAATGTATTATTCCATCTCCATGTAGTAAAGAGTATACTTGTACAATGTTTTGTACTTGTATTTCATGATATTAAAACAGTGAAGTTAAAACTGTGGCACAGTACCCTTTTTTATGTTATACTTTCTAAAATTAACATGGGTCTTTTCACATACTCGTAAAGTTTATTTACTTACACCATAACTAGCCGTGTCCCAAGAACCTCTTATGTTTGTAGAAACAACATAAGATCCCTTTGGAAGGAATATAGATAAGCAAACAATTGAGAAGTTAAATCTGAAAGATAGCAGAGTTCCTTGTCAATTTTTCTTTGATACTTTTGAATTTCCATATTTTAGAATTTGAGGTTTGTAAACGTCTTGATGTATTTTAAGTGCTACTTTTTCCCAAACTTTATTATGGTAAGTATATTGGTATCAAATGTCCCTGTTAATATTAGGATAGGAATGATTTGCTCAGAAGATCTTAATTTTGTCTTAAGTCCGTGAAAATCTAAATACGAATTTTTAGGTATTCCAGGCAATATGAGGAAACAGCTCTTTAGAGGTGTGAATTAAAGAGCAAAAATTAAGTTAATTATTCAGCAAATATACATAAGCACCCAGTATGTGTCAGAAACAGTATTAGGCTCTGTTAATTAAATAAAAGATATTTAAGTCTTGCCTTTGCCAGAAAGCTTCTCTTATAGCAGTCTACATTTTCAGAATAACATAACCATCCTGATTTGACATGGCATTTTCAAGCTTAATTTTTTTTTTTTTTTTTTGCGGTACGCGGGCCTCTCACTGCTGTGGCCTCTCCCTCTGCGGAGCACAGGCCCAGCGGCCATGGCCCACGGGCCCAGCCGCTCTGCGGCATGTGGGATCCCCCCGGACCGCGGCACGAACCCATGTCCCCTGCATCGGCAGGCGGACTCTCAACCACTGCACCACCAGGGAAGTCCTCAAGCTTAATATTAGGATAGTAAACCCGGAAAGATAATGAGCACAAGATTGACTACAAAAAGTGATACTGGGTAACAAATGTGTTGGAAATGCAACTGAAATTTAACTATCTTTCCATTGTAAACATGTTCATTTGAGAAAGTTTAGAAAATAGGAAAAAAGGCATTTAAGTTCCACTTGCAGTCCCCCTTAACGATTCTGTGGCTTCCATTTCTTTTTCTATGCATAGGTTTTTTTAAAAACACAATTGAAATAATTTTGTCTGTATAATTTTTATCCTACTTTCTTTACTTATTATGGAATTTGCTTATTATATACTGCTTTTAAATTAACATTATTTTACTGGTTTCATAGTATTCTAATAGGTAAACTCTAGTAAACTGTGATTCACAGACAATTGGTTGTTTTAAAATTTTTTTCTCTAAGTAGGAAATAACTCGGCAGTTTGCATGTTTACAGAAGGATTTTTCTTTTATTTAGGATTTTTCCTGAGATTAGATTACCAAAAATGGAATTATGGAGTCAAAGATTATAGCGTTTTATTTTCTGGGGTTAACTGAGAGTGGTTTGGTCAGTAGCAACAGCAGGGGATGATGGGAAGCACAGTTGATCATCCTTGCTGCCCCTATAGACGCTGACCGCCACAGCTGCGTAGCCAGAGTGAAATGAAACCCAGATCTGGTTCCCGGGTGAATTCCCTTCCCTCTGTACCATGGTGCCTTGCTCTTATTTAGAAATACCTAATAATTCATTAAGTTCAATCCCTTAATGAATGCATACTCTCCTTTCTTTGTGTGTTTGCTATTCTCTGCCCTAAACCTCATGGTACCTTTAAGGGTATTGAACCATTTCTTAAAGGTTCGTCTTGGTTGGTTCTGCAGACTCTGCCGATAGCATGTACAGCACTCACCATAGCTGGTGTTGGGTTTGACTGCACGTTAGACTCACAAGACCCGGATAGGCCATGTCTGACACCACTTTACTCTGAAGGACACAGGACAGGCAAGACACCATGGGCACCATGCCAGGGGGCAGCTTTAGGCACAATTCTAATGTCCCCACAGGTGGCCGCAGGAACCACCCTGGCTTAGAAGCCATCAGAGAGCACTCTGTCTTGTAACAGCCAGGGTCAGGGCCCAGGAACGATAGGCCCACTGCACTCAGGGACGCTGAGCTGTGACTCCCAGCAGGTGTTGATGTGCAGTCGCAGCCCTCCCAGACCAGGCGCAGGGTACCTCCTGGGACATTGTGCCGGAAGCAGGCCCGCCCATCCCACAGCTGACGATCCACCTTCATCAGGTTTCCAGGGCAACCAAACTAGAAAGTGAATCCAAGGTCAGTGCCTCACCTCGAGGGAGAAAGGGGTTTTGAACACCTCACTCAGCCTGTAGGGTCTTGCGTGATCATGGCCAGTTTTTGACAATGGCTTACTTCCTTTTCCAGTTCCTTTCATAAGGCCGCTTAGCTAATATCTGCCTCTGCAAAAAAGGTAATAATAGTTCAAATATTTTAAAGAGCCAGATGGAAGCATCAGGTGGGAGGTCTGAAGTTTTACGATTGTATGATGGATTGGAGGGCTTTTTTCTCCTTGCCCCAAGTGACGCCATAAATTTATTGAAGCTTTATGCACTCATCGCAGAGTGACTTTTTAGTCTTGTGGCCAAAATTCATTGATAGACTTTTTCATTTTTACATTTTTTATTTTGAAATTTTATAACTCCAACCAGTATCATAGAATAGACAGGCCTGCTAATTCACCATGTTTTCTCTATATTAATACTCTTCTGTATGCAGTGAGTACTGTTTACACAACCAGTTCTGAAAGGCATCAGGGTTGGAAGAGTTGGTTAGTGTATTATATGCGCGGAACTGCTTTTCTTCTTTGAGTTATTAGCATGACATGGCCCAGGGTTCTAGCTGAAAACTCAGGTGTGGATGGTGCTTCAAAGTTCAGCTGAAGAATTTACTTTTGTTTGTATCCCTTTCTTGTGTGCTCAGTATATTTGAGCAGTTTGTGTATAAAGGATCATGTCTCCTGGCCGTGGTTTATGTTCAGTTGATGGTGTTACAACTCTGTTTTGCCTTTAGGGGATTCTTTATTCAGAGGTAGGCCATGAATGTTTTTCTGGATCTTTTCGCTCCCCAAATAAACCCATCTAAGACTGAGTCAGCTTATTTTCCCCAGATCAGACCTGTGGATTCTAGAGAGTAAAATATACAAAAATTTAAAAAGCAAAAGGTCAGGGGATAACAATCTCTTCCTTTTCCTCAGTACTTAACATCTTTGGCTACTAAGTCCCTGTTCGGAGTGGATTGGGCAATAGTTTATTCTCAGTCAGGTGGTCCAGAGGCAGCTTAAGAGCTAAATTTTAACTGACCCTAGACATTTAATTTTCAACTTTACTATCACTGTTGGTTGCAATACCAGCACAAAGTGACAGTGTTAGCTTTTCAGTATCGACTTGGCATCCCACTGTGACTGCAGTGTTCAGTTAAAAGTGGGCTGTGGTCGCACTTCTCTACTCCATTGGTCCGCAGCTGCCTGAGAGATGACCAAGGTCTAGGACTGACCTTGGCTTTCTGGACAGAGTCTGTGCAGGTCAGATGAAAAAGAAGGTGCTGGAGAAAAAAAGTTTTATCCCAGAGAAGGATTGGTCCGAGACAAAGATGATCCTGGAAGACGAAGGGCAGGAAGACCAAGGGAATTTGGCCCTGGGCAATACAGAGGTGGGCAAGTTGGGAAGTAAACCTGGACTCCCTTCCCTTCCTCCCGGCTTCCTGTCATACCCTGTACTTGACCCTCCCCCTATCCCATAGGTATTCAGTTGGTTATACCTGAAACTTCCGAAAGCAGATCGGGCCCAGCATGGTTCTGGGAGAAATCTATATAACCAGTAACTGGAGGGAAAACTGTTCACCCATAGTAAAGACCAAGGAAAGGGACATTTTAAAAGCAGATAATAAGAACAAAGCTTGGAAGGGTTTTTGAGCGGGAAGGAGTATATGGTCAGAGTGCCTTTGTACAGCTCAGACTTTTCATGTACGACTCCACATATGTCATAAGACAAAATTATTCAGATTGCTGGAAAATGGCAAATAGATACCAATATTTAATATGAAGCTTAGAAGTGGTGGGGTATACTGAACACTGGTTATGGAATTGCCATTAATACAAGTTTTCAGAGTAACATACTTTTAAAAAATGTTTGGAACACTTCAAATGAGACGGCAATGGGATGTTTTGGAGAATCAATTTTTTGGGCTTCCTGTAGAATTTAGTGCAGTGAGAACACTTAGGAACAGAGGATTCAGATGAAAATATGAACTCAAAAGAATAAAAATAAATGTCCAGCACACTAACTTTTGTTGCCTCCATGTGTCCCTTAAGGTAATACGGCTCCTTCTGCTTGACCATCTCCCTCTGGTGGTCTTGACCTTCTCCCCATCCCTCAGCCACAGTCACACCTGGGACCTTGTCATTACCAATCACCGCAGCCCCTTCCTAATCTCAACCTCAAGCCATTGAGGTTTACACTGCCTGCAACATCTTGACTTCTTTCATGGTCTGTCTTGCTCTCTTCCTTGTGCATACCACTAATGCTCTTGTCCCCCTGCTGCTTTGCTGGCCTGGCCTGGCTAAGCCAGTGTCTCGTCCAGTCTGACTCTGCGGGTTCCCAGCACTTTAAAGTTGTGGCTGCAAGCCTTAGAGGGTGGTGGTGCTGCGCGGTCATCGTTCACGCTTCCACGCTCCTGTTCTTCATCTCAGCTGATAGTGGGAGGGATCGGTGTGTGGCCCCCCCGCCCCCCACGTGGATCTACCCACCATCTGCCGATATTTATAAGCCTTTGCTGTCACTTCACTCACTAAAAAACAAAAACAAGTTAAGGAAAAACCAAACGACAAAAGAAGCTTTTGTATGGGAGGCCCCTTCCTGAGTGCAGCCCCAGGCTGTGGCACTCTGCCACCCCTCTGAAGGCACTGGGGCGGGATCCCTCCAGTTTTCACGTGGCATTCTTCCTGTGTGCATGTCTGTGTCTAAATGTCCCCCTTTTATAAGGACACTAGTCATATTGGATCAGGGGCCCATCCTATTCCGGGATGACCTCAACTAATTACATCTGACGACTCCATCTCCAAATAAGGTCAAATTCACAGGTACTGAGTGTTAACCTCAACATATCTTTTTTGGGGGACATGATTCAACCCATAACTGTTGGTGTGCGGCTTTGCACAATGTTGAAATGTCAGGAGTGCGTGCATTGCACTGTGGTCCACAGCAGGACAACTGTCCTTGCTGCACTTCCCCTCCCCCAATTCCCCTCTCTCCTGCATCCTCAGTCTTCTCCACTGAAGCTTTCTTAACTTAAAAAAAATTCTCTCTTGGCCTGACTTCCCCCAAACTGTCATCCTCATTTCTCTTCCCTTCACAGAAAGTGTTGTCTCAAAAGTGTTGTCTGTACTCACAATCTCCGTTGTGTCTCTCCTGTTCTCTATCAGGTGCATTTGACACAGAAGATTACTCTCTCCTCCGAACATCCCCTCCTTGGTTTCTGTGGTCCCTGCCTGGTTTTCCTCCCCTCTCTGCCTGCTGCTTCTCAGTTTCATGTGCTGATGCTTCTACCTCCTAGACGTCTGGACTTCATTCAGCCTTGTGCTGGAAAATACTGCCTCTGCACTGGCGATGCTCAGATTTTTATCTCCAGCGTGGACGAAGTCGGCAACATCTGCTTCACCGCCACAGCCTCCGGAGTGGACTCTGCTTCCACCCTTGCCTCTCTTCAGGGCAAAGCCAGCATCCTGACAGTGGTCTCAGTTCACTGACATGAGACTAGCTTCCACTCTGTCTTTTCATTTACCTCCTACCCTTCCCCTTGTGCCTTCTGCTCTCGCACACCTGTCTCTTTCCTGTTCCTGGAATGGACTCATTTTGTTCCTACTTCAGGACTTTTCCGCTTGTTGTTCTGTCTTCCTGAAAAGTGCTTCCCGAGGAATCTACAGATATCTACGTGGCTTACCCCTCCACTCAAATATAACTTCATAAATAAGCTTCATGTTGCCACCATATACACATTTGAAATGAGTAGCCCCCGCAAAACACGTAAAAGTGTGTCCTTATTCCTCTTCTTTGCTATTTCCCCATTAGTACTTAAGTCTAGTGTGTATGCCATGGCTTACTAGGGACGGCCCTGGTTTATACCTATTGTAGAGCAGTCAGTCAACACCCTGTTTTTAAGCTCCCCCTTCTACTTTCAATACTGTCTCAGCTTGGTTGTGATTTCTGACTGGAGCACAGAAAAGGGAAGGCCCAGGGAACTGGATTGTACTGGAGTGAGAAACATAGGGAGGAGCTTAGGAAAAGCGAACCTGTGAGTTCCGTAGGTATTCCTAATCAACACACCAAAGACTTCCAAAACTGAGCAAAAGGATAGTTCACTGCCCAGTTTCTGGACGGTCCACTGAGTGCTGCACGAACACAGGAAAGAACTCAGTGGCTCAGCAAAAGTTTTGAGAACAACTGGCATTGGAAAAACAGCCCACAGAGACCAGTTTGGAATGTGAGACCTTAACCCATCCAGATAAATTGTCTGCTAAAACAAAAATATCTATGTTCGCCATAGAATTTAAACAAGACCCAGAGTCACATAACATTCAAGAACCAGAGAAGTATCCACTCACCCGAAAAAAACAAAAAGTATAAATTTATGTAGATAACATAGAAATTAATATATTACAATGCAGAAAAGATCAAATTGATAAAACCAAGAACAGAACTGGTTCTTTGAAAATACCGATAAAAATAGACAAACCTCTAATAACTCCTCTGAATAATAAAACACAGAAACATAGAACATTATAAATGAAAGGTTTCTAACCACCAATACAGATATTTTAAAATTATACCAAGCACAACTGTATGCCAGTGCATTTGAAATTCTAGATAGAAAATATAACTTTCAAGGAAAATATAAATTACCAACATTTACCCACAAGGATGCATGTGTTAATCTGGACAGGCTGTGCGATGCTACGTTAGTCAATCCCAATCCCTGGGGCCACTTCACTCTGGAATCCAGGCTGATGGATTAAACTATTCTAAGGTATATAAAAAGACAGATTCCCAACCATTTCATGAATTCAAAAGGCCAGAATAACCATGATGCCACACCTGACAGCACCAAAGATCAACATTTTCCAATGTGTTTCTCACTGAATAGTAATTCTTTAAAATCCTTGAGAAAGTGAATTTTTTTGTCATATGGGTTGAGGAGAGCCCCTATATGTAATAGTGTAGTCCTACAGAATACTATTTTGCTTTGTTTAATCCACAATTTTCCAAATTTATTTGACTGTATGTTCCTCCCCCCACCCCAACCCAATTCCTCTTAATCCCTGCGGACTACTTTTTTGGAAATACTCTTATGAACCAATCTCAAACATGAATATAGATGCAAAGATGCTAATAAAATATTAGTAAATTAAATCAAGCAGTGTTTAAAACATAACACCATGAACAAGTAGAGTTTATGCTAAGAATGTTAAGCAATATTGTTAAACATTAACAGATTTACTAAGACAACTAATTATAGGCTGAGGGAAGAAAACCATTTGATTATTTCAATGGGTACAAGAAAGACATTTGAAAAACTCAACATACACTCTTGAAAAGTTCTATAACCTAATAAAGATAATTTAAAGTTAAAATTCTTCTAGCAGGAGCAAGACAAAGATGCACGCCATCCCTGTTGTTATTCATCATTTTGCTCCAGGCTCTGGCCAGTGAAAGAAGACCAAAATAATAATAATAATAGTAAACATTAGAAGGGAAGAGAGAAAATGATCATTATTTGTAGACTATAATGTCTACCTAGAAAACAGAAGAGATCAATTGAAAAACTAATGAGAATTTAGTAATGTGTCTGTTTACAAGATGTAAGCATACACAAATCCACAGATTTCCTACACAGTAGAAATAACCAACTAGAACAGGTAATGAGAAAAAAACCTATTTATGATATATAAATATTAAATTAAGGATTAAACGAATGGAATGACATATTCTATCAGTGTCAGTAAATTAATGCAATCAAAATCCTAACCCTACCTGAGGGGAGTCATGACACATTTATACTTATTTTACTTTTAAAATAAAATTGTATACATTTAAGGTGTACAATGTGATGGTTTGATATACATATGCATAGTGAAATGATTACTGCAGTCAAGCTAATTAACACATCCATCTCCTCACATAGTTACTGTTTTTTGTGTGTGTGGTGAGAGCACCTGAAACCTAGTCTCTTAGCAGATTTCCAGTGTTCAGTACAGTAGATGTCCAGAACCTATTCATCTTACATAACTACAACTTTGTACCCTTTTACCAGCATCTCCCCATTTCCCCCGCCCCCCTGTGCCTGCTTCTATGTATTTGAGGTTTTCAGATTCCACATACAAGTGAGATCATGTACTTGTTTTCTTTCTGTGTCTGGCTTTTTCAACATATGAATAGATAAAGAAACTGACACATTTGTTCTTAAGTTCTAATATACTGCATGAGAATATCAGAAAATTTTGAAGGCAAAAGAGATCATAAATACATATTATGGAATTATCATAACTAAAACAATGTAGTATTAGGACAGGAATAGGCAGATTAATGAACTATAATACAGGAGTCCAAAAACAGACCCCCCTCATGTATATATGTTTGATATTCAAATTTAATGTTCGAAAGGGGTAAAATATAGAATGGAGTATTCTGTGGATGGTATGGGTTAAAAAACTAGGCATTTGGGAAAAATAGTTATCCCTACCTCCACATTCTATACATAAGTCAATTCCTAAAGGAACCCCAAATCCATTATAGGAAATCATAGCAAAATGTTTTTCTAGTATTTGGGTGGAGAAGGTCTATCTAAATCTACCATTACTGCCAGAAAGCATTAACAAAAGAGGCCATATAAGAAAAATAACAAGGTACATGGTACAGAAATCACAACTGCCCCCCAGCCACCCAGTTCCCCAACTCTGAGACAGCTGTTTCCAGTTTCTTGGAGACAACATATTAAATAACTATTAAATAATAAATACCAAATATTATTTAGTATTAACTTATTTAGTAATAATAAGTGATATTATTTATTATTAGATATTAAAGACTTCTGTATTACCAAACACCACAAGTAAAAAGTCAGAAAAACATGAAAAAATATTGTAACATATGTGATGGATAAAGAATTGTTTTCCAGGACTTCCCTGGTGGTGTAGTGGTTAAGAATCCGCCTGCCAATGCAGGGAACACGGGTTTGAGCCCCGGTCCGGGAAGATCCCACATGCCGCGGAGCAACTAAGCCCGTGCACCACAACTACTGAGCTTGCGCTCTAGAGCCCGTGAGCCACAACTACTGAAGCCCGTACACCTAGAGCCTGTGCTCCGCAACAAGAAGCCACTGCAATGAGAAGCCCATGCACCGCAAAGGAGAGTAGCCCCCGCTTGCCACAACTAGAGAAAGCCCGTGCACAGCAGCAAAGACCCAAAGCAGCCAAAAATAAATAAATTTATATAAAAACATTTAAACCTCTAAAAAAAACCAATTGTTTTCCATATATAAGATCTTACTAATTAATAAGATAAAAGCCAGCACCTTTTTTTTTTATTTTATTTTTTTGCGGTACGCGGGCCTCTCACTGTTGTGGCCTCTCCCATTGCGGAGCACAGGCTGTGGACGCGCGGGCTCAGTGGCCATGGCTCACGGGCCCAGCCGCTCTGCGGCATGTGGGATCTTCCCAGACCGGGGCACGAACCCGTGTCCCCTGCATCGGCAGGCAGACTCTCAACCACTGCGCCACCAGGGAAGCCCCAAAGCACGTTTTTTATTAGTTAGGACTATTTTCAGCAGCAAGGAGCAGAAAACCAATAACCAAAGGTATGCAAATTTAAAAATATTTATATATATTCACCTCTCAGATTTGCAAAGAGTTAAAAGATTCACAATAATACTCAGTATAGGCATTATTATACACTGTTCATGGGCATTCAGTTAAGCCTTTCTGGAGAGCAATCTGGTTAATTATATCAAAATTTTAAATGTGTATATTATTTGATTCATAAATTGGTCACATTTATGCCTTTGACTTGAGGACATAATTGGTCAGATGCACAAAGATATGTATGTATTGAGGAATTGGTTTATAATAGCAAAACATTGTACATAACCTAATGTTCACCAAAGAGAATTGATTAAGTAACTTATTGTATGTACATACGTATAATAGAATTCTGTTGTATTAGTTAGGAGTCTTTCAGCTACAAGTGGAAAAAAGTGGCATAAACTAAAAGGGGATTTACTGTCTCTTGTAATAAGACGTCTTCGTATAGAGTGGCTTCAGGATAGTTAAACCTGTAGCTCAGTGGCGTCATGAAGGACCCAGCTTTCTTCTATGTCCGCTTCGTCATCTTCAATATGTCAGCTAATTCCTTCTGATCACATTCAACAAATATGGGGAATTCCCTGGCAGTCCAGTGGTTAGGACTCGATGCTTTCACTGCCACGTGCCCGGGTTCAATCCCTGGTCGGGGAACTAAGATCCCACAAGCCGCTCAGCACAGCCAAAAAAAAAAAAAAAAAATGTACTAGGCACTGATTGACTGTAGAAATATTATCATATGAGCAAAAATAGCTACTGCCATCATGCATTCACAGAAAATATACTGTATGTGAAAAAGGTAACAGCACAGTATGTGTTGCATGATACCATTTATGAAAAAGATTCATTTAGGTGCAAACATAATACATAAACTGAGTATGTTTACTGTGTGACGTTCAGCAAGTGCCAGGGCTTTTGCTAAGTATTTTATGTAGATCATTTCATTTCATCCTCACAACAACCTTATAGATTAAATACTATTGTTATCCAATTTAATATATGTGAAAATCGAGACTTGTAGAGTCAGAATTTGAACCCATGTTTGTCTTACTCCAAAATCCACACTTTTAACCACTCTGTTAAATAACCTTTTGAAAAGTAAAATGAAAAAAATCTAGAAGGAAATAGATCAAACTTTTAACAGCCATTTTCTTTAGGAACTGATGACTTGAATGCAGTTGACCAGAAGAGCCAGAAAACAGAGGGAGAGAAACAAAGTCAAGGGGTACCTTGATTGATAGACTGGCAATGGGCAGTGACTGATTGCCTGAAGGTTCTAAAGAAGTTTAAAACAGGATTCAAGGGATAGAGTGGACAACCAGAGCTTGTAATCGGAGAGGAATTCCAGAGGTTGTATAAAATTTTGTAATGCTTTAGGATGGGGCCATGTGTGTATTTTATGGAAGTGAAGTAACAGTCAAGGTCATTGGATTGAAGTAGGGCAAGAAAAATATCATTCATTCAAATGTTTATTGATGATTCAAGCCTATATCTATGGTACAGGTTGTGAAAATACTGGTGAACGAGATGAATAAGGTTCTTACTTTCATGGACCTTATATTTAGAGTAGTCAAGAGGCCAGATCATGCAAGGCCTTGTAGCCATGTTAAGAACTGTAAGGTTTGCTTGGATTTTGTTCGAAATGTGATGAGAAACCACTGGTGGGTTTTAAGCAGGTGAATGACTTGGTCTGACTTGCATTTTGAAAAGATCATTCTAGCTGTTACGTTGAGAATGTGTCATGGGAATAAGAGCAGAAGTAGATATTAAGATATTAAGTAGTTCAGCAAAGAGTTGATAGTGGCTTAGACAAACGTGATAGCAATGGAGACGGAGAAAATGGCAGACTTGGATATGTTTTGAAGATAGAGCTGATAGGGCTTGATGATTAATTTAATATGGGAGGTGAGGGGAAGTGAGGAATTAAGAATAACTCTTGAGTTTCTGTGTTGAACAAGGGGGTAGATGGTGGTGTCATTTATAGAGATAAGAAAGACTGGGGTTGAAGGAGCACATTTTGATAAATGTTGATCTCATACTGGATAGGTGAAGCTTGAGGAATTTGTGGATGTGTTTAGTAGGCAAGTTGGTTGTATTGGTACAATGCTCAGTGGGCTGAAGTCCTTCATTTGGGAGTCTTCAATGCAAAGACAATAACTGAAGTCATGAGAGTAGGTAAGATTGTCTAGGGAGAAGAGAGGATGGAGAACGAGGAAAGAATTGGGCCTCCCACAGAACTAAGAACACTGACTTCCTGAGAGGCTTGGTGCAGGCAGAAATCATTCCACCAGCACTATGCCGGCAAAGGTCGTGCATGACTTCCTCAAATGCTATGGATATATTTTAGTCCTCGTCTTTCTGAACCCATTGCTGCATGGTGATACTATTGTCTACTCCTTCCTGTGACACTGTGCTCTCCAGGTTTTCCATTCTCTCCTTCTAAGTTCCCTTTCCCTAAAGTTTGTTGTTCCCCAGGGAATAATCATCTACTCGTAATTCCCCAGTGGTTATCCATTTTAGTCAGCTGAAAACCCAAAGTCCTTCCAATGGCCTTCAGAAGAACCCTTAAAAGTGAAGTCCATCCCCATCCCATCACCCGTGTAACCTTGTTTCTTACTTCTGACCTGTTGATCATTCTACTCCAGCTGCACAGTTTTCTTTCCTGTTCATCAAACGCACCCAGCACCTTCACACCTCAGGGCCTTTGTACTTGCCCTTCACTCAATCTGGAATTCTCTGCCTTAAGATGTCTGCATGGATTTCTCCCTCACCTCCATCAAGTTCTGAAACCAATGGCTTCCAAAATCTGCAAGCAGCTTCCTGATCCTAGAGAAGATGTGGCTGCAGAAGTTGTCTCAACATAGAGTCTGACTATTTAGTCTCCTTCTGTGTGGAGAATAGAGTGTGGGGCAAAGAGTGGAAGCAGTGAAATCAGCTCTCACAGTAACTCAGGCAACAAATGACCGTGTGACATGTTACATTTCTGATCCTAATAGACTCTCAAATGGAGATATTGGCTACACAGTTGCTTCTAAAGGTCCAGAGTCCATGGGAAAGATACGAGCTGGAGATAGAAATTCAGGACTCCTTGGTAGTTACAGCCATGGAACTGAATGAGGTCACCAAGGGACTTAATATAACTGAAGAAAAGATAATCAAGCCCTGCAGAGTGATAAACTATGTTAAACGCTGTTGCATTGTTGGTCCTTCCTTCCTTCCCTCCCTCTTTCCCCCCCTCCCTTCCTCCCTCCCTCCCTCCCTCCCTCCCTCCTTCACTCATGATTATAAAAGTGATAAAGCTGCACAGAACTCAGCGTACCTGTGCCCAGACTCAGAATCAAACATCTTCCCCTTTATTACCCTCCCCCAAATATGTGCTATAAACCCCAGGCAGTGTCTATATGCTCCAAGTCATCCTGACACAAAGAGCACACCTTAGGAGGACTTGAAAAGACTGAGGCAATTTAGCCTGGAGAAAAGAAGACTTTCCAGGGAAGACAACAATTGTAATAAGCTACCTGGCCTCTGTCTGAAGAAAACAAAAACTCTAAGTCAAAAATATACATGCACCCAGTGTTCACAGCAGCACTATTTACAATAGTCAAACGTGGAAGCAACCTAAAAGTCCATCAACAGATGAATGGATAAAGATGTGGTGCGTGCGTGTGCGTGCGTGTGTGTGTGTGTGTATAATGGGGTGTGTGTGTGTATGTATATATATATATATAAAATGTGGTATATATATATAATGGAATATATATGTGTATACATAATGTATATATATATGTATATATGTATATATATAATGGAATATTACTTGGCCGTAAAAATGAAATATTGTCATTTGCAGGAGCATGGATGGACCTAGAGATTATCATACTAAGTGAAGTAAGTCAGACAGAGAAAGACAAATATTACATCACCTATATATGGAATCTAAGAAATACAATAAACTGCTGAATATAACAAAACAGAAGCAGACTCACAGATGTGGAGAACAAACCAGTGGTTAGCAATGAGGACAGGGAAGGGGGAGGGGCAAGATAGAGGTAGAGGATTAAGAGGCACAAACTACTATGTATAAAATAAAGTAGCTACAAGGATATACTGTACAGCACAGGGAATACAGCCAATATTTTGGAATAACTTTAAATGGAGTATAATTTATAAAAATACTGAATCACTATTTTGCACATCTGAAATGAGTATATTGTAAATTAACTATACTTCAATTAAAAAACAAAAAAAAATTTAGGAGCTATTTAATAAAAATGGTTAAGGGCTTCCCGGGTGGCACAGTGGTTAAGAATCTGCCTGCCAGTGCAAGGGACACGGGTTCGAGCCCTGGTCCAGGAAGATCCCACATGCCGCGGAGCAACTAAGCCCGTGCGCCACAACTACTGAGCCTGTGCTCTAGAGCCACGACCCACAACTACTAGGCCCACGTGCCACAACTACTGAAGCCTGTGCGCCTAGAGCCCGTGAGCCACAACTACTGAGCCCACGTGCCACAACTACTGAGCCCGTGAGCCACAACTATTGAAGCCCACGTGCCTAGAGCCCATGCTCTGCAACAAGAGAAGCCACCGCAGTGAGAAGCCCACGCACCACAACGAAGAGTAGCTCCCGCTCACTGCAACTAGAGAAAGCCTGTGTGCAGCAACGAAGACCCAACGCTGCCAAAAATTTAAAATAATAATAAAAATAAATAAATACATAAATTTAATTTTTAAAATGGTTAAAATTTAAACAAAAAGATCCTTGACTAAAAATTGCAATGATTCAGATTTAGGCTTGACAGAACTGATGTTTCCAAAAGTGGTATGGGATTTCCAGGCATTAGTGAGGTCTCTGTGACTTTCAACATGATGATCATATAACTTTCTGGCTTTAAGATACTGTCGTGCATAGCATATGTCACAGCTAACTGATGTTCTTTGTAGTGGTTGCTACACGAGTGACAGACTCCTCTGGAAACAGCTACAACACACACTTAGAATCTCACAGTCACATAATCAACCATTTTACTAAATACAAGCATATTTTCATTCACATACAGCTAAAGAAAACATCTTTTTCACATTTCATTACAGTGCACAACAAAGTGAAGAAAAGTATACAGTACATTTTATTCTGGAATATGAGACAATCTAATCCAACATGCAGTTGTGGTCTTTGTTACAAGTTAGTTTATCTTGTCTTCACCTATGTAATAAAATAGCTTCTAAAGCTTTATCCTTAATATTGTGTTAACACCTGATTTTTTCACACATTTTCTAAAACCCAGTTATTGCAGTGACAACAGCACTGAATTCTACTAAAATGATTTTTAAAGTTCGAGAACTTGTTTAAGCAATTAAGCTCAGCCACTTCTGCTGGATCTATGCTGAGAGTTTTTAAACCTGCCTAAAAAATGAAAGGAATGGGAAAAGTATACATATGATGTATTTAAGTCAAGAAAACGGTAGAGTTTTGTTTGTACCTTTTTTTTTGAACTGACAGAATACAGTCAACTCTCATCTATCCACTGGATAATCTTGCTTTCAGAATCTTCTAAACATAATTAAGTATAGTAGTTGATGAAACTTTGTGTTAACCCAATTTACTATCTTTTGTTTGTCTTCTACAACCACAAAGCTGGCAACTTAATTACTCCACCCAAGCCAGGTCATGCTAAACGAAGGAAGAGATGATGATTGGGTCACTTGGGGTTGATGCTGCACGTAGGTCCAAGGTGGTTTGTTTCCATGATTTTCATGATTTGACTTCTTTATTCCGGCTGAAGTAAATCCCCCAAATTTCAGATTTGGTTACATCCATCCTGAAGTTCAGTACCACATTTCAAAGCAATTTACCATCCTCAGGCTTTCCTATCACAATGGATATGAGAAAGGCGAGTCTAATCAGAATTATTTTCTTACTGTGAGAAGTATGGCTTTTGCCTAGCTGAACTGGCTACAATTCAAAAACATCATTTAAAGCATCACGTCTCTGCAAGAAGATAATGGAACCTCAAGTCAACCATTCCAAGTTTCTGATGCAGTTAGCTGTCTGTTCACCTGAGAACTGAGAGCTGACTTTCTAGGGTAGACAGGAACCCAGGGTAGGCATAAGGCAAACAAGTGGCCAAGGTCATTGTGAGGTGAGTATTTTATCCCCATCCCACTCCCCATTGCTGTACTTGGTTCCTTTCAATAATACATCCACTGTGTTTTAGTGATAAGAACATTTACAGCCCGAACAGTTCTAACGTGTTTTCACTGTGCAGTTATTCACTTGTGTAAAATCCTCTTGTCAATAATACCTGAATGGGCTTTACCTTCGACTCATGCCCGGGTTCCCTCAGGATTATAGCTGAGTTGTAATCAATAAGGAAACATATCCTAACATGTAGAGAATATTTATTTACAGTCATGTCTCTTCCAAAGCAAACAATAACAGTTTATTCATCTGACAGCAGGATGATGCAGTGAAACAAGAACCAGGGGTCAAGTGACTCTCCTGCCCCTCAGTTAATTTTTTCGTAAACTGGGGAAGAAACCCTAACGGCTTGTTACGATGATCAAATAAGTAAGTCAACGAACTGTAACGTGTCTGTAAGGCTTACAGCGCCTCCTGTTGAGCAGGTGTTTACCTTCAGATTGCAGTCGCCGATGCAGTGAACCCCAGGCGTGGTCAGAGGGGAAAGAGGGCACTGGAGTTACAGTATTTCTCTCTTCTGCTTACACGATAATTTGCGTGGGACAATTTCTTACACACAGCTGGTTATTCTTTCACAAGGCTGTACATGTTTTCAAGTGTGACAGTAACAGTGTGTAAATAGCCTCCCTTTTTCACATTCACACCATTTTCACTAGAACTCCAGGCCTTGAAAGGGTCTTAGTAAAAGGCTGGTCCACACCCCTCATTTTACAGATGAGCTGTTTAGAAGCTAATTGGTACCTTTTAACCAAACCCAGCACATATGTTTAGTGCAGGATATTCTCACTGATTAAGCGGATCTCATACTCTTTTTTAGGTTGGCTAATTGTTCCCAATGTGATACTTTTCTCCCCTTTACGTATTTCTTTATGATCGTGACCTATGAATGAGCTGAAATACCAAGAAATAGTTGTCCTGACTGTGGGTGTACTTTTCTGGGGCCTAGCTCCCCAGACCTCAGCTCCTTGACATGCGGTCCACAAAGGGCACACAGAGCGGCCACTGCCCAGCATGGACCACAAAAAAGTGCCAGTCCCAGCACCCAGGCTCCCCCACCCACCCACCCGCCCGCCCGCCCGCCCATCACCTGTCCAAGGGCCCCTTGGGGAGGAGGCTCACTTGGGATCCAATATGGAGGTTAAGTTCTCTTCAGTCACACGATGATTCTATTCATTTTGATCACTTTTAAGTTCAGGTGGGAGAGCATGTTTTGGAGATAAAAGGGCTGACTAGCACAAACATCTTCTCTCTGATTTGACAACCTCTTCTGAAGAGTGAACCACGTTTGGTACAAATCCACTCTTCACCCCTTCCCAGCCCTCCTGGATGGTAATATCCCCCCTTTTAACCAGCTCGTATATGTCTCTTGTCAGGTCTGTGAAGGCTTTCTCCACATTAATGGCATCTCGGGCTGACGTCTCAATGTACTTCATGCCGTATGCAGCAGCCAGTTTCTCTGCCTCGTGGCGAGTCACTTGCCTCTGTGTATCCAGGTCACACTTGTGACCCACGAGAACAAATACGATTTGGTAGGGCTGAACGTGTACTTTGGTCTCTTCTAACCACTCATGGACATTCTGGAAGGACCTGCGGTTGGTAATGTCAAATAAGAGCAGACCACCTACTGAGTTCCTGTAGTAGGCACGAGTGATGGATCTGCAACACAAGAAAGAAGCAAAGAATGAAGGCCACGCCCAAACTCCCGCACTTCAACGAACTCAGTGTATTCTGTTGTCTCTGGTTAGTGACACAGTCCTTTGGTGAAAATTGTTTTCTTTTTTAGACAAAGCAATACAAATGTCATTCCATAATAATAATGATATATGAATTCTCAATTGAACAAAACTTTGAGATGGAATCTTCTAGAAACGAACGCTCATGGACATACAGGCATTTTCCCTCGATTTAGGCAAGAGCCACAGTTAACTCTCCACGCCCACATCTGAATAGCTGAATGAGACTTCCTCTTCTGTTCAGTGGGATGCTTAAGTAACAGGTTATCATGAGGCAAATGAAATAATGGATGTTAAAGTATTCTGTGACCTGGAGATCTCATTACAAATTATAGTAGTTGGAAAAGGATTTTCTAAAAAATAAGAGTGAATTTACGATAGCTGACAGAAAATGCTTATAAGTATATAGGTATATTACAATATACTCCATTTTTTCCCATTTATCATTACCACGTTTGTCTATTATTATATTTTTATTTTAATCTAACAGGGGTCCTCAATCTCTTCTGTGAGGAGGAGCATAATTTTGTTTTTTATTTTCCAGGCCATGTGGGAATAGGAAAAAGAGGGATGGTCTGCAAAGGCCTTGAGCCAAGTGTCTGCTGGCCCCACTTCCTGACACATTTTGAAGAGACTCACTCGGGAGCCACAAGCTGGGAAAAACTGCCCAAATAGCCAAAGCTTCCCCTTAAAATAATATGATTTATTTAAAGCATTGTAGAATGCTTTAGAATGCTTCTAAAACCTATTATCCATTTTCTTTACTTCTTAAGCAGAAGAAACCGCACGCATTTTCGCTTCTTGATTTGAGGAGCTTCATTTTCAATACGCATTATGGTACTTCTCTCAGAGCATATTAGACATTGTAGAACTACTTGCTGGTACAATCACTTGCTTTAGACTACTGTGCTTTTGTTTTTTTTACTACTGTGCTTTTTGATCTATGTTTATTTTTAGTTTTTCTGTCTCCTTGGATGAAGATAAACAATGAGGGACTCAATAGCTTAAGGCTTAGGACAAATGGCCCAGTGGTAACAGAATAAACAATTTCCAGGGAATTAAAGCCCAAGCTAGAGGATGGTAAGGACAAAGCTTACAAATTGAGTTTGCCTCCAGAAGCAGGCAAATCAGCCATAAGGACTGAAAGCATTTCTAATTCCCTTATGTTTGAAGATTCATGGAGAATGGTAGGTGTACCAGAAAATTCAACGTGAACAAAGATCGTGATTCGTGAACGGCTTGGTTCAAGAAATCAATAGGCAAGCTGTAGTCAAAACTCTAAAATACGTTATTACATTAATGTTTTGTGACTATTTAGAAAGTAGCAAAGCCCTTTCTTTATAAATACAACACAAGGCTACATAAAAATTAAAACCTCACATACATCAAAAAATGTTCTTAAAGAACGTTAAAAGACAAACGAAAAACTGGGAAAATAGTTTACAATATCCATGACAGAAAAGGATAAATGTTCTTAATATATAAAGAGCTGTTAGAAATCACTATCACCCAATAAATAATAATCAGTGGATAGGAAAAGGATGTTCATACAGAACGAAATTCCAATAAGCATAAAAGATACCTTTCTTCTATTATAATATGAGAAATGCAATCACAAGTTCAAAGTGAACCTGAACAAGGATATTTGAAATTTTCTCTTCTCCCCACCCCTCTTCAACCACCTAAGCAGCACCTTCTATGCCTGATTAGTGTTCGATAGCTAAATGAAGAAACGATCCTAAACATGAGCTATTGAGCCCTCTTGATCTAGTTCCTGCTGCTCGGCATGACTGTAGCTCAAAGTTTTCTGTGTACACTGCTCTCTCTCACTTCTGTCTTCATACACGCTGCTTCCTTGCCCTGGGCTTTTCCTGTTTTGCTTGGGTATCACACTCATCAGGCCTCATCTTCTCCACTTAGCCTTCCCTCATCTGTGTTCATACATATAATTACAAACGATACATACTACAAGGGCCACCAAAGGGTTGTAAGAGAAAATTAAACCTGTTCATTGAGCACTCAATATGTGCTAAGCGTTCTGGTAGGCAGTGGCATACAAATATGAACAAGGCACTTTTTTGTGTAATTGCTGGTCTATTTTGCCCCCAGTATGCTAGCACAGACATTCTAAGAGGGAAATGCCTATGTCTGTTTTGTTTACATGGCATCCCCTTGCAGGAGTTTCCTCAGGCTGTTTTCCCAGAAACAGTGCAGTGTCTGGCATATAGTGGCTGATCATTCAATGTCTGCTGGTTGCAAGAAGGCATCAATCATCAGTGTCTATTTCATATATATATATATATATATATATATTTCTATATAGTATCTATGTTTATATCTATATCTAGCTATCTTTCTCTCTATCTCTACATCATCTATCTATATCTGTCAGTTACATTAGGATGACCTGGGAACATTTTCGAAATGTAGTATAGGGACTGAAATTGATGAATTACAGTGATCAACTCCCTCTAGTTTATTAGCCACCAAGGGGCAGGTTGGTGCAGTTGTGGTGCGAGCAGTATGTATCATTGGCTGGCCTTCCCAGCCAGGGTGCATCTTTCCCTGCACTGAACTCCCAGCTACCTGAAGGTGGGCTTGAGCAGAAACTCTCAGACCCTCGCTACCTTCCCTAAGGGCGGCGACCAGGACCAGGAAGTCCTCTTTCCCCAGGGACGGTGCAAGCCCCAAAGACCCTCCCACTGCTCGCGGGCCCGGGCTGCGCTCCCACCTGAACCTCTCTTGACCCGCGGTATCCCAGATCTGGAGCTTGATGCGTTTTCCTGGCTCGATCTCCACCAGACGGGAGAAAAAATCCACCCCCACCGTGGGGTCCGAAACCTGGGCAAAGCGGCCCTCGGTGAAGCGGCGGATCAGACAGGACTTGCCCACCGTGGAATCCCCGATGACAATGAGCCGGAACTGGTACAGCCAGATGGCCTCCATGGCCGGGGCTCGGCAGGTCTCCTTGGCCCAGGCCGTGGGCGGCGAGATGGGGGCGCCCGGCCGAGACCTCAGAGAGCGCGACTCGGTCCTGATCTAGATCGGCCACGAGCGCATCGTTGGCCTGGCAGCCTGAGGCGAGGTAGGCCCAGGCGCAGGGAGAGAGGAGGGATGGATGCTGCGCTCGCAGAGGTGATGAAATGGCAGCAGCATCAGCACCACGCACTCTGACTCATCACTGACTACAGGGTTACTGTAATCCTCCACGTAGCGGCGACGCCCAGGACCGCACTGTCTGTAAGAGGAGCGCACACAGAAATGGCCGGGAAAACAGTTCGTTCCCTTCCTTTCTAATTCCTCTTCTTAATTAAAAATTTTCTCTATCTCTCAAATTGCAAAAGTAACACCTCTTCATTAAAACTAACGAAACAATACAAAAATACACAAAAGGGAGTCTATAATTATCTGCCCCCTACTTCCCCAAGATATTAAGTTTGTTATATATTCTTCCACGTGTATTTCTATGAAAATATATATACATATACATATTTATTGCTGTTTGATTTTACAAAAATTTGATCGAACTGGACCATTACTCTGACACTTGCTTTTTGCAATTAATAAAGAATCATTGGCATCTCTCCATTTCCAACTATTTTCCTTTTGCCATAACAATGCTGCAATATTCTCTTAAGTATAGTCACACGTACATTATTTCTATGAAATAGAGTCTTAATAAGAAAGACCAGGAAGTCAAAGAGTATGAATATTTTAAATGTTATATATGTGGGCATTATACTTTGCAAACATACTGAGCAATTTAAATTCTAGTCAGCAAGGTGTGAAAAGACCATTTTTTGGCATTACTTCAAGCATCATATATGATATTCTTTCTTAAATCTTGCCAATCTGATGTCATTAAAAATAAATGGAATCATAGAATATGTAGACTTTTGTAACTGGCTTCTTTCACTTACCATGATGTTTTAGAGTTCATCCACATTGTAACATGTATCAGGACTTCATTCCTTTATATAACTGAATACTATTCCATTGGGTGACATAACACATTTTGTTTATCCATTTATCTGTTGATGGACATTTGGGTTGTTTCCGTCTTTTGGCTATTATGAATAATGCTGCTATGAACATTCATGTACAAGTTTTTGTTTGTACAAGTTTTGTTTGAACAAGTTTTTGTTTGTGTTCAAACTCTTTTGGGTTTAAACCTAGGAGTAGAATTCCTGTGACCTATGGTAACTATATGTTACATCCTTTGAAGAAATTCCAGACTGTTTCCCACAGTGGCTGCACCATTTTACATTCCTACCAGCAGTGTATGAGAGTTCTGATTTCTCCATATCTTTTCCAACACTTGTTATTTTCTGACTTTTTGATTCTAGACATCCTAGTGGGTATGAAGTGGTATCTCATTGTGGTTTTGATTTGCATTTCCCTGATGACTAATGACAATGTGCATATTTTCACATTCTTATTGGCCATTTGCATATTTTCCTTGGAGAAAGGTAGGCTCAGATCCTTTGCCTTTTTTTTTGTTTGTTTGGCCGCCGAGCAGCTTTTGGGATCTTAGTTCCCCGACCAGGGATTGATTGAACCTGGGCCCCTGGCAGTGAGAGCTCGGAATTCTAACCACTGGATCACCAGGGAATTCCCCCTTTGTCCATTTAAAAACTGGATTATTTGTCCTTTTATTATTGAGTTGTAAGAGTCCTTTACATATTGTAGGTGCAAGTCTCTTATCAGTTATGTGACTTGTAAATATTTCCTCCCATTCTGTGTGTCCTTTTTGAACTTTCTTAAGGGTGTCCTTTGAAGTGTAACGTTTTAAATTTTGATGAAGTAAAGATTGTCTGTTTTTGCTTTTGTTGCTTGTGCTTCTGGTGTCATGTCTAAGAATACTTTGCCAAATTCAAGTTCATGAAGATTTACTCCTAAGCATTCTTCTAAGAGTTTTGTAGTTTTAGCTCATACATTTAGGTCTGTGATTCATTTTATGTTAATTTTTATATATGCTGTGAGGTAGGGGTCCAGCTGCCTTCTTTTGCATGTGGATATCTACTTGTTCAAGCACCATTTGTTGGAGAGACTATTCTTTTCCCATTAAAAAAATATATTTATTTATCTTATTTTTGGCTGCGTCGGGTCTTAGTTGTGGCACTCGGGATCTTCGTTGCGGCCTGCAGGCTCCTCCTTGCTGCACGCAGGCTTCTCTCTAGTTGTGACCCATGTGCTCAGTAGTTGCGGTGGGTGGGCTTAGTTGCCCCGTGGCATGTGGGATCTTAGTTCCCTGACCAGGGATCGAACCTTCATCCCCTGCATTGGAAGGCGGATTCTTAACAACTGGACCACCAGGGAAGTCCCTCTTTCCCCATTGAATGATTTTGGCACCCTTGTTGAAAATCAGTTGACCATAGACTGGTTTAATTCTGGACTCAATTTTATTCCATTGGTCTATGTCTAGTCTTCTGCCAGTACCACATTTTCTTGACTGTTGTAGCTTTGTAGTAAGTTTAGAAATCGGGAAGCATGAGTCCTCCCACTGTGCTCTCTTTTTCCAAGATTGTTTTTGGCTACTTGGGGCCCCTTTCAATTTCATATGAATTTTAAGATCTGCTTGTTAATTTCTGCATATAAGGCAGCTATGATATTGATTGAGATTTCATTAAATCTGTAGATCAATGTGGGGAATACTGCCATCTGAACAAAATTAAGTCTTCAAATCCTTGAACATAGAATATCTTTCCATATATTTAGGTCTTTTAAAATTTCTTTCAACAGTGCTTTGTAGTTTTCAGTTTACAAGTCTTACACTTCTTTAGCTAAGTTACTCCTAAGTATTTTATTATTTTTGATGCTATTTTGAGTGAATTGTTTTCTTAATTTCATTTTCAGATTGTTCATTGCAAGTGTATAAAAATATAATTGATTTTATATTTTTCAACTTTTTTTTTTTTTGGCCGCACCATGCAGCTTTGCAGGATCTTAGTTCCCCAACCAGGGTCAAACCCGGGCCCTGGAAGTGAAAGTGCTGAGTCCTAACCACTGAGCCGCCAGGGAATTCCCAATTTTTTTAGTGTATTCTTTATGGTTTGGTCAAATGGTTTTTCTGCATCTTCGAGATGATCATGTGATTTGTTTTTATTCTATTTGGTATAATGTATTACATTAATTGATTTTTGGATATTGAGTTAACCTTGCATTCCTGGTATAAATCCTACTTGATCATGGTGTATAATTTTAAAAATATGTTTTTGGATTTGATTTCTAGTATTTTTGAGGATATTTTCATTCATATGCATGACATTTATGGGTCTATAGTTTTCTTTTATTGCAATGTCCTCTTCCGGTTTTAGTATCAGGGTAATGTTGGCCTCATAAAATGAGCTGAGAAACATTCCTTCCTTTTCTGCTTTTTGGAAGAGTTTGTGAAGAACTGGTATTAATTCTTCTTTAAATGTCTGCTAGAATTTAGCAGTGAAGCCATCTGGGTCTGGGGTTTTCTCTGTGGGTAGTGTTTTGATTACTAATTCACTTTCTTCACTTGTTATAGCTCTATTCAAATTGTCTATTTCTTCTTGAGTCAGTTTCAGTAGTTTGTATCTTGGTAGAAATGTCTCCATTTCATCTAAGTTATCCGATTTGTTGGCATACAATTGTTCACAGTATTCCTTATAAAGGAATACTATGTATTCCTTTTAAATTTTATAAGGTCAGTAGTAATGTCCCTTCTTTCATTTATGATTCTAGTGATTTGAGTCTTCTCTATTTTTCTTCTTGGTCAATCTAGCTAAAGATTTGTCAGTTTTGTTTTCAAAGAACCAACTTTTGGTTTTGTTTATTCTATTTTTTTATTTGCTCTCCATTTATCTCTGCTCTAATCTTAAGTATTTCACTCCTTCTGTGTGGTTTAGTTTGTTCATCTTTTTCCACTTCCTTAAGGTGTAAAGTTAGGTTATCAATTTGATATCTTCCTTTTCTCTAAATATAGGCATTTACGTTGAGCACTGCTTTATCTGCATCCCATAAGTTTTGATATTGGTATCTTCATTTTCATTTATCTCAAATTATTTTATGATTTCTCCTTTGACCCATTTGTTACTTAGGAGTGTTTTGTTTAATTTCTATATATTTGTGAGTTTTCCACATTTTTCCTGCTATTTACTTGTAATTTTATTTCTTGTGGTCAGAGAGCATTCTTTGTATCATTTGTACCTTTTTAAAATTCTTAAGGTTTGCTTTATGGCATAGTATATAGTCTATTTCGGAGAATGCTCCATGTGCACTTGAGAAAAATGTATATTCTGCTTTTGGGTGGAGTGTTCTCTATGTATGTGTTAGGTCTAATTGGTTTTTAGTGTGGTCCAAGTCTCCTATTTTCTTGTTGATCTTCTGTATAGTTGTCCTATCCATTAATGAAAGTGTAGTATAAAGTCTTCAACTGTTATTGTACAACTATTTCTCACTTCAATTCTATCAGTTTTTGCCCTGTATATTTTGGATTTCTGTTTTTCAATGCATATATATTTGTAATAAGAATGAATTGACCCTTTTATCATTATGAAATGTTCTTCTTTGTCTCCAGTAACTTTTCTTGTTTTGAAGTCTATTTTGTCTGGTATTAGTATAGCCACTTCAGCTTTCTTGTGCTTGCTGTTTGCATAATATATTTCCATATTTTTACTTTCAATCAATTTGTATTGTGGAATATTAAGTATGTCTCCTGTAGACAGCATATAGTTTATCATGTTATTTTATCCAATCTCAGAATCTCTGCTTTTTTCCTGGTATTATTGTTATCATTGCTATAGTTGATTTACATCTGCCATTTTCTTTCTTTCTTTTTTATATAACTTATGGGGTTTTTTGTTCCTCTATTTCTTCTTTATTACCTTTTTTTTTGCATTAAGTGAATATTTTATAATGCAGCATTTGAAGTTCTTAAATGATTTTTTAAGTTATATTTTTGAGGGGTTTTTTTGGTGGTTGCTCTAGGGTTTACCAAATATTTCTTAATTTATCAGAATCACCTTCAGATGTATATACTACCTTATTCCATATATATATATTCTATATAATATATAGAAACATCACTCCTATAGAGCTCCATTCCCTTTTCTCCCTTTTAATATTACTATTATACCTATTATGTCCATTAATATTACAAATCCAACAATACATTGTTATAATTATTGCTTTGCCATCTGTAGTCATTTCCTTAGCCCAACATAGCTTGACTCCCAGTCACTTCTTTTGCACCGCTTTTGGCAAGTATATTACATTTTATGTTATAGGCCCAACAGCACACCATATACATATTATTTTATACATTAAAAAAAGTCAGTTCAAAAAAAAGGAGAAAAATATACATTTATGAAGTCTTTTATAATTACATAAACACTTTACTGGTGCTGTTTTTTTGTGTGTGTCTGTGTGTGTGTGTTTGTTTGAATTGCCATCTGCAGTCGCTTTCAGCTTGAAGAACTTCCTTCAGTATTTCTTGTAAGGCAGGTCTGCAACAAATTCAGTCACTGCTTGTTTGTTTATCTTGTAATGTCTTTATCTCCTTTCCTTTTTTGAAAGATTTGCTGAATATAGGATTCTTGGTTTATGGTTTTTCTTTATCACTTTGAATATGTTATCCCAATGCATTTTCTTCTTTTACCATTTTTGTTCTTTATTTTATTGAGGTATAGTTGATGTACAGTATTATATAAGTTCCAGGTGTACAACATAGTGATTCACAATTTTTAAAGATTATATTCTATTTATAGTTATCATAAAATTTTGGCTATATTCCCTGTGTTGTATAATATATCCTTGTAGCTTACTTATTTTATACATGGTAGTTTGTACCTCTTAATCCCCTACTCCTATCTTGCCCCTCCCCTGCATTATTTCTTTTGAGAAGTTGACTGTTAATCTTTTTAAAAATTAATTAATTAATTTTATTATTTTTTGGCTGCTTTGGGTCTTCGTTGCTGTGCACGGGCTTTCTCTAGTTGCGGCGAGCGGGGCCTACTCTTTGTTGTGGTGCGTGGGCTTCTCATTGCGTTGGCTTCTCTTGTGGCATGCGGGCCCTAGAGCTCGTGGGCTTTGGTAGTTGTGGCTTGCAGGCTCTAGAGCGCAGGCTCAGTAGTTGTGGCACATGGGCTTAGTTGCTCTGCGGCACGTGGGATCTTCCCGGACCAGGGATCGAACCCATGTCCCCTGCATTGGCAGGCAGATTCTTAACCACTGCACCACCAGGGAAGTCCTTGACTGTTAATCTTATTGGTGTTCCCCTTTAAGTGATGAGTCATTTTTTTTTCTTGTTACATTCAAGATTTTCTCTTTGCCTTTAATCATTTCTTTGATTTTCAGAATTTTTACTATGATGTATCTATTTGTGAATCTCATTATCTTTATCCTACTAGAAGTTCATTGAGTTTCTTGGGATGTGTGGGTTATTGTTTTTCAATAAATTTAGGACGTTTTCTGATATTTTTTGGACATTTTTTCTACTCTTCTCTCTCTTCTGGTATTCTCATTACGCCTATGTCGGTGCACTTGATGGTGTCCCACATTTCTCTGAGACTCTGTTCATTTTTCTTCATTCTTTTTCTGTCTCATTTTCAGCTTGCAATACTCTCTATTGAACTGTCTTCAAATTTGCTAATTCTTTCTTCTGCTAGTTGAAATCTGTTGAACCCCTCTAGTGAATTATTTATTTCAGTTATTGTACTTTTCAACTCCAGAATTTCCTTTTGGTTCTTTTTTCTATCTCTGTATTGATATTCCATATTTGATGTGACATTGCCATCGTATGGACCTTTACTTTTTTAACCATGCTTTCCTTTAGTTCTGTGAACATATTTGTAATGACTACTTTGAAGTCTTTTTCTGTTAAATCTGACAGCTACTTGCTATCACAGGCAGTTTCTGTTGCCTACTTCCCCACCCCCAGTGTATGAATCATACTTTGTTTCTTTGCATGTCTCATAATTTTTTTGTTGGAAACTAGATATTTTAGACAATATATTGTAGTAATTCTGACTGTTGGTCCACTCCCCACCCCAGGGTTTTATTGTTAATTCTTCTTCTTTAGTGACTAGCTGGACTATATTATTAGTGAAGTCTGTCCCCTCGCCCCCATGATGTTTTACCCTGGAATGACAGTGATTTGGGCAGGACTTCCTTTGCCTGACCACATCCAGCTGTTAAACTCCACAAATTGCCAGCTGATAATATATTGTTTTCATCAAAGCCTTGGGAGCATAAATTGGTCTTCAAACTAATTCAATCATCACATTGCAGCTTCTCTGAAGAATATTATTTTTTGAGGTTCATGCTTGATATTTGTTCTGACCCCAGGAAGGTTCCTACCTGGCTGATAGTCTGTATTTTCATTGAATCCACAAGTTTCTACCCAGTGCCTTTCACTACAACCTCCACTGTTCTTGAGGGTGTCCTTAGGTTTGAACTTCTCCATGCTCTCTTGTAAATAAAATCAGTTCCTTTGGGAAGACATTAGGAGCTAGCTGTTTTATGGTCTGCTCCTCCCTTTGGGCAAAATCTCTGAGCCAGGGCTCTGGAACTGGGATTGGGGACAATGGCCAGCTTCTTTCTGAGTGACACTCCTGCTCTAGGAGTTGAACATTTGGAAGGGGGCATCAGCCTGAAGTGGAACCACCAACTCATAAGCCAGGGAGAGAGCAAGATGATCAGGACCCCAGTCTTCTCAACACACTGCACCCAATGTAGAGCCTCAGTCTGGTAAGTGGGGGCTGAGTGGAAGAGGAGAACTGCCACTTCTCAACCACACTTGCCTGGGACTCAGCCTCAGCAACACATAGTTGGGGTCAGGATGAGAAATGTTGATATACTGCTCCTCCCAGGAAGAAAGCCCTCTGGAGGGAAGAGAAAGCTACAGGAGTCTGGAGTGGAGCGATGAGTGGGGTGGGAGGGAGTGGTCTTGGTTCAAATGCTGCAGATTTCTGCTTTGGAACATTTTTGTAATTTTCCTGATGGGTGTTTCTCTGTTTGCTGTTTGCAGTAGACATTCATTTCACATATTCTAGAAGTTTAAAATCTCACTAAGAAATTTTAATGTATTACTCTTGAAAAATATACTGTGACTTGTTTATAGACTTTCACTTTTTTCCCTTGGCAACTACTGTGCCCAACTTCAAATATGTTCATCAGTACAGTCTTTTTTTCTTCACAATTTAAAAAAAACCACGAATGTTTCAAAATTGCTATTCCCATATCCCTTCAAAAAGCAAGCCTGCTAAGAATGGTTCAAGATATTACTGATGTTCTGAGTTCTTTTCAGGTTGAGACTATATAGGCAAAGAATTGCATTAAAAAAATACTGGCATGAGTTTTTTTCTTTTTTCCTTGAAAGTGTTTGTTAATTATTTGAAGTATAGTTGAGTTCATCTTTTTGGTTTGTTTTACGATTATTGTTCTCCTATCATTGTTTATTTTACTTTATCTTTTTACTATGTAGAACATTAACTTGATTACAAAAGTCAACACTATAAAAAATTTCTTTTCACCCCTTGTAGCTAACCAATTTTATTTGCTTCTTGTTTACCTTTCTGTGTTTCTTCTATAGAGATAAGCATATATATGTGTGTGTGTATATATATAGATACACACACACACGCACACGCACACACACACACACACATATACATATATGGGACAAAGGATCAAAATCTTAATGGAAAAATGTGTAAAAGATATAAATGAATATATATTCATAAATTAGAAATATTAGCTATTAATTTGTAATATATGCTGTAAATATTTTTCCCAGTTTGTTTTTTTAACCATGTAAAGGCTTTTCATAAAAAAAAATTTTATGAAGTCAAATTTACCAATTTTTAATTTTGCTGCATCTGATTTTAAGTCAGAGTTAGAAAGTATTTCCCTTCACTAAGGCTAAAGAAAAATTTTGTAATATTTCCTTCCGATACTTGTACGGTATATTTTTAAATATTTAGACCCCTATATATCTAGTTTATTTTTGTGTATGGTGTGAGATATGGATCTTTTTTTCTCAACAGCTTTCCAGTTGTGCCAGAACCATTTATTGGTTTTTTTTTTTTTTTTGCGGTACGCGGGCCTCTCACTGTTGTGGCCTCTCCCGTTGCGGAGCACAGGCTCCGGACGCGCAGGCTCAGCGGCCATGGCTCACGGGCCCAGCCGCTCCGCGGCATGTGGGATCTTCCCGGACCGGGGCACGAACCCGCGTCCCCTGCATCGGCAGGTGGACTCTCAACCACTGCGCCACCAGGGAAGCCCCCCAGAACCATTTATTAAAATGTCCATCTTTTCTCTAGATACTTGAGATGCTATCTTTACCTTACACTAAATTTTCATATTTATCTGGCTCTATTTTAGGACATTTTATTCACTTCACAGGTCTGTTTGCCTATTCCTACGCCACTACCCCACTGTTTTACTTAAGGATGCTTTATTATATACTTTAATATCTTGTCAGTCTACCCTTCCCTCATAGTTTTTCCTTTTTAGTGTTTTCCTGGCTATTCTTTCTTGTTTGCTTTTTCATATGAACTTAGTATCAATATGTCTAGGTCCCTAAAAAAGCTTGTTGGAACTTTTACTGGAATTGCAATATACTTATAAGTTACTTTATGGAGAACTAACATGTTTATGGTGTTGAGTCATCCTAAACAAGAACAAGGGAGGCCTTTCTGTACGTTGAAGTTTTCATTTGTGTCTTTCAGGAGTGTTTAAGCTTTTTCTAGTACAGGTTTGAACATTTCTTGTTGTTTATTCCTAAATATTTCATCTTCCTTGCTGCTATTGTAAATGGTCATTTTCTCTACCATCACGTCCTCTAACTGGTTATTGTGTATATACATGAAGGCTACTGATTTCTGTTAGATTTATATCCTGTAACTTTACTGAATTCTGGGATTTTCTGGAGGTATTTTTAGTATTCACTCTCTAGGGGTTGCCAATTCTGTCAGGGTTGGCAATCTTCTGCAAAGAGGTAAGAAGTAAATATTTAAAACTTGATGGGCCAAGAGGAAAAATTGAGAATATCATGTAGGTATCTATACAAAAAGAGAATTTAAAAATTTCCACAAATTGATGAAATTCAAAATATAATAATAATGTTTTTGTAATACAGGTCTATTCATGTGAAGATTACAGATATTTTGGGGGGACAACATTTTACTTAACTATGGTTCAAAGTTAGTGTTCCCTACCATTAAAATCAATCCAAATGTTCATCTGTTAATGCTGATCTGTAATGAGATTCTATATACTTCATTTTTTAAATATACCTTTTAAAACAGATAGGTACTGTTAAACACTGACATCATGGAATAATTACATATATATATGGAGAGAGAGAGAGAGAGAGAGAAGGAAGGAAGGAGGAGAGAGAGAGAGAGAAAGAGAGAGATTGATTCTGTTGTTTTTGTTTCTCTGGAGAACTCTAATACTGCTTGTATACCCAATACCAGGCTCTCTGGTAATCCCTCCCCCCACCTCCTCAAAGCAAGGAGTTTAGACCAGAGGTCTAAGGAGGCTTCTCCTTGCGCCCAAACCCAAATGCTGCCACCAGTCACGGTCCATAATTCCTAAGCATTCTTGTCATAAGGACAATAGGAAGGAGGCCAGAGCTGCAGCCCAGGCTGACAAGAGTGTACCAGCAAAAGCAAGAGCACAAGGGAGCACGCACCCTTACCACTGTGGCAACAAGCTGGACTAGGCTTTCAGGGCTCGGAAAGCCCCTTCGGGCAGCCAAGTGAGAGCACAGGAAGGGTGGCTGAATCTGTCTCACATGGGCCTCCCCTACATTTCCTCAGCCACTGCTTCCACACTGCTGAAATAGAAGGAGAAAGGAATACCCTAAAAGCCCCATCCACTTTGGGACACTTAACTCATAGTGACAACACTCCACATATTCCCCCTCCCCCCCAAATACGCAAAACCAAGATCTGTTCCCAAACTGTGTCCTTAAATCTCACCTCAAAAGATTAGTGCTGTCTACAACTTCAGCCCAAAGGATGCGTTTTCCCAAGCCGAATGAATGAGATTACATTCTGAAGAGTTCCTACCATCACTCTCAACACTAAAGGAAATAAAATTGAATTTGAGAAAACAGCTAAGTCGGTTTGCATGCAACGGTTGGACCAAAAAGCCTTGGAAATTTAGTGTTTAAAAATGGAACGCCATCCTGCTTTTGGGGAACAAGGGCACAGTCTGGCATACACACGATCACACGATACCAAAGCAGCATGCCGATTTTACATATTGGAGTTAACTAAGATTTGTAGAAGGATCCGCACTACAAATAAAAGCTGCCACGTGGATTACCCGTACCTCTCGAAATGGAGCCAGAACTGAAAACTCCAGTGCACGTCTGACACCTCTGCTCTGGAGCCCACCCCGCCCTCACCCTCACCCCCACTCCCACCCCGCTCTGCACCGAACACATTCGCACGGCAGCTGAGAAAGGACCACATCGCAAATGATCTCTGTAGATTCACAGGCACACTGTCCATTTCGAATGAACGAATCCATCTTGGAGCTAAAAGGGAGCTATCTGCTTCTGCTTGCCGCCTCCTGCCAGGTAGATAAGCTATTCCCACTTTACAGATAAGGTAAATACGAACCACAAGCTAGGAGGGTCAGAGTGGCTTTATCATGGACTGAGGGCTGTAGCGACAACAGCGTAGTACTGAATCCAATGATTCCCACGAACACGTACGGGGCGCATGAAACACAGGGGGAACTGGGCGATCATGCAGGCGGACATCGAAATACGCTAATCAGAGTCATCGTGAAAAAATCATGCAGCTTAAGTAGCGAGCCAGAGCTGTGCAAATTAACCCTCAGTCGGAAAGAAGGACGCGGGGGGAGGGGAGCCTTGCGGGGGAAGAGGGGTGGGTGGGGACAGTTGGGTGAAAACAGAAGAGGAAAGGGGGCGGAAGGGACTCGCATGGTTCTGTTGCAGTTTCTGGGGAAGAGAATGGGAGACTCTACTCCGATTCTACCATATGGTATTTTTTCTGCCGCTATTGTGGAAACAACGTAACTTGTAGTCAACCACATTCCTCTGGTGGCAACAGGGGTAAGATACACTGCAAAGGCAGAAGCGCCGGGTCAACGCCTCTTGTGTCCCCGTAAACGCGCAGGCGGGTGCGTGAGGCTCGGGGACAGGCACAGAGTCGCTGCGAGGGACTCGTCAGATCCCCTGGCCCGACGGGGAGATGGTTTCCTGCAGAACGAGGTGCAGGAGGTGGTTCTGCTCGGCGCTCAACAGGGGCCACATCTCCACCTGCAGCGACTTGACGGCTTCCGTGTCCTTCTCGTGGGTGGCCATGACCAAGGACTGCAGCAGCAGGAAGAGCTCCTCGGGAAGCGGGCCGCTGCTGTCCTGCCCGTGGCCGTCGAAGGCCTCCCAGGAGTACTTCTCCAGGGTGTGCGCATGCTCCGGCAGGAGCTTGGCAGGCGGCGGCTGCAGGAGCAGCAGCAGCAGCACGCGGGACACCTCGCAGCGGACCAGCACGTCGGCGAAGGCGCCCAGCGCGGCGGGGGAGGGCGCGGCCGCGGCCGCGGCCCCCGCGCCGGGCAGGAGCAGCGCGAGCGGTGGGGCGGAGGCCGCGCCGGCCCCGGGCTGCGGCGCCGGCGGCTTGGGCTGCGGCTGCGGCGGGGGTTGCGGCCCCGTCGGCGGCACCGGGTGGCTGCCGTACTCCCGCGCCAGGAGCTGCATGCGCGTGAAGAGCGCCAGGGCGCCGCTGTAGTCGCGCGCCAGCAGCTGGCAGGACGCGGCGTCGCCGAGCGCCTGCAGGGCGGCCAGGGGCAGCTGGGGCAGCTGCAGCTGCGCGGCGCGTTGGAAGTGGCCGGCGGCGGCGGCCGGCTGGCCCAGGTCGCGCAGGGCGGCCGCCAGCTCGAGGCAGAGCGCGGCGGCGGCAGCCGGCTGGCCTAGCTCCAGGTGCAGGCGCACGGCGGCGCCCAGGGCGGCGGCAGCGGCCTGCAGCGGCTCCCCGTAGGCGGCGGGGCAGGCCAAGCGCTGGCGCGCGTCGCGCTCCTGCCGCAGGAAGAGGCGCGCGGCCTCGGTCAGCGCCAGCGCCTCCCCGGGCCCGTGGAAGAGCGCCTGCTGGCAGCGGGCCACGGCCAGCTGGCACCAGGCCGCGTACGGCAGGCACTCCTGTGCGCGCAGCTCGCGACCCAGCTGGCCGAACTGCTCGCCGGCCTCCGCCACGTTAGGCTTCCGCAGGAACCGCTTCTTCAGCTTGTTGCACACCTGGCGGTAGCGCGCCAGGAAGTCCCCGGCCTCAGGCCCGGGGCCCGCACCGCCACCGAGGCCGGCCGCGGAAGCCGCCATGATCGCCGCTTAGGCACTTCCGGGCGCGCTGACGCAAGTGGGCGCACGTGCTGGGCGACGGCGGCGGGCTGAGACGTGCCCTGCGACGGGCTCCGGCCCACCACGCGACCGCGCCGGCTCGGCCGCCCGGAGCTCTCGTCGCCCTGGTGATATGCAAAATAGCAAGCACGGAGGCCCGGCCGGGACAGGCTGCGGGTGGTGTATGCAAATCGGGGGCCCTGGGGCGGGGCGTGGCCCGCTGTCCGGGGTTCTGTGAGCGGACCAATGGTGCTGGGGCGGGGCGGGGCCTGGCTGGGCGCCCCCTGTTGCTAGGTGACAGCTTTTTAAAACAAATGTATTTATTTAATTTATTTATTTTTGGCAGTGTTGGGTCTTTGTTGCTGTGCAGGGGCTTTCTCTAGTTTCGGCGAGCGGGGGCTACTCTTCCTTGCGGTGCGCGGGCTTCTCATTGCGGTGGCTTCTCTTGTGGATCATGGCTTCTAGGTGCGCGGGCTTCAGTAGTTGTGACTCTCGGGCTCTAGAGCACAGGCTCAGTAGTTGTGGCGCACGGCCTTCCTTGCTCCGTGGCATGTGGGATCTTCCCAGACCAGGGCTCCAATCGGTAGGTGACAGCTTGTTTACGCAGGTTGCCAAGCAGGGCATCTCTTGGCATCTCTAGGGGAACACAAGCAAAAACTCTTGACCCCGCGTGACCCTAATTCCGACTTTGCCTATGTGTTGATTGTGTCCCGCCCACCCCAATCCGGATCAAGCCTCAATCTTCCCGTCAAAGCCCCTGCCCCATGGGAGTCCATGCCAAGCGCTCTGTCCACCTACCCCTGCCTCCCGAACCCAGGGCGGTCGGTCACCTTGGCACCCTCACCCTATCACGACGCTGCCCTCACGTGCCATTTTTTTTTTCTTTGCGGTATGCGGGCCTCTCACTGTTGTGGCCTCTCCCGTTGCGGAGCACAGGCTCCGGACGCGCAGGCTCAGTGGCCATGGCTCACGGGCCCAGCCGCTCCGCGGCATGTGGGATCTTCCCGGACCGGGTCACGAACCCGTGTCCCCTGCATCTGCAGGCGGACTCTCAACCACTGCGCCACCAGGGAAGCCCAAAACGCCCCATTTTGACTATCTTTAAATGTACAGTTCAGGGCTATTAAGTATACTCACATTGTTATGCAAATTTGGGGGGGGGGTTGAACTGATAATTTATTTTCAATCTTTCATTTTTTACTGATAACAGTGACTAGTGCTATAACATTTCCTCTGATCACTGCTTTAAATGCATCCCATAGATTCTGATATGTTTATATCATCATTTGTTTTAGAAATGCTGTAATTTTAATTTGCATGTTTTCTTTCAACCAAGAGTTGTTTAACTAAAGGTCTTAAAAATAATTCCCAGGGACTTCCCTGGTGGTGCAGTGGTTAAGAATCTGCCTGCCAATGCAAGGGACACAGGTTCGAGCCCTGGTCTGGGAAGATCCCGCATGCCACGGAGCAACCAAACCCGTGCGCCACAACTACTGAGCCTGCGCTCTAGAGCCTGCGAGCCACAACTACTGAGCCCGTGTGCCACACATACTGAAGCCCGCGCGCCTAGAGCCCGTGCTCTGCAACAAGAGAAGCCACCACAATGTGAAGCATGTGCACCACAACTAGAGAAAGTCTGTGCACAGCAATGAAGACCCAACGCAACCATAAATAAATAAATAAATAAATTTTTGAAAAGGTCCACATCAAAATAAATAAATAAATACAATTCCCAGGCAGAAGGCCCTTTTAAAAATGTTTTAATACTTTCTAGTTTTATTTTATTGTGATCAATCAGTGTTGTTTGCAATATTTGTACTTTATGAAATTATTGATCTTTGTGACCTAACATATAATCAATTTCTGTGATGTGGACACCTGAGAAGATGTATTCTTTAATACTAGTGTGCAATGCATAAGATCCACATTTTTATGTTGTCTAGGTCCTCTATGTTATTACTTAATTTTTGCCTACTTGAGCTGTCTTAGAGTGGTATATTCAAGTCTCCTATCTTTAGTGTGTTTTTATCTCTGATTCTATACATCTTCTATATTTTTTGCTTCATAAAACTAGTTACTGTGTTATATGATTCATATTGAATTGCAGATTTTAGTGTCAAAAAGCACCCTTGTTTGTCACATTCAGTGTTTGGCTTGAATTCTGCTTTGTCTGATATAAGAAACACTACCCCTCTCCCGATTTCTTATTGTTTCCATTTGCCTTGTAAGTCTTTATCCCTTCTTTTATTTTTGGCTTTTTTCAATCATTTTGCTCTCTGTGGTCTGTTGCCTGCAGCATATGATTGGTTCTTGCTTTGTGAGTCAAATTGAAAAGTTTCTTCTTTTAATGGATAAATTAAGCCCATTCACATTTATTGATCTAACTGACATGCTTGCCTCAATTTAGTTATATCTTACAATTATGTATACAATGTTATATTTTATGTTTCCTTCTCTACAAGATGGGCTTTCTCTGCTTACTTTTTAAATTTACTTATTTATTTTAGCATTCAAAGAGGTTTGTATTTTTTCTACAAGTACCTTTGTACTTATACCTTTTTGAAACTTTTTATTTTGAAGTAATTACAGAATCAAAAGAAGTTTCAAAAACAGTACAGTATTTTACCCATCACATAACTTCCCCAAACAGTAATGTTTGCATAATGTTAGTACCTATACCTTTTAAAAATTGCTTATGGGCACATTGACACAGAATTATCTAAGTCCTGGTTTGTTTAAAACTTTTTCTTTTTCCGTAACCTTGATATTTAAAGACTAGTTTCACTGGATATAAAATTCTTGGCTCACACTCTCTTTCCTAAGTTTCTTGAAAATGCTACTTCATTGTTGGCTTCCTTGCTTTGTATGTTGTTTTGGAAAGCCTGGCACCAGGTTAATTAATTTACCTTCACAGGTTATTTGATCTTTTTGCTTAGAGGTCTTGAGGATATATTTTCTTTATCTCTCATGTCTAATAGTTTTACTAGGATATGCCTTGGATTGATCAGTTTGGTTAATTTTCCTAGGAACCCAGTGAGACCTTTCAATGTGTGGGCTGAGGTCTTTAATTTTGGAAAATTTTCTTGGATTATAGGTTTAAATCTTTTAAATATTAATTCTGTTCCATTGTTTTGCTTTTCTTTCCCAGTGATTCCAATTTTACAACTGCTATTCCCTTTTTGCTTGTCTTTCTGATCCTTTTTACTTCGTTCTAAATGTCATTTTCATTCTCTCAGTTATTTTTCTGCCTTTTTCCATGCATGTTATTAAATTTTCTTGAGTCCATTTTTGCTTGGGAACCTTTTAATTTATCCTCAGTTCTGAGATAATTTTATCTTTTTCTTCCATTTATTTTCATAGTTTGAGTAATTTTCTCCATTTTTTAGTCAATTTTTTGAAAGTCTGAATCAAGTCCTTGCTGGGATTTGTTTTTTTTTTCTTTTTTTTTTTTAACTTAGAGTTATATTGAGGTTTGGGTATTTTTCTGTCTTCAAGTTATGTTTACCATGTGGTTTTAGTGCCTTTTAAAATGTGTTCTTGTTATTCTGTATTGTTTTTGGAGGAAATATTGGGAGACATAGACCAAGGCAACCACCATTGCCTTCAGCAACTGGAAGTCTTATTGAATAGTCTTTTTGAAGTTTCCTAACTTATGAAAACCAAATCTGCCATCCCCTACTCTGCTGAATTCACAAGGTATTTTGTTCCTTACCTCAAGGCCCTTCCAGCTGTGTTGATCACAAAGCATATCTTAGAGGTGATCTTAGGTTTGTAACTTGTATAAAAGAAAGCCTATCCCCAGACACTTGGCTGCTCTACACTTACCTACTTCTTTATTATAAATGGCAGCCTTGTTTTAAAATTGTGCCCCCTCCACCAGAACTCACATGTTGAAACACTAACCCCCCAATGTGACTGTGTCTGGAGATGGGGCCTTTGGGAGATAATTAGGGTTAGATGAGGTCATGAAGGTGGAGACAACAGAGAGCTTGCTTCCTCTCTCTCTCCACCATGTGAGGATACAGTGAGAAGGCAGCTGTCTGCAAACCAGGGTGAGGGTTCTTGCCAGAATCTGACCATGTTGGCACTCTGATCTCAGACTTCTGCCTCCAGAATTATGAAAAATAAATGTCTGTTATTTAAGCCAGCCAGTTTATGGTATTTTGTTATGGCAGCCTGAGCAGACTAAGACAAATTTTGGTACTGAGAAGTGGGGTGCTGCCCTAACAAATAGCTAAGCATGTGGAAGCAACTTTGTAAGTGGGCAATGTATAGAGGCTGGAAGAGTTTTGAGGTGCATGCTAGAAATATGGACATTATAGGTGATTCTGGCGAGGGCTGGGCTCAGAAAGAAGAGAGAAGAGCAGTAGAGAAGAGCAGTAGTCATCTTGGAGAATACACATATCATCGTGACAAGAATGTCACTAGAAATGTGAATGCTAAAGGTGCTTCTGGTGAGCTCTCACAAAGAAATGAGGAACATGTTATGGGACACTGGAGGAAAGGCCATCCTTTTCATAAAGTGTCAAAAAACACAGCTGAATTGTGTTCTAGTGTTTCGCCACTGATCAGAAATGCCACATTATCAGCTAGTAAGTTTTCATACATCTATGTTTAGAATCTCTATTCCACTACTATCTATGTTTGCACCAACATGTGATGCTTTCACAATTAGAAAAAATTTTCCTTTTTATTTTTTAAAATTTGACACTAATGAGTAAAAATTCCCTTTCTCATATTGGGTAATTTACATCAGTAGGGGAACAGGTTGCTGATGCTACGTTCATCCAGGACCATGCTTTGGAGTCATGTGTCTGCCCAAGTGGGAAAAAAGTTTAACTTCTCATAAAAACACATCTCTAAGAATTTTCACAGAGGTTGTGCTATGCAAAGGCTATATGACCAAGTGGAACTTGTTTGAGGTCAGGCTGGGGGAACACATAAGGATGTACTTCTGTTATGTAGCCTTGTGCTTACTCTTTTCATAACACATACGTATTGTAATTGCACGTCTAATTGCCTGTCTCCATTATTGAAGTGCGTGTTTCATGAGAATAGGGACTGTTCCTTTGGCATGAAGTTGTTGTGAAGATTAAATAGCTAAATAATAATAACATAGTAAGTATTCAATAAGTAGTTACTGAATTGAATTGTATTAATGTCATCTAAGAAGATAATAATCCTTTCATCTAGGAGGGTAATTCTGAGCTGTATCAGTACCTATGAAGTTGGATAAGACTTACTTGCAGCTTTGCAATGACATGAATACACTTTTAAGTATGGTGTAATCTGTAAAAGACTGCTTCTATTAATGAGTTTAAGGGCATGGTACTGAGAAACTTTGTTCTTTCTTTGTTTCTTTCTTTGTTTCTTTCTTTTTCCACACTGGGGGGCATGTGGGATCTTAGTTCCCCAAGCAGGGTTGAACCTGTGCCCCCTGCAGTGGAAGCAGGGAGTCTTAACCACTGGACCGCCAGGGAAGGCCCGAGAAACTTTGTTCTTTAAAATCATAGATCTTAAAAAACTTGACTCTTTGAAATCCTATCAGTGAGAATAAAAGGATCTGAGATGTTCAGAGAAGTCACAACCTTGCCATCTCGTCCAGGTACAATTGTCTCAGATCAGGGTCTTCCATCAAAGAGGGGACACAACATTATGTATTTATCTTAACTCTGGCTCCAAGGACAGTGCATTGAGCCCTTTCTATACCCAGGCCTGTTAACTCTTTTTGTTTTTTAATTTTATTGAAGTATAGTTGATTTACAATGCTGTGCTAGTTTCTGCTGTACAGCATAGTGACTCAGTTATACGTACATGTATATACATATTCTTTTGCATTATGGTTTATCAAAGGATATTGAATATACTTCCCTGAGCTGTATACAGTAGGACCTTGTTGTTTATCCATCCATCCGATATATAATAGTTTGCCTCTGCTAATCTCACACTCCCAATCATTCCCTCCCAAGCCCCCCTTTGGCAACCACAAGTCTGTTGTCTATGTCTGTGAGTCTGTTTCGTAGATATGTTGATTTATGTCGTATTTTAGATTCCACATATAAGTGATATCATATGATATTTGTCTTTCTCTGACTTACTTTGCTTAGTATGACAATCTCTAGGTCCATCCACATTGCTGCAAGTGACATTAGTTCATTCTTTTTTATGGCTGAGTAATATTCCACTATATCTATCTATATCTATATCTATATACACACACACACCACATCTTCTTTATCCATTCATCTGTTGATGGACATTTAGGTTGTTTCCATGTCTTGGCTATTGTGAATAGTGTTGCTATGAAAATAGGGGCGCGTGTATCTTTTCAAATTAAAGTTCTGTCTGGGTACATGCCCAGGAGTGGGATTGCTGGATCATATGGCAACTCTGTTTTTAGTTTTTTTGAGGAACCTCCATACTGTTTTCCATAGTAGCTGTACCAACTTATATTCCCACCAACAGTGTAGGAGAGTTCCCTTTCCTCCACACCCTCTCCAGCATTTATTATTTGTAGACTTTTTAATGATGGCCATTCTGACCAGTGTGAGCTGGTACCTCATTGTAGTTTCGATGTGCATTTCTCTAATAATTAGCGATGATGAGCATTTTTTCGTGAGCCTGTTCCAGGCCTGTTAACTCTTTACTCATTGCCTTACTTTTCTTTGAACCTATGAAAACACTGCTTTATTTAAATTTTATCTAGGGACTTCCCTGGTGGTCCAGTGGTTAAGACTCTGAGCTTCCACTGCAGGGGGCATGGGTTCCATCCCTGGTTGGGGAACTAAAACCCACATGCCCCACAGCATGGCCAAAAAATAAATAAATAAATTTTATGTAAATCCCACCAAGACCTCTAAAAACACCTCTCTCTCTTTTTTGAGGCTGAACTTTGTTTCTCTTTTGAAGGAGCAAAAGTAAAGTTCAGTTTTTGTTTTCAGATTTGAGTGATTTGATTGTATTTTAACATGTATATTTGAGTACATATAGTAATGGAACATTTTAAATTCTGTAGAAAGATTTGTGATTATCCTTTAAGAATGGTTTACTTTACCCTTTAATGGACAGCAACAAGAACTTTTGGTCAGTCAAATTTCTTAGTAAAATTGTTTTAATGATTTAGATGTAAATATTTCTAAGGAACAGTTTGAGACTGTGACTGTATGTCATTTGTAACTTCAGCCATCTGTTGAGCTTGCACACATGATGCATTCCAGCGAAAGATATTGATACTTTCCATATCATTTAAGATCGCAGTGGTTGTGCCATGGGAATTAAAAGGCAAAATGAAAATATGAAGCCCTTTAGAATACACAGTGAGCAGATAGTTTGGATTAACTAGATACAGAAAATATAGCATTCTTTTCCATAAGAAAGTTGGATAGAGGAAACCATATTTTCCATATTCTTATTTCCGAAAGATTTTCTAATATGATAACAAGTGAAAAGAGAGGTTTTTCTACTGAAAGAGCTGTCCTAACTCTTTTGCTTAGCCACACTTGCATAGGTATTTTCAATTTCTTTGTCTTCAGGACACGTGTGGGTAAATTCTTCACGGGCATAGGCATTGTGGAGATAGCGCCAGACTCCTGAGAATTCTCCTGGAATGTCGAAATCACGGTATTTCTTTGCAGCAACCTAAGGTTTTGGAAAAAAAGAGGAAAAAGCAATTGGTAGGGGCATCAGTAAAATGCCTAGTGTGTAAAAACATATGTCAAAAATTAGGATCATTGAGGACGTGTTACCTACACAAAAAGTACTACAAAATAAACTTAAAGAATCTTGGATTTACTATTTTAATGTTTTGTCTACAAATGTAGACAAAACTCCATGCTTGTAATCATTTTTATTATATTTATGGTGTATTTAATTATGAATGTTTAGAAGAAGGAAGCACAGAAAAAGAGCACAGATCTTTTCACTGTTTAGGGTTCGACAGTGTCTTACTTCTTTATGTATTCTTTGTGTCTGGCATAGGACCTGAGATAAAATAAGGTCTGTTCAATAAAAACTTGTTAAATGAACAATTAGTTAATAATAATATTAATAGCTCACTTTATTATCACTTGTTATGATCCAGACACTTTTCTAATATTCCATATGCCTTAATTTAATTTTCTCAACAGTTCTGTGAAATGGGTACTATTACCCTTGTTTTATAGACAAGACAGTGGAAAACACCTTCTGATTTAGGAAGAAAGAAACAAGAAGTTTTTATGCTTCCCAGAGAAGATCATTATGGATTTTTCCTCTGAGGAGAAAAAGGAGACATACCCTATGCATAATGATGATGACAAAGCCCTCATATAAAAACTCACACTGAATGGTCACTGTGCTTCCTGTTGGCAACTCCCAAACTCCTCTGAATCATTCAGCCTGCCCTAGGAAGACTTACTTTAATAATGTTCAGTTTGGGTAACAAACTGCAGTCAGCCAGTGTCAGCTGATCCCCATCCAAGAACAATCTTCTGGAAACTGTGAGTTCCTCAGCACTGTCTGGATCAATTTCATCTAGAAGTGGGGTGTTCAAGTAGTCATCCAGACGCTTAAATTCTTTGAGCAGAGATTTTTCGAAATCTGAGGCAATGAAGTCAAAGGGTTGCTTATATATAAACGTGCAGTCTCCCAATATGCTTCTCACACATTAACTAGAATGCTCAGCTACCACTGATAAGACAGAATCAGATGTTTAATCAAATGGTGAGTAGACATATTTTTGGACTCTTCTTGAGGAGGTAAATTGGGAGGAGAGTCAAAGAAAAAGAAAGGTAATATATATTATCACTCAAGAAGAGTCAGAAAGTGGAATCAGAGACTAATAGCTCTCATGATTCAGAGAATAGTAAACCTATTCGAGAGTGTTTGTGAGAAATGGTAGGTGCTATGGTTTAAGAAACCTTAAAGGTACACAAGACTGGGAAAGTTGGGGGGGGTTAAGAAATACAGTTCAGCAGTTAGTTCACCCCTGGCATGTCAATGTTCTAATAGAGCTAAGTTGGTGATTCCTATATTGAATATTAGATTCTAAATCCAATAAAACTTCATGCAAGGAATTTCAGAAGAGAGAACAGAGAGTGAGATGAAGAGTATTCCCCAATATATACTATATATTCAGGAAAGTCCTATTTTAGTTGAGTCAGAATATGAGAGTGAGCATGTGAGTGAGAAAAACGAAAAGACTTAAAGAAAGGTATCTTACTCTTATTTGCCTCCTTTTGTGCGTTCTTAATGTATGCAGAAAACTTGGCAAAGAGGTTACAGCCCACATCAAAAGACTCCTTGTTCTTGGGACTCAGGTGAGGATACCTTAAAAAGAAACATCACTGCACATAACATTCACCCATAACAAGACGTAGACCTGGTGTCTTTGTTGCACTCTACAGAGAGAAGTTTTGGAAAATTGTGCTGGAAACTGAAGGTGCTGAGAAACCTTTCACTGGAAATATGTTTTTTTCCCACTCTGAAAATACTTTAGCTTCTAAAGTTCACAGGGAAACCACCTATTTGGAATTCAAAGCTCATTTATCTATAGAAACAATGTTTCAAATGGCTGTTGGGTCCCCATACTTGCTCCTAAAAGCCTGTTTGGCAGAAGATATGGTGGTAATACATTTTCAAAGATAAGTAGTAGGAAAAAACATGGCTTCAAATAACAAAATACATAAAAGAATAAAGAGGATGGAGAGGATGGGGGAAAAGTAGCCAAGATGTCCTCCTCTTAGTAATACAAAGTTAATTTAGCATAATAAATTAAAGTAATGTAATAATGTAATTTACCACATTAACAAATTAAATAAGGAAAATCGTATGGTCATGAATAGATGCCCCAAAAGTGTTCAGTGAAAATCAATTCCTGTTCATAAAACCCCACACTAGCAACTAGAAATGGTTGAGCCAAACACTTAGCCATCTTCTTTGATCCCTCTTTCTCTCCATGCCCACATTTGATCCATTAGCAACTCCAGCCAGACTACCTTTCAAAATGTATCCAGAATCTGTCCACTACTCACCACCTCCACTGCTCCCTGCCTGGTCCAAAGCCTATATTACTGCAACACTTTTTGATTATCCCCCCTCTTCCATGCTTATCCCTCACACTCCCAGGATATTCTCCACCTGCTGCCAGAGCAGTCATGTTAAAACTTAAGTCATATCATTTCTCTTTCCTACTCATTACCTTGCAATGTCTCCATATCATTCACTCAGAGCCCAAGTCTTCACAGTGGTCTACAAGGGCCAGTGTGATCTGACCCAAGCTTACCTTCTGCTCTCATCTCTTCTTGCTCTCTTCCTTACTTCACTTCACACTGACCTCCTTGCTCTTCTTCAAATAGGCCTGACAAGCTCCCACCCCAGGTCCTTTTCACTTGGTCTGCCCCTAAATAAAGTGCTTTCCCTCATTTATGCACATGGCCCTCTCCCCCTCTTCTTTCAGGTATTTTAATCTGATATATCCTCCTAAGTGAGGACTTTCTCTGGCCACCTTATCGGACATTGCAACCTCTCCCCTGGCCCTAACACTCACTACTTCCCTCCCTTGCTTTACTTTTTCTTAGTATTTATCATCATCTAAAATAGTTTATATTTTGCTTTTTATCTTGCTTATTTGCTGTCTTCCTTAACTAAAATGTAAGCTCAGCTAGGGCAGAGAGCTTTTGCCCATTTTATTCACTGATGTGTCCCAAGTGCCTAGAATAGTACCTGACACTTATTAAGTATTCAGTAAATACTTGTTAAATGAATTTATTAATTTCTTTAACTTGGTCAAAAGTATCCATCAAAAATTTTCAGCAAGCATCATTTTAAATGGTGAAATGTTAGCACTATTTCCTTTAAAATCAGTAAATGATGAAGATAATCATGATCACTACTGCACTTCAACATTGTGCTGAATGTACTGATCAGTAAGACAAGAAAAAACATCATTCTAAATGGTGACTCTACAGTTTTTACATTAAGTTTAGGAACAAGACAGAAATGCCTACAATTACTATTATAGTTGACATTTTTTTGAGGATTTAGCAAGTGGAGGAAGACAACAACATAAAGCAATCAGTATAATTATTGTAAGAGAAGTAACAATATAATTGTATACTTAGAAAAACCAAGAAAGTATAGAAAAACAATTACTAGAATTAATGAGCTATTTTGGTAAGATGGCTAAATACAAATCAAACATTAAAGAAATAGCTTTTCTATGTTAGCAATAACCAGAACAAAATGGATATTAGTAGCATATTCCACTTACAATAGTGACAAAAGTATAAAATATTTAGAAATAATTTAATGCAAAAGGTATAGAATCAATATAAAAAAAACACTACAAAATCTCATCAAAGAACATAAAACAGACATTTAGGTTCATAACCTAAGTGTCCATCAGTGGATGAATAGATAAAGAAGATGTGGTTTTACACACACACACACACACACACACACACACACAAAATGGAACATTAGCCATGAGAAAGAAGGAAATCCTGCCATTTGTGCCAACATGAATGGATCTTGAGAGCACTATAGTAAGTGAAGTCGGACAGAGAAAGACAAATACTGTATGAATCACTTATATGTACACTCTAAAAAAGCCAAACTCATAAATATAGAGAGTAGAATGCTGGGGGCTGGAGGAATTGGGGAGATGTTATTTAAGAGTAAAAACTTTCAACTAGTAAATAAATCCAAGAAGTCGAATCCACTGCATAGTGATTATAGTCAACAATACTATATTATAAACTTCAAAGTTGCTAATAGACTAGATCTTAACCATTATCATGACTAAAAATAAATGATAATTATGTGATGGAATAGAGGTGTTAGCTGATGCTATGGTGGTGATCATTTTGCACTATATAAATGTATCGAATCAATTTGTTGTATACCTTAAACTTACACAATGTTATATGACAGTTATACCTCAATTTTTTTTTTTTTTTTGGTACGCGGGCCTCTCACTGATGTGGCCTCTCCCTTCACGGAGCACAGGCTCCGGACGCGCAGGCTCAGCAGCCATGGCTCACGGGCCCAGCCACTCCGTGGCACGTGGGATCTTCCTGGACCGGGGCGCGAACCCGTGTCCCCTGCATCGGCAGGTGGACTCTCAACCACTGTGCCACCAGGGAAGCCCTATACCTCGATTTTTAAAAAAGAACATAAGATGATACCCAAACAAATACTCAAATCATGTCCTCTGATGGGAAGAAGTCACATCATAAAAATGAAATTTGTATAAATAGTAATACAAATTAAATGTGATTTCAATTAAAACCCAATAGTATTTTGTAAATTGAGGTAAAATTCACATAATATGAAACTCACCATTTAAACCATTTTAAAGTGTACAATTCATTGAGATTTTTAGTACATTCACAGTGTTGTGCACCCATCACCCCTATCTAGTTCCAGAACATTTTCATCACTCAAAAAGGAAGCTGTGTTCCCATTAAGCAGTTACTCCCCATTCACTCCTAGAATCACTAATCTTTCTGTCTCTATGGACTTGTTTATACTGGACATTTCATGTAAATGGAATCATAAAATGCATGGCCTTTTGTGTTTGGCTTCTTTCACTTAGTATAATGCTTCAAGGCTCATCCTTATTCTAGTATGTATCAGCACTTCATTCCTTTTTATGGATGAATAATATTTCATTGTATGGATATACCACATTTTGTTTATCTGGTAATCAGTTGATGGACATTTGTGTTGTTTTCAGCTTTTATCTAGTGTAAATACTGTTGCTATGAACATTTGTGCACGTGTTTCTGTTTGAATATGTATTAGAACTAAGAAATGAATACACTAAAGTTGCAGGATACATGATTAATATACAGAAATCTGTTGCTTTTCTATACTCTAATAAAGAACTATTAGAAAGAGAAATTAAGGAAACAATCCAACTTACAAGTATGTCAAAAAGAATAAAATACCTCAGAAAAAATTAACCAAGGAGGTGAAACACCTATACTCTAAAAACTATAAACATTGATGAGGGAATTTGAAAATGATACAAAGAAATGGAAAAACATCTTGTGTTCTTGGATTGGAAGAATTACTATTGTTAAAATGTCCACACTACCCAAGCAATCTACAGTTTTAATGCAATCCCTATCAAAATACCCTGACATTTTCCACAGAACTAAGAACAAATAATCCTAAAATTTACATGGAACCACAAAAGACCCCCAAATGCCAAAATAATCTTGAGAAAGAAAAGAACAAAGCTGGAGGTATCACAGTCTCTGACATCAGACTATACTACAAAGCTACAGTAAACAAAACAGTGTGGTACTGGAACAAAAACAGACATAAATCAGCGGAATAGAATAGAGAACCAAGAAATAAACCCACACACATATGGTCAAATAATCTACAACAAAGGAGACAAAAATATACAATAGAGAAAAGACAGTGTCTTCAATAAGTGGTCACAAAGAAAGAAAACTACAGGCCAATGTCACTGATGAACATAGATGCAAAAATCCTCAATAAAATACTAGCAAACAGAATCCAACAGCACATTAAAAGGCTCATACACCATGATCAAGTGGGGTTTATCCCAGGAATGCAAGGATTCTTCAATACACACAAATCAATCAATGTGATACACCATATTAACAAATTGAAGAAGAAAAACCATATGCTCACCTCAATAGATGCAGAGAAAGCTTTTGACAAAATTCAATACCCATTTATGATAAAAAACCCTCCAGAAAGTAGACATAGAAGGAAATTATCTCAACATGATAAAGGCCATATATGACAAACTTACAGCTAACATCATCCTCAATGGTGAAAAACTGAAACCATTTCCACTAAGATCAGGAACAAGACAAGGTTGCCCACTCTCACCACTATTATTCAACATAGTTTTGGAAGTCTTAGCCACAGCAATCAGAGAAGAAAAAGAAATAAAAGGAATCCAAATCAGAAAAGAAGAAGTAAAGCTGTCACTGTTTGCAGATGACAAGATACTATACATAGAGAATCCTAAAGATGCTACCAGAAAACTACTAGAGCTAATCAACAAATTTGGTAAAGTAGCAGGATACAAAATTAATGCACAGAAATCTCTGGCATTCCTATTCACTAATGTTGAAAAATCTGAAAGTGAAATCAAGAAAACACTCCCATTTACCATTGCAACAAAAAGAATAAAATACCTAGGAATAAACCTACCTAAGGAGACAAAAGACCTGTATGCAGAAAATTATAAGACACTGATGAAAGAAATTAAAGATGATACAAATAGATGCAGAGATATACCATGTTCTTGGATTGGAAGAATCAATATTGTGAAAATGACTATACTACCCAAAGCAATCTACAGATTCAATGCAATCCCTATCAAATTACCAATGGCATTTTTTTACAGCACTAGAACAAATCATCTTAAAATTTGTATGGAGACACAAAAGACTCCGAAAAGCCAAAGCAGTCTTAAGGGAAAAAAACGGAGCTGGAGTAATCAGACTCCCTGACTTCAGACTATACTACAAAGCTACAGTAATCAAGCAATATGGTACTGGCATAAAAACAGAAACATAGATAATGGAACAAGATAGAAAGCCCAGAGGTAAACCCACGCACCTATGGTCAACTAATCTATGACAAAGGATGCAAAGATACACAATGGAGAAAAGACAGTCTCTTCAATAAGTGGTGCTGGGAAACCGGACAGCTATATGTAAAAGAATGAAATTAGAACACTCCCTGAGAGCATACACAACAATAAACTCAAAATGGATTAGAGACCTAAATGTAAGACCAGACACTATAAAACTCTTAGAGGAAAATATAGGAAGAACACTCTTCGACATAAATCACAGCAAGATCTTTTTGGATCCACCTCCTAGAGTAATGGAAATAAAAACAAAAATAAACAAATGGGACCTAAGGAAACTTCAAAGCTTTTGCACAGCAAATGAAACCATAAACAAGACGAAAAGACAACCCTCAGAATGGGAGAAAATATTTGCAAATGGATCAATGGACAAAGGATTAATCTCCAAAATATATAAACAGCTCATGCAGCTCAATATTAAAGAAACAAACAACCCAATCCAAAAATGGGCAGAAGATCTAAATAGACATTTCTCCAAAGAAGACATACAGATGGCCAAGAAGCACATGAAAAGCTGCTCAACATCACTAATTATTAGAGAAATGCAAATCAAAACTACAATGAGGTATCACCTCACACCAGTTAGAATGGGCATCATCAGAAAATCTAGAAACAACAAATGCTGGAGAGGGTGTGGACAAAAGGGAACCCTCTTGCACTTGTTGGTTGGGATGTAAATTGATACAGCCACTATGGAGAACAGTATGGAGCTTCCTTAAAAAACTAAAAATAGATTTACCATATGATCCAGCAATCCAACTACTGGGCATCTACCCAGAGAAAACCATAATTCCAAAAGATACATGCACCCCAATGTTCATTGCAGCACTACTTACAATAGCCAGGTCATGGAAGCAACCTAAATGCCCATCAACAGATGAATGGATAAAGAAGTTGTGGTACATATATACAATGGAATATTAGCCATAAAAAGGAACAAAACTGAGTCATCTGTTGAGACGTGGATGGATCTAGAGACTGTCATACAGAGTGAAGTAAGTCAGAAAGAGAAAAAGAAATATCGTATAGTAATGCATGTATGTGGAACCTAGAAAAATGGTACAGATGAACCAGTTTGCAGGGCAGAAGTTGAGACACAGATGTAGAGAACAAACATATGGACACCAAGGGGGGAAAACCGCGGTGGGGTGGGGATGGTGGTGTGCTGAATTGGGCAATTGGGATTGACATGTATACACTGATGTGTATAAAATTGATGGCTGATAAGAACCTGCAGTACAAAAAATAACGAACAAACAAACAAAACAACTAATACTAAACTTCCTTTGGGTTATTTGTATGGAAATATGTTAATATAAATATTTTAGACATTTCATGAAATTTCTAAAAATCTTATATGTTCTGGTATAATGTTATAAGTCATAATTCTAGTTATGACTTTAAAATGTATATCTCAGAAATAATTAAATGTCCTTGTCAATTGAATTATTGTGAACTTTCATCAAATCTTTTTTTTTTTTTTTTTGTGGTATGTGGGCCTCTCACTGTTGTGGCCTCTCCCGTTGCGGAGCACAGGCTCTGGATGTGCAGGCTCAGCGGCCATGGCTCATGGGCCCAGCCGCTCCGTGGCATGTGGGATCTTTCCAGACCGGTGCACGAACCCGTGTCCCCTGCATCAGGAGGCAGACTCTCAACCACTGCGCCACCAGGGAAGTCCATCATCAAATCTTTAACTGTGGTCATTTTTAAGTCTTTTGTCATTTGCAGACAGTTCTGGGTGTACTCTCTGTAAATGCAGAAATGTTCCTATAAAAGGGTTTCATCTTCAAGGCATTCATGGAAAAGACTCTGACAAGTACAGATTTCTGGTAACTGACTATACTGCTGAACTGAATGAATAAGCATTTTCAGAACTCTAATGGAAAACTAATGAATTCATAAAAGTGCTAACAAAAGATCAAGATGAAAAAAAATTAATTACATGGGACTGAGTGAACTGATGAGGATGATTATAATTTTTGTGACTTTCTGTTTGAATTTAAAAAAATCCCACAAGGGCTCAGAGGCAAAAAATATAACAATCAATTTTCACTGCAAAGTAAAGGAGTTGTTACAGTGGAGGATTACTGGACTGAATGTCAATATTATGACATAGTATGAGTGTGTTTTGTGTTTGGTAATTGCAATCATTGCTGTGGTCATCCATTTACAATGCTTGGTGTCAGTTTATTTATCTCTTGTAAAAATAAAATACAGTGTGTGTGTGAAAAAATGGGCATTGTGGTTTTGATTTTCATTTCTATAATGACTAATGACATTAAGTATCTTTGCAAGTACTTATTAGCCACTTGTATATATTCTCTGGAGAATTGTCTACTCAAATCCTCTTTCCATTTTAAAATTAGGTTGTTTGCTTTCTGTTAGTGAGTTGTAAGCGTTCTTTTATATATTTTGGATACTAGTCACATACAAGGGAACTGCCATAAGGCTATCAGCTTATTTTTCTGCAGAAACTTTGCAGGCCAGAAGGGAGTGACATGATATATTTAAAGTTCTGAAAGGGAAAACCTACAACCTAGGATACTCTACCCAGCAAAGTTATCATTCAGAATTGAAGGAGAGGTAAAGAACTTCTCAGACAAGAAAAAACTAAAAAAGCTCATCAATACTAAACCAACCCTAAAAGAAGTGTTAAAGCGTCTTCTCTAAGTGGAAAAAAAATATTCTTTTTCTCTTGCTGCCTTTAGAATTCTCTCTTTATCTTTAAATTTTGTCATTTTAACTATGATATGTGTTGGTGTGGGTCTCTTTGGGTTTATCTTGTTTGGGAGTCTCTGTGCTTCCTGTACCTGGAAATCTTTTTCCTTCATCAGCTTTAGGAAATTTTCAGCCATGATTTCATCAAATACCTTTCTATCCCTTTCTCTCTTTTCTCCTTTGGGGATCCCTATAATGTGAATATTAGTACACTTGATGTTGTCTCAGAGGTCTCTTAAACGTTCCTCATTAAAAAAAAATTTCTTTCTACTGTTCTGATTGGGTTATTTCCATTATTCTATCTTCCAGATCATCTAACTTTTCTATTTTCTATTTTCTTCTTTTGCTGTATGTGCTTTTGGTGTTATATCTAAGAATCCATTGCCGAATACAAGGTCTTGAAGAGTTACCTCTATATTTTCTTCTAAATGTTTTATAGTTTTAATCCACACATTAGGTCTGATATATTTTAAGTTGATTTTGGTATATGATGTGAGGTAAGGGTATAACTTTATTCTTTGGCATGCCAATGTGAATATCTAGCTGTCCCAGCACCACTTGTTGGAGAGACTATTCTTTCACCCTGGAATGGTTTTGGCACTCTTGAAAATCAATTGACCACCGATGTATGGGTTTATTTTTGGACTTTCAATTCTATTCCAATGGTATATTATTATGCAAGTACTGATTGTTTTGATTACTGTAGCTGTGTAGTAAGTTTTGAAATCAGGAAGCATGAGTCCTCCAATTTTTTGTCTTTATCAAAGACTATTTTAGCTATTTGTGATCTCTTGCAATTCCATATGGATTTGAGGATTGGCTTTTTCATTTCTGTAAAAACACCATTGGAATTTTGGTTGGTATTGCATTGAATTAATAGATCACTTTGGGGAATATTTCTACATTAATATATTAGGTCTTCTAATCCATGAACATGGGATATTTGTATAGGTTGAATTGTGTCCCCCCAAAAAGGTATGTTGAAGTCATAAACTCCAATACTTCATAATGTAACCTTATTTTGAAATAGGATTGTTACAGCTGTAATAGTTAAGATGAGGCCATATGGAGTAAGGTGGGCCCATTAATCCAATATGACTGGTGTCCTTAAAAAAGAACACTTTATGAAGAGACAGAGACACAGGGAGAATGCTATGTGAAGATGGAAGGTTGGAGTTATGTATATATAAGGTAATGATTGCTGGAAAACCATGAGAAGCTAGGATGTTATTTTAGCAATTGTTTGTAGTCTTCATGTACAAGTCTTTCTCTTCCTTGGTTAAATTTATTTCTAAGTAGTTTATTATTTTTGATGCTACTGAAAATGGAATTGTTTTCCTAATTTACTTTTTGGATGATTCATTGACAGTATATAGAAATAAAATTATTTATTGTATTTTGATCTGTATCTTGCAACTGTGCTGAATTTTTATTAGTTCTAATAGTATTTCAGTGGACTTTAAAGGATTTTCTACATAAAAGATCATATCTGCCAATATCATTTTACTTTTTCCTTTCCAATTTGGATGACTTTTATTTCTTTTTCTTGCATAATTGCTCTGGCTAGAACTTTCAGTACAATGTTGAATAGAAGTGGCAAAAATGGCATATTTGTCTTGTTTCTGACCTTAGGGAGAAAGTTTTCAATCCTTCACTTTTAAGTATGATATTATCCATGGGTTTTTCATAGATTCCCTTTATCAGGTTAAGGACGCTCCCTTTTAGTACTAGTTTGTTGAGTATTATCATAACATGGTATTGGATTTTGTCAAATGCTTTTTCTGTGTCAACTGAGATGATCATGTGTGTTATTTTTCCTTTACTGGTGCTCTTTTATTTCTTATATGACTTTGAATTACTTTCTAATGGCCTCTCATTTCTGCCTGAAGGACTTCTGATAGCATTTCTTGCAGAGCAGGCCTACTAGCAACAAAATCCCTCAGTTTTCGTTCATGTGGAATGTCTTAAGTTCTCTTTCATTTTTGAAGGATATTTTTGCCAGATATTGAATTCTTGGTTGATATTTTCTCTCTCAGCACTTTAAATATATCATCTCTCTGCCTTCTGGCCTCTATGATTTCTGATGAAACTTATCTGTTAATCTTATTGAGAATCCCCTCTACATGATGAGTCATTTATTTCTTGATGCTTTCAAGATTATGTCTTTGGCTTTGGCTTTAGATAATTTTATAATAATGTATCTTGGTGTTGATCTCTTTGAGTTTATTCCACTTGGAGTTTGTTGACCTTCTTGGATTAATAGGTTTGTATCTTTCATTAAACTTGGGAAGTCTTCAGCCATTGTTTCCTCAGATATTCTTTCTGCCTCTTTCTCTCTGCCATCTCTTCCCTATCATGTGTATCTTTGTACATTTTATGGTATCCAACAGGTCTGTTAAGCTCTGTTAATTTTCTTCCTTTTCCTTAGACTGGATACTCTCAATTAACTTATGCTCAGTTTTGCAGATTCTTTCTTCTGTCTGTTCAAATCTGATGTTGAACCCTCTAGTGAATTGTTCATTTTAGTTATTGTACTTTTCAACTCCAGAATGTCTATTTGATTCCTTTTTATTATTTATATTTTTTATTGATATTCTCTCTTTATTGAGACATTGTTTTCTTGATTTCCTTTAATTCTTTGTCCATGGTTTTCTTTAGCTATCTAAACATATTTAAGACAATTGATTTAAAGTCTTTGTCTATTAAATCAGGGTCTGGGTTTCCTCAGGGACAATTTCTATTAATTACTTTTTTTCTGTGAATGGGCCACACATTCTTGTTTTTTTTTTTTAAGAAGATGTTGGGGGTAGGAGTTTATCAATTAATTAATTTATTTTTGCTGTGTTGGGTCTTCGTTTCTGTGCGAGGGCTATCTCTAGTTGTGGCAAGCGGGGGCCACTCTTCATCGTGGTGTGTGGGCCTCTCACTATCACGGCCTCTCTTGTTGCAGAGCACAGGCTCCAGACGCACAGGCTCTGTAGTTGTGGCTCATGGGCCTAGTTGATCCGCGGCATGTAGGATCCTCCCAGACCAGGGCTCGAACCCGTGTCCCCTGAATTAGCAGGCAGATTCTCAACCACTGTGCCCCCAGGGAAGCCCCTTGTTTTTTTTTGACATACCTTATATATATATTTTGAAAATAGGACACTTTAATATTATAATGTGGAAACTCTGGAAAACAGATTCTTCCCTTCCCTTCCAACAAATAGGGTTTGTTGTTGCTTTTTTTGGGTGTTGTTGTTTATTTGTTTAGTGAATTTTCTGAAGTATTTTTGTAAAGTCTATTCTTTCTTGTGTGTGGCCACTGAAATCTTTTTCTCATTATCTTTGGTCAGTTATTGATTTGACAGAAATTTCCTTAAACTCCTGGAAGCAAAACAAACAAAGATACAAACACACAAACAACAAACCAAGGGATAAAAAGCTCTCCTGGTGTTTGTGAGCTGGCTCTGTGTTTGGGTACTCCTTCAATGCTTAGGTATGCAGTTTATAATTCTGCCTTAGCCTTCACTTTCTACTTGTGTGGTGCCTGAATTTAGCCAGAAGTGAAAGCTTAAAGTCTTCTCAGGTTGTTTTTTCTGCGCATAGGTCGAGACTTGGGCATGTGCTTGGACTTCTAGATTCCCTGGAATACATTAATTTAAAGCCCTTATTCCACTATCTCCCAAGTGTCTCAGCCTCTTTATTTTTTAAAAAATAAATTTATTTATTTATTTTTGGCTGCGTTGGGTCTTCATTTCTGCACGCAGGCTTTCTCTAGTTGCAGCGAGCGGGGGCTACTCTTCATTGCGGTGCATGGGGTTCTCATTGTAGTGGCTTCTCTTGTTGCGGAGCATGGGCTCTAGGTGCGTGGACTTCAGTAGTTGTGGCTCGCGAGCTCAGTAGTTTTGGCACGTGGGCTCAGTAGTTGTGGCACATGGGCTTAGTTGCTCCATGGCATGTGGGATCTTCCTGGACCAGGGCTTGAACCTGTGGCCCCTACATTGGCAGGCAGATTCTTAACCACTGCACCACCAGGGAAGTCCCATCTCAGCCTCTTTTATTTGCAGACTTTTCAGTTTGTCTATTGCTTTCTCCAAGTTTTATTCCTTGTCCCATGTGGCAGTGGCTAATACATTTGCTTCTAAACGCCTTGCATGAGTGCCAACAGGGAAGCTGCCTCAGCCCTGAGGAAGCTCCAAAGTAGGTGAAAAAAAAGGCAAACCCTTGAGTCAATCCCTCGAGGTGCCACCAGGTCAAACCACACAACCACAGTTATTTGAGAATAAGGTCCATATCCTGTCCTCTGGTACGAGCAACCTGTTTCTGCAATGTGGACTGCTCTCTTTAAGGCTTCTAAAGAACTGAGTAGTTGAGGATGGTAACAGGGTAAGCTAAAATGCCACAGGGCTCTCTTACTGAAATTTTGCTTCTTTATTCTTCATTAAGAAACCCCAGGCTGCTTGTAAACTTTTGGTTAGATTCCAGAGTTCTGGCAAAGTTGATTCTGACAGCTTTTGCTGGGCTATTAATTGTTATTATGGAGGGATGACATTTTGGAGTTCCCTACTCCACCATTTTCATTGATGTGGGTATCTAACAGGTTTTAAAATTTTAGATGAAACAAAGATTATATGGAAGAGCTCTGGTATTCAGCAATGTGGCAGACTAAATAACCACTCTGGAGGACCTTGTCAAAAGAAAGTTCATTTTAGCATTGTTTGTAACACCAAAACTTGGAATATATCTTCCAGCTGTTTTCTCCAACAATGGTAACTATTATGAACCAGGGATGTGTTATCCTATATTTCCTTTTAAAAATGGAAAATTTTATTCCAGTTATACAATTCCTGCTCCACCACTGACTATTGCATGTGTCAAGCAGAAGGTGGAAAGAACTTGTCTTTTAATTTATTTGACTGTTCGACCATTAATATCTAAGAGAGATGTTGCGCATCACTCAAAGATCCTGGACTTTGAACTGGATGCAGTAACTGTAGGGGACTTGGGAGTTATCTCTCTTGGGAGTAAGTGTGTTCCATGTATGGGAATAAGGATACACACATTTATTTGGATGGTCAGAGGGGCAGAATATGGAAGATAACACAGTTATGTACCACTTTCTCCCTCTCTCTCTCTCCCTCTCTCTCTGTCTCTCATTAACTGAATCTTATTTTATTAGGGATGGCAATAAACATGGATGAAAACTATGTTTCCTAGCTTCCCTTTGTATTTAGGTATGACTATGTGAATTACTTCTGAATAATGAGATGTTAATGGAAATTGTTGAATGTGGCTTCTGTGAAAGCTCCTTAAAGCTGACTTGCATCTTTTGCCCTTTGCCCTTCTCCTTCTTCCTGTGTGGGAGTTAGATCTGTTGCCTGGAATTCCAGCAGACATATTGTCACCGTGAATTAAACTTAAGACTGGAAAACTCACCTGAAGAATGGCAGAAAAGAAATATTAGATAGAGCCTGGGTCGCCAGTGAAATTATGGAGCTGTCATTCTACCCCTACAATGCCTCATTCTTGGTGTCTTATTATGTAAGAAAAATAAAACCCATATTTATCTAAACCACTACTTTTTGGGCCTCTAGTTAGAGTTGAATGCAATCCCTAAATGATACATAAGCTAAGAGAAAATCAGAAGAATTTGACAAGGTAATTCACAGAACAAAACCAAATGCTCAACCAACATGTGTAAAGATGTTCTAATTCACCTATTATTCAGGGAAATGCAAACTAAAGTATCAGTGAGATATCACTACACCCGTCAGGTTGCCATGAATTTTAAAAGAGTGATAACGCATAGTACTACAGATATGTGGGAAAAGTGTATACTTATACACTGATGGATAAAGCAGTAAAAATTTTAAAAGATATGTACCATTTGAATTTTACTCCTGGAAATCTATTCCACGGGAATAAATACACCAGTACATAAGGACATATGAGCAAGGATGTTATTTATAGCACTGTTTGTAGTGGTAAAAAACTGGAAGGAAAGGGAATTTGTTATTGTGCTTATATGAACATAAAAACGGGTATGGAAAGATAACACAATAGATTTTTTCACTAGTTAACCTTTGGGAGCAAGAAAAGTTTGGAGAGATAGTTTGAGGGGAGGCAGTAGTAGAGGAGGATGGATGAGGAGAAAAGAACAAAATAAGACTCAACACTTGGAGCCGGTGCTTAAAATATAAGAAGCCACCAATAATGGATGAAAGAGACATAGTATAGGTACACAGAAAAGAATCTAAAATAGTATCCCTAATTTCTTAGGTAGGAAGAATTTTGGACCGATAGAACCTTTTATTTATCATATGTATGTGTAATGATTAAGACATTATTTTTTAGAGCAGTTTTAAGTTTACAGCCAGACTTCTGACCAGTGAAAACTGTGGGATAATAAGTGAGTGACGTTTTAAGATACTGAGTTTGTTGCACAGAAATAAAAAATGAATACAGTAGGCTTATTGTTTCCAGATACTATCCTGGGTGGGCAGAGACATACAGCTGTCATTCAAGTGTAGACAGTGGAGTTATGGCCTCTGGCTAACTGTGAGAGACCTGTTTCTTGGTTTTCTTGTGTTGGGTATGTTCTATCTTCATGCCATCAGTGGTATAATGGACTAGTCCTGACCAGTCCTCATGGACTATACAGTGCTATTACCCCATGCCCTCGCTCCTAACCCACCATAGGTTTCTTCTCTATTTCTAGACTACAGAGAATTTACTTTCTTATTTTAAGCAAGCTATGCATTTTAAAAATAATTTGAAATATTATATTGACTGTCTTTGTGTATTTGAAGTTGAAGGGGGGAAGTTTATGTGTGATAGACATAATATTTCTCAACCTGTAGAGCTAAGAGATCAGACTGAATTAAAGGCTATTTCAAAATTGTAGATCTTCTGAGGGCTCTACAATAAAATAAGTCTGACTTCTGTCAGTATAAATGTCCCCAAACTTCATTATGGATCAGATAACATGGATAAAATTAAATGTGGCCTAAATGTACTTGTCCTCCCTCAATTTCCAAGTCTATCCTTTGCCCATTCCTAATATACTACTTGCATCACATAAAGTTTTAATAGCTTTACATATGTTAAATAAATAATTATGTAGTAAAGTTTTCTAATCATACATGGAGTGATCGGGGGATCTTTGCAAACTTTTCTAGAAAGATAGCAAAAGAGAAGTCTGAAATTGAAAAAGAGTTAGATGTTTAGAAGAATCCTCAATCTGCAATAAATAAGCCAATAAAATAGATTATCTCAAGAACAATAATATCCTGTAAAAATGTTGTACCTTGGAGGAGCCAGTGTGTGCTCTAGGAACTCCTCAATTTTAATGAAGTCTGTTTTCAACTCCTTGTTATATATCAGGAAGGGAGGATTTGTGCCTGGGGCTAAGTCCTTCAGCTCTTCAGGCTTTCTATGATTATTGAAAATAAGCAGAGTTAGGCCTCTAGATAAAGTACACATTATGCAAACACCAACATTGTATTGGTGTCTACTGATTTTAATCCCCAGAATGAAACATGTCCTGATTTGTCTTACCTGGTCATGTCAACGGTAGTCACATTGAATTTAACTCCTTTAAGCCAGAGGATCATAAAAAGGCGTTGGCAAAAGGGACAGTTTCCAATACTCTCCCCATCACTTCCAGCCTATTAAGATAAAGAAAGGCTTCATTCATTCATTTGCTCAATAAGTATGTATTGAGTGCCTGCTGGGAAATAAGCTAGTTGCTAGAGACAAAGTTGGTAGTCCTTAATCTCATGAATTCTACCATCTGTGGGCAGAGAGAGATAATGAAGCAAATAATTTCATTGTATGTAAAATTACCAGAGTGATGAGTACATAACAACAGAATGCTGACTAAAGACTATGTTCATTTTCCATTTTCATAGATCCTGCCAAATTTCCTTCTTGAAAGGTATATTCAGTATTTTCATTGGAACTTTGATTTCCTTATTCTGTGACTTGTTTGTTCATGACAATTTTATATTTATCTATTAAGGTGATGACCTTTTCCTTATTACTTTGGAAAAATTACTTGTATACTAAAGACACTAACTCTTTTTGATAAAGTTACATGTAATTTTTAAACAATGCCTTATGTAAAATTAAAATTTTACATAAAATCTTATATTGTTTTCCTTTATGAAATCTGGTTTTCCTGATCTGCTTACACAGCTGTTATGTACATCAAGATTGCAAAGAAAAAAATTACTTTCTTATTTTGTTTTACTATAAAGATGTTCCCTCATGTTTTCTTCTAGTAACTTTACGGTTTCATTTTTGCATTTGTTTCACCTATTTAGAATTTATTTTGGCATAAGGAATGTATTGGGACTCCAGATTTATTATTTTTATTTTATTATTTTACAAATAGTTAATAGTTGTCTTAACACCACTCATTTAAAAATTCATCTTTTGCTCAACATAGCAAATTATTAGAGAAAGGCAAATCAAAACTACAATGAGGTACCACCTCATACTGGTCAGAATGGCCATCATTAAAAGTCTACAAATAATAAATGCTGGAGAGGGTGTGGAGAAAAGGGAACCCTCCTACACTGCTGGTGGGAACATAAATTGGTGCAGTCACTATGGAGAACAGTACGGAGGTTCCTTAAAAAATTTAAACAGAGTTACCATATGATACAGCAATCCTACTCCTGGGCATGTATCCAGACAAAACTATAATTTGAAAATGCACCTGTATGCTCATAGCAGCACTATTTAGAATAGCCAAGACATGGAAGCAACTTAAGTGTCCATTGACAGATGAATGGATTAAGAAGATATGATATATATATATCCATTATATATATAATGGAATGGTATATATAATATACATATATAATGGAATGGTATATATATAATATATACCATATATATATATATGATGGAACACTACTCAGCCATAAAAAATGAAATAATGCCATTTGCAGCAACATGGATGTACCTAGAGATTATCATACTGAGGGAAATAAACCACACAGAGAAAGACAAATATAGATGTGGCTTATATGTGGAATCTAAAATATGACACAAATGAACTTATCTATGAAATAGAAACAGACTCATAGACATTGAGAGCAGACTGTGGTTGCCAAGAGGGGCAGGGGATGGGAGAGGCATGGATTGGGAGTTTGGGATTAGTAGATGAAAACTATTATATATAGAATGGATAAACAACAAGGTCCTACTGTATAGCACAGGAAACTATATTCAATATCCTGTGATAAACCATAATGGAAAAGAATATGAAAAAGGATGTGTGTATATATATATGTAATTGAATCACTTTGCTGTACAGCAGAAATTAACACCACATTGTAAATCAGAGACACTTCAGTGAAAAATGAGCACATCTTACTTTATGTAAATTATACCTCAATAAAGTGTATTAAAATGGAAAATTTCAAAAAGAAGAACAAAAAACCCCTCAAATAAATGATATTATGCAGCGATTGCAGACGTTGCAATGACAAAGGTAAGGGTATAACCATGGAAGGGAGTGCCTGAGAGATTATGAAGAACAAGGTCACTGGACGACAGAAAGCCAAGGATGTGAGAGGACAGAGTGTTGGAAGGGTCATTTGTGTAGATATTAAAATCACCAAGAATTATGATAGGCATAGTGTTGAAGAGTGTGACAATGATCCAGGAAATAAAATCCTTAAGAAGTAAGGGAAAGTGACCTGGGATTGGGAAGACTACTATAACAAGGAGGGGTAGTGGTTGGTTTAGTCTGATTTTATGAGACAACCGAGATATTTCTCTGGATGGGAGAGATAGAATGGTCTGGAAACAAGAATGAGGAGCAAGGACATCTAAAGACATCTACCTCATCGCCACCCTCAGTGGTAATAGAAATGAGGAAGAAAGGGGAGCCTCTCCTTGAGAAGGCTATAGCTGATGTTGTCTCCTGAGGGGAGATCCAAGTTATAGACACCTCAATCTCAACATGTCCCAAAGTGAATTCTTTCCCTTTTCTTTACTCCACACACTTACCTACTCTTTAGAGTTCCTAATCCTGTGAAGTGCACTGCTATCTACTTTGGATTTGTGAATTGTGTTCCCCCCAAATTAAAATGTTGAATCCCTGTCCCCCAACGTGATGGTAGTTGGAGGTGAGGTGTTTGGGAAGTGATTGGTTTAGATGAGGTCATGAGGGTAGAACCCTTACGATGGGATTAATGCCCTTATAAGAAGAAACCAGAGCTCTCTCTCTCTCTTTTTCTTTCTCTCTTTCTTCATCTCCCCCAACAACTATGCATATAAGGTCATAGCAAGAAGGCACCTATCTATAATAAACCAGGAAGAGAGTTCTCACCAGAAACTGACCATACTGACACCTTGATCTTGGACATAATTCTTATTTTTTGGTAAATTTTCCTTTTCCTGGCAGTGAGTACAACAGAGGAAATAATGTTTATTGTTGCTCTTTTGTGGCGTCAGGGAGTGAAGAGGTATGGGAAGAGGCAACCACCTTGGCAGCTGAATTTCTTTTGTAACAGAAGTCAGGCTAAAGATCCAATCATAACTGGGGTTAGTGAATGGAAACTTGATTAGGCAGGAAGAAGAATGAAGTCTGATAATAGATACAGCAGGAAGGGTGGGTTGCCTTTGGCAAAAGGAAAGGCAAAACAGTGAGGTGTGGGGGAAATGTAGCACAATTTTACAGGAAAACTGAATTTTTTTCTGTTTATAATAATGCTGATTTAAAGTGCAACTACACAAAATGTATGAATATACAATGGAAAAAAGACAGGCTCTTCCATAAGTGGTGCTGGGAAAACTGGACAGCTACACGTAAAAGAATGAAATTAGAGCACTCCCTAACACCATACACAAAAATAAACTCAAAATGGATTAAAGACTTAAATGTAAGGCCAGACACTATAAAACTCTTAGAGGAAAACATAGGCAGAACACTCTATGACAAAAATCACAGCAAGATCTTTTTGACCCACCTCCTGGAGAAATGGATGTGAAAACTACCACGATGTGGTCATTCACCAAAACAACTTTTTCTCTTTGCGTTTGTGATCTATGTTTCTCAACATGAAAAATAGTAATGGCTGGAACATCTGACATTTATTGAATGTTTGCTATGTTAACAACTACTGTGTCTTAAAAATTTATTTTATTTAATGCTTGTAATGAAGATGATCCTGTGAGGTAGGTTCTGTCATTACTCTTGTTTTACAGATGAGGAAATTGAAGTTCAGAGAAGCTGACTTGCTCAAGTACACTCAGCTAGACAAGAGTTGATGACCCATACACTCTTCTCATGTAGCTAATCCAGGACTGTCTACTCCACAATCCACACTCCTTAAACACTGCTTTATCCCATCTAATAGTTTTATTGGATTTTTTATTAATCAGTCTTTATAATAGTCTTTATGATAGTTCTAAGATAATTTGAAAATAGTCTGAACATTCAGAGAAGAGTATCATCTCTTTTTCTATTTTACATTTATCAATAAAGACAAAAATATTACATTCAGGATTTTGGCCCAAATGTTAGAGTCTATAATGTTATGTACAAATCTATGAAAACTTAATTTTAGACTGGTAGAGAACACAAAAACTCCATCTATCAATGAACAACAAACCAATAAGATAAACTCTGCATTTAGAGAAAACAAAATGTGTTCTTTTAGAAAATCCTTTGTTCTTAGTTCCTGGATATAAATCTTGCCGAAATCATTCAGAGTTGAAAGGCAATGTTTTCACTCACTCCATGGAACACATGGGCGGGTGTGATATAAGTTCTTAATTGTGTCAGGAAAGGACTTACTTTCTTGTAGGGATCCCATCAGTGGCATTGGGAAATTGTGGTAGGGTCCCCAGACATAGCTGGGGAAATTACAGACTCATTTAATCTTTAGAAAGATACCACATTATAAGGGAGATACAACTGGTAAACAGTAGTGCTTTTTAAATTTTCTCATTAACATTTTCACCCCTCTCAGCCCCTATTCCCCCTCTTCTATGAAACTTCTAGAGATCTTTGGAATCCATCTCAAAGCAAAGCAAAACAAAAACCCAGATCAGATGATACTAAAGGTTCTTCCAGAAAATCTGTGGCTTGTATCAATGTCATTAGATAAGCTAACATCTAGAGGATTTCATCTAATGAAATTCTGGGAAATGTTACTAAAAAGTGTGCCAAGTTGAAAACAATGAATCAAAATTATGCACAGCTATTTTAAGGGACTGGAATCTTGACCCTGCCATTTACTAGCTATGTGACCTTATGCAAAGCTACTTAGCTACTTTTTGCTTTAGTTTCTGTAACCATAAAATAGGGTTAATAATAAACCACTTAGCACAGCCCCTGCCATAAGTACTCAATAAATGATTAGGTTTTTAACCTGAAAGTTATTATTTAATTTAACATTTGCTCATCCAACGTGTGATTTCCTAACTTCCCCTGTCTCGATTACCATCCAAATTACGGGAAGTCTATGAAGATAAACACACAGATCAATGCCAACAACTGGTTAGAGGAGTTTGATTGGATTGAATAAGCAAGTTTAGACAAAAGAAACTAGTTACCCTATGAAGAGACTTATTACCTCTGGTTTGGAATTGGTAGTTATAAGAAGTCAGTTAGGAAGTTAAGGCTTACTTATGTTGCGTCTGAGCAGTGACATGTTTTGCTGGAATCCAGAGATAGGAGAAGTAGCTCTTATGCCCCACAGTCAAGCAAACACTTACTTGGATTGTTTTGCTATGCAGGAATTCAAGAGTCTCCTATAATTTTGTAAAGGCTGGTTAATTATGTCCTTGATGTATATATGTGACCAGTTGTCAAATATTTTAAAATTATTGTAAAAGTATTACTTTGGCCAACAGATGTTTAACCTAAAATTTGGTAAGCACACCTTATTTTATGCCTTTGTAGGCCATCAAGAGGCGATGTAGTTTTAGAGGCAAGTTGCTTAAACCTTATTTCCTTAGCTTACTTACCTAGAAATCATGAGGACAATATTACTAAAGTTTTGAGTAACCTATCTTCTAAGTTGTTAGGACTAAATGAGATAATATACATAAAGTGTTACAAAAGGGTTAAGCATGATATAAGAGTTTGTTTTTATTATTACCATCCTCAATACTTCCAATAGTCAATGAAAATATAGAGAAAAATAGTTAATATAAGCAAGGATTTAGGAAACTATGTAATTTCTACTTGGAATAACCCGTGCAAAATTTTTCTTTTTCTTGATGAGCTAATTTAGAAACACATGTTCCTTTCTCCTGCTTTAGGGGTTTTCCAAAGGGCTTTTCTGAAATGTTAAGACATTAAAAAAAAAAAAGCCAAGGCAAAAAACCTCCTACTCATATAACAGGCACACAGACTCCTGGCTTTTTTCTCCTCTAGTGTCCGTTTGACCCTGCTGTGATGTTCATCCATTGTGGGAGAATTTTTGAAAGCTCTATTTGGACCATGTGTGGGAATGAGGCTCTCAGGCCATTCTTGGCCCTCTCCTCCCCACATTCAGGCCTTCCAAAACATATCTCATAAAACACAGATTATGAGAACTGGAAAGCCCTTAAGGATCATTTTGTCAGGCTCCTTTATTGTACAGATGGAAAAACAAAGAAGGAGGGAGGGATTTGTCCAAGGTTACATAGGAAGTCACTAATAATACAATTAACTTGTTCTAACTACCAGCCAGTCTAGTTGTCTTTCTACCATATCTTCTTGCTTTTTTCAGATGGGGTGTTTTTCTATTGTTATATAAGAGCAGCCAAACACCCAGGTATTCTTCTAGGACTCAGAGTAGGTATAAAATTACAAAATTATTTCCTATCTCTAGCTGAAATGTTGACTTAAAAAAAAAAAGCTGAGGTCCAGTGTCAAGGAATAATACATTCTGTATGCTCTCATTATAGCTAGAAAACTTACCTTCACAAAAAGCTCAATTTCAGGGTCTGTTTGACTGCTGGGCCTCGGGTCTGCCATCTTTCTGTTTTTATTGCCAGTTTTCAGCCCCCTGCCTTCTGTGCAGTCCACAGTACTCACAGATTCTTTTCTTCCAGTTTTATCCAAAGGCTTAAATGAAGGTTGTGCTTTAAGAGGAAAGTCCAGCTTGTAATAGTCAGAGCTGGGCTAGTCTCTCTTCAAGAGGTGCAGAAAATTCTAGATGCTTGAGAGTAACTCTTGAATTTGTTCTCTTTCTTCCTCTTGACCTAACATTTGAATCAAGGAGGAGCCGATGGCGTGTGTATAAACTGGCTGGCTAGAAGGGTGGGGGAGTTTCCAAAGACGCTTCAATGCTATGAGTCAGCAGAGAGAAACACATACACACAAACACACACATGCAGTTTCGATATATCAAGCAGACCAGATGTTCTCTAGAGCTTCCCTTTGAATCCTGGGCTCCATGCCCAGAAAATGGCCTCTTATGCTGTTCTTGTAACCTGACAGCAGCAAAAATCTCTTCCAGGGAAAGGCCACAAGTGACTCGGGTTTTAGCATTGAAAAGGATGTTTATTTAATGACACTGTCTAAACGTTGGTTTAAAAAGAAGTGGGCTTCCCTGGTGGCACAGTGGTTAAGAATCCGCCTGCAAATGCAGAGTGAGACACGGGTTCAAGCCCTGGTCCGGGTCCGGGAAGATCCCACATGCCACGGAGCAACTAAGCCCGTGCACCACAACTACTGAGCCACTTTGAAGCCCAACCCATAGGATGGCAGAAACATTTGCAAATCATATATCTGAGAAAGGTCTATTTTCCAGAATGCATAAAGAAACCTTACAAGTCAACAACAAAAAGATAAGCAACCCAGTTAAACAATGGGCAAAGGACTTGAATAGGCATTCCTCCAAAACAGATGTACAAATGCCGAAGAGGCACAGGAAAGGATGCTCAACGTATTTAGTCATTAGAGAAATGCAAATCAAAATCACCATGAGATGCCACTTCACACCCACTAGGATAGCTAATACAAGCAAAACGAAGCAAAACTAAACCCAGAAAATAACAAGTTTTGGAGAAGATGTGGAGAAATTGGGACACACATACACTGCTTGTTGGGAATGAAAAAATGGTAGAGCTGCTGTGGAAATCAGTAGGGTGGTGGTTCCTCAATAAGTTAAACATAGAATTACCATATGACACTGCAATTCCACTCTTAGATATACGAAAAATTACAGACCAATAGCTTTTATGAATATCGATGCAAAAATCCTCGGAAGAATTCTAGCAAGCTGAATCCAGCAGCATATTATAAATATTACATTCCATGTCCAAATAGGAATTATCCCAGGAATGCAAGGATGGCTCAACATAAGAAAACTGATTAATCAAAACCACATTGATAAAATGAAGGGGGAAAACACCCTCATGATCATCTTAGTTGATGCAGAAAAAGCATTCAACAAAATCTAACAACTTTCATGATTAAAAAACAAACAAAAAACACCCAGCAAACTAAGAATAGAAGGGAAATTCCTCAACAAAATAAAAGGCTTTTATGAAATACCCTAGCTAATGTCATACTCAATGGTGGAAGACTGGAAGCATTTTCCCTAACATCAAGAACAAGAGAAGAATCCTTGCTTTCAGTGCTTCTACTCAAGACTGTAACGGAAGTCCTAGTCAGAGCAATGAGGCAAGAAAAAGAAATGAAAAGCATCGAAGTTGGAAAGGAAGTAAACTACTTCTATTCTCAGATGACATGCTCTTCTGTACAGGAAACCCTAAAGAATCCACAAAACACATTAGAGTTAACAAACGAATTCAACCAAGTTGCAGTATACAAGATCAACACACAAAAATCTGCTGTGTTTCCATATCCTAGCAATGAAAAAATAATCCAAAATGAAATCGACAACAGTTCTATTTCACACAACATCAAAAGGAATAAAACACACAGAGATAAATTTAGCCAAGGAGGTGCAAGGCTTGTGCACTGAAAACTACAAAGCACTGCTGAAAGAAATGAATGATGACCTTAAAAAGAAAAGGGGAAAGACAGCAGATTTTGTGGACGGGAAGACTTAATACTTTTAAGATGGCAATCCCACCCAAAGTTGTCTAGAGATTTAATGAAATCCCCGTGGAAATCGCAATGCTCTGTTTTACAGAAATGTAAAAGCCAATCCTAAATGCATACGGAATTTCAAGTGACCTTGAATAGCCAAAATAATCTTGGAAAAGAAGAAAAAAGTTGGAGGACTCACACTTCCCTATTTCAAAACTTAGTCCAAAGCTACAGTTATCAAAACTATGTGGTACTAGCATAAGGATAGACACATAGATCAGTGGAGTCCATAAATAAACCCATAGATCTATCCCATGGGTTGTAAACCCAAATGAGTTGAAAACAGGTGTTCAAACAGAACCCTGCACAGGAATGTTCACCAGAGCACTATGCCCGACGGGCACAAGGTGGAAGTCACCCAAATGTACATCAGCTGCTGAGCGGATACACATGTGTGGTCTAGCCATGCATTGCAATGTTATTCAGCCTGCTGAATATTATTCAGCCAGGAATATTATTCATTTGGAAGCAGATATATAGTCGTGATGGTGGCCCAGCACCGCCAGTGTATACTTGGTGCCCCTGGATGGTCCGCCATTAGCTGCCTTCTCTGTACAAAGTTCCCATCTGGTGGACAGTGAGAGTTCCACCAAAGAGAGGGTCCAGCGAACACAGTGAGCAGGATCCTGCCAGCGCCATTTCTTTGCAGGCCCAGGACCCCGGCGGAGGGGGTGGGGGCGGGGTGAGGTGGGGTGGAGGAGGGGTTATGGGAAAGCAGTGACCTCACAGGGTGCTCCCCGACCAATGAGGGCCCGGCCTATGGTCGCTAGGATACGGAGGAGGGGCCTGAGAACACCGGTTGTCTAGAGATGTTGGGACCAGCAGGCACAACCGACCGACCCTCATTCCGCCGCACCTCATCCCAGCGCACCGCAGAGCGAGGCCGTCGCAGAAAGCGCGCCCAATGGCCAGCATGTCGGGGAAGAGGGGCCGTCGAGGGTCACCCGGTCGCCGCTCCCACACCGCCGGAGCCGAGCTGTCCTTCTCCGTGAGCCACATGGAGCGCCTCCTGCGGGAGGGCCACTACGCCCAGCGCCTGAGCTCGTCCGCACCCGTCTACCTAGTGGCCATCATCCAGTACCTGGCGGCCAGGGTCCTGGAGCTGGCGCGCCATGAGGCCCAGAACAGCAGCAGGAGGCACCTCACTCCGGAGCCGGTGGACGTGGCGGCCCGCAGCAACGCGCTGCTCAGCGACTTGTTCAGGACTATAGCACCATCTCCCAGGTGGCCCTGGCCCAGCCCTAGCTGCCCAACGACACCTGGGTTCCCGGCCCCCGGGGGGCGCGGCCGTCAGGCGCCAGGTCCTCTCACCGACCAACCGCACAGCCCGGGCGGCCCCGGCCTGCCTGCTGCCTTGGGCACAGTCACTGCGAGTCAATAAAGTGTTTCAAGAGACCCCCTGCGCATGCTTCACTCACTTGGAGTGGGAGGTGGTGGTGGTGGGACACCCCTCGTCGGAGGGATGGGGGCGGGGGTCTGGCCGGAGTTGGGGGGTGGGGGGCGTGGAGTCGGGGGTCACAGACAGAGAGGAGCGGTCTCCCACGGTGACAGTGCATGGGGTGGCCCTGGGTGGGAGAGGCTGGCTGCGGCGGGGCTGGGGGCGGACTGGGGCCTGGGGTGAGGCCGGACAAAAGAAGGCTCCCCCGCTGGCTCTGAGCAAGTCGGAGCCAGGCCAAAGTCCCCAGAGGGACGGGGTTCCTTGCGGCGCTCGACACCGCGAGGGCGGTGTCGTGACAGGGTGAGGGTGCCAAGGCGACCGACCGCCCTGGGTGCGGGAGGCAGGGGTGGGTGGACAGAGCGCTTGGCATGGACTCCCATGGGGCAGGGGCTTTGACGGGAAGATTGAGGCTTGATCGGGATTGGGGTGGGCGGGACACAATCAACACATAGGCAAAGTCAGAATTAGGGTCACGTGGGGTCAAGAGTTTTTGGTTGTGTTCCCCTAGAGATGCCAAGAGATGCCCTGCTTGGCAACCTGCGTGAACAAGCTGTAACCTAGCAACAGTGGGCGGGCGCCCGGCCAGGCCCCACCCCAGCACCCCTGGTTTGCATACGAAGCTTGCACCAGGCACAGCCCCTACCCTCAAGATTCCTGCATATGAATCTTGACACTGGAAAGGCTTTTCTCCCAAACCCTCAATTTGCATATGTGACTTTCGCTGGACCGGGCTCTGCCTCCGATCACTCAATTTGCATGTCACCGTGGAAATGGCGGTTTAGCATAGAAAGCTAGAGTAGTAACCACGTGTGAGACACACGTTTTAAAATTAATTCTATATGTTTATGCCTTACGTGTTTTTGATTAGTGAGAAACTTTATGCCTACTGCTTCCCTGATAGGGTACTAGCCTTTTAATGAAATTTAATTTCTTCATTTTTAATAATGAGAGTGTAATACCTGCCCACCATTTCAGAATAGTGGTTAGAAGAGTTAGAGAGAAATTACATATATTCGATATATAAACCTGATATATAATATATAACATAAAATATATTTTTAAAATATATAAAAATATAATTGTGCTAAAAGAAGAATTTACCAAGTAGTGGGGATAGTACTGCATGCAGTCCATGGCACTCTGTTATTTCTTTTTTTTAATATTATGCAATAAAATCACCCTCTTTTGGAGCCCAGTTCTACGAATTTAGCACATGTACATATGTGTGTATCCACCACCACATTCAGGATATGGAACAGCTCCAGCAACCCAGGAAAGTCCCTGGTCTGCTGGCCCCGTTTAAGTGCTTGATTTTTGCTAAAATAACGTTTGTTACATAGAGTCCTGGGTGGGGAGTTGGATGGTGAGCCAAGATTCAACAAAGACCACAAGGGAAAGTGAAGTAGAGAAGTTTATTACTGTACTCACAGGTCCTGGATGAGGTACACAGCACACCTGGAGGGCCACACAGGAGGTCAAGGCAGGGTACAGGCAGAGGGCAAGCAGCAGGACCTGCAGCTTATGCCTTTATTAGGGTCCATAGGTGATGTGTTTCTGAGGTTCCCTGGATAAGGCCAGATTGGCAATTCAAAACCATAAAAAGAGCAGGGTTTTCGTAAGCTCTGTTGGAGTCCTATCTAAGGGACCCACAAGGGGAAGGAGCTGGGAGGCGGAAGAGACTGTTTTATCACCAGGGGCTTTGGGGAACTCATATCAGTTACACTTTCTTGTGACTTAGCTGGCTGCCATCCAGGGCATGCCCTTGAGGTTAGGTTTCAGTCCACCCAAGGCCCCTGCAGGCCCCTTAGCCACACAAAAAGAATGCAGAGGCTGCGATATTATGGAGTAGTTTAAACTCTCAACAGTTGTCAAACTCTTTCTTCAGACCTAACCCTTGACAACCACTGCTCTGTTCTCCATCTCTAAAAACTGCCTTTCCCATATGTCTTGCAAGTGGATTCATAAAGTGTGTCAGCTATTGAGGTTGGCTCCTATCACTAAACATACTGCTTTCGAGGTTCATCTAGATTGTTACGTGTATCAGTAGTTATGTTCTATTGTTGAGTAGTATTCCATTGTGTGCATGTACCACAGTTTGTTTACCCGTTGGCCTATTGTAGGACATTTTGGTTGTTTCCAGGTTTTGCAAATTTTTAATAAAGCTGATATGAACACTCATGGATAAGTTTTTGTATGAACTTAAATTTTCATTTCTCTTAGGTAAATACCCAGGAGCTGGACTGCTGGGTCATATGAAAAGGCTCCTCAGATCTCTTCCCAATTAGCCTCATCCTCATCCCCTAGGGGCAACCACTGTTCTTATTTTTTTCACCACATATTGCTTTTGCCTGTTTTAGAACTTCAAATAATGGAATCATACATGTAAATACTTTCAATGAAGCCTCTTTTGAGATCCACTTACGTTGGACGTGTGCATCAATGATTCATTCCTTTTTATCACCTAGTGTTATTTAGCTATATCGGTAAACTACACATGATTTATGCGTTCGACAGTTGATGGACATCTGGCCTGTTTTCAGTTCTTTATTATTATGAAAGAAGCTGCTATAAGCATCTGTGTTCATGTTACTGTGTACACTTATCTTTTCATTTTCCTGGGTAATTCCTAAAAGTGAAAGTGTTTGTGTAATAGGTTAGGTGTATATCTAGCTTTATGAAAAACTGATAAAGATACTAGAGGGGAAGATGGCGGAAGAGTAAGACACGGAGATCACCTTCCTCCCCACAGATACACCAGAAATACATCTACACGTGGAACAACTCCTACAGAACACCTACTGAAGGCTGGCAGAAGACCTCAGACCTCCCAAAAGGCAAGAAACCCCCCACGTACCTGGGTAGGGCAAAATAAAAAAGAATAAACAGAGACAAAAGAATAGGGACGGCACCTGCGCCACTGGGAGGGAGCCGTGGAGGAAAGGTTTCCTAGAAGCCCCTTCGCGGGCGGAGGCTGCGGGTGGCGGGGAGGGAAGCTTCAGAGCCACGGAGGTGAGCGCAGCCACAGGGGTGTGGAGGGCAAAGCGGAGAGATTCCCGCACAGAGGATCAGTGCCGACCGGCACTCACCAGCGCGAGAGGCTTGTCTGCTCACCCGCCGGGGCGGGCGGGGCTGCGAGCTGAGGCTCGGGCTTCGGTCGGAGCGCCGGGAGAGGACTGGGGTTGGCGGCGTGAACACAGCCTGCAGGGGGTTAGTGCGCCACGGCAGGGAGTCCGGGGAAAAGTCAGGAGCTGCCGAAGAGGCAAGAGACTTTTTCTTCCCTCTCTGTTTCCTGGTGCGCGAGGAGAGGGGATTCAGAGCGCTGCTTAAAGGAGCTCCAGAGACGGGCGCGAGCCGCGGCTAAAAGCGCGGACCCCAGAGACGGGCGGGAAACACTAAGGCTGCTGCTGCCGCCACCAAGGGGCCTGTGTGCGAGCACAGGCCACTCTCCACACCCCCCTTCCGGGGAGCCTGTGCAGCCCGCCACTGCCAGGGTCCCAGGATCCAGGGACAACTCCCCCGGGAGAACGCACAGAGCGGCTCAGGCTGATGCAACGTCACGCCGGCCTCTGCAGCCGCAGGCCCGCCCCGCACTCCGTGATCCTCACTCCCCCCGGCCTGAGTGAGCCAGAGCCCCCGAGTCAGCGGCTCCCTTAACCCCGTCCTGTCTGAGCAAAGAACAGACGCCCTCCGGCGACCTACGCGCAGAGGCGGGGCCAAATCCAAAGCTGAGCCCCGGGAGCTGTGCGAACAAAGAAGAGAACGGGAAATCTCTCCCAGCAGCCCCAGGAGCAGCGGATTAAAGCTCCACAATCAACTTGATGTACCTGCATCTGTGGAATACCTGAATAGACAACGAATCATCCCAAATTGAGGAGGTGGACTTTGAGAGCAAGATTTATGATTTTTCCCCCTTTTCCTCTTTTTGTGAGTGTGTACGTGTATGCTTCTGCGTGAGATTTTGTCTGTATAGCTTTGCTTTCCCCATTTGTCCTAGGGTTCTATCCATCCGTTTTCTGTTTTTGCTTTTCTTTAAAAAATTTTTTTTCTTAATAATCATTTTTTATTTTAATAACTTTAATTTATTTTATCTTACTTTATTTTATTTTATCTTCTTTCTTTCCTTCTTTCTTTCTTTCTTTCCTTCCTACCCTCCTTCCTTCCTTCCTTCCTCCACCCTCCCCCTCCCTCCCTCCCTTCTTTCTTTCTTTCTTTCTTTTTCCTTTCTTTCTTTCTTTCTTTCTTTCTTTCTTTCTTTCTTTCTTTCTTTCTTTCTTTCTTTCTTTCTTTCTTTCTTCCTTCCTTCCTTCCTTCCTTTTTTTCCTTCTTTTTCCTTCCTTCCTTCCGTCCTTTCTTTCTATCTTTCTTTCTGCTTTTTCTCCCTTTTATTCTGAGCCATGTGGATGAAAGGCTCTTGGTGCTGCAGCCAGGAGTCAGTGCTCTGCCTCTGAAGTGGGAGAGCCAACTTCAGGACACTGGTCCACAAGAGACCTCCCAGCTCCACATAATATCAAATGGCAAAAATCTCCCAGAGATCTCCATCTCAACACCAGCAAACAGCTTCACTCAACGACCAGCAAGCTACAGTGCTGGACACACTATGCCAAACAACTAGCAAGACAGGAACACAACCCCACCCATTAGCAGAGAGGCTGCCTAAAATCATAATAAGGCCACAGACATGCCAAAACACACCACCAGACGTGGACCTGCCCACCAGAAAGACAAGATCCAGCCTCATCCACCAGCACACAGGCACTAGTCCCCTCCACCAGGAAGCCTACACAGCCCACTGAACCAACTTTAGCCACTGGGGACAGACACCAAAAACAACGGGAACTACAAACCTGCAGCCTGCAAAAAGGAGACCCCAAACACAGTAAGATAAGCAAAATGAGAAGACAGAAAAACACACAGCAGATGAAGGAGCAAGATAAAAACCCACCAGACCTAACAAATGAAGAGGAAATAGGCAGTCTACCTGAAAAAGAATTCAGAATAATGATAGTAAAGATGATCCAAAATCTTGGAAGTAGAATAGACAAAATGCAAGAAACGTTTAACAAGGACCTAGAATAACTAAAGATGAAACAAGCAACGATGAACAACACAATAAATGAAATTAAAAATACTCTAGATGGGATCAATAGCAGAATAACTGAGGCAGAAGAACAGATAAGTGACCTGGAAGATAAAATAGTGGGAATAACTACTGCAGAGCAGAATACAGAAAAAAGAATGAAAAGAACTGAGAACAGTCTCAGAGACCTCTGGGACAACATTAAACACACCAACATTCGAATTATAGGGGTTCCAGAAGAAGAAGAGAAAAAGAAAGGGGCTGAGAAAATATTTGAAGAGATTATAGTTGAAAACTTCCCTAATATGGGAAAGGAAATAGTTAATCAAGTCCAGGAAGCACAGAGAGTCCCATACAGGATAAGTCCTAGGAGAAATATGCCAAGACATATATTAATCAAACTGTCAAAATGAAATACAAAGAAAACATATTAAAAGCAGCAAGGGAAAACCAACAAATAATACACAAGGGAATCCCCATAAGGTTAACAGCTGATCTTTCAGCAGAAACTCTGCAAACCAGAAGGGAGTAGCAGGACATATTTAAAGTGATGAAGGAGAAAAACCTGCAACCAAGATTACTCTACCCAGTAAGGATCTCATTCAGATTTGATGGAGAAATTAAAACCTTTACAGACAAGCAAAAGCTGAGAGAGTTCAGCAACACCAAACCACCTTTACAACAAATGCTAAAGGAACATCTCTAAGCAAGAAACACAAGAGAAGGAAAAGACCTATAATAACAAACCCAAAACAATTAAGAAAATGGGAATAGGAACATACATATCGATAATTACCTTAAATGTAAATGGACTAAATGCTCCCACCAAAAGACGCAGATTGGCCGAATGGATACAAAAACAAGACCCATATATTTGCTGTCTACAAGAGACCCACTTCAGACCTAGAGACACATACAGACTGAAAGTAAGGGGATGGGAAAAGATATTCCATGCAAATGGAAACCAAAAGAAAGCTGGAGTAGCAATTCTCATATCAGACAAAATAGACTTTAAAATAAAGACTATTAGAAGAGACAAAGAAGGACACTACATAATGATCAAGGGATCGATCCAAGAAGAGGATATAACAATTGTAAATATTTATGCACCCAACATAGGAGCACTTCAATACATAAGGCAAATACTAACAGCCATAAAAGGGGAAATCGACAGTAACACATTCATAGTAGGGGAATTTAACACCCCACTTTCACCAATGGACAGATCATCCAAAATGAAAATAAATAAGGAAACACAAGCTTTAAATGATACATTAAACAAAATAGACTTAATTGATATTTATAGGACATTCCATCTGAAAACAACAATAGACATTTTTCTCAAGTGCTCGTGGAACATTCTCTAGGATAGATCATATCTTGGGTCGAAAATCAAGCCTTGGTAAATTTAAGAAAATTGAAATTGTTTCAAGTATCTTTTCCGACCACAACGCTATGAGACTAGATATCAATTACAGGAAAAGATCTGTAAAAATTACAAACACATGGAGACTAAACAATACACTACTTAATAACGAAGTGATCACTGAAGAAATCAAAGAGGAAATCAAAAAATACCTAGAAACAAATGACAATGGACACACGACAACCCAAAACCTATGGGATGCAGCAAAAGCAGTTCTAAGAGGGAAGTTTATAGCAATACAATCCTACCTTAAGAAACAGGAAACATCTCGAATAAACAACCTAACCTTGCACCTAAAGCAATTAGAGAAAGAAGAACAAAAAACCCCAAAGTTAGCAGAAGGAAAGAAATCATAAAAATCAGATCAGAAATAAATGAAAAAGAAATGAAGGAAACGATAGCAAAGATCAATAAAACTAAAAGCTGGTTCTTTGAGAAGATAAACAAAATTGATAAACCATTAGCCAGATTCATCAAGAAAAAAAGGGAGAAGACTCAAATCAATAGAACTAGAAATGAAAAAGGAGAAGTAACAACTGACACTGCAGAAATACAAAAGATCATGAGAAATTACTACAAGCAACTCTATGCCAATAAAATGGACAACCTGGAAGAAATGGACAAATTCTTAGAAATGCACAGCCTGCCAAGACTGAATCAGGAAGAAATAGAAAATATGAACAGACCAATCACAAGCACTGAAATTGAAACTGTGATTAAAAAATCTTCCAACAAACAAAAGCCCAGGACCAGATGGCTTCACAGGCGAATTCTATCAAACGTTTAGAGAAGAGCTAACACCTATACTTCTCAAACTCTTCCAAAATATAGCAGAGGGAGGAACACTTCCAAACTCATTCTACGAGGCCACAACCACTCTGATACCAAAACCAGACAAAGATGTCACAAAGAAAGAAAACAACAGGCCAATATCACTGATGAACATAGATGCAAAAATCCTCAATAAAATACTAGCAAACAGAATCCAACAGCACATTAAAAGGATCATACACCATGATCAAGTGGGGTTTATTCCAGGAATGCAAGGATTCTTCAATATACGCAAATCAATCAATGTGATACACCATATTAACAAACTGAAGGAGGAAAACCATATGATCATCTCAATAGATGCAGAGAAAGCTTTCGACAAAATTCAACACCCATTTATGATAAAAACCCTCCAGAAAGTAGGCATAGAGGGAACTTTCCTCAACACAATAAAGGCCATATATGACAAACCCACAGCCAACATCGTCCTCAATACTGAAAAACTGAAAGCATTTCCACTAAGATAAGGAACAAGACAAGGTTGCCCACTCTCACCACTCTTATTCAACATAGTTTTGGAAGTTTTAGCCACAGCAATCAGAGAAGAAAAGGAAATAAAAGGAATCTAAATCAGAAAAGAAGAAGTAAAGCTGTCACTGTTTGCAGATGACATGACACTATACATAGAGAATCCTAAAGATGCTACCAGAAAACGACTAGAGCTAATCAATGAATTTGGTAAAGTAGCAGGATACAAAATTAATGCACAGAAATCTCTGGCATTCCTATACACTAATGATGAAAAATTTGAAATTGAAATCAAGAAAACACTCTCATTTACCACTGCAACAAAAAGAATAATATATCTAGGAATAAACCTACCTAAGGAGACAAAAGACCTGTATGCAGAAAATTATCACACTGATGAAAGAAATTAAAGATGATACAAATAGATGGAGGGAAATACCATGTTCTTGGATTGGAAGAATCAACATTGTGAAAATGACTCTACTACCCAAAGCAATCTACAGATTCAATGCAATCCCTATGAAACTACCAATGGCATTTTTCATAGAACTAGAACAAAAAATTTCACAATTTGTATGGAAACACAAAAGACCCTGAATAGCCAAAGCAATCTTGAGAACGAAAAATGAAGCTGGAGGAATCAGGCTCCCTGACTTCAGACTATACTACAAAGATACAGTAATCAAGACAGTATGGTACTGGCACAAAAATAGAAATATAGATCAATGGAAGAGGATAGAAAGCCCAGAGATAAATCCATGCACATATGGTCACCTTATCTTTGATAAAGGAGGCAGGAATGTACACTGGAGAAAGGACAGCCTCTTCAATAAGTAGTGCTGGGAAAACTGGACAGGTACATGTAAAAGTATGAGATTAGATCACTTCCTAACACCACACATAAAAATAAGCTCAAAATGGATTAAAGATCTAAATGTAAGGCCAGAAACGATCAAACTCTTAGAGTAAAACATAGGCAGAACACTCTATGATATAAATCAGCAAGATCCTTTTTGACCCACCCCCCAGAGAATTGGAAATAAAAACAAAAATAAACAAATGGGACCTAATGAAACTTCAAGCTTTTGCACAGCAAAGGAAACCATAAACAAGACCAAAAGACAACCCTCAGAATTGGAGAAAATGTTTTCAAATGAAGCAACTGACAAAGGATTAATCTACAAAATTTACAAGCAGCTCATGCAGCTCAATAACAAAAAAACAAGCAACCCAATCCAAAAATGGGTAGAAGACCTAAATAGACATTTCTCCAAAGAAGATATACAGATTGCCAACAAACACATGAAAGAATGCTCGACATCATTAATCATTAGAGAAATGCAAATCAAAACTACAATGAGGTATCATCTCACACCAGTCAGAATGGCCATCATCAAAAAATCTAGAAACAATAAATGCTGGAGAGGGTGTGGAGAAAAGGGAACCCTCTTGCACTGCTGGTGGGAATGTGAATTGGTACGGCCACTATGGAGAACAGTATGGAGGTTCCTTAAAAAACTACAAATAGAACTACCATATGACCCAGCAATCCCACTACTGGGCATATACCCTGAGAAAACCATAATTCAAAAAGAGTCATGTACCAAAATGTTCATTGCAGCTCTATTTACAATAGCCCAGAGGTGGAAACAACCTAAGTGTCCATCATCGGATGAATGGATAAAGAAGATGTGGCACATATATACAATGGAATATTACTCAGCCATAAAAAGAAACGAAATTGAGCTATTTGTAATGAGGTTAATGGACCTAGAGTCTGTCATACAGAGTGAAGTAAGTCAGAAAGAGAAAGACAAGTACCATATGCTAACACATATATATGGAATTTAAGGGAAAAAATGTCATGAAGAACCTAGGGGCAAGACGGGAATAAAAACACAGACCTACTAGAGAACGGACTTGAGGATATGGGGAGGGGGAAGGGGAAGCTGTGACAAAGCGAGAGAGTGGCATGGACATATATACACTATCAAACGTAAAACAGATAGCTAGTGGGAAGCAGCCGCATAGCATAGGGAGATCAGCTCGGTGCTTTGTGACCAGCTAGAAGGGTGGGATAGGGAGGGTGGGAGGGAGGGAGACGCGAGAGGGAAGAGATATGGGAACATATGTATAGCTGATTCACTTTGTTATAGAGCAGAAACTAACACACCATTGTAAAGCAATTATACTCCAATAAAGATGTAAAAAAAAAGCCTGATAAGCTATTTTCCAAAGTGTTTGTACCATTTTACACTCTCACTATGTATGAGGGTTCTGGTCATTCATTTATTCTTGCCAAAATTTGATGTTGTCAGCTGGTTAGTTTCAGCCATTCTGGTGGATGTACAGTGATATCTCATGGTGGCTTTAATTTGCAATTACCTAACGACTAACGATGTTGAGCATATTTTCAATTTGCCAATAGAGAGATATTAAAATCTCCAACATAATTGTAATTTTTCTCATATCTAAATAACCATCCCAGTTTTCTTAGGCCTTCTGTTTGTATGGTACATATTTATACTTTTACTTTCAGTCTTTCTTTGTCCTCATATTTAGAAAGCGTCTCTTTTTAAATTTTTATTTTATTGTGATAACCCTTAAAATGAGATCTATCCTCAATACATTTTTACTGTACAATATATTATCATTGATTATAGATACAATGTTATACAGCAGATCTTGAACTAATTCATCTTGCTTATCTGAAACAATGCCCATTGATTAGTAACTCTCCATATCCCCCTCCCCTTAGTACTTGGCAACTACCATTGCACTCTGATTCTACAAATTTGACTACGTTAGATACCTTGTATAAGTGTAATCATGCCATATTTGTCTTTCTGACTGTCTTATTTCACTTAGCATAATGTCCTCAAGCTTCATCTGTATTGTTAAGGAGCATTTCTTATAGCCAGCATATAGTCATGTGTTGCTTTTATACACAGTATGATCATCATATTAGTCTGCTATGTTGCCAGAGCTGAAAGTAAGTCCTATCAATATTTTGAAGATGTTGGAACCATGTTTTAGTTGGAATTCAGTTTCAAAATACTCTTTGCTCCTCTTTCCTTGGTGGCCTTTGCATAATAGGTTTCCACATGCTCATATATTGGGAATGAGAACTCAGCATCTAATTCCCCATTCCACTTCTTGCTCCAGATATATTTCTTTTATATGTACAATGATTTATGGAATTTAAAAATCTTAATTAAACTCTTTAATGTTTAAAAAAATTAACAGTGTTTCTCCAGGCCTACCTAGGATTCCAGAGCCAAAGATAGAGATGAGGGTTCTTTGTAAAAGGCCAAGAATTTGCTTCCTTTTTTAGCAACTTTCTCAAGGTTTTCAGACCATCAGAGTGGTACTGTCATATGTAGAGGCTTGGACTATCAGTCTTTCTGCTGAATACTCACTGAGTAGGGTAGATGGTCACATCTTATATTTTCCCATCTCTATCTTCTCTGATCATGTTTACTTAACGTTACAGACTATTTTTACTCAGGGATTTTCCTCAGCCCCTAATTTATATTTAACATTTTTAGTTAATACTTTTCTTTATCATCATTTTAGACATTTTATAATGAGGAACTAATAATCTATACACATACAAACAACTTCCTAGTTTCTATTTTATAAAAAAAGATTTTCACACACAGCAATACAAACTCAAGTAATATTTGTATGGGACCCTTGAACTGGAGGTGAGTTCTTGGATATTCTTTGTGTATATGTTCCCTCTACAGGTAATGGTTTGACTTCATCGGCTGCAGTACTACAACATTAGGCTATAGACAAGAATTTTGCATTACATATCAAACCTCCCTTATAGTACATTAAGTGGATGGGATTAAGGCAGGCAGAGAAGTACATTATTTCTCTTTTTTTGTCACTACAATATTAATTCATTTTTAATATAAATTTATTTATTTTTGGCTGCATTGGGTCTTAGTTGCTGTGTGCGGGCTTTCTCTAGTTGCTGCGAGCGGGGGCTACTCTTCGTTGTGGTGGCCTCTCATTGCGGAGCACAGGCTCTAGGCACATGGGCTTCAGTAGTTGTGGCGTGCGGGCTCAGTAGTTGTGGCTCATGGGCTCTAGAGCACAGGCTCAGTAGTTGTGGCGCATGGGCTTAGTTGCTCCATGGCATGTGGGATCTTCCCGGACCAGGGCTCGAACCCGTGGCCCCTGCATTGGCAGGCGGATTCTTAACCAGTGTGCCACCAGGGAAGTCACTACAATATTCTTAACCGACCTCATTTTTCTAGTGAAAGCCAAAACCATAAACTAGTTCAATGCATAATACCTACTTAGGCTCTGTTGGCCCTTCAGATGATCAGTTAAAATGATGCATTTTGCATAACTGTGAGAAATAGTCTTTCTTTTTCTTCTTATCTTTCCTTTTTTCTCTCTGGGTATGGATCTCTCTCTCTCTCTCTCTGTCTCTCTCTCTCTCTCTCTCTCTCTCTCTCTCTCTCTCACACACACACACACACACACACACACACACACACAAGAGACAAAGAGTGGACTCTGTTTATAGACAATGAGGGTCTTTTAGAAGTTTGAGGCTAGTGATTCTGAATCCCAGTGCCATCGTGAGCTAGATGCAGGCAAGTGAGGAAACACGGCACCAAATGGCTATTCTAGGACAATTTCTGAGATGCACAGGCTTGCATTTTCGATCAGTGCTGAGTTGTCTCTATTTGGCAGTTGTGCTGGAAGCAGTCCCAGAATTTTCAGGTGAGTTGATACTTTCTGATGCTCTCTTTTCTTTTGGTACTAGGACAGTCTCCATCCCTACCCACCACACGTTTAGTTATTACTGTTACTAGTTATTACATTTAGTTATTTTGGTATTACTCATTACTGTTGTGGAATGAGTATAGAAAACATCTGTGAGTTGATACATCCTAATATCATCTGAACAGCACCAGTGAAGAGGAAGGGAGCTGCACTGAGCCAAAGTATTCTTAGAGCACAGAGAATGAAGCTGATTTTGGAGTGAAATGTAAGGGAGAATAAGAAAATTGATGTGAGAAGATAGAAGATGAGATTTTCCTCATTATAAACCCAAGAGATGCACTTGAAAAAAACTCCACTTTCCCAAGCATTTCTTGCTGTTCTGCGGACATGAGAGTCTTGTGTTTATATGCAGAAGGAAATTGTATGCTGTCAGGGAACTGCTAAAGCAAGAAAAGGAAGTCAAGAATAACTGGCCTGTGAAGTCTTCTGAGAGAGATACCAAATACCTCTTTTCTGCAGAGGTCTGAATATTATTTGGCTTTTGTGAATGTTTCAGAATTAGGCTTCTTCCTGTTGATACTGAAACTATCCCCAGAGCCCAGGTTATATAAAAATTACTTCAGAGAAAGAAATGGGTTCAAGATTAAATACTTTCCTGGAGAACAGCAAAATGGAGTCTTCACCAGCAGAGCAAGGTAGATCTTAACACAATTACCTTAATGATTTAGGCCAGATGTCTTGTCAGCGGGAGACAGACTGTATCAGATTTGGAGGATTTTATGCCTATGTTAACAAAATTCACTACAAATATATCTTTCCATTTGGTTTATGTAGCCACAGCTCTTGACAGCCCTTCCCTCTGCTTCCCTCCAGAGGACTCTTGGGGACATTACATAAAGTGACACTGGTGAACATCAGCCCTGGCCTAAGTGTCAGGAAAATGTATGCTTTCCTTGCTATATAGATAGGGAAACTGTGGTTGACTCTGGGGACAAGTAAGTGGAAAAGCCAAATCCACTCTTAAACAATATGCTGATTTGTATTATTCACAGCATCACTAGAGCTTGTGAGATAACGAAATTGTTAACTAAATTGTTAACTAAATTGTTAACTAAATTGTTAACGAAATTGTTAACGAAATTGTTAACTAAACTGTTCTTCAGTTTATTCTGAAGCAAGATGGTGGCTCATGATTTAATGTTGGAAACTTATTGTTACTGTTATTTAGTTGAGTCAAGAGTTTAAATGCCACATTTAATGCTACTATCTTTTTAAATTTGTTTCATTTTTGAGGATTGTATTTTTGTTGTCGTTGAAAGTATAATAAGGTTCTTGTTCCAACTCTAGAAAATACGATCATAACTCAAAGCCACTAGGATCCAGAGCCAAACTCATACTCTTATTATTACCTTTTCGTAGAAGAGTAACTTCAGACAGAGAGAGATTAAGTAATTGAGGGAGAAAGGAAAGAGGAGGTCAGTGCTCAAGATCTAGTACCAAGTAGCAGATGTGAGGAGGGGGCATCAGGGTATAAATAAGAGATGAGTTGAGGGTTCTGCACCTGAGAAGTTCAGAAATTGGTCAAGAGGTAGAGAGCACAAAGGATGGAGGGTACCAGTTCACCAAAGAGGATGTGAGGAATTGAAAGCTTCTGTCTCTTCTGACTGGGGAGTTGTTTACATTTTGCAAGGGCAGGATTGTTAGATTCCATGCCTGTGTGGGATTCCACCTTCTCCCCTCAGGCCCTCCCTGTTGGGTAGGTCATAGATGAACTATTTTCCATATTTTCTCAGTAAAAGGCTACATTGTACTCTGGAACAGATTTTAGGTAGGGTATGAGATTCTGTGAACTTGTATACCTTTCCCATTAAGTCATAGGCTGATACCTTTCCTATTAGATCATATATCAGAATTGACTTTAATGACAAGTGATTCTAAGATCCCTACATTACATGATCTGATCCTCATCAGAGTATATATGTTCTGGTCATTTGAATGGGTATAGGTGTGTAGAGTGTAACAGGAAATTAAAATAAGCTAAATGTACCAATAAAAGTTGAAGATGAGTGGTTGTGCATGAATCCAAGAGCAGAAGGCAACAGTGTAAAGTCAAAAGCCTAGATTTGAGTTCTAGCTCCATAACATATTTTTTTATTTCTTATCAATTTCACCTGTTGATTCTCTCTGTATTCTGAAAGTATTTCTTATACTAGTCCTTCTTGTAATATATGTGATTTTCTGTAATGATGACTTATCTTTGCTGCTTATGTTGGTTTAATCTGTAATCATCTTCTTTCCTTACCTTCTCTCCCTAATCCATTTACTTCTTAGTTTCTTAACTTTCTTATTTGCTCCATTTTTAATTTGTGCATTCTCATGTGCATGTCTTTCATCAGCTCAGGAACGTTTTTCTTCCAGCTTTAAATTTGTTTATTTCTTCTGCTTGTTCAATAGTAGGCTATTCCTCAAAAAACATCAAATATCAACATATTAGCTTACCATTGTCTGCAAAAGATTATCTAGTTCATCTTTATCAACAATTTGATCTTATACACCAATGCATTGTTCTTGAATTATTTAAGACTCATTTTTTTCATCCATAAAGTAGATATTATACCAACCTTATTTTATGAATCTCCTTTCCACCCAACTTTGTTCTCTCCTTGTGATGTCCTACTACTATTGTAAACAGGACTCTTTTGTGGGAAAAAAAAAACTCAGAAAGTTTATTCTGTATTTTTTAGATTATTATTATTATTTTTTTGCGGTATGCGGGCCTCTCACTGCTGTGGCCTCTCCTGCCACGGAGCACAGGCTCCAGATGCGCAGGCCCAGCAGCCACGGCCCACGGGCCCAGCCACTCCGCAGCACGCAGGATCCTCCTGGACCGGGGCACGAACCCGCACTCCCCGCATCGGCAGGCGGACTCTCAACCACTGTGCCACCAGGGAAGCCCGTGTAGATTACTTTGTAAGATATGCTCTTTTTCTGAGTTAACTAGCTGCTCTTCCTTTCTCTTGTTCTTCATTAATTTTTAACTTAAACTTCACATTAGTTGCTTTTTTCTTTGTTCAATTTCAGGAAATATTGAGATTTGTCCTGATTGTCTTTAGCTAGAGTGAGTTAACTACCGTTAGTTCTGCTCTATGTGTGCTTGCATCTTAGTCTACTCTACTTTTGATATCTACAGTGATATTTTAGCTTGACTAGAATTCTAACAGTTTTCAGTTCACATTACTCTACACTACTGATATGACTGCTTTATCCTGGACAAAAGTCCAGGACCGAATGTCTTCACTGGAGAATTCTACCAAACATACAAAGAATTTACACCCATCCTTCTCAAACTATTCCAAAAAAATGGAAGAGTAGGGCACACTCCCAAATTCATTCTATGAAGCCACCATCATCCTGATACCAAAATCAGACAAAGACATTACCAAATAAGAAAATTACAGACAAATATCTTTGATGAATATAGATGCAAAAATCCTCAGCAAAGTATTAGCAAACTGAATCCAAGGAGATATATAAGGATCATACAACATGATCAAGTTGGATTCATTCCATGGTCACAAGGATGGTTCAACATATAGAAATCAAATAGTGTGATACACCACATTAACAAAAGAGAAGACAAAAGCCACACGATCAACTCAATAGACCCAGAAAAAGCATTTGACAAAATTCAACATCCATTCATGATAAAAAAAAACTCTCACCAAAGTGGGTATAGAGGGAACATATCTCAACATAACAAAAGGCATTTATGACAACCCCACATAATACTCCATGGGGAAAAGCTGAAAGCCTTCCTGCTAAATTCAGGAATAAGACAAGGATGCCCACTCTCACCACTTCTATTCAACATAGCATTTGAAGCCTTAGACAAGCAATCAGACAAGAAGAAGAAATTAAAGTTATCCAAATTGGAAGGGAAGAAGTAAAAATGTCATTATTTGCAAATAACATGATACTGCATATAGAGAACCCTAAAGTATCCACACAAAAACTGTTAGAACTAATAAATGAATTCAACAAGGTAGCAGGATACAAGATTAATGTACAAAAATCTCTTGCATTTCTTTAATAATGAAATAGAAATAAAAAGTAAAAAAACAATTTCATTTAAAAACACGTACAGGGCTTCCCTGGTGGCACAGTGGTTGAGTCCGCCTGCCAATGCAGGGGACACGGGTTCGTGCCCCGGTCCGGGAAGATCCCACATGCCGCGGGGTAGCTGGGCCCGTGAGCCATGGCCGCTGAGCCTGCGCGTCCGGAGCCTGTGCTCCGCAACGGGAGAGGCCACAACAGTGAGAGGCCGCGTACCGCAAAAAAAACAAAAACAAAAACAAACAAAACAAAACAAAAAAACACGTACAAGAAAATAAAATACTTAAGAATAAACCTAACCAAGGCGGTGAAAGACCTTTACACTGAGAAAGTATAAAACATTGATAAAGGAAATTGAAGATGATTCAAAGAAATGGAAATATCTCACTTGGGGTTGGGAAAACTGCTGCCACTCACACACAAAAAATGGGGCTTCTGTTAGTAAATAAAGGGAAAAATAAATACTGTGTTTTTCATTAAAAGTGTCTGATGCAGGCTGATAAGACTTGAGACCATGGAATAGTATCCTGGGTTTCAAAATAGAAGAAAAGAGTAACTGCCAGAAACTACATTGTACTCTATTTTGTTCAGACTCATCTGATATTGTTTCCAGCACCTTAAGAAGTTTATTGTCAAACTAGACAGGATTCATAAGAGATTTCCACGTATGGTGAGGAGTTTGAAAACCATTTAGAAAGAAGAAAAGTTGAGAAAATTTGGTTTGTGATCCAAGAAAGTCCAAGGAAATCACTGTGCTTAAACATCTAAGGAAGCATCACGGGAAAGCGGGTTCAGTCCTGTTCTATGTAACTCCACGTAAGAGAAGTAGGATCATTAAATAGAAGTTGCAGCAGGCAGGCCAGGGTTTCAGTCAACATGCGAAAACACTTTAACAGAACTATCCAACAACCATGTTTCAAATTCCCTGTTACTAAAAGGTGTTTAAGCAGATGCCAGAGGACCAATTGCTGGGATTCTGTAAAAGAAATTCAGGGACTGTGTGGCGGGCTAGCCAAGACGAAATTGGAGGTCCTTCACCCTACACAAAATCGTTTGGGAGTTATACAGTATTTTGCTCCATTGTCTATATCTCTAAAGTTCCCTCAGGCTACCTAAAGAAAGTCCTGAAGAACCATACAGCTCATGCCTGTGAAGGAGAGAAACTGGGAATCACTTGCCCACAAAAGACATCTATCAGCATCCTTTCTGCTTTTTATGGTCGTAAAGTTCCTGGTGAAAACTTTTGTCCAACTCTAACTGGTAAGACCAGTGAAAATGCCACCTGTGTGTCAGTCACAGCTAGACAGGTAAGATCCAACTTCTCAGAAAGCAAGGGCCCCAGTAACTTTGCATTCAAAAGGAAACCTATCTAATTTTATTTGAGAAAATAGTAGATTAGATATGTAATTACCAGGGAAATGCGAGTAAAATGGAAAAGAAAGAAATTAATCATAGATGGCTTGACTACACCATTTAGATTAGAAGAGTTTTGATTTTAGTTACATAATCTTAATTTGACCATTTCCCTTCCTCTCTCATATAATAATAGCTGACATTTTTTGAGTACTAACTATGTGCTAGGCATGTTGTTTGGCACAGTACATGAGTTCTCTCCTTTAATACACATAACCACGTGAAGTAGGAAATATCTTTAAATATCATTTTATAGATGAGGAAACAGACGATCAGATAGGTGAACTGATTCTCCCAAGGTTACACAGCTATTCAGTGATAGAGGTTATTGGTGACCTAGATAGAGCTGGATTAAGGTATCTATCATTTAGGAAGCTTCCTAGGAGCGCAGTATCTAATAGAAGCTAAAATATACCTGGAATCAATTGAGAACATTATAGTTCTCCCTAGAGGCTAATATATAAGCAGCTTCCTGACTGACATCATTTAATCCTTATCTGCTTGAGAGAATACACTCTCCATCTTTACTTTCTTGGTAGCAATTCACTTAATCTTATTCCTGCCACCACTAACTCCACTGAAGTCACTATTAATCCTCATGAAGTTACCTTTGATGGATACTTTTATGTTTTAATCTAATGTGACTTCTTGGTGTCACTTGACATAGTCTACCATTCCACCTTTCTTTAAACACTCAGTTCCTTTGGTTCTCATGATACCATGCTCTCTTGTTTTTTTTCTCACCTTTAAGTGCTGCCTCTCTCATTCCCATTTTAACTAACCACAATAATTGTTCGGCTACCTGGTGTTTTTAACCATTTCCAGAACCAGAGAGTATTCAACTTGTCCATATATTAAAAGCTTTCATTTCTGTATAAATTAGATCTGAAAATAGCCTTTTGCTTAACTTGTGCCAGGAATTCGTATCTCTATTTAACATACAAAGAAATACAATTTCACAGAGGCAATTTGTTGATAATCACATAACAAGTAAGTAACAGAGCTGTAATTCAAGGCCTTAGTGTTTATGTCTAATCCATAACTATATATACATTCTCTTCTAAGAGTTCAGTAAATAGAATGTCTAGATGTCAGGGGAAAAAGAAACATTTTATTGGAAAGTTAAAGAATTTAACTTTTTAAAATTTTGTAAAATTCATTAGTGGAAATAACACATTGATGTGAACTTTTATTCAGTAATTTCTCTCTCTTTCCCTTCCTCACAAGAAACTCCTGGATGAGTGCAAGGACCAACGCTGGTGTCAGATATCTGTGAATAGTCAAATGTTTGGACAAGATCCATGTCCTGGCACATACAAGTATCTTGTAGTATCTTATAAATGTAGACCAGGCAAGTTTCACAGCGGTATTTAAAATCAAGAGGGAATTTACCAAAAAGGATGGGACATACATAGTTTGTGGGCTCATTTCTAAGTGCAATTTCTGTTTTCATGCTTAGCAATTTAAAAAGCACTGCATAATACCTTAAGCTGTATAACCCAGAAACACAAAATACTTCTTGGTGACAGAGGCTTACTTCTATTCTATAATTAAAGAAAGATTTGAAATTTACCTAAAAGTAAGAGCTTTAACCCTCCTCTTATTTAAAAATTTTTCATGGAATCCCAAATTTGGGTTGTAATCCTTCTGATAGCCGATTTCTACAAGTTCAGATGACTCTATTATATATTTCTCCTCATTTTAAGGAGGCTTAAACTATCAATGCTTCAAAACAGTTTAAAAATATAAGTGTTGGAATGTAATACTGAATTTGAAAGGGAATCTAAAGTATCAACCTTGTTTCCTAGTGAACTACCGAATAAAGACAGTATGTGAGAATGGAACGCTGAGGCTTCGGTGCAGAAATAAATCTGTCTTGACAATTTTCTCTGCAAATTATGGCAAATTCATGGAAGGAAAACAAGAATGTGATGTAATGAATAAAAATGGACCTGTCATAGGTATGTTGGAAATAGAAGATACACAAATCTACAACAGACTTTTCCAAATTCTCTGTTCAACATTAGTGACTTACTGAACTTTAAATAATGGACTAATATATTCCAGATCACTATGATATCCAACATATAAGCAATGTTATGAGACTAGCATTGAATATATAACATGTACATTCTCAGCTGGTTCAAAACTATATTATGAGCAAGAGTATAATCTTGATCAGCTAGTTCAGGGCCACAGAAATGTTGGTTTTGAAAGCTATGCCTTATATGTTTTGCAGAGACAGTGTGGGTGTAAGACAATGCTTAGTTTTAAAATGTGCAAACTCAGTAGCCTCTGCCTACTCCAATTTATTCTGAAGTGTATGCCATAGAAAAAATTAACATTCTTAAGAATTTAATTGGAAAGCCCAGTTACACTGACATTCTCAGTTAATAATGCAACATTGTATCACATTATTGCTGAAGTGTGCTGAAACTTTAATATCAATAAATAGGCTCTGTGTGCAATTTCCAGTGCCATAATTTCTGTCTTTGGCCTATACTGCTCTCATTTTCAGTGATGCTGCTCTGTGATTATTGTTGCATTGTGTTGCTTCCTGGTATATTCATGGTTCTGTAGAAGGCATGTTTCTTGAATGCTTCAGGTCAAAAAGCTTTGAATAACCTTTGTTGATTTGCATAAACCTTGGCATAGTTCAGGGCAAAATCTTCATAAACCTATTCCCTATTACACAGGATTATGCACAGGATTATTTAGTTTACCTCTGGTCCAGCGATTCTCAATCAGAGGTGATTTTAACCTCTTTCCCAAAGACACTGTGTCTGGAAACATGTTTGGTTCTCACAACTGGGGGCAGTTGTTACTGACATCTAGTGGGTAGAGGTCAAGGATGCTGTTAAACATTGTACAATGCACAAGACAGCCTCCTACAACTAAGAATTATCCAGCCCTAAAAGTCAATAGTCCCAAGGTTGAGAAACTCTGCTCTAGTGATAGAGCATAAGATACCTCTGACCTGGCTCCCTCATCTACACTTCGATTCCTTCTTCCGTAAGAGGCAGAAGAAAATTAATATTTAAAAATGTTAGCCATAAGCATTTTCCAAGTCACTAGTCAGTACTAATATCTTTAATTGCTAAATACATATAGATACTGAAAATCTAAAATAATACACTGCAAACTCTATATTCAGAGCAGTAAAAAGAATTTGAGCTGGTAGGAGCTTGGAGAAAATTAGAATCTTTAAAACCCTTGGCAAACAAAAATTGTATTGCATGTTTTCAAGTACAAAAATCACAAGAGTTTCTTTCATGCATTTCAGAGGAGAGAAAACCTAAGACTAGGCACTATTTGATATTTTCCAAGAACCCGGGAGGTCCTATGGTTTTGCTTCCTAGGGAAGATAAGCCAAGATGCTGGCTTCTCTCTAAGCCAAAAGACAATTCTGGACCTGGTGTTGTGTTAAAGCCTGGCAGTATGATGTGACAGAGAAAAAAAAGCAAGATTACTCTTTCCATCCAAGAATAATGTGCATTTGTTGCTGTTGCTCAGCATCTATTTTCCCGTCCTACCAACATCCTGAATTTCCTATTAGGAAATTATTAACATCGACTATAGTCTAATGGGACAATACTATTCGCTAGCCAAGGAGTGGGCATGCTAGCCAAGTCAGGCCAATCCAGTAGATATTCTTTCCATGATCATTTGTATCTCAAGTAAAGTGACAAAGAGGATAACAGTATCCAGATTCATTTACCCCAGTGGTGATATCCTGAATAGACTGTTTTGACTGCAAGACCATCCTTTTAGTTCTGTTTCCTTGAGACCTCAAAATATTTTGCATTTAAAAAAAAAAAAAACACTCTCAAGCCTGCATTGCAGAAATACCTATTCTTGTTCTCCTATGCATTCTACGTCTTTTTTTCTTCCCAACTCTCAAATTATTTGTTTGTTTGAATCCTAACCAACAGAGTGCTTAGCTCCTGATGCTCTACAAAGAGTCTTGAGACAGTGCCAAAAGAGAGAAAACTGTACACTGTTTGCAGATACAGCTACTTTTGGTGAACCTTGTTTCCCAGGAGTGAAGAAACAGCTGCAAGTTTCCTACATATGTGGTAAGAAAAACAGGGTATCTCTATCACTTAATACATTACTGTGTAATAATAGCTAAAATCTGTATAGCACTTCTCAGTTTAAAATTTTTTTGACATCCATGTTTCTCACTTGATCATTACAATAATCCTGTGAGGTAGGTATGTATTATTCCCATTCTATAGAAAAGCAAACAGAGGTTCAGAAAGAAGAAGTAACATGTTCAAGGTTATACAGTTATTAAGTGACTTTGATTCCATACCTGTGAGATACTCAGGAGAAAATTATAAGTAAGCAGGTATATATATGCATATGGATCTGAGGGTGAGGCCAGTACTGAAGGTATTAGGAGATGTATCTTTTGGGGATGCTTAGGTACAAGCGGTAGAGGTCAACGTAAGCTGACTGAGCAGAAAAAGAGTTTATTAAAAGGGCAGTGGGTGTCTCAAAGCAGTTATTGAGAAGGATGTATAACCTGGTTCAGCTATACACCAAAGAAAAATGCCCCAAACTGTACTTTGGAACTTTCTGGTAAGAAAAATGCTTATTCCACTAAACAGCTGCTGCCACCAAAGAGAGAAAACTTATGTCTCTAGCTTCCAAGTCAATCTGGCATAGACACATCTGATTGGGGGAGCCTAGGTCATGTTACAAATCCCTAGTTGTAAGGGAGATTGGGAAAGTCAGTATCTAGAATTTTCATCTCCTATGACAGGAGGTAGATTTTTCTCTGCACAAAAACCCATAATGTGAGTTAATATTGCAGTCATAGAAAGGGGTTAAGGCTTTGAGTAGCCAAAGCGGTTAACATGGCTATCACTCATATATCTTAAAATATGCTTACATTCTCCTTAAAAGGTTAATGATATTTATCCTACTAATATTTATAGAACGGGGAAATCTCCAAACAATAAGGTGATCTAGCATGATAACTGTTGTGTATAGTTTGAAGAGAAGAGAGGCTAGAAAAAAGTCCAAAGGAATATTAGCCTTAAGATACTTGCAGAGAAAAAGAGATTTCAAAGGGGTCTAAGAAGAGATAAGTGAAGTATGAAGAAGATGAGAAGAATGTGATGTGAAAGCATAAAGGGTGACTGATGGAAAGGAAGAAGTAATCAACTGTGCCTATAATGTTAAGAGGGACAGTGAGATGAAAACTTAGAGATAGCTCTAAGGGGATGTGAGATCAGAGAAATTTTTATTTTTGATTTAAAATATGTCAACATTTTTCTAAACTGAGAGGAAGGAGCCATTCCATACATCAAAACAATGGCCTCATCTTCTTTGGTTTTTGGCAAATCCTCATTTTGAAATTGCTTCAGTCCAAACTCTTCACTACTTTCCAGTTCAAGAGTCCTTAGTACTTAGTGTACACTCCTTACTTCTGTGCTTTGAAATTTCATTAGTACATTTATTTCTTCCTCTGTTCTGTGACAATGCCTAGACTATTACCTGATTCAATGCTTAGAATTTATTCCATGGAAATAAATAGGTATGTTAATGCTGTCATTTAAAATTCAGGTTTAACACTAATTTAGTCTCTCACAATATATTATTTTTTTAATGAATGTCTGCCAAATATAAACTTTCTATCCATCCCCACTATATGAACAGTAGCTGCAATTCCCATGCCAAATTTTCTACTCCTTGATGTTTTGCATTTCAGTGCCTATAAAGTTGCTGCAACAAATGGACCATAGCTCACTGGACCCATTTACACTGTCTGATTATATATATGGTAAGTATCAGAAGACATTCTGCATAGTAGGACTGCCTACAAGTGAATGATTAGAAATGGAATAGCTAAATAGTTTTATTTAATACAAAATTTTCTTTTCTTTATCCTTTCCCCCCTTAAAAAACTTGGATCCAAACTGATCTCTTGCAGAATGGCTTCCTATAAAATATCTCTTCCATTCTGACACAGTCATGGGAATTTAATCTAGTCTAGAGTCTTAAGTGCAAAAATAAAGCCTTGTAAAAATAGAATTTAATATTTGAAATGGTACTTTATTGTCTAACTATTGGAAATCTTGCCTAGAATGTCTGACAGTGGAGAGCTTCTTCCATACAGTAGATCCCTTCCATACAAACAATCTCTGGGACTCAGATGTTATATCATAATTAGATATTTAAATTATAGAGTTAAATTATAGAGTTAATATATAATAGCAGAGTCTAAGGTGATTAGTCCAAACTTCATTAATATTTGACTCATTCTCAAATGGCAAACTTCCTCCAAAAAGTTTTCTTTTATTTCATTTTTTGCAGATTTTTGGAGGTATAATTTACATATCATAAAATTCACCCATATTAAGCATACAGTTAGTGATTTTTAGTATATGCACAGAGTTGTGTAACCATTACCACGGTCGCATTTTAGAACATTTTATTACCCCTAAAAGAAATCCTGTACCCAGTAGCAGCTTATATTGGATTCCCAAGAGACCTATTGACTCAAAAATAGTTAAGAATACTGATATATTAGCAGTCCAATGCAGTTTTCAAATGATGTCAAACGCCATAGACCTTTTTGGTGAAAGTATATGTAGAAGGGTGAATTTTTGAGCAGGTCCCTTATAGATGCTCCTAGATGACTCTGTCACTCCAACATACCCAAAGCTGGCCAACAAATTGGGGAGACAGAATAGGTTACCACTCCCTTGAGACACATTTCCCATAGGGTTGACTCACTTCCTATATGGTCGTCAGGAAAAGAAGTATCCCTGCTCCATCTTATACAAATTACTCTCACAAACATGCATGCATCTTCATTCCTTGAGATCTCTGGCACATGGATGACAATTTTCTTTTCTGTAGTAATGAGTGAAGTGTTCTGTTTGTGACTATTAGATCAATATTATTAATTGTGTTGAGTTTTCACATCCCTCCTTTACTCCTGTAAGTTTTTAAAAAATATTTATTTATTTATTTTTATATTTATTTTTGGCTATGTTGGGTCTTCATTTCTGTGCGAGGGCTTTCTCTAGTTGCGGTGAGCAGGGGCCACTCTTCATTGCGGTGCGCAGGCCTCTCACTATCGCGGCCTCTCTTGTTGTGGAGCACAGGCTCCAGATGCACAGGCTCAGTAGTTGCGGCCCACGGGCCTAGTTGCTCCGTGGCATGTGGGATCTTCCCGGAGCAGGGCTCGAACCCGTGTCCCCTGCATTGGCAGGCAGATCCTCAACCACTGTGCCACCAGGGAAGCCCTGTAAGTTTTTGATTATGGACGTTGAGGCTATGTTATCACTTGCCTAAGATATTACATCATCCTGGTGTATTGACCTTTTATTTGTATGTAGTGACCTTTTAAGTCTTCAGTAAGTTTTATTACCCTAACGTCTATTGTGTTTGATGTTAATATAGTTGCACCAACATTTTTTGGTTTGCATTTTCCTGTTATAGCTTTAAAGTTCCTATTGCTTTCTACATTTCAGGATTGGCATATTTTCATTTTATTCTGATTTTCAAATTTATTTGCATAGAGTTGAGCAAAGTAGACTCACATAGAACTTTTAAACTTTTAATTTTGAAATAACTTCAAACATATAGAAAACTTTTAAGAATAGTACAAAGAACTCACCTAGGTTCTCCATTTAAAAATATTTTTTGTACATCATGCAGGGACTTCCCTGACAGTCCAGTGGTTAAGACTCTGGGCTTCCACTGCAGGGGGCATGAGTTCAATCCCTGGTCAGGGGACTAAGATCCCACATGCTGTGTGGCAAAAATTTTTTTTATCACATTTGCTTTGTTATTATATCACCTAACCACCTATCTCTGGGTATATATCCATGATACTATTTTTCTGAACACATTGAGGATATGTTGTAGATTTGATGTCCCAGTATTCTAAAGTAGCTCAGTGTATATCTTTAAAACTACAAGCATCTCTCATTCATAAGCATTAATCCATACAAAGACATACATGCAAACAACTGTACATCCATGAAACCCTTGAAATCTGGGAATTGACACTGACAAAAACCACCATTTAATCCAGATACCCTTTTCAAAACTTTCCAGTTGTTTCAATAATGCTCTTTATAACTATATATTTTTTTCTGATCTAGGATTCAATACATGATCATATGTTGCATTTACGTTTCATGTTTTTAGTTTCAGTGTAGTCTCTTACAATCTGTAACAGTTCCTTGGTCTTTTCTCTCATGATCTTGACATTTTTGAAGAGGCATAGACCCACTGTTTTGTAGAATGTCCATAAGTTCAGATTTGTCTAGTGTTTCCTCATGATTAGATTCATGTTATGCACTTTTGGCAGAAATACCGTAGAAGTGATGTATTTGTCCCATTACTGATCTTTGAAAACTTGGTTAAGGTCATGGGTCCCAGTTTTCTTTACTGTAAATAAATTTTCCCTTTGTAAGTAGTACATATCTTGTAGGGGGATGCTTTATATGAATGTCTTGTTCCTCAACAAACTTTCACTCACTATCAGTGATTTTTGCCTGGAAGAATTATTATTTTGGTTGCAAAATAGTGATTTTCCAATTCTCATTTCTTCTACATTTATTAGTTGTAATTCTTTTTTTTTTGCGGTATGCGGGCCTCTCACTGTTGTGGCTCTCCCGTTGCGGAGCACAGGCTCCGGACGCGCAGGCTCAGCGGCCATGGCTCACGGGCCCAGCCGCTCCGCGGCATGTGGGATCTTCCCGGACCGGGGTACGAACCCACGTCCCCTGCATCGGCAGGCGAACTCTCAACCACTGCGCCACCAGGGAAGCCCAGTTGTAATTCATTTTTAAAAAGAGGTTTCCTTTCTCCTCATTTATTAAGATACTTTCATTGGTTTTTAAATGCAGTGTCTAGATGTGGATTTCTTTTTATTCACCCTGATTGGCATTCATTGGAATTACTGAATCTGTGGATTTCATCAGTTCTAGAAAATGTAAGCCTTTATTACTTTATAACTTTATATATATATATATAACTATATATATAATATATATATAATTATATATTATATATAATATATATAAATATATATAATATATATATTTAAATATATAATATATAATTTATATATAATATATATAATATAATATATATATAATATAATATATAACTTATATATATAATATATAATATATATGATATATATGATATATATGATATATATTATATATATATAAATTATATATTATATATATAATATATAATTTATATATATAATATATATATAACTTTATAACTTTATAAGGTTATAACTTTATAACTTTATAACTATAATAACTATATATTACCTCTGCTCAGTTTTCCTCTCCTCTCCCTCTAAGCCTCTGATTAATCATATAGTAAAGTTTCATACTCTATCCTTCATGTTTTTATCTCTTGTATTTATTTTTTATCTCTCTGCTGCATTCCAAATAATTTCTTCTGGTCTATCTTCCAGTGCTCTAAATTCAGCTGTATCTGATCTGCCATTAAACCTATCAGATTAATTTTAATTAAAATTATTATATTTTTATTTACAGAATTCCTTTTGGTTCTTCTTCAAATCTACTGGGTCATTTTTATGGTTTTTGCTTTATATGCATATTTTCAATCTCTTATTTACATAAAATATATTAAACAATGTTATTTTATATAGTGTTCCTGATAATTCCTTATGCTCCAAATCACTATACTGCTTCTGGATCCTTCAGGAATTAGGAGTAGGTTGGAGTATGAGAGAGAAGTAAGGAGACAAAATGGTTTTAACTGAATAGTGCTGTTGTAATATGGTATTAGTGCCCTGTAGGTGGCAGGTGCCCTAATGTTGGTTGTTTCCCTTTGGGGATCCTTTTGGGATGTTCAATACTGCACTCTTTCTGAACATAAAGATGTACTCTTTGTCTTACCTCTCATGAACCTACACAGCTTTTAAGTTTCATTAGGTCCCATTTGTTTATTTTTTTTTATTCTTATTACTGTAGGAGTTGGGTCAACAAAGATTTTGCTGTGATTTATGTCAAAGAGTGTTCTGCCTATGTTTTCCTCTAAGAGTTTTATAGTGTCTGGCCTTACATTTAGGTCTTTAATCCATTCTGAGTTTATTTTTGTGTATGGTGTTAGGGATCGTTCTAATTTCATTCTTTTACATGTAGCTGTCCAGTTTTCCCAGCGCCACTTATGGAAGAGCCTGTCTTTTTTCCATTGTATATCCTTGCCTCCTTTGTCATAGATTAGGTGATCATACGTGTGTGCGTTTATCTTTGGGATTTCTATCTTGTTCCATTGATCTATAGTTCTGTTTCTGTGCCAGTACCATACTGTTTTGATTACTGTGCTTTGTAGTATAGTCTGAAGTCAGGGAGCCTGATTCCTCCAGCTCCATTTTTCTTTCTCAATATTGCTTTGGTTATTTGGGGTCATTTGTATTTCCATACAACTTGTAAAATTTTTGTTCTAGTTCTGTGAAAAATGCCATTGGTAATTTGATAAAGATTGCATTGAATCTGTAGATTGCCTTGGGTAGTATAGTCATTTTCACAATATTGATTCTTCCAATCCAAGAACATGGTATACCTCTCCATCTGTTTATGTCCTAGTCACATTCTCTGATGTCCACTCTGGCCCAACGGAAGCAATACACTTTATCTTTCAACCAAAACTTGGGCAGTGAAGGCTGCTCATCACCAAGTGTATCTCTGCTTTGTTATTTCAAACAACTCCAGCTAGCCTCTTGTTTCTGGACTTCTTTTTAAAAAGAGCCCATTACCAATTTCTGTGTCCTTCAAACTCCAGGGGATACAGATAAAGCTTGCTCCAAAATTCTCTTAAATGTTTTACTTCAGTAGTAGTACAAGGTAGGCCTGTAAACTTTTTATCTCAGCACATCCAGCAGGGATGATGTGGGGTTTGAGGTGACACATCCATACTTTATGAGGGTAAAAATTTCCTCATGTGAAAAAGGATAGTGTATGAAAAGCACTTAACCAGGGAGGGGAAACAGCACTCCACACACTTTCACCTGATGGAAGATGCTTCAAAGAAATTTGTGCTACCAGCCTCTTTCCACAAGCACTCTCTCATTCTTTTATATAGCCTGGAGATGGATGATTACGAGCTAGAAGTCACAAAACTGTTTCGGAGTCAGCCCTTTAGAAGTCCTGCTCAGATAAATGGTCAACTACCTCTCTTTAATGTGGAGGTACTTGGACCTATTGTTCTCAACAGCAATTCTGTGGCAGGAAAATTCCTATTCTAGTATCCGTTTTTATAGTGTATTTTCTGAGTTTTATCATAATATATCTCATGTTTATAATAAAAAAAAGACAAAGATAAAAAGTTAATCCAACTCTCGGTGGGAAAGAAAGGCTATCTGGTCATTTCATAAAAGATCATAATATTGTGAACATAAAACTGCTCTAAAAAATAAAGTCCTTTAAAAAAAAACAAAAGAAAAAAGATAATACTGTATATTTAATGTTATCTGCTTTTTTCCAAGTAAACTCTCAGTAGCAGTTTCCCGTCATAATAAATAAATTTTAGATATCCAAAAAGACAGCTAATTATAGGTAAAGGTCATAAAGAGATAAATTCTTTCTGAGTTGATAGCAAGGGGAGAAATATGTGTCTCTGGTGCACTGCGTTGCATTTAATATGGAACTGGTGTGAAATAAGCACCTTCTTTGAAGGTAGGAATAGGAAGTGTACCATTTTATTCTCTGTACTTTGAACTTTGACAAATGAAAACTGCGTATCCAACTACTATCTTTTGTTTGAGACATTAGGAGAAAACCCCACTAAACCATGCTTGGGCTCCACATTTATAAAGATTAAATAAACACGAAGGCCCAGTCCAATTCTTATTCAATGTCTTAGTCTGCTCAGGCTTCCATAAGAAAATACCATAGACTAGTTGGTTTAAACAACAGAAATTAATTTTCTCACAGATCTGGAGACTAGAAGTTTCAGATCAAGGTGCCAGCATGGTCAGTTTCTGGTAGGAACTCTCTTCCTATACTGTAGACATCTGCCTTCTCACTAGATGTCCTTAAATGGGAAAGAGAGACAGAGACAGAGAGGGAGGGACAGAGAGAGACAAAGAGACAGAGACAGACACAGAGAGAGAGATCCTTATGTTGTCTCTTGTTATAAGGGCACTAATCCCATCATGAGGGCCCTACCATCATAACCTTATCTAAGCTAATTTTCCAAAGGTTTCATCTCCAAATACCATCACATTGAGGTTAGGGCTTCAAAACATGAATCTGGAGGTAGCTACACAATTTAATCTATAGCATTCAGGAATACAAAACCATCAAGAGACTAAAGAACTGGTTTGTCATTTATTCTTTGTTTGTTTTAGTATTTCTCATATCTGCCCCATTATAGAGTATTCTCAGAAGGATCTACCTTGGCTAAGTGATGAGATCAATAAATACTTGTCTCCTTGAACAACGCCCATGATCCTTATGCGTCACTGGTTTATTGTTTTCCTCACAGGCATCCCTGAGAAAATGGGCCTGTATTTCCTGTGCGGTGTCTCCGGAGGTCTTATCTTTCTATTATGCATCTTTACTCCCAAAGTGACCTTTATCCAGGACTTGAAAGAAGTTTTCTGGTGTATAAATTCCAAGTTGGGCAAGAGAAAGCTACAGGACCAAGAGGAAGAAGAAGATAACCACAACGATGACAGTTCTTCTGGCTCCTCTTTCCATCATTTTACTCACACCTATCCAGCCTCAAATAGCCTGTTTTGCCCTGAACTGACTGCAGTTTTAGAGCGTGCAGCTAAGGAAAGAAACCAAGAAAGAGATGAAATCTGGATAGCCAAAGAACCTAGTCCCTATGCCATTTACAAAGTAAAATCCGCCACAAAATAAAATGACCCAGAATGTGCTATTTACCTGAGTACCAAGTGTAAAGACAGATGATCGTAGGTTTTAAATACAGAAATGCCACAAAATACTGGGTAATAGGGATGGAAAAGTATTATTGTTAATACATCAATTTTCAAAGGTCTGATTGAGACCATGAGCTTTCAGTTTACAGCAAGGCCCCATAAGCTATATGACCATACTAAATTTTTTAGAAAGGTCTACAAAAAGGAAAATAGAAATGAGGTCGTTAGTGTGAAAGTTTGTTAATAAGCAGGGGAGTAAGCCCTGGAATTTTTGGTAGATAGGGAAAGAAATGACAACATATAAGCCTAGGATACTACCTATATCAGTGAGTTCACCTGATGAAAAGATACTTTTAAGCATATATTTAGGATTTTATAAAGGCTCAGAGATGAGGTGGAACAAGCGCTTGACAAGTAGTAACAGGACACATGAACTTCAGGAGGCCACTCAGTTTCTCCATTTTATAATCTATAAAATATACTTACAATTATGATTGTTTAGAAAATCAAATGGATTATTGTACGTAAAGGTGTTATATAAAATGTAATTTAGGGTGGCAGGTGTTACTATGTTCCAATTGTTGGCACTTTAGAATCTATCTATATTCAAAGGCAAACCAGCAAAAATACTAACCTTATGTGGTACAGTGGATTATTCATTTGTGGATTGTCAGGTGTTAAATACTGCCCATTAAATTGTCCTTTTTAAACAATTCATTCAACATCTCCAAATGCTGGGTATTGGTGATATAAAAATGAATAAGACAGCCCCTGCTCTCAAGGAGTTCACAAATTAGTCAGGGGAAACTGGCTCTTAAACAGAATACGGGGGAAGCATAAGGTGCTAATGTGCAAAGGGCTGAGGTCAGGGAGAAGGCAAAATAATAAAGAATATTAATAACTAAAACACACAGGGTAAAAAGAGGTGAGGCTACGACTGAATCTTGTAGGATGACTAAAAGTTTGCTAGGCACACTAGATGGTGGGAACATGGCATTCAAGGAAAAGGAAAAAGCATGTGAAAAGGCACAGAGGCAGGGGCAGGCATGGCACGTTGGGGGAACTGCAAATAATTATATATAAGATAATGTGTAGAATAGTGTGCAGTTTTTAAGGGCCACTCTGGGTTCAGTATGGAGATTCAATTAGGAACAAGGACAAGAGTGAAGGCAGGAACATGTTAGAAAGAATATTTTTAAACCTTTTAGAAATGTTTAGCTAAAATATATATAAATATATTTTAATCTGTAAACTTGTATTGATATTGACAAATTACCCACAAAAGTTACTCCCATAAGATAGACACACACCAGTGTATGAATGCTCACTTCTCCACATCTTAACAATGCATACTAAAAAACTAAGGGAATCTACCCCAAATATGCTTCTCACCTTCCCTCCTATAAGCCTGAATTCTTTCTATATCTTTATTTATTGTCTTTTTCACTCATGCCTGAAAGTGTGAAGCACAATTTCTTTTTAAGTCCAGCTCACAATAATTGCAAGAAGTGTGTGTTTATTTCTGCATGTTTTCTTTTTAAAAAATATTTCAGAAATACAAGAGTGTAGATGATAATATAACAAATAACAATCTACTTACCACCAAGTTTTAGCTCTAAAGCTTCACAACAATAGTTGAAGCCCCTGTGTATTCTTCCTTGATCTCATTGCCCTTTATTCCTCCAGTCCTTATTCCCCAGAGGTCATCATCACCTGAATTTGTAATTTATCATCCACATACAGATTTTTATTCTTTTGTTACATATTCATGGATTGCATAATAATATCAGAGTGCTGTTCTGCCTTTAAAAAAACTTCATATAGGGCTTCCCTGGTGGCGCAGTGGTTGAGAGTCCGCCTGCCGATGCAGGGGACGTGGGTTCGTGCCCCGGTCCGGGAAGATCCCACATGCCGCAGAGCGGCTGGGCCCGTGAGCCATGGCCGCTGAGCCTGCACATCCAGAGCCTGTGCTCCAAAACGGGAGAGGCCACAACAGTGAGAGGCCCGCGTACCGCAAAAACAAACAAACAAACAAAAGAAACCTTCATATAATTGGTAATATGTTGTACATATCTTTGTGCAGGTTGCAGTTTTCACTTAATCTTATGTTTGGGGAATATGTCCACTTGGGTGATAATGATGATGCAAATTGTTATCAGTTGTGGCAGGATTTACTACCTGTGCAGTGATTAGAAAGATGGTGAGGTCACTAGGCTCATTATGTGTCTAGAGATGTGCTGTCAAATAGGGTAGCTATTTGGCCACATGTGGCTTTTCACATTTAAATGCAAATTGAATGAAATTGAAAATCAGGTTTTCAGTTCCACTAGCCACCTTTCAAGTGTTCAAAGCCACATGTGACTAAGGGCTACCATATAGGACAGCACAAATAAGAAACCTCTCCATCATCACAGAAAGTTTCTATTATATACCAAATGGTGGGATTTCTATTATATCCCAACGTAACTCATTTGTTTCACTCCTACAAAAGACAGATGGGTCATGGAAAATGACAGCAGATCATCACAGATTTAATTCGGTGGCAATATCAATTGCAGCTGAGATTTCAGATGTGTTGTGAATTCTGGGGCAAATCGACAACCCACAAAGTTTCTTTTCTCCAGTTCCCCACGATAAGTAAAATCAGAATAAGTGTGCATTTATAAGGAGTATTAATTTTACTGTCCATCCCTCAGGGCAATGCCAGATCCCTTGTTTTTTGTTGTGAGTTGTGATATATATATATATATATGTATATATATATATACATATATATATATATATATAAAAAATGTCTGCCATAAGGAGGGAGATTAAACTCTGTGGAAATTCTATGGAAAGTCAGGATATTACTTCTTAAGTGAGAGCAAGTTGTTGCACCTCACACTACTTATGATTAAGAAAGAGGCACAATAATTGGCGTGTCTCTTTGGATTTTGAAGACTGTGTACATTGATTTGTCTCCTGCTACTTTACCAAATTCATTGATTAGCTCTAGTGGTTTTCTGGTGGCATCTTTAGGATTCTCTATGTACAGTATCATGTCATCTGCAAACAGTGACACTTTTAGTTCTTCTTTTCCGATTTGGATTAATTTCTTTTTCCAGAATCCTCTAATCTCTCCCTCTTTTCTGACTAGCTCCTTTCCTTTCAGTAAGAAACATGCTCAGGTCCACTGTCCCCTTCTGAAAATCAGTATCCTCGACTGCACGGGTCTCCTCCTCCTCATCTGCCTCACAGTGTCAAACTGTGTGCTTCCCTGTAGACTAATCCAGCTGGGCCCTTTCTGGGGACACTTCAGTATCAATATCCTTAGATATTTTTCTCTTTCATTGGTCAGATGGCCCACAGAATACTCCTCCAGCTGCCGGAATTTTAGGGTCAGAGTTGGAGAGGACTGGGGGTTTATAGCTTTCAGCGTGCACACCTCCACTTGAGCCCTCTGTTTTCAATATGAGACTCCAGCTGTTGTTCCAGCTGTTGGGAACTCCCAGTCCAGATTGTCTCTGCTTTACCCTCTGCAGAGAATATAACACTTCAGACTTCTGTCAGGGCAGGGAAGGGCCAGACACTCAGTGCAGGCAGGCATCAACTACAGAAAGGGATTTTGAAAAGAATCTACTTCTTACTTTTCAAAAACCCTCATTAGTTTGGTACCCACTCCCCCTTCGCCTCCCCTTTCAGAGTTACCTGTTGCAACCTTTGAAGATTCTTGTGAGGAGCAAAGGGGAGTTAGTAAATCAGGTTGTTTTCTGGCTTTTCCCGTGAAGGGCTTACAATTCCTAGTTTGTGGACTTCTCAGTTGTCTCTTTTCCTGCTCTTCTGATCTCTTCAAATATCGTTTTATAGTAGTTTCCGTGGGGTTTTGGAAGGTGAAGTTAGATGTGGAAGTATCACTGCAGGCGTGGATGTCTCCTTGCCTGCCTCGTTCACCCCACACATCTTTGTTATCAAGCCACTCTCCCTAAAACACTCCAGACTCAGCTTTTCTCATCAGGCTCTCTGATCTCTTCTATGACCTTTCTGCTCTTTCAGCTCTCAGCCCCCGGACCACCTACCCAAAACCAACTTCCTATCCATAAAGGCCATGCTTGAGGTTCAGGTGCCTTGCCAGTAGTTCTGCAATTCACGACCTGTCTACTCTCTCTGACCCTTAGCATTCCACATACTTTTCCAGCTCTGACTCCCATAACTTTGCTCTTTCTCTCTAAGTAGAATGCTGATTTCTATCAAACACAGAGGCTAACCCTGGTCTCTGCTATTTGTTCAAATACTGATATTGGTGACAATGATAAACTACCAAGTACTGAGTGTTTATTATGTGCTGCTCACTATGGGAGACACTTTATACATATGACCTCATTTCATTCTTTACCACAGGTTTATCAGATAGATGTCATTTTTTACCCCATTTTGCAGGTTAAGAAACAGAGGCTCAAGGAGAGAAAGTGGCTTCCCAAAATTTGCCAGGCTAGTAAGAGACAGAGGCTGAATTCAAGCCAAGGTTGGTTCAAGTCCATGCTCTTCCTACAACACTATGCTGCCTCAGTCAAGGTATCAGAGAGGGAGCTAGAAAGCAGAAGGTGAGAGGACACTGAGGACCTGAATTGGAGGGAGTTAACCACCATCAATGGGGCAAAGGGTAGACCATAGATAATGATGGGGCTAATACAGAAAAGCCTTCACTGACTTCAAAGATGTGCATAGCATTGACCCTTGTGATCTTCACTTGTGCACACGATAAATTACCATGCTTATCCACCCACATAGAAAAAGTTAGAACACCACTATTAATCAATATAATACACACACACGGCTTAAGACAATGTATCACAATTGTAAGAGATGTTTGATTAGTTTTTTCGAGAAAGGAAGCTTGGATTCTGTTAATCAAGCTAAGACTTCATACTGTTTCATAGTCTGGCACAAAAACAGACACGACAGCGATGAGCCTGATCCATCAAGAAAGTGTGCAGTCATAGTCTGCAAACTCAGTTTAGGGAATCAGGGAAGAATAATAGCAATATGGAAAAGATCTCCATTCAAGATATTACAGTAGGTTCATGCTGTGGCTAGCCTTGTGCTCCAAACACACAGCAATGACGGCAAAATATCAAAAGGTAAAATAAAAAAGGAATGGTCAACATACACACAAAAAGGATAACTGTCTCTGTGCTGAAGCAGCAGGCTTTTGCTGCACTGGAAGCAAACAGTGGTGTCTAAAAGAACTATGAGCAAGATGGAAGCTCACTGCTTAAAGCCAAGAAGCAGGATGAAATTACCCACCAACCCCTGAATGTAAATCAGGAAAAAAAGAGCTACTACCAAATCTCCCAGCATCTTTGGCTCTGGTGAGCTGCAACCTTGAAGAGGTGAGGACACAGACACAGGCTGACCTCACAACTAGGAGCTGAGCCGAGCCATCAGCTGGCTCTGTGAGTGGATCTTCAATATGCCCAAGAGCTTCCTGGGGCAGTGATGTGAATAGGTCCTGTAAGGTCCTTTTTTTTTTTTTTTTGCGGTACGCGGGCCTCTCACTGCTGTGGCCTCTCCCGTTGCGGAGCACAGGCTCCGGACGCGCAGGCTCAGCGGCCACGGCTCACGGGCCCAGCCGCTCCGCGGCACGTGGGATCTTCCCGGACCGGGGCACGAACCCGTGTCCCCTGCATCGGCAGGCGGACTCTCAACCACTGCGCCACCAGGGAAGCCCTGTAAGGTGCTTTTGATCTTAACAACTGACTGGTATTTTGCAAGATTGTGGTAAGAAGGAAACATGCTGAATAGGTTGATTGATTTCCTTCTAACATCAAGGTTCCACCTTTGAAAGAGGTAAAATTAGAGAAAGTGAAGAAAAGTTTTTAGAAAGTTGTGGGGGGGTGTTTGTGGATGTTTGCAGAGTATTTGCAAAACAAATGTAGATATTCTCATGGTTCTTTTAAGATTTTTTGGGAAACACTGTAACAGTGGAGATGATTATTATCTATGATTGGTCAGCTAGACTGTGTAAGTATGGGAAAGGGGGGTAGGAATTAACATTTATTGAGCAATATGGCAAATTACTTTAAAGCATCTCTGTGGCCAGACTGTGAAGGTTCTAATCCAAACTCTGACACTTATTTAGCTATGTGATCTTGGGTAAGCCACTTAATCTCTCATTGCCTGTATTTGTTTATTTCTAAAATGGGGATAGGGTTGCTGTGGGTATTAAAAGCACTTAGAACTGTGTCTGGCACATAGCAAGCACTATGTAAGAGTTAGCTATTAGTATTGGTCATTATTATGTGCCACAAACATCTTAGTTAATAATCAGAAATTTGTCACAAAACCCTGGAGGGTAGGTATTTTCCTTACTGCACCCATATAAGAAAACTTAAGCGATGAGAGGCCAAACAAAATTACAGAATGGCACAGCCCTTAGATGCTACTTAGTCCAAGGCCTTCATTTTAAACTGAAGAAGAGAAAACTGAAGAGCAAAATGCAGCTAGCAGCAAGAAGGAAGGACCAACAGTCAGGATCTGTGTGGGACTTTCCCAGTTTTAAAACTATAAGCTCTGCAGCCCAGGAAACCCCTCTCAGTTTGCGCACACTTGAATGCTTGGTCTCTCTAGATGAAGGTGAACAAAATTCAGCACCAGTTAACTGCCAAACACAAAAAGACATACAGAGAATGTGATATTTTCTGGTGAGTTTGTTTGAAAAGAATTCATTAATTTATTTTCATTACAACAAATCCATATTATGAAATGATTATGTTAGGTGCTATAACACCATATTAGGTGCTGTGCTCTTGACTCTCTACTGATCCCATCCCACTATAGCAAAAGGTAAAAGTGACCCTACAGTGAGCTTGGTTGACACACACCCATGCTTACATTTTCAGGGACACCAGAAAGAGATGTGAAAAAGAAATCTCTCACATAGAAAGTTGTCAGTGACCATCATCAACACTCAAATAATTCCTTTTCCTCTTTCTTCCTCTGAGGAGAGTACACTGTAGAAAAGTATTGATTGAAAATTTAGGAACATGAGGATGAAATAATTAATGAATCAAGGTCCCAGAGAAGAGACAAGGTAAAGGGAGTCCTTCAGTAAGGGATAACATTGATCTGTGTCCTTATCTCTCCAGGGCCATGAATATGTTCTTTCTTTGTCATAAAGCAATGCTGACCTCAGTTATAGTGTAATTTTCAAGGCTAATTTAGGTAAAACTTCTAGAAAGGTAAATATCCTGATGAAGACTAATGAATGGTAACATATTTTAAGCGTACATAATAGTACAGAGAAAAGACGGTATGTTAAAATGTTGTTACTTTTTGTTGTTACTTTTCTATTCTAATCGCTAAAGGGTATACTCTTTAAGACGTGAACTTAATTATCAATCCTTTGACCTAAGAGGAAAACACACTTCATGGAAGACCCCTAAAGATTCCTATATAGTACAATTAAAATGCAGAAATATTTGAGAACATATTTTGGAGCACTGGATGGGTCAATAAAATAATGTATAAACTATTAAATGTGAAGTAGGAACTTCCCGAAAACATCAGATTACGCTCTATTCTCTGTCAGAATACTGACTTTTCTTTGATTTGTGACTCCTAGCCTCACTAATAATGCTTTTTTCCTCTCGTGCACATCCTAGCCTGGACTGTCTTTCATCATTTTATAGCAGTCAACGTGGTTATTGTACAGCTTCGCTTTCAACGAAAGCCAAGGGAAAATAAACCTCACACCTATCTCTCTGTCTCTCTCTATCTCTGTCTCCCTTTCCCTTTCTCTCTCTCCACATATAAAGGAAAGCCATTAAAAAAATCAAAGAAACAAGGTATTATACTTAACCCAGTCAAATCTTGGCAATTAACATGTATAATATTTTAAGATAGGGGGAAAAAAAGGAAAAAAACGATTAACAGAAATGGAGGAAAACAGATTGTATCCTAAATTCCATCAAAAGCCAAAATGCAAGTTTGGATAGTAATCTCCAGTTCTTTGGAGGCACGTCATCGATTGTGATGAATTCCCTGAACAATCTTAGAGACTAACCCTCTGTACCCTCTGTTGTGTTTTGTGTGTATGCACACACGCATGTGCATGTGTGTGTGAATTACTATATGGAACCTCAGAAACGTCCAAAAACTTTCTGCAATTATCCCTCACGGAATTACAAAACTGATGGGTTTGTTTCACAGGAGCTATTGTGACTTCTTAGTTTTACTCCTCAAGAGATGACTTAGATAGAGATAACCCTTCTCACAAGATAAAACACTCTGTATTCAGTTCCCACCTTATCACCGAGCTTGTAACATGAAGCAATTCCTACAATATCTGTAGCTCTAGGAGACCACAGAGAAAAATTCAGGGTTCCAGTTAAACTCTTTAATCCATAGGCCTATGTAAAGGACTGTCCCAAGGTATCCTCTAGCACACTGGTTCTCAAAGTGTGGTCTAAAGACACCTTTAGAGCAGTCCATGAGATCCATTTAGTGGGTCTGTGTATTAAAAACAATTTTTAATAACAACATTAAGATGATATTGCCTTTTTCACTCGAATTATCTGATGAATGTACAGAAGACTTTTCCAGAAGCTACATGACATGCGATGATGTCATCTCTCTGACAGCTGATGGATGTGTGCCTTTTTGTCCGTAAATTTTAAACATTTCTAAGTTTTAATATCTAATACAATTAGTAGCAATAGATACGACCCACATCCAAGCACTCTTTGGGGCCCTCAATAACTTTTAAGAGTGATTAGGTGTCTTAAGACCAAAAATGTTGCAAATCTCTGCCCTATTAAGGCTTTGTTATTTCTAGAATGCATTTCTTTTTAACAGATCCTGTTGAAACAAATTTTTACCTAGTGACTATTATTGTTTCTCTATCAATGTGGTGATTATATTTCTGAGGCAGATTGACCACAATTACATCAAAGGGTCCAAAAACCAAATGAGTCCATGTTATAGCTTGGGGAAGAAAGCTACCATACTAGATGGCTGACATTGGCTATCTCAGAAGCCTCTCTCCAAGGTTTTCCCTGTTAGAGAAAGGGGAGGCTTTTGTTTTGTGTGATGAGGTAAGGAGACAATTTGAAGTCGGTACTGACACAATATTATTCTGCTGATATGAATTCTGGTAGCCAGGTTGTCAGGTGTGTTCATAATACCAATGCTGTCAATTTTAAGCCTGAAGACCCAAGAGACGAGCAGTGTTTAATACATCATCCCTTGTTAAATAGCAGCCACAGAGTTGGCGGTAGCCAGTGAAGGATTCCCTGCCATGTAGGACGCGCCAGTTGTCTATAAATAGGACCTGTGAGTGGGAAAAAAAGAGAGAAAAAACACTCAGAACAAGGGCAGACCAAAGGAACCCTAAATCAGAAGAGATCATTTAAAATAAAAGCTTTAGGTTGTTCTCTGGTTACATTCAATGAGGTGTTTTTCTTTTGAGATTAAACAAACATTTGGAAACTAGGATGTACATAGCTCTGTAGTAGGCTAAATGGAAGTAACAAAGGTAACAGCAGGTTACAGGCCCTGAACTTTGAGGAGCTTTTATTTCTTGATTAATTATTCTCTTATCAAAGCAAACCAGATCATTGGTTTCTTTTTTTTTCTTTCTCTTTAATTGTTATTATATATGTTCTCAAAGAGTTAAACTATTTCATTATGTCTTATGCTAAGCTAGAGATATTCTTTATCCAGAGGAAATATCAAGAGCAAAAAAAAAAAAAAAAAAGGAATCATAAAGCCAGAAGGACCCTTAGCCCATAGGGACATGAGGATGAAATAATTAATGAATCAAGGTCCCAGGGAAGAGAGAAGGTAAAGGGAGTCCTTCAACCCCCTCATCATACAAATAGAGTCACTGAGTCAGTGGGGAGAGCCTGCTTCTAGGTCATTTAGTGAGTGAGTGGTAGGACCAGGGCCAACACCCAGGACTCTTTTCTCTTTTTCCTTTGCAACATTTTGACTCACGTATTCAATAAGTACTCATTCTTCACTGCTTCAGTATAACGAGCTTACTTGACATCTTTCGAGTTTGGCACCCACCCTGCCAGGCTTTAGTTTGACCCAAAACTCATTCTCAGGTTTCCTCAACTCTATTGTTAGAGTCCGGTGTGCTGTATACCAACGATGGACAACATCATAAGGTACGGTATTGATGACAGCCCGGTCATAGTTGTTGTACCTAAGGTGAAATTGTGAGAAAGAAAGATCTCCTCAAACACATGTTAAAGAAATCTGTTGCTTATTAAGCAATTTTACATAAGCTTTCCCTATACTTATTACTTGTCCCATGATGAGGTAACAATAATAATGTTCTCTCATGACTACAGGATTTTAGAGAAGAGCTCCACTGCCTGTTGACCATATTTTGTTTTCTTTTGGAAAATCTGAGGATAGGGGATAAAAGAAAGTTTTAGCTGGTTTCTACCATCTTAGAATATTATGTTTTATCTAAAGAACATTCCCTTGGCCAAATTTCATAGAAACACTGGGGAAAGATCTGAGCTTTCTCCTCACCAAGCTGAGGTTGGCAAGAGTTTGTACTAACAAAGCTTTCTTTTTAATAGGATGACTTACAACTTTTCAGGTGTTTTCCTTCGTGGGAGAAATCCTAGCTACAGCCTAGTAGAGAGTTTACCCAGGAATCTTCACTGATTCATTCATTCAACCCTAACATTTACATGAGTACTCGCTATGTGCTAGGTGGTGTGTCAGGCATTAAAGATATAATGGTGAACACAGCAGACATGATCCCAGACTTTGGGGATTTTACATTCTATTGAGAAAGATAGATGATGAACAAGTAACAAATACATAACTAGTTACAGATGTTATGTAGAAAAAAATAGTGTTAAATGATAAAAAAAATATTGGGAAGTCTATTTCAGAAGGATTGTTGAGAGAAGGACTTTTTTTTTTTTTAAAGAAGTGACATTTGAGCTGGTACTTGTAGGATAAGAAACCAGCAATGTGACAAGCTGAGAGAAGAGTGTTCCAGGCAGAGAACAGCAAGTACAAAGTCTTAGGGTGGAAAGTAGTTTTATGTTTGCAGACAAGTGAGAAGGCCATGTGGCTGGAGCTGAGTAACCAAGGGGAATAATGGTAAGAAGTGAAGTGGAGGAGGGTAGCCATGGGCCAGATCATGTATAGCTCTGTAGGCTATGGTAAGGGCTTTGGATTTTATTCTAAGTACTGTGGGAAGCCACTGAAAAAGGTTTCCTAAGATATTGGATTTCTCTTTTACCTAAGGCAAATTAATTTTTGTTTACTGAAGTACACTATATATACAGAAAAGTACACAGATCATAAGCTTGATGAATTTTCATGATGTGAACACATCCATTTCACTAGCACCCAGGTCAATATATAGATAATTACCTGAACCCCAGAACATTCCCTGTCCCCCTTTCCCATATTGTCTCTCCCCTCACCCAAGGATAACTACCATCATGACTTCTGTCAGCAAAGATTAGTTTTGCTTATTTATAAAACTTTATATAAATGGAATACTGCAGTATGTACTCTCTTGTGCCTGGCTTCTTTCATTTAACATTATATTTAGGAGATTTATCATCATTGTGCTATATGGCAATAGTTCATTCATCCTTCATGTTGAATAGAATTCTATTGTGGGACTATACCACCACAATTTATTCATCCATTCTGTTGATGGACATTTGAGTCATTTCTGGTTTGTAACTATTACAAATAGTGCTGGAGGTTCTGGTCCATGATGGAAATATAGGAGGCTCCTGAACTCACCTCCTCCCACGGACACAGCAAATCTACAGTTACACGGGGAACAATTCTCTATGAAGAAATCTAGAAACTAACTGAGCAACTCCTACACATTGGGTGAATGAGAATGTATAAGAAGGGCTGAGACAATCTTGTCATGGCCCTACCCCTGATTCAGTGACATATAATCATGTAGAAACTCACAACTCCCAGCTTCTCCTGAGGATTGAAGGGTTTGAACCCAACATCTAGTGTCCCAACTTTTAAGACTTCCACCTGAGGGATGGGTCCCCAAACACACAGCTTTGAAAGAAAATGGGGCTTGCAATCATGAGACCCAACAGACTATACCGAACAAAGAAACACTTCTTAATAGGTCTGTGAGGACTTATTGTGGCCATCGCCCCCAGGCCTACCACAGAGACAGACATAAACACTCATATCCCAAACTTTCCCTAAAAGAGGTCTATTTGCGTACCTTAAGAGCTGCTGCCTGAGGGTCAGGCTTCTAACTTAGCACACAGCTATGGACAGACTGTGATCCTCCCTGGAGATGGGAGAGGCCAGTGGGCACCATCTTCACATTCTTCCTCTGGCCCACTCCAGGTCACCAGTGTCTCCCTGGAATGAGCTTGTATACATGTTTGGTAACCTGGTTTTTGTGACTGCTGCACAGGGGACACCCTCCTTGATAACATGGCTCTGGCAGCCAGTGGTGGGGTTTGAGTTACAGAATCCACAGGACTGTAGCAAACAAAGAAACACTTCTTAACTGGCTATCTCTTCATGGCTTAGTGCAAAGAGGCCAAGCAGAAGCCCTCAGCTCCCAGTCTTTCCCTGAAAGAGGTCTACTTGTATACTTTAAAAACTGCTGTCTGAGGCTTCCAATCAGCCTGCATCTGTGCTGACTGAGATCCTTCCCTTTGGAACACTGACAGGTCTTGACATACCCTCGACTACTAGGAGCCACTCAAAACAAAGA